>NW_023416335.1:194125947-196525947 GCF_014108235.1 Myotis myotis
TGGGTATATCACACATTTTAGAAAACTTCTGTATTTAAAAATAAAACCATATATTAGAAAGCACATACATGAATATACATATTAGTTTAAGTATATTTAAGTTATGTTGAAAATTTTGGTGGCTAGGAAAAGATGTAAAAGACGATAGTCTTAGACTTTAAGAAAATATTAGCAGATACTTACGATATGCAAAAGTTTTAACACATCCACAAACCTGTAAAAAACATCAATGAAAGAAATGTTTTAAATGAGTCAATGGGGAAAACAGAGTCTTCTGAATCATAAACTAGATACTTACACTTTCTCTGAGCTCATGATCTCCTTGGCAATATAATGGACTTTACTTTTTATTCCAGTATCTTCACCCTGTGGATAAGAGTGCATTAAGAAAGCATGAATTAACAAAAGGATAATGAAGATCGGTTTTGAACTAGTCAGATATAAATTCAGTTCCATTACTTACAAGTTTCTGAATAGAACACATTTCATGCTATATAACATCTCAAATGACAAATGAAGAGAATTAGGTACAGTTATTAAACTTAATACAGGAGAAGCTGAGAGAATCGGTAACCCTCTACCATCACCAGCCCTAGATTGATGGGCTTCCCCAAGACACCCCAGAGCCTTGGTGCAGCACAGCCATCGGTGGTTCAAAACAGAAATGACCCCAACAGATACCACATGCACATTCTTCTTGGGGTGCACACAAGTAATGCGAGATTAGTGAGTATCCGACAGGAATGTATAAGAGCACTTTACTCAAAGAAAAGTCACGAAGTCAAACACCTTAAGTGCAGTCTGAAAAGGGCTCTTTTTCACAGTCTACACCAAACACTGGCCATGGCTCTCATCAATTTACTTAAAAATCCCTTTTAGAAATATGCTCTTTTATATGTTTTATTCTAAAGAGCTGAAATGATGCACCTGAAACCTGTATAATTTTGTTAGCCAGTGTCACCCCAATAAATTCAATAAAAAGGAAACAAAAGAGCAGAAATGAAATTCTTAAAGTATGTACTGCTTTGTGTGTAAATTAAATACTCTAGCAGGAAGAAAAAAATGCTCACTCTGAGCAGGGAGAGGTGATTATGATTAGGAAGGAGGTAGGAATAGGTAGGAATTTAGAGACATGTTTTTATGTAAAAATGAAGAAAGCCGGTTTTGACTCTTAGTCTTAGAGCAAAGGAGGAGTTTCTCTCTCCATTTCTATTCTGGTGAAAGGTCTGTACACAGCAGTCCCACAGTGAAGGGCCAACGAGAGCAAATAAGGAACAAGCAATTGTAACATTTTTTATATTACACCTAAGGTGAAAAGTGTGACTATGGTTATTAAAAGGAAAACATACTGATGCTTCTGTTGAAGAAACATCAGACCTGGTTTTATTAGGAGAGACCTCCTGAATACATGCCGACCTTGGCAATACCAGAACCCAGTTATTCTGTGCTGTTCAAAGTGACGGTGAGCAAGGCCCTGTCGCAATAAGGATAGAAAGTGACCATGACAATCCTGTAGTCAGTCACTAACAAGATGATACAGAAAAAAAATTAGTGATCTCTCATTATTAAAAATTAATAATAACGGTAGCGAAGTGGTCTCCTCTTTTCTAAATTGAAATTATGGATCATCCTAGCACATCTGTTTACCTGAGCATTACTGTGATGGGTCAAAGGACTATCTTAGTTCCTTATTTGGAAAAAAAAAGCTGTTTTTATCTGCTTCTAGAATTTCAGTGTCAGAACCAATATATAAAAATAGATGCAGTTTAACAATGAATGAAGCTCTTCAGAAAATTACATTTTAGTGATTTTTTAAAGTGTGTCTGCTGATGTTCTGTACATACTTATTAAAACCCTTTTATTAACTTCCTCAAAGCAGTGGTGACATTTAAATGAATAAACACAAAGAGGATCCTTCAAGATTTTATAGCATGCTTAAATTTAGGTTCTTTTGTTACAATAATTTATATTACCATAAGTCAGTAATTTTATTTATTTTTATCCTCATCTGAGGATATGTTTATTGATTTTTTTAATAGAGAGAGAGAGAGAGAGAGAGAGAGAGAGAGAGAGAGAGAAGGAGGGAGGGAGGGAGGAAGGAAGGAAGGAAGGAAGGAAGGAAGGAAGGAAGGAAGGAAGGAAGGAGGAAGGAAGGAAGGGAAAGAGAGAGAGAGAAACAGTGACTGGTTGCCTCCCATACACACCCCAACCGGGGATAGAACACTCAACTTTTGGTGCATGCAATGACACTCCAACACTGAACTGAGTCACCAGGCCAGGGCAAATCTTCATTTTTAGATTCAGTTTTTACTACACTGAAAACCAATGGATCATAAATGGCAAGTGAAGTCATAGAAGTGAATGAGATCAACATAAAGGAATATGTAAAGTGAGAACTGGACCATGATCAGAATCCCAAAGAAGACCCACTTAAAACAGGGATTTGCCAAGATTCAAAGTTTATTATTAGCAGAGTTGGGAAGAGAACCCATATTTTCCAATATGCAATCTAGAAATTGTTCTATTACTCCCTGAATCTCTCTTCAGTATCTTCTGGTAATCATATCCTTAAAAATATTCACTGCTATTCCTGACCAGTGTGACTCACTGGTTGGAGCATCAGCTCCAGCACCAAAGGGTCTCAAGTTTGATTCCTGGTCCAGGGAACGTACCTGAGTTGTAGGTTCGATCCTGGCCCTGAGTCTGGCACGTTCAGGAGGCTATCAATCAATAGGTGTCTCTCTCACCTCTCTCTCTCTCTTTCTCTCCCCCCCTCTCCCCCCACCCCAACGTATATCTGCCCTCCTCTCTCCTCAAGATTTAACAAATCCAAACATTCTGCAATATTTGGTTTAAATTTTGTGAAACCAATTGTTATATATAACAGGGTTTCCCTCCTCTTTCAGGAATAAACACTAACCCTGCAATGTATTATTTGTCCCTCTGTATTTCATATCTTACTACTGAAGAATTCACATGCAATATCAAGAAATCCTAACATCAGAAATACTGTTATGCAAAAAGTATTCAAAGTAGTCTATAGAACAACTACTTATAAAAATAATCTCTAAAGAGTAAATAATTATTAATAAAGAGTACATAATAGCCTAGTCTAATTAACCTAGAACAGCACTTTTCAACCTTTTTTCATCTCATGGCACACATAAATTAGTTTTTAAAATTCTGCAGCACACCAAAAAATATATTTTTTTGCCAATCTGGAAAACAGAAGGAATACTTAAAAAAAGAAAAGTGTAATTTTGATTCATTCACACCAGATAGCTATTGCTGTTTTTTGTGTTTGTTTTTTTTTTTAATTTAACAATTTAAGGAAAAAGAGGTCAGTGCCCCAGACTAAACAGGCAGGTATTGCATGTTTTAAAAATTATTGCCCTGGCCAGTATAGCTCTGTGGTGTTGTCCCGTACACGAAAAGGTGGTGGGTTTTATTCCATTCAGGGCACATACCAGGTTGCCATTTCAACCCCTGGTTGGGGCACCTACCAAAGGCAACCAATTAATGTTCCTTCCTCTCTCTCTTTCCCCCTCTCTCTCTTTTCCCATCCTGTCTCGTAAAAAAAAACACACAATTCTTGAGGCACACTGGTTGAAAATTGCTGGCCTAGAATATTTTGCTTTACCTTGTTACTTAGCTCCCAAACTCTCTTTAAAGGGACAATTAGATAACTCTTGACCTCTATCCCTATTATTATTCCTCTTTCTAGGGCAGATTGTTGAATAATTGCGACTAACAGGTTGAGTAAGTGTTGCTCAACTGAGCAAGATAGGTATAAAATATTCAACTCCATTCACTCACCTTTTTATTTATTTACTTTTAAAAATGTTTTTATCGATTTTATTTTATTAAGTATATTTTTACTGACTTCAGAGAGAAAGGGATAGGGAGAGAGAGATAGAAACACCAATGATGAGAGAGAATCATTCATTAATTGGCTGCCTCCTGCACAACCCCTACTGGGGATCAAGCCCACACCTGGGCATGTGCCCTTGACCAGAATTGAACCTGGAACCCTTCAGTAGATAGGCTGACACTCTATCCACTGAGCCAAACCAGCTAGGGCTGTTTTTATTAATTTTAGAGAGAAAGGAAAGGAGAGGGAGAGAGAGAGAGAAACATTGATTGGCTGCCTCCCGTAAGTACCCTAAGTCGGGATCAAACCTGCAACCTGAGTATGTGCCCTGACCGGGGATCGAACTGGTGACCTTTCATGCAGGGGACAACACCCAACCTACTAGCCACACCGGCCAGGGCATTCACTCACAGTTTTTTTATACAGAGCTAACATTCCTCAGGAAAAAGCTGTAAACACAGCCTGATCTTGCAGACTTCATTATCAAGCATGCACTAATAACCTGACTACCTACCTACACGTACATACGTACACTCACGTATGGATAATTATTTTAAAAAATATTGTAGCAAATCAATGCTTTTCTAACTATTATAATTGGTTTCTCTGTTATCTGTAGCTAGAAAGTTTAATATTTATAAAATACAGTATATCCTTTTAAAATTAAAGAGTCAAAAGAAATGCATTAAAAATGAAAAAGAGAAACCTAAACCATTAAAAGAACTGAATTCTTGACTCTGCATTCTCCATTCTGAAAGGCTATAAGCCCTTATAGGTCAAGAGGTGGTTTTAGCAGTAACTATGCAGAAACTAGGTACACTATAGATGCTGGAGCATACCTAAAAAATTTCAAGTAGGTATCCTTTATTTTTGGCATCTACCTTATATTTCCTTTCCTTTTTTATTACCCTCCTTTTGGTACATCTGTAACTCTAAACTTTTTTTTTTCCCTCTTCGAAACCCTGCTCTGCCAGGGCCTGGGTTAGAGAAAATTGTTAAGAGTAACTCCATAGTAATAAATATGTTATCCCCAGACAGATATCATGCTTCTGTTATAGCAGGGGACGCAATACTTTAACTTAGAAAAACAACTATGGGAGGCCTGACATTCATTATCAGCAAAATGAGTGTTAAATTTTCAACTTTAAAATTCTAAGATTTAATCATTAAGTATCTCAGATCTTCAGGTGTGGTATGGCAAGTCCGTGAGACAGGGGTTGGCAGCAATCCAGAAGCAGCACTGGGGCTGTTGGCTATGGAGTATGTTTTTCTTTTCTAGAAACGAGACTGTAAACATTGGGGATGGGGGGCATGGTGGGTACTGGCATGAAGACAGATATGTAGATCAATGGGAAGAAACTGAGAGAAGTATACTGTTACATTTATGGTCAATGAATTTTTGACAAAGTTGTCAAGGCAAATCAATGGAAGAAAGGATAGTTTTTCAACAAATGGTTGAGAATTACGGAACAAGTGGATATCCACAAGCAAAAAGATGAATTAGTCCTCTACTTGGCACCATTTATAAAAACTTAACTAAAATCTACGATGGACTTAAATGTTAAGAACTAAAACAGTAACTCTTCTAGAAGTAAATACTGAAGAAAATCTTTGTGACCTTGGTTTAGGCTAACAGCTCTTAGATGTAATGCCAAAATCATGATCCATTTTAAAATTGGTAAGATTAACACTGTTATGTTTCAAAAAATACCATCCTATCTAATAATAGAGAAACACGGTAATTAACCGTAACTTCGCTACCCTTCCCATTGGCTAATCTGCGAGATATGCAAATTAATCACCAGCCAAGATGGCAGTTAACCGCCAACAAAGATGGCGGCTAATTTGCATACTGCAGGCAGGGTGGGACAGCGCCATCCCACCTGCCCCGCTGCCATCCGGGCCTGCTATTTGCGACCCACGTGGCAGGCAGCCCGTATGGGAACAGACCCAGGGCTGGTGGCGGAACCCCAGTGATTGGCCACTGGCCATGCCTACAAACGGCCCTCCACGGGGATCCCCGGACAGGTGCTAATGCACTGATCTGTCACTGGCCACGCCCACAAACGGCCCTGGGGGGGATCCCCGGCCGACAGGTGCTAATGCACTGATTTGCCAAAACGCACACCGGGCAGCCTTTGCCCTGCACGAACTATGCAGCTGGGAGAGGGGAGTGGGGCCGCTGGGAGCAGGGCGGGAACTTCCCGGGGTTTGCATCAGGCAGCTCAGAGCAGAGTGCAAACTATCCCCGCTGGTAGCTGCTTGCTCATTCACTTACTCGCTCATTCATTCACTCATTCACTCACTCATTATTCACTCACTCAGCAAACCCTCTCAGGTCCATAGCACTGGGCCAGGCACTGAAGTTGAAGCAGGATAAGACAGAGCTATGTCCTCAAGATGTTAGTAATTCAGTATGCAGCCAGGAGAGGGGCGCCAGGCTGCTGGGAGCAGGGCGGGAACTTTCCCAGGGTGGGCTTCAGGGAGCCAGGAGTGGGGCCAGAACTTCTGCCATGTTGCCGTGGCAACGAGGCAGAAGTTCCCACCCCTTAGCTGCTTGCTCATTCACTTACTCGCTCATTCATTCACTCATTCACTCACTCATTATTCACTCACTCAGCAAACCCTCTCAGGTCCATAGCACCGGGCCAGGCACTGAAGTTGAAGCAGGATAAGACAGAGCTATGTCTTCAAGATGTTAGTAATTCAGTAGGGTGAAGCAGGCACATGAACGAGGCAGTTGTATGCACAGATGCATTGTACTGGGTTCTGTGAGGGCTGTAACTAACGCTGACTTTGTTCTCTTGATAAACTGGGGCCTCGGGAGCCAGGATGCCCAAGCCTATAGGCCTGTGCCTAGGCCTGGAGTGGCCGGGGTCCCGGAACATGACAGAGGGTGCAAGTTGGGCTGAGGGGTCTGGCCCCACTCCTCACCCTCACCCCCGAGTGCACAAATTTTTGTGCACAGGGCTACTAGTCTATAACAATAAAAGTGTAATATGCTAATTAGACTAGACATCCTTCTGGAAAACCTTCCGGACGAAGCCGGGAGGAAGGGAAGCCCGGGTCTCGGGTGCCAGAGGGAAGCTGGTGCCGGCAGCCGGGGGAAGGAAGGCCTACTCTTGCACGAATTTCATGCATTGGACCTCTAGTAAATAAAATAAAACATAAGCCACAGGTAAGGAGGAGATATTTGCAAATCATGATTCTGTATCCAGAAACATAAAAAGCTTAATACAACTCAGTTAAAAATGAGTAAAATATATGAATAGACATTTCACTAAAGAAGATGTAACAATAACCAATAAGTATATGAAAAGATGTTCAACATAATTAGTCATCAGGGAAATACAAATTAAAGCCACATCAAGACAGCACTCACACCCACAGAATGGCGATAATAAAAAATCAGAAGTAAAGCCACTATTGGTGAAGATGTGAAGAAACTAGAACCTTTTATACATTGCTGGTGGTTATGGTAGCCCTTGGTCATGTATTATGATTTGGGGTTTTAGCTGTCTCCTAATATCACTAAAGGCAGAATTTATATTTCTTGTCTTCCTTGTTATCCTGAGATAATTTATAAGAGGTAGGAGTCAGGACCATCTTTTCTACATCATTTTAAAATCTGAACTTAGTAACTATCATTTGATAGCAAGATTAGCAGGAGAAAACAGCTCCACTGTCAGTTGATTCATTGCTCTACAGCTAAGTCTGAAAACATGAGTGATCATTAGAACCAGGCAGTGCTTAAATGTCAGATTCCCAGGTAACTTGCAAATTCTCATTCTGTAGGTCTGAGATGGGGCACGAAAGTGGGTGTTAGAAGAGGGAATGAAAGATAAGAAATAGCCCTAGCCTTCAAGTAGTGACTAATGGGAGCAAACCAAATATACAATAACTATTATAAGGACAACACTGAAACATACTGACATCTTTTGTTTTTGTTTTTTTAATATATTTTTATTGATTTCAGAGATGAAGGAAGAGAGAGAGAGAGAGAGAGAGAGAGAGAGAGAGAGAGAGAGAGAGAGAGAGAGAATGAGAATCATTGACCGGCTGCCTCCTGCAGGCCCCACACTGGGGATCGAGCCCACACCTTGGGCATGTGCCCTTGACCAGAATCGAACCCTTCAGTTCACAAGCTGACGCTCTATCCACTGAGCCAAACCAGCTAGGGCCATGCTGACATCTTTTTTTTTTTTTTTTAAATATATTTTATTGATTTTCTACAGAGAGGAAGGGAGAGAGATAGAGAGCCAGAAACATCGATGAGAGAGAAACATCGATCAGCCGCCTCCTGCACATCTCCCACTGGGGATATGCCCACAACCCAGGCACATGCCCCTGACTGGAATCAAACCCGGGACCCCTCAGTCCGCAGGCCGATGCTCTATCCACTGAGCCAAACCGGTTTCAGCCATGCTGACATCTTGAAGAAGAGAAAGAGCATAATCAGACAGCAGTGTAATTCAGGAAAAGATTCACAAAGAATGAAGTGTCTGGTGACCTACAGTCACTTTTTAAATTAGCCATTAAGTACCTGCATGCTAGATATTACAGACTCATCAAAGCCAGAAACCTGGACTCCTCCACCTTCTATGACTACAACTGAACCGTCAAGTTCTGTCAACCTGTTCTTCTGAATATATCTTTAAAACATAATTGGTCATTTCCTCTCCCACAATACTGCCTCCTTATTTATTGCCTACACAGTCACCTAAGTGGTTTCCTTGGCTCTAGATTTACTCCACTGCAATCTACTCTCTACACTGCCACCAGAGCAATAGTTCTAAAATGCAAATATAATCATATTAGTTCTCAGGTCAAACCATATCAACAGCTCCCTATCACCTATGGGCAACAAAGACCAACTTTTCTTCTGCCATGCACATAAGACACATCACAACGTGTCTAGTTATCTTCACTAGTCTCATTGCTACCCCTCCACACTGTGTTCTCTAAACTCCAGCCAAATTGGAACCACCGTGCAACTCCAAGTGTGCTCTGTCCCTACAAGTCCATCCCTTTATACCTTTCCTTCCCCTTTCCTCACCTCCCCCTCTCCACAAATATTTCAGGCAGTCAAATCCCAACTCATTCTTTTTTTTTTTTTTAATATTTTATTGATTTTTTACAGAGAGGAAGGGAGAGAGATAGAGAGCCAGAAACATCGATGAGAGAGAAACATCGATCAGCTGCCTCCTGGACATCTCCCACTGGGGATGTGCCCACAACCCAGGTACATGCCCTTGACCGGAATCGAACCTGGGACCCTTGAGTCTGCAGGCCGACGCTCTATCCACTGAGCCAAACCGGTTTCGGCCCAACTCATTCTTTATGATTGCACTCCGAAAACGTAAATTCAAGCGTGTAAAAATATAGGGGGTTGGATTAGATTTGTAATTCTAAAATTCTACAAGTCTATGCATTCTATTATCTATTTTACCTTTTGAAGTAGGAAAACTACAGAGCTAAAAAGATAGTAACTATTGGAAAATGATTCAATGGAAAATAATCCTTTTCAAAGAAGACAAAGACAGATAAAACAAACCAAAATAAAAAAGCTCTATACTATCTCCAACTTGTAAGAACAATGCTGATTCTGACCCAACTCAAACAATGATGGAGAAATACATCCCACTGAAAAAAAAAACAAAAAAAAACGCCTCAAGAGAAGCCATATTTGGCATCTCAACTTTTCAGTTAATGAAAGCCCTCACTCAAACTACATTGCATTTCAAAACACATTGCCTATGCAATAACTCCATCTCCCAGAAGAAGTGCACTGCTGTGGAAGTTGAAACATTAGCCACAAACGAAATTATTTTGTCAAGGTCATAAAATAAGTCATACAAATTCCTGAACAGCCTTTGATCTGAAAACGAGTTTTTATGTTCCTATCTCTTGATAATAGCCCAGCTTTGCAAATTCTGAAATGTGTTCTCTCTTTTCATATTGTTCACTGCAAATAAAGTTTGGTGAAATTTGTCCATTACTTTTTAATAGAATTTTTAAAAGGCCTCTGCTAAAAAGAGTATAATCAGGTAGCGGTGGGTAATTCAGGAAAAGATTCTACTAAAGAGTTCTACTAAAGAAACAAAAATCAAAAAACAACCAGAGAGACCTGCCTGAGCAGCATGTCTACATCATTAAGGTATGCCAAAAATGAGGTGACACCAGGACTAACCTCTAAAGGACAAAGTTCTCTTAGGTTTTCACCCTTCTCTTCAGGAAGATATGTATTTTATGAGCTGTTGCAAGAAAATGTGAAAAGGAAAGAGGCAGAGAAATCAATATGCGGGAAAGGTGAACAGTGGTTAATATTCCAACCATAATGAAGAATAATGAATAGATCCCCCTTTGAAACAACCACTGGCAATCACTAATGTACTTTCTGTCCCTATGGATATGCCTATTCTGGACATTTCATATAGATGGAATAATATAACATGTGATCTTTTGTGAATGACTTCTTTCACTTAGCCTGTTTTTAAGGTTCATATATGTTGTAGCATGTATCAGCACATTTTTAATTGCTGAATAATATTCCATTCATCAGTTTGATGTCTCCATTTATCAGTAGATGAACACTTGAATTCTTTCCACTTTTGAGCTTTCATGAATAATGCTCCTATGAACATTCCTGCACAAGCTTTTGTGTGGGCATATGTTTTCATTTGTCATGAGAATACATTCAGGAGCAGAATTGCTGGGTTACATGGTAACTGTATATGTAACCTTTTGAGGAACTGCTAGACTGTTTTCCAAAGTGGCTGTACTATTTGACATTGTTACCAACTAGGTACAAGGGTTCCAATTTCTCCACACCCTCACCAACATTTGTTATTGCCTTTTTAATTTTATAATCATCCTAACAGATGTGAAGTGGTAGCTCACTGAAGTTTTGCCTAGCATTGGCTAAAATCCTAGATGGCTAAGGAAGTTGAGCATCTTATTATGGCCATCTGTATATCTTCTTTGGAGAAATGTCTATTCAGATTCTTAGCCCATTAAATTGGGTCTTTTTTTTTTTTTTTTTTTTATTGTGGAGTTCTAAGAGTTCTTTATATATTCTGTATACAATTACTTTACCAGAGATATTTACTAATGATATGATATGTAGGGTATGGTAAAAGTAGGTTTACAAGTTGTTCGCATGGAAAATAATATAAAAATTAATTTAAAAATAATACAAGAATAAACTCTGTGTTTTGCATATTCACAATTATAAACTTACTTTTGCCCCACCCTGTACTTTCTCATATTCTGTGGGTTGACTTTTCATTTTCTTGATGGTACTGTGTACAGCATCAAAGATATTTTTGGTTTGTTTTTTTAATCCTCACACAAAAATACTTTCTCCACTGATTTTTAGAAAGAGCGGAGGTGGGGTGAGAGAGATAAAGAGAGAAACATCTGTGTGAGAGAGACACATCAGTTGCTGTCTCCCGCATGAGCCCCAACCAGCGCTCAGGATCAAGCTTGCAACTGAGGTAACCTGTCCTTGACCAGAATCGAACCCACTGTCCTTCAGTCCTTAGGCCGACACTCTAACCATTGAGCAACTGACTAGAACCCACCAAAGCTTTTAATTTTGATAAAGTCCAATTTATCTATGCTTTCCTCTTATCACTTATACTTTTATTACAGCTAAGAAGCCTTGGCCTAACATAAGGGCATGAAGAGTTATTACTATATTTTCTTCTATTGTTTCTTCTAAGAGTTTTATACTTTCAGCTCTGACATTGAGGTCTATTATGATCCATTTTGAGTTAATTTTTGTGTATGGTGAGAGGAAAGGGTCTAATTTCATTCTTCTGCATGTGGTTATCCGTAATTCCAGTACTGTTTATTACACCTTGACTTGTTTAATTATACATTTTGACCTTTTATATTACATAAATTTTTCTGTCACCTGAAAACCATTGTGAAATTATATTGACGTAAATAAACTAACTGACCTTTAAAAATTATTTGACCAAGCTCATACAGCTGGTAAGTGGCAGAGCTAGGACTGCCAAATTTCATGTTTTTCTATCAGAACACAATACTGCCTTTCATGTAAACATGTTTCAGATTTACTGATCCAAGATAAGAAAAGGTAACTTTGAAATAATATATATTTATTGAGTATATTGGATATACATTTATTGGGCATATTTATCCAATATACATTTAATTGGTTATATAAAGCTTGATTTCAGATACCTTTTTGCTTATTTTCATATAAGCCTATAATAATAGCTAAAATCTACTGAGCATTCACTTTGTTTCAGACACTGTTTTAAAATGTGTATAATCATGTAATCATCACAAAAATATTAGAAAATAAGGACAAGTGCCCATCCTATTCCCTCCTCTCGTTACAGATAAGGAAAAAGAAGACACAAAAGTTAAGTAAATTGCTGAAGAACACAGAGCTGGGAAGTGATAAAAACCCAGGCAATCTGGCTCCAAAGACTATGTTCTTCTAAACCACTGTGAAAGCAAATTACTTAAAAGAAAACCATTCACCAGGCTATGCTTAGGTGGATCAATAACTGCCTAGAAAGGAAGAGTTAGTCTATTTTATTATGGCTATTGCTGTCTCAGATGAAGAGACAGACAGTAGGCTCATCAGAGTGGTTGACGATTCTACAGGAAGGAAATTATTAATTCGCTAGCATCAGGTGAAAAAGTATTAAATGTCCACGATTAACTGAAGAAATAATATCATGTTAAAAACAGAAAAAGATTTAACAGAAATAATGCATGTGGCACAACTAAAGACAAAAACACAGTAATAAAGGAAGGGAAGGGATAGGCAGGCATGATTATAGAGTAAGGAACCCTGGAAATCTCCAATGACCACAAAACAAAAGTCAAACAGGCAATGTTATGACAGGATGTACTGGGAAGATGCATAACACAAAAAGGTTAGAGATTAATCCTTCCTTTTTATCAGGTATCGGTGAGATCCCTAGTAGAATGTGGAAACCAATTTTGGTCACTGTACTTTAAGTAGGGGGAGAAATTGGGAAATGTTTGATTTGACCAAGAGAAACAAATAAACAAAATGATAAAATAAAAATAAAATAAAATAAAAACAGTATTTGTTAGGGAAAGAAAGAATTTGCAGTGTATTAAAAAGAGTAAAGGTTGATGTAATTACACTCCTTAGAGAGGAAGAATCTTTGAAAACTCTGCCCCAAACTCTGCAGGCTTTGACTCCTGCCATTAAATCTCAGTCAAATGTCACGTTATTAAAGGCTTTTACCCTAAGTAGCCTCCTCAGTTTCTAGCACATCACTCTGTTTATACCTTTCAGAGCATGAAATAGTCTGAAGTTCTTACTGTTCATGCATTTTTGGTCCCTCTTGCCCCATTAGTATGTAAGCTCTTCAAGAGAAGGGACCATGGGCTCTGCTTTATGTCTATAGAACATACTAACAGTATCTAGGACTTTGTATATATTTAAATATTTGTTGAACCTATATCTGCGAAGAATCTACAAGAAAAATTATCTTTTAAATTAGAGCAAGACAGATACCAATAAAACAGAGGAGGAATTACTTGATAGTCAAAGTAAATCCCACACTGCTGAGCAATGCAGTAGGGATTAAGAACAGTTATTCATCTGTCTTAGGTGTCTTACAAATTCACCTGCCTCAGGTTAAGTAATTTCTAGTGGTTACTCCCAACTCCATGATTCAATACTTTACAGCACAAAAATAAACAATCATTGAGTTCTAACTATGTACTGGACAGTGTTCTAAGACTTTTACATACATCAAATCATTTAGTCCTCACAATTCTATAAGAATAATTCTCATCTTCATAAAATAGGATGCTTCAGCCTATAATAGGTTAATTTGCCCATGTGCACTTGAAAAGAATGTATGTTCTGCTGCTCTGGGGTGAAATGCTCAAAAATATCAATTGAATCCATCTAGTCTAATGTGTCATATTTAAGGCCAGTTTCCTTATTAATTTTCAGTCTGGAAGATCTATCCATTGATGTCAATGATGTATTAAAGTCCCCTACCATGACTACATTACTGTCAATCTTTCCCTCTATGTCCATCAATATTTCCTTTATATAGTTAGGTGTTTCTATATTGGCTGCATAATGGTTTTCAAGAGTTATATACTCTTATTGGATTGATCCCTTTATCATTATGTAATGGCCCCCTTTGTCTCTCTTATAATTTTTGTTTTAAAGTCTATTTTATGTGATATAAATATTGCTACCCCAGCCTTTTTTTCTTTCCCATTTGCACGAAATATCTTTTTCCATCCCTTTACTTTCAGTCTATGTGTATCTTAGGATCTGTAGTGGGTCTCTTGTAGGCAGCATATGTATGGATCTTATTTTCTTATCTATTCAGCCACCCTATGTTTTTTTAAAAGTTTTATTTATTTATTTATTTATTTTTTAAAATATATTTTATTGATTTTTTACAGAGAGGAAGGGAGAGAGATAGAGAGTTAGAAACATCGATGAGAGAGAAACAGCGATCAGCTGCCTCCTGCACATCTCCTACTGGGGATATGCCTGCAACCAAGGTACATGCCCCTGACCGGAATCGAACCTGGGACCCCTCAGTCCGCAGACCGACACTCTATCCACTGAGCCGAACAGGTTTTGGCAGTTTTATTTATTTTTTATTGTTATGGGCGTTTTTACTGAAATGGTGACTTTCCTATGATTTCTGACCACCCTATGTCTTTTGATTGGAGCATTTAATTCATTTACATTTAAAATGATTATTGATGGGTATGTAGTTATTGTTATTTATTATTTATATTTATGTTCCTCCCCCCCCCCTTTTTTTTTAAAGAAGTCCTTAATATTAATTTGGTTGTGATGAACTCCTCTAGATGTTACTTGTCTGGGAAACTATCTCTACTTCAATTTTTTTTTTATAATGCAAAAACAGATTTATTTGTACACACACCAATGAAGGGTAGCCGTTTTCTGTCAAACGGAGAAGGTTAAGATTCTTAAGGAGCTGATTTTGGCACCTACTACAATGGGAAGACTTGCTTTGTTGCCTTCAGATGTTAGGTCTGTTTACCTAACACTTCAGCAGGCTTTTTAAATGAGTCTTCCTCCTCCTGGGCCTGCTTTTCTAATTCCTTATGATATATACACTGGCGTTCCAGTTATTTGTGTTGTTCCTCTGTTTATCCAGGTATGTTTCCATGAAACTTAAGACAACAGATTCATTGTTGGCAGAAGCTATGGTCTTCAGGTCTAGCAGGAGCTTGGTTAACTGGTTCTCCAACTCCAGAGCAGACTCTAGAGCTTGAATGCTGGTTTCCCAGTTATCTATCTCAGGACTCTTAATCACCGGAAGGCAGATTTTACTCTCACATCCTCTTAGATATCTTAGGAATCGCTTTCCATGTTCCCTCTTCACCTCAGCTTGGTTTTCAAGGAATGCGGCAAAATGAGGTTCTCCTGGGCCTTCAATGTAGTTAACAGCCCACAGATAAATAAGCATCATTGATGTGCAGCTCATAGATGTCACGTGATCAATAGCAACCCTCCACTCTTCAGAGAGGGGGTGCTTGGCTGCCATCTAGCTTTAGAGAACACCAGGTATAAACAGTGCTCTACTTCAATTTTAACATCACTTTTTTTTTTTTTTTTTCATTTTGAATGATCCTTGTGAGTGATCTATAGACCAGAACCCTGGGGAGAATTAGGGCAGAAGATCTCTCCTTCAATTTTAATTCATACCCTCACTGGGTACAGTAGTCTTGGTTCTAGGTCTTTTATCACTCTTTATCACTTTAAATATTTTGTGTCAAGCCCTCTGGCCTAAAAAGTTTCTGTTAGAAATCAGCTGACAATCTTATAGGAGCTCCCTTGTAGTTAACTGTCTTTCTCTTGCTCCTTTTAAGATTCTCTCTGTCTTTAACCTTTGCCATTTTAATTATGATGTGTCTTTGCGTGTGCCTCTTTGGGTTCATCTTGATTGGGACTCTCTGTGTTTCCAGGACAAGTATGTTTACTTCCTTCCCCAGGTTAGGGAAATTTTCAGTCCTTAGTTTTTCAAATAGGTAGGTTCTCAATCATTTGCTCTCTCTCTTCTCCTCTGGTACCTCTTTGATGCAAATATTTGTGTGCTGATGTTATCCCAGAGGTCCCTTAAACTATCTACATTTTTTAAAGTTATTTTTTCTTTTCCTGGTCTGAATAGGTGTTTTTCTGCCACTTTATCTTCCAAATCGCAGAATCGATCTTCTGCTTCTCCTAATCTATTATGTGCTCCCTCTAATGTATTCTTCTTCATTTCAGTTATTGTATTCTTCATTTCTGGGATGAAATGTTCAAAAATATCCATTTTATGGTTTCTATGTCTTTTTTATGCTTACTATCTCTTTGTTGACATTCTCACTAAGTTCCCTGAACATCCTTATAACCAGTGTTTTTAACTGTGTATCTGGTAGACTGCTTGCCTCCATTTCATTTAGTTCTTTCCTGGGAGATTCCTGTTCTTTCATTTGGGAAATGCTTCTTTGCTTCACCATTTCGCTGCCTCTCTTTGTTTGTTTCTATGTATTAGATAGATCTTTTGCACCTCCCAGGCTTGGTAGGGTGGTCTTATGTAGTAGGTGTCCTGTGGGGTCCAGTGGAGTAATCTCCCAGATTACCTGAGCCGTGTGTTCCAGGAGTGTCCCTTGTGTGGGTTGTGCGTACACTCGTGTTGTAGTTGAGACTTCATTGCTGTTGGGACATCAGTGGGTGAAATTGACTCTCAGGTTGTGTCTGTAAGTACTGGACACAACCATAGCTTACAAGCTGCTCTGTGGGGGCTGACCCCATACAGTGGGATTCACCCCAGTGGGTTTGGATGCCTGGCAATATTACCCTTTGGGTGTGCCTCTTCTGAAACTAATTGGGTGGTGGTGCCCTGTTGTGGTCTGATGCCGTTCACTGGGTATGTTGGTTCTATAGCCTCCGGGGGACTCTGGTACAGGTCAGTGTCAGACACTGACTGTGACCAGCCCAGAACTACCTATTAGGAGCTACAAAGCAATCTGCAGTTGGAGGCTACCTGTGCCGGTTCCAGATGCATGTGTGAGAGAGGCCATGCTGTGATTCAAGTCCAGCAGCCACCTGTACTGGGCTTGTGGCAGTAAATAAAAGGCCCAAAGCAACTTGAGACATGCTGCTGGCTTCCTATTAAAGCTCAGCCACTGTAAAAAACCTCAGTCAGTACAAGAGCTGGTGAGGCAGAGCCTCAGGGAGTCACAAGGGTTAGTGAACAGTGTTTTACCAGGTTGATAGATTCATATTTGGTACCAGATTCATATTTGGTACTCAATGAAAGCCTCAGGGTACACTGAAGCCAGGGCCTCAGGGAGCCTCAGGATGGAGCTAGTAGAATTCACCAGGCTAATCCACAATCCAGTTTGGCAGCATGGAAAATGGCTCAATACAGAGACAATGGTAGCCTTCCCTCCAGCCCTGCCCTGAAGTGACATAACTCAGTTGCTTCCTATATGTCTCTGGCATGCATCCCCCACACCAGCTTGACCAGAATTCCCAGGCTAGTTGCCAAGGAAAGAGCCTGGGGCCATGCATGAGTTAGGTGGGACGGGGTCTTGGGTAGTCCTCAATAGAGCTAGTGAAGTTCACCAGACTGTTATAATAATGTTGTAGTCATAAGGAAACCCCTCTAATGTGTGGAAATGATTGTGTGAAATGTTTGCTGTGTGGAGACCCCAATACTCTGTAACTTCCAAAATGTGGTGAACGCCCTACTATCTTGATGTGAATGCCCTAAGCCCTTAAAATGCAAACACCCTGCTCCTAGCATAACGCACACCGTCTGGCCCACACTGATAAGACACAAATTGTTTACTACTGGCTATATAAGCACCAGATTTTCTTCAGTCCATGTCTCCTGCCTGATGAGAGGAGGACTCCACGTTGCTCCGTGAGACAAGCCCCTGACTGACTGCTCTGCTGCGCGAGCCTGAACCAACTGCGGCCGCCTGTCTGTCTCCGTCTTCATCGTCCGTCTTTCGGTGTGCATCGACGGGTGGCCTTTGCTGGAGCCTAGGGCCCACTAGGAATAGGTAAATAAACCTTGTGTGATTGCATACTAATTCTGTCTTGTGTGTTCATATGTTCCGGTTTGGCTCAACTGTCTAGACATTGAAGTACCAGGGGATAGGCCGTTATTGCTGACCCCTGGTCTCCTTCGTTTGTCCCACTAAATCTAAGCAAATAATTAATTAATTGGGGCATAATTAGGATACCAGACTAAAGCTGGTTCAGATTTGTCTGGGGGGAGTGATCAACACAGGAAAGATGATGCCTGAATAAAGGGACAATGGCAGCCATCTCTCCAGCACTCACCCTGAAAACACACAGCTCAGTTTCTCCTTGTGTGTCTCTGGTGACCCCTGAGTCACTGTCCCAACACCAGAGTCCAATGTGAGTGCCTATGACCAGAGTTTGCATGCGGGCCCTTTAAGAGGACGCCTGGATTTCCAGCAACTTTCTGTCTCACCAGGACAGACAGAAATCCCTGCCGATTTTCACAACCAGATGTTATGTGGGCTATTCTAGAAGAAATTAAATTTAAATTAGAAAAATGTTTTATACATTTCAAGAAAACTAGGGACTTTGTGTCTATCACACTGATAAATATTATTTCTGAGTGTCATGAGAGATCAACAAACACAACAGTAGACACAATTAAAGACCAACCTCTACCTGTTTATCTTCCAGCAGGTCAGGCTCCCCTTTGCTAGAACCAGAGCTGACATCATCTTCATCAGAACTGTTGATGACTTCCTCTTCATCTGAAGGAAGGTCACCAAGACCAAGGTCCACATCACTGTGTACCTCCTGGGATGCTTCACAACTGTTTCAATAGAAAGTGTAACATTGGTCACCTTCAAAAACAAGGACTACTGCCAAAACCAAACAAAATCAACCATCTTATTCACGTGATATAAACAAGGTACATCTAAGGGGTTTCGAGAGATGGAAATAGCCAGATCAATCAAACTTCCCCTTCCCTTTCCCCATCCCAGTCATCAAAAAAACATATTAAAAGAAAACACATTCATTTTTATTTTTAAATAATCATCTTGGAAAACATGTATTTTCATGATCAGAGGTGAAAAAGAAACAAGTTTCCCAACTGACCCATCCTATGATTCAATACATCCTTACTCTAGTCTAGAAGATCAGGTCTCTACTAGTACAAACCAAGAGGTCTTACAGCTCATGAGCTGGGTTACCACAAAGGAACATTAGAAGGGGTGATACTTCCATAGGTCTCTTTTTTTTTGTTTAGCTAATAAACCTACAAGGATTGGGAGGTAATGGTGGCCATCACAATCAACAATGCATGTGCTAATGTAAACACATGCCCACTTCCCTGATTATAACCAATCGCCTTTTATGTAACCACATCATAAGACATGGGAAAGAAAGAGGATGTTATAAATTCTCCGGCTGTGCTCCAGGTCTGCAGATTCAGACACTCTGGGGGTGCAGGGCCCCTAGGCAATAAACCACTATACCAGGCCACTTAACAACGCCTCCTCACCAACCTGACATCATCATTTCCCACTTTGTATTGAGACAGCTCTCTTGAATCTAAAAGCCATTGTTGCTATCTGATAGGTGGGGGGAATTCCATAGCAAAGTTCCCCAGGAAGATAACAGAAATAATACTTTTTAGCTTTGCTTATAAAGACTCAGGAACAAACCTGTAGGAACTGCTTTCCTGTTTGTAGTCTACAAGAATATCTGCAGACTACAGAAAGCAAAAAAAAAAAAAAAAAAGAGCCTCAAAAAATCACCCACAGAAAATCATCGGGGAAACATTCAGGCAGAATAAAGAGTTGCATTTCATCCTGGCATGCTCTTTTAGAAGGTCATGGGCAGGTCACTCAATAGCCAAGGCTCCCACAAGTTATGAGCATTTCTGACGAGAATCTTAAAAGCGCATGATGAATTTTTTCTGCCAGTTTTTGTAGGATACAGACTTGCCTCAGATGCCATTCCTGGAGCCCAACTGTTACACAAACCAGTTGGATGGAGGCAGAATGCCAAAAGGAACACTTCCCTCTGCCAAAGATTACTCAGTGCCTGGAGGGCCTAGGGATTCATATCAGCCTCAATTAGGTGGGAGCACACCTTATCATAGCTGCCTATGACATGAAGGAGACACATTCCCTGGGGAGTGGTAGGGGTGAAGAACGGAAGCTTTCGGGTCAGATCACTGGCAAGATGCACTGTCTCTGGGTGTGGGGAGATGAGCCCACCACAGCTGGGCAATTAGTTGACTTAGATTAATGAGAATAAATGAGAGTTAACAGAATCTACAGACTGCAGGATCCATCTATATTAATAGAAGAAACATAAAGCTTTACTTGTTTTTATCTTAATTCATTGCCCCTTAACAGTCTCTAAAACCCTGTCAGTAAGGACATATTCAATCTATGAGCAGCTTTAGCATTAGAAATATTAAACCTCAGGTCCTGCCCCACCCTCACTGAGTCAGAATCCGGGTTGTAACAAAATCTGAGTAATTTGTTTTTTTGGATCAGCCTATCTGTGTGTTCCTTTAAACTCCACAGTATAAAAATTTCAAATAATCAGTTATAGAGCTATGGCACCCTTGAGGAAATTATGTTTATTTTGTCTAAAAGGGGAGCTGAGAGGTTTTCTTGAAAAGCTATTATTAAGAAGACTAGAGGCCCAGTACATGAAATTAGTGCACAGGAAGGGGGTGGGGAGGGAAGTCCCCTCAGCCCAGCCTGCACCCTCTCCAATCCAGGATCCCTCAGACATCCCTCTCACAATCCTGGACCGCTGGCTCCTAATCGCTCACCCGCCTGCCTGCCTGGTCACCCCTAACTGACCCCCCTGCCAGCCTGATCGCCCCTCACTGCCCCCTGCTGCCGGCCAGGTCACCCCTAACTGCCCTCCCCCGCCGGCCTGGTCACCCCCAACTGCCCCCCCCCCCCCCCCGCTGGCCTGGTCGCTCCTAACTGCCTCTGCTGCTGGTCTGGTCGCCCCCCAACTGTCCACCCCTGCCTGCCTGGTCACACCTCATGGCCCCCCCTGCCAGCCTGGTCACCCCACATAGCCTGCTGTTCAGTCATTTGGTCGTCCCTCACTAACCCCCTGCCGGCCTGGTTGCCCCATGCAGCCTGCTGTTCAGTCGTTTGGTCATCCCTCACTAACCCCCTGCCGGCCTGGTTGCCCCACACAGCCTGTCTGTTCAGTTGTTTGGTCATACCTCACTAACGCCCCCTGCCTGCCTGGTCATAGGCAGCCATCTTGTGAGGGCATGAGGATTAATTTGCATATTACCTCTTTATTATATAGGGATATAAATGTTTACAAAGGTTAACATTTAAGAAAAAGAAAAAATAGCTTTAAATATTAAAATGGCATGAATCAAAACATACTGCATAAAACGTTTGGAGATTGTAATTCTGAAAATTGCTTTCTTATAGGAAACGTTTCCTGATCACTATTCCTTAACCCAAATTCATTTTCTTGACTCTGAGTCCTATCCAATCTTACTCAACTGCACTTGGTTCCTACCATTAAAATGTAAACTCCTAAGGATAAGAAAATTGGTTACAGTTGAATCCCCAGCATACTGCTTGATACAAAATAGATTCTCTGTCAATTTTTACAGATTAGACAAAAATGATATTAGAGAGCAATCAAACATTCAGGAATGTTCAGACTGTATGTATTTATGGTAGTGGTGATCACAAAGACATGTTTGGGGGAATACTGAAAGAGTGTATGGTTTAAAGGAGACAGAGCATCCTAGGTATCACAATCAATGGTATAGAAGTGGGAATATTTGTATTTAGAAAACAAAAAGGACACTTAGGCTGCAACAGGAGACTCCTATAGGTAATTAATGAGAAACATGCTTGGAGAAGATAACAAGTACCAGGCTGTCAAGGATCATGAAAAATAGCTGAAGAGTTTAGACCTTCATTTTCTAGGCCTTTAATATGAAGATTCAAATTTCCCAGTAGATCTCCCAGCTGGATGTCACTACCTATATACTTATTAGCGCCAATAGGAAAGAGAATGACATCTCTTCGGTCAATCAGACTTTGTAAGCACAGCCCTTTCTCCACTCCCCCCACCTTACCAAGGGAAAACATCCCTGTTTACTAGCATCGGTGAGAAATCCCCTTGAGGATCTCAAAGTTTAAGTCGAAGTTAAAGGAGCTTTCCACATACCTGGATGGTAAACAGTAGAGACCATTTATGATTTCTGAAGCTTAGGGAGGAAGATTAATCTTGTAACCCACTGCCAATGAACTAAGTGGGGGTGAAATGGAAGGTAGGCTCAGAGACAGACTAAGTGGAAGGAGATCTAGTAGGCAGTTTCAATAGTGCAGGCAGCCTAAACCAGGGTGGCTACATCAGGAAGCAAGAGGAAGGGTTGAATGTAAGAAATCATCAGGGTTAGGGTAAAGAGATGGGAAAAAACTCCAGTATGCCTTCAAGGTTTCATGAAGACTCACCAGCAAAATGAGAGTAACATTAATTGAAACAGAAATATGTTAACAGGGATCTTATTTTAAAGGAATGATAATGACTTCAGCAGCAAATCAGGAAAGATGGCATCTAGTATCCACATTAACATGTTCATCTCTGCATGATTAAACAGAGAAAACTGTTCATGAATTTACTTTCCCACATATTGCTAACAGCTTTCCATTCCATCCAAATAATTTTAGATTTCTAATAATGAAATATGGACTCTTTACCAATGCCAGTCGTTGAGTTTGGGGCTCTTCCATTCTTTTTATTTCCTTTCCACTGTCAGGAAGATAACTTTCCAACACTGTCTACACTGGGGTTAAAGAAACAGGATAGTGTTTCCTCCACATTTTCCTGCCTAGTTATATCATAATTTGATAATCGAAGTAAAAGGAAAGTAAGCTGCAACAACAACCAACAGAGTCAAGACTACCTCCCCAGGCCACCCTTTCCAAGTCAGATTTGCTTCTGGAAGGACTCTTGCTTCTAGAAAATAATGTTTTTCAAGTACACTGAAATAAAAACAAAGAAAAGTAAAGCCAGAAGTAAATTCCCACTGATTAGGGAACATTCCTTCAATTTCACATGCCAAGGATCTTTAGATTTGGAGTGATAATTATTTAATTCCATTGCTTTCTAAATATTATTTTTAAAAAAAATAATTCAGAACAGTGTTTTTTAAAGTATTCCATTGCATTTTTTAAAAAATTACTTATTTTGGAGCAATGTCCTCATACACCAAGGTTACAGGTTCAATCCCCAGTCAGGGCACATACCAGAAACAACCGATCAATGCATAAATAAGTGAAACAACAAATTGATATTTTTCACGCGCTCTCTCTCTCTTCCCTCCCTCTCCTTTCTCTCTCAAATCAATAAAAAATTTTAAAGAAATAAATGTTAAAAATTACTTATTTTTATGTTATTTTTTTATATATAGACAGGACATCCTCCACTGGGAAGCACAGCAAATTTCTATTTCAAGTAAGATGTCACATCAAGGATGGTTTCTCTTTTAGAGGGAACTGTCTTTTAAAAAATGCTTATTTAATCCATTTCCCTTAGGAGTTTTCAGGAACATAAAACCTGCACAACGCTGAGCCAGGCATCACCAACAAAACATCCTTGTGAACCTCCATTAAGTGAACAATTCCAGCAAGTGAGAGGGCAAGGATGGCAGAGAAAAGAAAGGGAGAAGCAGTGTTAACTGAAGAAAGCTTTAAAAGTCCTGAATTCTGTCCTCTGTTGTTGACAAATCTAGTTTCTTTTTCCTCTTTTGACTCTGATTTTTATCTGAGCCCCTTAAATAAAAAATGTAGATGTAATTCCTCCCAAACTTGAAAAAAGTTCATTCCAATACCCTCACCTTCAGGAGCTTCTTTCTCACTTCCAAGTCACAACACGTAAATATGAACTTCTATGATCTTTCTCTTCCTCTTCTTTCTACTGCTAGCCCAAACTGAACAGAACCAGCTCGTGCTCAGGATGTTGTCATAATTCTTTTTCAAATGCTGCCTCATTATGGCTTGGTGATTTATCTGTTTCCTTTGGATGCTTTCATATTTATCACAGATTGAGTGGAAAAAACTACTACTAACAACTTCAAGAATGAAAATTAGCAAAAAAATTTAATGTCATATATTATTATATGCCAACTATATAAAATTGTTCCACAATTTTTACCAGAAAAAAAAGGTTAACACGTATTTAAATGTTTTTATTGAAGGGAGAGGGAGAGATAGAAACATCAATGATGAGAGAGAATCATATATATGCTGCCTCCTGCATGCCTTTCACTGGGTATGTGCCCTGCCCAGGAATCAAACTGTGACCTCCTAGTTCATAGGTCGATGCGCAACTGCTGAGCCAGATGATTTTCTTGAGAACTACCACAATAATGAGTAAGTTATCTCTCTATTTCTTTTAGGAAACAGTGCACAACTTGTAAAACAGTCATATAGTGCCATTTTTGCCCTATAATAAAGCAAAATTCATATATTCATGTCATGATTTTAGGGTTTCCAAACATAGGAGCTGGCACAATTATTTTAAGTATGTGCAAAGCTATCGTGACAGAATGTAAAAGCAAAGAGATAACAGAGTTTGAAACAAACTTATCTGATCTGAATAAATATCAGGTTCAACAAGTGTGACCGCTATGTGAAGAGAGGTAAACTGATTATCTAATAGGTCTTACCCATTACTAACTGCTTTAACTAAAAAAAAAACCCTGTTGCTTCAATAATATGAAAGGCTGTGGATGGCTGTTTCTCTTATTACAATAGCAGAAATCCTTCCCCCCAAAGAAACATTAGTTTTTTGATATATGTTAATTTTTAATCTTCTTTTGAGAGAATGCCTAAAAGACAAACTTTATTTTAATTTTTAAAATTAATGAATTTATTACCTTAATTTAAGGTTAAAAAATCTATAACTTAATGTATGTATGAGCATATTAACTATTTTGAGTTAAATGTTTTAATAAACACAGACTACAAATAAATAAAGTCAGTAAAATAAGGGACAGCACATCAGGAGTTTGTTACTAAAACAAACAAAAACTAAAAAAGAAACTTGCAGTAAAAAATGTATACAATTAGGCCCTGGCCAGGTAGCTCAGTTAGTTAGAGCATTGTTCCGATATGCCAAGATTGTGGGTTCAATCTCCAGTCTGGGCGCATACAAGAATTAACCAGTGAATGCAAACAAGTGGAACAACAAAGTGATGTTTCTTTCTCTCTCCTCTCTCTCTCTCTCTCTCTCTCTCTCTCTCTCTCTCTCTCTCTCTCTCTCTCACTCTCCCTTCCTCTCTCTCTAAAATCAATAAATGAAAACGTTTAAATGTACACAATTAGTTTTTCATTTTTGGTTCATGACTTTTAGAGGTGTTAACTATCAAGACTTTAAAACTATCAAGCCAGGGTTCAATGGCTTCAGAAAAAAAAAAAGAAAGAAAGAAAAGGAGAAAGAAAAGAAAAAAATGCACAGAAAAATGTCCAGCTTCCCTGAAATATAAACTGGAGGATTGTTTAAAAACTGGCTTTGGGTGACTCAGGAAGAAATACCAGGTTTTAATGACGGATTTTGAAAAACAGGCCTGCTTCCAGTATTCACAGGCAATCAGCCTGAGGGTCCATCCCTCCCACTGATGTGCCAACAACAATCAAGGCTCAAGTACAACAGGAGGGCACACAAAACCCACAGGGGACACACCTGGAGTATCTGGCTTGAGTGACCATGGATACTGTGCTACTGGGCCCCAAAGGGCACCTACTACACTTAAGGCCCCTTGCCATGACTGGAAGACATAGCAGATCTACCTGATGCATAGAAACAAACACAGAGAGGCAGCCAAAATGAGAAGAAAGAAAAACATACTAAATGAAAAAACAGAACAAAAGTCCAGAAAAAGAACTGAACAAAATGGAGATAGGCAATCTACCAGATACAGAAATCAAAACACTGGATATAAGAATGCTCAATGAACTTATGGGAAGAGTAAATGAACTCTGCAAGAACTTTAACAAAGACATCAGAAACATAAAAATGGAGATAAAAATCATAAAAAAGGACCAGTCAGAAATGAAGAATACAATAACTGAAATAAAGAATTCTTTACAGCCCAGCCGGCATTGCTCAACAGTAGAGTGTCAACTTATGAACCAGGAGGTTACTGTTCAATTCCCAGTCAAGGGCACGCACCTTGGTTGCAAGTTCCCCAGCCCTGATAGGGGCAGGGGTGGGAGGCAAACAATCAATGTGTCTCTCTCACACCCATGTTTCTCTCTTTCTCTCTCTCCCCCTCTACCCTTCCTTTCACTCTCTCTAGAAATCAATGGAAAAATATCCTCTGGTGAGGATTAAAAAAAAAAAAAGAATATATTATAGGGTATCAATAGATTAGATGAAGCAGAGAATCAAATCAGCAATTTGGAAGACAAAGCAGCAGAAACACACACACGTGCACGCGCGTGCGCGCACACACACACAAAATGAGAACAGTTAAGAGGTTTCTGGGACAACATCAAGTGTACAACATCTGCACCATGGAGGTACTGGAAGGAGAAGAGAGAGAGCAAGGAATTGAAAACCTATTTGAAAAATGACAGCAAACTTCCCTAACTTAGCGAAGGAAATACCTAGTAGACATATAAAAGTCCAGGAGACGCAGAGTCCCAAACAAGTTAACTCTAAGAGGCCCACAGCAAGACACATCATAATTAAAAAGCCAAAGAGAGAATCTTAAAAGCAGCAAGAGGAAAGTAGTTAGTTACCTACATGGGAGCTCCCATAAAATTGTCAGCTGATTACTCAGCAGCAACTTTGCAGGCCAGAAGGGATTGGCAGGAAATTTTTAAAGTAATGAAAAACAAGAACATACAACCAAGATTACTCTACCCAGCAAATCTATCAGTTAGGATCTGAAATCAGATAAAGCGCTTCCCAGATAACAAAAAGCTAAAGGAATTCATCACCACCAAACCAATATTAAACGAAATGTTAAAGAGACTTCTTTAAGAAGAAGCAAAAAAATTTTAAAGATCAAAAATATGAATAATAAAATGGCAATAGTTACATACCAATCAATAATTACTTTAAGTGTAAATGAATTAAATGCTCTAGACCAGTGGTTGGCAAACTGTGGCTCGTGAGCCACATGCAGTTCTGTAGCCCCTTGATTGTGGCTCTTCCACAAAATACCACGTGCGGGAGCACACGTACAGTGTGATTGAAAATTCGTGGCCCATGCGCAGAAGTCGGTATTTTGTGGATGAGCCACACTCAAGGGGCCAAAGAGCCGCATGTGGCTCGCGAGCCGCAGTTTGCCGACCACTGCTCTAGACAAAGGACATAGGTGGTTGAATGAATAAGAAAACAATTACCTATACATATGCTGCCTACAAGACCCACTTCAGATCAAAAGACACACATAGACTGAAAGTAAAGGGATGGAAAAAGATATTCCATGAAAATGGAAATGAAAGAAAGCTGAGGTAGCAATTCTGATATCAGACAAAGTAGACTTTAAAACAAAAACTATAACAAAAGGCAAAAATGGATGTAGAAGTCCACTTCTGAGTATATACTCAAAGAAACCCAAAAGACTAATTCAAAAAGACATATGCATCCCTATATTCATTGCAGCATTATTTACAATAGCCAAGATATAGAAGCAATCTAAATGTCCATTGATAAACAAATGGATAAAGAAGAGGTGGTACATACATACCATGGAATATTATTCAGCCATAAGAAAGAATGAAATCTTATCATTTGGGACAACATGGATGGACCTAGAAGGTGCCATGCTAAGTGAAATAAGAGAAAGACAAATACCATATGATTTCACTTATATATAGAATCGAAAAAAACAAAATAAATGAACAAACAAAACAGAAACAAACTCATAGATACAGAGAACATTTTGATGGTTGTCAGATGGGAAGCAGTTTGGGGACAGGGTGAAAAAGGGGAAGGGATTAAGATATGCAAGTAGCCAGTTATAAAAACAATCAGGGAGATGCAAAGTACAGCTTAGGGAATATAGTCAATAATGCTGTTATAACTATGCATAGTGTTAGATGCATACTAGACTTATATTGGGCAATCACTTCGTGGGTTATGTAAATGGCTAATAACTATGTTGTACACCTAAAACTAATATAATATTGTATGTCAACTGTAATTGAAAAAAAATTATTTTAAAAAAGCATGTCTGTTTCCTCTTCCAAGGTCCTCTACTCTTACAAATACCATTACCATTCCCCTCCCCAGAAACACGTTTATTATATTCCCTACTGACTAAAAACACAATCAGGATCAGTACCCTGAGGCTTTTAAAATAAAATCATTGCAGGACAACTCTGAAAACAAGTTACAAAACAAATGGAATTCAAAATTCCTTAAAGGAGAAGAGAATCTACTGAGATATTTGCACCCCTTTTATTTAAGTAATTTTAGAGTTATTAAATTTTAACTACAAAAAAAAGAAGTTCTAAAAGGAGATTCTACCATTGGCCATTAATTGGAGACTAGTTAAATAAATTGGTTCACATCCATATAATGAATTACAAAACAGCAATCTAAAAACTAAGGTAGATCTATGCATGTTGATATAGAGTGTACTCTAAAAAATATTGCTAGGTTAAAAAGATTGCTAGGTTAAAGACACAGAGCAGTGTGCATTCATTTACATAAAAAGCAAAACAAAAGAACACCTACACCTACACATATATATTTATATATATAGATATACACCCATACAGATATGCTAATAGATAGCTCTGGAAAGATTCAGAAGAAACCTATAACAATGATTGCCTCTGAGACTAAAGTCTGAGGTAAGAAAGGGACTTCATAATTTACTCTATGGTTGTTTTTTATAACTATTTTTTTAAAATATATTTTTTATTGAATTTTTACAGAGAGGAAGGGAGAAGGATAGAGAGCCAGAAACATCGATGAGAGAGAAACATCGATCAGCTGCCTCCTGCACACCCCTCACTGGGGATATGCCCGCAATCAAGGCACATGCCCTTGACTGGAATCGAACCTGGGACCTTTCAGTCCGCAGGCTGATGCTCTATCCACTGAGCCAAACCGGTCAGGGCATAACTATTTTTATTATGGATATTATTACTTTTTTAAAGACAACATACACACACACACACACACACACACACACCACAAAACCAGAAACTTTTAAAAGTTTTACAAAAGATGGTTCAGATCACCAACTCTTCAGCAATAGCTTATTCCTTCCCAGGGTGATGAGAATTTTCACAAAATAAGAAAAGGAAAAGGAATGGAAGGAAAGAAAGAAGAGAGAGAGCTCCAAACCTGGAGCTCTGCTCATTCTCAAGATTGCCTTTATTTTATCCCTTTAACTACTATTTAGGTCAGGGAGGTATGTAGACCATTATGCCTTTCCCTCATGGCCTGTAGGTGCACATTTGGGAAAACCATTAACATGAGTCTCTAGATAATAGGTAGACGGAATGACCTTCTGACCAGTCAGTTGATGGCTTTAAAAAGAGAAAAAGAGGTTGCAGAGAGGTTATTTAACAGTCTGCAGGAGCCACAGAGTAACCATACAACTTGCTGACTAACCACAGTGAACAGCACCATATTATTAGGCATCTCCCGTGCTACTCCTGAGTGCTGTGATAACGCCTGAACTGTAAATAAGGACATCATACCCTGCAGGTTCCTGGTCCAGTTTTAATGACTCAGAAAGAGTCCAAGGCTGATAACATTCCAATAGATACTCTTGTCCCTCTAGCTTAGCTGACAGCCTTAGCTGTTCTTAGCTAAAGAGGAATAAATTGTTACAAAAATGTCTCCAGACACAAGCAATTTTGCTTTCTTAGAAATTGAAGAGGTTTGAGGAATAATCCCAATGTGGACAGTTCTATTTTAAATTTTTTGAGGAAACTCCACACTGTTTCCCATAGTTTACCAATATGCATTCCCACCAACAGTGCATGAGGGTTTCCTTTTCTCCACATCCTCACCAACACCTGTCATTTGTGGATTTATTATTGATAATAGCCATTCTGACAGGTATGAAGTGAAATCTCATTGTGATTTTAATTTGCATTTCTTCCTTATGACCCAGGTCTGGGTATTTATCCCAAGAAACCTAAAACACTAATTTGAAAGGATATATGCACCGCTATGTTCATTGTAGAGTTATCTACAATAGCCAAGATATGGAAGAAACCCAAGTATCCATCAATTGACAAGTGGATTAAAAAGCTGTGGTACATATATAATGAAATCCTATCTAATAATAGACAAACATGGTAATTAACCATACCTTCACTACCATTGCCAATGGCTGATCAGCATGATATGCAAATTAATGGCCAACAAAGATGGAGGCTAATTTGCATACTGCAGGCAGGGCGGGACACCGGGAGCCGCCATCCAGGCCCCCGTGTGCAACCCCAGGAGCCGCCGGAAAGCCAGGCCACAGGCAAGGCGGCCCCCTGGGACCCAGGAGCTGCCTTGCCTGCAGCCCATGATTGTGATCATGATTGGAAAGTCAGGCTGCAGGCAAGGTGGCCCACCGGGACCCAGGAGCCACCTTGCCTGTCGCCCGTGATCGTGATCATGATCATAAAGCCAGGCCACAGGCAAGGAGGCCCCCTGGGAACCAGGAACCCATCGGCGAGGTCTGCAGGCGAAGCAGCGATCAAGCTATGAGGGGGAGGGTTGGGGGCAGAAGGAGCTACAGGAGCAGCTCTGGCCGGAGACTGAAGACTCCGGCCGGAGCGTGGAGCAAAGACTGAAGGCTCCAGCCGCAGCGAAGACTGTGTCCAGAGTGAAGATGGAAGGCGGTGGCCAGAGTGAAGGTCTGGGTCCCAGGTGCCAGAGGAAAACTGGTGCTGGCAGCCAGGGGAAAGAAGGCCTATTGCACGAATCTTCGTGCAACGGGCCTTTAGTATTACTCATAAAAAGGAATGAAATCTTACCATTTGCAACAGAATGGAAGGACCCTAGAGGGTATTATGCTCAGTGAAATAAGCTAATCAGAGAAAGACAAATACCATATAATTTCACTTACATGTAGAATCTAAAGAACAAACAAAAAAAAATTGAAACAGACTCATAGATACAGAGAATGGACTGGTTGTTGCCAAAGGGGAGGGGGTTGGTGAACTCAATGAAAGTGATGAAGGGATTAAGAACAAATTGGTAATTACAAAATAATCACGAGGATGTAAAGTACAGCATAGGGAATCTATAATAATAAAAGCATAATATGCTAATTAGACCGGACAGCCCAATGACCTTCCGGACGTCATTCCGGACATCCTTCAGGATGAAGCCACGGCGGTGGGGGCTGAGGCAGAGGCAGTTAGGGGCGATCAGGCAGGCAGGTGAGCAGGTAGGGGTGATCAGGCAAGCAGGTAGAGTGGTTAGGGGCAATCAGGCAGGCAGGCAATTGGTTAGGGGCCATCAGGTAGGCAGGTAGGAGAGCGGTTAAGAGCCAGTGGTCCTGGATTGCGAGAGGGATGTCCGACTCCCAGTTTAGGCTTGATCCCATAGGGAGGATTGGGCCTAAACTGGCAATCGGACATCCCTCAAGGAGTCCCAGATTGCGAGAGGGTACAGGCAGGGCTGAGGGACCCTCCACCCCCATGCATGAATTTCATGTATCGGGCCTCTAGTATAGTAAATAATATTGCAATAACTATGCATGGTGCCAGGTGCATACTGGAAATATTGAGGGGGATACTTTGTAAGTACATGATTGTCTAACCACTATGCTATACACCTGAAACCAGTACAAAATACTTTTAAAAATGAAATGTAGACAGAAATCTTTTGTTAATACAAATAGCAAAGCATTCTACTAAGCTGAGAATTGCCTCCAAAAAAAATATACCAGGTTTCCAGTCCAGTTTTGTCATTGTAGCAAAGATTGTATTCATTTTGTTGAAAAAAAATTTTTTTAATTAAATGAAGTTAGGGTTGACCCAAGATCATTTCTTCCCTTTACCTCCTCATTATGTAATACATAACTCAGTAGTACCACATCACATAAAGGCCACTAGAAATAATGACGTTGGGACAACTACATGAGGGTACTTCATATTTAGACACACACACACACATATATATTTACACAAATGTATTTATATATACACACATGTATTTTCACATATATAATATTTTAAATGTCTAAAACTGTAATTTGTTTATTTCAATAAATATTTATTGAGGGCTTATTATGTATCGTATTATTTTAGGGTCTGGGTAAAGATACTCTAAAGGAATTAGTTACAGATAATGTTCAAACTGTAAATTCTATGGTCGCTTCTCTTTTTACAAGATGAGTAAAACTTTTCTTAACAGATAAAGGCAGAAAGAACTGAAATAACTACAGTAATTAGTATAAAGGCAGGGACTATTTTCTAAAAAGGGAACAACTAAAAGTTAGAGTATGCTAAATGTTAAAGGCAATGCACAGACACTAGGGGCTACCGAGCCAGAAAAATACCCCATGCAGGCTGGGGCGGTCAGAGAGATCTGAGTGCAGACACTTGAGAGAACAGACCCCAGCGAACAAAAGGAGGAGCAAAGGCATCCTAAGTGGGAGAAACAGTGTGAGCAAAGCCTTGTAAGTGATGTGGAGGGTGATTTGGGTGGGGCATTTTTTATGTGATAAGAAGTTAAGAAAGTCCACCATGTTAGAGAGGTTCCTACTGCTAACACAGCTGGCAAGCAGCCACTGCAGAAGAGACAATCACCATCCATAATGGGACCATGGGATCCAAACCCAAGGCCTCCCCTTGGCTTTACCTGGTTCTTACACAAGAGTAAGAAACCTAATGGGGGAGCAGAGCCACAGGAGTGAGACTGGTTGGTGAGTAAGTAAAAACAAACAGCTCACCCTCTGACTACCTTCTTTAACATGGTGTCTCTGTGTCAGCTGTATATGCCAGCTTGCTTCCGCTAATGTCTTTTCATCTTATTCCTAACAGCCTCTAAAAAGATGGTGAAACTTTTGGAGAGCATGACCATTCCCTCCGCCATGCTATACTTCTGATTGTGACTCAGTACAAAACCACTATGGAATAAGGCCTAAAACTGTGTTCTGCCTTGACATCTGGGGAAAACCAGGAGGGCCCTGACTGGCCTAACCATAAGTTGCTCTTCCCACTCTGTTCCCCTGGGTAAGGTCCCCTTCTTTATCACAGAGACAGTTCTGGCTTAGCCCTGAGTAGAGGATAATAATTCCTTGCCAACAGGTGGAATTATTCAAACTAGCTAATCACATCCTCTCCTGGGAACCACAGGGGCACCCTTCCCTCCTGAAACTACAAAGCTTGCCTCTCACAGTCCCCAGTGGTTCACTCTGTTTCCAAGTGCAACACCAGTGTAGCCCTGCATGGCATGCTATGTCTTTGTCCCCTGAGCTGTGAGTACAGGGTAGGGCAAAAGTAGGTTTACAGTTGTGAGTACACGAAACACAAAGTTTCTTGTATTATTGTTTAATTACTGCATTCTTTTTTTTTCTTTTATATTATTTTTTTATTAAATCTTTATTGTTCAGATTATTACAGTTGTTACTCATTTTCCCCCTATAGCTCCCCTCCACCCAGTTCCCATCCCACCCTCTGCCCTTACCCCCCCCCCACTGTCCTAATCCATAGGTGTACAATTTTTGTCCAGTCTCTTCCCGCACCCCCCACACACCTTCCCCCGCCCCCAAGAATAGTCAGTCCACTCCCTTTCTATGACCCTGATTCTATTATATTCACCAGTTTATTCTGTTCATCAGATTGTTTATTCACTTGATTTTTAGATGCACTTGTTGATAGATGTGTATTTGTTGTTCATAATTTGTATCTTTACCTTTTTCTTCTTCCTCTTCTTAAAGGATACCTTTCAGCATTTCATATAATACTGGTTTGGTGGTGATGAACTCCTTTAGCTTTTTCTTATCCGTGAAGCTCTTTATCTGACCTTCTATTCTGAATGATAGCTTTGCTGGGTAAAGTAATCTTGGTTGTAGGTTCCTGGTATTCATCACTTTGAATATTTCTTGCCACTCCCTTCTGGCCTACATAGTTTCTGCTGAGAAATCAGCTGACATTTGTATGGGTACTCCCGTGTAGGTAACTGACTGTTTTTCTCTTGCTGCTTTTAAGATTTTCTCCTTGTCTTTTGCTCTTGGCATTTTAATTATGATGTGTCTTGGTGTGGTCCTCTTTGGATTCCTTTTGTTTGGGGTTCTCTGCACTTCCTGGACTTGTAAGGCTATTTCTTTCACCAGGTAGGGGAAGTTTTCTGTCATTATTTCTCCAAATAGGTTTTCAATATCTTGCTCTCTCTCTTCTTCTGGCACCCCCATAATTCGGATGTTGGTATGCTTGAAGTTGTCCCAGAGGCTCCTTACACTATCTTCATATTTTTGGATTCTTTTTGCTTTTTGTTTTTCTGGTTGGGTGTTTTTTGCTTCTTCGTATTTCAAATCTTTTACTTGATTCTTGCGATCCTCTAGTCTGCTGTTGGAACTCTGTATAATATTCTTTATTTTAATCAGTGTATGCTTAATTTCTAGTTGGTCCTTTTTCATAACCTCAAGGGTCTCACTAGATTTCTTGAGGGTCTCACTAAATTTATTGGCGGTTTCTAAAAAATTCTTGAAAAACCTTAAAAGTGTGGTTTTGAACTCTATATCCAGTAGTTTGCTTTCCTCCATTTCTGTCATTTGTGACCTGTTTCTTTGTCTCCGCATTTTGGCTGCTTCCCTGTGTTGATAGAGTGGCTTTCTGTGCTAGGTGTCCTATGGGGCCCAGTGGCTCAGCCTCCCCAATTACCTGAGGTGGACACTCTTGGTGCACCCCTTTGTGGGCTTTGTGCACAGTCTTGTTGTAGTTAAGTCTTGATTGTTGTAGGTATCACTGGGAGGAATTGACCTCCAGGCCAATTGGCAGTGAGAATCAGCTGTGTCTGCAGTGGGAGAACTTCTGTGCTGGAGACACCCTTCTGGGGCAAGACTTGCTTCAGTGGGGCTTTGGTACTCACTGAGTCTGCCCCCTGAGTGTGTCCCTTATGGATCTGAGGAGTTGTAATCTGGATGGTCCCACTCTGACCACTGGGTACACTGGCTCTTGGATCTCTAAGGAGGTGCTAATTTAGCCTCTGCCTGAGGTTACCCAGCAGGAGCTATGGAGAGTTCTGCAGATTCCTCTTCTTTGTTTGGGGTTTGGAGGTGCCCAGATGAGGCCCAGCTGTGAAGCAATGCAAGCTGCTGTGGGGCCTTGGGCCTTCTTTTGGAAGTTCTGGGTCTCTCTGACCCAGCTGCAGTTTGTTAGGTAATTTTCAGATTGCAAATGGCCAGGCCTTTCATATGCAAAAGCCTCTGGGCCTAGTTTGGGTGGGGAGGGGTGTCAGGGGATCAATAGGGTGGAGCAAGCAGCTATGGCTGCTCCTCAGTCCTACCCTAAGAGGCCCCACATTTCAGTGTTCAGGTAATCGCTGCAAGTACCTCTGAGAGAAAGCGGCCCTCAAGTTCCAATCTATGCCAGACAGTTCAGTTTCTCCCAGTATGAGTCTGGGTCCCCAGAGACTCACCTAGAACTGGAGTTCAGAGCAGTTGGGAGCTTGAGACTCCCTTCCGATTGAAAAAGACAACCGTGTCCTCAGTTGCCAGCCCTTTCTACATGCACTGCATCCTCAGTTACCAGCCCTTTCCACATGCGCTGTGTCCTCAGTTGCCAGCCCTTTCCACGTGCACCTCCGTACCTCTGCACTTTACTTTCGCACCTCCTCTGAGTCTCAGTGTGCTTTTCTCTTTCCTTCTAGCTGTAGAATTTCCACTCAGCCAGCCTTCCTGTGGTTCTGGATGATGTCCGTTTTGTTTTTTAATTGTATTTTTGAAGTGGTTGTGCGAGGCAGCAATTTCCGGTGTTTACCTATGCCGCCATCTTGGTTTCTCCCTGCATTATTTTCCATACAAACAACTATAGACCTACTTTTTTTTTTTTTTTTTTTAATCTTCACCTGAGGATATGCTTTACTGATTTTAGATAGAGAAGGGAGAGAAACATTGAAGTATGTGAGAAACATCATCAACTGCATCCCCCACATACGCCCCAACGAGGGATTGAACCCACAACCCAGGTATGTGCCCTGACTGGGAATCAAACTGGTAACCCTTTGGTGTACAGAATGATGCTCCAACCACTTCAGCCATACCAGCCAGGGCCCTAATTACATTTTGCATACATATCCCAACAGACTCTGCCATGAAAAACTCGAGCAGTTTTCAAGTTAAAGGTATTATTATTATGTGCTACAGAAATATGACATATTCCAAGTTACATTAAATACAGACCCCACTATAATACAATCGTGGGGAATTACAAGAGAACCAGTGGTTAAACCCTTTAGACATCTGCTTTCAGTCCCAGATCTTATTTTATCCCAGCCTACTAGAGTGTTCCCATTTTCTAACAGGAACCACATCCTGTAATTGGGATTTCCCATTGCTATGGAGTAAGAACAGTAGGCTTCTCGGGAGCCCCTATGGAGGCAGGGAGGGGGGAGGTTAAGTTGTTACTCATGAATGAATCAGCCCACTTCCTTATTTAGAACTATACATGAAGAATTATTATTTATCATGTCTCTTTCTCAGGTACTATCCACAAAAGAACTGACTTGAAGGTCTACTCTAGAACGACAATGGATCATCGATAATCCTCCAAATCCATATGGAACCTATTTCTTTCTCAGAGCACCCTGGGGGTAAAGGTCTATTTTTTCCAAGACTGAGAGGTTGTAGAGGGCATCAGGAAAGGGCATGAGTTTCTTTTTCCACTCTTAAACCCACGCATCAGAGTTTTTTTTTCCACGAGTTACACTGCTGAGTAGCTAGCTCTGTGATTATTTTTAGTCTACTTGATTGGGAAACCAAGGAAAATCATAACATTGCTATCAAACTTGGGTAACATCTTCGACAGCTAGAGTCAGAGAAAATGCAAGGAAGTGAAAATAAACATGCATTCAAGAAGTGAGATAAACAGATTCACTTTGAACAGGGTCACAAAGATTTCATCAAGTTTCATTCATTTCTAGAGAAAATGCAGTAGAGGAGAGAAGAAAAAACACTGGTTTCAGCCTAAGACAAACTTGCATTTAAATCTAGGCTCTACCACTCACTAGGTTGTATATAACTATCTGGCTCTTTAATTTTATACTTCCCTAAATCATACAATTGAGATAATACCTCAGCCTATGAGGCTAAATGAGATAATGTGAACATGCATGGTACACACAATAGACAGGAGACAACACATTTTTTAAAAGCAGACATGTGAAGAGGGGAAACATCACGGTCCATTGAACAAAATAGGAAGAGGAACTGGAAATCTTTGTTCTTGCTCACCCCTGGTAACGCCAGAAGTTAATGTGATGCCTGAGCTCTCTACTTCTGATATGAATGAATTCATAAAATGGACTTTCTCCTAATATCTCACAAAAAATAGTATCGTGACCTAGCTGGCTTGGCTCCGTGGATAGAGCGTCAACCTGTGGACTGAAGGGTTCCAGGTTCAATTCCGGCCAAGGGCACATGCCTGGGTTGCGGGCTCGATCTCCAGTGGGGGGTGTGCAGGAGGCAGCCGATTGCTGATTCTCTCATCATTGATGTTTCTTTCTCTCTCTCCTTCTCCCTTCCTCTCTGAAATCAATAAAGAAATATATATTTTTTTAAAAAATAGTATGGTATGAGTAAGCAAAGCCAGCCAGCCTGCTGCCTCTTTTTGTAAGCCTGTGAGCTAAGAATGGTTTTTACATTTTTAAATAGTGAAAAAAATCAAGAGCATTTTTGTGGCATGTGAAAATTACATAGAACTGAAATTTCAGTATCCACAAATAAAGTTTTATTGGGACACAGACATGCACATTGGTTTCGTACTGTTTGTGGCTGCTTTTGCATTAAGAGTCTAAACTTGTATACAAAAATGACTTCAGAGAGAAACTTCTGCATTACCAGTCTCGTGAAACAGCTCATCACAGCGTACACGGCTGAGTAAAGAACTCCTGCGGTGAGTTCATATGAGCCATGGTTTTGCAGCAGGTCACTCCTGGGCTTGTTTCCCATGTTTAATTTCACTGCTTCTTTTGGGTAGCTTACTACTTTTACAAAGCTCAGAATAATCACAGTTTCACACATGTCACAATACTGATTCCTACTTAAAAAGAATTTCAGTCACCAACATAAATGACTAATTTAGAGGTATCCCACTAGATCTGAAGGTGCTTTTTAAGCAACTTTCTAAAAGTTAGCTTTGTCCCTCTTTGGTAAATAATGATCATAATGATGACAACCTAAATGAGCAACAAAGCTGAAAAGGCTTACGAGTGACATAAGAGGCATGTGTCACTTACGCAATGAAGTTGCTGATTCCTTTGGTAACATGAACTTCATTTTGCAATGTAAAGCAAAGTACCTTTATTTCTTTTCTAAATACAGGTTTTTGTACTGGAGTAAAGTGCAAAGAGTCTAGTTGATGCATTTCAAAACACTGATCTTCTGCCACTAACTAAAGGCCCACACACAAATAAGAGGAGCAGAGAGGAGGGAAGCAGGGAGAAATTAAGATACCAGAAAGCAGTAAGAAGAGTGGAAAGAGGAGAGAAACAGGAGCAGACAAAAAGGCAAAACGCCATCAGTTCCTCCATCTGTGATGTGGGCAAGTGTTCCCAGAGCCTTTACTGAGTTCCTGAGGGGTTAGGCTTTGTGTTAGGCCCTGAGGTGACACACAAGAAGGAAGACTGTTCCTGCCCAGGGGGAAATGGTGCTGACAGCTCTTGCCTTTCTCAAGTGCCTCCTAGATAATAATGGCCTAGGGACAGAGATTAACTACCCCTAAACTTTCCATTTATTCTAAAACTTTCCATGCCAAAACACAAAGCAAACAAACAAAACCCCCAAACCTTTCCTCTCAACTGGAATAGAAGAGGTTAATGAAGAAAAGGGGGCAGCATTTTTCTTTTTACTTCCTGCACATTTGACCTTTAAAAAAATTCTATATAACTTTTATAATGAAAAAATTAATAAAGAATTGAAAATCCCCATCCATCCTTCTTCAAGTTTACTAATCTCAATTATTTCAAGCATTCCTCACAAATTGTTGTTGTTGGTTTTTAATATATAGAAAGAAAAGGTCAAAGGCAAGGGAAAGAAGGGGCTGGACACTGCCATCCCCATCTGGACTTCCCCACAAATGCAAACAATAAAATAAAAAATCACACCATGTTGATATGTGAATTATAGCAATGGTTTTCAATATACTTCCTGTAGACAGCCTAAAAATAAACACTCTTCTAGAGCAGGGGTGGGGAACGTCCGGCCCGCGGGTCTTATAAGGCCTGTGAAATCATTTGGTCTGGCCTTGCCAAGGCATTAGGGGTGAGTTAATTAAATGTTTGACCAAATAAGCAGGCTAGTTTTTTAAATATTATTTTTTTCTGTTTATTTAATAATGTTTAATAGTGTTGTTTTTTGTGAAGAAGTCTTTTGTTGTTGTTGTTGTTAATCCTCACCCAAGAATATTTTTCCATTGATTTTTAGAGAGAGTAGAAGGGAGTGGGAGAGACAGAGAGAGAGAAACAGCAATGTGAGAGATACATAGATTGGTTCCTCCCTCATGCATCAGGGATGGAGCCTGCAGTCAGGGACGGAGCCTGCAACCAAGGTATGTGCCTTTGACCAGAACTGAACCTGTGACCCTTCAGCCCAGGGGCCAACGCTCTACCAACTAAGCCAAACCTGCTAGGACAGCAGGCTAATTTTTAAGTTGATAATTTTGTATGGCTTGCAAATGATGTTATAAATATCCAAAATGGCCTTTGGCAGAAAAAGTTTCCTACCCCTACTCTAGAGTTTCTATTCCCATCAGTCAAGGTACACCTAGGAAAGAAGGACTATTTTCACCCTAAAATCAGGTAAGCATAGTGAAACAGAAGTTTCTATAAACTCCAATACCTCTGTTGAGCCACAGATTTCATTTATGGAATCTGCCCAGGAGCATTAGCAGAAATATTTCAATGAGCAGGTAAAGAAGACATTAATTTGTAGAGTACAGAAGAGCATATAAAAATACTTTGCATCTTAACAGTAAGCAGGCTCAATAAGAATTAATGATACTTAGACTTACTACCATCGAGAGTCTATCTAATCAAGGAAACGGCTAAGATCTCAGTGTAGCCTACTGCACGAAAGCATCAACAGTTACTCAAATTATAACCACTGGGTATAAAAACATACCTAAGCTCATTTTACCATTAAAAAAACAAGTCCTGAACCTATTGGAGCTAATGTATTTGCTTATTTTTACAGTCTTTATTTAAATTTTGCCCTACAAAATGATTTCATATATTTTAATGAGACCAAAACCCATTTCTTTTAGTCACAGAAAACTTTCACCCTTCAGACTTTTATGTTATATTCTTCACTAAAGCCTTAGTGACAATTTTCATTTTAAAAGTCTTTTTATACTTCCCCAAATACAGTGCTCAGCACACAATGTGCAATAAGTACCTGCTAACTAAAAATAGTATTTAATATATTAAGAGGAAAGATGTAATTTATTAAAGAGTTTTCACTGGTTATCTGTGCGACTTCATAGCATACTTTCCCTGGCTTCTGAACAGCTAAGTTATGAGATTTTTTTAAGTTGTACAGTCAGAATACTACAATATAAAGGTAAAGAGTTTTCTCAAGTTTACATCTTTCTAAAAGATTTCATAACTTTCTTAGATAACACTCTTAACATCTTTCCCATCTGGATACCCATGTTCTTGAGGTAAATAACAGACTTTACTTGGAGACAACAGAGCAAAGAGCCTAAAATAATATAGTTTGGCAGACTGATAGGATGTTCAAATCTTCAAATATTTATATGGATAATTCACCCTGTATGGGAAAACACGTTTTGTGTAGCGAAATCATTATGATCATTTCCCAAATATAAAAACTGCACCAGGCCCCTTCACCAGGCTTGTGACTTCGGGACATCTTTGTAAATTTTTGCTAACTTCAAAGATTCCTACAGACTGTCCAGATTGTTTTCCTTCTAATCTTACTACATATAAGACATGTCCTTTCATTTAAGAAGAGTTTTCTAAGACTTTGACTTTTTTGTGTGATACAATTGTCTGTGTTTTCTGGATAGCACATGAAATATGTTAAGATCTATACTACTTAGGAAACTGTTAAAAACAGCTTTTGATTGGCGTGGAGTTAGATCCCATGGCTTTTTTCTGAAGGTTTGATAAGAGGACTAGTGGAATGAGAGGAATGGAATGTTTCTTGCTTAACTAGTCCATAACATGGAAGGAAAGCTCAGTATGGACAGATGCATGTAAGGCCTTTTAACTCAACTTCTCTCTCCAAGGGAGCTTTGTTTTAGCAAATAGCAGTAATTCTCCAAATCAGTGTAATTGCTTTCCAAAATTAACAGATGTTTCCTGTGCATTCTGCAAGCCTGGTCAGTGGGATACTGGTTTATTCAAAATGCAGCTGGATTCTGACCTCACACAAATAAAAGCAATATATAACCTGACAACTATTTACTCAGATGTGACCACCTATTTTGTGCCAGGTATCTGCTGAGGCTAGTGATACAAAGGCCTTATAATTTCTTACAATATTTATTTTTCATATAGCTTATGTTTCTTTTTTTTGGAAGGGGTGGTAGGGGGATGTCAACAAAGTGCTATGATAAAATGGTGAGTTAGTGCTGTGCAATAGGAGACCAAGGAAAGGGGTGTCTTACGCTGCTTGGTATATAGTAAATGTTAGTTATTGCTTTTATTATACTACTAGAGGCCTGATGCACGAAATTCGTGCAAGGGGCTCAGCCCTCGCAGCCCCAGCTTCGTCCAGAAGGTCATTCGACTGTTCGGTCTAATTAGCATATTATGCTTTTATTATTATAGAATTATTATAGATAAACAGGATATGACAGGCAATATACTATGGAAGGGTGTGGCACCACAAGTATCCACAAATTCACTTCCTCATTCAGTCTTCCAATAAATATTAACTATGTGCCTACTACATATCAGGCACTGTTGTAGGCACTGGGGATAAAGTGATGTAACAAAGTATTTCTCATTCATACAGGTTGTATTCTAGTAGGGCAGACAGATGAGCAAATAAATAAATAGATAATATATTGATAAGAATAGGACATATTAGAAAGAAAAACAGAACTGTGTAAGTGATTAGATAGGTGGTGGAGGTAGGGATATTTTGTTACCTTTTCTACATTGGAAGGAAAGATTTTCACAGAAGATAACATTTGAGTTAGGTCTAGAAGGATGAGAGATAATCTGAGAAAAAGTATGCCAGATAATGGAACAAATCTTTGAGAGGGAATAGGGTGTTCAGGAATGTCAGTCAGTCTTATATAGGTGGGTAATTTCATAAGATTAGAAAAGCCAACTGGGCCAGACAACAAAAAGTCTTATATACTAAGTTACAGAGTTTCAATTTTATTCTCTAGGGAACTGGCCACCAAATGATGCTTAATTACAAAATATGTAATTCTTTAAAAACAACAACAACAACAAAAAACATGCCCTAGCCAGTGTGGCTCAGTTGGCTGAGCATCATTTCAGGCACCAAAAGGTCGCCCGTTTGATTCCTGGTCAGGGCACATGCCCAGGTTGTGGTTCAGTCCGTCGGGGTGTGAAAGGGAGGCAACTAATAGATGTTTCTTTCTCACTTAGATGTTTCTTTCTCTCTCTCTCTCTCTCTCTCTCTCTCTCTCTCCTCTCTCCCTCCCTCCCTCCCACTCATCTACCTACCTGTCTCTATCTCTCTCTGCCCCTCCTTCCTTTCATCCCTCCCTCTCCCTTCCCCTTCCTTTCTCTCTCTAAAAAAAATAAAATAATCAATACAAAACCTTTTTAAAATAACAAGAATTCCCGGTTAGAAAATGGACAAAAAAACCCAGATTTCATGTTAGAGGATATACAGATGGCAATTATGCACAAGAATACATATTTAACATCACCAGCCATCAAGGAAATGCAAATTACACCACAATGGGGTGTCACTACACACCTATCAGAATGGCGAAAATAAAAAAGTGACAAACACCAAGTGCTGACAAGAATGTGGAGACACTGGGTCACTCATACATTGCTGTGGGAAAGTAAAATGGTTCAGCTACTCTGAAAAACAGTTTGGCAGCTTTTTATAAAACTAAACATGCAATTACCATGTGAGCCACAGTTGCATGTCTGGGTATTTATCCCAGAAAAATGAAAATAAATGTCCACACAAAATCTGTACATGAATGTTTATTATAGTTTTATTTCTAAGAGTCAAATAGTGGGACTGACCCTTTAACTGGTATCCTTTAATTGGAATATTACTGCAATATAAAGGAAAGAACTATCCATGCATGTAACAACTTGGATAGTTCTCCAGGGAATTATGCTAACTGAAAAAAAGTCAATCCCAAAGGGTTATATATTGTTATGATTCCATTATATATAATATTTTTGAAATGAAAAAAATTTGAAATGGATAATTGGTTGCCAAGGATTGGGGAGTGAAGTGGGTAGGAAGTGGGTATAGTTATAAATGGCAACAAAAGGGATCTTTGGTAGTGATGGAATTATTCACCGTCATGCCTGACGGTGATATGCAAACCTATAGATGTGATAAAATTATATAGAACTAAATACATATCCACACTGAGTACAAGTAAAACAGGGGGAATCTAAATAAGATCAGCAGATTATATCAATGTTAATATCCTGGCTGTATTATTTTGCTACAGCTTAAAAAAATGTTACCATTAAAGTATACTGAATTTTTCTCTGTACTATTTCTTACAACTGCATGTGAACATACAGTTATATCAATAACAATTTCAATTAAAAAATAAAAAACAGACTTTAAATTTCTTGTGACTTCTAGTCTGACCAACTCTCTCTGAAGTAGCTGATTAGCTACTAGGGAATAAAGTCACTTGAAAATACCCCCTCTAGCAGTTAAAATGCCACTCTGCTTACATTAGAACCGGACACCTTTAAAATCAACTGTCATTAGGTAGGACAGAGTCATGGAAAACTGGCAGATTGAGGGCATGGTATTTCAGCTGGCTTCTATAAAAGCCTTCAGAGCAGTATCACCCCACTGTCCTTTTCCATTCAATTTTAGCATAAAACATGGGAAGAGAAGAGGCAGGAAACAAGAGAGGTAGGGCAGTGAAACTTCTATGTATCTGGACACTAAAAACTGTAAGCATATACTTACATGCTATGCCCTTTGATAATGAAATATCCTGAAAATGAAGCTAATTGTGTAGCTCTTTCTGGGTTGATTTTAATCTGAATTAAGTTGCGAGAAAAAACTACAAATTCATTATAATCTAAAGTATAAGATATTTTAAATGAAATACGGTTTGAGTCCTTTCATGTATATGTATCTACCATTAACAGCCAAGTAGAAATTTGGTCTTACCAGGCTTGCTTTAGAGCAGCCTGTTATAATTAACACATAATTATTTTACGCAAACACATTGTTAAAATGCCCAGCAGGGTGTGTACAGAATTTAAATATGTTTTCTATAATATAATTTACAGCATTTATTTGCTTAAAATGAGACTAGCCAAGTCTAGTTGAGCCTAGGCAGGATGAATACAGATGCAAAATTAAAAAGTCATAAAAAGACATTTCAATCCGTTTCACCTTGGAGGTAGATTCAGCAAGCCCTTGGTGAACAGGGTCAGAGATTGTGACCAGTGTCAGCGGCCCCAGCAATGATGCTTTATCTAAGAATTTCTCTCAACTGAATGTGCCCTCTTGCCCAGTTTCCAGGTCTTGTCATTTCATAATTGAAAAGGCTCCAGACAACAGCATAGTGATTGCCAGAGAGAAGGAGATGAGGGGAGGAATAAATGGTGATGAAAGAAACTTGACTTGTGTTGATAAACACATAATATACAGATGATGTATTGTATAGAGCTATATACCTGAAACATAATTTTATTAACCAATGTTACCCCGATAAATTCAGTTTAAAAATCCATTTTTTAAAAAGGCTCCAGAAATACTACCTCTTCTAATTTTCAGCCACAGAGAATATATCACCTACCTCTATTTTGGGCGGGGGGGGGGGGGGGGGGGGCGGCGGACGACATTACCATTCATTTAAATCTATATTTTCATTAAGATATAAAAGATATATTTCAGCCTTACAAACATTTTTACTTCGGGGGTCCATAAATAACAATAATTAACTATTAAACCACAGTGCTTTAGAGGTCAGAAAGTATCTGACAGACAATGAAATGAGGAACAAGGATAAATGAGATTAAAAAAGCAACTCTCATGTAAATCAGGGGGGAAATATGAGACATACATAATCCTTTCTGTGTCATTAACACCCAAAGTAACTGGTAAACAAAAAGGATCATTTTAACTTGCTTTGAATAGTGGCCACCACTAACCTGACCAAATGCAAATATGGCAGATTAGTTCAGTTTCCAACCACTGAAACGTCTATTTCCTAACCATAAAAGTTTTCCAATCAATGAGCTCTTCTTGCATGGAAGATCTGGGGCCTCGCAAATGCTCATTAATGTCTATACATATCGCTGCAGGTGCTCCTGTATTTGCCGTCTAGATCTTGAACAAATTAGTGTCAGTAATAGTTTGTCTCTTGGGTAGAAGATTCACAGACCTCTACCAATATTAAACATAAAAAATAAAATAATGGCAAAACAAATGCCCTACAGGCCAGGACAATATGAACATGTTCTGATTTAAAATCAATGCCTCAGGATCAGAAAACATGGTTCCACACTTTATCTACATATTAGCTGTGGACAACTTAGTTAACTTCATTAAGTCATAGTTTCTTTATCTGTAAAAGAAGATAATATCCATCTCATAGAATAGTAGGGACAAAATAACACAAGCGAGATCCTAGCTTAATGCTTGGCATGTCAGAAATGTTGAGTAAATAGTACCCAGTACCATTAAGTATAGGATACATGCTATTTGACGGTAACAGCATTTCTTTTCTTTTTTTTCCCCAATATATTTTATTGATTTTTTTCAGAGAGGAAGGGAGAGGGATAGAGAGTTAGAAACATCCATGAGAGAGAAACATCCATCAGCTGCCTCCTGCACACCCCGTACTGGGGATGTGCCCGCAACCAAGGTACATGCCCTTGACCGGAATCGAACCTGGGACTCTTCAGTCCACAGGCCGACACTCTAGCCACTGAGCCAAACTGGTCAATGCGTAACAGCATTTCTTATCCTTGATATTGTCTGGTAAACTTTTGATGGCTAACAACAGATTGATGGGGAGTCAGATAGTTGGAGGGAAGCAAGTTATGCTAACATACAGGGTTGGACAAAAGTAGGTTTATAGTTGTGAGTATGCAAAGCACAATTTATTCTTGTATTATTATTTATTAATTATAGCATAATTTACTTGTATTACAACTGTAAACCTACTTTCGCCTACCCCATATATTAGTGGGATCAGACATTTTTTTGGCTGAAAAGTTTCTGGTTAGTTTGAATACTCACCTGCCTCAAATCACCATTTAACAAATTGAGCCACGTAATCCTATGTTCATATACAGCTATGTGCAGCCCTCTTTCCTGACAGGGATAACAGTACCTGCTACAACAAGAAAAAAGGCAGTAGTACCAGCAAACCGAACCTTTTTGGGACAACTCAAGATCACTTGAGTTTTCTAAATCTTGCTGGCGTTCTCTGTAATGCTTCCACAGCAGCCTTAGAAGAGGCAATGTGGTATTCTGTCTTATAAGTACCGCGCGCTAACCGATTGCGCCACTGGAGCTCCCAATGTGGTATTCTGAAGCACCAGGTTGAAGCCTCGGTTTTGCAAATTCCCATCACTGTGGTGTGAGGAAAGTCAAGGACTGCTGGGCTTGGTTTCATCAGTGAATGAGGAGGCTGGATTGATTGGATAAATTTACAATAAATGAATTTCAGTTCTAAAATTTAATGATTCTATGACTACATTTAACCTAAAACCATTCAAAGACATACTTGAATTTCAAAAGATTTCAAACTACCCAAAAGGTTCCCTAACTTTTGCTACCAAATACTAGTAAATCAGACCTAGGCCCGTGAATGATCTCATTACTTATCCCTCCCTGCCCACTCCTAAGTACCACAACCAAACTGGGTGGTAGAGAGCTGTAGTCTCACGTTTCTAATAGTGAAGTTCTGGAAAGAAAAATTAAATAGTGACAAAGCTACTCATTTAAATGGAAATCTCTGTTTACATGTGACTGCCCATAAAGCTAAAGACCAACTAAAAGGTAAGAATAAACACACACACAAAAAAACAGTTACCAATTATTCCTTCTTTACACATTATATCTACCTTCCTGGACTTGAAATTAGTTGTCAAATAATTCAAATCAGAACTGCTTTTCATACTGAGAAAGAAAAAGAAAGCTATTCTAAATTTATTAAAAACCACATTTATTCTTTAATTCCTAATGTTTCAAATGATACTAACGTATGCCAAAGTATATCAACTGTTACCAAGAAACTGACTTCAAAAAAATATATGATCTAACTAAAACAAAGATTTCAACAGAATCCACAGGAGCTAAAAGAACAAGTAGCTATGCCATTTCAAACATAAAACAGCTAAATGTGTTTGTTTTCCTTTTTATTTTTATCCAAACATTCAGGAAAAACTGACTTTCTTTGTTCAGTGTTTATTATTTCACCTTTCCTGAATCAGAAACCAAAATACTTTGATAAATGGGCGAGTCTGGTAAACAGACCCTTGAACATTAGGGACCAGAAAAACTAATCCAGTTACATTTCCATCTTTATCCATTTTTCCTAAAGTCACTACCACTGTGATTCAATTTCTTTATTATAGAAGGGTATGATAACACCAAATACAACCTTACTCCAATTCAATTTATATGTAACTAAAATGAATTTATAATACATGAAAACAAGAAGGACTGAAAAATCTGAAAGACAATTGCAAAAGACAGCTGTTTGTCCTGGAAATACTATCATAATACTTTATTCCACTGATAGTCTATTTGGCCGACCCAATTTTTATAGCTCCAATGATAGATTATCTCTGTCTGATGTCAAAACTACTTGCAAAAAGTTTTTGTTTTTTTTTTGCTCTCCCAGAAATCCATGAACACAAATAATTATCAGACCCAGACTAAACCACCAAAGTAGATTTTCCATACCACCCAGAAGAATAGTGGGCAATTCCATTCTTGAACTTAACTTTTAATCTCAGTATTTAATAAAAAGGTCAGCACTTTTTTTGTAGCTTCCCACACCCATAGCGCTACAAGTCAAACTGCTCTTTATTCCTAATATAGTTTTAAGAAAATAGCATAATAAATATGCTCATATAAACATGTCTACTGTTTTAAATAAAGGGCTTTCCTTAAATACCAAATTAGTCTATGCAATGCCAGGAAAAGATGATATATGTAAAAGAAATCTCTGTCAAAAAATAAAAAATAAAGGAAATGTCTGCAGGAACACAGAGAGCTTACAAAACTAATATACAAGTACAGGCATTACTTTGGATATCTGAAACAAGAACATACCCACCCGCTTATGTATGAACTTAAGTCTGCACCCGGAATTCCACGGAACTACCTAGAGGACTGGTGAGTCAAGGTTCATCTTCTATACTTCTTCATCCTGCTCCCTTCCCCCTTAATATTTTCCTCAACACACTAAATGTTTCCTCTTTAAATACACCAGCATTTAAGATTTATAAAAACTATTTCGTTCTATTGTTCTGTTTCAGTCTTGCCACAGTCTCATTTTTTATTACTTTCCATTGTATTTTTCATATATTAGAAGCTAAATATGTTCTTGTGGGCTGGCTAGGAACCTAACTCCTACTCATAGTTATTTCTACTGCAAAAATGCATTCTGAGTTCCAACCAACCTACTTATAGGTTTAAAACACTCACAGATTGATGGATTTCTAATTATCATTATCTATCAGGTTCTTACAGGAATTAAAAATGCTTAGAAAAAGAATGAGGTCTCCCCGTATCTGCTTTTTCCCAAAGAGATCCTACTGGGAATATTTCTCTAACATATAGGTTAGAAGCTCATTTTGCAAAGCAATTTATGTCTCGCTGATGTAAACAGTTGAAATTTTATGAAAACTTGGCTAAACTATAAAATGTCTATAGACTTTTTAATATTCAAAAACTTGCCGAAACCGGTTTGGCTCAGTGGATAGAGCGTCGGTCTGTGGACTGAAAGGTCCCAGGTTCGATTCCGGTCAAGGGCATGTACCTGGGTTGCGGGCACATCCCCAGTAGGAGATGTGCAGGAGGCAGCTGATCGATGTTTCTCTCTCATCGATGTTTCTAACTCTCTATCTCTCTCCCTTCCTCTCTGTAAAAAATCAATAAAATATATTTAAAAAAAAAAAAAAAAAAAAAAATATTCAAAAACTTAATAAAAGCCCAGCAATAAAAAAAACAATCAATTACCTCTAAAGATGCCATCCTTTTCCCTGAAAATGTGCAAATAAATATCAGCTATCTCAAAACAGTATAATTTTATCAAGCAAGACAGGATGTCTGTGTGTGTGTGTACACACAATCGCAATGTTGGATATTTCTTTCATTACTAACTGAAAATACACCTTTAAAAATAGTGACATTCTATCACATTAAAGCATATCTATCCGATACAATATCACTTACATGTTTTGATAGGAAATTAGACCAAAGGAATAGAGCTGGACAAAATACTGCAATTCAACTACTTACCAATACTTATTTAACAGGAAAAAAGAAAAGCTTTATTGCCAAGAAATAAAACCAAACGCTCCTAGTTGCAGTTTAAAATGTAGGGTAAGTACATAAACATATTTGCCAAAACTGTGTGGCTATGATTCCAACACAAGAAACATAGAATTAAAGAGTCATACAAATTTTTGATATTTCCTGAGCTGATGCTGAAAATAGCTCACAGGAAAGTGCTACTGTTAAGATATACGAATCCCAACCCCACCCTCTATGCATAATCTTATTGGTGTTATGACAACATGGAAAGGCTCATTAGGGCTATTAATTTATACTTTAATCATTATTAAAATTCAACAATACCACCAGATGGTAAATGCAACCCAAGAGAAATATCTTCTAGACCAGGTCTAATAATTTATAACATAAATCCTATAATGGGATTTGAGGCAAATTGCAATGCCTTTTGGCAGCTCTTTAAGCACAGTTTCGTGTTTAAAATGGTGAAAAAACAAACAAACAAACAAAAAATTTAGTACTGCCCTTCATCAGAGAGGAGGGTTACTAATTAATTAAAAACAAATGATGCTAACGTTTGTTTTATTTTGAATTCTGGTGCTTGAGGAAAACCAAAAGATAAATTCAAACCTTTGAGTGATGGAAACTTCTGGGCAAAGTTTCAAGGGACAGCAATTCACATTTTCTGATTCTACTTCCTCTCTTCTCAGTCCTCCTCAGTCTGCAATCTGGTTTCTTTGCTCAGAGCACCAACAAAATTGCTCTTATCAAGGTTACAAAATGACCTGGAAATGCCAAATCAGGTGTTGTCCATTTTACAAGCTTGGGTACCTCTGAAAAGTCATCTTTATTATCCTACTTGGGGTACAACTCAGACAAAGCTTGGATTAATAAAACCATGTTACCTATAATTGTCTGCCGCCTCACTGACCAGAATAGGCACCCCTTTCACCTTTTAATGCACACTGTTTGACATACGGTCAGTATTTTGGAATAAATAGAGGGCTTACTAGGTTACCTAGGAAAACCCAATTCCCATACATTTTCTCTGAAATGCTTACAGTAAGAACAAACTAAAATCACAGAGGAAAAACCTGAGATGTTTCCAGGGAAATTTTTTATTGGTTATAGAATTAAGAAATCTGCTATAATTTCAAGCGGAAAATTCGAACATTTGGGCACTATTATTTTGTTGATTTGTCTATAACTCTTTAATAAAGGCTCAGATTTTTGGAACTTCCTTATGAAAATCAAACTTCTTAAGTAATAGTTTGATTACTTAAGGAGTAACGGAGCACTCATCACCTGCATAGAGTAAGAAAAAAAGGACTGTTGCTGGCTAGTTGTTTTGGATTTATAATGCCTGAAACCTTCTGGGAAAGAGAGCTCATAACTATACCCAAAACACACCCGATTTGAGAACCCTGTGGCTTCCAGAGCAGTGACCCAATGATGGTCTAATTGGGAACACGTAAAAGCTACTGTTTCTACAGCCATAGGAACTCCCTTTCATCCTCCCTCACCTTCAGATTTGGCTGGTCTTCTTTCCCCACTAAGGGGTTTCCCAAGGCCACTCCTCACTCATCCAGCCCTTCCCAGTTTCTTTTACTCACTGATGACTAGGGGTCAGAAACTCAATTAGCAGTATCATGCAGTTAGCATAGGAGAATGGGGAGGGGGAAGGGGAAGGGACAAGAATAATAAGAAAAGAAGGGAAGGAAAATCCATTGCTTACTAAATGGCAAAGATCCAGCCCTTCCTTTCTCCTTATCACTCCCAATGCTTTAGTCTTTCTCACAGCAAGCCCAGCCCCCAATTTCCTCATTCTTCTTTAGTCACCTCACCCTTTCCACAAACTCTGCTGCCTCAGACCCAGTGGATTTGCTCATCTTGATATCCTGGTGCTCAACCTCACCCTGGCCAACTCTCCTGCCTCAGCCCAAAGAAGTGCTGAGAGGAAATACTCACCTGGGAAGGGAGAAGGGGAGGCCAGAACACTAGTGGTTAATATAATTTGGGGGCTAAGCTTTACCACCATTCCCAAAACTATTTCTTCAGGGAATATACTTCAAGTTTAAAATTATCATGAACTTTTAAAATAACAGAACCCTTTTGGAATTGGGGACCACCTATAATTATTTCCTGATAAATTATAAACATGTTGTTATAAATTTGAAATGGATTCATGAAATCTACATTCTAAAGAAGGTGACCATATGAGCTACTCCCAAGCTTGCCAAATATCTGTTTGATCCAGAATCCAGTTATATATTGTAGACTCGGTGAGTTCTATAAACTAGTCTCGTAGGTGAAATCCAGACTCTTCCCTGAGGGTTGAGAAACTGTTAGACACTCTTCTGATTCACTCCACAAAAATCTTAAACAGGGTTCATTTGCATTTTTTTCTTATCGTTTTAGAACCCTAGGGTGTTGGATTTAGAAGTACTCTAAGGAACAGATCTACAGTTTCAACAGCCAAAACAACCAAAAAGATTTCAACTTGGACCCTCTCAGCTCACTTCTCATTTACCTTATTTTAGGGTGTCCAGGTGTCCTCCTCATGAAGCCTTGGATTTTGCTTTTGCATCTATTCAATGTTATTATTAGAAGGTGCAACCTCCTAGCTGTTCATCTGATCCTATGTCTGCAGGCTTTTGATTCAGCTGGTACATTTTAGGGGCCTCAAGCCCGTTTACGGGTCCTCGCTTTAGGACTAAAGAAGAATATCTGGAAAACTAAATTCAAAAGCAAAGCTCACCCACTCTTCACCAGACTACCCTACTTACTGGCCTGCATTTTGTTCACAGCCACCCTTGGTGTCCTGGCTTCCAAAAAGAACCCTCCTCATGAATGCCATCCAGCTGAACTGGCTGGCTGTGTATATTTATTTACCCCTTCCAACCTGGTTCCCTCCAGCCAAGCAGCAGTGCCCCTGATAAGAAGCATATCAGACAAAGAACAAGTTCCAGGTCCTGGCTGGGTAGCTCAGTTAGTTACAGTGTTATCCCTATATGCCAAGGTTGCGGATTTAATCTCCCGTCAGGGCACATAACAAGTATCAAACAATGAATGCATGAATAAGTGGAACAACAAATCAATGTTTCACTCTCTCTCTCAAATCAATAAATCAATTTTTTTAAAATAAAAAGAACACGTTTCAGAATTTACAGCCTGTGTTAGAGAAAATGACAAACTCTCAGGATTTAAGCATGAGAGCCAACAGGAAACTTACACCAAGAGCCAAATCTCCAATTTCAAGAAAAAACTTCATTTTAGCTAAGAATAGTAGTATATCATGAAGAAGCCAAATTCATTCCTCTTTCTCACAGACACTCACACATACTTACACACACACACACACACACACACACACACACACACACACTACACAAAAGCATGTTAAAAGGAAGAGAGTACCAACAAAATTGTTCCTGAAGAGCAGGCATGAAAAGTTAGATGTGGTGGGTTTTTTTTAAGTTGGATACTTAACTACAATTCTCCATGGAAATATTTACACCAAGGAAGAGGCTTTTGCCTGGATACTAATATTCAGAATCAAGTCAGCTATGAGAAAAGTTAGGCAAGGGAGGTAAATTATCTTTTATGGATCAAAGGAGGAAGGGCAGAAAGGATTATGAGTAAAGAAAAATGCTAGGAGAATATCTAAAAGAACAATTTATTTTACTTGGTGTACTAAGATTTCATTAGATCGTTTTATTTATATAATTCATCCAATCATCATGTTTTTAGCCCTATATACCATATGTTAATATTTCTACAAAAGTCCCATTTTAAGACCTGAGTATTCAGAGGCTTGAAGTTAGTGACCAAAGAAAAACGTGAAGACTTCTAAAAGGTTAAAACCAACACTTTAAGTACAATGCAGAGTCTCCCTTTGAGACAGTGGAGAAAGGAAGCAGCTGCAATGGTTGTTTCCTTTACCTCTTTCTCATTCGTTCTCTCATGTACCTAACTAACATCTACTGACCTCTATTAAGCCCCTTTCTTGGCCTCATGCAGGACAAAAAGACCTCTTCATTGTGCTTAAAACCAAATATACAGATCAGACATACCAATAAATAACCATACCATAAGACAGATTGAGAGAAAGGCCATAAGGATAGCAGAGCATAACTGGGAGGTCAGAATAGGAAGTAAACATTTCCCACTAGGTAACTGTACACGCTTCCTGAAGCCAATCATTGCTGAGCTAGACCATCAAAGATGGGCATGGTTTTAAGAAGACGAATGGAATGGGTATACCACGGGTAGAATGTGCTTATACAAAAGTGTTTCCTGCATTTTTCCTATATCCATCTGAAGTTAGTAATTAGCCTTCAACAAGTAAAATAAATAATCCTCAAAGAGTAGTAATTTTTGCAAATGCAGAAGTGCCCTGACAAGGGCACCATAGGTAAATGCATGAATTTTAATAACTTCAGATTTCCTACACCTAGCAAATAAAGCTCATTAAATTGGCCAATTTCCTCCCCTTAAGTTCCAGCTATAACTTCCAAGTTGATGCTTTTGAGGCCCTGAGACCTCTCTGGTCCAGGTCTTTCATACCTATACTATTACTGGTTCAAATTCTTTGAATAAGCAACTAAGATAGGGTAACTACTTCACACTTGCATTGCAAATACCCAATCTGACTGTATGATAAAAGGAGACTGCTCTTTGAAATAATTTAATATACACGTACTAACCCACTTTATCACCAAGTGATTTTTTCCCCCCATGTGTGAGATTTTACCTGTCTGACAGGGTTTTGAAAATTAATTTCAGTGATGCACATAAAACTACAGTGTCTGTCTGGGACCTAAGTGTTACCTGGAATGCTGCTGTGTAGGTCCAAGTTGCAGCTGGCCATCTGAAGCTTCATACAGGTCTTCTATCTCATACACATTTGCATCAGTGTCCTCCATGCTGCTGGAATTCTGCCTTTCCAACTCTAGAGTTTTCCCGACAGCCATACCAAGTGGAAAGTTCTCATACTCGGGTATTTCCTCATAATGGCGTACATTTTCATAATCTGGTGCATAGTCACTTGTAACAGATTTACAAGGCGCCTGAGATGTTGCCTCCCTAGAGAGCATTTGGTCATCCAAAGACTCAGCTCTTGGTCCATTAGTTGCACTGCTCTGGCCCCGAGACTTCTTCCTCTTCTTTTGAGATTCCAGACTGTAGTTATCTGCAGAATATGACTTGATGGGTTTATTTCTCTTCTCTTCAACTAATACACCATGCCAATCACTTTCAATCTCTTTTCCCTCCCCACCTGAGAGTCTGCCAGCGATTGTGCCTTCAAGTTGGCTACTCTTGGACCAAAATTTCTGGAAGTCACTCTTCATGAAACAGATGGACAGCTTCATGTTGAGCAACTTCTTTAAAGAGTGTTTCCTTTGAGAATCTTTGCAAGGCTTAGTGCACCTATCCATATCCACAGCAGACAGTGATTTTGCTCTAGGCTTGGTCAGGGCATTTGAAGGCTCACTATTTGAGGATGTGGTGATAGACTTTAAGGATTCTGGGTTCCCTTTAAAGGGTAAAATAGGATGAGGTAATTTCCACACTGGCTTTTCTAAAGTCCTTTTGGACATCTCAAAGGAGGACGACGTACCATGGTTTTGGGCACACAATTGTTGGTGATTTCTTTCCGGGTCCTTTTTTTCTTCATTTGAGGAATATGAACTTTTCTCCATAAGCTCCTCTGAGGCAGCCTTTTTAAGCATTCCTGCAGCAGGCAAGCTGTGTCTTTGAGGTTTTTTGGGGACAATTTTTGAGGAACTTACATCTTTCATTGTAGATTCCTTTTGCATTTGAGGGACAGCCCCTTCCAAGTTACAGGCCATAGGTAAACGTTTGTTGCAAGCTAATTTCAGCTGCTTAGGCAGGCTCATAGATACAGTACTGCATCTTATAAAACTGGTCCGTTTGTCCACAGCAGGTGACATACTAGAACCATCTATTGTCTTGCTGTCGGAACTCAAATTAGAATCTGTATCCAAAGAAGGTGTCATTTCTTCAGAGGAAGGTGTTTCATGACACATGGCTTTCTGGGAATCAACTAAGTTTTGTCTGTCACTGTTGGAGTCCACATTCAATTCACTTTTCTTTCCTGGTTTCACTTTGTTCACCTGTTCCTGGTTATACAAAACATTCTGATAAATGATTTCATTGTTTTTCAAACTATCTTCAAAAAGACAAGAAGAGTTACTGTCTAAATTCTCTGGTTTTTCGGTACTTTCAGTAGGAGTATCTACGTGCTCTTGACGAAACAGCCGTGCGGCACGTGTCTTTCTGGGCTTGGGAGTTGGAAATTTTGAAGTACATGATACTAAGTGAAGTTCTAAGGGACCAAGGTCTTTGACTTCTGAGTTCTTACTAACTCCATCTGAAGATAAAAAAGTACTCCTTTTACCATGTGCCAGAGCTTCTTGTTCAGATGAATGAAAGCAAATATGGCTTTTTTCACTGTCATCCTGACAAGTTTCAATATTTTGAAGTTCATTGATAGGAAGTTGCAGGAGGCAGTAGTGATCAGGAACCTTTTCAAAGCTGGACTGGGAAGGTGTCAAGTCTGAAAATTCAATTCTGAACTGTCCGTTGGAGTTACAGCCCTCATTCGTTTCTGGGCTGTCTGTGGAAGTGTGCTTCTGTGGGGAAATAAAGGGTGATGTTCATTAAAACATCTTTAAACTTCTCTTCTAGGATGCTTACCTTTAAAAAACAACTATACTCTGGCTCTTGACCATTTCACCATTAGAATCATTTCTACTCATTGTTTTTATAGCTGAAATGAACTCATCAATTTTACTATTTTCTAAATTTTCAGGCATTTCTAGTGACTCTAAGACAAGTTGCTTTACACACAAATTCTCTCTATTCCCAAGCTTATGGATACACTAACTGCAGGAACACATTGGTAAAATATAACCACAGCTCTGATGCCCTACCTTTTTGCAAGAAGAGCTGTCAGCACTTTCAGGTAATTCCTGTTTATGTTCTTCCAGATTCACGATGCTTTTCCTTGATGGTGACTGCCTGATGTCACAAACAGGTGAGCTTTTCAGAACTTTTGGTTTTGGGGCTATTGCTGGTTTGGCTTTCTTTGTTGACTGTGGAACACTAGAAATCACAATATCAGGTTTGGGTGCAATAGGAGGTGGTACTGACTTATTATTTGCCACAAACTTTGGTTTGGGGGCCAGTGGTGGCTTCTTAATCTCTAGAAAGAAAAAAATAATAACATGATTAAAAAAAAAAAAAAGGCAGGAGATGATAAATGGTTACATTTGATAACTTTTACTTTTGACAATAAGGTGCACCTGCATTTTACTAGGTAGATTATGTTACACTAGGGCCCCAGTGCACGAATTCTCAGCCTGGCCTACACCCTCTCACAATCCAGGACCCCTCGGGGGATGTCAGACTGCCGGTTTCAGCCTGATCCCTGGTGGCCCAATCCAGACAGGAGGAGCCCAATCCCATCAGGCCCCATCCAGACAGGAGGGAGACGGATCCTGTGCAATGAGCGTCCAACCAGTCAACCTGTCATTCGGTCGCTTAGGCTTTTATATATATAGATTGTATAGAGTCAATATTAGCCTTAAAATTGTCTCAGTTCTAGAGTACATAACTTTGGGTATACTATACATTTCTTAATATGGTTTTTCTTCTAACTTTGGAACAGATAACCATAAGTTCAGACCACACTAAGTGAAATAAATGGCTTCTCCTTGGGTCCCAAGTAATAGGAGAAAGTACTTCAGTTCATTTGCTAAGTGCTAAGAGTTGAATTTGCCGGTTATTTGTAGGACACAACTCTTTTTATTTTATTTTATGGCAACCAAAAAGTATATTAATTTAATTATATTGAAATAAAGTATATTAATTTAATTATATTGAAATAAAAGATTTCTGTTCAAAGGAACCATGAACAAAGTCACTAAAACAATAGAACACAAGATACTTGCAATATCTGAAACAACCAGGGTTTACCCTTTCTAGAATATATAAGGAATTTCTGCACATTACCCAGGAGAAACTGTCAACCCAGTGCAAAATGGTTGAAGGATACGACTAGTAACTTATAGATGAGAAAACTCTAAAGCTAACAAGTACTTTGAAGAGATGTTTAAAAGCATTAATAATTGGAGAAAATATAAATTAAAGCAATAATGAGATCTCACTTTATACATATTAGACTGGTGGAGTTAGAAAGCTAGATAATGCCATATGTTGGAGGCAATGTGTTGATATAAGAACATAATCCAATGCTTGAGGTAATGTGACTGGTTATAGCAATCCTGAAGATCAATCAATCGGGCAGCTACAGTCAAATTTAATATGTTGAGCCTGGGAATAGAGATATTTAAGAAGGGATCCTGGTGGCTAATTGGGCTGAAATTTAAAAACAGAGCCAAGCAGCAGTTGCTAAACAGGGTCCTCTTGTACAGCTGCACTTCACGAAGAAGCCTACACTGATTTGCCTGCATGCTGGCTGAGCCAGCCCTTATAAAGGAATTCTGGGAATCCTATATCAACCAATAGAATTAAAACGTTCCCCATCCAATCAGAGCTGTGCAACTATATTCTCATTTTCATCTTCACCAACTAATCAGAGTGGCTCCATTCTGACCAATCAGGACGGTGTTATTTGGACCAAGGATACAACTCTTTAAGCTTCTCATATGAATAAGCAATATTCGTCTACCTCAAAGATACACAATAGAGATGTGTAAATGCCTTTATCAATAACCTATATCACTAAAACCCCAAAACAATCTTAAAATGAAATACAGAAATCAGAAATTTTTCAAAGTTAAAACTAAAAAGTAATTCTTCTGTATTAGTTGAGGCTCATAATAAAACTAATATTTCTCTGTGCAGGGTTGTCAATGGGGAATTTTCATTCTAATCCTTCATGGAGCTCAACCCCAGGTCTAATCAACTAGTTTCTGGGATTTAAGCCTGGACATATGTATCCCCTGGACATATTTTTTCTTAGGATCCACAGGTGATTATGCTGTGTACCCTTCATTAGTGCATTTAAAAGATGACCACAATGTCTAGTCTTCCTAGTCATTATATAAAAAGTACTGAGAGAGCACCTATTATACTGAGTTAGATTTCTACAGATCTGCTCTTAGCCTAGAAACCTAATAATAGCTTCACACAAAAGACCGATAAAATGAGATATAGAGAGCCTGAACATTAGGTTTTTTAAGTTCTTTTAAGTTTTTCTACCTATACTGTCATTTATCACATAGTCATACTTCCTCAATGAAATCCTGAGGTAAAATATCTTCTTACATTTCTTATATTTATGTTTGTTCCTCCAATATCATCTAATGCTTAATAAAAATGTGATTTACTAAAAAAAACTTTCAAAAAAAACCTTTCAAAATATCTACTGGACATTGTTTAATTACTTGAATACACAGAGGCTTAGATACTTCATATGGTGATGAATTTCTTTTCAACAAAGGAAATTAGTCACAATGCTCGGGAAGATATTACATGGAACTGAGTTTTAAAAAAATTAAAAAGAGTTCCTTTTATCAACCAAGGAAGAATTTCCCAAACCTCTAATATTATGTGTTCAATCAAGATCACCAGATAACAGATGCTTTCTCACTCAATATAATGTTGTGACAAATAAAGAAAATAATGAAATATTTTCAAAATAACTTAATACAAATTCCCAAAGCTTTTTACATTAGCAGTTATCTATCCAATAAGCATGTTATTAGTTTTTTGTTTTGTTTGTTTTATAGGAAGAAAAAAATTGGAAAGCCCTTCAAAGCCTAATGCTAAAGCTTGGTATAATGATCTCTCAAATTCAACTCTTGGTCTATTAAGTCAGTTCTTAAAAGAAAGCCTGAATGCCCTAGGCCTCTTCCCAAGCTCTCATCTTACTCAAGTTAATGAAAACTGACAGGTCGTCATGTTGATTTCATTTCTGTAACCATTCTTAAAGCATTCTACCTCTGGGATTTCTGAAGGAATGGGGGGGGAAAATCCATTTTGCAAGATGAAAAGGGTTCTGGAGATTGACTGCCCAGCAATGTGAATGTACTTAATTAACACTACTGAACTGTACACTTAAAAATGATAAAGATAATAAATTTGTGTTATGTGTATTTTACCACAACCAAACAAAAAAAGAACCCATCTAGGCAAATTAATCTTTTGCTTTCTGAAAATACAGCTTTGTCAGAAGCTTCCAGGTCATTTAACTGATCGATTTTTTATTTGTAGTTAAATTTTTTTAAATCCTCACCAGAGGACATGCTTAAAAAAGAGAGAGAGAAAGAGAGAGAGAGAGAGAAGAGAGAGAGAGAAACATCGATCGGTTGCCCCTCCACAAGTGCCCTGATCCAGGATTGAACCAGCAACCTAGGTATGTGACCTGACAGGATATCTAATCTAGCAACCTTTTGGTGCACAGGACGATGCTCAACCAACTGAGCCACTCGGCCAGGCTAATTAAATTGTTTTTTAATCTCTGTTCCCAATTTTACTCTTTTATTTAAATGTGTCTTCTATATGAGTCTGCTTCCAACAGACTTAATCTCTGTTCTCTTTAGTGTCCTAGAAATTAAATTACTTACATATGAGCTGTGGTTGATTGCCAACAAAAGTAGCCCAGCATTATGTACCTAATGCCCTCAATGCATACTCATTGAATTAAGTAAACAGCTGTGAAATTTGGCTCACCAGTGTTAGCTAACCATGTACATATTAGACTTTAGTGGAAGTCAATGTGGGGAGCTGGCTAACCTAATTATTTGCCTTTCTGCAGATCTGGCTGCCTCAGTTTCCTTACTTGTAAATAAAGAGTTGGACAGAACTGTAAAGCCCATATGATTCTGAGATGATAACTTCTGAGATACTTGCTTCAGGAGAACCTTTATTTTCTCCAGCCCCTTTGTCCTGTATGATTTTTCATCGGTATAACTTTGTTTTTCACTACTAGAAAGGAAGCTCCAAAAGGGCAGGCACTTTGTCTCATTGCGATGTCCCCAATGGTGAAAATAGGGCCCGAAGAATAGTCAGACCTGCCACATACACTTACTCTTTAATATTTCTCAGTAACAGGAAATTTCTTTTTTTTTAAAAGTCCATACCCATTTTAATGTAGATAATATTTTGAAAAGTATCAGGAATCAACTTCAATAGGATTACTGAATAAGTTCTTAATTATTAGTAGGAACAAGTATTCAACTAAGTCACTGGTACAGAAATAATCCTTCATTATTATTATCATTACTTTTTTTCATGGCTCTATTATGAAAGAAACACAACTCAAAAAAAAAAAAATAACAAGCCATTGTATTGTGGTCTGCTCCAATGTCAAATTCTTGAAGTAAGTACATGATCTTTGGAAATGGATCCAGCACCTTTGCATCTTAATACTGTATCAACAGTCAGACCCAAAGCCTTTCAGAGTAAAGCAGCAAATCTTTTATTTATACAGCTGTTTGGCTCCAGGAAAAAATAAGGTAAGACTGTAAAGCACTTGTACCATGTCACTATTACAAACATACTGTCATCTATGACACACAGATGGCTGCGGCTCACATGCACACTTTCTTAGCTTTCAAACCAGCCGTAAAGGAAAGCACAAGCATTAATGAGACAGTGACCTGTACAAGTTAAAAAAAAAAAAAAAATAGAAAACACATACCTGTAACTACCTCTCCTTTTAAATACATTGATTAGAATAATTCTAAAATCTTACTATGGGCCTATTCTTTCACAGATGTTTCAGAAAAACAAAGCAAGCTCTTCTTCAGGATACAGAAAACATAGATGTTCTACAACATTTCTCTTATTTCCTTAAATTAAGCTAACCATGCCAAATCCCGCAGATTAGCTTCGATATAAACAAACATTCCCTTCCCCAATTGGAAATAACTTTCCTAAACTTTTAATTAAATTGACTATTGTTCCAAAAAGCATAAACAGCTTGTAAAAATGATGAACAGATAATCTTATAAGAATAGGATGAAAATAAAACCCAATTCTCTTCCATATCCTCCATTTAGACATGTGAAAGAATTAAAATAAATCTTAACAGATGCGTGGACAAAAAAGTAGCTAATGCTTCTCAGCAAACCATGCTAAAAACTAACTCAGCTAAACACAGGAAGTGTCCCTCTTTTAAAACACCACAAAAATGTCTGTGGATTTCTTTAATTGTAAAGTTGATAAAATATAAAAATAGCTTGCATTATTCTAGGGTAATGCAAATTAAAGAATCATAAACCTCCAGACTGAGCCCTAGATCAGGTTTACATATTTAAATGTCATATTAAATGCTTCTGTATCTCTTCATTATAAACTGTTAGAACTGGGATTGAAAACTGATGCATATAAGGTATAAATATTTTAAACGTGCTTGATACTCCAAAAGAGGGGAGAGCTAAAATTAGCTGGAAGGGTTTAAATCCAACCACTTTAAATTAATTAGAAGAGCTCAGTAATAAAGGAAAACTGAACAAAGGTGGGGCACAGAAATTTAGGATGAAAATAATTCACCTCAAGTAGGAAGCCTCACTTTGGTAAGGAAATAAGTTTATAAGGAACATGATATGACAACATATCTCCTACACATACATATAACATCAGAAAGGAAAGATCCACAATTTCTTCAGGAATACTACTTCACTCTTTGCTTTCTTACTACTATTGGCTACCTTCTTGCCTAGTTACCTATAATCTTTTTACACCTAGCAGTGCAACACTTCAATAAATCTAGGCTTTAGAAATAAGACAACTTAGAACATTTAGAATGCTGTTTGACAGTTTCACGTTGCAGGAATTTAAAACAAATGCCAAGAAAAGCAAAGTGATTCTAGAAGTCACTTCGAGGGAAAACTTTACACTACTTTACTATAAAATTTCTAATAAAAGTGTATTTCTTTCAACGTGGACGAAACAAAGAAAAAAAAAACCCTTAATACTGAATACATTAAAAATTGTGGTTTAAAAAGTAACCTATATTCTTATCAATTGGATCTAAAACCACTTTAGTAATTATCATGGAATATATGAACTGTTCCTTAAAAATGTTTAGAAATATGTGCAGAATTGCTCAAAATCCAAAGGTAAACAGTTTGTCGTTTGGATGAAGGGAAACAACTATAGGGGGCAGACGGAAAATCAGGCTGTGTTTATACTAACCAGGTAGAAATAGAAAAGAAAATCCATTAAAAAAAATTGGGCGAAGATGAGCAAAAAATTGCCATGGGCACTTCTATTCCTCTATTTCTCGGGTGACGGGGAAAACTTGACGGTTATCCTTTTTTTCAGGATAAACCACCTCTTTATCTACTGAGTAATAAGCGTCAGGGTTTCCAGTCGATACCAGGTTGAAAGCGACTCAGCTCCGTGGCCGAGTTCAACACTCTGGGAACACTGCCCTTTCTTAGAATAACTGATTTCTTAACATGGTCATCGAAACTATTTTCACACCCAAAGGCAAAGTCGCTCAAAGTTTCGGAGACAAGCAAACGGTCCTTTTTTCATTTCGCGTTTCACCTGGCGCAGAGCCCCCAACACCGGTCTCCTTTTAAAGGCAGGTCCCAAGGGAGACACGATTTCCAAACACCCTCTCTGGGCAGGAAGGGAGGAGGAAATAGGGCAGCAAATGCCGTCTGCTCCACACTTGCCACCGTCCCCGGCAAAAGTGCAAAAGGAACACCACTAACCTACCCCCAAAGGAGAAAGCTGCGCCAGAACCCTACTAGCAGCGCTCCCTACAAACTTTCCAGGGGCAGCGCGAGCGCCGTCACTTACCGGCGGCAGAAGTCATGATTCCCCAGGCGGCTCGCTTCCCCGCTCGCCTCCCCCTCAATCCATGCTCCCCTAACCGTCCATTGTTTCAAGAATTTAGGCAGGGAAATAAAGCTCCCGCGGCGTCCACATTTCGTCCTGCTGCTCCGCAGCGAAACTCAAGGGTCCGCACAAAGGATGCGGCGGACTCCAGAGACCCGGCGGCGCTCCGGGGCGCGAGCGACAAGCTGCGGGCACGAGCAGTGCTCACCGCGCCTCTGCCGGCGCGTGCCCGTCTCCAGTTTAAAAAAAAAAAAAAAAAAAAAAAAAAAAAAAAAAAAAAAAAAAAAAAAATCCGTGCTCTTGGCGCCCCCTGCCAGCCGCAGCGGTAAAAGGCAGACAAAAGCCCCAGCCTCCTCCAATCAGAGGGCTCGAGCTTCCTTTTGCTCCTGCCTCTCCCGTCCACAGGATCATCTTCTGCTCCAATAAGTGGGCCTGAAAAGGGGGGGCGTGAGCTGAGAGGCATGCTGGGAGTTGTAGTTTTCTGGACACACGGGACGGGAGAAGCGGCTGCCTGGGTGCCGCCAGCTCCCCCGCCTTCATTTCCCATCGTGCTGAGGCGGGTGGCATGGCGGAGAAGGATGACACCGGAGTTTGACGAAGAGGTGGTTTTTGAGGTAAGGAGAAAATGGCGGTGGGTGTGGATTGCCTTTGTTTGAGAAGAACGAGGGCGAAGGCGAGGAGGTTGGGCGAGGGACCGATCGCGGGGTGAGGGATCGGGTGACGGTCTTGCCGGCCTCGGTCACCAAATCTCGGCGATTTTTGGGCCTAGAGTTGGGTGCTGCCTGACAGGTGTAGCCCGAGACGCCCTCAGCCTCAGGCCCGCCCGGAATTCCCAGTCGGGCTGGTGGACGGGAGCCCTGCCTGTTCCTCGCCCCAGGACGGCTACGCCTCAGTGGGACTGCCCCTGGCTGGGGCGGGGCCCGGTCGTGCGTTTTTGGATACGCACCAGTACAACTTAGCCTCCCAGTTTTACGTCCTTGATTTGGGGGGTCATTGTTTTACGTCCTTGATTTGGGGGGGTCATTATCCAGAAGTGCCTTAGGTCCCTGTTCCTGGTCGAGGCGTGGCCCTCGGAGTGAAGGCAGCAGGTGCTAGTTTTGTAGCAACGTTTAAAATTGGTGTGGGACCCACCGCGGGTGACGAGGGCCGGGCATCTGAGCTTTAGGTTCCGTTCTTTTGTCCTTTGCTGTTGCGCTAAGTGTAGCCAGTTCTGGCTTAAGGCTCCGGTGTGAGTGCTTTTGTGTGGGACTATTTTAAGACGTTCTCTGCCATCTTGAATGGTGAAAAAAACCACATGCACACACACACACACACACACACACACACAGGCAAGTCTTTTTGTTGCCATTTATTTATCACCCACAGGTGCAAACCCACCACCCCTGTGCAGATGCACTGCATAGATGTATGTTTTGTGTTCACACAGTCAGCTAGATTTTAAGAAAAATTTCAAAAAGATATGGCCCGTTCTGCACAATGGGAGAGCTAGGCACTAAACAATATAGAATGATAAATATTGAAATATGTACAAACTGTCGTTGGGGGATTGGTTGGGAAACCATCATCTGTTCTTGTAACCTCAGAGGAGCTACCCACGGGCAGTGAATGGTATCAGAGGTGAATCTTGAACTATGAATTGGATTAGGAGGACAAGGGAGAGAATGCATCGCAGGGGGAGAGAGCAGAGCACGCCAAGGTTGGGAGGTGTGACAGTACTTGGTGTGGCTCTTTCAGGGGCTGGAGTGTGGGAGGGGCACTGTAGAAAGTGCTTTGATTTGGCTAGAATGGAGAAGTAGGGGAGGATAGGGCTATTTTACCAAAGTGAAGAACCTGCATTCGAAGTGCTCTCTAGGAAAGACTGGTGCCTGCATTTTGGAAATGAAAGAAGAAGTAATAAAATGTTATAATGGCTTGGACAGATGCTTCTAAGATAAAATTACAAATTAAATGCAAGAGCTAAAGGAGAGATCAAAATCTAGGTTGCTTAGAATTAAGGAAACTGGGTGGGTGTTATTTGTTTACCCTATTATTTTCTTAGATTTCTGAATGTAATAATAATAAATATTCAAGGAACATTTCATTGTAGCAAATAAGCCACAAAATTAAAATCATTCATTATCCTACCATCCAAAGATGGCCATTATTAACACTACAGTATGTGTTACAGACTTTTTTCCATGCAAGTGTATGTTTAAGTCTGTGATATTTTTTAACACAAAAGATATCATACCACATAGAATTTTGTATGTTTTTTTTTTCATTTAAATTTATCATGAGTCTTTTCCTATTCATTACTCTTTGAAAACATTATCCCATCATACATATGTTTCATAATGTAGCAATTTTCCCATTGTGGGATAATTATATTGTTTCAAAATACTCACCATTGTAATCAACACTGACATAAATCTATCTTTAATTATAACTCTGAATTTTCCTTATAATAATTACTAGAAGGGAAACTAGTAGGTGAAAAGAGTAATTTTTAAAGACTTAATGAAGAAAGGTTATACCAATTTAAGTTTCCATTAAGAGTAAGAATATTAGTAGTTTCACACAAATCCTCAGTAACAGCCTTATTGGTTTTTTTTAATCTTTGCTAATTTGCTAGGAAAAAAACAGCACTCCATTATTCTAATTTACATTTTGTGCATTTATTGAAGCCATTTTTCTCTCTTTGCTTGAACCTTTCTTTTTGTATGCAGACCCATTTTCCAGTTGGATGCTAGCTTCTTAAAAATTGACTTGCATGAGTTTTTCCTGTTACTTCTAGAAAATCTTTTCCAGCTTGTTATTTGATTTATTTGCTTTATGTTATATGCATTAACTTTTATTGTAGCATAATATTCAGAGGAAAGTGCACAAATCATAAATGTTGCTGAATTTTCACATGAACACACCCCAAAACAAGCACCTAGATCAAGAAACATCACCAGTATACCAGAAGCTCTCTCTTGCTCTTTCAGTCACTTCTTCCCACCCCAGGGATAACCACCATTCAGACTTATAATAACTAACTTAGATTAGTTTTGCCCATTTTTATAGTGTACACGCTGTGCAATTCCATTTGTATATGCTCTTTTTTGTCTGACTTATTTTTGGTCTCTGACTTTGTTTACTTGTTAGATTCATGTATATTGTCATGTGAGCATTTTTTTACTTCTCCATAGTATTTCATGTGAATACATGAAAAAATTTTAAATCCATTCTACTATTGATGGTCTTTGGGTAGTTTCCAGTTTGAGATTTTTATGAGTAGAGCTTCTGTGAATCTTTTAATATATGTATTTTGCTGAACATATTTCTGTTGGGTATATAGTGGAATTGCTGAGTCCTAGGAAATGCATATGTTCACCTTTTGTAGATACTGCCAAACATTATTCCAGTGTGGTTCTACCAATTTATACTACTACCAGCAGTGCTTGAGCTGTCCAGTTGCTCTACATTCTCATCAACACTTGCTAATTTCAGTCTTTCTTTTTATCATTCTGGTGGTATTACCAGAGAATCGAATTCTTCTATCACTCTTGGGAGGGAGGTGAAGGTTCTTGGGATGCTGCTGAAAAAAGAATTTTTAGAAGCCCCCATGGGAGGATGGAAAAAGGCTTTATTTGGGTGAAGTTATATTTCTCGAGTTCTAAAGTCCCCTGCCCCTTAAGCCAGTCCTGGAAAAGGTGCAGCTGTGAGTTCAGCAGAGCCAGAAGCAAGGTCAGTGTCCAGAGCTTCTGTTCCATGTTGCAGCCCAGTGTAATTCATTATCCAAGTTAATTCAAGTTCATTAGTCCATGTGTGAAGTCCAGCATGGCCCTGCGTCAAGCCATGTGGGTGCGGAAGATATGGGAAGCTGCCTGACTCATTTAGAAGGCAAGCAATAAAAATATTCGTGGGTTTGAAGATCATTATTGTAAAGATATTGGGTCACCTAGGATTAATACATATATTCTATGCAAACCCAATCAAAATCTCAGTAGGTGTGTTTTTTTTTTCCTTAATGAAGGTGACTGGCTGATTCTAAAATTCGTTCAGAAATACAACTGACCAAGAATAGCCAAATCAATTTTGAAAGAAAAAAATGCTGGGAGGTTTTATCCTATCAGATACCAAGACCTATCATAAAGTTATAGTAATTAAAATAATGGGATATTGGTACAAGAGTAGTCAAATTGACCAATGGAAAAGAGCATCCAAAAACAGCCACACATACAAAGTATTCTGATTTATGACCAAGGCAACATTATAGTTCAGTGGAGACAGGATTTTCTATTCAGTAAATGCCAGCTTAACTGGACATCCATGTGAGGAAAAAATGTGTTGACCTTTATTTGATACCATACAAAAATCAGTTCCAGGTAGAGGGCAGATCTAGATGGAAGAGGAAAATAAATATTTTAGAGAAAATATGTGTCCTTCAGTTAGGCAAATATTTCCTTTAAAGCACTAGCCATAGAAGAAAGGGATTTAATTGGATTATAATAAAGGTAAGAGCTTCTGTTCATTGAAAGACAGTATTAAGAGATTTATTGCTGAAGGCAGGGGGATGGTAGAAGATGAGGAACTGATATTGAGGGCGATCAGATGTAGAGGATGGGAGATTTGCTAAAATGACTTAGCAGGATTCCTGCTAATACTAGATTTTGCAAGGAAGTGCACAGACGGTCTAAAGCAGGGGTCCTCAAATTTTTTAAACAGGGGGCCAGTTCACTGTCCCTCAGACCGTTGGAGGGCCGGACTATAGTTTAAAAAAAAACTATGAACAAATTCCTATGCACACTGCACATATCTTATTTTGAAGTAAAAAAACAAAACGGGAACAAATACAATATTTGTATTTGCATGTGGCCCACAGGCCGTAGTTTGAGGACCCCTGGTCTAAAGGGAAGGTTCTGAAGCCTGGCTAAGGTTTGGCTAAGCAAAGAAAGGATCTTTGTCAATATCCAGGGAGAAATTCTAACTCCCCAAAGTGGCTTAGAATTCCGGCTTAAATATCATCTCAATTGGGGTAGGGGACAATTTAGGGAGTGGGGAGATGGAAGTCTCTTGGGGAAAAGTAAATTATTTTTAGGAATGAAAGAAGAATAGATGGGAGATGAGATAGGTTGTGACAGAGTTTCTCCAGGTGTGTAGACCTTCTAGCCTCCTCTCCTATGATAAGAGTTGGTCTTCCCTGGTTGATGAAACTCCCAGAGAAAGGGTATTTATGGCAATTGAGTTCCTTTTGGAAGATCTATCTTTAGGCAGATAGGGGAAGCTCAGAGAAAGACTCTCCCTGCATTTGCTATTCTCAAGTACCTACAGTTCAAAATAATATGCCAAAATGGCATATTTTGGGGTGGCATATTCTGCTACCCTTTAGGAATTACCTGTTCCTTGAAGATATAGCTAAATTGGTCATTAAATTATCTAGGCCTTTGCTGGGGATAGGGAGATGCTGATCTACTGATTTCATTTCTTTTCTTGATTGATTGATTGATTGATTTAGACCAGCGGTTCTCAACCTGTGGGTCGCAACCCCTTTGGCGGTATAACAACCCTTTCACAGGGGCCGCCTAAGACCATTCTGCATATCAGATATTTACATTACAATTCATAACAGTAGCAACATTACAGTTATGAAGTAGCAACGAAAATAATTTTATGTTTGGGTCACAACATGAGGAACTGTATTTAAAGGGCCAGAAGGTTGAGAACCACTGATTTAGACAAAAATGGGGGGAGAGAGAGAGAGAGAGAAACATTGATTTGTTGTTACACTCATTTATGCACTCATTGGTTACTTCTTATATGTGCTCTGACCGGAGATCAAACCCACAACCTTGGCCTACTGGGACAATGTTCTAAGTAACTGAGCTACCAGTATCCTATTTAGGGGCATATTTTAATAGCATATGTTATTTTTATTCTGAAAGGCAATGTAACATAGTTGTTAAAGGAGTAGACTCTCGGGCTGTACAGCACAGGAAATCCTAGCTCCAGTATTTGTTAGTTAGTGTGACTTTGAAGAGTTTGCTTAACTTCTCTATTCTTCAGTTTTCTCTATATTAAATAGAAATAATGGTACTTATCTCATGAGCAGTTGTGAGTATTAAATGATTTAATATATGTGAGGTACTTGGATGAGTGCCTTCACATGTACCGATAAGCATGCAGTAAATGTTAACTATTATTAAATTTTTTTCCAGAAAATTTTTTCTTATTTAGCTTTCAAAGTTATTGGTATAAAGTATTCTTAGTAGTTTCTCATATTCTTAGTAGTTTTTCATTTCATGACACTAATTAGATAATTTCACTTATGTTTATTTATTTATTTATTTATTTATTTATTTTGTTAATCCTCACCCAAGGATATTTTTTCTATTTATTTTATTTTTTTTAGAGAGAGTGAAAGGGAGGGGGAGAGACACAGAGAAAGAAACATTGATGTGAGATGCATCGAATGGTTGCCTCCCAAAACCAAGGTACATACCCTTGACTGGAATCGAATCCAGGACCCTTTAGTTCACGGGCTGATGCTCTATCCTCTGAGCCAAACTGGCTAGGGCTGCCATCTTATCTCTTGCCTTTTGGCATTTCCAGCCATGCGAATCCCGTTTCCCCACCCTCATCACCCCTTTCAGTCAGCTTGACCTTCAGGCCACTGGCAGAGGGCCTTCTTTTGCAGAGCTGGAAGCTTGTTGGGCACATGGTCTGTCTTCCAAGGCATTACAATACAGTGGCAGTAATTTTATCAAAAGTTTTGTCATTTGGCTAAAATCTCAGACATATACCGAAGCAATTTCTTCACTGATACAGCTCCTAGGGCACTTGAAACTAAAGAGAAAATGAACAAATGGGACTACATCAAAATAAAAAGCTTCTGCACAGCAAAAGAAACCATCAACAAAACAACAAGAAAACCCACTGTGTGGGAAAACATATTTGCCAATGTCATATCTGATAAGGGCCTAATCTCCAAAATTTATAGGGAACTCATACAACTTAACAAAAGGAAGATAAACAATCCAATCAAAAAATGGGCAAAGGACCTAAATAGACACCTTTCAAAAGAGGACATTCAGAAAGCCAAGAGACATATGAAAACATGCTCAAAGTCACTAATCATCCGAGAGATGCAAATCAAAACAACAATGAGGTACCATCTCACATCTGTCAGACTGGCTATCATCAACAAATCAACAAACGACAAGTGCTGGAGAGGATGTGGAGAAAAAGGAACACTTGTGCACTGCTGGTGGGAATGCAGACTGGTGCAGCCACTATGGAAGACAGTATGGAGTTTCCTTAAAAAACTGAAAATGGAACTCCCATTTGACCCTGTGATCCCACTTCTAGGAATATATCCCAAGAAACCAGAAACACCAATCAGAAAGGATATATGCACCCCTATGTTCATAGCAGCACAATTCACCATAGCTAAGATCTGGAAACAGCCTAAGTGCCCATCAGTAGATGAATGGATTAGAAAACTGTGGTACCTCTACACGATGGAATACTATGCTGCTCTAAAAAGGAAGGAACTCTTACCATTTGCAACGTCATGGATGGAACTGGAGAGCATTATGCTAAGTGAAATAAGCCAGTCAATGAAGGAAAAATACCACATGATCTCACTCATTCATGGATAATAGAGACCATTATAAACTTTTGAACAATAATAGATACAGAGGCAGAGCTGCCTCAAACAGATTGTCAAACTGCAGCGGGAAGGCCGGGGAGGGTTGGGGGGCAGGAAGGAGGGGCGTAAGAGATCAACTAAAGGACTTGTATGCATGCATATAAGCATAACCAATGGACATAAGACACTGGGGGATAGGGGAGGCTAGGGGACTATCTAGGGCGGGGGATAAAATGGACACATATGTAATACCCTTTGTAATACTTTAAGCAATAAATTAAAAAATATATTAAAAAAAAAAAAAAGTTTTGTCATTTGGCTATAGTGGGTCATTGGATTTTTAGCCCGCAATATGTTTCCTTGCCAGTCACCACTCAGTTAGCAAGCCAGTGTAGCATATTTCAGTTTCTGTTAAATCAGCCCTACTAGATACCAAGTACTATATCAGCCATAGATCTTAGTGCAGGAAACAGAAACCCTCTACTATAAACAGGAAAAGATTTAATACAGGGAAATGGTGGTTAGAATATTGTTGGAAGGTTTAAAGCAAGCATGTCAAACTAACGGCCCGCAGGCTGCATGTGGCCCACAACGAATATTTTTGCAGCCCAACCAATAAAACGGTATGTAAGAAACATTTTAATAAAAATTTTGTAACTTAAGTTTTACAATATCCTGTTACACATAATTATTAATAACGAACTACAACGTTCACTAATGACTGATTACTATAACCGTGTTGCAGTCATTTCCCTATGTGCAGGCACACCATTTCTCTCTACTAATACTAGCAGTGAATATTTTAGCAACCAATTACCCCTTCATTAGTCTTGGACTGCCTTGTTTGGTGTGCGCAACAGGAAATATTTTGCTTTCGGAGAACAAGAAAAATAGGCTTATTTGCGTTACGCTTATTAATTTATGCAGTTATTCATTGTCTGGTAAGTTAATGTTCAAGAAAAAAATATTAATTTTTATTAAAATGTTCTATTATTTTATGTTAACGATTACTCATTTATTTCAGCCCTTTGTATTCAGCATGTCTCTACTGAAATAAACCTACATTTCTATGAAAATTGAAGCTTTTGTTTTTTTGTGGCCCACATAAACTTAAACCTTGTTTATTTGGCCCGTGTTAGCCTTTGAGCTTGACATGCTTGGTTTAGCAGCGGTTCTCAACCTGTGGATTGCCAACCTGTGGGTCACGACCCCTTTGGGGGTCGAACGACCCTCTCACAGGGGTCGCCTAAGACCATTGGAAAGCACATATATAATTACATATTGTTTTTGTGATTAATCACTATGCTTTAATTATGTTCAATTTGTAACAATGAAAATACATCCTACATATCAGATATTTACATTACGATTCATAACAGTAGCAAAATTACAGTTATGAAGTAGCAACAAAAATAATTTTATGGTTGGGGGTCACCACAATATGAGGAACTGTATTAAAGGGTCGCGGCATTAGGAAGGTTGAGAACCACTGGTTTAGAGGATCAAGATTGTTAAGCTCATGAAGCCAAGAACACATGATCATGATCATAGCTACAATCCAAGAATTAGGAAGCCATCATCACATCTGCCTCTCAATAACCTACAAAGCTGATACAGCGGTACTGGAACTCAGAATCTAGCCACTGTTTCTACCACAAGTGCCTCTGCATTACCAGGAAGCTGAAGAATACATATTGGAATACTGCTTTAGAAGCATTTTGCCTCCACAGCTTTAATAGTCAAAAAAAGCCAAAGCAGCAAGAAGTGAACCTCTGCTTTTTTTCCCATTTTCCAAATCTCTCATGAGTATACCTAATTAGAGGAACCTAGTATATATCTAGAATCTAGCTGCAAGATAATTAGAGAAATGGCCACATTTAGCTTTCTTATTTCTTTAATATAAAAGGGATACTAGAAGGAAGGAAGGTAGAAGAGAGGTTGAACAAATCAGGCCACCATATCCATCATAGGACCTAAGATCTCCTCCCCTAAGAAAATGTAACTGGTATAATTTTGGTATAGTTGGTATAATATTATTACTTTAATGGTTTTCAGAATCAGACTCATTTATATCTTAATACTCAGAGAATTATATGCATTAAAAATTTTTAATTAAGCAAAGTTTTGAAAAGTATTCCAACCACATTCTTTTCCTATTTAAAACTCTTTTGAAATATCTTGTTTTACACAATATCGATTTCCTGGATTATTAGTTAACTTTACTATTTTTTCTTCTAATTTTGTTCTTCAGTATTCTCCTTCCAGAGGTCACTTTTGAGTTCTCCTAGTCTGGGAGGACTAGACATACACTGAAGGATGGTGTAGTGGAAGAATGAAGAAAGAGAAGGAAGAGTGAGGAGAGTGAGGTTCCCAGGTCTAATTCCCAGTCCTTGCCCTAGAACAGAGGTGGGCAAACTTTTTGACTCGAGGGCCACAATGGGTTCTTAAACTGGACCGGAGGGCCGGAACAAAAGCATGGATGGAGTGTTTGTGTGAACTAATATAAATTCAAAGTAAACATCATTACATAAAAGGGTACGATCTTTTTTTTTTTTAGTTTTATTCATTTCAAACGGGCCGGATCCGGCCCGCGGGCCATAGTTTACCCACGGCTGCCCTAGAATCAACAATCTTCGTTTCATCAGGGCTAGATTTCCAATATACTTCAAAGTTAATTCCATTATCTTGGAGCCTGACTTCTCCAAGAGGCTGAAGTGGGAAAGACAGTGTAACCTTATACTTGGATCTATTAGTATGAACAGCAACAGGGCAAAGTTTAGAAAAAAAATGATGGACACCATATTTAACATGGGGTATTAAGCAAAATAAATACTAAAATACCAATACTGATATTTTATTCTGTTATTGTAATCTGTAATTAAGCTGTTAGAGAGTAAGAATTCTCTAGTCTCCTTAGGTGTTAAAGTTCTGATGTTGCTCTTTCCTAGCTTTCAGTTTTTTTCAGTATAAATTAATTGCAGAAACTTTGTCATTTATCCTATCTTGAATCCTGCTACTCCTGAAGGTAAAAGTACCTGAAAATGAAAACTTTTCATCTGAAGGACCTCCTTGCATTATTTGTAGTGTATCTAAACTATTTCTTTGTAACTTCATTATAGAGAGAACATTGTCCTCAGGTGAACTTTTACTCTTTCAAATTTCTGTCCTTGGTCACCCTATTTTCTGTAGTTGAACTCTGGTGTTTGTTGAAATCTATTTTGTTTTCCTTTGTTCATGACTGGGAAAGCTAATCTTTGCCCCCTTATTTTGATCTCGTTCCCTCCTTCATCCTTCATACTTCTCAGTAAATTATGAAATGTTAACCCTTTGTTGGTAATGTGTTCAGGTTTAGCTTACCCCCCCCAACCCTCTGCAATGTATCAATTAAATAAATATGAGATGGCTCCCACATAATTTCCCACATTAAGAGAAAGAGAGAGAAACATTGATTCTTTGCACCACCTATCAGTGCATTCATTGGTTGCTTCTTGTATGTGCCCTGACCAGGGATCAAACCCACAACCTTGGTATATGGGGACAACACTCTAACCAACTGAGATACCCGGCCAGAGTTCTTATCTTTGTATTTTTTGTTTACATATATTTTTCTTGATTTCATAGAGGAAGGAAAAGGGAGAGAGAGATGGAAACAATAATGATGAGAGAGTCATTGATCTGCTGCCTCCTACACACCCCACACTGGGGATCTAGCCTGCAACCTGGGCATGTGCCCTGACTGGGAATCAAACTGTGACCTCCTGGTTCATAGATGCTCAGCCACAGAGCCACACTGGCCAGGCCCATCTTTGTATTTTTAAAAGTTATACCTCTGTAAAGAACACTAAGGCATTTTTTATGAGTATCATTTGTAGATTCTTTTCTACTTACATGACTGTGTACATTGACAGTAGTAGCTATTTTGATAATGGAACTTTCTCTCTGGAATAATTATACATATAAAATGTAAGGTATTATTATATCATTCTATTTTTCCTTCAAGTGTATCTTCAGTTTCCTATAGTACACGAAGCTCTATAATTATATCATATAAAATAATCTTCTGAACTGTAACAGATTGGGAGCATAGCAAAATTCATACTTTTATCACTATCTGTAATAGAATATTTATTAATGGAATTATTAAATCTTAGCCATCCTATCTAATAAAAGAGAAACATGGTAATTGGCATACGACCGCTACCCTTGCCTTTGGCTAATCAGAGAGATATGCAAATTAACTGCAAGCCAAGATGGCGGCCGGCAGCCAGGTAGCTGGAAGCTAACATGAGACTTGCTTCCTTCAGTGACTGCGGACTCCAACGTTTCCTGCCTGCCTTGCCCGCCTCTGAGCCGGCAGTTTGAAACATTGTAACAAATATAGAAGCTAAGCAAAACCCCAGAAACCTGCTTTCAGCGAGCCTGGATCTCAGAGCTGGAGTTGATACAGAGTTTCGGTTATAGAACACAAACAAACCAGATACGTGCTTTTAGCAGCAAAGGCCTCAGAGCTGGAGCCAGAGCTAAAGCTGGCCCAGAATAAAAAGAAAAAAAGGAGCGGTTGGGAGCTTCCGTCACCCACCATCCTGAAAACAGCCCACAGCCCCTCACCCAGACTGGTCAGGCACCCCAGTGGGGACCCCCACCCTGAAGGGTGTGTAACCAGCTACAAACAGCCCTCAGCCCCTCACCCAGGCTGGCCAGGCAACCCAGTAGGGACCCCCACCCTGATCCAGGACACCCTTCAGGGCAAACCAGCCGGCCCCCACCCGTGCACCAGGCCTCTATGCTATATAGTAAAAGGGTAATATGCCTCCCAGCACCGGGATCAGCGGAGCCGCGAGGCCTCCCGGGACTGGGATCAGTGTGACAGGGGGCAGCGCCCAAACCCCCTGATCAGCCCTGCTCTGTGTGTGACAGGGTAGGGCCATAACCTCCCCATCGGCCCTGCCCTGAGTGTGAGAGTGGCAGCGCCCCAACCCCCTGATCGGCCCTGCTCTGTGGGTGATAGAGGGTGGTGCCACAACCCCCACCCCTCCCACGGGCCCTGCTCTGTGTGTGATGGGGTAGAGCCATAACCTCCCCATCGGCCTTGCCCTGAGTGTGAGAGTGGTGGCATCCCAACCCCCTGATCGGCCCTGCTCTGTGGGTGACAGGGGGCGGGGCCCCAACTCCCCTATCGGCCCTACTCTCTGAGTGACAGGGGGGAGCTCCTCAACCCCCTGATGGGCCCTGCTCTGTGCGTGACAGGGGGCAGAGCCCCAACCCCCGGATTGGCCCTGCTCTGTGCGTGACAGGTGGTGGTGCCACAACCTCCCCATCGACCCTGCCTTGAGTGTGACAGGGGCCGGTGCCCCAACCCCCCAATTGGCCCTACCCTGAGCGTGACTGGGGGTGGCATCGCAACATCCCAATCCGCCCTGCTCTGTGCATGACAGGGGGCGGCTCCCCAACTCCCCAAGCGGCCCTGCTGAGCCCAACCAGGGGCTGCACCTAGGGATTGGGCCTGCCCACTGCCACCCGGGAGCAGGCCTAAGCCAGCAGGGCATTATCTCCCGAGGGGGTCCCAGACTGCAAGAGGGCACAGGCCAGGCTGAGGGGCCCCCCCTTCCCCCCGAGTGCACAAATTTTTGTGCACTGGGCCTCTAGTCCTATCTAATAAAAGAGAAACATGGTAATTAGCTGTACATCCGCTACCCTTCCCATTGGCTAATCAGCAAGATATGCAAATTAACTGCCAACCAAGATGGCAGCCGGCAGCCAGGCAGCTGAAAACAGGAGGCTTGGTTGCCCCAGCAATGGAGGAAGCCAAGGTTCCCCGCCTGCGGCTACGGGCTCTGAGCTCCTGAAGCAACAGCTCCAAAAGATACAATGTTTCAATTATAGAAGCTAAAAGATGGCGGTTAATTTGCATATTCAGGCTCCAAGTAGTGGAGCAAAGCCAAACAGCCCTGAAGCCTCAGAGCAGAGAGGCCTCACTGCCCAGGGATCAGCAGAGCCGGGAGGCCTCAGGGCCCCGGGATCAGCGGAGCGAGAGGCGGCCTGGCCCCGGGATCAGCGGAGCCGAGAGGCGTCCCGGCCCGGGTATCAGCGGAGCTTGATGGAAGCCCTGTGTTATGCACCCTGAGGGTGCAGAGGTCCTGTCCTAGGCAGAGGCCAATGGCGAAACTTATGACTCTGAGAAGTGGCCTGGGGGCTGGAAGGCGGCTCCTCTGACCTCAGTGCTGGAGTCCCACTGCTCCACCCGGAGAGGAGCAGAGAAAGGCCTCCCTCAAGGTGACCCAAAACCCCCACCCACACCAGGCAGGCTGCTGGGACTGTTCATGGAGGACTCACTTCCAAGCCCAGCCGGTAGCCCTGCCGCAGCCATGGCACTGATGGGTGCAGGCCCTAGTGAGATGCGGGGTGGCGGCAGGGCGCCTTGAGTCCTGGGCTCCTTGCCTGCCTTCCAAGGCTTCCTCCTGCTTTAGGGCCTCGCCCTCCGCCAGCCTCCTCCCCAGCGCCCAGAGCAGCGGACCCACCAAGGGCGCTCCCCACTGGTCGAGGGGGTGAATGGAGCGGCAGGGACTCCCTGGTAAAGGGTCGCCCTGGGGAGGAGTCCCGACACCTCCAAGACCCGCTCCTGTTCAGCAACATCCCCAAGATCGCGCGTCTGCACCGGGGGCTGTGGGGCAGCGTGATGGCGCTGATGGTGGAGAAGGCACTGCGCCCGTAGGGGCTGCTGCAGCCCGGGACCTCCTCAATGGCTTCAAGATGTTCGGCTCCCTCTTCAAGCCCTACATCCGGTACTGCATGGAGGAGGAGGGCTGCATGGAGTACATGCGCAGCCTGCTGCGCGACGACAACCTTTTCCCGGCCTAGGTGATGTGGGCCCAGAAGCACCAGCAATGCCAGCGGCTGAAGCTGAGCGACATGCTCGCCAAGCCCCACCAGCGGCTCACCAAGTACCCGCTGCTACTCAAGTCGGTGCTGAGGAAGAGGGACGAGCCACGTGCCAAGGAGGCCGTCATCACCATGATCAGCTCCGTGGAGCGCTTCATCCACCACGTGAACGCGTGCATGCGGCAGCGACAGGAGTGGCAGCAGCTGGCCGCCGTGGTGAGCAGCATGGACGCCTACGAGGTGGTGGAGGGTAGCAACGACGAGGTGGACAAGCTCCTGAAGGAATTTCTGCACCTGGACCTGACCGCGCCCATCCCAGGTGCCTCCCCGGAGGAGACGCGTCAGCTGCTGTTGGAGGGCAGCCTGAGGATGAAGGAGGGAAAGGACAGCAAGATGGATGTGTACTGCTTCCTCTTCACGGACCTGCTCTTAGTGACCAAGGCAGTGAAGAAGGCTGAGGGGACCAGGGTCATCAGGCCACCACTGCTGGTGGACAAGATCGTGTGCCGGGAGCTGCGGGACCCTGCCTCCTTCCTCCTCATCTACCTGAATGAGCTCCACAGCGCGTGGGGGCCTACACGTTCCAGGCCAGCGGGCAGGCTCTGTGCCAGGGCTGGGTGGACTCCATTTACAATGCCCAGAACCAGTTGCAGCAGCTGCATGCGTAGGAGCACGCGGGCAGCCAGCAGCACCTACAGAGCCTGGAGGAGGAGGAGGAGGAGGAGGAGGAGCAGGAGGACGAGGAGGAAGAGGAGGAGGAAGAGGAGGGTGGGGAGAGTAGTACTTCCGCCGCCAGCTTCCCCACCATTCTGCGCAAAAGCAGCAACAGCCTGGACACCCAGCACTGCGCCTCGGACAGCTCCATGGAGACCCTGGCCGTGGTGGTGCTGGAGCCCGGGGAGACGCTCTCCTCTACCGAGTTTGAGGGCGGCCCCTTCAGCTCCCAATCGGACGAGATGTCCCTCAGTACCACCGCCTCATCTGTCACACTGACCAGCGAGCTGCTGGCCCTGGGCCCCGGGGAGGGCAGCTCCTGCTCCATGGACTCCGCCTACGGCACCCTCTCCACCTCCTTGCAAGACTTTGCGACCCCAGCCCCTGTGGTGGAGCCAGCGCCCTGGCCCTAGAGTTACCACAGGCCCCTTCACCCCCACCCTTGCCCCGCCTCCGCCGCCGCCCCCCTGTCCAGCTGCTGCCCCGCCTGCCCCACCTGCTCAAGTCCAAATCTGAGGCCAGCCTCCTGCAGCTGCTGGCAGGGGCCGCCACCCAGGGTGCGCCCCCAGCCCCCAGCCGCAGCCTGTCGGAACTCTGCTTGGCTGCCACAGCCACCGGCGCATCAGGACCACCCTGCTGCTTAACTCCCAGGCCCTGAGCAGAGTGTGGAGCCGCCATGCCTGGAGGTCGTGGTCCGGGGCGGGCGCACGTGTGCCTGGTGCAGCGGGACTTGCTGGGGAGCCGCCCACCTTCCCGGCCGGGCCTTAGGCCCGGCGCCCAACGTGGAAGGGCCGCAGTGCGGCCACCAGGCCCTGAAGGCTGCCCTGAAAGCCACACAAAGACAACCTTCTACTGGAGGGCAGGCATGTGGTGCTCCAGGAAGATTCCGGAGGTAGGGAAGGAAGGTCATGGAAGGGAACAATTGCAAGAGGAGATCCCAAAGGTTCTGAAAGCAGAGGACCAGCTCCTTGCAGACCTGAACTGTGTGGGCTTCTTTATCAGCCCTGGCGGTGGGAGACACAAAAGGAGGTGATGGACCGGGGCTGTGCCCAAGGAAGACTCAGAGGAAGCAACGTGTGGACAGGGCCAGGCGAAGCAGGCAGGCCCGTGCGGATCCCGCTGGAGCGCAGCCAGACCCCAAGGCGACCACCAAGTCAGGCCCCAGGGAGAAGTGAGCAGATGCCACTCCACTCTCTGGAGAGGACCATTAAGCAGAAAACTAAAGAAACCGATTTTACATCATTTCCCAGGTGGAGAACAGTTGGCATGTAAGCCCCTGACCAGTGTCCAGCCTCTCCTCTGTCTATCTCACTCTTAGGTACCATGTTCTTTGTTCTCTCTTAACTGCAACTCATTTTTAAACTAGATTGCTTTTAAAAGAAGACTAAATAAAGTTTCCCTTAAGTTATTTAGGCGGTGCTGGGGCTGCTGGGGCCCTGATCAAAGACACAAACACGCAGCAGGGGGCCTGTACCCAGCAGCCCCAAGGCCCACCACCTTGGTGCTGGGGCTGCTGGGGCCCTGATCAAAGACCCGCAGCCCCAGGCCCCGCCATCAAGGTGCTGGGGCTGCTGGGGGTATCAGAGACACAAACCCGCAGGCCCGGCACCCAGCAGACCCAAGGCCTTCGCGGCAGCGCTAAGGAGCAGCAAGCTGAGCAGTAGGAAGCAGCAAGCAGGTGGGCAGTAAGGAGGGATGGGTCTCAGACTGCGAGAGGGCACATGCTGGGCTAAGGGACCCCCCACCCATCCCCAGTGCACGAATTTCATGCACCGGGCCTCTAGTATTGATATAAAAGACTGATCATTAAGACCAAAGCTAGTTTATCACCAGATATGCAAGCATAAATTTGTTGGGTTTTTTTGTTTGTTTGTGTGTGTTTTTGCCCCTATATAATTCTTTATTTTTTTTTCCAGCTGCATTCCATTTTGGCAGGGGGCAGGGGTGATACTCAGCCTAAGCTATTTCTATTCCTTTCCTTTCCCTCCCTCCCTTCCTCCTTTCCTTCTTCCCTCCCTCCCTCCCTCCCTCCCTCCCTCCCTCCCTCGCTCTCTCTCTCTCTCTCTTTCTTTCTTTCTTTCTTTCTTTCTTTCTTTCTTTCTTTCTTTCTTTCTTTCTTTCATTCTTGATTAAGCTATTACACATGTGTCCTTATCCCCCCATTGCCCTCCCACCCCCCCCACCCCTGCTCATGCCCTCACACCCTAGTGTCTGTGTCCATTGATATGTTTATATGCATGCATACAAGTCCTTTGGTTGATCTCATAAATGTGTTTTATAACATGAATTATAAAAAAGTATCTTGAGAAACAAGTCTTCACTTTTTTTTGTCTGGGTCATGTTGTTTCTTCCATTTTGGCTTCTTCACATATCTTCAGAGTTCCAGTTTAGATTCTAACATTTTATCTTGCTCTCTTATACAGTTACTAGAGGCCCGGTGCATGGATTCATGCACTGGTGGAGTCCCTCAGCCTGGCCTACACCCTTTCACAATCCAGGACTCCTAGGGGGATGTTGGACTGCTGGTTTCGGCCCGATCCCCACAGGCCAGGCTGAGGGACCCCACTGGTGCATGCACCAGGCCTCTAGTATGCATATAAGATCTTGGGTTAATCTCTTCCTGCCCTCCCCACTTTCCTCTGAGATTCATCACTCTGTTCCATGTTTCCATGCCCATGCATTGAGCATCTGAACCCTGACGGTCAGAGCGTGTCATAGCTAATGGTCAAATGGTTGCTTCGGCTTTTATATATATAGATATAAAGACTTTCATTTTTTAAAAGCCTTGTGGAAAGGCATTAATTAGTAAGGGTATCTTGATTGAATCACTTAATTTATTTAAAGTTAGCTTCCCATTTTTTATATGAAGGATCATCATTTAGTATGAAATTATTTTCAAATCTGGTAAGTTGGGTTAGAGTAGGCCCTTAGAGGATTCCATTAATTAGGAAATACAGGGAGAAATTCCACTCATTTACAGTCTGTATTTAGATCAGACACCCTGCCTCAATTTTAGTTTTCTTGGTTCTGTACCAGGAGTTTGTTCCCCATGTTTCCAGAAGCAAATCATGGCATAAGGATTTAAGAGAAAGGCCCAAAGCTCAATGTGCTCCACAGCAGCAGTGTTAGACAGTGTACTGACTTCATTGCCTCTGGATTTTTAGATTATTGCTTATATAGCTACTAGAGGCCCATTGCACAAAAATTCATGCAAGAGTAGGCCTTCCTTCCCCCGGCTGCCGGCACCGGCTTCCCTCCTTCAGCTGCCAGTAGGCACCTGGGACCTGGGCTGGCTTCCCTCTGGCCCTGGCTTCGTCAGGAAGGAAGTCCGGAATGACGCCCAGAAGACATCTGGTCTAATTAGCATATTACCCTTTTATTATTGTAGATTGAGACCTGTGGTTATTCCCACTATGACAGATCAAAATGTTCAGTAGTTTTTATTTTAAATAACAAACTTGAGGACATCCTTTATTTTTAAATCTACATTGTAATGTTTTTATTTTTTAAATATATTTTTTATTAATTTCAGAGAGGAAGGAGAGGGAGAGAGAGATAGAAACATCAACGATGAGAGAATCATCGATCGGACGCCTCTCGCACCCCCTTGGGGATCGGGCCCACATTGGGAATTGGGCTTACAACCCAGCATGTGCCCTTGACTGGAATTGAACCTGGGACCCTCAGTCCGAAGGCTGACACTCTATGCACCGAGCCAAACCAGCTAGGGCCACATTGTAATGTTTTTAGCTGGCTACCTATAGTTTATTGTTGGGATTTTGCTCATTAATTCATAACCGTTAATATGTCTTTAACACCTTTATTAAAGTGTATTTCCTACTTCAGTGTACATCTACTTTGCCCTGTGTGGGGTTTTTTTTTACTTTTCCTTACAGATTCTCTGCTTTATCTCTTAACAGAATCACAAATTCTGTCTCCACATTATTATTATTAGGAATAAGGAAAAAAGAAAAGAAGGTTGGTTGTGATATACTAATATCCAAACCTCATTTTAAAGTTTATTACATGCTCTTCTCACACCCAACATTGTGCCAATGTGTCTGACCTGGCTCTATTTTTCTTTTTCTAAAGCACTTTAAAATGGTAGTTTTAATTTCTCACCTTGCTTTTGCTCTGCATTCAGTAAGTCCCCAATATATGCCAGTTGATTAACCAGATATTGGTAGGGAGAGCTCAATCCATTATTGCTATCTTCTATTCCCTTAGTTAAGACCAAGTCTCTGCTGTTCTTCATTTTCAGTCAGTTGAGTGTATAATCTGTATAAATCAACTTTCTCCCTTTGCATCTCTTCATCTTCCAATTTATTTTGTTTTGGACTATATATTGTAATTAAGTACATTTGTATTATTATTTAGAAAAAATGTTACTTTTTTAATGTTTTGTTGTTTATAACATTCTATATAAAATTAATTGGATGGGATGCATTTCTGTTGGAAATATCAGAAGCCTGTAGTCAGGAAAATTTATGAATTTATATGTCATACCTGCTCCTGGTTTTCAAAAACTTTTATGTAAACACAAATATTAAGTAATATCCTCTTAAAGGCATTTTTTTTAAAAACCATTTTCCCTATTACTTTTTCTGCATTTACTGAGTAATACTGAGTGGCACTGAAGAAAATGTTCAGGTTTTTCAAAGAGCTGCTTCTGATAGGAAAATGCTTAGTAATGATGAAGACACGCCCTCCGGTTCAGTGGCCATTTTCTAGTATAGTTCTGGAGAAACAAGTGGGAACCATCAAAGAAAGACGTGTACGGATCAAAGAACATGGGCAAGAGGCAGTAAATTTTTCATCTAGGTCAATTGGAGAAATTAGAACTATGCTGTCTGTGAGTAGTTTAATTAGTTGAACTAATTTTTATGGACCCTTTTAGCCTACTTAATTTTTTTGAATTCTATGATTAGATTTTGCTTTGCTGATATTGAGGAACAATTCACACTTGGATTTGGGGCTTTTGGAATAATAATTTAGAAGTTATGTTGAGATGGGCAGGCTACGAAAAGTGTTTCCTATTATTTTGTAATATCTTGTACGTTGCAAGGTACTATTTTTATTATATTAAGGTTTAAGGTGGGGAGGGTGGAAGACAATAAGTGGTTGCTTTCAAATTATACTTTCTGATTGTATACTGATTAAAGAGAAGTGAAAAATACGTAGAAACAGCATATTGGCAATGTCATTAATAGTAATGGGGAAATTTCTTTTCCTTTGTAGGATTTTGTTAATTATGACAGTTTTAGCGCTTTACTGGTATATAATGAAAGCTTATTCCTTAAAAATAGAGAAAATAGCTACCTTGTATAATTTTGTAATGACAATCTTCCTCATCAGCTTATTTTCTGATGTTTTACAATTAGCCTGGAAAGAAATAAGAAAATAGCAATTGAGAACAGGAGTTCATCCCTTTCAGTCATTTTTTAATGATGTTCTATATGTGATAATTGCATTTAGATTTGTAGCTTTAAGCTATAGCTAAAGAGAAAATATTTAAAAAAATATTTTGGTAGCTAATAAATGTTTCCAGGTAAATATTCCTATGAAATCTAATTACTAACTAATTACAGATATCTTTTTTTCTTAAATATTTTGTTTTGAATACAAAATCTTTTAGAAGTTCTATTGGAATGGTGGAAATTTTAAAAATATATAACTTAAAGTTCAGTACTTTTTTCTGAAGGAATTAAAATTTATACAAACATTTAAAGAAAAGTTAACTAAGTAATTTGATAAATTCTGTTAACAAGGGAATGACAGTCAAAGGCTTCTAAATAAGCACAGATTTATATAGGTGTGAAGTCTTCATTAACAAAATTCTACAATTTCAGGTTTCTGTGCCAATGTTTCCTGCCTTCTGCCTTCAGTTAGTAGCTATCTCTAGTTTCCTATTGCTTTTTGTGTTTAAATATACACTTGCAGAGATCAAATATCATCTGGCATCTGACAATAGTTAGCATTTTTCAAGACCTAATAGTATGGCTTTGATATAATACATTTTAAATCAAGGAACTGTGTAATAGTTGAGTAGATCATTAGTGGGTGTGGGTTTTTTGTTTTTTTTTTAAAGAGAGAGAGAGAGAGAGAGAGAGAGAAAGAGAGAGAGATTTGTTGTTCCACTCATTTATGCATTCATTGGTTGATTTTTATATGTGCTGTGACCAGGACTTGAACCTGAAACTTTGGCATATCAGGACAACACTCTAACCAACTGAGCTGCCCGGCTAGGGAGTTCATTAGTTTTGAAAGAGAAAAGTACACCGGACCATTCTAATTAATCTGCTAAACTTACAATTCAACACCTTTTTTTTTGAAGATCAGCCTTATGCTGGGTACCTTTTTCCACATAAAAAACATAAATATATTCTCATTGTAAAAAGTCAAATACAGCCCTAACCAGTTTGGCTCAGTGGATAGAGCGTCAGCCTGTGGACTGAAGGGTCCCAGGTTCGATTCCAGTCAAGGGCATGTACCTTGGTTACGGGCACATCCCCAGTAGGGGGTGTGCAGGAGGCAGCCGATCGATGTTTCTCTCTCATCGATGTTTCTAACTCTAACCCTCTCCCTTCCTCTCTGTAAAATATCAATAAAATATATATATATATTTTTAAGTCAAATACAGGGAAAGCATCAGCCCTCCCTTAATCCCCCTTTCCTTCCCCAATTTCTTTCACTTTTCTCCTCACAAGTAACTACTGTAATCAGTCTTCTTCCAGATCATATTCAGTATAATTATATTCATATATACATATATGCAAATATATGTCTAATACACATAGAAATGTATAATTTGACTTTTTAAAATGTAAATGGGTTCTTAAATGATTATAGTAGTCAGTATTCTCATATGTACATTTAGCTGACTTCTATAGTTATACCCATAGAACAAATGCATAGTAGAATTGCTAGTTCAGTAGATGCATACATTTATGTTTTCATAGCTATATTCCCACTAATAGTGTATGAAGTATCTATTTCCTCATACCCTTGGCAAAACTAAATATGATCAAACTTCTTAATTATTGCCAACTACCAGATAAAATTATCTTTAATTTGCATGTCTTCAATCAAGGTTAAAGTCCAACATGTTTTTTTGTTTGTTTTTTGTAGATAAGCAGTTTTATTTTAGGGAAAATTTTATGATCTTGTCTTTATTTTTTTTTTAAATTTCTTTATTGATTAAGGTATGTATGTTTTTTTCCTTTGAACTGCCTGTTTATACCCTTTGCTCATTTTACAGTTTTTAAAATCTTTTTCTTATTTTTTATATGGGTTTATTGTAAATTAAATCAATTTTATCATATGTGAGCCATATTTTCTCTCCCGTGTCATAAGTTATTTTTTTCTTTTTAATATTAATATTTATTTATTACAATGATTGGGTGATATTGGTCAACATGAACATCTAGGTTTCAGGTGTGGGCTTCTATGTTTACAAGATCTGTATATTGCACTGTGTGCCCACAATCCAAAGTCAAATCTCCTGTCACCTTATATTAGGACCCCTTTCTCCCCCCACCCCTATCACTCTGGCAATCACCACACTGCTTTTGTGTTCATGAGTTTCAGTTTTATATCCCACACTAGTGGTCCAGTGCAGCATGGATTCGTGCACATTGACAAATCTAAAGTTTTACATATGTCTCCTTTTTCACCAATTGACCCCCCCTGCCCAGTCATTCTCACCCCAGGCAAACCCCCACTGCCCCAGTGTCAGTATCCATTGGTTATGCTAAACACAAATCAGAAAAGGTATATATGCACCCCTATGTTCATAGCAGCACAATTTACACTAGCTAAGATTTGGAAACAACCTAAGTGCCCATTAGCAGATGAGTGGATTAAAAACTGTGGTACATCCGCACAATGGAATATTATACCGCTATAAAAAAGAAGGAACTGTTACCATTTGCAACAGCATGGAAGGAACTGGAAAGCATTATGCTAAGTGAAATAAGCCAGTCGGAGAAAGATAAATATCACATGATCTCACTCATATGTGGAATATAATGATCAACATAATTTGATGAACAAGAATAGATCCAGAGACAAATGGTAGGGGGAGGAGGGAGGTTAGAGAGCAACCAAAGGACTTGTATGCATGCATAAAAGTTATCTTTTAAACCCAATGAGCTGAACTTGAAAGTAATTTGTAAGAATAGAGTATTATTGTTTTTTTAGTCCCAAGATTCTTTGCAGCCAATTTCTAGGCTTGTGTAATCTGAGGCAAATACATATGGATTATAGGTCATCTGAAACATAAATGACTGGGAATAAATGTAGATATTATCAGAAGACATGTTGACCTATTGTGAATTTTCTAACTTAATCTGTTAAATGATTTTAAAATTACAAGTCCAGCTTCTAGTTTTAAAAATATACAAATTATACAAAATACTATATTAGACTAAGTTAATGAACTTATTTACTCTAAGTTTTCTGCATTGTAGCAGAGAAAATAACAGATTTGGCTCTTGCTCAGCTGCCTAGGTTCAAACCCTGGCTCTATCATTTATGACATGTCCGAGGCCAAGTTACTTGGTCTTTCCATGCTTGCCTTCGTTTCCTTTTATCTTAAATGAGTTCTGGCTCATAAAGTTATTGCAAAGATGAGATGAGTTAGTCTGTAAAAATGCTTAGAACAGTGCCTGACACATGTTCACTGCTGCTGTTGTTTGGGAAAGATATGGTGGGGAAGGGGTTAACCAAATAGATGAGAACTTACACTGATATCCTCCTGTGATTAAAAAAAAAAAAAATTGCATCTGGGTAGTATCAAACAGAATTAGCTGCCTCTGCTGACATCTCTAAACCAGAGGTAAACTCTGCTGTAGAGGGGGGAGCAGGTCAAGGGCCATTTCCAGATTCCCACTACCTATGAACCCCATAGCCTGTGGGCAACTGCAGCACTGGAATACTTGCTTTATTTTGTTTGTGATCTTATTCATATTAATGCCTGCTATATGGCTCTTTCACTGTTGGTAACTAGATTTCTAAATTGATCTGCCTTTTGATTCTTCTTCTTTGCATTTTATACCTGAAAATTTCCCTCTGGTTTCTGCCTGAGTTATTACTAATTGTTACTTTGTTAAACCAAGTCTAATAAATATAGAACTCTCTTAAGGATGAGTCAACAGAAAAATCATGGAGCCTGTAGATCATAAGAATACCAGTTCTATGAAGGTTTGAAGGAGTTGCCACTCTTCAAAATATATTCATGGGCAGGGTGGAGTGTGTGTGTGTGTGGGGCGGGGGGGGGGGGGGGGGAGGGATTCAAAATTTGTGTTTCTAGATTCAAGGGACTAAAGCCACCAGTGAAAGGGGGATAATTTGAGATGAGGACAACCTGGTGCTGCCCATGTGCCCTCCCCTCCAGCATGGCCTGCCCCCTTCTGAGGATCTATGAGTGTAACAAACTATCTTTTCAATGGTAGTTGTCTCCTAATCTGTTGGCCTCACCACACCTGAGTAATAACCTACATTTTAAAACAGCAAGATGAACTTGAGAGAGAAGACTTGGTTGTTCCTTCTAAATCTCCTTTTTCCTCAAAGAGGCAATTTTGTGTTTTGGTTAAGGGTGTGGGCTTTGGAGTCAGACCAGTTAGCTTCACATTCTTCTGGGTAACATTGGACAAGTTATTTAACCTCCATATGCCCCAATTTCTTTCTAAAATATGAATAGTAGTATTCAGAAGTTTGTTAGGAGTAAATTGGGTATTATAAAACATGCTTAACTGTAATGCCTAAGCATATAAGCAACTCAACAAATGTTAACTATTTTTACTGTTAACCTTATTATTTTCCAGCTTTTCACTACTCTTTTCCAAAATACTGATCTCTTTTAGGGCCCTCTCATCTTCTCATACTATGTATTATCTCTAACTGAGCTTACCTACTCCAGATTTCCATAACTATATGCTACCATATTGATTTGTCGCCATACCTATTTGCTAAAAACTCAAATCCCTACATTCAAAGTAGGCTGATCTCCAGAATCTTTAGGTCCAAGTTATTCACGTTTGAGTATCTCACAGGCACCTCTAACTCATCACCTTCTTCTTCAGATTTGTTGCTCTACCATTATTTTATATTTTAGTAAATAGCACCACCTAATTGTTCAAAACAGAAATCTAGGAATCATCTTGGTCCCTCCATTGCCAACCACTTTCAATCATAAATGGGTACTAAATTGGGGGTGAGGGGAGCGATTCACAAACTAAAGAATGTTTGTTACATTTGGGGAGAGTGAGTAGGGGTCAGAGGTAGGATAAAGAAAGTTATTTCACATTTTATATTTTTTTGTACTGTTTACATTTTTTAAAAAATATTTTTTTATTGATTTCAGAGAAGAAGGGAGAGGGAGAGATAGAAACATCAATGATGAGAGAGAATCATTGATCGGCTGCCTCCTGCACACTCCCTATTGGGGATTGAGCCTGCAACCCAGGCATGTGCCCTTCACTGGAATCAAACCCAGGACCCTTAAATCCCCAGGCCGACGCTCCATCTACTGAGCCAAACCAGCTAGGACTGTACTGTTTGCATTTTTAACTCAAAAATAAAACAAAAAAACCCGTGAAGTTGAGCAGTTGAACTTCGTTCCCTTTTTATAACTAGGGAAAAAGTTAACTTTTTCTTGAGCATCCCCAGAGAGAAGTTAATGGCAGAAAACTACTATAACTCTGGTGCCTGACGTATAATAGGTGCTCAATAAATATTTGATTAGTGATACATGAACAAATGAAGCTTGTCATTTAAGTTCCCTTTTTTCTAGCCAGTGGAATGCTGTTAGCACTGAGTCATTGACATCTAGAAGACTGAGCAGATACTTAAAGGTTTGCCATCACTGAGCTAGGGCTTTTTTTTTTTTTTACATCAGAGAGGAGGGGAAGGGAGAAAGAGAGAAAGAAACATCAATGATGAGAGAGAATCATGGATCGGCTGCCTTCTACACTCCCCTTTCTGGGGATCAAGCCTGCAACCTGAGCCCTGAATGAGAATTGAACCATGACCTCCTGGTTCATAGGTTGACGCTCAACCACTGAGCCATGCTGGCCAGGAATCTTCCTTCTTAAATGCAAACCAGCAATAAAGATATTGGCACTTCTGCAGAATGCATCATAAATCATGCAGAAAATAAACAGTGCTTTAGAGTGGTTCAGACTTTATATACCATTAGAGTGGGGTCTGATATGTTTAATGGGGGAGGGGGTGCAGAAGTATAAGTAGTCTAGGATTTAAATGAGTCATTTTCTTGAAATGCTTGTTCAGCAAAAATGTTGGTGTTTTCTTGTCTATTTTTATTTATTTTTTCTTACAAGAATATGTTTCAACCATCAGAACAATCTTAGCACAACCAAAAACTCTTGGCTATCATTCATTTAGCAAAATTTTTCTGGTACTATGATGTGTGTTTTCTGTCAGCTGAAATTTACAGGAATCGTTAACCACAAGGATTTCCTGAGGCTAAGCTCCCACATGCTGTGTCTGGGGTTTCTCATATTTCTTTTGGCAGCAGTAACATTCTCCACTACTACAGAATTATATTTTGAGTTTAGTGCTGATGATTTCTCTTCAAGAAAACAGCTTAACTGAAACATTTGTGGTTCTATTTTGCTTGAACCAAGGAAGAAAAGTTATAATAGAGAAAATTACCTATCACCACCTACTCTGCCTTACCCTCTGCACACACACAAAATCCCTTCTAAAGCTGCCATCAACCTACAATAATGCTCACTATGTGATACATACAAATATCTATTAGTCTAAAGCCTAATAGCCCCAAACCTTCAAATATATGAATGAAGGCTGTTACAATAGGGAACCTCACCTTGCTCTTGTAAAAGAAAACCAAAAATAAGTTATTTTATATTGGACAATCAGGTTTTAATACCAAGATATTATCTGCCTTTTTCACTTTTACTCTCTTATGAATGTTCAGAGTATGAAAAACTCATCAATATGGCTATTCTTTGATAATACGATTATCAGAAAAGACTTACATTACTATTCCCTTTCCAACTGTACATATGTTTAAGGTGTGATTTTCTTTATATACTTCATCCAAAACAATAAATTGCAGCAGAATGAATGCAGAAGCAAATACAAGAATCCAGCTATCTCCTATTAAACCAGACAGTAAAGAGATTTGCAAAAATGTAAAACAATCCACTCTTCTCAATTCCTTCTTTCTCCCCACTTTGGAAAAAAAGCATTTTTCATTAAAATTACATTATTTACATTAATATTGTATATTCTGTACATCAGCTAAGCATTCATACTCAGTTTGGATCACCCATAGTTGATCTTCAAATATTGCCTTGAATTACTCAGTCTGTGTTTTCAAACTGAACTGTGAACCATCAGAGCGGCAAAAGAACAAGAATGCTAGTTCACTTGGATGATCTTTTGAAAAGTTTACATACTTAAAAAAAACAACTTGTTTTTAAGGCAGTAGAATCCTTTCTTCAAATGAACTTCCATGGGGAAGAACAATAAATAAGATGGATCAAAGTAGAGTTACACTAATTCAAGGGTCATCAAACTTTTTCTATAACAGGCCAGATAGTAAATATTTTAGACTTTGTGGGCCATATGGTCTGTGTCTTAGCTTTGCTGGTATAGTGCAAAAGCAGCCACAGATAATACATAAATCAATGAGTGTGGTTATATTCCAGTAAAACTTTTATTTATGAAAATTTTTAACTTATAATTTTCATGTATCACAAAATATTAGTCTTTTGATATTTTCTCCAATGATTTCAAAACGTAAAAACCATTTCTTGTTCCCCAATCATATAAAAATAGGCATAGAAGGGGGAACAAATCTAATCCAACAGTTTTAGTTTGCTGATTCCTGTCCTAATTAAAGACTCACTTGAACTCGTGAGGCACACTCTTGACTGCTAACTGTTCTTTGGGGGTGGGGATGAGTCCAAACTTCTTTTTATGCAAATTATAATGCTGTGTCAGCATTGGCCCCAATGTCCTTTTCTTTTCCAGTTTATGTCACAGCTCGCAGAATAGCAAAATAGAATATCTATATCATAGATTTTTTTTCCTTAGGTGATTAAACAGAAGAGCAATAATGAATACTTTGTATTCCAAATACAGGGTAGGCCTGAGTGAATCTGTTTTTTCAACTATGAAATGGGAATAACAATAGATGATGGTGATGATGATAAATTTTATAGAGTTTACTAGAAGCCCCATGCATGAAATTTGTACAAGAGTAGGCCTTCTTTCTCCCGGCTGCCGGCACTGGCTTTCCTCTGGCACTTGGGACCCAGGCTTCCCTCTCAGCCCTAGCTTTTTTGTCCGGAAGGTCATTCTGAAGGACATCTGGTCTAATTAGCATATTATGCTTTTATTATTATAGACTAGTGGCCCAGTGCACAAAATTCGTGCACTGGAGTAGGGTGTCCCTCAGCCTGGCCTGCACCCTCTCCAATCTGGGATCCTTCGGGGGATCCCTCTCACAATCTCGGACCGCTGGCTCCTAACCGCTCGCCTGCCTGCCTGATTGCCCCTAACCGCATTTGCCTGCCAACCTGATCACCCCCTAACTGCTCCCCTGCCCGCCCAATCGCCCCAACTGCCCTCCCCTGCCAGCCCGATTGCCCCCAACTGCCCTCCCCTGCCATGACCCACCTCCTCCACTGGGACCGGCCTCCTCTGTGCCGCGTGGAGCCGCAGGACCCCCAGGAATCACTACGTGGAACGGCTGATGGGCCCTGCCTCCACTGTACACATGGCCATTTTGTGGCAACCATCTTGTGACAACATCTCACGTGAGGGTCACCTAGGTTTTTATTAGTATAGACTAGAGGCCTGTTGCATGAAGAGATTCGTGCAATAGGCCTTCCTTTCCCCCGGCTTCTAGCACTGGTTTTCCTCCAGCAGCTGGCACCCAGGCCTTTGCTCTGGCCGGGCTCCAGCCGGAGCCGGCCCCAGAGCTGTGAGGCTTCACTGTGCCACTGGCCTCGGGGCCATGAGGCTTCACTGCGCCGCTGGCCCCAGGGCCGTCAGGCTTCACTTCACCGCTTGGAGCCTATGTATGCAAATTACCCGCCATCTTTGTTAGGTTAATTTGCATACTCTCCTGATTGGCTGGTTAGCGTAGCGAAAGTACAGTCAATTTACATGTTTGTCTATTATTAGGTAAGATTGTGAGCCGTATCTAAAATGATGCATGTAATGCTTAGTTAAGCTTTTGCCACATAGTATTGTGTCAGCTATGTTGCTATCTATTGTTTTGGTGATAGTTGTTCTTGTATCTCTGACACCTAACATAAGGTCTTTTTAAAATATTAATTACTAGAGGCCTAGTGCACGAATTTGTGCACCAGTGGGGTCCCTCGGCCTGGCCTGCAGGATTGGGCCGAAACCATCTCTCCAACATCCCCTTAGGGGTCCCAGATTGCGAGAGGGTGCAGGCCAGGCCAAGGGCCCCTCCAGTGCATGATCAAGGCACGGATAGTTGCAGGAGGTTGACCAGCCAGGGTGGGACTATGGGAGGGCTCCAGGGTGTGTCCAGCCCATCCCACTCAGTCTCGATCAGCTGGATCCCAGCAGCAAGCTAACTTGGTCGGAACGTCTGCCCCTTGGTGGTCAGTGCACATCATAGTGAGAGGTTGAACAGCATATCATTAGTATATTATGCTTTGATTGGTTGAACAGTCGACCAGTTGACCAGACACTTAGCATATTAGGCGTTTATTATATAGGACTAGAGGCCTGGTGCACAAAATTCGTGCACGAGTAGGGTCCCTAGGTTGGCCAGCGACCAGGGCCAGTCAGATCAGGGTCTTCCAGCTGCCGGCTGGGGCTTTCCTTCATTCTGTGCAGCCCCCTGGTGGTCAGCACATGTCATAGCAAGCAATTGAACTCCCGGTCAAACTCCCTAGGGGACACTTTGCATATTAGCCTCTTATATATATACTAGAGGCCCGGTGCACAAAAATTTGTGCACTTGGGGGGAAGGGGTCCCTCAGCCCGGCCTGTGCCCTCTCGCAGTCTGGGACCCCTCAGGGGTGACCACTTGCTGGCTTAGGCCTGCTCCCCGGGGGGTTGGGCCTAAGCTGGCAATCAAAAATCCCTCTGGCAGCCCGGCAGCCCTCAGGGGATGCCCACTTGCCAGCAGGGAGCAGACCTAAGCTGCAGTCGGACATCCTTAGTGCTGCTGAGGAGGCAGGAGAGGCTCCTACCACCACCACTGTACTGGCAGCCATCAGCCTGGCTTGTAGCTGAGCAGAGCTCCCCGCTGTGAGAGCGACTGACCACCAGAGGGCAGCTCCTGCATTGAGCATCTGCCCCCTGGTGGTCAGTGTGTGTCATAGTGACCAGTCATTCCCAGTCTTTCTGCTGTTAGGGTCAGTTTGCATATTACCCTTTTACTATATAGGATAGAGGCCTGGTGCACAGGTGGGGGCTGGCTGGTTTGCCCTGAAGGGTGATCCGGATCAGGGTGGGGGTCCCGCTTGGGTGCCTGGCCAGCCTGGATGACGGGCTGATGGTTGTTTGCAGCTGGTCACACCCCCTTCAGGGTGGAGGTCCCCACTGGGGTGCCTGGCCAGTCTGGGTGAGGGGCTGAGGGCCGTTTTCAGGCTGGGGGGCGACTGAAGCTCCCAGCCTCTTTTTCTTTCTTTTTTTTTTTATTCTGGGATTTATTTACCTTCTATAGCTGTCACTGGAGCTGAGAACCGGCTCCAGCTCTGAGGCTGCAGCTGGCTGAAAACAGGTATCTGGGTTTGTTTAGCTTCTATAATTAAAACTCTGTTGCCATCACTGGCACTCTAAGCTCTGAACCCGTTGGCAGCTGAAAGCAGGTTTCTGGGTTTGTTTACCTTCTATAATTGCAACATTGTTGCATCTGGAGCTCAGAGCTGGGCTGCAGCAGGCGGGGAACCTTGGCTTCCTCTGTCACTGGAGCAACCAAGCCTCATGTTCGCTTCAGCTGTGTGGCTGCCGGCTGCCATCTTGGTTGGCAGTTAATTTGCATATCTTGCTGATTAGCCAATGGGAAGGGTAGTGAAGTTATGGTTAATTACCATGTTTCTCTATTATTAGATAGGAAGGATATAGATAGATAGATAGATAGATTTGTTGAGTGGAATCAAGGTTTATTTTTAAACATATCACTAACTTTGTACTTTAGAGAAAACTAAAAGTTAAAATTAAAGTTTGCTTTTTTTATCCAAAAAGAGTTGTCTCATAAATTTTCATCCAGTAGTGATAGTGATCTTTCTGTTTGGTGGGATTGGGATGATTTTTTTCCCCATCTGTTCCAAAACCTGTGCTCTTTTCACATAGCCTATATAAAGTTAAAGTATAAATTGAGTGCTTATTATGTGTCATGTACTGTTCTAAGTGCTTTATATTTATGAACTAGGTAATATTATTCCTCCTATCTTTAGTTGAGACAACTGGAGCATGAAAAGATTATAAATTGCCATAGTTACCCAGCTAGTAAGAATTGGAATTTGAATCTATGGTCTGGCTCCAGAGTTTCTGTCTTTAACCATTGTGTTCTAATGCTTTTATTAACTACACTGTCTCTCATTTACCATATGCTTGGACATAAGCTCATCTTAGTTAACTTTCTTGCAGTTTTAAGTTTTTTTATAGTGCTGGGTACTGTATGTGTTATCTATAGTATAATAATACATATTTGTGCTTGACTGGATCAGTGAATATGATGGTATGATACAATTATAATTAATACAGTACAATCATTTCCTAATTCTTCTTGCCTTCAATTAATAACTGTTTTTCAGTATAGGTCCTCATAGGAGCTATATATAGCCAGGATTGGCTATTTTGAAGCTAAAAGTTTACTCTAATATTATAAAAATTCGGACAAAGAAATTTCTTAACAAATCTATTTATATTCCTTGCTGATGCTCACTCAAAAATATCTGTGTTTTATTTAGAGTTTTCCCCCCTTTTGGATCCCTTTGTTAAACTGTTTGTTGGTGTATTTTTTTTAAAATATATTTTATTGATTTTTTACAGAGAGGAAGGGAGAGAGATAGAGAGTTAGAAACATCGATGAGAGAGAAACATCGATCAGCTGCCTCCTGCACATCTCCCACTGGGGATGTGCTCGCAACCCAGGTACATGCCCTTGACCGGAATCGAACCTGGGACCTTTCAGTCCGCAGGCCGACGCTCTATCCACTGAGCCAAACCGGTTTCGGCTGGTGTATGTTTTTTATGTTAAATGATATTGTGACATAATTCACTTTTTTATAGATTAAACCTTAAAGAATTTGGGCATACTAGTCATGATAGTGACATTTGGTATTGAATTTGGCCTCTAAAACTTGAAATAATAATGATTTTGATATATGTTTTATTTGATGTCTCTTTCAGAATTCTCCACTTTACCAGTACTTACAGGATCTGGGACACACAGACTTTGAAATATGTTCTTCTCTGTCACCAAAAGCAGAAAAATGCACAGTGGCAGAGGGACAACAAAAGTCCCCTACAAGAGCCCTGCCAAAAGTAAGGAAGCATGCTCTTTCTCTATGACTTAATCTTTTGTTCTTTGCCTTACAAAAAACAAAAACAAAAAAACACCTTGTCCTCCCCCACACTGGTAAGACTTTATTTTTTATTTCATCAGTAGTACAAAACTGCCTGTTTAGATAAAAATGAAACCTTGCTGTTTCAGACTATCTCATGGGTAATTTGTATAATAAGTAGAAATGAATATGGTTGAGGATCAAAATATATTATTTATTTAAATAATGAAGTTATCTGGAAAGGACCAGAAAAATACACTAAAACATTAATTGAGAACCCAACTACTAGGGCTGTTATATTAAGAGCACAAATTATAAGAAAGCAAATTGATAAGGTATTTCATAGTTTCAAGGATATGTGATGGAGCGAGTATACTTACCTCAATTTCTAATGCTCTTTATGTTTGCAGTATTATATATTTTTATATAATACATACCTCATAGTTCCTGTACAGCATTATGAGGCTAAGATGCTAGAAGAATCTCCATAAATTATCCTATATAATAAAAGGGTAATATGCAAATTGACCAAACAGTGGAATGACCAGTCGCTATGACACTCACTGACCATCAGGGGCAGACGCTCAACACAGGAGCTGCCCCCTGGTGGTCAGTGCACTCTTACAGGGGGAATGCCGCTCAGCCAGAAGCTGGGCGAGCGCAGCAGCAGTGGCAGGAGCCTCTCCTGCCTTCGAGGCAGCACTAAGGAGCAGCAAGCTGACCATTAAGGAGTGGTGAGCAGGAGGGCAGTAAGGAGTGAGGGCTCTCAGACTGCAAGACGGATGCTTAGGCACAGGGAGCAGGTCTAAGCCAGCAGGCAGACATCCCCCAAGGGATCCTGGACTGCAAGAGGGAGCAGGCCGGGCTGAGGAACTTCCCCTCTCCCTTCGCCCCCCAAGTGCACGAATTTTCATGCACCAGGCCTCTGGTGTTTTATAAAATTTATTAACCTAAATTCATTTATGTCCTTTTATTTTATTAAAATAAAATATATATTCTGTTTTAATACAAAGAATTCTAATTTAGTAGGAAACTATAACTAGGTTACCTAATTTTTTGAGCTTTCTAATTTAATCGGTGTTTTATTACAAGATCAATTATTTTCAGGAGGTAGCTTTGAAAGTTTTCAATTACTCATTTACTCTAGGGCGATAGAGGTCTTTTCTCCTGTTCTTCTTTGAAAAATCCCTAAAAGTGAGGTAACCAAGCTGGGCCCATTTGCAATAGCAGAGTAAATACCAGAGAAATGGTTTGTTTTTTTATTTTGTTTTGTTTTGTTTTGTTTTTGACCAACACCCAAAGGGTGAGAGTTAGGAGAGTTAGAGCTTACATGGTTCAGAATCAACTTGCTAGTCCTCTGTACTTAAACCCTTCCTGCTCCTTGGTCCTTTCAAATATGGATGTTCCTGGGGAGGGTTTTGAAAGGAAAACCCACAGATATATCTAATAGATTATTTATAGATTAAAACTTGAATTTTGGATTACTTGACAAGAAAAGACAAAGAAAGGGACATGGGATTAACTTGCATTGACCTGTGTGGTGTGTTCACGGTGTGTGTGTGTGTGTGTGTGTGTGTGTGTGTGTGTGTGGTGTTTCTTGTAGGTTTTCAGTCCTTTCATTCATGACAGGTATTTTTACATATAGAAATGTTATTAGTTTATAAATAAACTACAAGCCCAGTGCACAAAATTCATGGACTCAGGGCGGGGGGGGGGGGGGGCGGGGTCCCTCATCCCAGATTGCGGGAAGGCACAGGTCAGGCCAAGGGACCCCACCGGTGCACGATCGGGGCTAGGGCGGTACACGGGAGGTTGGCCAGCCAGGAGGGACCATGGAAGGGCTCCATGGCATGTCTGGCCGTCTTGCCCAGTCCCAATCGGCCAGACCCAGCAGCAAGCTAACCTACCAATCAGAGCGTCTGCCCCCTGGTGGTCAGTGCACGTCATAGCAAGCGGTTGAGCGGCATTAGCATATCATTAGCATGTTACGCTTTGATTGGTTGAACAGACAACGGGATGACCGGACACTTAGCATATTAGGCTTTTATTATATAGGATAAAATGAGGGTTTAAAATGTCATTGACTCAGAAATTGAGGAACAGTAAAAAGCATAGCCAGAGGTTATTTTTCAAAATTACCACATGTCTTGAAAGTTTGTTTAGTCTTCACTAACACATTTCAACTGTATGAGCTATATTTTTCTAAAATGGAGTTTTTCTAAATTTGGGGCAACTAAATTTTAGAAAATGTCTGTACTATAGTTCCTTCTCAGTGGATATATTTTTAGAATTTCCCTCAAAATTCTGTTCAAACAGTGAAGTATTCATTATTTATTTATTTTTTGGAAAGCAATTTTTTTTATATGAGTTTGTGATGAAATGGCCCTTAGCATTTATTGCTTTTTTAACTTTATTTTTTAACATGATTGTAAAGTACGTACTGAGTAATCTGTACTGATATTCTCACCATGAATATTTATTGTCTGTATATTTTTCTGTTTTCTTTTCTTGTGATTATTCTTTTCTTTCTTTTTCTTTTTTTTTTTTTTTTAAAGAATCACTGGTTTGCCTTTCATTAATTTTAACCCTTAAGCTTTTAAAAATCTATCAGAAGGCAAGGGTGTAGGAGAACACTTGTCTTATAAACTCATATTAAAGATTCTTATTTGACATTAAGTACGTTCTTTACTTAATGGGATAGTGACATTTGGTATTGAATTTGGCCTCTAAAACTTGAAATAATAATGATTTTGATATATGTTTTACTGTTTACAAGGTTATTTCTGAGTTGCAAAGACTCCATGTTTTTCCCTATATTCCCCCATGCAATCTTGGCTGCCATAATCAGACAGACAAAAATCATGAGGACCCCCTTTTTTGGTATCTGCAGTGGAAGTTTAGAATCAGGCCCCTTCTCTGCTTGATCTGTTTTCTCTGAGAGATGCCCGGTACTTTCTTGCCTTCATTGGCCACTTATGGTCTATTCTCCATCTTCGCTGAGTTCCAGATCTTTGTTCGACATTTCCACCTGCCTGTGCCCCAGGAAACTCAGATTCAACATGTCTAAAACAGAGTTTTCCTGGGCACCCCACAAACAAACAAAATTTTTTTATATTTCCAAATTATACCCTCCTAGTTATCTTACAACTTCCCATCACTCCCAACTTGATTTGGTCACAAAATAGTATGTCAAGTCAGCTTCTATGTCTCTAAAATCTAACCCTAATTATTACCATTTTTGCTATCATAGTGCAGGCCTATGACATTATTTAGCTGTACTACTCTCCTAATCATGCTCTTGGCTACAGTCATTCCCTGCCAGTACCGCCTCTGAACTGTTGCCAGTTATTTTTCTAAAATTATTTCTTTATTATTTCACTTCCTTGCATCAAAACCTTAGTTGGCTCCTCACAGCCTACAGGATAAGATCTAAAAGATGTGTCATATGAGACCAAAGTCCTTTCAAACCCATCTCAGTGTACCTTTTCAACTTTATTCCAGTTCCCTTTTTCCCTTGGGTCTTAGCTGTCCCAAACTGTGCCACCAGCCCCATGGCATGTTCTTCCCTGGCTCCCTCCTGTGATTATCCAGTTCCCTTGCCTGGAGTGTTCTAACCTCCTTTGTTGCTACATTTCCACTCATCTGTTAGGGTTTAGCTCCCCTTGGCCTCTTCTTTTCCCACATTTTTCACACTTTACATTGGTTTGTAATTATTTGTACTATCTCTTCTGTATCAAGTTCTTGACAACAGTTATGTGTGTTCATCTTCCTTCCCATGATTGTTTTTCAGTACCTGAGATATAGTAATCCCTCAAGGAATGTAAACTCCATTTGCTGGCATGCTCAGGAAATGGGCTATTACGGTATATTGAATTTGGGGAGTGATTCAATAATATGCTTTTTATTTCAATGAGACAGTTTTTCTAAAATTAAAATTTCTTTCTGCCTTACTATTATGGAATAATCTTGGAGAACCCTATGGTTTTCCTCTGAAATACATACCATCATCATTTTGATATAGTTTATAGTATACCAAAGATAAATGGGCTACATCAAGATGACTTCTGGTGGCTCATTAAAAATTACATTTTTAAGACTCATTTCAAACTTACTGAATCTGAACTTTCAGTTTGGGGCCCAGGAATATGTTTCTAACTAAAATCAAATCCATGTGATTTTGATATGTAAGTAAATTTGGGAACTAATAAGGAGGCTGAGACATACTGACAAAACATAGAACCTGGATGATTTTCTTTCTTACCCTGATAAAAACTGTGATTCATTAGATGTAATTATTTGAAGTTTTTCTACTATCTGGTTGTAGTTTAATAATCCTATGTAATGTCATTCATCTCCTTTAGCGAGGCATCCTGTTAAAAGTGGCTGAAACCATCAAAAGTTGGATTTTTTCTCATTGCAATAAGAAAGATGATTTACTTCACAAATTGGTGAGTGTTCGTTTTACTTTTTTTTGTCAATATTCAGGGCTCCAGCTTATTAGTGAGAAAATTGGTAAATCAGAATTTGTCTTGCTACTGATTTGGGCAGTGATTAATTTTTATTAGCAATTCTGGGCAGTTTTGCAAAAGGAGATTTTCCACTTCATGAACTGTTAAAGTTGTTTGTGTCTCCTAAGAAAACAAAAAGAAAGTAAATTCTTCAATAATTTGGGGATCTTTGAATTTGGACTCCGTATTATTTCATACTTCCATTGGTAAGAGGTTATTAGTCACTTACTTAGAATATTCTTGGTAGTTATTGAAACCTTATTTGTTAGAGTACTATTTTCCACTGCCATCTTCCTCCATTGACAGATATTTCTCATAGTAATGAAGGGATTAGGAATATATCCATTAGTGGGATCTTCTCCTTTTTCATTAGGAACTTGACTGTCTTTATCCTTATCCCACAACCAATGATTATAAAGTTTAGGCAAAATCAAAAGTGGCTCCTCCCTAATTTATTTATCATTAATCTGACAACTTCAGATTTTATTTTATTAATTTATTTACCATTGTTTGACAACTTCATATGTAAAATTTAGTCTCCAGGACTGATAAATCACAGAATTTTCCAAAGACTTGGAATAGTCAACATTGATAGTCTTTGTGATTCCTGTGAGACTTGCTTTTTTTTCTTCTCTCTGCTGTAGTATATCTGTTGCTTGACCTCTTGTCCCCCAAGAAGGAGTACCTCAAGTTTTTACATCCTAACAATACAAAAGTGAAGTGATAAAGCTCTTCTCCTGGCTCTCGGTAGGAGAAATCAGGTTACAAGTAAGCAGGCTTTCAGGATCCTCTGCTGGCCTATGACCCTAAGATAATAATAATTATTCTTATAAATTATCATTTATAAAAAAATGTTTACAAAGTGCTTTCACATTTTGATTTGGCAATCTAAACACTGTAAGGTTTGGTGCACTTACCAGCTGGAAATCCTGAGGTTCAGATCACTCAATTTGATTTAAGAATACTGATTAAGTGAATTATTCAAGAATCAGCTAGAAAGTGATAGAGTCAGAATTTGTATTCTGATCTCCTGGTTTCTAAGCCCAGGCTCTGTACTATAATGCACTACCTCTGTAGCTTAAGTATTATTATGTTTTGACTGACTAAAATTACTTTTTTAACAATCCAAAAGGGCAAGTTCTCTGTTCAGGGTTTCATCTTTGTGGGTGTGTTGAGAAGGTCAATGAAGTATCTTGTCATCTACGTAGAATACCATCTCTATCCAGGTGGAGCCATCCTCATTCTTCAGTGATACTAGGACTGTGATAAGGTACATGGATCCATATACATTTTTCAGTGGTTTAATCATTGTCTATATAGTCCTGATCTTTTCATTCTTGGTTCTTTGTCACTGGCCACATATTTTATGTTTTCTTCTTAAAGTATAAAAAAAAATGCCTTTATAGCAACTATGATGGTAGTGATATTAGCACTTTTAAAGTACTTTTTAGCCTATCAAGTGCTTTCAAGTGTTATCTAATTTGCCCCTCATCAGCTTTATGAAATAGCATTATATATTTAAAAGTGTGTAAGATCATTGAAGTGTATTGATGCATAAAGAAGTTCCCTTCTCCATCCGTAGGGGCAAAAATAGAAATCTCTTTTATTCTTCAGCTGTGCTTTTCATCTCTTTCATTCCATCCAAGCAGAAATCTTCCTAAGTTACCTTCTCGTGCCATTTCTCTATTTAGATCCTTAAAAAGATTCCTATTATCTATCATTTCAAATCTAATTGATCACTTCAGCATAAAAGAGTCTGCATAAGTTGCATTAGTCTACCTTCCCAGCCTTATCCACCTTTATTTTTGTCAACCAACCCAGTCTTCCTTTTCCTTTATTCCATACCTGTTCCTGTATGTCTGTTTGTGCTATTATACTGTGGTGGAATTCCTTCCATTTTTATCTCTATTATCAGAATCTTTTCAATGAACAGTCCTAGCTCATTTTCAAGGCCTTTCCCAGAAACTTCAGCCCATTGATCTCTTATTTTCTGCAACAACCTAGTAATAATTATCTATGCTATGATCTCTAAGTTTTTGTATGTTATGTATGCTTTTCTTTATTGTATTTTAACACTAGCAGCTAACACTTACATAGTGTTTACCGTGTACCAGACACTCTTAGTATTTTGTAAATACTGACTTATTTAATCCTCACAACAACCCTATGAAGTTGGTACTACTTATTTTGCAGATGAGGAAACTGAAAGAGTGGGTGGGATTTATAAAGGGTAAAGGGGGCCAAATATATGGTGACAGAATATGGTTTGACTTTGGGTGGTGGACACACAATGCAATATACAAATCATGTATATAACCCGTGATTAAGCTTGAATATGGATCACTGCATTCCTACTAAGTCCCCATTATAATCAGCTAGGGCTGAACTCTGTGGTGTCGGAATGATTAACTGACCAAGAAGAGCAAACCCACTGCTTTAAACCCTAGACCTAACTCTTTTATATTAATTGCTAAAGGCTTTGCCCTTTAAAAGTTCTCTTTATTTTTGCCCAGCTAGCATGGCTCCATGGTTGAACATTGACCTATGAACCAGGAGGTCATGGTTCAATTCCCAGTCAGGGCACATGCTAGTGTTGTGGGCTTGATTCCCAGTGGGGGTCATGCAGAAGGCAGCTGATCAATGATTCTCTCTCATCAGTGATATTTTTTCTCCGCCCCCCCCCCCGACCTTCCTCTCTGAAATCAATAAAAATAAAAAATATAAGTTCTCTTTATTTTTATCTTACAATAGGGTCACTCTATTTCTAAATTTAATACAAAATAAAACTTAAAATTTTCTGACAAAGCAGAACATGTACAGTGAAGCAAAACTGACTACTAGAGACTTAAGCTTTGAAATCAGATTTCTGGAGAGCTACTTATTCTCTTTGGACTTTAGTGTTCTCCTCTATAGAATGGAGAGGAGGAGAATGTACGTCACAGGATTACTGTGAAAATTAACCTATCTGCTGTAACATTCCTAACTTGTCTCCTATCTCTACCATGAACACTCTGCATAAAACTAATATTGATGACTTGCAGTTCTACAGAAGCTTTTCTGTCTCATCTGACTCTTCCAACTCTTATATCCGGTCAGTTCTTACTCTTACTTTAAGAGTCAGCTCAGGCATAACCTCTTATACTTTCTCTGACTTCATTGCAAGTTTTGGTACCTTTTCATAATACCCTTGGTATACATCATTGCACTTCTTTGCACATTATGTTGTAACTGTTTACTTTTTAGTCCTTCATTAAACTATGAACTCTTTAAGAGTAGAGACTTAAATGTCTTGTTCATTTTTTTGTCCTTGGTATCAAGCATGGTGCCTGAAATGTATATTTCTTGATAGATGGATAGAAGGAGAGAGGAATAAATGAGCTGGTATATGTGAAAGCATTTTGCAAACTATAAATGCTATGCACATGTTAGTGTGGTTTTATATTACATTCCTTAATGATGTATTTTTAATATCTGAATGTCCATTTTTATAAGGCCTTGATCCTGCTGATGTAATTCTTAGATACTGGCTATACTGTTACAGTATCCAGGGACAGCATCTTATGTTACAGAATCATATTTTCCATGTGTGTTCTAGCAACTTAATTAATTGGGCTTGACTAGACAGGTTTATTAATCTATAGTTCACACCTTTTTATTAAAAATTTATATTTCAGCCCTAACTGGTTTGGTTCGGCGGATAGAGCGTCGGCCTGCGGACTGAAGGGTCCCAGGTTCGATTCCGGTCAAGGGCATGTACCTTGGTTGCGGGCACATCCCCAGTAGGGGGCGTGCAAGAGGCAGCTGAATCGATGTTTCTCTCTCATCGATGTTTCTAACTCTGTACCCCTCTCCCTTCCTCTCTGAAAAAAATCAATAAAATATATTTTTTTAAAAATTTATATTTCACATCTGGTAGTCCAATAATATCCACTTCAATCTTTATTATTTCACATTTACAGTGGGGGGAAAAACACCCCCCAACAGTAGATTGGATTGTTGTTTCTTCTTCTTGGAGTTTATACTGAAAATAAATACCTCTAAATTTTATTAGTACTTTAGGAGCTTAGCATTAAATGCAAAATGATGTATGCATTAATACCTCTCTTCCGGTCTTTTAATGGCAAGGATATTGGATTCCGACTCGACTCACTATATACCATCCTGCAACAGGAAGTCCTGTTACAAGAGGATGTGGAGCTGATTGAGCTACTTGATCCCAGTATCCTGTCTGCAGGGCAACCTCAACAACAGGAAAATGGACACCTTCCAACACTTCGCTCCCTGGCAACCCCTAATATTTGGTACTGTTCAGAAAACATCTATCCTTTGCTCACATATAGAGTATTCAGAGGAAATCCATCATGATGCTCCCCATTGTAAAGGCATTATAAACATCCCATACATTGTAGCATTGTAATTAATGATATGCAAAGGTTTTTAAAAAGACCTTTTAAAGTGAATACTATTTAAAATGAAGCTGGAAACAAATCCACTTTCAACTCAGTATAATTAGTTCTGTATTTTAATAGCCCACATATATTAATGACATGTGCCCAAAAGAATCTGTCTTACCCATATACCTCTATGCACATGTGTACATGTAGGCCTCTGTGGTTCTTTATGTTTCTTTATAGTTAATAAATTATATCATAATCACACTGTAAAGACAACGAGCATAGGCATGGAGGTAAATGATCACCTCTTGCTTTATTGGCTGAGAAGAGATCATCCTATATAATAAAGAGGGAATATGCAAATTGACTGTCACTCCAACACAAAGATGGCTATACCCACAGCAGAGGCGGGGTTTCCGTAACACAAGATGGCTGCACCCACAGCGAAGGCTGAGTTCCCTTAATGAGCAATCCGCAGGGACCTGAGGCTGCGCCACCTCCCCCCACCCCCATGGGGACCTCAGGCCGCACCCTCCCCACCTGGCAGGGTTTGACGGGGTACCTCAGGCCACGCCCCCCACCTTGGCACCTGGCTAGGGGACCTCAGGCTGTGCCCCCCGCCCAGCAGGGCTTGACGGGGACCTCAGGCTGCGCTCCCCACCCCAGCACTGGGCCAGGGGACCTCAGGCTGTGCCCCCCACCCTGGCACCAGGCTGGGGGACCTGAGGCCATGCCCTCCACCCAGTGGGGCTTGACGGGGGACCTCAGGCCACACCCTCCGCCCTGGCGCCAGGCTGGGGGACCTCAGGACGTGCCCCTGGCTCTGGCACCAGGCCAGGGGACCTGAGGCCACACCCCTTGCCCTGACGCCAGGCCAGGGGACCTGAGGCTGCGCCCCCTGCCCAGCGGGGCTTGACAAGGGTGGGACTGGCCGGATCTGGATTTAGCCCAATGAGGGTGGCCAGCCGGGTCTGGGTGTCGCACGATTTTGAGATGCACGTGGGTGGGCAGGGACTTGACTCTGGGTCCCGTGGTGCACCCCAGGCTCTGACAGAAGAAAGATTTTCATATACATTTTACAAATTTTCTTTCATCTCTGACACTTCTCTTATGGAGAAAGGGCAAATAGCAATATTAAAATATTTCCTTTAATTAAAGCCCTTTTAATGTGTACAAATTTTGTGCACCAGGCCACTAGTAAGGAACATAGTCTAATGATTTACACTATCCTAAAACTTTCCAACCACTTTAAATATTTGGATCTAATGAAGAAGTCCCAGGATAATCTGTTTAAAAAAAAGAAAGAGGAATGGAAAAAAGGGATTTTATATGTACACTAAAGTCCCAGTGCACAAAAATTTGTGCACTCAGGAGGAAGGGGGGGTCCCTCAGCCTGGCCTGTGCCCTCTTGAAGTCTGGGACCCCTCGGGAGATAACGACCTGCTGGCTTAGGCCCGCTCCCGGGTGGCAGAGGGCAGGCCCAATCCCTAGGTGCAGCCCCTGGTCGGGCTCAGAGCAGGGCTGATTGGGGAGTTGGGACGCTGCCCCCTGTCATGCACAGAGCAGGGCGGATCGGGAGGTTGCAATGCTACCCCTAGTCACGCTCAGGGTAGGGCCGATTGGGGGAATGGAGCACCGCCCCCTGTCACACTCAAGGCAGGGTCGATGGGGAGGTTGCGGCGCCACCCCCTGTCACTCACAGAGCAAGTCCCATCACGGGGTTTGGGGCTCCATACCCTGTCATGCACAGAGCAGGGTCGATCAGGGGGTTGAGGAGCTCCCCCCTGTCACTCACAGAGTAGGGCCGATAGGGGAGTTGGGGCACCGCCCTCTGTCACGCACAGAGCAGGGCCCATTAGAGGGGTTGGGGCTCCGTACCCTGTCACGCACAGAGTAGGGCTGATAGGGGAGTTGGAGCACCGCACCCTGTCACACTCAGGGCAGGGCCGATGGGGAGGTTATGGCTCTACCCCGTCACACACAGAGCACGGCCTGTGGGGGGCGGTTGGGGGGTCGCCCTCTATCACCCACAGAGCAGGGCCAATCAGGAGGTTGGGGCGCCGCCACTGTCACACTCAGGGCAGGGCCGATGGGGAGCTTATGGCTCTACCCCGTCACACACAGAGCAGGGCCTGTGGGGTGGGGGGGTGGTTGGGGCGCCGCACCCTGTCACACACAGAGCAGGGCTGATCAGGGGGTTGGGGCGCTGCACCCTGTCACACACAGAGCAGGGCTGATCAGGGGGTTGGGGCACTGCACCCTGTCACACACAGAGCAGGGCCAAGCAGGGGGTTGGGGAGCTCCCCCGTATCAGGCACAGAGCAGGGCTGATCAGGGGGTTGGGGCGCCTTCCCCTGTCATGAACAGAGCAGGGTGGATAGGGAGATTGTGGCCCCGCCCCCTGTCACACACAGAGCCACAGGGTGATCAGGGGGTTTGGTCACTGGCCCCTGTCATGCTGATCCCAGTGCCGGGAGGCCTCGTGGCTCCGCGGATTCCAGTGCCGGGAGGCATATTACCCTTTTACTATATAGCATAGAGGCCTGGTGCACGGGTGGGGGCCGGCTGGTTTGCCCTGAAGGGTGTCCTGGATCAGGGTGGGGGTCCCACTTGGTAGCCTGGCCAGCCTGGGTGAGGGGATGATGGCTGTTTGCAGCTGGTCGCACACCCTTCAGGGTGGGGGTCCCCACTGGGGTGCCTGGCCAGTCTGGCTGAGGGCCGTTTTCAGGCTAGCGGGTGACTGAAGCTCCCAACCTGTCCTTTTTTTCTTTTCTTTTTTATTCTGGGCCAGGCTCCAGCTCTGAGGCCTTGGCTGCTGAAAGCAGGTATCTGGTTTGTTTGGGTTCTATAATTGTCACACTGTTGCGGTCCTGCTCACTCCAGCTCTGAGATCCTGGCTGGCTGAAAGCAGGGATCTGCGTTTGTTCTATAATTGTAACACTGTTGCGGTCCTGCTGGCTGAAGCCGGGCTGGCTGAAAGCAGGTTACTGGGGTTTTGTTTAGCTTCTATATTTGTAACATTGTTTCTTAGAGTGCAAGCTCAGAGCCCAGCAACAGCAGGCCAGGCGGGATACATTGGCTTCCTCCGTCACTGAAGCAAGCAAGCCTCATGTTCACTTCAAGCTGCCTGGGTGCCGGCCACCATCTTTGTTGGCAGTTAATTTGCATATCGCCCTGATTAGCCAATGGGAAGGGTAGCGGAGGTACGGCTAATTACCATGTTTGTCTATTATTAGATAGGATAACTCTTAATATCCTCTTCCTATTAAATATGAGTTTATCAAATCAACTAAATCATTGTTCCAACTGTCCAAGTTATACAGGCAGTTACATTCATTAGCTTCAGTGTGCTGAATTTGTCTTTTCTGTCACACTGGCAGCTGCTTCATATTCTAACATAGCAAAGTATGATGCTTTCCAAACCTGTATCACTCAGATATCATCATGATGAAATAAAGCATCTTATCCTTTAAAAAAAATAAAATAAAAGTAAGAACTTAAGGGACTGCTACAAGGAACCATAGGATTTAAGAATTTTGCTTTCAAGTTTTCTTTAGCCACAGGTATGATTAAGAAACCACCTATATGCATGCATATGAGCATAACCAATGGGCATAGACGGTGCGGGGGAGAGGCAGAGGTGAGGGCATGTGCTGGGGGGAGGGGGCATCCAGGGAGAGGTCAATGGGAGGAAAAGGAGACTTATATAATACTTTAAACAATAAAGAATTAAATTTTTAAAAAAGAAAAGAAATTATGAGTCTGTAAATACTTGTAGACTTTTCTATTAACACATACAAGTAGATAATGAGAGTTGGCTCTATGATATTACCAGTGTCATATAAAAGTAAATGACTCCAAGGGAAATTGGGGCAGGCAAATATTTAATAAGAACCACTCTTAATGAGACTATCTTTGTAGTTTGACCATCTTCAAGTACTGTTTTTTGGACACAACCCCCCTACATTTACCTTTTTATTATAAATACACATTTTCATCAAAACCTTCATAGCTTAAAAGATGTGTTTTAATCTATAGATTTATAGTTGACCTAATCAAAAAACATATGCATATTTTTACTTCAGTTAAAGCAGTGTGAAAACACAAAGCTTGTCCATATTATGGTCTGCAGTATAAGTGTGTGTATTCCAGATTTGTGGTGATGATTTAAAATTAGATGACTTTATTTAAAACAATTACTCATCAAGTATATATTATTTCTAATTGGAAAAATTCATATATTTTCTTCAGATATTATGTATTTATATTCAAATACTTAAAGTCTGATTTTAGGAAAAAGGAGCTCATTATATATTTGAATATTAAGATAGTATTTTAATATTAAAATTAGTAAAAATTAAGCTATTTTTACTTTAAATTTATAAAATTGGATTTTTTAATCTGTAAATTTTTTTAGAGTTAAAGAGTTTGTATCTTTACAAAAAAAGTCTTGACCTAGTCCTAGAGGGTATTATGCTAAGAGAAATAAGTCAGACAGAGAAAGACAAATACCATATGATTTCACTTATCTGTGGAATCTAAAACCCAAAAGAAACAAATAAAACAGAAACAAACTCATAGACACAGAGCACAAACTGATGATTGCCAGGTGGAAGGGTAGGTGGGGACCTGGGTGAAAAAAAGTAAAGGGATTAATAAGTTCAAGTTGGTAGTTACAAAATAGTCATGGGGGTATAAAGTACAGCATAGGTAATATAGTCAGTAATTTTGTAATAACTATTTATAGTGTCAGGTGAGTATGAAACTTATTGGGGTATCACTTTATAAATGATATAAGTTATCTAACTACTGTACTGCCCACCTAATTCTATATAATAAAAGGCTAATGTGCAAATTGACCGAATGGCAGAACGACCGGTCGCTATGATGCACACTGACCACCAGGGGGCAGACATTCAATGCAAGAGCAGCCCCCTGGTGATCAGTGCACTCCCACAGGGGGAGCGCTGCTCAGCCAGAAGCTTGGCTCACGGCTGGCGAGTGTAGCGGTGGTGGTGGGAGCCTCTTCTACCTCCACGGCAGCGCAAAGGATGTCCGACTGCCGGTTTAGTCCCATTCCCAGCAGGGAGCAGGCCTAAGCCGTCAGTGGGACACCCCCTGAGGGCATGAATTTTGTGCACCAGGCCTCTAGTGTAAAATAATATTGAATATCAACTGTAATTGAAAAAATTAAAAAAAATTTTCTCTAAGTCATTTCAGAAGGCACCAATTTCTTATGTCCTTTACCTAAACTTATTACTTAATACCTAAGGACCATTGTCTAGTTGCTAGATATTTCAAAACTATTTCACATGATTTTTTTAAATATGTTTTTAGTCATTTCAGAGAGGAAGGGAGAGGAAGAGAGAGAGAGACATCAATGATGAGAGAGAATCACTGATCAGCTGCACATCCTCCACTGGGGATCAAGCCCTCAACCCGGGCATGTGCCCTGACTGGGAATTGAACCCGCAACCTCCTGGTTAATAGGTTGATGCTCAACCACTGAGCTATGCCAGCCAGGCCATGATTTTTTTTAATGTCATTTTTTAAGCCATATGTTACAAAGAAGATGGAATTTTATTTTAGGAAACCTAATTTACTGATAAAATAACTCATCTTTCTCTTTTCTAATGAGTATTGTTTTTGTTTTGTTTTTTCTCTGTTATAGGGATGTCTCAATGCTATTTGCCTTCATTAGTTTGCTTATTATGCTTCCCACTTGGTGGATTGTCTCTTCCTGGCTGGTATGGGGAGTGATTCTATTTGTTTATCTGATCATAAGAGCTCTGAGATTATGGAGGACAGCCAAACTACAATTAACCCTAAAAAAATACAATGGCCGTTTGGAAAATGCAGCAGCAAATAGCCGAGCTTTTACTAATCTTGTGAGAAAAGCTTTACGTCTCATTCAAGAAACTGAAGTCATTTCCAGAGGATTTACACTGTGAGTTCATTTTTTATTTTATTTTTAAATAATTCTTTTTTATTACATAGTTAAATTAGAATATTTACTACCTATTTTCATTTTTGTATTGCTTTTATAGGAAAAAAGTGGGTTTCTCTTTAGCACTTATTAAAGTCTATTAACTGCTCACTAAAGGAATAATATGTTAGATTTAATATGTAATATGATTCTGCTTATCTACTTTGAGAAACCAAAGTGCTTTGAGAATCATGATTATGTCTGTGTGTTACCTGTAATTTTATGAGATAATGTAGAAAGGGAACCTACCATTGAACCCAGCATACAGTTACCCAATAAATGCTTGTTTCCTTTACTTCCTGTCAGATACTCTGTTTCCTCAGTTTAATTGATAGCTGTATCTGACATGAATTCATTTTGAAAACTCTTGCCCTGTATTAATAATGTTCTTTAGGTAAATGTTAGTAGATATTATGGCACCAATATTGTCAGAATATCATGCAAGTAATGATGTTTCACATTCCCACGAGAAATTAAATATTCACCAGTCTAGCTGTAAGTGTATTAAGCTGCAGGTTATACTGGTTATTTATTCCATTATTAAAGGAAAAGTTATATTTACTCAACAGCAGTTTATTAGTTATAGAGCAGATGTCCTTCCATCTGGCTCTCAAGCTTGATTGCAGTACACCAGACTGCCTGCTAAACACTAGCAGATGATGGTTGTATTGTAGTATATATGTAATAATTTATATAACATGTAACCTTTGCAATCTATAAGTGGGAGAAAGTATGATGAAGTATATGGTGAAGAATAATTATTGCTCTTAATTATCGTTATATCTGGAAAATTATGAAAAGGGGGAGCAGAAGACCCTTTGGTAGTCATCACATCTTTTACTATGCTCTGCTCTAGAACAGTACTGAAATGATCTTGGCATAAAAGCTGTATTTGAAAAATCACGAACAGGGAAGTGGAAGAATCTCCAGTAGTCATCTCTTTCTTCACTGTTGTGTTCTGAAACAGTATTTTAAACAATCCCAAGACATAAGAGATGTTTTATTACTTTTCTTTCTGGTCAATTCAAAATGGAACAGTCCTCGGTATTTGTTTATTTTTGTTCTTCCATTGTTCACTTCTTTTTGACTGAGCAGAGCAGTTTTTAAGTTATTTGAGTATCAAGTTTTAAAAGTTAAAAATCACACTAAGAATAAGAGTGGCTTTTCATTCTTGACTTGCACAGGACTTTACTGAGAGAACTGACTGCCTAATGATTAAGCAAAGTGCTATGTGTTTGTTCATTTAGTGCTTGGGCATGCATAGAGGGTTCTGTGCCTTTTGTCATTGTCCACCTTTTACAAACATATGTATAGAATAGGCATGAAGAGCTAAATTGGGTCAGTTAGACATGATTTGCCTCCAGATTTTGACTTCTATCTATTCAGATGCAGACAGGCAGAAGAAATGTTGGAAAAAATTATGCTTCACTTGTCTTCATCTAACTGGATAATTGATTGAAAAAATTATGAGCAATAATAGATCTTGAATCATAATATTTTTAGTTTTTAAAATTCATTCAGTAAATAAAATGGAGTACAAACAATAGTGCCATATATTGAAAAAAATGAGTACTGTTTTGTTCTGCCTCTGTTTGTCTGCTCTAGCAAATAATTTAACCTTCTTTGCTTCATTCCTTTATTTTAAAATAAGCCAGCAGTCATTGTCCTGTGGTTGTTTTTTTAATAGATTTCCAATGCCTGAATATATTTTAGTTTGATTTAACATTTTTAAAGTTTTGAGTTAGATGTCTTATTTTACAAATGTGTGGTTATAGTGTAAGAAATGTATAAATTCCAATATTTTGTTTTGCTATTGGGAGAGGTTAATGGTTAGGTGAAAAAAAAATACTCTTATCTAATAACTATTCATAGTTTCATTTATAAAAGCATAATTTATTATATGTCATTGTTTCAAATAGATACTCCCCACTTAGCTTTTGGAAAGTGCTATGAAATGTGCTTCCTCTTGAACAGTTTTGAGAGTAGCTATGCAACTACATAGTAACCTTTACTTTGCCTTTCTACTTGCATTCCCCTGTTGGCCACTGGTCCTGTTATCTTTCTGCGGCCCCTACTTCATTTTGAGTAGGTAAGTGCCAGTGGCAGCAGGTGGGTAAGTCATTTTACCCTACTTTTATGAATGTACAGAATGCATTCTGTACAAGTGGCCAAAAACATGATTAATGAACATATATGAATGCATATTAAGAATGTGAAAGTGTTTATAATTAAAGCTTTTATACTTACTGTAGATAAAGGCTTGGAAACTAAATATAAAGTAGTATCACTTTAGTATGTTTTAGCAGGTAGAGTGTCTATATTAAAAAGTTACATTTTTTACATAAATATTCCTACATTTCTATATTTCAATTATAATGTTTTCGTTTCTTCATATCAGAGGAAGCCATTACTCTGAGATTTAAATTTTTCATTTGTCTTTTTCTGGTGACTATATATGTATCAGGGAAATGGCTATTTATGAGACCTGAGTGGGGTTACTGATAAACATTTTCTAATGAAAATCATGGAAAAGGATTTTTTTCTAAACTTAATAGAATTATGGATTTAGGAAACAAAAACTTTAGGACACCTGTACAGTTGTATCACATTTTACTTTTCAAGTTTGCTTGACAGGGTCAGTGCTGCTTGCCCATTTAATAAAGCTGGACAGCATCCCAGTCAGCATCTCATCGGTCTTCGGAAAGCTGTCTACAGAACTGTAAGAGCCAACTTTCAAGCAGCAAGGCTGGCTACCCTATATATGCTGAAAAAATATCCTTTTTTGTCTAAATTTAAGAATAAGATATGTTTCCAGAGTGCTGAATATAGGTATCATAGTTGCATCCTGTAAAGTTAACTGTAAACTGAAATTGCTTATTTTGAAGCTAATTTCTATCAGCACTTCTATTTTAAAACTGGAAATGTATTCCAAGGGGGGGAAGGCAATAACAGACAAGAAGATAGTTGTTCTCTCGTGTGGTTCATTTTTAATAAGGAAAAAAACTTGAAATCCCTGCCTTTACTGGTCCAAAGAATAAATTCAAAAGACCTGGCTTTGCTGGGCCTGGCTTTTTTTTTTTTTTTTTTTGAAATTACTGAACATGGCAAATTTGTGTCATGACATGGAAATAAACTGGCAACAGGAAATCTTTCTCCTTTCACAAAACAAAGGCCCTAGAGTCAAATCGGCAACATTTAAATTTTGGCCATATCAGTTATTGCCTAGGTGACCTTAAGCAAGTTTCTTAACTCTCTATACCTTTCTTTATTCATTTTTAAAATGTCAATACTAACACAATCTTACTGACTGTGTTTTTGTTGAAATCAAATGAATTAGTGCATATAAAGTGTTTAGATAGTGTCTGATACAGAGAATACATGACAATAAGTCAGTCACTTAAATTTACTAAATAAAAAAATTATTTCTATTAGTCAGGAAATAAAGGTATGTAATATCTTTATTTTATTTATGATTCATAAATAAATTATGAGTAAGTGGAATGCAAAGATTACTTTTGTAGGTCGACGCTCAACCATTGAGCCATGCTGGTTGGGCTGGGCAGTCTTAATGTACCTTGTATGTTTTATGAAGACTTTGTTGATTGCCTTAACCTAATTTAACCTACCCCCTGAACTCTGAGAGTGACAATGTAACCAACTACATCTGTGTGGTGCCTTTTAAGGAGCTGGGACTTGGACTTAGTGAAGAGCAGATTTCAGAAGAGGAAGCACATAACCTTACAGATGGTTTCAGCCTGCCTGCATTGAAGGTAATCCACTGGTAGAATGGAAGGAAGGGCTGAGGAAGAGATAGATGCTCTTGGATTGTGCCTGTGCTTTTTGAACACAAATGGTGCACCTGTTCTCTTTTATTATTTGCTGATTACTATTACTGCAATAACCTTACTGATGTTTGTGAAGCTGCCTTTAAAATTGGAGAACATCATAAAGATTGGAAAAGAAGATCCTTATAGTTTGATATCAAAATACTCATAATTCTTTTTTTTTAATCCTCGGCCAAGGAATGAGAATATTTTTCCCATTGATATTTTAGAGAGAGTAGAAGGGAGGGGGGAGAGAGAGAGAGAGAGAGAGAGAGAGAGAGAGAGAGAGAGAGAGAGATTTGAGAGAAACACATTGATCGGTTGCCTCCTACATATGGCCCGACCAGGGCCAGGATGGAGCCTACACCAAGGTACGTGCCCTTGACTAGAATCGAACCCAGGAACCTTTGGTCCACAGGCCGACACTCTATCCCCTGAACCAAACCGACTAGGGCTCCATTTTGTCTTGAGACTGCATAAACTTCTACATCTTTAAATTTTTCATATTCATATAAATGTTCTAAATCTGTTTTTCTTCTCTCTTACCTGAAATTTGCCTTGACTTATTCTTATCCTCATTCTAATCCATCTTACAGCTTAAGCTAGAAACCTGCACACTAACCATCTTATCCCTCCTTTTACTCCTCACATCCGGTCTGTCATCATAATTTTGTGTCAGTTCTACCTTCAAAATATATTTTAAATTCATCTATTTTTTCTGGGTTCTTCCCCACCATCCTACTCCTGAATGCCATCACCTTTTACCTGAGCTGCTTCAATTGTTTTCTTACAGGTTTTTTTAATTCCCTAAAGTTGTTTGTTTCAGAATGCAATTTGACATACAAAGAGCCTTTAAAATAATATATGCTTTGAATCAGTAATTCCACTTCTGCAAATCTTTCTTAAATAAATTATTCCAAATATAGTCAAGTTTTATGTACCAAGTTGCTGATTAGCTTTGTTTACAGTAGCGGAAATGAACAGAGCCTAAATACACAGCAATTAAGGAATAGTTGCATGAATTATGGTAAATCCACATGGTGGACCATTGTGTAGTAACTACAGTTTGCTTTTGAAGATTTTTTAAAAACTTGGGGAGATGTATGTTAAACCAGTGAAGCAATTAACACACAAAAATGTATATATAGTATGGCCACAACTCTGTCTTTACAAAAAGACTAATAGAAAATACCAAGACACCAATAGCTACCTTTAGGATGGTCACATTGTAGAAAATTCCATTTACTTCCAAATTCAGTACAATTTGAGATTCTTAAGAAAAAACAGGGATTTTGGAATTGAGCAGACCCAGGTTTATATTTTAGCTCTGACACTAACTTTTGACCTTGAATAAATTATTATTTGAATTTGCCTCAACTGTAAAAAGGGCCACCATACCTGCCCTACAAGGTGTTAAATGAGAAGACATATGAAATACCGACAGTGAAGCTTGTCATATAATGGGTACCATATGCGGTAATAGCTATTATTGTTTACACTTTTGAAATATTGTTTTTAAAAGCTTATTAAATCTTGGATTGTATTTCAGCTTAAGTATAGGCAGCAAAGAGAAAAAGTGACTCCCCTAGAGTCAGACTTTCCAGGTTTGACTCGTTCCATCACTTGACGGTGAATGTGTTCTTGAGCAAATCCCTGTTTCTGTGTTTATAAAAATGGGATAATCATAATGCTTACCTCTGAGGGATTTGATAAATGCCTGGGATAGAGTGATTAATAAATGTTAGCTGATTTTTTTAATTGCTTCTGATGGGATCTACTCTAAAATGTGAGGCTTGTTCTCTTTTATCTCCCCACCCTAATTCCAATACTGCTGGTTGTAGCTGGACCCCTTTTGCTCACCCATGTTGTTTTAAAGACTAACTTTAGTATTTTGATTTTTGCTTTATTTTGACATATAACTAATCTATAACCGAACTTCATGTATTGCATTCTTACCAGGAACATCAACCTCTGAAAGTTGCCTTATCTTGGACCTATAGTGTATAAACTGCTGGAAACCCCTGTGACACTTAAAAATTGTATTTTGCCTTGTACATTTGCCATTGTACCCAAAAGAAAGTTTTTTTTTTAACAGATTTTGTATAAATTTTAAAAGAAAATTCTCAAAAGAGCAGCACTAATTAAAGATTTTTTTTATGTAGTGAAAGATGGTTTACAAATAAATCAGGACCTTTTGTTTTCTTCTGTAATTTTCATGGTGTCCATAAAGAAAATACATTTTGGCTTTATTATTTTTTTTCACCTATATTCCCTCAGGAAAACTTTGCAATCCTGAGAAGACATATAGAATATTTAGTACAGAGTCCTTATCCCTTCTTCTTATTGTTTAAATTTTTAACTAGTTTTTAAAGTTATTATGAAGTAATATATTTCCTGCTTTAAAAAGTAAATCTACATTTTTAAAAAATGCTTTACATAAAAATTTCCTATTTGTTCATAAATTATGGTTTTCCCCTCATCCAAAGAACAAACAGAAATATATATATATATAATTTTGAGTTTTGGTTTGATTGGATACTATGGTAGTGATTAAATAATAAATTAGTATTTTAAAAGTGGCAGTAAGCTATGCCCACTTGATTGTTTCGGTTGCTGTGGCCAAAACTCTGGAATCATTCTTCATAACACTTTTCCACCCATAAACAATTTGTCAAGAGATTTTGTCGGTTCTACTTTCACAATATATCCAGGGTCCAACTACTACTCACCTGTTACCACTAACCACTGTGGTACAAGCTACCAGTAACCCTTACCTGAATTATTATACTAACCTCCTAACTGGTCTCTCACCTCCTTATCTTCTCTCAACACAGCAGCCTGAATGGGCTTGTTAAAGCATAACTCAGATCATATAACTCTGCTGCTCAGAACCTTTCAGTGGCTCCTCATTTCTCTTAGAGTAAAAGCCAGAGCTATTTCAGTACCTTCATCACTTACCTCACTCCTCCTTGCTTACTGTACCCCAGTCACACTGACCTTGTTCCTCAGATGTGCCAAGTCCTCTCCTACTAAATAACTGCAGTTGAACCTCCTGTTCCCTAGAATTCTCTTCCCTGATGATAGTTTCATGGCTTAATTCTGGATCGCACTTTTTTAGAGACATTCCTGGCCACCCCATCCCTCCACCTCTCCACCTCCCTAGCCCCCATTACCTTCCCCCATGTAAACACACATACAGTACACACTCGCTATTCCCCTTCTCTGCTGTATTTTTCCTCATAGCACATCAACCAAGAAACTCTGTCTTTTACTTGTTATTATGTATTGCCCCCCCCCCCCACTTGAATATAAGCTCCATCAGGGCAAGGATTTTTTTAATTTTTCACTTTTGTTCAAAGCTATATTATCAGCATATAGAATAAAGCCTGGTACATCATAAGTGCTCAAAAAATACTTGCTGAAAGAACCAATATAGGGATAAAGAAAATCATTATAGTCATGAATTTACTGGTTAAATAAGACCTATGAGGTAAGCTTGTTTATATTCAAGAATTCCTAGGTAAATGTCTTTAGCAATTTGGAAATTTGAGCTTGCTTATTTATTTTTTTATTTTTTTGACCGTGCTTATTTAAAAAAAAAAGTTCAATGGTAAAATAGGTTTACATTAAATTATCTTATTATTTGCCTAATTTTAATGTTCAGTTAATAAAACAATCTAAATAATGTTCACTTTCCTGGTTGTGAAAAATTGGAAATCTAAATTTGTTCATTCCTCTTTGTTGTATGCCAATTCTTGTTCATAATAGATTGTTTCCTCATGTTTGTTTGTTTCTTTGTTTTGGAGATATTATCCTCCTCTAGAATAGGACTTATACCTACAGAAATCCTTTACTGCCTGAAGTCAGAGGTTGTCTCTCAAGAATGGGTTTTGGCCTTAGCCAGTTTGGTTCAGTGGTTAGAGTGTCAGCCTTCGGACTGAAGGGTCATGGATTTGATTCCGGTCAAGGGCATGTACCTTGGTTGCAGGCTCGATCCCCAACCTATTGGGGCATGTGCGAGAGACAGCCAATCAATGTGTCTCTCTCACATCAGTGTTTCTCTTTGTCTCACCCCCTCCCTTCCACTCTCTAAAAATCAATGCAAAAAATATCCTTAGGTAAGGATTAACAACAACAAAAGAAGGGGGTTTTAAATTTCTTGTGCTAGACACTCCTAAGTATGAACACTCTGGGACTGATTTTTATGTTATTTTTTAACTATTTCCTAGCCAAAACAATGGTGTAATTTTGAACCCCAAACTCTGGGTCCATCAATAACTCATTTCTTTGAACTTATATAGCTCTATCATTCCTACTGTTTTCATTTCTCCTTTGTGTAAAATTTTAAAATAATTAATCAATATTTACTTCTAATACATGTGTCTCAATCTATCAACACTTTCCTTCTAGATCAGAACTGTACCAAGTTATATTTTGGTATTTCCTGCTATATTGGGATCAGAAGTTCCCATGTGCAATGACTACATAATTTGATATAAAATTCTTGGCTAATCTTAGAGTTAACTCAAGCTCAACTATATCCATTACTTATGATAAAGTGGAAAATTTAAACTAGAAGTTAAATTTGTAGTTTGTTTTGAATGTTGGCCAATATTTTTTATTGATCTAGTTCTTTTTTTCTTTTTTTTTTTAGGTTTTGTTCCAACTCTGGGTAGCACAGAGCTCAGAGTTCTTCAGACGGTTAGCCCTATTACTTTCTACAGCTAATGCCCCTCCTGGGCCCTTACTTACTCCAGCACTTTTGCCTCATCATATTTTATCTGATGTGACTCAGGGTCTACCTCATGCTCATTCTGCCTGCTTGGAAGAGCTTAAGCGCAGCTATGAGTTTTATCGATACTTTGAAACTCAGCACCAGTCAGTACCCCAGCGTTTATGCAAAACTCAACAGAAGTCAAGAGAACTGAATAATGTTCATACAGCAGTACGCAGTTTGCAGCTCCATCTGAAAGCATTACTGAATGAGTAAGTTTAGAAGCTATATAAGGAAATGTCCCCATGATTAGCAAGTTTCACTCTTGGGCTATTGTGGTTCTTGGCTTGTGTCCTAGCTAGAGAGAAGCAGCAAAATGGAGACATACAGCATGAAAGACGGTTTATACTTACAAACAGAGCAGAGAAGCATGATTTATAAGTACTATAATTCGGTACATTTATAATTATTACTTTTCTTGATTTCAACAGACAACCTAGAAAAATAGGACAAAAGCAGATGTTCATTCTATTTGAGAGCTGAAATGGAGAAGTTTACAAAGAATGAGTTTAACTCTCTTTAGGTAGGGCTCTTAAACTGGAGCCTGCACTCTAGAAGAATATCTGCCAACACTGGAAAAATAAATTATAAGAGGCGTTGTTATCTTATCTAATAAAAGAGAAACATGGTAATTAGCGTACGACCGCTACCCTTCCCATTGGCTAATCAGGGCAATATGCAAATTAACTGCCAGCCAAGATGGCGGCCGGCAGCCAGGCAGCTTAAAGCGAACATGAGGCTTGCTTGCTCCAGTGATGGAGGACTCCAACGTTCCCCGCCTGCCTTGCCAGCCTCTCAGCTGCAACTCTAAGCAACTATGTTGCAAATGTAGAAGCTAAACAAAACCCCAGAAACCTGCGTTAGTCAGCTGGGCTTCAGCCAGCAGGACCGCAACATTGTTTCAAATACAGAAGGTAAACAAAGGCCAGAAACCTGCTTTCAGCAGCCAAGCCTCAGAGCTAAAGCTGGCCCAGAATAAAAAAGAAAAAGAAAAAAAGGAGCAGTTGGGAGCTTCAGTCACCCCCAGCCTGAAAACAGCCCTCAGCCCCTCACCCAGACTGGCCAGGCACCCCAGTGGGGGCACCCACCCTGAAGGGTGTGTGACCAGCTGCAAACAGCCATCATCCCCTCACCCAGGCTGGCCAGGCACCCCAGTGGGGACCCCCACCCTGATCCAGGACACCCTTCAGGGAAAACCAGCAGGCACCCACCCGTGCACCAGGCCTCTACCCTATATAGTAAAAGGGTAATATGCCTCCCGGCACCGGGATCAGCGTGACAGGGGGCAGCGCCCAAACCCCCTGATCGCCCTGCGGCTCTGTGTGTGACAGGGGGTGGGGCCACAACCTCCCTATCCACCCTGCTCTGTTCGTGACAGGGGAAGGCACCCCAACCCCCTGCTGATCGCCCTCCGGCTCTGTGTGTGACAGAGTGCGGTGCCCCAACCCCCTGATCAGCCCTGCTCTGTGTGTGACAGGGTGTGGTGCCCCAACCCCCCCCCCCCCCAAGGGCCCTGCTCTGTGTGTGACGGTAGAACCATAACCTCCCCATCGGCCCTGCCCTGAGTGTGAGAGTGGCAGTGCCCCAACCCCCTGATCGGCCCTGCTCTGTGGGTGATAGAGGGCGGCGCCCCAACCCCCTGATGGGCCCTGCTCTGTGAGTGACAGGGGGAAGTGCCCCAACCCCCTGATTGGCCCTGTTCTGTGCGTGACAGGCGCCGCAACCTCCCCATCGACCCTGCCTTGAGTGTGACGGGGAGGTGCCCCAACCCCCCAATCGGCCCTACCCTGAGCGTGACTGAGGGTGGCATCACAACCTCCCAATCGCCCTGCTCTGTGCATGACAGGGGGTGGCGCCCCAACTCCCCAATCAGCCCTGCTCTGAGCCCGACCAGGGGCTGCACCTAGGGATTGGGCCTGCCCTCTGCCACCCGAGAGCAGGCCTAAGCCAGCAGGTCGTTATCTCCCGAGGGGTCCCAGACTTCGAGAGGCACAAGCCAGGCTGAGGGGACCACCCCCCCCCCCCCCGAGTGCACAAATTTTTGTGCACCGGGCCTCTAGTATATATAGAGTTAAAGAATAACACATTGCTATTTTCTAAATAAATTCAACAGATTTGGACTCTTTTTCCATAGCATAGGACATGTTTTTTTGGCCCCAGTTAGATAATACAATGTAGAGTCCATATTAGGTGATCTACTTTGAATGGAATTGCTGGCACTCTGCCTTGGTAGCAGGTATGGTGCAGAAGACAGACTTGTAGTAGGGACTGGATCAGATGAATGGTTGGATTCATGTTGTGCTGGTAATCAGGAAGGTCATCGGAATTTAATGGGTTGATATGATCATAGTTTAGTTACTTTATCCTGGATACCAGGCAAGAAGTGGAAGGGAGAGGCCATTAATCAGTTTTGTAAGACCAAAAATAAAAATGAGTCAAAAAGGCTTGAAGTCTCAGTAAAATTAAAAGGCTGGTTTACAGGACTGAAGAAGGATATGGTGTACAAAGATAGGAAGTTAAGGTCATAAAGACATTTTGAGAAAAGTTTCCACTCATCAGTTCAAGGTCTGGCATTAGGTATATAAGGCTGATGTAAAGGTTAGGGCATAAGGAAAAATTAAGACACTATGAGGCAGGAATGTTCCAGTGGTCTGTAGCAGCTATTCCAAGAAAGCGGGTGAATGTTAACCTAACTCAGCTCTGTCTGCCACAGGGAATATGGGAGGTAAGGCAGTCTTAAGGTGAGTGGGTGACAAAGGTTGAATCATCATCAGAGGAATATAATAAAAGGCTAATATGCAAATCGACCGAACAGTGGAACGAACAACCAGTCGCTCTGATGCACTGACCACCAGGGGCAGATGCTCAACACAGGAGCTGCCCCCTGGTGGTCAGTGCACTCCCACAGTGAGAGTGCAGCTCAGTCACAAGATGGGCTCACGGCTGGTGAGCACAGTGGCAGTGGTGGGAGCCTCCACGGCAGCACTAAGGATGTCCGACTGACGGCTTAGGCCCACTCTCCATGGGCCTCTAGTATATTATAATGAGAGAAGGTGGCTTAGGGAAGGAAGAGTGCTACACTGTATAGATATGAAAATGAAAAAGAGGGGCTTTGTACCTTTGTCAGGAATTGTGGATTATGATGGGAAGTATGTTCTCTATTTAAAAATGAAATATTCTATATCTTAACTAGAGAGTATACCAGTCTTTAGCTATCATATATAAATTGCTCTATAGACTGCTACAACCTTGAAATGTCATCTAAAATTGTGTTTCACTCCTTTGCCCTTGTTCCCTTTGCTATTCACACTCTCACTTTCTTACATGAGGACATTAACCCTTTAACTGTTCTTCCTCCAGAGTGCTCATGGCTAGATGGTTCCTGAGGCATATATTTGCTTTCTCACTTAACCAAAAATCTTAACTGGTTTCAGAATAGAGCTGCTTAGACTGAAGTCTATATAAAACATTCTGTAAAAAAGGTTTGCCATAATCTGACTACAGTCTGCTTTTCTGTCTTGATTTCTCCTTTTCCTTCAGTCCAGCCAAACTGTATAAATTGCCATATGCCCACAGGGAATATGGGAGATAAGGTAGAGTGACCTTCCTCATCTTTTGTACATGCTTCAATTTTATCCCGCCTTCACTGCTCCCTCAAAAGGACCTTAGCTACTCCCTTAGCTACTCCCTATCTGTCCCATTGCTGGTAGCAATGTTCCCCTCTTCTGAATTCTTATAACACTATCTTTTTATCTCTCTGTGGTATACTTTTGTGCCTGGATTCAACCCAGGTTTACAACTTATCAGCTGTATGACTCTGAGCAAGTTTCTTCAACTCTCTGGACCTAATTCCTCATCTGTAAATGAAATAAAATGTTATGACTTTTTATGATAATTGTATTTTATACATATGTATAATTTATCTGATTCAGTTATGTTTCTTGTAAATAGAAGATGGGTTTAACTTGTCCTTTCAGTTCATGCCTAGTATATATGCAAGCAATATTTGTGGGATAAATATATGACACTGTTTATAAGCTTTTTAAAAAAGTGTTATAAAATACACGTAACATAAAATTTACCCTTTAATCATTTTTAACAATACAGTTCAAGGCATTAAGTATATTCACATTGTTGTACAACCATCACTACCTTCCATCTCCAAAACGTTTTTAAACTTCTAAGCTTATTTCTTAAATAGGCCTTATAAATGATAAATTTTCCATTTTATATTTTAGAAATCTCCATGGTGAAACTGTTTTTCTTTATTACTCAGGGTAATAATTCTTGAAGATGAACTTGAAAAGCTTGTTTGTACTAAAGAAACACAAGAACTAGTGTCAGAAGCTTATCAAATCCTGGAACAGAAATTAAAGTTGATTCAGCCCCATGTTCAAGCAAGCAACAATTGCTGGGAAGAGGCCATTTCTCAAGTGGACAAACTGCTACGAAGAAATACAGATATAAAAGGTACCTGGGAGAGATTTCTTCCATATATTCCTCTGCAGTTAGGATTTTATTAGGTGTATTTCTTCTCTATGATGAAACTCACTTGGCAAGCCTTCTTAGTTTACTAAAGAAAAAGTTGAACTTATATGGCCCTGGCTGGTGTAGCTCAGTTGGTTGGAGTGTCTTCCTGTATACCAAAAGGTGGCGGGTTTAATTCCTGGTCAAGGCACTTGCCTATGTTTTGGGTTTAGTTGTGGGAGACAACTGATCTATGTTTCTAATTTTTTTAAGTTGAACTTATATGTACAAATTAACACTGAATATAAAGTCTTGGCTCTTACTAATAAGAAAAACAGCCCTAGCCAGTTTGGTTCAGTGGATAGAGCGTCAGCCTGCAGACTGAAGGGATAGATTTTAATAATATTATTTATTATTAGAACTTCCAGAATCTCTTTTCCAATTAAGGGTAATGATGATTTTGATATTCATGGGCCAGAAATTGAGTTTTGCTTCTAAGATGAAATTCTTACTTTAGTTATTCAGAAATTTTATACAAATGTTATAATAGGTAGCACTATGTATTTGTTATTAGGGGTCTAAAATGTATTAAGTACCATTATTTAAGAGTAATACTGCTAGGTAAAAAGATAGTCTTGAAATCCTCCACAAACCTGCTTTCATTTAACCCAGATTTTATACTTTGTTTTACTGATCTCACCAATTTCATTGTAAACATTTGGAATATTAATTTTTAAAATTTGCTATAAACTATGTTTATCCCTTCCACCTTTATGATGAAGTTAATAACAGAAATTGTATTTCTGCCAAAGATGATTGATGCTTTATTATTCTGTTTCATTGTTTTGTTTACAGCTAAATCTGTAATACTTTAATGTCTTAAATATGTTGAATAAGTCCTTAGATAGTAAAAGTATTTCCTTTGAAACAAGGAAATGTTAATAGTACCAATAGATTTCCTTTATGTCTCAAATATAAATAGTAATTTTTCCTGCCAAGGATAATTTTGCCAAGGATTTTTTTAAAAATATATTTTTACTGATTTCAGAGAGGAAGGGAGAGGGAGCTAGAAACATCCTCCTATATAATAAAGGGCTAATATGCAAATCAACCAAACAGCAGAACGACCGTTTGCTATGATGCACACTGACCACCAGGGGGCAGGCACTCAACACAGGAGCTGCCCCCTGGTGGTCAGTGCATTCCCAAAGGGAGAGTGCCGCTCAATCAGAAGCCGGGCTCACGGCTGGCAACCGCAGCGGCAGTGGCAGGAGCCTCTTCCAACTCCTCAGCAGCGCTAAGGATGTCCTACTGCCAAGTGGGCCTAAGTCTTCAGTCAGACATCCCCCAAGGGTTCCCAGACTGCAAGAGGGTGCAGGCGAGGCTGAGGAACCACCCCCCCACCAAGTGCACGATTTTTGTGCACCGGGCCTCTAGTCAGTGATAAGAGAGACTCATCGATCAGCTGCCTCCTGCATGCCTCCTACTAGGGATCGAGCCTGCAACCAGGTTCATAGGTTGGCATTCAATCAATGAGCCACACTGGCCGGGCTTGCCAAGGATTTTTAATAGGTGCAGATATTTATGCATTTAAACTTTTTGAAATGACCCAAGTGTAGAGCTTTTGAGTACATTTTCTATAGTTTGAATTACCATTGGGTGTTAAAAGATGCATCACACTCACTTCTCCTTAGCATACTCTGAGATGTTGAATCTTAGTCACTCACTTAAATATGATTGTTATAACTGTCTCCAATGCATTGGGCAAGTGATAAAGCAATTTCTTAATTATGCTCTGTATATGTGGCTTTTGCTCTATATAATAATGATATGAATAGAAGTAATTCACAAACTTTTCTCACTAAAATGCTCATAGTGGCCATAGCTACACAACTTTAAAATGTTTGTTTGAGCCCTGGCCGGTTTGGCTCAGTGGATGGAGCGTTGGCCTGTGGACTGAAGGGTTTCAGGTTCTATTCCAGTCAAAGGCATGTACCTTGATTAGGGGCACATCCCTAGTAGGGGGTGTGCAGGAGGCAGCTGATTGATATTTCTGACTCTCTATCCCTCTCCCTTCCTCTCTGTAAAAAATCAATAAAATATATTTTTAAAATATAAAAATAAAATGTTCATTTGAGCCTTAGCTGGGTGGCTCAGTTGGTTGGAGCATCATCCTGTACACCAAAAGGATGTGGGTTCAATTTCTGGTCATACCTAGGTTGCGGGTTCGATCCCTGGTTGGGGTGCATATGGGAGATAACTGATTGGTTTCTCTTTCACATTGTTGTTTCCCTCTTTTTCTCCATTCCTCTCTCTCTAAAATCAATTTTATATATATATATATATATATATATTTTATTGATTTTTTACAGAGAGGAAGGGAGAGAGATAGAGAGTTAGAAACATCGATGAGAGAGACACATCGATCAGCTGCCTCCTGCACATCTCCTACTGGGGATGTGCCCACAACCCAGGTACATGCCCTTGACCGGAATTGAACCTGGGACCTTTCAGTCCGCAGGCCGACGCTCTATCCACTGAGCCAAACCGGTTTCGGCACTAAAATCAATTTTTAAAAAGGACATATATTCAGGTGAGGATTTAAAAAAATGTTCATTTGCATTTTTTAGATGCAGGTGCTTTAGTTAGCTGTATCTTGTAAAGTTACTTCAAAATTACAGGAATATCACAAGAATAGTTCACAGTACTCTTCATCCAGATTCCCCAGTTGTTGACATTCTAACACATTTCCCTTATCTATGTATCTATATGTAAATTCCTTTGGTGATATTATTCTTAACCATTTGAAAGTAAGATGCAGACATGAAACCTCATTACCTATAAATACTTCTGTTTGCATTTTTCTAATGTCCAGGTCCAGATCACACATGGCATTTAGTTTTGGTGATCTTTATTCTCTTTTAGCCTTTCTTCTCTTTCATTATAAGTATTTTGTGAAAATAATACTTTAAGATTATATAAATACCCTTTCCTCATCAAAATTTTTCCCACTGTTAAGCATACACGCACCAAATGACTCAGTAATATTATTCCTAGATATTTACCCTAGAGATATAAAAGCTTAATGTTCACACAAAAACCTATACACAAATATATATTTATAGTGGCTTTATTCATAATCACTAAAACCTAAAAGAAGCTTGTGCCCTTCTGCTCGTGAATAGATAAATTGTTACATCCATCCATATAACTGACTACTACTCGGCAATAAAAAAAAGAAATAAACTGATACATCAATAAGATGGAGGAGCCTAGCCAGTTTGGCTCAGTGGACAGAGCTTTGGTCGCAGACTGAAGGGTCTCGGATTTGGGTCCAATCAAGGGCATATATCTCAGTTGCAGGCTTGATCCTTGGCCCTGGTCAGGGCACGTGTGGAAGGCAACCAATTGATGTGTCTCTCTTACATTGACGTTTCTCTCCTCTCTGTCTCTCCCCCTCCCACTCTCTGTAAAATAAAACAACAACAAAAAGATCGATGGAAGAATAATCTTGGTGAGGATTAACAAAAAAAAATAATAAGATGGAGGAATTTCTAATGCATTATGCTAATCAAAAGAAGCCAGACTTAAATCACCATATACTATATGATCCCATTTATATGACATTCTTAAAATAGTAAATTTTAATAGGAACAGAAAACACATCAATGATTACTGGGAATTAGATATGGAAGGAGGAATATGATATAAAGAGGCAGTATAAATAAATGTTTTGAGGTGAAGGAACTGTTCGGTATTTTGGTTGTTAATCAGATATTCAGTCATTTCTGTGTGGCCTGTTTCTTTTTAAGGCAAACCTGAAATAGCATGTGAAAGCCCACGCTGTACTGTGGTACCCGTGCTGCAGCCTACTCTACACATTGCAGACAAAGATCCAATCCCTGAGGAGCAGGTAAGGGTGAAAATTGCTTGTTTCCCATAAAGGAGAGTTGCACATGTGAAACTTACCTATTGCTCTCTGTAAGTGACATTGTAGAATTTATGTTTCTAATGAGCTTCAAAATCACAATATAATGTATTGAATATATATCAAATCATTAGTTCTTAGTGCCTTGAATTTTAATCCATTTTTTAGACACTTAAAAGTGATAAAGCACATTAAAAAATAGTGCCTTTGCAAAGGTACCTTTCTGAGATACTGGAAATGTTTTTATCTTGATCTACCACCATGTATACATATCTAAAAATTTTATACATTCATCTTGTGCATTTGACTGCATTTATGTTATGCCTCACTTTCGATATTGACAAAGATTTCTTTTGCTCAAGAAGTTTTCCTTAGGTCATATAGTCTATTCAGTATCCTTAATTGCAAAGGGAAATCAACCCTACTTAGTTTAACAAAGAATAAATTTTTTTATAAAACATTAGATAGCCCTAACCAGTTTAGCTCAGTGGATAGAGCATCAAACTGCGGACTGAAAGGTCTCAAATTCGATTTCGGTCAAGGGCATGTACCGTGGTTGCAGGCACATTCCCAGTAGGAGGTGTGCAGGAGGCAGCTGATCGATGTGTCTCTCTCATCGGTGTTTCTAACTCTCTACCTCTCTCCCTTCCTCTCTGTAAAAAATCAATAAAATATATTTTTAAAAAATAATAATAATAAATAAAAAACATTAGGTACCTCATGGAACATTCAGAGGGCCAGGTAATCAGGCTTGAACCAGGCTGGGGTAAAAAGCTAAAATCACTCAAAAGAACTTTTACAGTGGCAACACCACTGTAAGTCACTGGGCACAGACACTGCCACTTGCTCCTTCAATGCTACCTTTAGAGCCTCTGCCCCTGGAAACTTTTTTGCCACCATTCTTACCAGAGTGGATTCCATGAGATGCCTGCTTCTTTTATAACATACTTCTGAATCAGATCTGATCCAGATACATCTGATTAGAGGATCTCAGTTGTTTGTCTGAACCATAACTGCAAAGGAGTCTGGGTAAGCAGGGATCCTTCCATCTGCCTTAGTGATATGGAGAGCCATAGATGAGGTGTTCCACAATCCTAGGAATAGTGTTCAGACTTCCTGGGACCTCAGAAAGCACCACAAATTCTACCACAAGAGGACTAACATACCTGACCACCTCCCCAACCACCAGCCTGGCTAATTTTGATTGGTTTTGACAGAGCTAATCACAGTAACCTTTACTAGATCTGTAGAATGGTATCAAAGTAGAAAAATAACGATTGAGTTATTAAACTTCCTTACTTAAAACCCTTTATAGTATCAAATTAAGTTTTTTTAAGATGTCCACTTATCTATGTTTTCTTTATTTGCCCAACTGTGTTTTACTGACCTGTGCTAAGAGTCCTCCTTTTTTAATCTTGGAGAAGGGTAGGTGCAAATAAATGAATACTGCTAGAAAATCATCTGCTTGAAGTAAAGTTCTTTTTCTTTTATTCATTTTCAGGAATTAGAAGCTTATGTAGATGATTTAGATATGGACAGTGATTTAAGAAAGGATGATTTTTATTACTTGTCTCAAGAAGACAGAGAGAGACAGAAGCGTGAGCATGAAGAATCCAAGAGGGTACTCCAAGAATTAAAATCTGTGCTGGGATTCAAAGCATCAGAGGCAGAAAGGCAGAAGTGGAAGCAACTTCTATTTAGTGATCACGGTAAGCACTGACTTCAGAGTAAAAGGTTATTTCAGTGTAGGGTGTTTTTCTTTAACTGAATCTTATTTTGGTTACAGAATTCTTATGACTCTAATTTTAGGGATCCACCAGTAAGTATAGTACTTTTTCTTCTAGATACAAAATCAATTTGTTCAATTAAAGAGTAGGTATGTAATGAAATGGGATATAAAAATCACACTTTTCATCAGTTATTTGATTTTTTTACTGAATTGTTTTGGAATGGACAGTGAGTTGAATAAATTAGAGTGTTTTCAAATTTTACGTATTTGAGATTCTAAACTCTGTTCTCTTTATGTTGATATTATAAATACCTCAGTGAAACACAAATAATTGGGTTCGCTGTTGAAACAAATGGACTAAGAGACCTAGGCCCTTAGCTACATCGTTTAGGTTACTCAGGGATTTGAACACTGTAGTGGATGGGAGTTGAGAGCCTGCTTCTGTGCACACAGTTTCCATACTTGGATTTGGACAAAGCTGGATGACTGGCAATACCTAAGACAGTGGTCGTCAAACTGCGGCTCACGAGCCACATGCAGCTCTTTGGCCCCGTGAGTGTGGCTCTTCCACAAAATACCACATGTGGGCGTGCATGTACAGTGCAATTGAAACTTCGTGGCCCATGCACAGAAGTCGGTATTTTGTGGAAGAGCCACACTCAAGGGGCCAAAGAGCCGCATGTGGCTCACGAGCCGCAGTTTGCCAACCACTGACCTAAGATTAGCCTTAACTCCTCTATGTTTCCCACCCATCTTTAGTTGAACTTATTGGGAGGCAGGGAAGGGAATGAGGGGAAGCTTAATACTTGACAATATTAAACTAGCTAATTTCTAGATGAAGAATTAATTTCTAAGAAGGTAGAGGGATTTCCCTTCTATTTTAGAGTATGCAGAGCCTCAAAATCAGTTGTCTTCTTTTCCCTTTCTCTTTTTACTCAAAATATATAGGTTAGTTAACTTCTGGAAAGTTTCTCAGGGTCCTCTTAGGAGCTCTACCATTTTGATTCTCCTCTGTCCACACGTACTTTTTAAAATTTTATCCTTCCTCCTTCTTTCCATTGACCTCTTTTATAGCCCAGGTCCTCATTAGATTATGCTCAGCTACACTAATAAAAGAGAAACATGCAAATTGACCATCCCTCCATTACGCCCACTAGCCAGAGCAAGTATGCCAATTAACCCAACAAAGATGGTGGTTAATTTGCATACACAGGCACATGGAGTGAAGACTGAAGACAGCCCAGAAGGGAGTGAAGTGGCAGAAAAGGGAGGGAGCCGAGACAGCGGAGACAGGAGGGAGCGAGACCCGCCTCTGCGGGCTTCGCTCCCTTCTCTGCTTTGCTCCAGCTGCAGGAAGCCTTATTCTTGCAGGAATCTTCCTGCAGCGGGCCTCTAGTGTATTATAATAGCCTTAGTTGACTTCCATTTCAGTATCTTTGTCTTCTAAGCTATCCTTAGAAATAATGTCTAAGCTTCAAAGAGAGCTTCTAACCTTGCAAGGTCTAGATCAGTGATGGCGAACCTATGACACGTGTATCAGAGGTGACACGCGAACTCATTTTTTTGGTTGATTTTTCTTTGTTAAATGGCATTTAAATATATAAAATAAATATCAAAAATATAAATCTTTGTTTTACTATGGTTGCAAATATCAAAAAATTTCTATATGTGACACGGCATCAGAGTTAAGTTAGGGTTTTTCAAAATGCTGACACGCCGAGCTCAAAAGGTTCACCATCACTGGTCTAGATATTTCCCAAACAGCAAATTGACAATAGCTCTCTACTTAAAAACCTACAGCAGCCCTGGCCAGTTTGGTTCAGTGGATAGAGCATTGGCCTGCGGACTGAAAGGTCCTGGGTTCGATTCTAGTCAAGGGCACATACCTGGGTTGCTGGCTCAATCCCAGTGGGGGGCGTGCAGGAAGCAGCCAATCAATGATTCTCTCTCATCATTGATGTTTCTATCTCCCTCTCCCTCTCCCTTCCTCTCTGAAACCGATAAAAATATATTTTAACAAACAACAACTACAAAACCTACAGCAGTGCCCCCTTTTTTATTGTATTACATCTAATCTCCTTTTCCTGGTGTTAAGCCTTTCCATCATATGAGTCCATCATACCCAATTATATGTCCCACTATTTCTAATATAGATATCTTCCTCCAGTTATATTTATCTAATTAGATTATGGTTCCACAAATTCACTATTTTTATTCATGAAAAACACTCATGCTGATCCCTTTACTAGACATCTCTCTTCTCCAGGCTGTCCTCTCCACCAGTCTCCTCTGTGAATCCTCCAGCCCTGCCACCTTTCCTACCAATGCAGACCCTCATGCCAGAAGGGCACTGTAGCAAAATGAAAGCAAGTCTGAGCAGCAAAGCATATAGGAGATTAGGATCTTCCTAGAAAGAGCAATAAAAATTGAGTTCCTGTTACCTGCTTATATATTGGGCCTACATAACTCATAGATTAAGAGTATTAATGTTTTAGGCACTGTTGTTTTCTATGCGCTGGATTTTTTTTTCTCTGTAATACAGTCTCCTTAAATAAGGGTTTTATTATCCTTCATAGTATTCATTCAACAAATTCTTTCTTCAACAAGTAGTTCTTAACACATTGTTCATTGTTACATATTCCTAACACATAAATCAAGAGACAAAAATCCCTACACTCCTGGAGGCTTATATTCTAGCACAGTGTTAATTTAATACACTTGTATTACTCCCCTGCCCCATTTAATTAGCAATTATCAGGAATATCAGTCAACTTCTAATGTATGTTGCATTCTTTAAACTAGCATATTTATAGATTAAAACTGCATGTGAAGACTGAAAATAGCATTATATATAAACTTGTATCCTTTTTTATTGTTTAGTATTTTCTTCATATAGCTTTAAAATTATCCTATTGACAATATGGGCAAAGAGAACACTGAGAAATGTGTCTCTTTTTCAGGTATGTGCTTTGATAGTTTACATTTGAAAAGGCAACAATGCTGATTTAGTTTGTGAAATTAAGTAAAAAACTGCTGATACCATAAAGTGCTTTTCCCATGAAATTTTCCAGTACATCTTCCAGAGTTGTTTTCATCTCTGCCTACAGGGGTAAAGTCCGAATGGAATTAGAGAGGGAAATTCTGCACTGGAACCTGTTGTCGCTGCTTCTCTAGTGGAGTTACTGCAGCTTAGGGATCTGTTTCTTGCAAATGGACACATATTACAAAATAATTTTTAAATAAGCGCCAGATCTTCAAGATGTACTTTTTTATTTCTTCCGCCATGCTTCATAATATATTGTATTGTACTAACCCCTCATACTGGGAGGAGAGACTGCCTAGCAAGCAACCCACTGCCTACTAACTTCAAGAGGGGCTAAATAAAACTTCATTTGCCTTGAAAGGACAACTTCTGCCGTATGGTTATATATTATATTTATTTATTATGCTTTGTACAGTAGTTGGTCTTGAGTGCAGATTTTATTTCATTATATATTTTTCTGTGACATTACAAAATGTATAGAAGTTACAGCTTTACTTTCATCAGGGTCTTGTTAGGTGGTTGGCAAGTAAATTGAGTTGTATGTTACGTTTGTTTTCCATGCTGTTTTAACTTATATCTATGTGTGTTGAAAATATGATTATCTGGATTACTTAGGCTTTTTATCTCACATATTATCAGTGAAAGCCATGCTGCTTATTTCTTAATGCTGTGGTCCTCAAAATTTAGTATGCATCAGTACAAGGTGGAAGGCTTATCAACATAACTGGTCCCCAACCCCATCTTCCAATTTAGTAGGTCTGGGATGGGGCCTGAGAATTTGCATTTCTGCCAAATTCCTAGGGGATGCTGACTGATGCTGTTAGTTCAAGGACCACACTTAGAGAATCAATGCTTTAATATTTTGGATAAGAGAATACATGAGGTGTTTTAAAATCTTCATCGTAACCCTGTCTCATTTCATTTCTTAGGCATTTTATCTCATAAAGTTCTTTGGATTTATAAATTTATATTGATTTTACTAGAAAGTTTTATTTAGCCTTTATTTCTTGTTCTTATAAGAAAAAGATCTACTGGGAGTTTAAATTAAAGTTTAAATTATTTCTGGGTCCTTAGTTATTATTTTTCTTTCTTTCTTTTTGCTTTTTTTTTTCCTTTAAAGCTGTGTTGAAATCCTTGTCTCCTGTAGACCCAATGGAACCCATAAGTAATTCAGAACCATCAATGGATTCAGATATGGGGAAAGTTGGTAAAAATGATATTGAAGAAGAAAGTAGTAAACCCTCCATACCTGATGATGAAATATGTAGTAGGACTGAGTATTTGTGTGAAAACCCTCTAGATGGTAAAAATAAAGACAATTTTACACATGAAGGCTTCCTGCAAGGAGCTGAAAAAAGAGCGTGTCTGTGGGAAAGTGAAGATGACTCTCAGCAGGCAGATGTTGGTGACCTGATCGCTGCCCATCCAGTTCCCAGGGACTCACCACAGCCCTCCATCAGGCAGAGGCTGGCGCGGCTGCAGCTGTCACCGGATTTTACCTTCACTGCTGGTCTCGCTGCCGAAGTGGCTGCTCGGTCTCTCTCCTTTACCGCTATGCAGGAACAGACTTTTGGTGACGAGGAGGAAGATCAATTAATAGAAGAAAATAAAAGTGAGGTAGAAGAAAAAGAAGAACCAAGATTTACATGAAGGATTTTAAATTATTCCTTTTATGAAAGTGTTTTTTTAGCTTCAAGACTAGATATTCCACTGGAAAGGGAAAATGAGTGTAAGTTTATTATATATAAAGCTAAGGTATGATTTTACAGGAAGAATCTGGTTTAAACAACTGATCTGAAAATAGTAATTACCTGTATGGCAGATCTTTTAGGACAATAAGAGAAAGGTAAGGGCTCTTATGAATAATTGCTGTTTTACTTGCAGCACAACTGATCAGTTTTGGAAATTCTTTAAGTACTTTTCATAACAAGTGAATTTATCATTTCTTGCCAGAATTTGCTATCACAAGATGACTGGGATAATTCTGTCGCAAGAACATATGACTCTTTTTTACTGTTTTCTCACAGTTAATAACTGCAGTTGTTATGTTAATAACAAGTTGTTTGTATTTTACTTTGTTTATACCACGTCTTAAAACAAAGATACAGGTTCTAAATAAAATTAAAAAAAAAGATCTCATGCAATTGATGTGTACTGGGGTTTGGAACTAAAAAATAGTTTTATTTTAAAGGTACTTGGGTTATGACATGTTTCTTATGTTTTCCTTGTTAATGTGTATTCAGCAGTTAATTTTAAGATTTTCTGATATTTTTTTAAAGCGTGCCATTTTAAGAATTATCCTTTTACATTTTTGTGTGTTTACCTTTTTCTGTTTTCATTGCAATCAGAAGAGCTGATTTCAAAGTGGGATCCTTGTGGTCCAAGACCTCATCCCCAACTTTGCAGATAGATAAGCAGGCCACCATGCTGCTGATTTCTTGCTTTAGGCTATCCCCTCTCCACCTAAATAAGATTCTGGAAACATCCTGTCAGCTTCCTGGAAAGCATCCTTGCCTCCTTAATACTTAATACTTCATTTACAAACTACCTCTTAAAAGAGGTTGCTTTCCAAATTATACAGTAGCATCTGTTTTGTGTTGTGATTGCATTTTATTTATTTATTTACTTTTATTGATTTGAGAGAGAGGAAGGGAGAGAAAGAGAGAAACATTGATTTGTTGTTCCACTTATTCATGCATTCACTGGTTGATACTTGTACGTGCACTGACAGGAGATCAGATCCACAACGTTGGCTTATCGGGGTGATACTCTAACCAACTGAGCTGCCCTGCCAGGGCCATGATTGCATTTTCAAAGAGTGATATTTTCAGGAGTATATTGTGTTTTGAAGCCTATAGCTTCCATGCACTGACATAGTGTGTAGATGTTATTTGGGGAAAATGTAGAGATAATTCAATTTATGCTGCTGCCCTAGAAAGAAAATTACATGATGAATCTAAATTGTCTTTAGAGTTAAGAAGCACATGCAGACTCCTACAACTTAGCACTTAGAGTAAATTTTCATACTAAAGGGTTTATGGGTTTTTTTCAATAATCTAAAGAAATTTATTTTTTATCCTGAGGAAAACCTTGTTTCTGCTTTACTTGAATGGTAGAGATCCTTTGTATTATACGTTATTCTGCCAGTTGCCAAAAATTCTGTGACATCCATAATTAAGCTCTTAAGAGCAGTTCCTAAGAGTAGGCCTAGTTTACAACTCAGAAATAGTAATAACATTTAGAGTTTACTTTCTTTTTTTTAATCCAAGCCTGAGGATATGCTTCATAGATTTTAGAGAGAGCGGAGAGAGGAGTGGGAGAGCGATAAATATCCATTGGCTGCCTCCTATAGGTGCCCAACCAGGGATCAAACCCTTACCAGGAATCGAACCTGCAACCTTTCAGTGTATGGGACAACGCTTCAACCAACTACGCCGCCCAGCCAGGGCAAGTTTACTTTCTTTTTAAATTAGTTTGTGAACTCCTTTTTTCCTTGGATTTAGAAGAAATAACTAAGGAAAAGTTTGATAATCTTTCTCTTAATCTATAACCTTACACAGGAAGAATTCGAGATTAATACTTTTTAATTTTGTTATATTTTGTTTTTTATTACACCAGTGTGGGAAAAAATATCTTCATAATATTCTACCAGTTTTATTCAGTGCTCTCCAAGGTGATACTTTTTAAATGTGAAGGGCTGATTTAATCAAGAATTTGTAACCTTCGCCCTGGATAGAGCGTCAACCTGCGGACTAAAGGGTCCCAGGTTTGATTCCAGTCAGGGGCACATGCCTACGTTGTGGGCTCAAGCCACAGTAGGGGTGTGCAGGAGGTAGCCAATCAATTATTCTCTCTCATCATTGATGTTTCTATCTCTCCCTCTCCCTTCCTCTCTGAAATCAATAACAATATATTTTTTTTTAAAAAGAATTTGTAATTTTCCAGTCTGATTTGTTTTATTCACTAATTAATTAGTTCAGTGAAAATTTTGCTTGGTGAAATCATGATATAAGGATCTTAAAGTTTTAATTTAATGTTTTTTTGGTGTATGTAATTTTCAAATTTTCTTTCATCTTTTAAAATATTTTCAAGATAAAATATTATCTTTCCTGTGAAAATTCCTAACTTATAATAATCTAGAAGTCAGTGTTTCTCCATTTTTTCATGGGGCACCTATAATAGAATAAATTGGAGGTCTTATTTTTCAAATGCAGACGTAGAGCCATCCTCCCAATTATTCTTAGTCATTTTGGAATAAGACGTAGGTGGTGTTTATGCCCAGTAAAAATCTAAGAGCCTCTATGTTAGACTTTATGCTTCCTTCCAATGAATACCTGAAGAAGTAAAATAAGCCAATGTAATATAAGTAGATATCCTTGTTTGTTACTTTTCTGAGAATATTTCACTTTGTCTTATTAGGCTCTTGACTAGTTTTAATAGCTGCCAACCCACATACAAAAGAAACCCTGTGGGGAAAATTTGTAATTGTGCTTTCCAAGTTTAACAATAATATTTTGACAGGATAATTCTTATTAGGAGTAATATCCTGACAGCTTTTATCTTTTCTATTTTTAAATATGATATGTTTTCATTGATTTTTAGAGAATAAGGGAGAGAGAGGGAGGGAGGGAGGGAGGGAGGGAGGGAGGGAGAGAGGGAGGGAGGGGGAGAGAGAGAGACAGAGAGAGAGAGAGAAAGAGAGAGAGAGAGAGAGAGATCCACCGGCTGCTTCCCTCACACCCTCCCACTGGAGATCGAGCCCGCAACCTGGAATCAAACTAGCAACCTTTCAGTGGATGGGACAGCACTCAACCAACTGAGCCACACCTTACCAGGGCTGACAGCTTTTAATACGAACATTTCCATAGTCTGTTTTAAACCTAGTATTTAATGCAAGAATGTTTTAAAAAAAACTATTTAAGTCAGTCTTGAAGACAGAATTTTTATGCTTTGTCTATAGTTAGGAAAATCATGGCAATAAATAATCTGGTAACAATTATATCTTAAATTATTTTCTTTTCAGCTTTCATTAAAACTACATATCTGGTCTGACTAGTGCCAGACTCTTCCTAGTCTTTGATTTGTGGTCCTCTGCTTATATTCACAAGTTTTCTCTATTATCTGACTTCATAAGTTAAGTCTTCTTTAAAGTCTAATTGTACTTACAATATCTGAATATACTTTATTGGGAAATAATACATTGACTCAAGTTTGAAGTTATGGGAGACAAGCAGGTCAGAAGAAACACATTTAAGGCCAATTAGTAAGGAAATTTAAGAATATTGGCTTAAGTGTTTAATGCAGAAGGATAAGCCTGAGTTTAAATCACAGATCCATCATTTAAAAGCTGTGGATACAGCTAACTTAATAACTTCAGAGGAAGTTTTTCCAGCAAAACCCAAATCTTCTAGATTGCTAAATGATGTTTGTGATTCTGACTTCTCAGAAATATTTAAAAGTAAAACTATTGAGGCTAAAAATAAAACAAGATCTGGTCATAAATATATTTGTAAAATAAGTCAAAAATTAAAAGTTCAATTTTCATTAAAAAATAGTAATTCTGATTCACATAATAAAAGTGGTAAAGCTTTTAATATTAAAGCATAAAAAGATTCAAGTTCATCTACATTTCACAAAATTATAAATCAAGTGTTAAGGGATCTTGGAGGTCATTTCACTCTGGTGACTTACTTATACCCTATCACTAATGTAAAATATGAAATATTTTGATACATTATTGAGAAATCATGTGGGAAGGAAGGCTCAGTTGATTTGGATTAATCATTGTGTATTGTTTCTATACCTAAACAAAACAAAGAAACAGGAACTAAATACCATAAGATTGGTATAGCTCAGCCAACTCATTATTTGAATTAAAGTAGGTATCATGCCATGAATGACAACTAGACAAAGCATAAAAGTTGATTTATTCTCTCAGTTATATTTATAAGAACATATCTGTGCAATTTACATTATATTAGAAAATGAAGCTATAAATATTTTAGAGGAGATAATATGGGGAAATACCCTAAGTATAGTAACAGTTGATTTATCTGTAATCATTGATGATAACTAACTTGTATAAGTTAATTTTTTGGGTAACTGAGGCAAATCCATTTAATAAACTTTTTTAACAGTACAGTGCGAAATTTTCTACAATGTACTTTCTACTTCTCTTTTTCTAGAGTATTTAGTATGTAATTTTAACTTTTTTTTGTCATCTTTAAGAACATCAATTATGGAGTGATAATCAGAAACTCGCCCTCAGGAGGCTCCTGAGACATACAATGCCCCTTTCCTGTGTGGTCCTATATTGCTATGCTTTTGAGTCATGTTTGTTTTTCACAGTTTCTCTGTTTTCCCGTATAATCAGCTGTCACTTTTTGCTCCTGTCTTCTGTGCCTGCATCCTGCACTAGCCCCTAATTTGCTGCTTCTAATCTGCTGTGGACTGGGAAACCAGATTGCCAAGCTTGCTAGAATTGTGTCTAAAATAAGAGTAAGTAGACTGAAAGAAGGCTAAGGGGCTTTTCTGTCAGTGGCGTGCATGGACTTTATGGAACCTGTTTGGCTACTTAGCATACTTTTGTTTGCCTCTTAGTTCTTTACTAAACTTGCTAAAAACATTTGGTTGTATATGTGATTGCCATTTATTTGAAGTATTAATTCATTTTTATATATTGATATTTCTAGGACTCTCCATTAATGAATTAAGCTCTGAAAGAAAATTTTACTAACATCCTCACATAAATTGTGTATATTTTAGGACACTGTTAAACATTTTGTTCTTAGTTGTTCTTAGTATAGTGTATAGACTTAAAACATACAGCACTGTAAACGTGATTTCAACTCTGTTCATCAAGATTTATATTCTAGAACTATTGGTTTGAGACTAAACATGCATGGGTAATTTAGTAGAATTACCCGTGAACTGGGTTTCTGAATTTTGGGGGAATGAGTCATTCTTTATACCCCAGTTTTCTATAGAGCTTAAATTAAGCATTAAAATTTTTTGAAATAAGTGTTGAAGGGAGTCTTTAAAACTTAATATGCATTGCTATCCTCTTAAACAATATATGAAATGCATTTTATTTAATCTTTTTTGATGTCAAAATGGTCATTATTAACAGTAGTTAATTATGCTGTGATAAACTAATTAAGCATTGAGAGCTATATACCCTTTACCAAATGGCTCCATTCTGCTGTGCTTTCTTCATTTTGTTGTCTTTGTTTTCTAATAGTTCTAATTTCTCCAGTTTATATTACTGCTTGCTTAAGTGTGCCTTTTTCCATCCTCATAGTTCCCCTTCTAGTCTGCTTGGTTTTGAAAACAAGGTGGCTAAGACTGCTAGAATAATGTAGGAAGTAAGAGTAAATTGACTCAGTAAAGACCCAAAAAACTGGATTATACTAAGTGCATGAATTTTGTAACATCTATTACTTTAGTACCTATTTCATTTCTATCCTGAAAATAAGTGAAGTTACAGTCAGTATCTTTTCTCAAAGTAGAAGAGCTTTCATTGTACAAAAGGAACCATTTTGTTTTTATACTTTACCTTCTCTGTATTTTTATCCTCTAATTTTTTTATTCCTATTAAAACCACTCCATTCAAATGACCATTTTCTACAGTACTTTCTCTTTGATCTGGATATCATATGCTGCTAAGAATTTCTTTGGTGAGGTTTTTTTTTTAATGTTGTTTAATTTTTATTTTTAGAGAAGTATATCTTCATTTCCAAAACATGAAGTAGGTTGAGCCCTGGAAAATAAGAAAACTTTTATTATTGATATCACAGAAGACAATATCTTTATTTTCATACAATTAATTGTATGTTAAAATCTTGCCAAAAGTTATCAATGTTAGAATGATACTTACAGATATTTGAATGACTAAATTCCCAGTGTCATTCTATATTTTGCATGTTTAAATTATTATTTAATGTGTTAAGTAATCAAGCATGATAATTTCTCTCTTGAATGAAAAATAAATATGAATGTGCATGTTATAATGTTTGTAAGTAAAATTCAAATCTGTCTAGAAGGGGGTATTCTAGCATCTAACAACTTAGTTTTACCAACAGGCCGATTGTGTTTTAGTAATCATATGTTAAAAACAGTCTGCTTATTTTATGGTCGTGCCCCATAGTCAGCTTTCCATCATTCATGCTATTGGAAGGGAATTATGGCACAACAGTTATTAAAAAACAGATAATCTAAACAGTTTCTTGAGTTGAGACTGCTATTACAGAATAGGTAGTCAGATGCCAAACTTGGATTGGTGGTACAAGGAGAAAATTTCTCCTTAAGTATAGTTATGGGATAAAAGTGATTGTACTCATTGTAATTGCTTAAACCAAAAAAAAAGAAAAAGAAAATGGATATGAATACAAGATCCACATAATCCACATATACAAAAACTTAGCATGAATGAGTTGATTTTATGAATATCCTAAAATGTGAGATGAATTAAAGTGCAAATGGTATTTTTAATGCTATATTTTAACTGTCAGCAGTTAAATTTGTTTCTTTCATTCCCATTTACTGAATTCCATTTGGCACATATCAAACATGTTATTGCAATAGGACAGTGTTTAACTTGTGTGTACTTCTAATTGCACTTTAAAAGTGGGTAAATTCTATGAAATATTATTGTAGAAATAGATATTTCCTCTCATGTTTGTATCTTAAGTTTCTCAAAATATATTACTATAAGTTTATTCTTTTATAATATCCTTTTCCTCCCAAGAAAGTTTTAAATTAATTCCATTTCTTAAAGAATTTTCTGCACTTATACCAACCTGTAGTACCTTCTATTCATACTATGACTTAAGTAATGCTCACTCAGGCACAGGAGTAACATTCTGATTCACATAATAAAAGTGGTAAAGCTTTTAAAAATGGCAACATGCAGAAAGCCCCAGAACTGTTCCTTAAAAGGTTGGCATGTGGTCCTCAGACAGCCCTGAAGGTCCACATGAGTGAAAAGCCTAGACGTCTGAGCTGAAAGCACTCCCAAGGAGTTTGGTTTTGTTTGGGTTTGTTCTAGGTATGGTCCCAGGGATCCCAGATCAAACCAGGCCCCTGGGCCTATCCTAGAACCAACCTAAACTCGCGCATCATTCCTGGACCATCAAGAGTATGAAGACTGAAGATGACCTGAGGTTTCTGAGACATCCTACATCCATCAGGACTCACTTTTTTGTATGTGTGCCTACATTTTAGCAAGAATTGATTGGTTAATCCTTCTAAAATTAAAGGGATGGGAATGGATAACAAAATAAAGCATTACTAGACATTGACATAGTAATTTGTCACAATAGAAAAGTGATATGTAATATTGTTAATAATTGCCAATGAGGAGAACTGTACTTGTAGCTTTTATTATTGGATTGGATCTCTATTTTTAGGTTAAGCAACTTAGCCACCAAAAGACATTCTCTCCCAAGTTAATTATTTGTTTTTGTTTTTCTCAGAGTTTCTACTCAGTATCAGTCTTATTTAACTAATTGTTCATAGTTTCTGAAGGATTGGTCTTTGCCTCTGGCTCCAGTGCTAGTAATTTTAAACTCTTATTTTGGAGACTGCCTTTTTCTTTTACTCTTTTGAATCTACCACATTGCTTTAAACTCGCTTTTTGAGGTTCAGATCTGGAAAGAAACTTAGCATCATTTGTAGACACACCATCCCTTGTGGGATGCATTGTAGGTTGCATTGCAGAATCTGCTGTTGTTGATGAAAACAAGCTAGGGTGATAGAGTGGAAATAGGCTAATACGTCACATTTTACAAAGGTATTTTGTCAAATAGTATGTTCCTTGATTTTTCATTCCCTGCTACTCTGGATTTTTAAAGTATTCTGACCTTGTTGACTCATTGCATGGTCTTACATCAAAACTGTGACATTGCTATAGCCACATACATATTTTTGTTTAATTTGGAGGACAGGGTGTTGGAAAAGGATTGAAATGGTCCCAAATCCAAAGAGTTATGATACACATTGAAAATGTATACTTTGGGTAATACTGGCATTTCTATAGGTTTAGACCCTGTTTGAAATAACTGCTAACTAATCAAGGACTCCACATGTGAAAGGAGCTAAAAAATGTACTATTCGTCCAAGCCCAGTCACATCAGAAAAATTGGGTCAATGGTTATTCTTTAAAATAGGACTGACTCATTCTAATGAACTCAACCCTATAATTAGTTCTGTACTACATTCATTACAGAGATGCTTCATCCCATGAATTCTATTATTTTTTGCCTGGTAAATTGTGTATATATATGTTTTTTTCACTCTTCTTTCTCATGTTTTCCTTTTTGCACAGTGTTTTCCTGTTTGCATAAATCAAAACACTATACATGTTACTATGTGTATGTTTCTTTTGATAAAACAGACTGGATGGAATGATCTTTGGATTTTAATTCCTTTTAAATCCATGTGATTTAAATGCTCTGTCTTATAAATTCACTTTTAATTTATACTTCGATTCTTCTCATTCATCTTTATCTAATGAACTATGTATAATTACATAGGTGAGCCTTATATATGGATTCATGTAGAATTTATAACTTTTTGTATTCACCTAAATACGAAAATATTGTAACATCAGTAATCTTGTATCAATGCACGGATCTGTGAGCATATTTAACTTTATTTCTTAACATAGTCAGAAGTGTGTGAACCCATCTTATGTGTGTGTACAATGTGCTCTCAGTGTGTGGGGGCCTTTACACTCTCTCTTTTAACATTGTTAAATATGAACCCTGCAAATGGGAAAGTTATGAACCGTCTTAGAGTTCAGGCTTGTTAACCCAGTAAGTTTCTAAAGTCGGCCTTCGCTTCATGTACTTTGGGAGTGTTAGGTATTTTCTTTTAATATAATTTGAGAATATTCTTTCAGAGATATTTTAATTTTTACTTTTTGACTACTTATGTTTTATATAGAACTACTTTACTCACCCTTCCTGAAAACTTGAAATTATAATTTTTAACACAATACTTTCTTTGATAGATTTATGTATTTTATTCTATTTCATTTTTGTCAGCTCTTTTAAAATACTTTATAAGAACCCAATAGTAGGTTTGTATATGTCTGTATTATTTTTGTTCCTCCTAAGCTTAAGAAGACCCTAATAAAATCTGTACTTCTTTGTATCTTTTTTTGTGTGTACCATTTTTATTCTGGTGTTTGCAACATGAATTAGCCAAAGGTGAAATTCTTTCTCTCTTTCTTCTGTCCCTATTTTTCTTCTATTACTGTTTTTCAGAATTTGTTAATACACCCATAGAAGACAGCAGTTGTCTAAGAAAGCCCTATATTCATTAGTCTAAGTTTTGTTTGGTCATTTACATGCTTCACATGATAATTTATCAGAGTGAAAGCAGCCAATTAAGTTTAAAAGCAACATTTTCACCCTTTAGAGCAGTGGTTCTCAACCTTCCTAATGCCGCGACCCTTTAATACAGTTCCTCATGTTGTGGTGCCCCCCAACCATAAGATTATTTTCGTTGCTACTTCATAACTAATTTTGCTACTGTTATGAATCGTAATGTAAATATCTGATATGCAGGATGTATTTTCATTGTTACAAATTTAACATAATTAAAGCATAGTGATTAATCACAAAAACAATATGTAATTATATATGTGTTTTCCGATGGTCTTAGGCGACCCCTGTGAAAGGGTCGTTCAACCCCCAAAGGAGTCGCGACCCACAGGTTGAGAACCGATGCTTTAGAGTGTCTGTCAGCCATTGGGTACATTCTCATTGTGGGGACCCCACCCATGCACTGGGCCTCTAGTTGTGTTATATTTGTTAACTTAGATGACCTCCCTGACAGAAAAGACATATAGAATGAAGAAGAAAGTTAACATCCATAAAGTCATACTCTGTGCTATGCAATTGAAGGAATTATTGGTTTGACTCCTTCTAATCTTAGCTTAACAGTCTTGGGAACATTTGCTGGTTAATAAGAAAGTGGTTTCCTTGAACTGAACTTTTAAATAAATAAGCTACCTCTTTCCAGAAAAGATTTGAGGCAAGGGATAAATACTTATAAAGGCAAAAGTAAGTTTGAGGTAAAGAAAAATCACTCATAAAGGCAAAAGTAAATCCCATTTAGCCCTTGTCTGGGATTTACTCATTAAAAGTATAAGATAAGGTAGAACATGCGTAGTTACTCTACCGGATTCTGAAGTCACTGGGTAGGAAATATCCCATATGATAATCACCCCTTGTCTTCACAATTTGCTTCTGGAGGTCTTTAGCAGATGTGCTGTAACCATTGAAAATAAAGTTGGCAAATAGTAATTTTCCTTGGATGTACATCTATAAAAATTTAAAGAACATTTTTAGAATCTCATCAAATGAAAATTAGTCCTATTTATTTAAAGGTGTTTTTCTATGCATTTATTTTCCTAAGTCACCATATAGGACACATTCACACATACAAAACACACACAAATCCTAGTTATCACTTCAAACAGCATAATCTTCTCAGTCTGCATTTAGTTTCATTATCGGACTCCCATAAAAATTCAATTAAATGGGCAGTTAATTCCTCTGTGCATCGTTTATTCACATATTAAAACTTCACTTCATTTCTTGAGACATTCTCCCCCATGCCACTGTGCCCAATGCTTAGATTCCCTATTACTCATGAAGTTGGTGTGAGAATCTTTTTACAAAAGCACTTGGTAAACTGAAAAGATATTCTTTTCTAGATATTCTTTTCTTTTCTTTTCTGTCGGCTGTATCTGGTTGACTGTGATGAGAGATTAAATATTTAAACCACACCAGTTATACCATTGTTCCAGGAATTAAGTGGAATTGAAAGACTTTCCCAAACAACTCAAACCAAGCAAACAGAACCTGACCAAATATTGGTGACCAAATATTGACCTAATGACGAAATAAAAGCAAAGGGATTCTAACTACCCTCTAAAGCACTTACCACTTAACCTTAATGAAATGTCCCAAAATGCATCTGGACAAAAACTCTTTTAGTTGAGATTAGAAAGGGGGTATGTTGAGACCAAAATTCTCTCTCCTAGCAATCCTAAAGTCTCACTTATGGTAAAAACAAAGAGAAGACCATTTTCTACCCTACCTACAGAGGCATATATCCCAATGCTGCCAATAGGAACTTTATTTTCCCCATTTTGAACTATGAGTCAAGAAACCCAGGTTAAAAAAAAAAACAGGTTCAAATCTCACCTCCTCCCTATGGTTGTGGGATCTCCTTGAAGCCTGTTTCCTTTTATGTGGAAACAGCAACTTCACCTCAGAGGACTGTCACCAGGACCCAAGGAATTAGTTATGTGAAAAGGTATGAATCTCAGAAGATATTCCTTTCCTTTTGGGTCTCCAATATTTATCTTTTGGGGGAATTCCTGCCTTGTAGAAAAGCTTGGGGCCCTGTCACAGGCTGGGACAAAGACTTGGTTGATAAGTGAAATAGACAAAGCAACGTGAGAGAGGTTTGGCATTCCTGTTGGAAAGAAGGGTGAGGGTTTAGTCACTCAGTCAAACCGGTGCATGGTATGGCAAAAGTAGGTTTACAATGGTAAGTGCTCAAAATAGCTTATTCTTGTATGATTTATTCATTAAGGTATTTTACATATGAACAACTGTAAACCTAATTTGCCACACCCTGTATTTATTGGCAGGCTACTTTTTTTCTAGGCACTGGGATGCAGGGACTCTGCCCATTTGTTCATTTCTGCATCCCAGTGCAGTAGATGGATACGAGGCTAAGTAGTGATGAATGCTATGCACCAAGTAAAGCAGGATAAGAAATGGAGTGCGAAACAGGCTCTTTTAGATAGAACAGGCCACTGAGCGGGTGACCTTTGCCTAGAGACCTGGTTATGTGGGGGAATAAACCATGCACCTGTCCAGTGAACAACCAGCAAAGTGAGCACCGTGTGTAAAGGCTCTGAGGGGGACAACAAAGAGGCTAGAGCTGTGGAAGCCAATGGGCAAGTGGAGGTGAAGTAAGCCAGGGGCCAGATTACATGAAGTTTTGTGGTCCATGGAAAGGATCCCAGATTGGCTTTTTTCTGTTTAAATATAGTTTTATCGATTTCAGAGAGGAAGGGAGAAGGAGAGAGAAACATCAATGATGAGAGAGAATCATTGATTGGCTGCCTCCTGCATGGGCTGCCTCCTGCACATCCTCCTACTGTGGGCATGTGCCCTGACTGGAAATCGAACCGTGACCTCCTGGTTCATGGATCCATGCTCAATCACTGAGCCACACCAGCCAGGTTTGATCCCCGGTGTGGGACATACAGGAGGCAGCTGATTAATGATCCTCTCTCATCATTGATGTTTCTATCTCTCCCTCTTCCTTTCTCTCTGAAATCAATTATATCCTATATTATAAAAAGCCTGTGGTCGTGAGGCCCTCATGCCATAACGACCAATCACCAGGAGGCTGCATGTGTAGCAGGCGCATGCGGGTGGGCAGGGACTTTACACTGCGTCCTGCGAGCGCTGGCAGAGATTTGACCAAGAGATGCATCAGGGGAATCCCATGGCGCCAGTGGGGGCTTGACGCTGCGTCCCCACCGGTGCCAGTGGGTCTGGGTCTCACACGATTTCGAGGCGCATGTGGCCCAGGGACTTGACTCTGGGTCTCGCAGAGCCAGCAGGACTTGACGCTGTGTCCTGTGGGCACCGGCCCAGACTCTAACAGGAGGGAGGAGGGAGCCAGATACCTGCAACCAGGACTTGGCAAATAGCGATATTAAAATATTTCTTCTAATTGATTCCCTTTCAATGTGCACGAATTAGTGCACCGGGCCACTAGAGTGAGTGTGTGTGTGTGTGTGTGTGTGTGTCCTTTTTTTTAATAGATACTTAGGGTTGACTTAGATCTACTGAATGAGGATCTCCAGGGGATGAGGCTTGTAGTTCCTAAAGAGCTCCACAGGTGGACAACAGGTTTAAGGATTACTGATTTAGGAAAAGGTAAAGTGAAGAGAGAGGGAAAGGCTGTGGCTCAGGTATAACAAAAACAATAGACCAGGGGCTCAGCATAGAACCCATTAAACCATTTCTACACACACACACACACACACACACACACCATTGCACCACCACTTTACCACTACCTTCACTAGTCAAAGTCCTAAACCAGTGATAGCGAACCTATGACATGCGTGTCAGAGGTGATACACGAACTCATTTTTTTGGTTGATTTTTCTTTGTTAAATGGCATTTAAATATATAAAATAAATATCAAAAATATAAATCTTTGTTTTACTATGGTTGCAAATATCAAAAAATTTCTATATGTGACACAGCACCAGAGTTAAGTTAGGGTTTTTCAAAATGCTGACACGCCAAGCTCAAAAGGTTCGCCATCACTGTCCTAAACAATGAGCTCCATACCCGCGTGTGAATAGCTTGTACAATGTTTTTGATTTACCAATAGTTTCTGCATACACATTCTCATTTGAACAAACATTTTCATTTGAAGATACATTCTCACAACAAACAGATAAATTAAATTAAATCTGGCCATTAAATTCAGATCTGGTTAATATGCTAACTCAATCCTCACAACATCCCAACAGTGGTGTTTTTCTCCCCAGTTTACAGATGAGGAGATTGAGGCCAGCCACAAGACGAGGATCTGGGATGCAAACTCAAGTTTCTGACCCCAAAGTTTATGCTCTCATTTCATAAAAAAAAAAAAAAAAACCACAAAAAACCCCACTGATCTTTATGCTGCTTCATTTTTTTAAAAATGGCTACTAAACTAGGTTAGCGTTTAAAGCACAGAACCACTCCAATTTTCCCAGAAAGGATAAGAATCATCAATCTCAGCCAGATTTTCATACTTCCTTGGTAGGTACTGGTTTTGCTCCCAGAGTCTGTCATAAGACTTTCTTAGGGATGCAGGCAGAAGCAATGGAAGGCTCCTGTTCAAATATGCCTCTAAAATCAGAACCTGGAAATGGGACAATAAGGTGATTGGTTGCCCCCACCTCCAATCACCTCCAGTCACCAGTAGGCACTTGGGTCTATAGGTCCAAGGCTCAGGTGAGAAGTCTGGACTGATGTTGGAGATATGGGTGTCACCAGCATACAGGGATAGTTTCTGGATCTGTGGGAAAGAATGAATGTGTGGAGAGGTACACTGAGGAATGCCAACATTCCGGGGTGGGGTGGGAAGGCTCAACTGGAAACATTCTCTTAAATATCTTGACCCCTTCATAATCCAGATCAAAATAATTAATGTTCCTGTTTACATTTCATTGTTTCTCTTTCTGGTTTTTAGTGAGGAGAAAAACTTATAAGTCCTATGTTCTTTAATTCAACACTGCCTACAAATTATTATTGGAGCAAGCCACAGAGGGGATTGGGACTGGGAGAGACCCATTAAAAGCATCTGTACTTCCTGCTTATGAGCAAAAGCCCAGATGATACGCTGTTTGTATCACTAGATCTATGGAATATTAAGAGCGATACTGAAAAAGGGTTCGGCAGCTAAATTATAGGGAATGTGAACAAAATTAATTTGAACAAAATTAAACAGATCTCTTCTAAGAAAAAAGATTATGAATATTTACATATAAGCTACCATAAAGTTTATACTTATTCCATGGCTTCTTATGATGAAGTTGAGTTTCTCAGGCTATTTGCTACAAAGAGCAAAGAGCTTTCTGGTGATACACAAAGATTTTTTGTAAAGGTTCCAAGGAATGTTGACTTGTATTCTTGAGATCATAAATATTTATAATTAGAAATTACATTTGTTAAAATGTTTATTTACTTAAAAATATAAACTACATTTGTATAAGAGATTTTTACCCACCAAATTTGAGATAATTAGCTTCACCAACTTTATTCTGTAGTTTCTCTAGCCTCTAATTGGTGCCTAGATTTTTTTTTTTTTATCAGAAAGCACCTAGACCTTTTGTCTAGACATTTTCACATCTTATAGGCTTGTTTTTTTGTTGCTGTTTTTTTATCCTTACCGGAGGATATGTAGAAAGAGAGGAAGGGGGAGAGAGAAACACTGATGTGAGAGAGAAACATTGATCAGTTGCCTTCTGTATAGACCATGACTGGGGCTCGAACCCACAATCTAGGTGTATGCCATGACTAGGAATCCAACCCACAGTCTTTCAGCTTACAGGATGATGCTCCAGCCAACTGAGCCACACCGGCCAGGGCACAGGCTTGTATTTTAATAAGCCTGGCAGCTCTAACATTTGTTTTTGAAAAGTGTAGTAAATGTCAGTTTTTTCCTACCGCTTGTCCAAAGATGTATCTTTTCCGTAAGTGTTGGACCATTGGGGTGGGACCCCAATAGAAATCCTGAATGACTTCCTCCTCAGAACATGCATTTTTCTGTTAACTATTAGAGTTGGAAGGTACCTAGACATCATCTAATCCAGTCCCCTTGCTTTACAGATAAACAAATTGAGGACTAGAAAGGTTAATTATCTGTGGTCACCCAACAAGTCAGGTATTTATATCTTTCCTACACTGCCTCCCCACTTCTTTTTTATTGTTGTTATTGTGGTAAAATATACACGATTAAATTGATCACTTTAGTCATTTTAAAGTGTACAGTTCAGTGGCATTAAGTACATTCACATTGTTGTGCAACCACCACCACCATCCATCTCCAGAACTTTTTTATCATCATCAACTGAAACTCTGTGTGTATGTACCCTTGAAGCAAGAACACCACATTCTCACCTCCTCCAACCCCTGCTAACCACTGTTTTGTTTTCTGTCTAGGGATCTGACTATTCTAGGTACCTCACATTGTTAGGGCAAAAATAGAATATTGGGGACTAGCTATAATTATATGAAATATTAAGCATGCTCCATTAACAGTGATTTCCTTGTTTTGATTAAGAGAGGACATTCTAACCTGGCAGGGAGTTGTAGGCCCCTGGGACCTGGGAGTCAACCTTGGAATGTGGTCCCTTCTCATTCAAGAACTATCCAATATCATTAAAATTAACAACCTTGTTGTCCAAACAATGGAATCCCACCCCAACCCGCATTGCCTACTTCCCCATACCTGTAATTCCTACTTCCCCATACCTGTAATTCCTACTTCCCCATGTAATCTTTGTCCTACCCAATATAAGCAGCTGGCTTATGGGGGATTACAGATTATATTTTTGTGGATTACCTGCTGCTCTCCCATACTGCTGGCAGTGTAATAAAAAGTAGGAATAAAAGCTCATATATGTTTCAACCCTGTCTCTGCTTAATTGGCTCAAGTAGTGACAGGCAACTAGGACCCATTGGTTGTCCGGTTTCAACATGAGTGAGATCATACAGTATTTATCCTTTTGTGTCTCACTTATATCACATAGCATAATGTCTTTAAGGTTCATCCATGTTACAGCATGTATTAGAATTTCATTCCTTTTTAAGGCCAAGTAGGTATTTCACTGTATGTATACACCACATTTTGTTTATCCATTCATCCGTTGATGGATATTTGGATTGTTTTCTACCTTTTTAATATTGTGACTAATTTTGCTATGAAACAAACATCTGTTCCAGTCCCTGCTTTCCATTCTTTTGAGTATAGACCAGGAGTGGAATTGCTGGATTATATGATAATTTTATCTATTTTTAGCTTTTTTTTTTTTTTTTGAGAAAACACCATACTGTTTTCCAAAATATTGGTATCACTTTACGTTCCCTCTCCTTATTTCTGATATGCAGTAGAAAGAGTGCAGGATTGGAAGTTGCCAACCCAACCCCAGGTTGGTTAGCTACGTATCTTTGTAAGCCACTTCACCTCTCAAACTCAGCCTCACCAGTCAGGAAGAGGTAACTGACCTCTGACCTCACAAAATTGTTACAAGATTTCAATAAAATAAAATATACTGAATGCTTGATAGATGAAAACAGGTTCTTTAATGGAAGTTATTATTAGTCATTTATTCTAAATTTGAGTTAAATCCAATGTAAAAGGAGAAAACCAAGAGCTGTTTGAAAGGAAAGAGTACACTAAAGAAATGTAATATCTAACAGAAGACTTAGATCAAAATGCTTGTGGTTACAGTTTGTCATAAGTAGTCCCCTGCTGCCTGGGTGTGGTAGATAAGGACCAGATAGGCCTTGAAGTGTCCCAAGAGCAGAGGGAAGTCACTCACAGCCTAAGGGCTTCACATTCTGGCTTTTATGGTCTTTTGTTTTTTGTTTTTCAATGTCAGTGTGAATCCCAGGGAATGAGAACCTGTCCCATCTGCGTGCATGCGTGCTGCCAGACAACCTATTTGTATTTCTAACCTCAGAACTCAAGTAGAACTGCCTAAGAAAATACTACTTCAGCTTTAGTGTATTTTTAAATATAAAAACAAAAAACAAACCTTCGTGCCCTTGCTGGTTTGGCTTAGTGCATAGAGCATCGGCCTAAGGACTGAAGGGTCCCAGGTTCGATTCCGGTCAAGGGCACATGCCCGGGTTGCGGGCTTGAACCCCAGTGGGGGGCATGCAGGAGGCAGCTGATGAATGATTCTCTCTCTCATCACTGATGTTTGTATCTCTCTCTCCTTTCCCTTCAAATATATATATATATATATATATATACCTTTGTTATGGTAAGTGTAATAAATATAACTGTGCTAACTTATCAGCACAAATAGGTCAGACTGCATAATATAAAATATAGCAAAGGAGGAAAAATTTTACATGCTAAAAAAGTTTTGGGGTAAATTGGTAATAGTATGGTAAATTGGTAATATTATGGTAAATTGGTAATCTTATGTTAGTCTTTCATCTGATTTAAAAGAATTTGGAACAGAGTCCCGCCTTAATATGACTTTATTACTCATTATATAACAGAGTCCCAATATTCTGAATCATTGTCCTCTTTATCTGGGAAAGAGGGATGCAGAAGAACAAAAAATTTACCAAACCAACCCTCTTAAAGCATCTTGAAGCAAACACTCATTTTTTGTCTTGTCCTTTTAAAATGAGAATGTTGCTAGTTTCATCACTCCCTGTCCTCTACTGCATTATCACAACCTATCTCCATCATCTCCACTGGAAACAAGGGTTCTAGAGCTTTGATTAAATTAAGTTTTAAATTTTGACTTTAAAAAGCATATCCCTCTCTCTATATGCCCCTCAGAGACTTAGCCTTTCCCCTGGATAAGCAGCAACCACCAAGGCAGCAGAAGACAGTAGCTGGGACCTCTGCCAGGCTAAAGATAACATCTTGATCTAAGTTACATTTCACTCCTGAGCTCCAAGGTGGAACAAGCTTCTGGCTATTTCCCATAGGACTGGACAGAGAGCCCCCGGAACAGACCTCAGGACTGTCCTCTAAGACCTGAAGAGATGATTCATTACTGTTACCTCCCCTCCAACCAATCAGCTCCCAGCACAAACACAGAACCCCCCAACCCACAGTATCTTGTGATTTTGCCCTACATAATCTGTAACCTACATGCTGAGGAGTTGGGGTTTTGAGCATTCGCTTCCCGTTCTCCTGGATAGTGCCATTCATCAATAAAACAGCCAACTTCTTTCCAACTTGGGCCTAGCAAATGGTTCCCCCACAGAAAGAAGGTGGCGAGAAGAAGGGCCGTTTTGCCATCAACGAGGTAGTGACCAGGGAACACACCATCAGCATTCACAAGCACATCCATGGAGTGGGTTTCAAGAAGTGTGCCCCTTGGGCACTCAAGATCCAGAAATTTGTCATGAAGGAGATGGGGACTGCAGATGCAGCACTGACGCCAGGCTCAGCAAAGCTGTCTGAGCCAAAGGAATAAGGACTGTCTGTCCCATACGGTATTAGGGTGCAGTTGTCCAGAAAACATAATGAGGTTGAAGAGTCCCCAAACAAGCTTCTATATGTTGGTTACCTCTGTACCTGTCACTACTTTCAAAAATCTACAAACAGTTAACGTGGATGAGAACTAACTACTGATTATCGAAGAAAGTTATAAAACTGCAAAAATAAATTGTAAAATAAAAATAAATAAAATAGTGTTTCTCTACTACAGTTCTGTTTTGTGTTTGGCTCTGCTAGTGCCAGGTGGACAAACTCTTTCTGGTCTATAACACCACTGGTCACATTGAATTTTACTATAGTATTTGTTCTTATTTTTCTCCTCTTGAAGACAGAGATCATGTTAGAACAGACAAAATAATATAAAACCATGGCATGGCAATTTGTAAACAACATTCCACAAAGTCAATCTTGCCCCTCTTCAAAGCCCTGGGGAGTGCACATCCCCAAAACTAGCCCATTTGTATAAAAATGAACACCATGGTGCCCTGGCCAGTCTGGCTCAGTTGTGTGGAAGATTGACCTGTACACTGGAAGGTCGAGGATTCGATTCCTGGTCAGGGCATTAGCCCAGGTTGCGGGTTCAGTCGGGTTGCATACAGGAGGCAACCAATCGATGTTTATCTCTCCCATTGATGTTCCTCTCTCTCCTCTCCCTTTCTCTCTCTGTAAAATCAATTAGAAAACAACAACATATCCTCAGGTAAGGATTTTAAAAAAAGTGAACACCTTGGTGAAAGACTTGATCCATCCTAATGCAATTAAAGCAAGCAGCTGAAATAAATTTTCAACTTAGTTTCCACAATGCTTTTTGCCTTTGTTAAATTACCAGGAAAGTGCAGGCACACTTATTGTGGACAATCACATCCATTCCCTGTACTGCTTTGCCCAGAGAAATCCAGCCCAACATGGTGACATTGGAACAATTCACCTATATTTTCTCTTGCAAGATAAAGAAAACAGAATCATTCTGCCTTGCTCCAGGAAGAAAGGCAGGGCCGTCCCCAGGGCCCGGAGAATGCCGTTCGGTGCAGTGTTTCCCGGAGTTTTCTGGCCCAGGGACAAAGCACATTTACTAGTTCGGATGGATCAACACTGTCACCCAGTGGACAGACAACTAGGCAGGTTGACGCCTTAGCACTGCCCTTGGCTTGACAGCCAGACACAGGCAGCCAGGGTTTGAATAGGAGCCTGTTTATTTTAGGTGATCACAAAAGTTAATATTCTCTAACAGGGAACTGGGAGGACCTCAGCTGACAAGCCTTTGATTTGGATATCACAGATGAGTTATGTTTAAGGAGGACAAACACTCCTATGCTCCCACTGTGCTGATGCTTTCTTTTTCTTTGCTTTCTTTTATTTTTTTTTTTATTTTTTAACCATCAGTAAATTTATAGGAAGCACAGACTATAAACCAGCCAAGCGAGTCTGCCAAGACTCACAGGATCAAACAGGCCTGCTGGAGTACGGTGATATTTGATCACAGGCCAGGTACTGTGGGGAGACTTCCTTACCACAGAATAAGACTCATTGTCCATTGTTCAGAGGGACAAGGATGTGTATTTTAAAGACTGAAAATAGATTTTTGTGTGTATTCGGATTGAATTCTGAGGAAGGCACTTGGTTTACTCCAGTGAAACCAGTGGAGGAGCCACCCTTGCTTTCTCCGTTTAGTGTGTATCTCAAAAGACATGCACAGGTCTAGCCTCTGCCCCATCTCCTTTGTGCTCCTCTTTTTCTTGTCTAAAATGTCATTTGACACTTGTAATAAACTGGTTTACTTTTTATATTAAGGTAAGAGGCTCTTTGCCTTTCATGCTAGTCCCTTTCAGGCAGTCTTGTCTCCCCAGCTGGAACTCATCAACAGGGATCCCGGCGTCTGGTATCACTTTAGACTTCTTAAGAATGCCTGCAGCAGTGGGAGCTGAGACTTCTCCTTGTAGGCATTCTTGTAGAATCTCATGATTAAAAGCAAAGTCTCTGCTTATGGTGAGAAAATTCGGGTTTGAACGCTGACTTCACTGCTTGCTAGCTTCTTGACCTCACACAGGTCACTTAATCTCTCTAGTGTCAGTTTTCACCTCTACTTTCAGGGATAATATCAGTACCTACCTCCTGGGTTGTGGGGATTTAGATAAAAAAATACATATGAATAACTTAGCATAGTACCTGGGCACATAAGAAAAAGCTCCATAAATATTAGTGTTAGCATTATCAAATTATCATAGCAGTAGGATTTGTTATATTCCTAAAAAGCAACTTTAATAAAGTACCTCTAGACTAGCAGATGAAATCATGGCATTTTTTTAAGCCGGAAGGGTCCTGAGAGGCCATCTAGTCCATTGCTTCTCATTAAAATGACCCAGGGAAGCTTTTAAAAAACACTGATATCCCAAATAGCCAGATAAAAGTATACTTATGGTATGAATCTTTTAGGTGAAATTCTAGAAAAGGCAAACCTGATCTGATCTGTAGTGACAGAAAGCAGAACAGTGATCATCTGGGGATGAGGTTGGAAGGTCTTACAGCTAAAGGGCTAAAAGAAACCTTTTGGGGTGATGGCAAAATTTTCTATCTTGATTGTGGAGGTGGTTACACCAGTGTATACATTTGTCAAGTCATACATTATATACATAAGTGCATTGTATTGCATATAAAATATATCATCATAAAGTTGATGTAAAGAGGATCCTGGGGCCTGGCCAGTGTGGCTCAGTTGGTTGGGCCTCATTCTCACACCAAAGGGTCAAAGGGTCATCAGTTCGATTCCCATTCAGGGCACATACCCAGGTTGCAAGTTTGATCACCAATGGGAGGCAACAGATGGATGTTTTTCTCTCTCTCCCTTCCATTTCTCTCTAAAAAAAAAAAATCAATTAAAACATTTAAAAAAATTTTTTAAAGAGAGAATGCTGGGTTTCACCCACAGAAATTCTGATTTAATTGTTCTAGTGTGAGGCCCAGAAATATTTTTTTTCATGCACCTAAGGCATCAGCCAGGGTTGGGAGTTACTGGTCTAATCCAGTCCTCTCCTCTTCCAGTTGAGGTTAACCCAAACACATACAACTGGTTAGAGTGGATGGTGTAGGACTAAAAACCAAGTCTCCAGGTACCTTGTGTTCCAAACCTTCCCCTTTACTAATATTCCCTTCTCCCTGAAACTTCTTTCTCCTCCTTCTTCTTACCTCTATCAAAATCCCTCCCGTCTTTGGATCCCAGCTCACATATTACAAGAAGTCTCAGGTTGCATCTCTCCCCATTGGACTAGGAGCTCCTTGTCAGGAAGGACTGTAGCTTTTTTATTTTTGTATCCAAGCAGACATTCAATAAACATTTGTTGAATAGAAAAATTAGTGGAAGGAAATTAACATTTATTAAATGCTCACGAGATGCCAAGAATTGAAATAAGTGCTTTATGCACATTATCTCACTGAATTTTTACAATTTTATAAATTGGTTATCATTTCCCCTTTTGTAAGATAGCAAACAGGCCCAGAGAGGCTTAGTAATTTGGCCATGGTCACATAGCAAAGAATGTAGTAGGACCAAGGTTTGAACTCAGGTCTGTTTGTTTTTAAAGTTCATGCTTTCTCTACCAGATTAGGCTGTCTCATTTATGGTAGTTACTCTATTCAGTCTTTTTTCCCTTTTTATTGAATTTATTGGGGTGACATTGGCTAATAAAACCATACATATTTCAAGTGTTCAACTCTATAACACAACATCTGTATACTGTATTGTGTGTTCGCCACCCCAAGTCAAGTCTCCATCTATCACCAATTACCCTCCCTTTACCCTCCTCCACCTCCCAACCCCATGTGCCCCCTAGCAATCACCACACTATTATTGTCTATGTATTTAGTCTTAAATTATGGATCTTCTATATCTTATCTCCTTAATTAGGTTATAAGCTTCTTAAACACAAGAATTAAAATTTAGCACTTATAATCCCATATTAATTCACAAGGTGAATTCTTTGGCCACCTCAGTGTTAACAGAGTATCTAATTTTTAACTTCATTAGAGTGATTGGCCATACAGATAATCTAACAGTTATAAGAAGACCTGCATTTATAAGAAGACCTCTAGTCAAGGGGGTACCACAGAAGGTTGTGATTTGAGCTGACCTATTTCCGCATTCTCTCTAGCCTTTTGTGCACTCTGTGAATGATCTCTAAGCCATGCAAGCATCATACACAACAGTCGGTGAAAAGGGCCATATGTCTCAAAGCACCTACCAAAAAAATTCCTGGAACGACATTGTGCCTTTGAACCAGAAGTGGATAATTGCTGCCTGTAAATTTAGATGCAGAGATTATGTTGTATTTGAGAAATCGAAAGGAATCCAAACGACTCTTTAAAAAAAGAAAATAAAAAGTGGTAAAGACATTATATCCCAGGTAACCAACCTTTTGTTCTATTCAGCAGTATTTGTATCTCTGAACCAATAAGTCTAGACTCTATTGCCACTGCTCCATTAGAAATGCCTTCATAAGCTCCTCATAGCCTTTGTATTGCCAACGCCAGTGGACATTTTCATGTTTCTTGTATTATTTGACCTTTCTTTGGCATTTGAAATTATCGAACAGTTCCCCCTTCTCACACTCTCTCCTGGGAGTCTGTGGCCCCACTCTTATGTTTTCTTCCCATTCCTCTCTATCTCCCATCCCAGTCTTTGTCAGGCACAGCTTTCTCTCTATTTGATCTCTAGGTATCTACTGTTGTAAAATCTCCAAGCTTGCCTCTTGCCATTCATTCTCTTTACACCCTCCTTGGGTGATTCATCATTGTAACTACTACTTGTGCCTACTAAATGCATGCAAAAACCTTTCCTCATCTCCTTCCCCCACATGAGTAAGTGTGGCCCCTTCTTCCCAATCCAATCACCTCATTGTATTCCACTCTTGCTCCCGAAGCCTCTTTCTACTCCACACCACTATGTGGCATGGTGAGGTGCTTAGGAGTACGGGTCCTAGAGTACAGCCACATGGTCTGAACCCCAGCCTCACCACTTCCTAACCGAGGAATCGTGGACAAGTGATTCACTGTCCTGTGTCACAGTAACAGACCTGTGCTCAATGGACTCATATGCAGACAAGCCAGCCACTTAGGATTCTTTTCTTTAAAATATATTTTATTGACAGCCAATTGGCCTGGAGGTCAAATCCCCCCCAGTATTACCTACAATAATCAAGGCTTAACTACAACAAGACTGTGCACAAAGACCAAAGGGGGGTGCACCAAGAAAGCATAAAAAATGTGGAGACAAAGAAACAGGACACAAATGACAGAAATGGAGGTAAGTAAACTGCTGGATATAGAGTTCAAAACCACACTTTTAAGGTGTTTCAAGAACTGTCTAGAAGCCGCTGATAAATTTAGTAAGGCCCTCAAAAAGACTGGTGAGACCGCCGATAAATGTAGTGAGATCCTCAAGAAATCAAGTGATACCCTCGATGTTGTGAAAAAGGACCAACTAGAAATTAAGCCTACACTGACTGAAATGAAGAATATTATACAGACTCCCAACAGCAGACCAGAGGAGCGCAAGAATCAAGTCAAAGATTTGAAATATGAAGAAGCAAAAAACACCCAACCGGAAAAGCAAAATGAAAAAAGAATCCAAAAATATGAAGATAGTGTAAGGAGCCTCTGGGACAGCTTCAGGCGTACCAACATCTGAATTATAGGGGTGCCAGAAGAAGAGAGAGAGAAAGATATTGAAAACCTATTTGAAGAAATAATGACAGAAAACTTCCCCTACCTGGTGAAAGAAATAGACTTACAAGTCCAGGAAGTGCAGAGAACCCCAAACAAAAGGAATCCAAAGAGGACCACACCAAGATACATCATAATTAAAATGCCAAGAGCAAAAGACAAAGAAGAAGCAAGAGAAAGAAAGTTAGTTACATAGAAGGGAGTACCCATACGACTGTCAGCTGATTTCTCAACAGAAACTTTGCAGGCCAGAAGGGAGTGGCAAGAAATATTCAAAGTGATGAATACCAAGAACCTACAACCAAGATTACTTTATCCAGCAAAGCTATCATTCAGAATTGAAGGTCAGACAAAGAGCTTCACAGTCAAGAAAAAGCTAAAGGAGTTCATCACCACCAAACCAGTATTATATGAAATGCTGAAAGGTATCCTTTAAGAAGAGGAAGAAGAAGAAAAAGGTACAGATACAAATTATGAACAACAAATACACATCTATCAACAAGTGAATCTAAAAATCAAGGGAATACATAATCTGATGAACAGAATGAATTGGTGATTATAATCGAATGAGGGGCATAGAAAGGGGATGGACTGACTATTCTTGGGGGGGGGAAGGGGTGTGGGGGATGCGGGAAGAGACTGGACAAAAATCGCGCACCTATGAATGAGGACAGTGGGTGGGGACTAAGGGTGGAGGGTGGGGTGAGAACTGGGTGGAGGGGAGCTGTGGGGAGGAAAAAAGAAGAACAAATGTAATAATCTGAACAATAAAGATTTAATTTTAAAAAATTATCTAAAAATAAATTAAAAAAATAAAATATGTTTTATTGATTTTTTTACAGAAAGGAAGGGAGAGGGATAGAGAGTTAGAAATATCAATGAGAAACATCAATCAGCTGCTTCCTGCACACCCCCTACTGGGGATGTGCCCGCAACTAAGGTACATGCCCTAGACCTGAATGAACAGAATGAACCTGGGACCCTTCAGTCTGCAGGCCGACGCTCTATCCACTGAGCAAAACCAGTTAGGGCTTAGGATTCTTTTGAGAATTAAAAGATGTTAAATGCTCAATAAATATTTGCTCTATTGATCTTATTCTGACTTTGCATTTCTGATCAGTTCAGCAAACATTGACTGAGTGTCTATTAGATGCCAGACGTTGGGGGAGCACTGTCTGCACCGAGGATGGCAGAGCCCTTGGGATTTAATGTGTATTGTCACTCCAGTGAGAAGTTGAACTCCTGATTTAGGTCTTGGTCTCTTATTCACTCTGCTTGTCTCTCTTCAGCGGAGACCTAGCCCAGTTCACAAGCTCACTGTCCTAGAACACCTCCCACGAGACCAAGAAAGAATTAGCAGTGACCATATACCCATATCCGACCCTCAGGCTGAAGAATCATTCACTCATTGATTGGTTCATTTATTCATTTGGCAAGTATGTTTTAAGTGTTAACCATGTGCTAGGCCCATGATAGGCATTGGGGCTATACTTGTGAACAAGACATTATCCTGCCATCAAGAACCTCCCAGCCTATTGGCAGAGGAATCCAGCTTCAAAGCAGGCTGGGAGGGTGGGGCTGCTACTCCCAGATCCTGTGCTCCCAAAACCCACCCCACACCCTCTGTGGCTCAGGCCACCCTTTCAGGAGCTTTATCTACACCCTTGCAGCTTCTACCAGAGTGTCCAGTGATTCCCACTGCTGTTCAGCTTCCAAGTACTGTTCAACAATTTCAGCACCATGCAAGAGGCCAGGGTCCCCTGGTTAGGTGGAATGAAAGAGAATGAATGCCAGGCAACCCTTCTGTAGGAGACTGAGGTTCTTGGGTGAGTTTTCTGTGTTTTATAACTGTCCACATTCTTATTTGGATTCCTTTAGGGTCCCTGGTACAGGATCATTCCTTTCCTTTTTATGATCTAATAAAGAATCTACTTTTTGGAAGCATAGGTTTCCTAGTCAGTTATGCCCGGACTCTCTTCACCTTCAAAGTTACAAAATGTCATATCACCTCCCTGCAAGATTGCTCTCAATTCTGCTAGAAAAAATAATCTTTCCTTAGTTAAAATTTATATTTTAAGTTGGGTTATTTGTTTACATGTTGCCTTTTAAGGAAAACACCTAAAGTGGTTTGAAGGAAGACTTGTGTAAGAGAAAATTATGAATTATAAAAATCATGATGAGAAGATTTCAATATAAACAGAAGTTCTAGATCCAAAAGAAAAAATGGGTTTCAGATAAGTGGTAAGTAATTTTTTACCCTATTGTTATAATTCAGTCTAAAACATTCTGTACTTTTTAAAAATGCATTTTTTTTTTTTTATTATTTCAGAGAGGAAGGGAGGGGGAGGGAGAGAGAGAAACATCAATAATGAGAGAGAAGGCACAATAGTCCGATCGGCTGCCTCTTGCATGCCCCCTCCTGGGGATTGAGCCCGCAACCCGGGCATGTGCCCTTAACCAGAATCAAACCCAGGACCCTTCAGTCTGCAGGCCGACGCTCTATCCACTGAGCCAAACCAGCTAGGGCTTGTTCTATACTTTAAGGCAAAGTGAAGAGAGGTACCCAGTAGGGCACCAAAATCTCATGGACAGGAAAGAGGGCACACACCAGATCCTCGTGGGGAGAAAAGCTTTCTAGCTTCTCATTCAGAGAGACAATTTCCACATTGGGCTTCACACAGGTTATACCAGGCCTGTAGCAAATAATGTAACACCCCTTAAAATAAGCACAGGGTATATTCAGGGCAACATCCTAAAAAGGCAACTTATTGGAAGCAGTTTGGCAAAGGGTGACAAAGCCCAACTCTCAGCTTTCACGTGCTTCAACCTGATGGAGAACAAGACCTGAGGGTCCCTAGCATTCTTTAAAGTCCCCCCTGAGGCTATCACTGAGGTTGAAGTAGGGATCTGAACATGCCTGGAAGAGCCCCAGTGGGAGTGGGCCCTCAATGTCAGGTAAGGAACTTGGACTTGACCTGAAGAGAAGGCCTTAGAGGGTTTTAAGCAGAATGATGCAGTCATCTTCAGATATTAAAAATAATACCCTGCAACATGTAGGAAATGTCAGAGGGACTAAGATCAGAAGCAGGAAAATTAGGCAACTTATTGGAGAACATCAGCTGGGAGATGGTAAAGGTCTAAAATAAGCAGAAGCAATGGGGTTGAAAAAAGGGACAACCAGGAAAAAATGTCTCAGGGACAGAATCGATAAGACATAAAGACTTATTAAATGTGTTGCAGGTAACGGCTATCATGTGGAAGAGGTTTTATGAGTGCCTACTTCAGACCTACTGGCAGAGGCTACTTGGAGTGCAATCAAAGTAAGAGTTTAGGGTCCAGTCTAGGCTCAGTTGACAAGAATGATAGATTAGTAATGTCTGCCAAGGATGCAGAATTGGAAGACGTTGGCATGACTTGTACTTACCATTTCCATTCTCTGGCAGAGGAAGCATAAAAATGTACTGTGTGTTTTGAAATGTGCACACTGTGTGATGCCATGTACTAGTATAGGAAGGCCTACAACAGACAAAAGTAGCTTATGGTGATACAAGTCAGAATACTGGTTACCTGTGTGTGGGTAGGTGGGTGGTTTATTTTTTTAAAAATATATTTTTATTGATTTCAGAGAGGAAGGGAGAGGGGGAAAGAGAGAAACATTAATGATGAGAGAGAATAATTGATTGGCTGCCTCCTACATACCCCCTACTGGGTATTGAGCCCACAACCCAGGCATGCACCCTTGACCAGAATCGAACCCGGGACCCTTCAGTCCAAAGGCTGACACTCTATCCACTGAGCCAAACTGGCTAGGGCTCTGTGGGTGGTTTATTGACTGAGAAGGCACAAGAAGCTCTTTGGGGCCTGGAAATAGTCTATTAGTATATCTTGCTCTGGATGGTAATTATACAGACATATACATATGTAAAAATTCACTAAGCTATATACCCTAAGACTTGTGACCTTTCTTACATAAGGTCAAACCTCAGAAGGGAGGGGCAGCATTCCTTCCATGAGCCTTAGTGTGGCTGAAGAACTGTATTAAGATATAACATACAAGTCAACATTATTTCACAATTTGTCTTTATACGCATGACACTCACCTGAGTACAAGGCATGTTTCTAGCTTTATTCTGTTCCCTGTACACTTTGTTCACTTCCTTCATAGTCTTGTCCTTTTCCTTAGCTGAGAACACATAGACTATAATAATCTGGTCCATGGAGGACAACTGCTGGTTTATAAGGTGATCATACTCCAGGTCTGTCACTTCGGGAACGCTGTAAGTGCTACATCGGCAAATGGGCCCTTCCTTCCTACAGAGCATTCTCCTTAGGACCACAGGACAAGCCAGATGGGGAGCAAACTGCCCATCCTTGCTCTGAATGGGAAGGGGAAGCCTAGAAAAGTAATGATAGAAATTGCAATTGAAGAACTAAAAGGACAGAAAGAACATACTTTTTAAAAGTATCAAAGAACCTAAGTGACTACTTTATTTTTATCATTATTGCTGTTTTTAAGAATTTGATTAAATCCCCCACACCTTTTTTTCACAATGAAAATACAGAGGAAAATAGCATTTCACATTGTATATACTCTAAAGTGGCTACTTTAGTAAAGCATTGAGATTTAATTCTGGACTGAATTTTATTTGCCAGCACATTAAAATACTTGTCAAGCCCAGCCATGGTGGCTCAGTGGTTTAGTGGCGACCTATGAACCAGGAGGTCACAGTTCAATTCCTGGTCAGAGCATATGCCCAGACTGCAGGCTCGATCCCAGTTTGTGTAGGGGACAGCTAATCAATGATTCTCTCTCATTATTGATGTTTCTATCTCTCTCTCCCTCTCCCTTCCTCTCTGAAATCAATAAAGATGTATTTAAAAAAAAATAAAAAATAAGCCCTGACTGGTTTGGCTCAGTGGATAGAGCATCGGCCTGTGGACTGAAAGGTCCCAGGTTTGACTCTGGTCAAGGGCATGTACCTTGGTTGTGGGCACATCCCCAGTGGGGGGTGTGCAGGAGGCAGCTGATTGATGTTTCTCTCTCATCAATGTTTCTAGCTCTCTGTCCTCTCCCATTCTCTCTGTAAAAACTCAATAAAAAATATTTAAAAAATAAAAAGAAATAAAATAAAATACTTGTCAATATACTAAAAGGATTAAATTCGATTCTTAGGTATGTTATATAGAAATATGTTATAATCCATAATCTATCAGGGTTAGAGGTTTATTTTATTTATCTATTTTTTAAAATATATTTTATTGAAAAGAGAACCAAGATGGCGTCATAAGGTACAAACCTGTACGTGCTGCCCCCCACAATAACATTAAAACCACAACTATAAGACAAAACAGCTATCATCCAGAACCACGGGAAAGCTGACCGAGTGGAAGTTCTACAACTAGAAGGAAAGAAAAAAAGCGCATTAAGACGGAGTAGGAGGGGAGCGGCACCAAGAACAGAGGTACAGAGGCGTGCGTGAGGCTGCTGCACCTGGGTGCACGGTTTCTTTCAATCGGAAGGGGATACAAGCTCTCGAACGCACTGAACTCATTTACGGTGAGACGCTGGGGTCCCAGGCTCCTACGGGGAGAAACGAGTCTGTCCTGCAGCGGGTCGGAAAGCTAGGGTGACTTTCTCACAGAGCTACTCCCGGGGATCTTTGTAGCGGTGGGGGCGGGCGGCACTTGGGGAATCGCGGAAACGTGATGACACCATTGTTTGCTCCACCTGGTGTCTTCCTGAGACCCCGCCCGACTCTATTCATATCCCCTGTCAAGCTGTGATCGGCTGCACAAAGGAGGCACCTGCACTTCTGCAGCCGAACAAACTGCAGCTAGATCAGAGAGCTCCAAAACTTCCAAACTACAAACAAAGCAGAGAAATCTGTTGGTATCGCTGTAGCAATTCTTCTTATAGGCACAGTGGGTCCTCGCAGTCAGCCAAAAATGCGAAGACAAAGAAACATGTCATAAATGAAAGAAATGGAGGAAAGCAAACGAATGGAGGACATAGAGTTCAGAACCACAGTTATAAGATTACTCAAGAATCTTCTACGAACCTCCAAGAAACTTAGTGAGACCTCCGAGGAACTTAGTGAGACCTTCAAGGACCTTAATGAGAATGCCAAACAAATGGAAAAGGACCAGTCAGAAATTAAACATACACTGACTGAAATAAAGAATAATATACAGAGATCCAACAGCAGATGAGAGGATCCCAAGAAAGTCAAAGACCTGAAATACGAAGAAGCAAAAAACACCCATTCGGAAAAGCAAAACGAAAAAAGAATCCAAAAATATGAAGGTAGTGTAAGGAGCCTCTGGGACAACTTCAAGTGTACCAACATCCGAATTATTGGGGTGCCAGAAGAAGAGAGAGAGCAAGATACTGAAAGCCTATTTGGAGAAATCATGACAGAAAACTTCCCCTACCTGATGAAAGAAATAGACTTACAAGTCCAGGAAGCGCAGAGAACCCCAGACAAAAGGAATCCAAAGAGGACCACACCAAGACATATCATAATTAAAATGCCAAGAGCAAAAGACAAAGAGAGAAAATCTTAAAAACAGCAAGAGGAAAACAGTTAGTTACCTACAAGGGAATACCCATATGACTGTCAGCTGATTTCTCAACAGAAACCATGCAGGCCAGAAGGGAGTGGCAAGAAATATTCAAAGTGATGAATACCAAGAACCTACAACCAAGATTACTCTACCCAGCAAAGCTATCATTCAGAATTGAAGGTCAGATAAAGAGCTTCACAGACAAGAAAAAGCTAAAGGAGTTCACCACCAACAAACCAGGATTATATGAAATGCTAAAGGATATTCTTTTTTTTCCTTTTTTCTTTTTTATTAGTTAAGGTATTACAAATATGTCTTCATCCCCCTGAAGGATATTCTTTAAGGGATAAATACCACATGATCTCACTCATTTGTGGAATATAATGAACAACATAAACTGATGAACAAGGACTGATCCAGAGACGGAGAGGCATTGATTGGATGTCGGGCCTTGGAGGGAAGGTAGGGGAGGGTGGGGGTAAGGGGGAGAGATCAACCAAAGGACTTATATGCAAACATATAGGCCTAACCAATGATATGGACAACGGGGGGGGCAGTGAGGGCATGAGCAGAGGGGGCGTGTAGGGGATAACGTGGGGATAAGGACACACATGTAATATCTTAATCAATAAAAAATATATATATGTATATATATTTTATTGATTTTTTACAGAGAGGAAGGGAGAGGGATACAGAGTTTGAAACATTGATCAGCTGCCTCCTGCACACCCCCTCTGGGGTTGTGCCTGCAACCAAGGTACATGCCCTTGACTGAGATCAAACCTGGGACCCTTCAGTCCGCAGGCTGTAAAGAACAGAAGTCCAACCTCAGTGACACTCTCTTGTTTTCCCCATGACCACTTACTCCTCCATCCCCACCTTTGTCTTGCCTGGGGTCCATCTCAGGTGAACATAGGGTGAACCAATATCAGAACCCCTGGAGAGGCATTCTGAGCATCCATGAATAATTCCAATGTGGCAGCTAGTGTGCAGTGAAATCATTAAAAGTTAGGTTTCAGGCTACAACCCTCTATATAAATTTTGGCTCAAGAAGGCATTTCAAGTTCTTGCCTTGAGCACCCCCACTCACACACACATACACACACACACAACCTCCTATCTCCAACACATTGCAATAATCTATATATATAAAAGCCTAAGTGATCAGCCAACCAGTAGCTATGATGCGCACTGACCTCCAGGGGCCAGATGCTCAACGCAGGAGCTGCCAAGCTGTGGTGACTTGGCAGCTGTGGTTCTTGGGTGATGCACCTGGAACCAGAGAGGAGGGAGCCTGATTCCGGGGTCCGTCACTTGAGAACATCCCTCTGCAATCCGGGACCCCTCGGGGAATGTAAGAGAGCTGGTTTCAGCTCCATCCCCACAGGCCAGGCCGGGGGACCCCACCAGTGCACAAATCTGTGCATTGGGCCTCTAGCCCACTGGCTCCCCACTTTGGGTCTGGCTCCCTACCAGGCATCTAGCCCATTGCAGAGGTCATGGGTCTGGCCCTTACAGAAACTTTTTGACTCAATTAGCTAAATGATGAGACATATAGGACCTACTGACTGCGCCCCCCCCCCCCCCCCCTCAATGTCTGGCACTCATGCTGGCCCATCTGCTTAATATGGATTTCCAGTGGAGGCAGTGAATTTTCCCGCTACCACTCTCAGCTGGGAAACAAGCCATGGCTTCCCTCCTTCCAGGGTGGACAGTAGCACCAGCAGGCAACCTCTGGGGAGGGAAGGAGGTGAAAGAGCAGCTCAGGTGGGAAGAAGGAGGTTCCAGCTGCCACAGGACTCCACCTGGGCTGAAGGGCCTGGCAGGAGCCTGATATTGAGCAGGGTCCTGCCTAAGCCGACTAGGTTCCAGGCTAAGTAATTCCTGTTTGCTTAAATAATTGCATTTTGCAGCTAAATGTCCACAAGTTGTCAGTTACCGCCAAATTTAGGGTAAAGTGAGATGAAAGAAGCAAGACAGATACAGAGAGAAAGTGACATAATATTGGGAGAAGAGAGGAGGGAGCCCGATTCCAGCCCATTTCAGGCCAGGCAGAGGGACCCCACTGGTGCACAAATCCGCGCACCCAGCCTCTAGTGGTAAAACAAACAATTGAAAAGATCAAAGCTGTCATCCAGGTCAAGATGAACACCTCTCGACAACTGTGAACAGCACCCACCAAAGGAGCTGCTACCAACTGAGGAGCAGCTGCTACCACAACCACCCGAGGAGCAACTGCAGCCTGAGGAGCCAATGCCACCCAAGGAGCAGCCACTGAATGACTCAACATCTAGATATGGCAGTACAATCAAACATGGGTAGACAAAGAAACCCCCAAAGGAAAGAAAAGGAGGACTCGCCAGAAAAGCAGCTAAGTGATACAGAGGCATGCAACATGACAGAAAAAGAATTCAGATAAAGGGTCCTAGAATGCATAAACCTGATGGAGGAAAAAATCAACAACTTATGCAAGAAGCAAGAAGAAACAGATGAAAAAAATCAATAAATTATGTAAGAACCAAGAAGAAATGAAGAGTAATATAGCTGCAACAAAAAACACCATTGAAAGTTTCAACAGTAGACTAGGAGAAGCAGAGGACCAAATTAGCGAATTAGAAGACAGGGAAACAAAACACACCCAAACTGAACAGCAATTGGAGAAAAAAATTAAAAGACAGGAGGAGAGCCTAAGGGAGCTATGGGACAACATGAAATGAAACAACATACGAATAATGGGGGGTGCCAGAACAACAGAAAGGGAACAAGGGTTAGAAAACCTATTTGAAGAAATAATATCAGAAAACTTCCCTGATGTGGGGAAGAAAAAAAATCACACAAGCACAGAGAGTCCCAAACAAGGTGAACCCGAAAAGACCCACACCAAGACACATCATAATTACCATGGCAAATGTTCAAGACAAAGAGAGAATCTTAAAGGCTGCAAGAGAGAGATGGAAAGTTACATTCAAGGGATCTCCCATTAGATTATCAAATGATTTCTCAATAGAAACACATCAGGCCAGAAAAGAATGGACAGAAATTTACAAAGCAAAGGACTGAATCCAAGAATACTCTATCCAGCAAGGCTATCATTCAAAATTGAAGGGGAAATAAGAAGCTTCACAGACAAAAAAAGGCTAAGGGAGTTTATCACCACCAAGCCAGCAATGCAAGAAATGCTAAAGGGACTGGTGTAAAAAGAAGAAATAAAAAGCTCAGAAAGAAAACAGCCACACACAAAAAAGAAATGGCTACAAACAAATACCTTTCAATAATAACTTTAAACGTAAACGGACTAAATGCTCCAACCAAAAGACATCGAATGGCTGAATGGATAAAAAAACATGACCCATACATTTGCTGTCTACAAGAGACCTACCTCAGAAGAAGGGACTCACACAGACTGAAAGTGAAGGGATGGAAAAATATCTTTCAGGCAAATGGAAAGGAAAAAAAAAAAAGCTGGGGTAGCAATACTTATATCGGACAAAATAGACCTCAAAGTGAAGGCCATAACAAGAGATAAGGAAGGCCATTTCATAATACTAAAGGGATCAATACAACAAGAAGATATAACCCTGATAAACATATATGCACCCAATGCAGGAGCACCCAAATACATAAAAAATCTCCTGGAAGATATCAAAGGAGAGATCGACAACAATACAATCATAGTAGGGGACTTTAATACACCACTGACATCACTGGATAAATCCTTTAGACAAAAAATCAGCAAAGAAACAGCAATCCTAAATGACTCACTAGATCAGATGGACTTAATTGACATCTTTAGAACACTTCACCCCAAAGCCACGGAATATATATTCTTCTCAAGGGCTCATGGGACATCTTCAAAGATAGACCACATATTGGGTCACAAAGTCTCCCCAAATTCAAGAAGATTGAAATCATACCAAGCATCTTCTCAGACCACGATGGCATAATATTAGAAATAAACTACAATAAAAACAACCCCCCCGCCACCCCCCCAAAAAAAGATGAACACCTCTCTGGATAGAAACTCAGTATGTTAGTGGGGCTAAAGCCATAAGTTTGCTTATTTCCTGAGCTAGAAACAACAAAAGTGGATAAGAATTTGGCTCTTGTGGGAAAACAGAATAAAATGCTCTTCTCAATACAGGGTGATGTAGAGTTGGGAATTGTTGCCTGGCTCACTTATTAAAACCAAGGCCCAGGGTAGGGCTCCCACCACTCTTTGCATGAGGCCAGAACAGCTGCTGTCTACTCCTGCTTGGCACCATGGCTCATAGGACACTTGAAGCTCAGGCAGGTTGGAGAACACAGACAAAGCCTCCCAACCAGAACTAAGCGAAGCTGTTTGCTGGCTTGGGACTGCGTCTGCAACATTCCTAATACTCATGGGGCAGGACACCCACCCCACCATTATTTGACCTGGTTCTAAATTTCTGAATGTGAGGCCTGGGGCTTTGGGGTGGTGGCAACTGAAAAATTACTAGAGAGGGAGGGAAAGTGGACACACATGCCATATGAAGAGAGGAAAAACCTTCCACTTGAGATGAGCCCAGAATCCAAAACACATAGAAAAAGCTAACTCTAAGAAAGACAAAACACAAAACTAATACTCAATAGATGGATTCACTATAGATAAAATAAAAATAATAGAGCAAATTAAACAGTACTTAAAAATAGGTATGTTTAGAATCTTTTAAAAAATATTTTTATTAACTTTTAGAGAGAGAGAGAGAGAGAAACATTGATTTATCGTCCCACTTACTTTATGCATTCATTGGTTGCTTCTTCTATGTGCCCTGACTGGGATTGAACCAGCAACCTTGCATATAGGGGAGATGCTCTAACCAACTGATTACTGGCCAGGGCCTAGTGCAGTGATGGTGAACCTATGATACGCGTGTCAGAGGTGACACACAAACTCATTTTTTGGTTGATTTTTCTTTGTGAAATGGCATTTAAAATATAAATTAAATATCAAAAATATAAATCTTTGTTTTACTATGGTTGCAAATATCAAAAAATTTCTATATGTGACACGGCACCAGAGTTAAGTTAGGGTTTTTCAAAATGCTGACACGCTGAGCTCAAAAGGTTCGTCATCACTGGCCTAGAGTCAGCTTTTAAGCAGGTGTTTCACTGAAGTGGTGAAAACAAACTAAGCCTTGATTCCTGGTTGATTCGAATTCCTCTGCTAAATAGGTAGCCTCTTAGGAAGCAGGTTGGAGAGAGCTGAAATGCTTGAACCTAGGCATGTAAGTCTGAACCAGTTTTAGGAAAGATTTTTCACTGATAGCATGCGAGTGTCAACACCTTGACCCAGCCTGCTCAGAAAGGACTGTGGTGTGAAGCAATGTAATAGCATGCCTTGCTCAGTGTTTGTGGGTGGACTGAATGAGACTGTTACCGAAAGCTTTTTCCAACATAAGCTGACTGTGAATTATTAAGACAAATGAGGCTGGTTACCTAAAGGAACACTTGCTGGCTGGAGTCTTCTGGATGCAAGGGAGAGGCGAAGGCTGAAAGACACCCTTCAGTTTTAGGAAGGTGTTTCGGTATAGAAGATACTCCTTATTCTCATCTTTTTCCTTTGTACTTGGTTTCAGAAGAAATTCTGCTCGGGAGACTTCTTGTTTCCTGACCACTTTTGGTTGAAACCTGGGCACTTTGCACACGTGCAGACATTCTATTCCTGAAATGTAAACAGAATAAACGTCACTGAAAACCCTAAGTGGACCAAGGTCTCTGTGGGCTGGGGTAACGCGGCTGCAATAATCCGGACACCCCTTCACCCATTTACAGCAGCGCCTTTCTGTGGGCTCCTTTTAGCGCACTTTGTGGTCTGCTCAGCGGATACATAGCATCTATGCAATAAACAAGGAAATGTCTAGGCTATCAACAAATCTAGTCCACAAGAGTTTGGTTATCTGTGCTTATCTTGTGCCAGGTAATGTGCCAAGCACCTTAAACACATTATCCCATTGAATCAGGGACACTAAATGGGGCGAATAGTCTTATTTTTATGATATCAGAGGTAAGTCCAAGTTCACCCAGCTAGAGAGAAGCAGAACCAGGATTTGAACATATCTATTTGATTCGGAAGATGGTGCTTTTACACCATGCTATAGACTAAGGCTTCCCAACTTCTTTTCATAAAGCAGAAAAGTGTAAACTATAAAGCCCAATACATATAGATTCTTATCATTAAAATGTGATATAAAAAAAGAAATCATGATAATTTGTATTGCATATCGTGGTGAATTTAGTAGGCTGCTTGTAAGTAGAATCAACTATCCCAGGGGCTAGATCACCTCAGCCCAGCTGCTCCCCTTAGGACGGAGAATTTCCGCTTTCAGTTCCTAAGTAAAACATTTGTGGTGTATCCTTTGGGAAGCTCTGCTATTTACTACAGTAAGTAGCAAACTACCTCCTAAAATGGAGAGGCTTGCCTTATGGATTAAGTATACAATTAATGCTAATTATTTGCAGATTCTGTTTTTGTGAATTTGTCTACTCACTAAAATTTATTTGTAACTCCAGATTAATACTTGTGGCCCTTTCATGGTCACTTTGCAAATGTGTAAAGTGGTGAAAATTTTAACTTGTGCTATGCAAGTTCCCAGTTGAGGTTGAACAAGGTGACACTCTGCCTTCTTGTTTCCACTGTTGTACTACAAACTTGTGTCCTTTACTTGTGTCATGGTCTGTTCAGGGCCATGTTTTACACATTTTTTTGTGATTTTTTTTTGGTGATTTTGCCATTTAAAATAGCCCACAAGCTTAGTGTTCCAAAGTACAAGAAAGTTTGATGTGCCTTATGGAGAAAATATCCTATCTAATAAAAGAGAAACATGGTAATTAGCTGTACGTCCGCTACCCTTCCCATTGGCTAATCAGGGCAATATGCAAATTAACTGCCAGCCAAGATGGCGGCCGGCAGCCAGGCAGCTTGAAGCGAACATGAGGCTGGCTTGCTTCAGTGACGGAGGAAACCAACGTTCCCTGCCTGCCTTGCTGGCCTATGAGCTTGCAGTTTGAAACATTGTTACAAATATAGAAGCTAAACAAAACCGCAGAAACTTGCTTTCAGCCAGCCGGGATCTCAGAGCTGGAGTTGATACAGTGTTTCGATTATAGAACCCACACAAACCAGATACCTGCTTTCAGCAGCAGAGGCCTCAGAGCTGGAGCCAGAGCTAAAGCTGGCCCAGAATAAAAAGAAAAAGAAAAAAAAGGAGCAGTTGGGAGCTTCAGTCACCTGCCAGCCTGAAAACAGCCCTCAGCCCCTCACCCAGACTGGCCAGGCACCCCAGTGGGGACTCCCACCCTGAAGGGTGTGTGACCAGCTGCAAATAGCCATCATCCCCTCATCCAGGCTGTGCAGGTACCCCAGTGGGGACCCCCACCCTGATCCGGGACACCCTTCAGGGCAAACCAGCCGGCCCCCACCTGTGCACCAGGCCTCTATCCTATATAGTAAAAGGGTAATATGCCTCCCAGCACTGGATCAGTGGAGCCGAGAGGCCTCCCGGCACCGGGATCAGTGTGACAGGGGGCAGCGCCCAAACCCCCTGATCGCCCTGCGGATCTGTGTGTGACAGCGGGTGGGACCACAACCTCCCTATCCGCCCTGCTCTGTTCGTGACAGGGGTGCGACACCCCAACCCCCGCCCCCCCCCCCCCCCCGCCCCACGGGCTCTGCTCTGTGTGTGACGGGGTAGAGCCATAACCTCCCCATTGGCCCTGCCCTGAGTGTGAGCGTGGCGGTGCCCCAACCCCCTGATTGGCCCTGCTCTGTGGGTGATAGAGGGCAGCACCCCAACCCCCCCCCCCCCCCCCGCCACGGGCCCTGCTCTGTGTGTGACGGGGTAGAGCCATAACCTCCCCATCGGCCCTGCCCTGTGACAGTGGCGGTGCCCCAACCCCCTGATCGGCCCTGCTCTGTGGGTGATAGAGGGTGGCGCCCCAACCCCCTGATCCGCCCTGCTCTATGTGTGACAGGGGGAAGTGCCCCAACTCCCCTATTGGCACTGCTCTGTGTGTGACAGGGGGGACCTCCCCAACCCCCTGATTGACCCTGCTCTGTGCGTGACAGGGGGGAGCTCCCCAACCCCCTGATTGACCCTGCTCTGTGCGTGACAGGGTACAGAGCCCCAACCCCCTGATTGGCCCTGCTCTGTGCGTGACAGGGGGTGGCGCTGCAACCTCCCCATCGACCCTGCCTTGAGTGTGACAGGGGGCGGTTCCCCAACCCTCCAATCAGCCCTACCCTGAGTGTGACTGAGGGTGGCATCACAACCTCCCAATCCGCCGTGCTCTGTGCATGACAGGGGGCGGCGCCCCAACTCCCCAGTCGGCCCTGCTCTGAGCCCGACCAGGGGTTGCGCCTAGGGATTGGGCCTGCCCTCTGCCACCCGGGAGCAGGCCTAAGCCAGCAGGTCGTTATCTCCCGAGGGGTCCCAAACTGCGAGAGGGCACAGGCCGGGCTGAGGGACCCCCCTCTCCTCCCCAAGTGCACAAATTTTTGTGCACCGGGCCTCTAGTGTATTAAATAAGCTTGGTTCAGGCATGAGTTATAGTGCTATTGGCCATACGCTCAGTGTTTGTGTATCAACAATATATGTTAAATAAGGTGTCTTTAGTCAAAAACACACATAGAATAAGGTTATGTATTGATTGGTTAATGAAAATATTGTGACCAGAGGCTCAAAGGTACCTCATCCTATGTTTTCCCTTGAAGCAATGGTTTGATATTCACTTAATTCAGTGTTTGCAGAGATGCTGTAGAATCTAACTACCATGAATAATGCAAATTAACTGTGTTATATCTCCAGTCAGGAACTGAACCCTAATAGACTCTAATCAAACAGCAGCTTTGCATTAACATCACATTACAACAGCACATTGCAGCGAGCGTACCCGCGCCTCTTCTCCACACAGCACATGAACAAAAGACATCAGCAAGGACTGAGGTTTTGGTGGTGAGACTGAGCGGTTGTACTTAAGGGGTAAGAGTATTTTAAGATCCAAAAAATGAGTGTGAAAACACCTCCTCTTAATAAAAAACACAGCAGTGGCCAGATAGATTAACTCTCCAAAGAGAGGAAGGATATAACATTAAGATTCCTGAAATGTAAACAGAATAAAAATTATTCTTTAATTTCTTGCTATGGCCAATCACCTGGATCCACGGTAAGAATCTGCATGTATTGCACTTTACAGTTTACAAACTCACCACCTCGGGAACCTTGGAAGGAAAAGGCATTTAAATGTTGGTCCTCTGAAAATCTGAATAATGGAAATGAGTTATGTGCAGCAACACAGTGGGTCCCATAACTGACCCAATGAAAATCTGTAGTAATCCAGCCAGTTAAATAGGATGTGCTTGGCTTTTCTCTGTAGTCTTCTTAATTTAATAACTGTCGCAATGTCAGACATAGGGCTTATGTCCATTGCTGTATCAAATGTAGCAGTATCCGCTGCACCTGACAAACTTGAACGCTTTAAAACATATACATATGAGAGAGAGAGAGAGATTACTATATGATTAGGAAACATAAATTCATTCATTTATTCATTTACTCATTCATTCATTCAGTAGGTTGTCCAAGAAATGCTTATTGGGTGTCATTTATGGGCCAGACAATGTACCAGAAACCAGGACTAAAGAAATACTACATAAAAGTCATGTTCTCTGTCTGGCCAGCATGGCTCAGTGGTTGAGCATTTACCTATGAACCAGGAGGTCACGGTTCTATTCCTGATCAGGGCACATACCTAGGTTGTGGGCTCATTTTCCAGTGGGGACATGCAGAAGGCAACCAATCAGTGATTCTCTCTTATCATTGATGTTTCTATTTATCTCTCCCTCTCCCTTCCTCTGAAATTGATAAAAAATTTTTTTTAAAAAGTCATGTTCCTTTGTGAATGTACTTAATGTCACTGAATTATGCATTTAAAAATGCTTAAAATTGAAACTTTTATGTTATGAATATTTTACCACCACAAAAAATGGAAGAAGAAAAGCTATGTCCCCTATGCTCAAGGTGCTCAGAGTCAATGGAAGAATTAGATATGTAAATATTATAACACAAGGGCTATGTTATTGATAAGCACAGTGTTACGAGAGCATAAATAGATTACTTAATGTTTGTAATACTGAGCTTTATTTAGCAGAAGAAAGTTTCAAAGTAGTACATCATGAGGACATTAGACTTTAAAATGGATAGTTATAGTGAGTAGTATGTGTGATCTTTACACAATAAATTGGGTATATAAAGTAGTTAGCTTTGAATGAGCTTATATGACTATGAAAATTGATGATAATTCAGTTTTATATACTCATTAAGACTCATAGATAGAGAATAGACTAACAGCTGTCACAAGGGAGGGAAGTTTTGGGACTGGGTGAAAATGGTGAAGGATTAAGAAAAAAAAACAATTCATAGACACAGACAACCATACGGTGATTACCAAAGGAGGGGTAGGGGGGAGGTAGAAGAGGGTACAGAGGGATATATGTGATAGAAGGAGACTTGACTTGGGGTGGTGAACACACAATACAATATACAGATGATGTATTATAGAACTGTATACCTAAAACCTATATAATTTTATTAACCAATGTCACCCCAATAAATTCAATAAAAAAGATGACTGGCAATGTTGAACATTTTTCTGTGTGCTGGTTGGTCATTCACATCTTATTTTGTGAAATATCTGCTCAAATCTATAGCACATTTTTGAAGGTTGTCTTATTATTGAGTTGTAAGAGTTTATGTACTTTGGATACAAGTCCTTTGTCAGATACAATATTAAGAATATTTTCTGCCTTTCTGTCGCTTGCCTTTCCATTTTCTCCATTTTCTTACTGGTATCTTTCAAAGTTTTTACTTTTGACAAAGTCAAATCTATCCAGTTCCCTGAAGTTTGTGTTGTGTTTTTTTTTGTAAATGAATGTAAATGCTGCTTTGGTCAATTATTGATGAACTTCATAGTTCTACAGACATGCCCTCCTAATTAACTTGTAGCTCTCATCTATCTGAGATCCTCACTACCTTAGTCCAGTCCACAATATCTTGGCTAGATTAGTGAACAATCTTATGATTGACCTCCCCACACTATATACCCAAATATTGCCCCAGGCATATAGAACAGTTCTCCACCTGAGTGAGTACATTCTTCCTTGGGGGCATTCAGAAATGTACATGGGCCTTTTGATTGATGGCACAACAGGCACTTAGTTTGTGGGGACCAGGGACACATTCTGAAATGTGCTAGATTGTCCTGCATAAATATGAATTATCTGGCCCCAAATGCCAACAGTGCCCACTTTAGAATTAAGGTTCTAATTAAAAAAATCTTAAATGCAACTGTTCATAGCAGCTTTATCCATAATAGCCAAAGACTGAAAAGAACCCAAATGCCCATCAAAGGGTGAATGAATAAACAAAGTGTAGTATATTCATATAAGGGAATACCAGTCAGCCATACAAAGGAAAAAACTACAGATACATCTGAAACATAAATGAACCTCAAACACAATATATTGAACAAAAGTAGCTAGACAGAAAAGAGTGCATATTGGTTCTTCCTATGTGAATGATTTTACACTAGAAATACAAAGCTAATTAACAGTGTCTGGAGTCAGGAACAGGGAGGACTGAGTAGAAAGGGATACATGGGAACCTTTCGGTGTGATAGAAATTATATTATGATTGCAGTGGCACTTATACAGATGTATACATTTGTCAACAATCATCAAATGCACACATTTATCAAAAATCATCAAATGCATTAAATGGATGCATTTTAATGTAAATAAATAATACTTTAATAAAGTAGATTTTTTAAAAGTTAAATATACCTGTGGTGAAAGAGGTGAAGGGATTAAGAAGTACAGATTGATAGTTACAAAATAGGGATGGGAATGTAAAGTACAGCATAGGGAAAATAGTCAATAATATTGTGATAACTGTGTATGGTGCCAGGCGGGTACTGGAAATATCAGGGGATCACTTTGTAAAGTATATGACTAGTTAACCACTATGCTGTACACCTAATATTAATACGAAATAATACTGAATGCAAACTGTAATTGAAAAATAAAATGTAGCCTTAACGGTTTGGCTCAGTGGATAGAGCATCGGCCTATGGACCGAAGGGTCTCAGGTTCAATTCCGGTCAAGGGCATGTACCTTGGTTGCAGGCACATCCCCAGTAGGGGGTGTGCAGGAGGCAGCTGATCGATGTTTCTCTCTCATCAATGTTTCTAACTCTGTATCCCTCTCCCTTCCTCTCTGTAAAAAATCAATAAAATATATTTTAAGGAAAATGTAAATTCTTTAAAATTAAGGAAATAAATAACTAAAATTAATTTGTGATGGATTATGGCATTATTAAAGAAAATACTTTATGAGGAAAATGGACACTTAAAAAAATAAATCTCTGCAATGAAACATTCTCCCTGTTGCTTGTGGAAACTGCAGATCTCTATAAGAATATATTATGTGTCCTTACCTCCTTTAAGGTAACAATAATAAAACAATTTATATAAAGACATTTTATCCCCCAAAGGCAAAAAAAAATAGAGATAATCTTGCAGTAATAAAATTGCTCACTTTTTGTGACTGGACAAAACAACTTTGTCTTTATGGACTCGACAAATGACTCAGACTCTAGGAGCCGGAATTCATAAGGGCACTTATGGGTGCCTGTATCGCTGTCTACTCACTAGGCATTACTGGGCAAGTGATAAAAATCTGGGTTTCTCTATGATACTGTACATTTGTGTGCTGCTTTTTTTTAAAAAAAAAAAATCACAATATTAAATTGTTTAATTTTTGTAAAAAGAAAAAGTTAAATGCACACTTCACACAGATTAGGATGGCTACTATTTAAAAAATACACAAAATAACAAATGTTGGTGAGGATATAAAGAAAGTGGAACCCTTGTATACTGATTGTGGGACTATAACATGGTGCAGCTGATATGAAAAATAGTATGGTAGGTCTTCAAATACTTAGAAATAGAATTTCCATATGATCCAGCAATTCTACTCTGGGAATATATCCAAAAGAACTGAAAGTAGGGTCTCAAAGAGATATTTGTATACCCATGTTCATAGCAGCATTATTCACAATGGCTAAAATATGGAAGCAATCCAAGTATCCATCAACAGATGAATAGATAAATAAAATATGGTACTAAAATATAATGAAACTAGAAGCCCAATGCACAAAATTAGTGCAAGGGGCTCAGCCCTCACAGCCCTGGCTTCGTCTGGAAGGTCATCCAGACAGTCATTCGGCTGTTCAGTCTAATTAATATATTAGCTCTTTATTATATAGCATATTATTCACCCTTAAAAAGAAAGGTAATTCTGACACAAGAGACAACATGAATGGACTTTGAGGATATTATGCTAAATGAAATTAGTCAGTTACAAAAGGACGAACACTGTATGATTCCGCTTAGATAAGGTACCTAGAATAGTCAAATTCATAGAGATAGGAACTAGAATGGCAGTTGCCAAAGGGTGGGGTGGCAGGGGAATGGAAAACTGTTGTATAATGGGTACAGAGTTTTCATTTTGCAAAATGAAAGAGTCTGGAGATAGATGGTGGCAATGATTATATAACAATGTGAATGTACATATGCCACTGAACTGTATAATTAAAAATGGTTAAGATGTTTTTAAAAAAGATAAACACAAACAAAGAATCAAACAAATAAATACAAACAAAGAGTCAGCATATGTTCCTTTTAGTGATTATGTGAATGGACCTATCTGTGTTCAGTAACTTGGTCCTTTTTCTAAAACAAATCCAGCCTATGTTGAAAGAAAAAAGTAACTAGAATAACATGAAAACTTAAATCCAATATCAAAGTAGTGACTAATTCACACTTACATCTTTGATCTGAGTAATGGATTTCATTAGCTTGCACTTCATTTTGTAGGCCTTGAATAGCTCCCTGGCTTCTTTGGAGATGGGATTGACATCAGGGAATGGCTGAGAGAGATTGTAAACTCAGATGACATGGCTCATAAAAACCCAGAGAGGCAAATAGCATGATATTAAAGGCATATTTATAGAAAAACTATATAATTCCAGTATTTGTGAAGTAACCATGGTAATTCTAAAGCAAGCATGTCAAACTTGCAGTCTGAGAGCTGCATGCCTCGTTTATTTGGCCCATGTTAGCTTTTGAGTTTGACATGCTTATTTGAAAGAGTAACAAAGTTCTGATGCCAGTCCCTAAAAATAAAGATCTTTTACATGTATTCATACACATTTTGTAATATGTGTGCCATTCACATAAACGCACTCAAAATTTTAAAAGTTTGATCAAAGCCCTAGCAGGTTTGGCTCAGTGGATACTAGTAGAGCATCAACCTGTGGACCAAAGGGTCCCTGGTTCGATTCCGGTCAAGGGCATGTACCATGGTAGCAGGCTCCTCCTCAGTCCAAGCCCTGACAGTGCTCATTCAGGAGGCAACCAATCGATGTGTTTCTCTCACATCGATATTTCTGCCTTTTCCTCTCTCTTACACTCTCCCTAAAAACCAATTGAAAAATATACTCAGGTGAGGATTAACAACAACAACAACAAAAAATAAACAAATAAAACATTTTTTTAAAAGTTTGATCAAAGCTCACTACTTAAATATATGAAATTAGAGATACTAATGTTTTAGTGTCTTACCTCTTGGTAAACAAAAGTTTTAGCCTAAAATTTCTCAACAGAGATTAAGTGCAACTGTAAAGTGATTATTAAGAGAAGTTATTCTGAGCCATAGTTTTAGCAATGCTCTAACATCGCCAAGTGTTTTTGGAATATTAGTTATGCTTAAAAAATACACCTTAAATTGATATAGTTTCTTTTAGTTAAAAAACAACGATATCTGAGCCCTACACTGCTTTTAAGAAATCATAGATTACTAGTATATAAATGCAAATAATTCAACTTTTTAAGACACAGGAAGTTAATTCTCCAAAGCTTAGGAATCATGGCCTTAGAAAAAACTAGGTCTTCATTTTTCTCCCAACTCTACCTTTATCTTCTAACCTCTCCTCTTCCCAAACTTTCAGTTATTTCAAGTAAGGTCCATAAACAGCTATAATAGCATCCATATCGTAGAAATCACTGGGAAATACTGAAAATTAAGAATCTAAAATCAGTGAACATTGTTCCTGCTCTGGTCTGTGCTAAGGTGCCATCATGTAGATGATTGAAGAAATCTCCGGACCTACTGTCTCAGGGGTGTGTGGAGGAAACGTGGAGGACCTGCATTTTACAGGTGCCAGAGACAGCTTTAGGCTTTGAGGATACCATTTGTAGACCAAGGAGATGGCAAAGCGCCCAGAAATCTTCACTGTGATGAATGCATTCACCTGGGGACAACAGGAAGAATTGTCATTTCCTGCACAGAATTCTCATGCTCATAATTCAGGTGGAAATCATAGACATTTACATGATGCCTGGAAGGAAATCTGAGATCAACATTCACAGGTAGCTTTAGTCTAATTTCATTTAGTCAGGAATGGGTTTTAGGTTTTATGCTAGAAGTTTGTTTGCCATGACATCTGCAGATTTGTACAGCATATTTAAAGGCTTGTGTAGATAAAGTATCCTCATTAGGTCAGCTGCTCTAAGCAGGCAAAGACTTTTGTTTGGTTGCAAGTTACATTCTCTTGCTTCCTGAAGGCTGCCAGCTGAGGTAATATGAACTAAATGACCTACCCCATGAGCTACCATGATTTTTCTAGACAAAGGGTGGGGAAACCCTGAGGGTCAGCAAACTTGCACATGCAGGCTTGCCTCTTACAGTTTCTTTACTTGCTCTTTACTTCCCTAGCCCTCCAGAACTAAGCAGTACTTTTTAAAAATAGCCATCTGAATAGTATATGTAGGATACACGGCCACCATGAACGATTCTGTAAATTCTATAGAATAGAGGCCTTAAGCTACTTCCCTACACAAGAGCCTGTCCGGTAAAAATATAATGTGAGCCACATAAATAACTTGAAATTTTGTAGTAGCCACATTAAAAAGAGCAAAAAGCAAGTGAAATTAATTTTAACATTTTATAACTAAAAATATCTAGATATTAATATATCCACATGTAACCATTATAAAAATTATTAATATGATATTTTACATTCTCATTTTTTGTACTATGTCTTTAAAATCTAGTGTGTATTTTACACTTACAGTGTATTTCAAAGGTTCCACAGGTGGCTAGTGGCTTCCATACTGAATAGCACAACTCTATATACATGGTGCCCTTAGGGGTTGGTGGTTCAGTGCACTATGTAAAGCGACCCTGCCCAGCTCGTGTGGCTCAATGGTTGAACATCTATCTATGCACAAAGGGGTCGCAGGTTCAATTCCCGGTTAGGCCACATGCCTGAGTTGTGGGCTCAAGCCCCAGTGATGGGCTTGCAGGAGGCAACCAATCGATGCTCTCTCTCATTGATGTTTCCCAATCTCTCTCTTTTTCCCTTTCTCTCTCATAAATATCAATAAAAACATTAAGAAATAAAAATAAAGTGCCCAGCCAGCTTGGCTCAGTGGTTGAGCATTGACCTATGAACCAGGAGGTCACTGGTTCGATTCCCATTCAGGGCACATGCCCAATTGTTGGCTCAATCCTCAGTGTGGAGCGTGTAGGAGGCAGCCAATCAATGATTCTCTCTCATCATTGATGTTTCTATCTCTCTTTCCCTCTCCCTTCCTCTCTGAAATCAATAAAAATATAATTATAAAGAAACAAAGTGATCCTGTATACAAAATGCAACACACACACACACACACACACAGTAACTTATATGAATTGAGAATGTCTAGCACCGAGGTTACAGACTGGCAGCTCAGAAGTTTTGGGTTTAGTCCTCTCAGAGTTTGAATTAATTGACAACTTTTAAATATCAAGCTATTTCACCAAAAATCTGAATTTATGGCTTTTTTTAAAATCATAAAAGATAGGGAAAACTAAGATGGCGGCATAGATAAACACCGGGAAATTTCTGCTTCCCACAACAATCGATAAATGCATCAAAAACACAAGGTGGACATCATCCAGAGCTACAGGAGGGCTGGCTGAGTGTAAATTCTACAACTAGAAGGAGAGAAAAGCACACTGCGAGCGGGAGGAGCTGCGGAGGTGGCGTGCAGAGGTACGGGGGCGCGCGCGCGGAAAGGGTCTGGCACCTGAGGACGCGGCTGTCTTTTTGAATCCGGAGGGAGACACAAGCTCCCGACGGCTCTGAAATCCGGTTCCGGGAAGTCTCTGGGGACCCAGGGCTCATACGGGGAAATACTGGACTGTCTGGCAGCGGGCGAGCTTGAGAGCGGCTTTCCCTCAGAGGTGCTTGCAGCCGTTGCCGGGACACTGGGACTCGCGACTCCTTAGGGCAGGGCTGAGGCTCCGCCATAGCTGCTTTCTCAGCCCTTTGATTCCTTGAGACCCCGCCCCACCCAGGCTGCGGCAGAGGCTTTTGCTTATGAATGCCCCGGCCATTTGCAACCTGTAATTACCTAACCGCAGCCGGGCCAGATAGACTCAGAGCTTCCAAGAGAAGGCCCAGGCCCCACAGCGGCTTGCATTGCTACACAGCTGAGCATCATCAGGGCAGCTGATTCTCGCTGCCAATTGCCCTGGAGGTCAATTCCTCCCAGTGATCCTACAACAACCAAGGCATAGCTACAACAAGACTGTGCACAAAGCCCACGAGGGCGTGCACCAAGAGTGTCCACCTCAGGTAACTGGGGAGGCTGAGCTACTGGGCCCTACAGGACACCTAGCACACAAAGCCACTCTATCAACACAGGGAAGCAACCAAAATGCGGAGACAAAGAAACAGGTCACAAATGGCAGAAATGGAGGAAAGCAAACGATTGGATATAGAGTTTAAGGCCACGGTTATAAGGTTTTTCAAGAATTTTATGGAAACCGCCGATAAATTTAATGAATCCCTCAATAAGTATAGGGAGACCATGGAGGACATGAAAAAGGACCAACTAGAAATTAAGCATACACTGACTGAAATAAAGAATAATTTACAGAGATCCAGCAGCAGAAAAGAGGATCCCAAGAATCAAGTCAAAGATTTGAAATACAAAGAAACAAAAAATACCCAACCGAAAAAGAAAAAAGAAAAGAGATTCCAAAAATATGAAGATAGTGTAAGGAACCTCTGGGACAACTTCAAGCATACCAACATCAGAATTATAGGGGTACCAGAAGGAGAGAGAGGGCAAGATATTGAAAACCTTTTTGAAGAAATAATGACAGAAAACTTCCCCTACCTGGTGAAAGAAATGGACTTACAAGTCCAGGAAGCGCAGAGAACCCCAAACAAAAGGAATCCAAGGAGGACCACACCAAGACACATCATAATTAAAATGCCAAGAGCAAAAGATAAAGAGAGAATCTTAAAAGCAGCAAGAGAAAGACAGTCAGTTACCTACAAGGGAGTACCCATACGACTGTCAGCTGATTTCTCAACAGAAACCATGCAGGCCAGAAGAGAGTGGCAAGAAATATTCAAAGTGATGAATAGCAAGAACCTGCAACCAAGATTACTTTATCCAGCAAAGCTATCATTCAGAATAGAAGGTCAGATAAAGAGCTTCACGGATAAGAAAAAGCTAAAGGAGTTCATCACCACCAAACCAGCATTATATGAAATGCTGAAAGGTATTCTTTAAGAAGAGGAAGAAGAAAAAGGAACTCTTACCATTTGCCACAGCATGGATGGAACTTGAGAGCGGATAAATACCACAGGATCTCACTCATTTGTGGAATATAATGAACAACATAAGCTGATGAACAAGGACTGATCCAGAGACGGAGAGGCATTGATTGGACTGTCGGGACTTGGAGGGAAGGTAGGGGAGGGTGGGGGTAAGGGGGAAAGATCAACCAAAGGACTTATATGCAAGCATATAGGCCTAACCAATGGACATGGACAACGGGGGGGTGAGGGCATGAGCGGGGGTGGGGGGCGTGGGGGGTAGAGGGTAACGTGGGGACAAGGACACATATGTAATATCTTAATCAATAAAAATATAAAAAAAAATCATAAAAGATAGCAAGCCCAAGCCCATATTCCCATGTGGTCACAGCCTCTAGCCCTGAGTAGAGGTTGCCTCTTCAGGGGATACAGACATCCCAGTCCACTGCAGTTCCACCTGGCAGGTTCACTCCTAATTATCTGAATGTTTGATCCTTGATCCTACAGAGACATATACTGAGCTGTCAACAGAGGTAATTTCTGCACAGTGAGACTGAGAGGAAGGCTTTCACTTTGAACATTGTATACTTTCTCATTTTTTTAAAAATATATTTTATTGATTTCTTACAGAGAGGAAGGGAGAGAGATAGTTAGAAACATCGATGAGAGAGAAACATCGATCAGCTGCCTCCTGCACACTCCCTACTGCAGATGTGCCTGCAACCAAGGTACATGCCCTTGACCGGAATCAAACCTGGGACATTTCAGTCCGCAGGCCGACGCTCTATCCACTGAGCCAAACTGGTTATGGCATATACTTTCTTATTTTAAAAATGTTTTATAGTAGGTACAAGTTTTTATAATAATAATTTTTAAACTACTGTTTAAGTAATTGCTGCTTAGCAAAGATAAATACATCATGAAAGGACAAAGTAAAGTCCCAAGTGAAGTAAAGAACTGAAATAAAGATTTACCAGCTTAGTTGGCTAGTGAAGACATCCAAACTGAATAACTCAGTTCTCTCAACCCTCCTTCTTCAATAGTATATTTCAGACCCTCAAAGAAAATTATGGTTAGAGAATAATAAATGACCAGAAAAATGATAAATTGTAAAATGTTACCGAAATTTCAACAGGATCATCAAGTTTTCCCTTTGAAGGCCATGCCCATTCTCTTACAATGTATCCATTTTTGTTGATCACCAGGCCTCCATCCTCATTAAACATCATTGATATTATTTGGCTGCCAAAAAAAGAAAGAAAGAAACATGACTCATTTACAAGAAACCTTCATGTACTCATTGATTTGGCCAAGGTGGTGGAAGTAACCAGGTCACAGCCTTCAAGAGGATGGGACTTCCTCCTATCACATTCTTGGAGGATGGTCACCTTGCCTCTACCTGAGTATCTCCCTTAAAGAGAACATTGGTATATACCTCTCATATGATCATGATCTCCCTTCTCTGAGACACATCCCCTTCCATTTCAGGAATGGACCCTGCTATCCATGATTATATACCATGTGGCCCTGGTGCCTTACTGTTGCTATTGAATCAGGGATGGACATCTGTCCCAGAACTTTGTTCCAAATGGATGCAATAATATATATAAAAGCCCATGAGGAAGGTGATGGGCACAGTGTATTCAAAGGACTGAAAGAAAACCAATGTGGCTAGAGTCCAGAGTGGTGTAAATGACACTGGATTGGCAGGTAGGAGCCAGATGTGCATGGCTCCCTTCTCCATATCATAAGTTTTGTGGTAAGAGCAAAAAATTATAGAAGGGTTTAATAACAAAGCAAAGAAGTGGCATGATCAAACAGATTGGTACATAATTAAAGTAAATGCCAGAGACTCATTAAGAGCTCACAGAGGTGGTCCAGGAGAAAGGACGACAGCTTGGACTAGGGCAGGAGTGAGAGAGATGGAGGCACATTCATGGATTCAAGAATCAACTAGGCTGGATAGATGGGATTTGGGTGATGAAGAACAAGGATGTAGCAATTTTATCTTCCCCATACTTTAATACAGGTGTATTAATGCAGCCTAGCATTTCATTAGCTTTTCTAGATGAGTAATATCACATTATGTGTTTATGTCTAAACCATCTTTGTGTCTTCTCTCTTCTCAGCACAGGACCTGGTACGGGGAGGGGCTTAATAAAAGTTTGAATTGCACTGATAGAATGAATTCAATTAAACAAGTACATATTGGTATCTTTTAGATGCAAGACTGTTCAGGCACTCTCAGGCATCTAGGGATGCCCACAGCAAGGTGCTCTCTCTGCACTCAGGACATTTTGAGTCCTGTGCTAATAATTATTTTGACAGACAGATAACATTTATTGGGAGTCTACTATGTACCAAGTCCTAAATACATGTTTTAACAGGCCATTGTTGCTTAATGGTTACAAACCATTGTAGAGCCAGATAGTTAATGGTATTGAAACTGGCTCTTCCATTTCCAAATTGTATGAATGTGGACTATTTCTTACATTTTCTGTGGTTCGGTTTCTTTATCTTAAAAATGAAAAAAACAATAGCATCTACCGCACAGAGCTGTTCTGAGGACTAAATGAGCTAATACGTATAACAGAGCCAGGCATCCTGTAAGTCCTTTAACAGTGTTGGCTTTCATTGACAATTCCATTTATAGGTATTATGAGCCCCACTTCCCAGCTGAGAACATGGATGGAGGGAAGTTAGTAAACAGAGTACCTGCCACCTAATAGAAAGTTCAACAGAGGGGCTCACCATTTAATGGAACAGTAACAGTTCACAGTATAAAAGGGGTGCTTTTGGCATAATTGATGAGCCCATAGTTCAACAGATATGCTAAAGGAGTGAAGCAACCAAACTAGAGAAATAAGAATAGAAGCCCTGAGCCTTGGACACCTAGAACGCATTCCTTTCTTGAAGAGTGCACCCTTTTACTCACCCTGGCCAGGCCAGCCTCCAGCTGTTCTCATTCCTGTGAGGCATCTCAGGGAAGACCTTAGCCATCCACCCCTGCTCTGCAGCAAAAGTTCTAGCTGCAGCAACAGTCTACCTGCCCGTGTGGCCTTTCCTATACACTGAATCCTTGCAACAAGGGTCCCAGTCCACACCTCCATTTAATTCATCTTCCTGAAGGTTCAAGTTGCTGAGCCTTCTTACCAAGACTCCCCTTTGGTGGGATGACAGATGCACAAGAGGAAGATCTGTTTAAAAGATCATTAACAGTGAAGTAATGAAATCCCTTTCAAGGCAGCTTTTTTGTTGTTGTTTTGTCCTCTCTTTCCTAGCTTTCAGTTATGCTGAAAGCAGACAGTATCCTCTGCCAAGGAATGGCCTGTGGTGCCCAGGATGAAATTACACAGGGCAGGACTTAGCTGTGAGGCTTAGCATTTTGGGCTTCTCTGAAGTTCCCAAAATATCATCAGCAGATGGTGTTGTATTCATCTGCTTAGTTACTGTTATCAAAGAAGACAAAGAGAGAATGATGAAGGCAGCCACAAGTGGGGGTGGGGGAGTTTTGTCATCTCCTCTTTGTTTCATGGATATAATTCTCACCTTGGATATTTAATTTTATGCAACAAATAACCAAGGAAACAATTCCCCAGTATAAACTAGACTCATTGGCAATATTAAAGTTTGATCAGGGCACTAAACATTCTAGTTTCTACCCAGCATCCACTCTCTATCCCTTCCTTTCTTTCTAACAAATTCCTATTCATTAAGCTCTTCACCTCTCACTGAGTTCATCCCCATTTACAGGGGTAGATGTTGAGTAGTCTAAGATCAAAGGTGCATGGCATTACCTTGGTTCAGGGGTGGGCCTATGATTAAGTTGGCCTAAAGAAACTGAAAGATAGGACATATAGTTTATTTTTGAAAAACAGCCCCCCTTCCACCCCACCACTAGATATGAAAAAGAAGATGTAGTGAGTGTCTTTGGTTGCCATCACGAGAACATTTGAAGAATGAATGCTACAAATAGCTAAGGGGAGAGATTTAAAGAACCTGGGTCTTTGATGGCATCATTGAACCATAAATTATGCTACATCTAGAGTCCATCCTATCTCCAATTTTAAATGGGATTTTTCTGTTACTTGCTATAGCAAAGCATTCTAACTCTACTTTCAGCAAAAAAAATATTCTAACTGCTGCAACCCCTGTGATTAAATATTTATGGCTGGCTCTCTTAAAATCCTGTCTGTCCCAGCCTCTCCAGCTACCCATTTTCAATAGCCTGACACAAATATTCCTAAAAGTCTTGTCCACTCATTATTCAATTATTCAAGTATTTAATAAGCACTCACTCTATACTGGGCACATTATTATGTTGGGGGTAGAGCAGTAAATAAGACACATGTGGTCTCTCCTATAAAGGAGCTCACATTCTAGTTGCACAGACCCAGTAAAAGGAAATTTAATTTTGAATTAAGATTAGTACTGAGAATAAATAGATAAAGTCATCACTAGAGTAATAAAAAGGAAAGGATGGGACTTAGACTGCTCTCACAGGGGCTACTTGCTTCTCCGGAGGACAGAACAAAGGCCTTCCTTCCTAACTGCAGGGTCTCCGCACACCTCAGTGTCCACACTTTGTTGTTACTATTTGTACCGTTTCTGGTAGAATCTCTTTATCTTGCTCTTGGGAATGCATTATAGGCGAGCATGAAATGTAAAGTATTTATTTAAATAAAAAGAAAACCTCTAAATTGGTCATTGAATTACCTCCCTGCAACTTTAGAGTTTGTGACATTTCTTGACCTTGCTAGTTCTTTCATTAGATCTGTGCAAGATCTAGACATCTGGTTAAGGGTTTTAAGCAGACACAACTATGAACCTCAGGAACTGTATCACTATTACTGTCGGTCATAACAAAACTTGTCCTAACCAGTTTGGCTCAGTGGATAGAGTGTCAGCCTGCGGACTCAAGGGTCCCAGGTTCGATTCTGGTCAAGGACATGTACCTTGGTTGCGGGCACATCCCCAGTGGGGGGTGTGCAGGAGGCAGCTGATCGATGTTTCCCTCTCATTGATGTTTCTGGCTCTCTATCCCTCTCCCTTCCTCTCTGTAAAAAATCAATAAAATATATATATTTTTAAAAAATGTATTTAAAAAAACAACAAAAAAAAACCCTGTTTCTTCCCCCAAGTACATGACCCACAAGGATATGAACTAATGACGAGAAACTGTTTTTGTACACTGTACATCCTTAATAATTTTACACGTATCAGATAGGGGTGCTCCTTATCTTCCTTTGTACAGACAGCTGAAATAAAGCACTCTGTCAATCTGCTATTTCAAAAAAATTTTTTAAAAAAAGGTGGTTAGGAAAGATTTTATTGGAAAACAGTCTGCAAGTTTCTCAAAAAGTAAAAAATAAAATAAAATAGTTACCATATGACCCAGCAATTCCACTCGTAGGTATTTACCAAAGAGAAATGAAAACATATGTCCACATAAAACTTATACATGAATGTTCACAACAACATTATTCATAGAAGCCAAAAAGTAGAAACAACACAAATGTTCATCAACAGATGACTGGAGAAACAAAAGGTGGTAGAGCCACACAATGGAATATTATTTGGCCATAAAAAAGAACTAAGTGCTAATACATGCTACAACATAGATGGACCATGAAAACTTTATGCTAAGTGAAAAAAGCTAGTCACAAAAGACCACATATTATATTATTTCATTTATAGGAAATATCTGGAATAGACGAATCTATAGGGGCAGAAAGTAAATTAGTAGTTGTCTAGGGTTGTAGGTGAGGGATTGGAATAATGAGTGACTGTTAATTGATTCACAAACTGTGGGATTCTGTAGAATATTAAAGAGCAGAAATCACAAAAGCTATAAAAATACAGACTTCAGAGTGTCTGAGCTTTATGAGCAGAAGATAAAAGGGAGAGACCTAAGATAAAAGGGAGTGATCAATCCAGGTTGTACCAACACAGGATATAGAAAAGAATTACAGGATGACATAGACTTCCAGGTGAGAGTATAAGAATATCTAGACCAAAACCAGGAGAAAGAAGAGAATCAAGCCTCATGAGTTTTCATCAAAACCTTTGAAAGGAGGGATTGGTGTTTAACAGATGAATTCTAGCGTGATCCATCTTATACGTGTTTATACTTCTCAAATTCTACTATAATCGGTCAAAATAGAATTGGGGATGGAGAGAGGCAAAGGGGGGAGGGAAAGAGAGAAGAAGAGAGAAAGAGAGAAGGAAGAGAGAGAGAGAAGTAATAGTTTAGATTCAGATGTTGCCCTTGTGATCAAACGCAAAAAGTTAAATAATAAATAAATAAATAATGGCTGCAATAGTTTGCAGCTTCTTCCAAGAAGAGTAAGAGTATTTTCTCCATCTCCTGATTTGGCCATGTGACTTGCTTTGACCAGTGAATCATTAGCAAACGCAATGCTTGAAGAGGCTGGAAAAGTGCTTATGCACTGGGATTCATCTTCACTATTGTTGCTTTTAGAACTCAGCCGCCATGTGAAGAAACCTGAGCAAGCCTGCCAGATACTGGAGACATATGCCCCAGTTGCCCTGTTGCTCTAGTCAAGTGACAGATGTCTAACCCCAAAGCCCATATTCATAATCAAAGCATCACCATCATCATCACCACCACCACCATCATCATCATCATTATAGCATCTACTCTCATTATTATTCATGTAGTATATACTCTCTCTCAACATGTTAAGGGTTGGAAAGAGAAAAGAGCACATCACAATTAGAGTCTGAAAACTAACCAATGCTTTTCTCTATACGGGGCTTTGGTAAAGGTATACATCTTTTTTGAACCTCAGTTTCCTCAAGTGGGAATTAGACCTAACCATAGGGTTCCTGGGAAAAATAAAAACATGGAAAAGTTATCTCTTTAAAAAAAATGATTTCAGAGAGGAAGAGAGAGGGAAAGAGATAGAAACATCAATGATGAGAGAGAATCATTGATTGGCTACTTCCTGCACACCTCCCCCACCCCACACCCTCCACTGGAGATCAAGCCCGCAACCCGGGCATGTGCCCTGACCAGGAATTGATCTGTGACCTCCTGGCTTATAGGTCAGTGCTCAACCACTGAGCCATGATGGCCAGGCAAAAAGTTATCTCTTGACTTTTTTTTTTAAAAAAGGGCTTTCTTGACGTAAAGTGATATATGTCTGCAATTAATAAAGGGGATATGTTTTAAGCTAGCTCACCAGAAAAGTTTCTAAAGAATCTAACTTTAGCCCTAACCGGTTTGGCTCAGTGGATAGAGCATCGGCCTGCGGACTGAAGGGTCCCAGGTTCGATTCCGGTCAAGGGCATATACCTTGGTTGTGGGCACATCCCCAGTAGGGGGTGTGCAGGAGGCAGCAGATCGATGTTTCTCTCTCATCAATGTTTCTAACTCTCTATCCCTCTCCCTTCCTCTCTGTAAAAAAATCAATAAAATATATTTTTTTTAAAAAAAGAATCTAACTTTAACAATCCCTTAAAAATCAAGTAAAATATATTTGTTCTTCATAAAAAAAATTGTTACTTTTCCACCTTGTCTGTAGTGTCACAGAATAAGATGTGAAAGTTAAAATGCCATAAAAACTACATAGTGTTTCCGACTCTTTCAAAACTGTTCAACTACTAGGGTTGGGAGAGGAAAGTATGTGCTTTCTCAGCCTTTGAAATGCTTCCTGATTCTGTCATCTTCTTTTCATCTCAACATCAAAGTTGGGAAAAGCTCTTCCCCACCAAGGACAGGTGTATACATGCCACTCACTGAGGCACTTTGCTGCCCCATTAATCTGCCTCTTTTTCTATTTGCATCTTGAGAATCAAGCATCAGCCTTTTATTTCTCTTAGCTTTTTGCTGACCTGCACTCTCTCAGCTGGAAAGCTGCTGACACATTTTTACAGGTGATTTGGCTCATAAAAACAGCCAAGGAAAGGAATCAGGGAGAAGGGGCTTCACCAGAAGCATGGTCAGTGTATATGAAGTGCTGAAAATGGCAGAAATACACAAACACATATTTATTAACTTGTTAAGAAAAAAGAAGGGAGTTCCTTGCTTTCTGGATGACCTAACTCCCAACTCCCAGGGTCTTGTAACCAAGAGAAGTCAAAACACAGGGTATGGGAAAAATATGTGTTTGGGACTCATTCAAAAAATTCAAATTCAGCAAATAGGTGAATTTGAAAATTTTAAAATTTCCAAGTATTTACACTGTTCATGTACATGACATTTTTAATGGGAATGTTAGGTAACTCAAACCACCAAGAAATTCTGCTACCCTCACAGAGGCCTCTGGTGAACAGTGTATGAAAGTCAAGGAAAGGAGAAAATTCCCCAGTTGGCTCAAATAAAAAGATAAGCATGGAACAGACTGTGGAATTTCAGAGGGAAGGTGGGGGAGGGTGGGTGAGTGGGAAGAGATCAACCAAAGAACTTGTACGCATATATGCATAACCCATGGACACAGACAATAGGGTGGTGAAGGGCGGTGGGGATGGGGGGGATACTAGAAGAGGTCAATGGGGGGGGAGCGGGCAAGGGGATATGTAATACTTTCAACAATATAGATTTTAAAAAAATAAAAAGCCAAAATAAACTCACAGACACAAGACAAAGTTGAGAACAATATTCAGAGAAGGCAGGGTTTCAAAACTAGAAGAGACCACAAGATCATACCCCTAAGAAATTTGCAGAAATTTTGAGGACAAGCAACGTTAATGGGGTGTGAAATGGGAGTCCTGTCAGTGTACCTAGTTCTTAAGGGGTCAGACATGCCCAGCTGACACTTGGCTCACCCATTAACAGCCTCCCTGCTTTAGCTCCCAACCTGTGCATTCTTGGGGGTCTTGCATTCATATAGGTTCCCCCTGTTCTTAAGAGTCATAGCATCTCTTCATGGATGGCTCAATTGGATTCTTTTGACACCCAACGTCTTTTGGCTTGTTCTGATTTGCAAGTTCATACATGGGAACAGTCATGAACACATGTGTATGCTTCATTTTCCTTACCAGTTTTCCCAATTAGATTGACCATCTAAAAGATTGCTTTCCCACCCTCCCCTTTGTTAGGATTTAGCTCTTTCTCTACCCCTTAGCTTACCCACAAGTTCTAGTTTGTCTGGAATCTCACGTACCCCTTAGGAAAAGAAATACTACCACATCCAAAAGGTGTAAAGGTCCCAAGGATAACTTGATCTGGCAAGTCACTGAATATGTTGGTGTACATGCCACCCCAAGGGAGGGCAGAATAGCTTTGACAGACAGCTACACGGCCAGACGGATAGATAAAATCAAGGTTAAGGAACTGATATTGATAAAACACACAATAATGATAATAATAATTCTTATATAGAATGCCATTAATTCTTAGTCAATTATTTCAATTAGCTATTTACAGATAACACAACAGAAGTCCAGAGAGGGTAACTCAATACCCCATAGTCACTGAGCATGATAGTGCCAGGCTAGCACACTGGTTCCCTGACTCCCAGTTGCATGTTCCTACCATACACTCAATTACCTGCACCCTCATTTTAGCCCTGAATTCTTTGAAATCAACCATGTGAGTAACAACAGGTAAGTCTGGTCAGACTGGTCCAGTTAATGGCAAAGTTGCTGAAAACCAAAGTTGCCCGTTGGTACCCAGCATTGCAGGGTGTGGTCATTCCAGCACACAGCAGGAGGACAGGATCTCCCCACCAATGTCTATGGACAGACAGGAGCAAAGGAAGGCTAAGGGATAATTGCGGATATGTGAACAATTTAAAAAACCTAGCTGTACCAACTTCTATAAAACTATGACGGACTCTCGAGGTCTATTTCATTTTGGATTTGTAAGAATTTATTACAAACGCCCTCTTCTCTTTAAATTGGATTTTCTAGATGCTAAATCCCCATGTCATCCTCTCTACTAATCAGAAAATGCAAGGAAAACTCATTTTCTCAGCACCACATGAACACTCAGGTGCTTAACAAAAAGACTGGTTATAACCAGAGGTTTTCTTAAATAGAAGTAAAGTTTGTGAACTGGAGAATTTGTCTCAACCTCTTTGACTTCTCCTGCTCCCCCAGCATGAGGGAATGCGGACCCCTGGGAGAAAGGGACTGAATAAGCACAAGACATCAGACGTCCTTTTGGAAATTTCTGATGATACAGAAACACCCCACCTGTCAGCCTCTTCTACCATTCCTGGCCCCCTCCATCCTTCTTTCCCTTTGGAATTTCACAAGGATATTAAATCATGGAGGAACCGTCTATCAAGGCGTAATGGAACTTTTTCATCCCTGGGTCATCCTGTTGGACTGCTGGCATCTGAGGCTTCCCCTTCAGCAGCTCCAGCCAGAAATAGTGAGAACCAAGGGGACTGTTGTCCACCTCTGCCTCCTGTTTAGGATCATTATAGTGGCGCAGAATAAGTCGTTTGTTGAATCCCTCTTTCTTCAGCTTGGCTGCTTCTGTTTTGCTGTTCAAAAGAAAAGAATTTGAGACTTGGCTAATTGCTTGGTTTTATCAAAGGCTGGAGGATGGCCAATGGCTGTTCTAATGGGCTTTTTTTATTTTTAATACTCACCTGAGGATATCTTCATTAATGAGAGAGAGAGAGAGAAACATCTCTCAGTTGCCTCCGCTCAGACCAGAGATGGGACCTGTAATCTAGGTATGTGCCCTGACTGGAAATTGAACCCACAATCTTTTGGTGTTTGGGACAATGCTCCAACCAATGGAGTCACCCAGCCAGTGTTTAATGGGCTTCTTTTAAATCAAGATATCTGGATTTTGAAATCCTTAGCTGAGCATTTAAGGAGTGCCTGCCATTTTTAAAGAGTTATTGAGCACCCACTGTGTGTGAAGCACTATACCAGAGGCTGTAGGAACTGCAGGACTAGTAAGTAGCCTTTGTCCCCATAGGAGCGGTATGACACATGTGGCACAGGCTTTGGATGAGAACTGAGATGAATCCTGGCACTGCCACTTGGGACCACTGAAAGTAAGCCAAGTACTAAACTATGAGCCTTGCTTTCTTCATCTGTAAAATATGGATAGCAATACCTCACAGAATTGTAAGGAATCGCTGGTTAATGCACGGACCTCAGTATTTAGCATGCACTCTATAAATACTAGTTGTTTTCATTACATTTTAGTGGGGATTATACACATACATGTTTATTAATAATAAGGTAATAAAGAGGAAGATTAGGTAAATACGAAACAACCTCGCTTCTAGGTTTTAGACTAGACCCTGAAATTAAGGTAGCCTCTTAGGACATTCATTTAACCATCCACAAATATTCACTAGGTGTCTTCCACAGGCAAAATTCATGAGAAAGATGCTATCTATTTCCATTCTAAAGAGAGCGCCCAAGTTATGCAGCTGCATGGGAGAGCCAGGCTTCAGTGTATGCATATTCACTCCAAACTCTCTACTCGAATCTCTCCACTTCACAATACTATTTCCCACATTTCTAGTGTTGGAGCTGTGGGCACAGTATGAAATGCAGACCCGCCAGGGCTCTGTATCTGAGGGTCAGTCATGAAGCAGACCTCCCTAGTTCTTGCCCAGCTTCCTACACACTCGTGTACCCAAGTAGCAGGTAGTTGTTGGCAACATGCCAGTAGAAGCCTCCAGAGTCAGGCTGGCAAAGCAGAGGTCATACACTAAAGAGACAGTCTTAGTTCTCTTGGAGACCAACACCACCTGCTTAATAACCACATGGGCTTCTGGCTTGCTTTTACTCAGTAATCCCAGCAACCAAAAGTGGGCTGCTGGGCTTCTCTATTATTAAGACAAAATATGGGCATTTAATGTGGGAGATCCATGATCAACACTAGAGAATAATCAGAAGTGTCAGGAATGTAACTAGGGGAAGGAGGAGCCACCTTCCCAGAGAAGAGTAAGCAGTTTGGACATTTCTAACAGCATCATAGAGTGGAACTCAAGACACACAAACAAGCCCTACCTGTTTTGGTTTAGTGGATAGAGCACTGGCCCTCAGACTGAAGGGTCCCTGGTTTGATTCAGGTCAAGGGCACATAGGACAGTTGCAGACTCCATCCCCGGCCCAGTGGTGGGCATGCAGGAGGCAACCAATCGATGTGTCTCTCTCACATTGATGTTTGATGTTCTCTCTCTGTTTTAACCCCTCCCTTCCACTCTCTCTAAAAATCAATGGGAAAATATCCTTTGGGTGAGGATTAACCAAAATAAAAAATAAACAAAATAAATAAAAAACCCAAACACACAAACAAGCAAATCTCAGTAACAACATAAAAGAATGTATAAGGTTGCCCTCAGCAAGTCCTTTCAGATTTAGAGCAGATTCAAACATGAATCCTTGATGTTTTTATCTTAAGTTGTACTTGAAAATTCCTGAAATTGAGCTGGCATATCTCAAGGAGAGTCTTGGAATATTTGGAAGATATAGTCTGAATGCGTGTGCTTATCAGTTGAGTATGAGATCTGGGGTGTGGGAAGAGTTATGATGAAAGAAGAGTTTTTAAAGGTTTAAAAATAAGTAATTGAAAATAATACAGCTGATTAATAAAAGGCGGGAAAGGTACAACAGCCACACCATTGTTGAGCACTGGGAGTGGGCATCCTAGCAATCATCAAGAGTCACTGGTTCTTCCAAGATGCAGGAGGGCATGCTTCCCAGTGAGCCTGTGGGGAAGGAACCAGAGCCGGGAGGATGGGCAAGGACCAAATCTGCCACTTCGTAGTTGGAAAATGGAAATGCTTAATGAACAGCAGCTTTCTCTCTTTCCCCCTTTGTCTCTTCTCTTGCTTTCCTCCTCCTGCTGCTCCTTCCTTTCTTTCCCATGTTCTCATGAAAACATATCCCACTGTCAAAAATGAGGTGAGTGGGCAAAATTATCGAATATGACAAAAGCAAAGCACTTATAGGTTGCCATTTTTTCCCACACCAAAACATGCATGCCTCTCCATTGATAAGCATCAATGGTACAATATCAGTTTAACAGCACACAATTATAATCCACTGGGAACACGAGTCTAATTACTATTCTCCAAGCCTAATCTTGGCCTTTCATTCAATGCCTAAACATGATTTTATTCTTCTGTGATTCTCCACAAATGAATCTTTTGGATTATTCTTAAAAGAAAGGTAAGAATGCCACTAAAGTGTAAATATCTATAATCATTGGGAGAAAAAAGGCATACTCCACCTCCTTACCAATAAGACCAAAAATTAAGATAAAAAACTCCAGTGCAAAAAACCCCAACGCAAAATCTCTTGCATTCTATAAATGCCACATTACTTAAATAGTCAGAGTGGGCAGCTGTAATTCAGGAAAGTTCCCCATTACCCTTTTAAAAGCAGTGCTTCCTTTTCTAAAGAGTCTTTTAGTCATTGCTTTAAGACTAATCAGCTTCCCATGCCAGCAAAGAGCCTCTTTTCTGCTTTTTCTCAAAATGTTGGCAGTGGCCATGGTCTTACTCTCTTCTTGCTTAAGGACCAGAAGTTGGCCTCTGGTTTTTCCAACAGGTGATGATTACCAACACCAAGTTGATTAATTCAAAAAAGCAGTCCTAACACTTGCACATTTCTCAAAAGTTTCAGGTGATGGTCATCCCCAGGAAAAGTCATTGCTAGGACTTAAGGACACAGTCCTTCTCTAAGTCAGATGTTACCCAATTATGCCAGCCCTCTGGTATTTATACCACTCTAAGACAGAAGCTGGAATAGAAAGGGAACTATACCTCAAATTACCTCAAATCTAATAGGCCTAAGAGTCTAATAGTAAGCTAAATTCCTTACGGTGGGGGCATCCACTGAATGCAAGAATTGAAGAAATGTTTGGAGAATACCTATTACCATTTTATAGATGAAGGAGCCAAAGTACAGAAAAAGGAATATTTGCTATATAATAGTTACTGTTTAATGAGCATTTACTATAGCATTTTTTTAAATCTGCACCTGAGGATATTTTTCTATTGATTTTTAGAGAGAGAAAGACAGAGAAAGGTGAGAGAAACACATAGATTGGTTGCCTCCAGCATGCGCCCTGACCAGGGCCCAGGTTGGGGAGCAGCCTGCAACGGAGGTACGTGCCCTTGACTGGAACGAAACCCAGAACCCTTCAGTCTGCAGATCAATGCTCTATATACTGAGCCAAACTGACTAGGGCTTTCCTATAGTATTTAGCTGTATTATTTCATTTAATGCTTTCAACAATCCTATGTGGCAGATTCTAGTAGGATCCCTGTTTTATATGAGAAAAGGAAGCTAAGTACCCCAAATCCCATGGTTGGTAAATGGGAGCATGAAAACTGTGTAGACTCCAATCTTGGCTCTAGACCTTCACAGACAATGATCCTTGTACTCTGGTCACACAGCTAAGGAATGACAGGGTCAAGGTTAGGAGCAAGTCTGCGATTCCCAGGGTAGTGCTTTTGCATCACCAGGCTCTAACAGTGAATATGAGTAAAATCAGAGCACTTAGAGCTTCACCAGGTAAGGCCCAGAGATCTGACTCAGGCTCAGACAAAAGGTCTAGGTAGACCTGTCTAGAGAATGTGCCTTGGGATCTGGTCTAGAATGGAAGGGTTCACTAGGTTTGTTAGACCGGACTTCCTGTGATAAATCCAGAGTCTATATCAGTGTGGACTGCCACTGGGGTTAGGAAAAAACTCTTTCTTTCTGCCTTTAATTTTTTGGGGGTCTGACTTGATATTAAACATCTATAATGTCTGTGTAGCAAGTGTGGTAGAAATGTGGTAAGGTAAAAAGGCTGACAGTTCTGATTTGCCTAAAAATGCATTTCATCCAGCAAGCATACATTTAATTTCCATTGGTATCTCTAGCCCTGGTAACCAGGGGATGTTAGGATTCAGCTGCTTTGCTTGCAGAAATGTTTTATAATGCACAAACTGTAAAATTACCTGTGCTCTTTTTTTTTATACAGGTTTATCGTTAATGTAAATATATCTCTTCTTAAATAAATATATACACATATTTGAATTTGTCTCACCTGTGCTCTTTTTAAAGCTTGGATTTTGTATATGACAGATCCTTTGGGAACTAATTCTACCGGCTTCAGCAATTCTCATTGTTAAAAACAAACAAACAAAAAAACCACTCCCTTGCCCTGGATGATTTGGCTCAGTGGATGGAGCATTGGCCTGCAGACTGAAAGGTCCTGGGTTCGTTTCTGGCCAAGGGCACATGTCCGGATAGTGGGCTCGATCCCCAGTGTGGGGCATGCAGGGGGCAGCCGATCAATGATTCTCTCTCATCATTGATATTTCTGTCTCTCTCTTCCTCTCTGAAATCAATAAAAACATATTTTAAAAAACAACACACTTCCAGCCCCTTGACGTTATTACTATGGGTCATGCATAAAAGCACTTAACTCACCCCTACTTGTGTGCCAGCTAAATTCTCCTCCTCCATCTACACTGACTAGCTATCTCTACTTGGTTCTAAACCCACTGTTTCAAGAAACTATCTCATGGTATTGGGTTATTATTTAAAATGCTTTCTATTTGCTTAGTGTGTTAGTGTCCACAAAGCATGTTTATAAATATTGGGTTGCTTTAAGCTTCATAACACCCTGCTGTGGTAAGTAGAAGACATCTTATTATCCCTACATGACTAAAGAAACAGAGGTTCAGGGAGTCCACGTACTTACACAAGATCCCATGGCCCCTGACTAATGAACCTGAATGTTCTGACTCCAAGTTTGTCTTATTTTTTCCTTTATTTTTCAGAACAATTATATGTAAATAGCAAAACTGAGTGGGAAGTACAGAGAGTTCACAGGTATACCTCCTGAACATTTGGTTTTCTTTTCCTTAAAATATGCTGCCTGACTCACATTACTTTGAGGCCTTTATAAACTTGGAAAACTAATTCTATGTTCACCTGAAAGAATACATTTGTGAAAACTGGCTAAGACACTTTGATGTAGAAAGAGTAACAAGAGGAATTTTGCTGTATTAGATATTAAGATAATAATAACTAACATTTATTAAGTACTTTTGGGGGCTAGTAATATTTATAGCAATCCTAAAAGATAGCTACTATGACTGTTTCCATTTCACAGTTGAGGAAAGTGAGCAAAGAGAAGTTAATTGACTTTCCCAAAGTCACATGAATGAGTGGACCTGGGATTTTAACCCAAACAGTTGGGCTTCAAGGCTCTTTCTAAGACCATACTCTGCCTCTGATATTTTATAATCTGAATAATTAAAATAGCTGAAAACTTAATAGGCAGATTAATGGAATAGAACAGAAAGCTCAAAGGCAAACCTTAATGTATATAAGACTGATGATGTAATTAGGTTGAAAATTCAAATCAGTGGATAACAGAGAATATATTTAATATATGGCTCCAGAGAGATAATAATGTTGCGGTTAAATGCACAGGCTTGGTATTAGACAAACCTAAGCTTATATACCAGTTCACCCACTTAACTAGCTCTCTGACCTTGGCCTAAGAACAGCAACTTACTCATGGAAGCATATAAATTGCTTCATGTAGTGCTTTACACAAAACAAGCACTCAATAAACACTGGCTGTTAGCATTAGCACTCAATAAATACCAGCTATCATTATTTTTGGCACCAGAGGAATAAAGCTAGAATCTTATCCCCTCACACCACACACAACAAAATGTCCAGCTAAATGTAGAAAAAAGAAATAAAAAATAGGGTATGTCTACCTAATCTCAGAATGAGAAAAGGCTTTCCACTTATAAAACAATGGGGAAGCACAGCCGGTGTGGTTCAGTGGTTGAGTGTTGACCTATGAACCAGGAGGTCACGGTTCAATTCCCCAGTCAAGGGAAATGCCCAGGTTTGGGCTTAATCCCCAGTAGGGAGCATGCAACAGGGATCAGATTAATGATTCTCTCTCATCATTGATGTTTCTATCTCTTTCGTCTTCTCCCTTCCTCTCTGAAATCAATTAAATATATATATATTAAAAAAAATTTTTTTTAACCTTAAAAAAACAGGGAAAAATCTTAAAACAACACATAAATAATTATACAATAAGAAAAGTTAAAACACTGACATCTTAATCATAAAATTAAAAGGAGCCCTAACTGGCTTGGCTCAGTGGATAGAGTGTCAACCTGCGGACTCAAGGGTCCCAGGTTTGATTTCAGTCAAGGGCATGTACCTTGGTTGCGGACACAACCCCAGTAGGGAGTGTGCAGGAGGCAGCTGATCTATGCTTCTTTCTCATCGATGTTTCTAACTCTCTATCAATCTCCCTTCCTCTCTGTAAAAAATCAATAAAATATATTTTTTTTAAAATTAAAAGGAAATAAATTGCAGAAATGAATATTTATCACAAATAACAAAAGATTAATATACTTAATACTTTAAAATCTTAAATGAACAGGTAAGAAAGACTCTAAAACCCATAGGGAGAAAAGGTACAGAGATTAGGAACACCTGGTTCACAGAAGAAATATTTTTAAATATCAAAAAATACTTAGAGCCCTAACCAGTTTGGCTCAGTGGATAGAGTGTCAGCCTGCGGACTGAAGGGTCCCAGGTTCGATTCCGGTCAAGGGCATGTACCTTGGTTGCGGGCACATTCCCGGTGGGGGGTGTGCAGGAGGCAACTGATCGATGTTTCTCTCTCATCAATGTTTCTAACTCTCTATCCCTCTCCCTTCCTCTCTGTAAAAAATCAATAAAAAAATATTTTAAAAATACTTAGAAAGTTAAACCTCTCTAGTTAGTAAATAGACACTTAAGAGTATTCTTTGTCTATCAATTTATCAAGGTTGAATAACCTTAAGAATTACATTCAGTGCTAAGACTGTTGAGATGGCCTCTCTCACATTACTATGAAGGGCTAGTGGCAGGATTTTTCTAGAAAGCAATTTGGCAGTAACTTTCTAGAACTTTAAAAATGTTTATATACTTTAAGTTCCACTTCTAGGAATATTGCTTTAGGAAGGAATCAAGAAACAAAAAATATTTATGGGACCACTGAACAAATGTAAATATTCAATTAATAGGAGACTAGTTCAAAAAAGCAAGAAACATCCATGCAATAGACTTAATTCAAAGCAGCCATGCAAAATCTTATTTCTGAAGAATTTAACAGCATGGGAAAATGCTCATGTTATCAAAGAAAAAGCAGGACAAAATGGGATTCGAAAGATAGTATATAGCTTAACAGATAATATATAAACACGTAAAATACATAGCATTTAAATAGTACTTAACTACATGTATGGGTGTGTATGTGTTTATATATGTAGATAGACAAGGAGAGGTATAGAGCCTATGTGACCCTGGACAAGTCACCCTATCACCTTGCCTATTGTATTCATAATATGAAAAGGTATGTGCACAAACAAACCTTTCTCTTCCAGGTAACTCATGGAAAAGCCGGAGGAAAATATGTCAAAATGGTAAAAAAAAAAAAAAAAAAAAAAGGTATTCCCTTATTGAAAAGTTTGTTTTTTCTTCTTACGCTTTTGTAAATTTTTGAAAAATTTAAATACTAAGAATGTATCAAAATACATTCCTGCAAACAGTATGAGGCATTTTCACACAGAACTGGAGTAGAAACAAAGTGGGTAGACTTTGCTGTCAGATGCAGCTGGGTTTCAGCCCTGGCTCTGTCTTTGTCTTGCTGCATGGCTGAATGAATTGCCACAATCTGTGTCACATTAGTTTCCTTGTCTGTAAAATGGAGATGATAACTGTACCTCTCTCCTGGCATGGTTTTAAGGAGTATAGATAACATGTAAAGTGCTAGGTTGACTGTCTAGCACAGAGTATTTTGTCAATGCCTGCTATCGCTATCACCTCCTAATTCTTTTATTTGTCCCCTGTTGATTGTTAACTTGCTGAGATGTTTAGTTTCCAATTTTACATAAAAACAGGGACTGACTTTATGTTTCCTTAGAACAGTATTTTGCTCATAGCTGGCTTTTCTTTCCTTGCCTACTTCTGTTCCCCAACACTGTTACACACGATGCTGTACTGGTCATATGATAAGGCTGGTTGATAAGTCATGTGTCATAGAGAGACTTCCACGAGTTACCTGGAAGAGAAGGGATTGTTTGTGCACATATCTTTTCATATTATGAATGCAATAGGCAAGGTTAATAGGGTGGCTTGTCCAAGGTCACATAGTCTCTACACCTCTCCTTGCCTATCTACTGTATCATATGCCTCATAAAAATATATGATTCTGAAGACTGCAGAGGGCTCCCTACATTTGAATTATGGCTTCTTGTAGCTTCTTCACAGCAATATCGAGGACTGTCTTCCATTTCCGAATTTCCAATTTTGTGTGAGGATAGTGAAAGATCCAACCTTTAAAAAAAAAAAGACATTAACAAAAAAGGGATATTTATTTCAAAATTTACCCCAAGTCAGTACCCACTGGGTAAATCCTGCCCATCAGTCTACCAAAGCCTACTTGAAAAGGGAACCAAAATTCATTTATATTAAAGTATAAGTAATTATCATCTTAAGAATTACCTGTCCTCAAGGAGATTTGCTCTAAAATGTGATCAAGACTTTAACTCCAAGGAATTAAACCCCTATGATGACATCTGAAGTATTAGAGGCCTTTCAAGAATCCCTACACACACTGTAGACCTACAGATGAGGGTCTTCAGTTTCCCCGTCTCAGGAAAGAATCCTGTGTACTGGAGAGAACATTTTATTGGTAGTCTATAGATTTGGGTCCTTTTCCTGACTATCCCACTAATCTGTTTGGGTACTCAACATCTTTAGGCTTCAGACTGCTCATCTGCAAAATGAAAGAACCGAATGACATGATCTCTAAGGTCTTTCAATTCTAATGTTTTCCCCTTGTAAAATTCTACCCTTGTAGTGAACATATGGAAAGATTCACAGATGGCTTGAAGGAATTTGGAAGAGAAAACCTTGCATTTTCTTTATTCCATCCTGCCAAGTCTAGTCCATTCAATAAACCAGTAAATTACATATGAAAGAAAAATTTAAAAATGAAGATATGAAAGGGGTGGAAGGCATGGAATCTTACCACACAAGCACTGTTATTGTTTTGGTGTAGCTTCTTCCAAATACTGTTTATTCTGTCTTCAGATCTTTTGCCTTAACCACAAACTCTTCATTTGGCCGTAACTCCAGGTGAAATTTTGAATCAGGACATTGTATCTCTCCTCTGCTTTTGTCCTCACCTCCATTCCCCACCCTAACTCTAAGTTAAGGGCAGGATTTCTTCTCTTCCAAAACAATGGATCTAGTTGACTTTTCTTACTTTGAGGTATCGTCCCAATCCCATCCCATGGGATTCAAGTTGGGCTGACAATAATACGTTCTAGCAACCCGTGAGCCAATGACCCAGGTTTGACCAACAGCATTACTTTATTTCCCAGGCCACCATGATTGGCCATAGGGTGGGCACTTGACTCAAACAGAGCTAATCTGAGTCATTATTTAGAACTGAAACATGGGCCTTGGGTGGGGAGGGGAAGGAGAGCACTTTCTTCCCAAGCTGGAAGCACATGAACCTATGGCTGGCAGTGACCATCTTTACAATGTGGGGTGAGCCTAACTGTAGAATTCAACCAAGCAGAGGTGGAAAGAACATGGTGAGTCCCACATCCTGCCTTGGACACTGTTCCTGCAATTTTTTCTTTAATCTTCTGAGCTAGCCTCTAAGACATGAGCAAATAATTCTCTTGTTGCTTAAGCGCGTGTGAGTTGGGTTCTTGTGGCTTACTGCCTAAAGATTCCAGGCTCATCCCTATAGGACCATGAGAACCATCCTAACTTTAGACTGGAAGGACTGAACAAGCACCATCACTGGATTCCTTAGGATTAGATAATGTAAGTTTTTCCAGCCTCCCACTTTGAGATTTCAATCTCTGACCTTCAATGATAAGGCCTTGCTCCTTGTTCACAGATTATCTAGTTGGCTGGCCACCGCTTGCCATCTAATTGCTTGCTGGGGGATTTCCAGTCATTGGATTTTACCCACGTATTTGGATTCTTCGACATTTTCATCTAGAATTCTCTTATTACCTTAAGATTTACTTCATTCCTATTTGCTGTTTTACCATACCTACTGGCTTGTTCTTAGCATATGCACCTGGGTCTAGTTCCTCAATATCTGTCCCACCCCAGTGAGACAGTTCTAGTTTTAAATTTTGATCCCTCAACACATCAAATTCAGAAGTATAAATAGAGAATGGGGAGCTGTGGAAGGAACACTTATCACTAGACACATTATCTAAAAGCAGATCCTTTCAACTATTTTTAAGGTTGTTAGGACTATGATAAAAAGGCCATGAAAAGCAAATCTATAAGACATATGGCAGTCAGCCTCAACTCCTACTGCTTCTCTGAGCTACACAGCTATGTTATGTTTGTGTCCCAAGGAATAATAAGTTTTCCTTTTCCTAACAACCCATATCTTATCCCTTTTATAACTTCATTCAGGTATAGAGAGCATTCTTTCTAGATTTGGGCAACCATAAACTTTCTTGGGCAGTCTCCTTTATAACATGTAAACAATTTAAGAATCTATTTTTGCCTTTAACACAGAAGCCTTGGTTCCAAACCCAGAATGGTAGGTTTTTGTGTTGGAAGGGCCCTGGGTTGCTCTTCTAGGGACACAAATGTCATTGTTACGTAAACTAGTTCCTCAAAATCATGAAGGAAAAACTCACAGTGTACAGGAGTGGAGAAACCAGGAAGAGCTGGGTTTGATGGTGATACCTTTGAAAAGTTTGACTTCAAATCTATGATTGTGGTACTAAGAGGATGTCTGGGAGAAAGGCTTCAAATTCAGTGAATGGAAGTGATCCTCACTCTGGTTGCTCATCAAAATTGACCCTGATTTGGGTGGGTAAAGGGATCTTACCATTTTCTAAACAGACCTTGGACGACAGTGAGAAGTGAATGACAAAAGGTAAATTGCTTTCCTGGAAGATCTGGGAATACTGCTTTTGGCTGAAAACAGCTAAGGGAAAAAAGAAGAAGGTGAGGAGAGAAGGAGAAAAAAAGCTTTTTGCTAGATTGTCAAAAAAAAAGCCCAATTGTCAATATTTTAATATTTTTATGAAGGTATTAGTTTGGTGAAGACCAAGGGAGGGAGAGGCAGGGGTGGGTGGAGATGGGCAAAGGGGAAGGGGCAGAAAGGGGGACACCTGCATTAATTTTTTAAATTAAAAATTAAAATTTTTAATTAAAAAAAGAGAAAAGCATAAAAATACACTGGAAGAAAATATTTGCAAAGCACATTTACAACAAAGGACTAATATCTAGAATATATAAAGAACTCTGAAAACTCAACAATAAGAAAGTAAACACCCTAGCCAGTTTTGCTCAGCGGATAGAGCATTGGCCCGCAGACCGAAGTGTTCCGGGTTTGATTCTGGTCAAGGGCACGTACCTCTGTTGGGTTGCAGGCTTCTCCCCAGCCAGGGAGCTGGTCAGGACACATGCAGGAGGCAACTAATCGATGTGTTTATCTCACATCGATATTTCTCTCTGTCTTTCCCTCTTTCTTCCATTCTCTCTCTAAAACAAATAATCAATGGAAAAATATCCTTGCGTGAGGATTAAAAATTTTTTTCTCTTAAAAATAAAAAGGAAGCAAACAATCCAGTTAGAAAATGAGCAAAGACATAAAAGACATTTTAGTGAAGAGGATATATAGAGGACACATATTCCACATCATTAACCATTAGAGAAATGCAAATTAAAACCACAGTGAAGGACCTAGCTGGGTAGCACAGTTGGTTACAGTGTCGTCCCAATATACCAAGGTTGCAGGTTCGATCCCAGGTCAGGGCACATACAAGAATAAAGCAATGAATGCACAAATAGGTGGAACAACAAATCAATATTTCTCTGTCTCTCTCTCTCTCTTTCTCTCTCCCCCCTTCCCCTCTCCAAAACCAACCAAAAAAAAAAAAAAAAAAAAAAAAAAAAAGAAAGAAAAAATAAGCATGAATAAAATCCCACTGAAATATCATTACATGTCTATAAGAATGGCTAAAATAAAAAAGGTGATGACATACACATACTGGCCAGGATATCACTCATACATTGCTGATGGAAATGTAAACAGTACAGCTTCTCAAAAAAAGTTTGGCATTTAACAGTTTGGCACTTAACATATAAAAGTAAACATGAGATTAACATGCGGCCCAGCACCGGTCTTCTGGGTATTTATCAAAGAGAAATCAAAACTTACATTTACACAAAAACATGTATACAAGCAGCTTTCCTAATAGACAAAAGGTGGAAGGAAGGAAGCAAGGAAGAAAAGGAGGGAGGGAGGGAAAAATCCAGATGTCCTTCAAGGAGTGGATGGTTAAACAAACTGTGATACATTCATACTGCAGAATATAGCTAAGCAGTAAGAAGGAACAAATTACTGATACATGTAACCTGGATGAATCTCTGAGAATTAAGCTAGTTGGAAAAAAAGGCTATCACCAAAAGTTATACATTGTATTATTCCAGTTCATATAATCTTGAAGTGACAAAAATATTAAAATGGGGTACACATTGGTGGTTGCCAGGGTTAAAGAAGGGGTAGGGCAGGAGGAACATAGTCTTGCCTGCAAAAGGACATGAGTGATCCTTGTGGTAATGCAAGCATTTTGAATCTTGACTGCATCAATAGCCTGGTTGCGATACTATACAATAGTTTTGCAAGATGTTGCCATGTGGGGAAAAAATGGGTAAAGGGTATATGTGATCTTTCTACATTATTTGTTATAACTGCATGTGTGTCTGTAATTACCTTAGAAATAAAAGTTTAATTTTAAAAAATTACTTATGTGGTAGCATCATTTTTCTGTTGGACCATGCTACTGTTGAGAGAATTTGTAAGATCTCCTGAGGCAAAGGCTTCACATCACATGGATATGAAGCATAATGAATGCTATATTGAACTGGAAGCACTATAAATTTTTCTGTCTGCCCAGCCAGTGTTGCTCAGTGGTTGAGCATCGACCTATGAACCAGAAGGTCACGGTTCGATTCTCAGTCAGGGCACATGCCTGGGTTGTGGGCTTGATCTCAGTGTGGGGTGGGCAGGAGGTAGCCGATCAATGATTCTCTCTCACCACTGATGTTTCTATCACTCTCTTCCTCTCTGAAATCAATAAAAATATTTTTAAAGAATTATGTCTTACTGCTGACATTCATGAATTACTAAAATGATTAACAAAACCAAATATCACTATAATGTAACCAAATACAATGTTCTGTCAATATCTCACTTGCTACTTTTATTCTTTTTTCCTTATTTATAAATCTAATTAGTAATTTTTACTTACATATTTTTTTCATAGGATTAATTGATACAAAATGGTGGCGATCTCTTTTTGTTTTCATCAGAAGATTTTCCTTATGACGTTCTATTGGGTAGTTGCTGATTTTGTCAACTATCATGGAACTGGAATTGTTTTGCAAGGCATCCTGTTTCTTCAACATTGACATTTTGGTTTCATATTTATTAGCTTCTTCAATGAGATCATGCCAACTGTAATTCACAAGATTTACAATTCCTACAGGGAAAGCAATATTATACTCAGCATACATCTGCAATGTCTCCCCAAGTTCACACAGTAATTCAGCAGCAATGTCTTTGTATTCTTCAAGCAGACTCTTTTGCATTTGTATTTTGGAGAATGTAAGGTTAGCAGAAAGCTTGGAAACAACAGGAGTTGGTGAGATGGCAAATGGTTGAAACGCATATTGCTTCTTCAATGCAGCTACTATAGATAGACTTGGTTCCTTATCTACTTCTTTAGCGTTAAAACTCTCTGTAGTACTGTAAAAAACATATGTGAGACTTAAAGATATTGAATACTTTTTAACCTAGTAATTTGACTTCTAGAATCCATCTTAAAATATAATTTAAAAGATGTATAGTAGCGGTTCTCAACCTGTGGGTCGCGACCCCTCTGGGGGTCGAATGACCCTTTCACAGGAGTCGCCTAAGACCGTCGGAAAACACATATATAATTACATATTGTTTTTGTGATTAATCACTATGCTTTAATTATGTTCAATTTGTAACAATGAAATTGGGGGTCACCACAACATGAGGAACTGTATTAAAGGGTCGCAGCATTAGGAAGGTTGAGAACCACTGATGTATAGCATCTATGTATAAAATTGCAAACTGTAACCTTATTTTTTTATATTAGTAAAAATTGAAAAGAACCTAATAGCTCATAGGAATATTGCTAAGTAAGTAAATAATTCCATACCCGAACAATGTATAGCAATAAAAATTGTTTGTAAAATTTCTCTTAATAATTTTGGGAAATGATTATGTTATATAAAAAAGATACACAATTACATATGTGGAATGATCTCAATTGTATAATGTATATATCATATATCTGGTAATAAAGAGCCTAAGCAAATGTCCACCGAAAAGGAAATTAATTGTGGGATTACAGAAGTCATTTTTTATTTTCTCCTTTTATACTTCACTAGAGGCCTGGTGCACAAAAATTTGTGCATTCAGGGGGAAGGGGGGTCCCTCAGCCTGGCCTGTGCCCTCTAGCAGTCTGGGATCCCTCAGGGGATGACCACCTGCTGGCTTAGGCACGCTCCCCGGGGGATTGGGCCTAAGATGGCAATCAGACATCCCTCTGGCAGCCCTGCAGCCCTCGGGGGATGTCCACTTGCCAGCGGGGAGTAGGCCTAAACTGCAGTCGGACATCCTTAGCGCTGCTGAGGAGGCAGGCGAGGCTCCCACCACCACCGCTGTACTGGCAGCCATCAGCCTGGCTTGTGGCTGAGCAGAGCTCCTCCCATGTGAGAGTGCCCTGACCACCAGAGGGCAGCTCCTGCATTGAGCGTCTGCCCCCTGATGGTCAGTGTGTGTCATAGTGACCAGTCATTCCCTGTCCTTCTGCTGTTAGGGTCAGTTTGCATATTACCCTTTCACTATATAGGATAGAGGCCTGGTGCAAGGGTGGGGGCTGGCTGGTTTGCCCTGAAGGGTGTCCCGGATCAGGGTGGGGGTCCCGCTTGGGTGCCTGGCCAGCCTGGATGAGGGGATGATGGCTGTTTGCACCTGGTCACACCCCCTTCAGGGTGGAGGTCCCCACTGGGGTGCCTGGCCAGTCTGGGTGAGGGGCTGAGGGCCATTTTCAGGTTGGCGGGTGACTGAAGTTCCCAACCTCTCCTTTTTTTCTTTTTCTTTTTTATTCTGGGATTTATTTACCTTCTATGGCTGTCACTGGAGCTAAGAGCTGGCTTTAGCTCTGAGGCTCAGCTCAAGCTCTGAAACCTCGGCTGCTGAAAGCAGGTATCTGGGCTTTGTTTAGCTTCTATAATTGAAACACTGTTGCAACTCCAGCTCTGAGGCCCGGCTGGCTGAAAGCAGGTTTCTGGGGATTGTTTAGCTTCTATAATTGCAACATAGTTGCTTAGAGTGCAACTCAGAGCTGGGCGGCGGCAGGCGGGGAACCTTGGCTTCCTCCATCACTGGAGCAAGCAAGCCTCCTGTTCGCTTCAGCTGCCTGGCTGCCGGCCGCAATCTTGGTTAGCAGTTAATTTGCATATCGTCCTGATTAGCCAATGGGAAGTGTGTCAGAGGTATGGTTAATTACCATGTTTGTCTATTATTAGATAGGATGCTCTTCTAACTTTTCCACAATAAATATTTTTTTTTTTATACACAGAAGAAAAAAACCAATATATGTGTGTCATTTATTCATTTGTTTAATTATAAGATAAGACATAGATCATTTCTTCCAGAAAGGCTTCCCTGAATTTCTTAGGTTCTAAGTCTACAAACTTATTGTGTTCCCTTAACCCAGTGGTCGGCAAACTCATTAGCCAACAGAGCCAAATATCAACAGTACAACCATTGAAATTTCTTTTGAGAGCCAATTTTTTTAAACTTAAACTATATAGGTAGGTACATTCAACTTTAAATTCACGGTTTTCATCTTCCATTTTTCTTTGCTGCTTCTTTGTAGCCATCTCAAACAGGGCACCTAAAAAAATGTTTCATTTTATAATAATAAAGCCACCAACACAAAAGAATTACAATTCTTAAATTGATGACAAAAAACTGTAGGATCTGCAGCTGGTTGGAAAAATTCAGGTAACTTTATGCTTCGAGTAGGTACTTTTGTCACCTGTGCGCGATTTGCGAAGGCGACTAGCACTAACCACTGCTCCATGAGACTGCTGACTGACTGGCTCACTAAACTCGTGCATGAATCGCGCGCTGTGTATCTCACGGCCCACCTGTGCCGCTTCTCCTGTCACCCTACCAACCGACACCCCCCACTTCTTCTAATGACACTTCTTCAAAATAGACTCGCCTAGGCCGAAAACCGACTTCTGTGCATGGGCCACAAAGTTTCAATCACATTGTACGTGCACACCCACACGTGGTATTTTGTGGAAGAGCCACACTCAAGGGGCCAAAGAGCCTCAGGTGGCTCTCGAGCCTCAGTTTGCCGACCACTGCCTTAACCCATCCAACACACCCCTATCAGATATTACTGTATTTGAGAGAAGACAAAAATCCAAACAGGTAACCCTCATATTCCCCACGACCACCTTTGTAGGAGGTTAGGTGCAGGGAGAGGGAATTTACCAAATCTAGAAGAGGCATTTGAGAAGCTTAGAGACTGATGAGGGCTTTTGATAGCTGGGACAGTTTGGAGCGGGAGCGCTATGGTTTTAAAATTTGGAATGTTCTCCTCTAAACCAGTTGTTCTAATATTTCTAAGACAGCTACCCTCGTCATCACAATTTCTTTATTACTGAATGTATTAGGGTTATATTGATTAGTAAAATTATATAGGTTTAAAGTGTACAATTCTATAATACCTCACATGTATATCATGCCTCTTTCCAGGAGCATTTATCACCCCTATAAACTCTCCTACCTCCCCCCACTCCTCTTTGTCATTACAATTTCAAAATGTTTTCTTTCACCAAGTCAACGTGGTGAAACATGTCAACACCACCCGATGGACTTTATAAAATGGTACAGAGCACTAAAGAGTCACATCTTTCTCCTAAATGGTGGTACATTAACATAGTTTGAAAAATAACATTGGTTTCTCAACTGAGGGATTAATGTAAAAAGGCAACTTTTTTAGATAAAAAGGTATTTGAATTGGAATAAGAATTGTAAATGTAGATCTTTAGCCATTGGTTCTATTTTCACATTAATATTTTTTAGATGGAAGACCTATTTTTGAAAACTTTAAACATAATATTATAACTCATACATTTCTATATCCTGTTATAATAAACTTTCAAAGTTGCTCTCATAACATCATTTCTCCAAACTCTAATACTAAACCTATGAGGCAGCTACTGTGTTATCTCAATTTTATGGTAATTTCTTGCCGGGGTCCAACCCCAGCAGGTCCAGGGGTTCCCAAAGGCATAGACGGAGTCGGCGAAGAAGGAAGGACACGGAGACAGTGTTCAGTTGATCAGCAGCCTAGCCAGGATCTCCAGCCAAGTTCTGGTCTGGATCTCCAGAGAGGTTCTGCTGTTTATTGTCTTGTTACATCCGTATTTATACCAGTTGATTTTAATCCTGTCAATTTCTATTACAAAGGTTAGGGCGTTTCTTATCTCCATTCCAGGGAGTAAAGATTATGTAGCTTAAGCATGATTGTTTGTAGTTAAAGTGATTAACTACCTGCTTGGCACTTAGTTAAGGAGTTTCATCCCCTCCCTAACTTCAGGGAAAAATCCCTACCTGGGGAAACAACCTTTCTCGGAGAGGTGACCTTGGTTAAAACACACAGCACTAAGGGGAGCAAACATATTAAGAACAGCATGCTATATACGCCAGGTCCCTTGAAACATATGCTGTGCAGATGTTTCTATCCTGCAGCGACTATGTCAAGCAGCAAGGATGGACCGGCTTCCGGCAAATTCCCCCTTTTTTATTTTTTAAATGATAGCGCATGCAAATCAGTGGCCACCTCTCAGATTGGGCCATTTAAAACTCAGAAGAAGACTGGCAAGCAATGACAGTGAGTATAACTTTAAACATAGTGGATGGAGTGCACAAGGAGCCCCATTCCTGTAGAAGGTTGCTGGCCTCTTCAGTCAAGGGATTACAGCTGTCCTCAAGTTGTTGGTTTGATTGTCTTTGTTGGTCTGGCTAGCAGGCGGCATCACTGGCGACGGGCTTCCCGAAGCGTCAGCGAGTTGAAGGGCTGCATCAAAGGGACCATTAGGGCCGTGGTTGATGGTGGTGTTGGTGTCCAAGGAGGAGTAAGCTGTGCCCTCTGGGTCAGCTGATATGGAAGATGGAGGGTAGTAGAGAGAAAAAGAAGAGAAAGCAAAAGAACTACAAGGCATGGAAATGTTTAGAAAAAAGAGGGAGAAGAAAGGGAAGAAGGCAGCATCCTGACACAGCCCTTTCCTTCAGCTGACCCTTTCCCCGTGGTCCAAGGTAGAAATGGGAAACAAGTCCTGTTGCAGTGAGAGGGCAGCTACTGTCAGCCAGTCTCTGTCTTTACCTGGGTCCCGATCTGAGCTGGGCATGGGAAGCGGGAAGCAGCCATGGGGACAGGAGACCTTCCTCAGAAGGGGTGAGTGTTCAAGCCCCTGAACCATTGGGGGGGGTGAGGATCTGTGCCCCACCTCTGTTGAACCCCAAGTTCTCTCCTACTGGCCCCCCGACTGTGCCTGTCTTAGGTTGCCCCACCCTGTGGGGTCTTACCTGTCTTTGACTACCAGCCATCTCTGGGCCAAGTAGGGTGATGTGAGGTTCAGTTCTGTCTCCTTGGTAGCCTATGTCCCTCTGGCCTCCATGCCCAGCAACTGCCTTGGGATCCCCTTGCCTGCTGGCGGGGCCCCGGCATTGATCACATATCTTGGGGAACCCAGGTTTCTTCTCCAGGGAGGGCCCAGCTCACGCTATTGGGTGAGCGACAGATCCATGGTACCAGCCACCATGAGGCTTCAACCTCAGCATGAACAGAGAGCTCAGGCAACAGCTATGGGCAATTGGGTTGTAAGAAGAGGGTCCCTCTTGACACAAGGGTAAGAGGGGCCAATACAGGACAAAGGAGAGTCCCGGAACAGGGCTTTCTCAGCCCAGGATGTCAGGCTCTTGGCACAAGACAACTCCATGTATGGGGCATATACCAAGCATCCCTAGTCACGGCATAAAAGGGAGGTGCCCTTCCTGGAACAGTAGGGTAGGGAGATTCTAGAAGAGGCTGTGTTCAGGAAAGAAGGAGAAAGGCCAAAGAACCAGCAAACAAGTAGTTAGATTTTAAAAAAAGGAAAAAGGAAAGGAGATGTGGGGCAAAGCTGGGACATGTGGAAAGACAAAAAGGAGACACATGTGATCCTCCCAATGGACAGATTGTTCCAGCTCAGGGCTGCACATCTGCTGCAGACGTGCACTGGTCAGGTGTGCTATGATGAGGCAGAGATGGCGGGCGGTGAGACATAAGGTCCGACTAGACGGTCTGGAATCCACACAGGTGAGTCTGCGTCCTGTGGAAATATACAAGCATATCCTCTCCCCCAGATTAAAAGTACATCAGGTCCCTTCCAGGCTCCTGTAAGCAAGTCTCTCCATTTGACAAGGGCTTTAGGTTTAGTTAAATCAGGGTTCCAATGGCTGTACATCGGGGAATTTCCCTCAGAATCTACATTTAGTATATTAATTACAAATAGAGTATGTTGTAGAACATGATGAGGAGAGGAATATTTAAACTCATTTTCTTGTAATTTTTTAATTTGTGTTTTTAAAGTTTGGTGAGCCCTTTCTACTATTGCTTGGCCTTGAGGATTGTAGGGTATTCCTATAGTATGTGCGATGCCGAATGTAGAGCATAAGTTTTTAAAAGCTCTAGAGATATAGGCAGGCCCATTGTCTGTTTTAAGTGCCCTTGGTATTCCTAGGTAGGAAAAGCATTGGAATAGATGTTGACTTACATCTTTAAAGGCTTCTCCTGTACGTGCAGAAGCAAGGATAACATGAGAAAAGGTATCAATACAAACATGCACATAGCAAAGTTTGCCAAAAGATGGGACATGAGTAATATCCATCTGCCATAAATCACAGGGTCTAAGTCCTCTTGGATTAACTCCAGTAGCAGGGCTAGGAAAATGAGTAGGACAATGGCCGCAGTCACGCACAATACTTCGAGCAGCTTCTCTAGATATGCGATAATATAGACGGAGAGCAGAAGCATTTTGATGGTGAATGGCATGAGACCGCCGGGCTTCTTCTAGAGCTGTACAAACTACTGGGCGAGTTAGTAAATCCGCCTGATAATTTCCTTCGCTTAAGGGTCCTGGTAGGCAGGAATGAGCTCTAATATGTCCAATATAGAAAGCCTTTTCTCGTTTATGAATGTAAGTTTGTAGCTGAGTTAACAAAGAGAAAATGGCTGTTCTTCCTTGTGGGAGAGAGGCAGTCTCAATATGAGGAAATAATTTAACTATATATTGAGAGTCAGTGTACAAGTTAAAGGGAACCTGTTGCAATTGTTCAAAAGCATAAATAACTGCCAAAAGCTCTGTTCTCTGAGCTGACGTCTCTCGAGTTTGTTGAACATGGGCTATTGAGTCATGATTGTTACTGCCCTACCATTAGAGGAGCCATCTGTGAATACTAAGGAGGCAGGAGGTGATAATGGCTCTTTTGAACATTTAATAGGAAATATAAACGGATGTAGGGAGAGAAATTGCAATATAGGTGATCTTGGCAAATGATGTAAAATTTGTCCTGGGAAGTTACCTATAGCTATTTGCCACTCTTCTTCAAATTGTAATAGTGTGTCTAATTGTTCTCTTTTATAAGGTATTATTATCTCAGTAACTTCTCTTCCAAAGAGTTCGATGCTGCGTCGTCTACCTTTGATAATGAGAGTGGCCACTAGGGAGGGATAGGGTGGTACAATCTTCCTAGGAGTGACAGGTAAATGTATCCATTCTAATGGTCCTTCCTGCCACAAGCATCCTGTAGGAGTATATTTAGTGGCTAGAATAATTAAGGCCCAAGATTTGGAATAATCTAGATACTGTAGTTGCTGTTTATTGATGGCCTGTTCTATTTTTGCTATAGCCTTTTCTCCTTCTACAGTTAATTGTCGGGGAGACTTAGGGTTAGAATCTCCCTTTAAAATGTCAAATAGAGGTTTTAAGTCAAGAGTGGTTATTTTTAGATATGGCCTGACCCAGTTGATATCACCTAATAGTTTCTGATAATCATTCAATGTGTTTAAATGAACTTTTCTTAATTGTAAAGGCTGATGGGTGATAGTAGAGGTATGTAATATTCTGCCTAAGTAGGAAAAAGAAGGTTCAATCTGAATCTTTTCTGGGGCTATTTTTAGACCATGTTCTTCTAAAGCAAGGACGGTCTGAGTAAGAATTTCCTGTAAAGTAGCCCGATCTTTATGAGCTAGTAAAATATCATCCATATAATGAATAAGATATAGATCTGAAAATTTCTTTCTAATAACTTGCAATGCCTGATCTACAAACTTTTGACATAATGTAGGACTATTTTTCATCCCTTGTGGGAGAACCTTCCATTGATATCTCTGATAAGGCTGTTTAAAGTTTTCTGATGGTATGCTGAATGCAAATCTTTGACAATCAGCTGGGTGAAGAGGTATAGTGAAAAAATAATCCTGTAAGTCAATAACAACAACACAATACTCCTGTGGAATTGCCACAGGGGAGGGCAATCCAGGTTGTAAGGAGCCCATATCTTCCATGGTGGCATTTATGGCTCTTAGATCTTGCAAAAGTCTCCACTTGCCTGATTTCTTTCTTATTACAAATATGGGTGTGTTCCAGGGACTATTTGATGGCTCTATATGTCCCTCTGCTAATTGCTGATCAATTAATTGTCGGGCTGCTGATATTTTCTCAGATGTTAAGGGCCATTGCTCAACCCATACTGGTTGTGACGATTTCCAGACTATGGGATCAGCAGTCCTAAGGGCAATGGCCCCAATTATAAATCCTGTCGAGGAGTGTGAGGTATTACTTTCTTTTCCTAATCCCTTTCCTGGATTAAATCTCGTGTCTAGCATCTGTGATGTTACTCTATCACTGGGGCTATATAATAGAACTCCCATTTGAGACAAGATATCTCTTCCCCATAATGTAAAGGGGATAGTCGTAATGACATAGGGACAGAATGTTCCCGAATGTTGATCTTCATCAGCCCAAGTTAAAATCTGAGAACTCTTTTTTACATTAGATGCCTTGCCTAGTCCTACTAGGGAAGTGGAGGTGGTGTGCGTGGGCCATGAAGAGGGCCAATCCTTCCCTGCTATGCAGGAAGCATCTGCTCCTGTATCCAATAGACCTTCAATTGGTTTTCCCAGAATTTGTAAAATTTTTGTAGGTCTAGTAGCATGGATTTCTTGTATCCAAAATGCTGCATCACTAGATCCAAAGTCTCCGGCCCCTCTAGCTTTCTGGGTAACAGCTGTCCCTATTTTATGTATTGGTAACAGGAGTAATTGGGCAATTCTCTGGTTGGGCTGAATCTGTATAGTTGTGGTGGGTGGGGAAAGTAAAATCTGTATTTCTCCTGTGTAGTCTGCATCAACAACTCCTGGGATGACTAAGATCCCCTGTAACGAGGTGGAGCTCCGTCCTAATATTAAACCTACAGTTCCCTCAGGCAGCGGCCCAGACACTCCTGTAGGAATGGCTGCTACTGGCGAGTCTGGGGTTAGTATTGCATGGGTGGTTGAGTGGAGGTCCAATCCTGCACTGCCTGGGGTTGCCCTGAAGAGGTCACTGACTGATCGAAATTTGCAGAGGGGTTGAAGGTTGATGCCCCTATTATTGCAGGGGCCTGGGGCTGGCCCCTTCTCAAGTTTCCCAATTGAGGTGATGGGATATAACCTCCTTGGGAGCTATTTGTAGAGTTTAAAGGCCGACCATTTTTATGGTATTTTGATCTACATTCCTTTGCCCAATGGAATCCTTTCTGACATCGGGGACAAACGGTTTTTGGAGGATTAATATTATTCCCTAATGTATTTCCAGGCTGTCGAGGAGCTTGCCATCTGGCCTGAGTATTATTATTTTTATTTGGGCATTCTCTACTAAAGTGCCCAGATAAGCCACAAGAGTAGCAGTTCATATTTCTTTTATTACCTGTATTATTGCTGGCTTGTCCTATACCCTGTATATATTGAGGGTATGTCTCCCCTTTGAGAGCTGCAGCTATAGCTACACCCTGTATAAATGCTGGACTTACATCAGCACAGTTTTATAAAATCATTTATAGTTCCTGTTCTGCGAATCGGCCTTAATAAAGCCTGACAGGTATTATTAGCATTTTCAAAAGCCAGTTGTTTGATTAGGATATCGGCTGCCTCTTTGTTATTGATTACTCTCTTGACTGCCTGTATGAGGCGAGAAAGGAAATCCTGATATGGTTCCTCGACCTTCTGTTTAACCTCTGTAAGGGTGGTTGTTTTTCCTGCTGTATAAGGTAGGGATTTCCAGGCATTTACTGCACAACTGGTTACTTTGGTAAGTGCCTCTGTGGGCATATTCATTTGCTCCTGAGCCGTGTTAAAATCACCTTCTCCTAATATCATGTCTAGGGTTATTCCTTTTCTGTTTTTTTTGCTAGTGGCTACAGCTTTCTTAGCAAGATCATCATATTCAGTTTTCCATAATAAGTAATCGCCTCCTGAGAGACAGGCTTTACAAACCTGTGACCAATCAGAAGGAGTCATCCATTTACTGGCTAGGGTTTCTACCAAGGTTTGTGTGTAAGGAGCTAGAGGTCCATATTCAGAGCAGGCCAATTTTAATTCTTTAAGTACTTTGTAAGGTACAGGCTCCCAGGTGGTGTTTCTGTCCCCACCAGACTCATTCTCATATGCAACTGGGAAGCAGAGTGAGAATTCAAGATCTCCATTAGCTTCAGCTTCTCTTATCGCCCTTTGAAATTTAGACATGGAGCTCATAGGAGCCACAGGCTTCCTTTCTAATTTGGGGAGCCTGTTTTGAATAGGAGGGCCTCTCTCCTCTCTACTGACTGGAAAGGACCAATGGTCATGTTTATGATATTTATTCTCCTCCCGATCAGTAGGCATAGCTAAATTGCTTTTAGATTGAGCTGAAGACAATAATGATGTATCCTCTCTGGGTGGAGCCGAGGGACTATTTAAAGTTTGAGAAAGTTCAACCGTTTTTGCCTCTGGTGCCAAGATTTCACAAATTGAATTCCAGAGAGAAAAGGTATCTGCCGGGACCTTCTCAGATCCATGATAGCTGTAATAGTTCTTTAATTGCTCTCCTACTTTAGTCCAAGTTTCTAAATTAATAGTTCCATCCTCAGGAAGCCATTGACATACGTCTTCTATAAAACTTTCTGTCTGACTGGGAGTAACCTTAACTCCTCTGCTAGCAAGCATATGCGTTAAAAGATTAATACAGAGTCTTTTTTCTTTAGACTCAGTATGACCCATCCTGTCAATCTAAGTTCTGTACTAACTACCCGCTTACCCTACTTATTCTCTATAGGGGGGAGGGGGGGGTCTGCAGCACCCTACGGTGCAGTCCTATCTGTCCCAAGTATGGGGGGACTTACCTAAGGGTCCCTGTTCGGGCGCCAGATGCTGGGGTCAAACCCCAGCAGGTCCAGGGGTTCCCAAAGGCATAGACGGAGTCGGCAAAGAAGGAAGGACACGGAGACAGTGTTCAGTTGATCAGCAGCCTAGCCAGGATCTCCAGCCAGGATCTCCAGCCAAGTTCTGGTCTGGATCTCCAGAGAGGTTCTGCTGTTTATTGTCTTGTTACATCCGTATTTATACCAGTTGATTTTAATCCTGTCAATTTCTATTACAAAGGTTAGGGCGTTTCTTATCTCCATTCCAGGGAGTAAAGATTATGTAGCTTAAGCATGATTGTTTGTAGTTAAAGTGATTAACTACCTGCCTGGCACTTAGTTAAGGAGTTTCATCCCCTCCCTAACTTCAGGGAAAAATCCCTACCTGGGGAAACAACCTTTCTCGGAGAGGTGACCTTGGTTAAAACACACAGCGCTAAGGGGAGCAAACATATTAAGAACAGCATGCTATATACGCCAGGTCCCTTGAAACATATGCTGTGCAGATGTTTCTATCCTGCAGCGACTGTGTCAAGCAGCAAGGATGGACCGGCTTCCAGCAAATTCTTTGTAACATCCTGTAAATATGCATTTACAACTCTCAGATTTATCTATTGCTCAAATAAAAGAATAAGACTACTTAAAATAATAATAACTGTAATACCTTCCACTTATTAATTGCCCCAATATGTACATACAGTCAATAATTATACCTCCTTCCGAAGGATATTAAGAAGGTTAAGAAATTTAATACATATTTAAAAATAATATTTATATATCTGGTTTATTTTTTTAATGAAAGGTGAATTTATTAAACAAACGTAGTATGTAGAAAGTTTGAACGTATTTTTTTTCCTTTTTTTCTCCTATTGACCTTCCCCCGGCCTCTCCTACCCCCAGCACAAGCCCTTACCCCCACCCCCAGTGTCTTGTGTCCATTGGTTATACTTATATGCATGCATATAAGTCCTTCGATTGATCTCTTATCTGCCCCCCCCCCCAAAACACTCCACAGCCTTCCCGCTGTAATTTGACAGTCTGTTCGATGTTCCTCTGCCTCTGTATCTATCTTTTTGTTCATTAGGTTATAATGTTCCTTATTATCCATAAATGAGTGGGACCATGTGTTATTTTTCTTTCACTGCCTGGCTTATTTCACTTAGCATAATGCTCTCCAGTTCCATCCATGCTGTTGCAAATGGTAAGAATTCCTTCTTTTTTACTGCAGCGTAGTATTCCATTGTGTAATGTACCATAGTTTTCAAATCCACTCATCTGCTGATGGGCATTTAGGCTGTTTCCAAATCTTAGCTATGGTAAATTGTGCTGCTATGAACATAGGTATGCATATATCCTTTCTTTTTTTATTTTATTTATTGCTTAAAGTATTACAAAGGGTATTACATATGTGTCCATTTTATCCCCCCGCCCTAGACAGTCCCCTAGCCTCCCCTATCCCCCAGTGTCTTATGTCCATTGGTTATGCTTATATGCATGCATACAAGTCCTTCGGTTGATCTCTTACCCCCCAACCCTCCCTGACCTTCCCACTGCAGTTTGACAATCTGTTTGAGGCAGCTCTGCCTCTGTATCTATTATTGTTCAAAAGTTTATAACGGTCTCTATTATCCATGAATAAGTGAGATCATGTGGTATTTTTCCTTCATTGACTGGCTTATTTCACTTAGCATAATGCTCTCCAGTTCCATCCATGCTGTTGCAAATGGTAAGAGTTCCTTCCTTTTTAGAGCAGCATAGTATTCCATCATGTAGATGTACCACAGTTTTCTAATCCATTCATCTACTGATGGGCACTTAGGCTGTTTCCAGATCTTAGCTATGGTGAATTGTGCTGCTATGAACATAGGGGTGCATATATCCTTTCTGATTGGTGTTTCTGGTTTCTTGGGATATATTCCTAGAAGTGGGATCACAGGGTCAAATGGGAGTTCCATTTTTAGTTTTTTGAGGAAACTCCATACTGTCTTCCACAGTGGCTGCACCAGTCTGCATTCCCACCAGCAGTGCACGAGTGTTCCTTTTTCTCCACATCTTCTCCAGCACTTGTCGTTTGTGGATTTGTTGATGATAGCCAGTCTGACAGGTGTGAGATGGTACCTCATTGTTGTTTTGATTTGCATCTCTCGGATGATTAGTGACTTTGAGCATGTTTTCATATGTCTCTTGGCTTTCTGAATGCCCTCTTTTGAAACGTGTCTATTTAGATCCTTTGCCCATTTTTTGATTGGATTGTTTATCTTCCTTTTGTTAAGTTGTATGAGTTCCCTGTAAATATTGGAGATTAAACCCTTATCAGAGATAACATTGGTAAATATGTTCTCCCATGCAGTGGGATTTCTTGTTGTTTTGTTGATGGTTTCTTTTGCTGTGCAGAAGCTTTTTATTTTGATGCAGTCCCATTTGTTTATTTTCTCCTTAGTCTCTCTTGCCCTAGGATCTGTGTCTGTAAAGATATTGCTATTACATATGTCTGCAACTTTGCTGCCTATGGAGTCTTGTAGGGTTTTTATGGTTTCCAGTCTTACATTCAAGTCCTTTAGCCATTTTGAGTTTGTTTTTGTGTATGGTGTAATTTGGTGATCTAGTTTCTTTTCTTTCTTTTTTTTTTTTGCATGTATCTGACCAAATTTTCCAGCACCATTTATTAAAGAGACTGTTTTGACTCCATTGTATGCTCTTGCCTCCTCTGTCAAATATTAATTGAGTATAATGGCTTGGGTCAATTGCTGGATCCTCTATTCTGTTCCATTGGTCTATAAGTCTGTTCTTGTGCCAGTACTAGGCAGTTTTGAGAACCATGGCTTGGTAATATAGTTTGATGTCTGGTACTGTGATCCTCCAACTTTGTTCTTCTTTCTCGGGACAGCTGTGGCTATTCTGCGTCTTTTTTTATGCCAGATGAATTTTTGGAGAGTTTGTTCTAGATCTTTGAAATATGCCGTTGGTATTTTAATAGGTATTGCATTGAATCTATAGATTGCTTTAGGTAGTATGGACGTTTTAATGATGTTGATTCTACCAATCCATGAACATGGGATGTTCTTCCATTTGTTTGACTTCCTCTATCTCTTTTTTCAATGTCCTGTAGTTTTCCAAGTACAAGTCTTTTACATCTTTGGTTAAGTTTATTCCTAGGTATCTTAGGTTTTTTTGGTGCAAAGGTAAATGGGATTGTTTTTTTCATTTCTCTTTCTGTGAGTTCATTATTGGTGTATAAAAAGGCCATAGATTTCTGGGAATTAATTTTGTATCCTATTACATTGTCAAATTCATTTATTAAGTCTAGTAGTTTATTGATGAAGTCTTTGGGGTTTTCTGTGTATAGTATCATGTCATCTGCGAATAAGGACAGTTTTACTTCTTCTTTTCCAATTTGGATGCCTTTTATTTCTTCTTCTTGTCTGATTGCTATGGCTAGTACTTCTAGTACTAGGTCACACAGGAGTGGTGAAAGTGGGCATCCTTGTCTTGTTCCTGTTCTTAGAGGAAATGGTTTTAGTTTTTGCCCATTGAGTATGATGTTGGCTGTAGGTCTGTCATATATGGCTTTTATTATGTTGAGGTATGAGCCCTCTATTCCCACTTTGCTGAGAGTTTTCATCAAGAAAGGGTGTTGGATTTTGTCAAATGTTTTTTCTGCATCAATTGATATGATTATGTGATTTTTGTCTCTCAGTTTGTTTATGTGATGTATCACATTTATTGATTTGCAGATATTGTACCATCCTTGCATTCCTGGAATAAATCCCACTTGATCATGGTGTATGATGTTTCTAATGTATTGCTGAATCCAATTTGCTAAAATTTTGTTGAGAATTTTAGCATCTATGTTCATCAAGGATATTGGCCTGTAGTTCTCTTTTTTTTTGTGGTGTCTTTATCTGGTTTTTGAATTAGGGTAATGCTGGCTTCATAGAAAGAGCTTGGAAATGTGCCTTCCTCTTGAATTTTTTGGAATAGTCTGAGTAGGATAGGTTTTACTTCTTCTTTGAATGCTTGGTAGAACTCCCCTGTAAAGCTGTCCGGACTAAGGCTTTTGTTTGCTGGAAGATTTTTGATCATTGTTTCAATTTCTTCAGTAGTTATCAGCCTATTCAGGTTTTTTTTTTATTCTTCTTGGTTGAGTTTTGGAAGCTTGTATTTTTCTAAGAATATGTCCATTTCATCTAGGTTGTCCTTTTTGTTGGGACAGAGTTGTTCATAATATTTTTTCATAATTGTTTGTATTTCTGTGGGATCGGTTGTTATTTCACCTCTTTCATTTCTGATTTTGTTTATTTGGGTCCTCTCTCTCTGCTTCTTGGTGAGCCTGGCTAGAGGTTCATCACTCTTTTTTTAAAAAATGTATTTTATTGATTTTTTACAGAGAGGAAGGGAGAGAGATAGTTAGAAACATCGATGAGAGAAAACATCGATCAGCTGCCCCCTGCACATCTCCTACTGGGGATGTGCCCGCAACCCAGGTATATGCCCTTGACTGGAATCGAACCTGGGACCATTCAGTCCGCAGGCCGACGCTCTATCCACTGAGCCAAACCGGTTTCGGCGAGGTTCATCAATCTTGTTTATCCTTTCAAAGAACCAGCTCTTGGTTTTGTTGATCTTTTTTATTGTTTTTTTTTTTTTTGGTCTCTATTTCGTTTATCTCTGCTGTTGTCTTTATTATTTCCTTCCTTCTGCTTACGCTGGGCTTTTTTGTTGTTGTTGTTGCTCTCTTTCTAAGTCTTTGAGTTGTAGGGTTAGGTAATTTATTACCATTGTTTCTTGTTTTTGTTTTTTTTTTTGGTAGGCTTGTAGAGCTATGAATTTCCCTCTCAAGAATGCTTTCACTGTGTCCCATAGATTTTGGATTGTTGTATTTTCATTGTCATTTGTTGCCATGATGCTTTTTATTTCTTCTTTTATCACTCTGGTAACCCAGTCATTATTTAATAGCATGCTATTTAGCCTCCAGGTGTTTGATTTTTTAAATTGTTTTTATTGTAGTTCATTTCTAGTTTTATGCCACTGTGATCTGAGAAGATACTTGATATGATTTCTAGCCTCTTGAATTTGAAGAGACTTTGCCTGTGACCCAATATATGGTCTATCTTTGAGAATGTCCCATGTGCACTTGAGAAGAATGTATATTCTGTGGCTTTGGGGTGAAATGTTCTGAAGATGTCAATTACTTCCATCTGATCTAGTGAGTCATTTAGGATTGATGTTTCTTTGCTGAGTTTTTGTTTAGGAGATTTGTCCAATGGCAATAGTGGGGTATTAAAGTCCCCTACTATGACTGTATTGCTGTCAATCTCTCCCTTGATATCCTCCAGAAGTTTTTTTTATGTATTTGGGTGCTCCTGTATTGGGTGCATATATGTTTACCAGAGTCATTTCTCCATTTCTCCTTGTTGGATTGCTCCCTTTATTATTATGAAGTGGCCTTCTTTATCTCTTGTTATGTCCTTCACTTTGAGATCTAATTTGTCCAATATAAGTATTGCTACCCCAGCTCTTTTTCATTTCCATTTGCCTGAAAAACCTTTTTCCATCCCTTCACCATCACTCTGTGTGAGTTCTTTTTTCTGAGGTGGGTTTCCTGTAGACAGCAGATATGTGGGTCATGTTTTCTTATCCACTCGGCTACCCTATGTCTTTTGATTGGGGCATTTAATCCATTTACATTTAAAGTTATTATTGATAGGTACTTGTTTGTAGCCATTTGTATTCTTTAAGCGTGTGTTCCTTCTTCGCTTCTTATTTCTTCTTTTTACAGCAGACCCTTTTGCATTTCTTGCATTGCTGGTTTGGTGGTGATAAACTCCCTTAGTCCTTTTTTGTCTGTGAAGCTCCTGATTTCACCCTCGATTTTGGTTGATAGCCTTGCTGGGTACAGTATTCTTGGATTTAGACCCTTCCTTTGCATGACTTTGTATATTTCATTCCAATCCCTTCTGGCCTGATGTGTTTTTGTTGAGAAATCAGTCATCAGTCTGATTGGGGATCCTTTGTAGGTAACTTTCTGTCTCTCTCTGGCCGCTTTTAAGATTCTTACTTTGTCATTGGTGTTTGCCAATTTAATTATAATATGCCTTGGCTTTGGTCTTTTGGGGTTCATTTTGTTTTGGACTGTGTGAGCTTCTTGGATTTGTGTGATTTTTTTCTTACCTATATCAGGGAAGTTTTCTGTCATTATTTCTTCAAACAGGTTTTCTATTCCTTGCTCAGTTTTCTCTCCTTCTGGCACCCCTATTATGCGGCATATTGTTTCATTTTGTGTTGTCCCAAAGTTCCCTTAGGCTAGTGGTTCTCAACCTTCCTAATGCTGCGATCCTTTAATACAGTTCCTCATGTTGTGGTGACACCCAATTTAATTGTTACAAGTTGAACATAATTAAAGCATAGTGATTAATCACAAAAACAATATGTAATTATATATGTGTTTTCCAATGGTCTTAGGCGACCCCTGTGAAAGGGTCATTCGACCCCCAAAGGGGTCACAACCCACAGGTTGAGAACCGCTGCCTTAGGCTCTCCTCCTGTTTTTTAAGTTTTCTTTCCAGATACTGCTCTGCTTGGGTATTTTTTCCTACCTTGTCTTCTAGCTCACTGATGAGGTTCTTTACTTCTTCTAGTCTACTCTTGATGCTTTCTATTGAGCTCCTTATAGCAGCAATGTCGTTTTTCATTTCTTCTTGGTTCTTCCTCATTTCGTCTTGGTTTTTACACATATTGTTGAATTTGACTTCCATTCTTTTCAGCGACCTTGTGACCATTTCTCTGAATTCTTTCTCTGACATATTGCTTGCCTCTATTTCATTTTCTTCCATTTCTGGTGATGCCTCCTTTTCTTTCATATGCGGGCTGTTTCTTTGACTCCCTATGATCTCTCTTCTCTGGGTGTCTGGTTTTGTAGCTCTCTCTCTCTTTTCCTAGGCAAAATCTGACCTTTCCTTGAGAAGGTAGAGAGCCCATCCAAGTCCATGTATTCGCGCTGCTAGAGATCTGATGTTCCTGGGTTCGCAGCTGTTCCCTGGGTGTTGATATTGTAGATTTCTGGGATGTATAGGTTTCTGATAACAGCCACTCTCACTATCAAGATGACGTGATCTCCCACATTCTTCTGTACCGAGCGGAGCCGTGGAAAGACGAAAAGCTTCAGGGTGGCCGCTGTCTCCCGCATCGTGGCCAGGAGTCTGGCTAGCCCACAGCCAACTCCTCAGACCGCTGAGAAGTCAGCAGTCCAGCCGCGCAGCCAACTGTCTATCTGGTTTATTTTTCAGGCAAAAGCTCAAATAATGGACTGTCCAGTTCAAAACTAAACTTAACAATCTTTTTATTTTTAATCCTCAAACGAGGATATTTTTTCATTGATTTTTAGGGAGAGTGGAAAAGGGAAAGACAGAAATATGGATGTGAGAGAAATACATCGATTGGTTGCCTCCTGCACTCGCCCTGACCAGAACCCAGGTTGGGAAGGAGCCTAAAACCGAGGTACATGCCCTTGAGGGGAAGCAAATCCAGGACCATCTGGTCTGCAGGCTGACGCTCTATCCACTGAGCCAAACCAGCTAGGGCCAGACTTAAAATTATCTTAACGAGAGATAATCAACAATGAAGGTCTTGGCACCTGGCTCAGTCTTAAAGTAGCTCTACTTCTCTAGGCACACAGCACATGAGAAGAAATAATTATTTCATTTAATAAATATTCATCAGGCACAATTCTAGGTGCTGGGGAGACATGGTGAAGAGGACAAACCTCTGCCCTCATGAATCTTACATTCTAGTTGGAGAAAGAATGCCGGGAGGGAGAAAAGAAGGAGAGAGAGAAGACAAAGAAAAGAAATTTATAGATAGCAATAATTGTATTGGTGAAAATAAAACTGGGCAATTTAATAGAGTAATGGATGGGGGTAGGGTGGGGGGAGGAGAGGCTTAGTTTCTTTGGATTGGGAGATCAGAGATGGTCTTTCTGAAGAGACATCTGGGTTGAGACTCAAATGATGACGAGGAAGAGCCAACCATAAAATAATATGGCAGAAAAACATTCAAAGGAGAGTGTCCAGCAAATGCAAATAACCTAATGCAGGAATGGGCATGGTTGTGAAAGCAATAGATAGGCCATAATGGCTGGGGAGCAGTGACTGACATGGAGTGGTATGCATGGTCGGAGGACAGACATAAGAAGAAATCACAGAGGAAAAACCAAGATGGCGGCTTAGGTAAACACCGGAGATTGCTGCTTAGCACAACCACTTCAAGAATACAACTAAAAGATGGAACGGACATCATCCAGAACCACAGGAAGGCTGACTGAGTGGAAATTCTACAACTAGAAGGAAAGAGAAAAGCATATCGAGACTCAGAGGAGGTGTGGTGCGGAAGTAAAGTACAGAGGTATGGAGGCGCACGTGGAGAGGGCTGGCATCTGAGGACACGGATGTCTTTTTCAATCAGTAGGGAGTCTCAAGCTCTGAGCTCCATTTCCGGGCGAGTCTCTGGGGACCCAGACTCATACGGGAGAAACTGGACTGTCTGGCATCAGTTGGAACTCGAGGGCAGCTTCCTCTAGGAGGTGCTTGCAGCAATTGTCAGGACACTGAGAAGCGGGGCCTCTGAGGGCAGCCATAGCTGCTTGCTTCGCCCTGCTGATCCCCTGGGACCCCCGCCCCACCCAAGCTGTGCACTGGCTTTTGCATATGAAAGGCCTAGCCCTTTGCAATCTGAAAATTACCTAACAAACTGCAGCTGGTCCAAGGCCCCAAGGCAACTCGCATTGCTTCACAGCTGAGCTCCTGCTGGGTAGCCTCAGGCAGAGGCTAGATTAGCACCTCCTTAGAGATCCAGGAGCCAGTGTGCCTGGTGGTCAGAGTGGGACCATCCAGATTGCAGCTCCTCAGATCCATAAAGGACACACTCGGGGGGCAGACTCAGTGAGCACCAAAGCCCCACTGAAGCAAGTCTTGCCTCAGAAGGGTGTCTCCAGCTCAGAAGTTCTCCCACTGCAGACACAGCTGATTCTCACTGCCAATTGGCCTGGAGGTCAATTCCTCCCAGTGATACCTACAACAATCAAGACTTAACTACAACAAGACTGTGCACAAAGCCCACAAAGGGGTGCACCAAGAGTGTCCACCTCAGGTAATTGGAGAGGCTGAGCCACTGGGCCCTATAGGACACCTAGCACAGAAAGCCACTCTATCAACATAGGGAAGCATAAAAAATGCGGAGAAAAAGAAACAGGTCACAAATGACAGAAATGGAGGAAAGCAAACTACTGGATATAGAGTTCAAAACCATACTTTTAAGGTTTTTCAAGAATTTTCTAGAAACCGCTGATAAATTTAGTGAGACCCTCAAGAAATCAAGTGAGACCCTTGAGGCTATGAAAAAGGACCAACTAGAAATTAAGCATACACTGACTGAAATAAAGGATATTATGCAAAGTTCCAACAGCAGACTAGAGGATCGCAAGAATCAAGTCAAAGATTTGAAATACGAAGAAGCAAAAATCACCCAACCGGAAAAACAAAACAAAAAAGAATCCAAAAATATGAAGATAGTGTAAGGAGCCTCTGGGACAACTTCAAGCATACCAACATCCGAATTATGGGGGTGCCAGAAGATGAGAGAGAGCAAGATATTGAAAACCTATTTGAAGAAATAATGACAGAAAACTTCCCCTACCTGGTGAAAGAAATAGACTTACAAGTCCAGGAAGCACAGAGAACCCCAAACAAAAGGAATCCAAAGAGGACCACACCAAGACACATCATAATTATAATGCCAAGAGCAAAAGACAAAGAGAGAATCTTAAAAGCAGCAAGAGAAAAAAAAGTCAGTTACCTACAAGGGATCACCCATAGGAATGTAAGCTGATTTCTCAACAGAAACTTTGCAGGCCAGAAGGGAGTGGCAAGAAATATTCAAAGTGATGAATAGCAAGAACCTACAACCAAGATTACTTTATCCAGCAAAGCTATCATGTAGAATTGAAGGTCAGATAAAGAGCTTCACAAATAAGAAAACCTAAAGGAGCTCATCACCACCAAACCAGTATTAAATGAAATGCTGAAAGGTATCCTTTAAGAAGAGGAAGACGAAGAAAAAGGTAAAGATACAAATTATGAACAACAAATACACTTCTATCAACAAGTGAATCTAAAAATCAAGTGAATAAATAATCTGATGAACAGAATAAACTGGTGATTATAATAGAATCAGGGACATAGAAAGGAGTGGACTGACTATTCTTCGGGGGGAAAGGGGTGTGGGGGATGCGGGAAGAGACTCGACAAAAATCGTGCACCTATGGATGAGGACAGTGGGGGCGGGGTGAGGGCGGAGGGTGGGGTGGGAACCGGGTGGAGGGGAGCTATGGTGGGAAAAAAGGGGAACAACTGTAATAATCTGAACAATAAAGATTTACTTAAAAATAAAAAAAGAAGAAATCACAGAAGGACTTGCAGTTCATGGTAACAAGTATGGAGTTTGTTTTTGGTGCAATAGCAGCAGGATAGCTGGTGGGAGAAATGGGATGTTTCCAAGCAGAGTGGACAGAAGCAATGCCTAGCACATACTTTGAGGAATGTATTAAATGAGAAAGCTGGGAAGCCAATAAACCCCTCAAGCTCTATGACAAACAGACATACTGATTGCTCATATGACAATATGACTCATTAATTACCAATTATAAGCCAAGCAATGTGAAAACAAAATGATCACATTATATTGAACTGCTTTTCAAAACAGAGAGAGTTGGAAATGAAAAGACAACAGACTTCTGGAAATAACAGCAACTTGTAATGGTCTTGAGAAAAGTTCAAACTGCTCAACCCCCCCCCCCCCCCGCACACACACACACAATTTAATGTATAGCCCAGTTTTTCAATCTGAAATGCTGACATTAGGATCAGATAATTCTCAGTTGAAGGTGCTGTCCTGTGTATTGTCGGATGTTTAGCAGCAACCTTGGTCTCTATATACCAGATGATAACACCATATCCCCCTTGTTGTGACAAACAAAAATGTCTCCAGAAATTACTAAATGTCCCTTATAGGGTGAAACACCACTGTTCAAGAACTCACTGGTAAAATTAACAACTTTTAACTTTATTTAGCCTGTGATATATGTTCTAAAATAGGTGGGAATATTTTAATTTCCACTCCACAAGTTAAATTGTGGTAACTAGAGGGTAAAACTATTGTGAAATGACTAGTTCCATTATTTCATTCATCTTTGTGGTCCTAACACAATTCTATGGCTATTAATCACAAATCTTTTAAGCACATCCTATGTGCCAAGCACTATTCTTGGTATTGGGGATAGAGAAGGGATCAAGTAGATAAAAAATCCTTGTAGACCTGATATTCTCATGAGAAGACAAATAAGTAGGGATATCATTTACAATATTAATAAGCGATTTAGTGCAACAGAAAAGTTAGAAAGGGGATAGAAATTGCTAAGGTGTTGATGGTGTAGAAATTTGAAATAGGATAATCAAGAAAGTCTCACTACAAAGGTGGTATTTAAATAAAGACAAGGACGCCAAAACCGGTTTAGCTCAGTGGATAGAGCGTCGGCCTGCGGACTGAAGGGTCCCAGGTTCGATTCCGGTCAAGGGCATATACCTTGGTTGCGGGCACATCCCCAACTGGTCGATGCTTCTCTCTCATCGATGTTTCTAACTCTCTATCTCTCTCCCTTCCTCTCTGTAAAAAATCAATAAAAATATATTTATAAAAATAAATAAATAAAGACAAGGAAAGGGGAGTAAGCAATGCTGAAAGCAGAAGGAACAGTTAGTGTAAACTCCCCAAGGGAGGGAGGAAGGGAGGGAGGGGGAGAAAAGGAGGTAGGGGGAGGGAGGGAAGGAGGGAGGGAGGGGGAGGGAGGGAGGGAGGGAGAGAGAGGGAGAGAGAGAGAGAGAGAGAGAGAGAGAGAGAGAGAGAGAGAGAGAGAGAACATGCTAGATTTGTTGTGGAATAGCAAAGAAACCAGATGACTGGTCCATTTGACCAATTATGCTTAAATTAATCCTAATCTGGCTAAAATAAAGTTCTCTGACTAACTTCATAGTCGGCTTTGACATGGTAATTTCTTGATGTAGTTTCTTAGAGGGTAGGAAATAGGGAAGGATTGATTCTGAGCACCTTATAAGCCTTTGAAAATACACAGTGATGCCAGCAATGCAGAGTAATTCCAAAAGTTTTACCTATGTTTTTCTTCTGAAGCGTGCTCCAAATAGGGGAAACAGTCTCTCTTTTCCCATTTTTTCTTTTTTGGTTTCATCTAAAATGAAATAAATCTATTTAAAAGGTAGAGAAAAATACTGGTCAAAGTGAAATATTTTTAAAAGTAAATTATAATTTATGAAACTGAGCTACATTATTACCTGATCAAAGAAATAGATAGGTCCAATGTCCAAAGGTCTAGTTTTAGTAAAGTCTTCCATTCTGCCATCAGACCTAAGAAGGAGAAGTTAAGAATATGAAAACAAGTTATCATGTCTACAAGTAATAATTCAAACACTTGGTTTTAAAGTTGAGATTTATGTATTCTATGAACTGTACAAAGCGGGGCTTGGGGAGAGAACACAACCATTCCTTTACCTCTATCTTCACTTCATAGGCTATCTACTTGACAAAGACACAATCAGAAGGATTTCATGCTAATGGCAAAAAAAGCAATATCATGTTGATGCCAAGTTTCTCAACCTTGGCACTACTGACATTTGGGCCAGATAATTCTTTGTGGTAAGGAGTTGCCTTGTGCATTGTAGGATGTTGAGCAGCATCTCTGGCCTCTACCTACCAGATGCCAGTAGCATGCCTTCTTACCCAGTTAGGTCAACAAAAAAGTGTCTCCAGATATTGCCAAATGTCTCCTGGGGATAAAAATTGCCCCTGGTTGAAAATGACTGTGCTGATGCAATAGTGCACCACTCCCCCACCCCCACCCCCCCACGGCCACAAACAAAGTTTTGATAGGGAAGAAACTGGTGCCTCAGAGTGAGTGATAGATACTGCTAATGGCAGGATATTTGAGTAGTGCCACTCAAAATGTGACCATTGGACCAGCAGCATCAATATCACCTGAGAGCTTGTTACAAATGCCAATTCTCACTTAACCCAAACATATCATATTGTGTCAGAAGCTCCTGAGATGGCATCCAGGAACCTGTGATTGAACAAGCCCTCCATGTGATTCTTATAAATGTTAAGTTTAGGAAGCACTGACTATGAGGACACAATTTACCAACAGCTTGTGAAACCGCAGGATTGTGACTAAATGGGAAGTCTGGGGCTGGCTAAACCAAAGCTAAGTGGCCTCATGGGTTTGCAATGAACAAGAAGAGCACGTACTGGAGGACTGGGCAGCAGCAACAGTATCAAAGGACTGGGACACCTAGAGGACTGAGCATCATTAGGTAAAAGCTAACGATATTAATAACTATATTAACTTATTAATATTACTATTAATAAAGAAAATTTTCTGAGGCTCAGACTTGATTAGCCCTTCCTAAAAGAGAAGTAGGAGAATTTGTTTAAAATGAGATTTGAATGACACCAAAAGTTCCTGTTTATATAAACATCTCTATCTCATTGTCCTGCCACTGTTGCTAAACATTCTACTTTGAGTTATGGGGAGTCACCTCAAGATGTGCCTCTGTGGTATGTAGATTGTTTTGAGCTAAAGATAACTTTTGCCTCAGGCTGAAGAGAAACTTCTGCCTCTCCCTTAACTACCTAGAAAAATTTAAATTAGAGGCCTTGCCCATAATAAGTGATTATTAGAAGTAACCTCTTTTGACCTATCTGTAGGGCAGGACAAACTTCTATTTCCTGAACACCTGCTCTTCTTATCATCTTGCAATGACCATTTGAAGCCCCCAAAGTACCTCCCTCATCCCTAGCTCAGGGAGTCTTATATACCTCAATCTCCCTTTCTATCTCAGAAACTCTCATGCATGTGGGGGTCTCTGACTCTCTCACATATGTGGGTTTCCCATACATATGTATGTATTAAATTTATTTTCTTTTGCTGATGTACTCATATCTATTTAATTATTAGACTAGCCAAAAGAACCTGAGAGTAGTGACCATTGGACCAGCAGCATCAATATCTGTCCTCCCCCACAGCAGAAAAATCTGTCCTCCCCCACACTGAGTTTGGCTCAGTGGATAGAGCGTCGGCCTGCGGACTGAAGGGTCCCAGGTTCGATTCCGGTCAAGGGCATGTACCTGGGTTGCGGGCACATCCCCAGTAGGAGATGTGCAGAAGGCGGCTGATCGATGTTTCTCTCTCATCGATGTTTCTAACTCTCTATCTCTCTCCCTATATACATTTGCGAAAAACTTCATGTCCTGCAAAATTGTGCACTACAAATAATAGGGATCATGGGAAAAACAGAGTGCAGGCACACCACTTAAAATTTATGCTACTTTGCCCTAGTTGGTTTGGCTCAGTGGATAGAGCATTGGTCTGAGGACTGAAGGGTCCCAGGTTCAATTCTGGTCAAGGGAACATGCCCAAGGTTGTGGGCTTGATTCTCAGTAGGAGGTGTGTAGGAGGCAGCCTATCAGTGATTCTCTCTTATCATTGACGCTTGTATCTCTTTTCCCCTCTCACTTCCTCTTTGAAATCAATAAAAATATGCATGTTTTTTTTTTTAAAAAGATATCCTATATTGCCCTGGTCACTGGCTCAATGGTTAGAGCATCCACCCATGCACCAAAGGGTCACAGATTCAATTCCCGGTATCAGGATTGCAGGATCAATCCCTATCCCCTAGCAGGGCACAGGTGGGAGACAACCAATCGATGTGTCTCTCTCACATTGATGTTTCTCTCTCTCACCCTCCTTCTCTTCTACTCTTTAAAAAACAATGGAAAAAAAGTATTCTCAGGTGAGAAGTAACAGAAAGATTTTATGTATTTAAAGACTTAATATTGTTAAAATGGCAATACTCCCCAGTTCACCTACAGATTCAATGAAATCTCTGTCAAAATTCCAATGGTTGGCTGAAACCAGTTTGGCTCAGTGGATAGAGCGTCGGCCTGCGGACTGAAAGGTCCTAGGTTCGATTCCGGTCAAGGGCATGTACCTGGGTTGCGGGCACATCCCCAGTAGGAGATGTGCAGAAGGCGGCTGATCGATGTTTCTCTTTCATCGATGTTTCTAACTCTCTATCTCTCTCCCTTCCTCTCTGTAAAAAATCAATAAAATATTTTAAAAAAAAATTCCAATGGTTGTTTTTGCAGAAATTAACATGTTAAAATTTCTAAAGTTCACATGGAAATTCAAGGATCCAGAATATCCAAAACAATCTTGAAAAAAGAACAATTTCCTAATTTCAAAACTTAATATAAAAGCTACATTAATCAAATGTGGTACTGACAATGAGGATAAATATAGAAATCAATGGCTTACAATTGAGTCTAGAAATAAACCCTCAAATTTATGGTAAACTAATTTTTGACAAGAGTTCCAAGACAGTTCAATGGAAGAAAGAATAGTCTTTTGAATTCATGATAATGGAACTGGATATTTACATGTGAAAGAATAAAAATGAACCCTGATATCATACCATATACAAAAAATTAACTGCCAATGGATCACAGAATGGAAAAAAATTTTGCAACTCAAATATGTAAAAAGATAAGAGGCCTAACTTGAAACCCAGGCAGATAGGGCAGGGCTCCAGCTGAAAACAAAGGCAGGTAGAACATAGGCAGGGGTAGACATGGCAGTTTGAACCAGCCTAACCACAGGAACCAACCAAGCAGAAATAATAAAATGTTTCTGGACTCAAAGCGGGAGGCATGGGAAAACAAGGGAGAGCCTGTAGCAACAAGACAGACGAACGCATAGAAACAGAAAAAGTTCAGCACAGGAACAGAGAAAGAGCATATAGAAACAGGGAAAGTTCAGGTCTGTTGCTGGGCAAAAACAATTGAGGGAATTAATCAGGTGACAACACAGATAGACATAGAAGCAGACTTGTAGCAAATATATACAAGGCTTTAACGGGCAGCCCACTCTTGGGTCTTCCTCCCCTTGCAGGGAGTCTGAATCTGCTTATAATAAATTTTCCACACTTTTACTTAAATCTCCTGGTTCACATAGATCATTCTTCGATGTCACAAAACACAACACCGGGAAAACACCTCAGCCCATAGTTCTGGTCACCAAAGGGTCTAGTATTCAGAATATATAAAGAATTCGTAAGCTCAAGAATAAAAAGACAAATAACTCAAAATGGGCAAAGGATTTGGACATTTAAGAATATATGCAAATTGCTGAAACCGGTTTGGCTCAGTGGATAGAGCGTCGGCCTGCAGACTGAGGGGTCCCAGGTTCGATTCCAGTCAGGGGCATGTACCTGGGTTGCGGGCATAAACCCAGTGGGAGATGTGCAGGAGGCGGCTGATCGATGTTTCTCTCTCATCGATGTTTCTAACTCTCTATCTCTCTCCCTTCCTCTCTGTAAAAAATCAATAAAATATATTAAAAAAAAAAGAATATATGCAAATGGACAATAACACATGAAAAGATGTCAACATCACTAGTCATTAGGTAAATGCCAATCAAAACCACAATGAGATACCACTTCACACCCACTAGGATGGCTATAATAAAAATAAAACAGACAATAACAAGTGTTGACAAGGATATGAACAAACCTCATGCACTGCTGGTAGAAATGTAAAATGGTGCAACTACTACTGAAAACAGTCTGGTAGTAAAACATAAATTTAAAAAGATATATATGCATTACTATGTTCATTGCAGCATTGTTGACAATAGCCAAGATATAGAAGCAATGTAAGTATGCACTGATAAATGATTAAAGATGATGTGATACATATATATAATGGACTATTACTTGGCCTTAAAAAAGAATGAAATATTACCATCTGCAACAACATGGATGGACCTAAGGCAGTGGTTCTCAACCTTCTGGCCCTTTAAATACAGTTCCTCATGTTGTGACCCAACCATAAAATTATTTTTGTTGCTACTCATAACTGTAATGTTGCTACTGATATGAATTGTAATGTAAATATCTGATATGCAGGATGGTCTTAGGCGACCCCTGTGTAAAGGTCGTTTGACTGCCAAAGGGGTCGCGACCCACAGGTTGAGAACCGCTGACCTAAGGGGTATTATGCTAAGTGAAATATGTCTGATAGAGAAAGACAAATACCACATGATTTCACTTATATGTGGAATCTTAAAAACAAAATAAACAAACAAAACAGAAACAGACTCATAGATACAGAGAGCAAACTGATTGTTGCCAGAAGGGAGAGGGTGGGAGGGCTGGATAAAAAGGTGAAATGATTAAGTAGTACAAATTGGCAGTTACAAAATAGTCATAGGGATGTAAATTACAACATAAAAATATATTAAATAACATTGTAATAACTATGTATGGTGTCAGGGAGGTACTACATTTACTAGAGGTATCACTTCATAAGTTATGTAAATGTTTATCCACTATGCTGTATAGCTGAAACTAATATGATATGGAATGTCAACTGTAACTGAAATTTTTTTTTAAATTATAAAAACAAAAGCAAAGAAAAAGAGAAAGACTCATTGACAAACAAGAGTATGGTGAATGGCAGAGGAAATGGGGAGTGGGGAAAGGTAGAAGAGTGTAGAAGGGGGATAAATGGCAATGAAAGGAGACTTGACTTGGGGTGGCAAACACACAGTACAATATATCATACAGATGATGTATTATAGAACTGTATACCTGAAACTTATATAACTTTATTAACCAATGTCACCCTGATAAATTTAATTTTTAAAAAACAGTGGTTAAAAATAAAAAGGTTAAAAATAAAATTGTCATATGACCAGCTTTTATATTTGTAGATATATGCCCAAGAGAAATAAAAACATATTCATACCAAAACATACAGAAAAGTTCATAGAACTATTCATCACAGCCAAAAAGTAGACATAACCCAAATGTCTATTAATTGATGGATGGAAAATGTTCTCTAATTAGATAGTGGTGGTGATTGTAGACTTGTAATTACTAAAACTCATAGAATTATACACTTTAAAATGATAAACTTTATGGCACATAAATTATCATAATTTTTTTTAAAAGGAGTATCCAAGAGCCTCACCCAGCTCTAGCTTCCACCCATACCAACCTAAGGATGTCAACTTCTAGAGACCAGGCCCTCAAAAATATGAGTGCCTTAAAAAGTACCTATTTTCTGTCTTACGAGCTGCTGCCAGTTCAGACCCAAAGAATTTTAGAGATCTATTGGTTCTAACCCCAAAATAACTTTATACCAGTGTTCCATTCAGAACCTCAAGACCAGTTGATTCTATTCATGTCTTTTATCTCAGTCATCCTCAATCACTGGGAATGTAAACTTGCAATTTCTATCTAGATCAAGAGAGCTGACTGAGCACCATGTCCTCTACATTCTGGAATTTTTATCAATTAAACTGACTTTATTTATGTGTCATAAATCTGTTTTAACAATGCAGAGGTGTGATATCTTACATGTTTGAAGAAAGAGAGACTAGCCTAGGGTTTTCCAATTCAGTAGCTGAATCAAGGGGCCAGCATCTTTCCATCCTTCTGTGTTCTTCAGATTTCATCCCTAGTGATCATGCTCAGACTTTAAAACATCTAAAAGAAGAAAAAGTGCTTCATTTTATTTTGTCTTTAAAAAAAAATTTAGTAAACCTTTTCCAGAAGTTCTCAATGGTTTTTCTTTATGTCTCATTGACCAAGATTGCAACATATCTATATCTATACAAACCACTGAGAAGAGGGATTGGAATTGATGTATATTAGCTTAGACCAATCAGGATGTACCCCCCTTTTTTGGAAGTAATTCTAGTTTTATTTTAATTTTATTACTAGTGGCCCGGTGTATGAAATTTGTGCATGGGGGGGGGGTGTCCCTCAGCCTGGCCTGCACCCTTCTCCAATCTGGGATCCCTCTCACAATCTGGGAATGCTGGCTCCTAACCACTCACCTGCCTGCCTGCCTGACCACTCCTAACCACTCTGCCTGCCGGCCTGATCAACCTCAACTGCCACCCCCTTCTGGCCTGAGCACCCCTAACTGCCTGCCCCTGACAGGCTGATTGCACCCAATTGCCCCCCCCCCCGTCAGCCTAATTGCCCCCAACTGCCCCCCACCCCCCGCTGGCCTGCTCACCCCCAACTGCACCCCCTGCCAGCCTGCTTGTCCCCAACTGCCCTCCCCTTCTCACCCCCAACTGCCCTCCCCTGCTGGCCTGATCGCTCCTAACTGCCTCTGCCTCAGCCCTGCCACCATGGCTTTGTCTGGAAGGATGTCCAGAAGATCTCTGGAAAGTCTCCTGGTATAATTAGCATATTACTCTTTTATTAGTATAGATAGAGGCCTGGTGCACTGGTGGAGGCTGGCTGGTCTGTCCTGAAGGGGGTCCCAGATCAGGGGTGGGGTCCCCTTAGGGGGTGGGGTGGGCCTGGGTGAGGGGCTGGGGCAGTTTGCAGGCTGATCATACCCACATTGGGGTGAGGATCCCTGCTGAGGGGTGGGGCCAGCCTGGGTGAAGGGCTGAGGGCCTTTTGCAGGCTGGCCTTGCCCCCTTCAGGGTGACGGTCCCAGCAGGGCATGGCTGGCCTGGGCTAGGGGCTGAGGGCTGTTTGCAGCTGGCCACACCCCCATTGGGGTGAGGGTCCCCGCTGGGGGCAATAGCCAGCCTGGGTGAGGGTCGGAAGGCCGTTTGGGGGCAGTTTGCAGACTGGCCAAGCCCCAGGCTTTGTCCAGAAGGACATCCAGAAGGTCTCCAAAAGATCTCCAAGTCTAATTAGCATATTACTCTTTTATTAGTATAAACTAGAGGCCTGGTGCACAAAAATTTGTGCACTCGGGGACATCCCTCAGCCCAACCTGCCCCCTCTAACAGTCTGGAAGCTCTCACAGGATGTACTACTGATGTCCCTGTGGGGAGCGGGCCTATGCCGGTCTGGCCTCCCTCTGTGGAAGGCAACTGGCCGATCAGGTATATAGATACTTTCTGAAGGCAGCACAGACTCCGTCCTTATTTCTTTCCTCTGTGGTTGGAGAATAGGGGACTAAAAGGTGGAGACAGAACTGTGGCCGGGCCTGGGGCTCTTGTAGGCAGCAGAAAGAAGGAGAGGGCTGGGGGAAGTCTAGACACGGTTTCCTTCAATTGTCCTCTCTTCCTCTGGGCCCCTCGCTCTGTTCTTTCCTTGTTGTGGTGGACGCTTGGGCCTCGGACTGACAGGAGCCCAGCGACAGTGGAGTTCAGCCCCCTCACTTCTCAGCTGAACATACAACCGCCTCACATTCCAAGTGGAGCTGTTTTCAAGTGGCTGAAGTGCTGGCAATTCATGCCTCCTGGCCTTTCCCCTCTCGGGTTTCGTCCTTGGGTCAGTGGACTGACTATTCTCGGGGGGGGGGGGGGGGAAGAATGCGGGAAGAGCCTGAACAAAAATCGTACACCTATGGATGAGGACAGTGGGGGGGGGGGGGTGGTCAGGGCAGAGGGTGGGGTGGGAACCAGGTGGAGGGGAGCTATGGGGGGAAAAAAGAGGAACAACTGTAATAATCTGAACAATAAAGATTTAATTAAAAAAAAAAGAAACAAATGAAAATTCTAGAACTGAAAAAAAAGGATTTGAAATGAAAAATTAACTGGCTGGTTTAACAGGAATTAAACATCCTATCTAATAATAGACAAACATGGTAATTAACCGTAACTTCGTTACCCTTCCCATTGGCTAATCAGGGCGATACGCAAATTAACTGCCAACCAAGATGGCGGCCGGCAGCCAGGCAGCTGAAGCAAACAGGAGGCTTGCTTGCTCCAGTGATGGAGGAAGCCAACGCTCCCCGCCTGCCGCTGCCGGCCTCTCAGCTGCACTCTAAGAAACAATTTTGCAATTATAGAAGCTAAACAAGCTCCAGATACCTGCTTTTGGCCAGCTTTGGCCTCAGAGCTTAGAGTGGCAGTGATGGCAACAATGTTTCAATTATTGAAGCTAAACAAACCCAGATACCTGCTTTCAGCCAGCCGCAGCCTCAGAGCTGGAGCCGGGCCTCAGAGCTGGAGCTGGCTCTCAGCTCCAGTGACAGCTATAGAAGGTAAATACATCCCAGAATTAAAAAAAAGAAAGAAAGAAAGAAAGAAAAAAAGGAGAGGTTGCCAGCCTGAAAACAGCCCTCAGCCCCTCACCCAGACTGGCCAGGCACCCCAGTGGGGACCTCCACCCTGAAAGGGGTGTGACCAGCTGCAAACAGCCATCATCCCCTCATCCAGGCTAGCCAGGCACCCAAGCGGGACCCCCACCCTGATCCGGGACACCCTTCAGGGCAAACCAGCCAGCCCCCACCCTTGCACCAGGCCTCTATCCTATATAGTGAAAGGGTAATATGCAAACTGACCCTAACAGTAGAAGGACTGGGAATGACTGGTCACAATGACACACACTGACCATCAGGGGGCAGACGCTCAATGCAGGAGCTGCCCTCTGGTGGTCAGGGCGCTCTCACATGGGAGGAGCTCTGCTCAGCCACAAGCCAGGCTGATGGCTCCCAGTACAGCGGTGGTAGTGGGAGCCTCTCCTGCCTCCTCAGCAGTGCTAAGGATGTCCAACTGCAGTTCAGGCCTGCTCCCCACTGGCAAGTGGACATCCCCCGAGGGCTGCAGGGCTGCCAGAGGGATGTCTGATTGCCATCTTAGGCCCAATCCCCCGGGGAGCGTGCCTAAGCCAGCAGGTGGTCATCCCCTGAGGGATCCCAGACTGCTAGAGGGCATAGACCAGGCTGAGGGACCCCTCCTCCCGCACCAAGTGCACAAATTTTTGTGCACCAGGCCTCTAGTTACAAAATAAGTGAAGTTGAAGGCAAATCAATGGAACCCATTAAACTGAAGCCAAGGGAGAAAAAAACAAGCCTCAGTGACTGTGGGACATTATCAAGTTATCTGATTCAGTGTCTGGTGAAGTCCAGCTTCCTATTCATATACATCTGTCTTCTCACTGTTCTCACATGGTGCAAGGGACCAAGGAAGCCCTCTGGGGTTTCTTTTATATGAGTACTAATCTCATTCATGAGACCTCTGCCCTCATTATGTCACTTACTAATGGCCCCCTCCCTCCATCTCATTGGGGATTAGATTTCAACATATGAATTTTGGGGAGACATGAATATTCAGTCTATGGCACCATATAAACAAAAACATCTGTGGACTCCTCTATAATTTTCCAAGTGTAAAAGGGTCCTGAGACCAAAAGTTTGAGAACGTCTCTTTAACCCTTTTCCATATACAACCTCACTCACAATATATTCCTAGTTCAACTCTGTCTTCAACACCAACATAACTCTCATTAATCAGTAGTGGGGACCATTATCAGAAGAGATGGGAAGAGAGAGATTATGAATAGTACTGTCATTTGTCTTGTAGTATGTAGCTCATCTTTCTTTTGTGAACCCTTGATATTGATTTCTATGTAGCTCTGGCCAATAAACACTTGAAATCTCCATGTGGGTAATGATACTCCTGACAACTTGGCCACAGGCATATTACTTGGAACTATATATGTCTTTCTTAAAATCTAGCCTAAATACATGGATGCTACATAGAGATTATGGGGAAGAAAAAGAAGTTCTATTACTACCTAACTATTATCCAGTTACAGAAGAAAATAATAAAATATTGTAAGATGAAAGGTAACTTAGGATATCTTTGGACAGAACTAAAACAGGGAAAGAATCACAGGACAGCATCACATTTAATTTCAAGAAAGGTGCTCTCCAGAAGAACAAAAAGGGCGAGTCTTTCAAGAGTCACTGATGAAATGGGTTTGAGATAAAGGATCCTTTGATCCTCCAGCTGATATCCAGAATAGTGCAACCCAATTTCTTATGAGAATCTTTTTTTGGCGCTCTCTAACAAAACTGTTCTCCCTAAAGTCACCACAGGGATCCTAATAGTTAAAATCAATGGTCTAACTCATACAACTTAACAAAAGGAAGATAAACAATGGACCTATATAGATACTTTTCAGAAGATGACATAAGGAAGGCCAAGAGACATATGAAAACATGCTCAAAGTCACTAATCATCTGAGAGATGCAAATCAAAACAACAATGTAGTACCATCTCACACCTGTCAGAATGGCTATCATCAAAAAATCAACAAATGGCCGAACCGGTTTGGCTCAGTGGATAGAGCGTCGGCCTGTGGACTCAAGGGTCCAGAGTTCGATTCTGGTCAAGGGCATGTACCCTGGTTGCGGGCACATCCCCAGTGGGGGGCGTGCAGGAGGCAGCTGATCGATCTCTCTCATCGATGTTTCTAACTCTCTATCCCTCTCCCTTCTTCTCTGTAAAAAATCAATAAAATATATTTTAAAAAAATATCAACAAATGACAAGTGCTGGAGAGGATGTGGAGAAAAAGGAACCATCCTTCACTGCTGGTGGGAATGCAGACTGGTGCAGCCACTGTGGACAACAGTATGGAGTTTCCTCAAAAAACTAAAAATGGAACTCCCATTTGACCCTGTGTTCCCACTTCTAGGAATATATCCCAAGAAACTATAAACACCAATCGGAAAGGATATATGCACCCCTATGTTCATAGCAGCACAATTCACCATAGCTAAGATTTAGAAACAGCCTAAGTGCCCATCAGCAGATGAGTGGATTAGAAAACTGTGGTACATCTACACAATGGAATACTATGCTGCAGTAAAAAAGAAGGAATTCTTACCATTTGCAACAGCATGGATGGAACTGGAGAGAATTATGCTAAGCAAAACAAGCCAGTCAGAGAAAGATAAATATCACATGATCTCACTCATTTGTGGAATATAATGGACAACATAAACTGACGAACAAAATCAGATCCAGAGAAAGAGAAGCATCAATCAGACCGTCAAACCTCAGAGGGAAGGTAGGTGAGGGTAGGGGTAAGGGAGAGATCAACCAAAGGACTTGTACGCAGGAATATAAGCCTAACCAATGGACACAGACAACAGGGCGGTGAGGGTATGAGTGGGGTGGGGGTGGAGCAATGGGGGGATCAGGACACATATGTAATACCTTAATCCATAAAGAAAGAAGAAAAAAATAAATAAAATCAATGGTCTAGTTTGAGACTTCATACTATTTGCTTTCTTCAACAGCTGATATAGCTGAACCAACTTTTGTTTTGTAAAACATTTTCTCTCACTTCCATGTGCTTATTCTCTAAAGCATTTTCTCCTTCTTGGTTTATCATTACTTTGTAATTTTCTTTTCTTTTTTTTTTTTTTTTAACAAATTGAAATCAATTCCTCTGAAACGAAAGACAACATATTTTTATTTTTATTTTTAATATATTTTTCACAGAGAGGAAGGGAGAGAGATAGAGAGTTAGAAACATCGATGAGAGAGAAACATCGATCAGCATCGATCAGCTGCCTCCTGCACATCTCCTACTGGGGATATGCCCGCAACCCAGGTACATGCCCTTGACCGGAATCGAACCTGGGACCTTTCAGTCCGCAGGCTGACGCTCTATCCACTGAGCCAAACCGGTTTTGGCTACTTTGTAATTTTCTTAACAGAATTTCCCACCCTTGCTTCTTATAGGAAAAAACCTCCACAATAAAACAAAACAAACAAACAAACATAAAACCACATAAAAAAAAATACCTAAAACATTAATGTCCTTCTGGATTGTGTTCTGTTTCTGGCCCTTGTCTCTTCTCCCTGAGATACCTCATTCACAGCCTTCTACCACACCCAAGCAAGCCATAATAATTCACAATCTCCAGATCCATGTTTCTGACTACTGGATATCTTTGCCTGGATGCTCTGCAGGCATCTCAAAGTTAAAATGCCCAAAGCTTATCTCTCCCTCCACCTCCTCCAAAACCTACTCCTCCTTTTCTATTCCCTATCTCACAAAGTGGTACCACTATCCACCCAGGAACCCAGGCCAGAAACCTGGGTGTCATTGTGAACTCCTCCCTCTCCACACTAAATGGCCCAGCAAGTATTCTTAATTCTATATTTCTGCAACCCAATCTCTCCTCTCTAGCACCCTAAGAGACTTCGCCTAAATTCTTATCAATATTTTTCAACAATAACATCTTAGAGAGTCTGCCCTACTATCAGGCTCTGCCATTTCTAATTCTTTCTTTAGAATAAATGACATCAGACTTGGGATTTCACTATTGAGGAAAGTTTTCAAAAAGGTTTTGAGAAATGACATACTGGGGGGGGGGGGGGGTGGTCAGGGCACAAAAGACCCATCATCTACTCTCACTGTCATTTCATCATAATAATTTTAAAGTACTGCTCAACTTCAAAAAACAGAAAGTACCAAATTCTCAAAGCAGAAAAAAGTTCTTTAAATATACTTGGCTTTATAAATGAAACAATTTTCTGGAGGGGAACCACTGTTATAGAATCTAGGCTGCCATTAGAGTCATCTTTCACAAAGCAAAAATGACTAATTTTCCCTAGCTTGAAAACCTGTTTGTATTATGTAAACATTTAAATTTATCCACATAATCTACATGCATATCATTTTACTATCTTTTAATGGCTACACAGTATGCATGGTATTGACCTGCTATTGATATATCTGTTGTCTATTTTAGGCATTTTCTTAAATATTAAAATTTAAATATCCTTTGTCACATATCACCTCAAAGCCTTACAATAAAAGCCATACTCTTTACAGTAACATAGAAGGCCACTTATAATTTGGTCATAATTTACTTTTTCCTCAGCAAGAACTTCTCCTAAGCATAGCACATTTTTTCATGCCTCAACCAGAAGCAGTTCCCTGCCCCTTTCTCCAAGAGGATATTTGGCAATATCTGCTATAGTCTGAATTGTGTCCCCTCCCAAATTCATGTGTTGAAGCCCTAAGCCCCCCAATATGACTGTATTTAGGTTATTATGTATATATATATATATATATACATATATACATCTACACACACACACACACACACAGGTGTTGGCAAAAGTAGGTTTTTAGCTGTGAGTACGTGAGCGTTAATAAAGCTATTGAAATAATCATAACCTGCTCACCCCTGTATATCATACAATTTATACATTTTAAAAGTTACATGTATAGAATTTTTAAACCATAAAGATATGAAAAAAATCCTTAGTATTTCCCTTAATGTCAAGCAATCACGCTTTCCCAATTTTTAAAACCATATTTCTTGTTAACTCATTGCCAAATGTCACATAATATATGTGTGCCTTAAATTATTTAGACCATCATATAATCTACACAAATGGAAAATTTTTAAGAATATGACTTACTAACAATAATATTAGCTAACACATCACTATTGTGTCAGACATTGTACTATCTTAAGTGTTTTTTCTCCATTTTGAAATTTAATTTCCATATCCTATTATGTGGTACTATCATTATTCTAATTTTACAAATGAGTAAACTAAAATTTGGAGAGATTGACTTGTCCAAAGCCATACCAATAGCAAAGATTTCAAAGAAAATAAGGCTAGGGGTAATTATGTTGTCCATTTTGGAATCAAAATTTTCTCAGCAAAAATACATTTTTGGACAAAATAATAAATGTGTTTTATAATAATACATTAATTTTATAATAGGACAAGTATCTCTCTAAGAGGGGAAAAAACTTGTTTTTTTCAGATTATCTAGGTAGCCACCTGAAACAAAATGACTTCATGTAATTAGCTAGCAGCTACTGGTATTGAGATAGGTGCATTTATTACAGGTTTTCTTAGATTCTTATTTAGGTTTTCAACATTTCTTACTCTTCTACCTCATTCAATTTTCTCTTGCAGAGAAAACCAAATGATGAAAATAGGAATGTCATGTACTACTATTTTAAGTACAGTTAACTTAGTTACCTCAAACTCTTCAGTGTCCTGGAAAACAATCTTCCAGCAAATATCCATTATCAAGCTTTTAAGATATGTATTGTTTTTTGCTACTACCTTAAAGTTTTGTTTCCTTGCCTCTTTTCAGGAAAGGGACAGAAGTACAGTACAATCCCTTTGCAGCAAAGAAACAATGTTTTTATTACGGCAGTTTTGCATCTTATTTTTGTCACTGAACAAACTTTACTTTGACATTGATAATTCTGTAGATCAACTTATACCTTAAGCACGCCTGTGTCAAAATTCATCTATCAAATTTACTGGTTTTGTCCTCTGGGATCCTGTGTTTCCCGGGAAAACACAGGTAGTAACCATGACCCAAGGGTTCCCATAACTTAGCGAGGACCTGAGAAGATTCACAACAAAGCTTGTAGGCTTTTTTTTTTTTTTAATGTAGCAGATTTTACTTATAAGGATGTTAAGAGCTTCTGGGAGTAGCTTTGCACTTCAACAAAGGTGAGCTTTGACTCCTCCTGAGGTTGACCAGCTACATCTTGCCCTCAATTTGAAGATCTTTTAGACCCTTTAAAAATTCATCAGCTTTGTGATAGACGAACTTAAAATAGAAAATAATAAATAAGGAAAGTATTAGCATCTTATTATTTCTTTTAAAATATATATTTTTTTATTGATTTCAGAGAGGAAGGGAGAGGGAGAATATGATAGAAACATCCCAGGCTAATGCCCTGACTGGGAATTGAGCCCTGACCTCCTGGTTCATAGGTCGATGCTCAACCACACACCAGCTGGGCTATTTTACTATTTCTTTACGTATTTGTTTCATTGGATGCTAAACTTTCTTCAGGATACAGATTTTTATCTTATTCATTCTTGCATCTTTCACCAAGAAAAAATTACTTCTGGTCTACTATCAATAAATATTGACTGAACAGATTTGAAATTTCAATTGGGAAGGCAGCATATAGAATTCTTAAACTTTTGGTGCCTGATGACCTGGGTTTGGATTCTAATTGTATTAACTTGCTGTATGACCTGGTACAAATTACCAAAACTCTCTAATTTCCTCAACTCAGACGTGGATTAAATGAGATAATGAAGGCAGAGTACTTGGCACTTCACAAGTACCCATTTATACAATGGGGAACTACTCAGCTCCTACGACCCTCTAATTTAGAGGCAGGTATTGGCGGTGAGTATAAAACACGCAGGATTCCTGTCTTCGTGGAGCTGGGGAGACAGACATAAAACAATCACACAAATGAACTAATTACACGCTGCCACGGAGAAAAGGGTTGGGAACTCAGTGAGAGGCTCCGGGGGCAGGGCCTGAATTAGGTCGCTGAGGAAGGGCTCCCCGAGGGAGTGGCGTTTAAGCTGAAACTCGAAGGACCAGGAAATTCTCTATTTCCCCATGTGCCTCACCTCTCTTTAGTCTGGCTTCCATCTGTCCACCTAAACAGCTCTTGCTAAGGCCCCCAACGGCTTCCCTCTGACATTTTTCTGTCCTTTTACTTGACCTTTTCGTAGCATTCAACGCAGTTGACCACTCCCTTGTAGAGACGCGGTCCTCCCTCGGCTTCTCTATAGTAAGCGCCTCCTCATCTCTTTCTCCCTTTGCAGGTTCGTCTCCTTAGTGCCTGGACGGCCTCGCCGCGAGCCGTAATTGTGAGTAATAGCGCAGCCCTTTTGAGTCATAAGGAGTGTGTACAAGTGAGCACATCTCCCAGCCCCTCTTCTCGCTTTCAGGGCGCTTTATAAAACCGCGAATATCAAACTTTTCGGCTCCAATAGAGACTCGCTTTTCTCTGGCAGACGGCACCTGCCCACCGGCACAAGCATCCAACAGGACCCCAAGCCGGCAGATATGCCCCGGGAATGAATGCCTGAGGCGCGGGAGGAGGCGGGTGTCGGGCCTCGCACCAGCCAACCGCTGCCAGGCCCGCCTCCGCCACGTTTCAGACACCGCCGCCGCCGCGCCGCGCCCCGCCGGAGGTGAGCCCGCCCCGCTTCCGCAAGCGCCCCAGGCCTTCCAGTCCTCCACCGTCCCAGCATTCCCTGCGCCCCACCGTACAGAGCGGCTTCCGGCGTCGGTGGTGGAGGTGGGTGAAGAAGGAGCGGGCTCTCGCCGCTCGCTCTCACTCCCTCGCGCTCTCTCGGGCAACATGGCGGCCGTGGAGGAGGCAGCGTCCTCCGGGAGCCTCCTGAATGGCGACCTGGATCCGGACGACAGGGAAGAGGGAGCTGCCTCTACGGCGGAGGAGGCAGCCAAGAAAAAAAGACGAAAGAAGAAAAAGAGTAAAGGGGCTGCTACAGGTAAAGCGAGTTTTATGTTTTTCCCAGGGATGGCCGAACGACTCGGCTCAGGCCCGGCGTGGGTGTCAGGGACCGGGGACTCGGAACCCTGGAGTGGACTGATTCCCGGGACTGAGCGCGTGGCGAGGCCGGGCTACAGAGTCTCAGCCCCGCGGGGAGGCGGCTTCTCCTCCCGTGGGACTGGAGAGCTGGTGGAAGCGTGGGGAGGGAGAGCGGGGTCGGGTCGCTCAGCTTCCCTTGCGGAGCTCGCTCTGGGGTCGGTAGGCCGGGAGCCCCTGAGTTGCCAGAACTCGACTGCCACGCAGACTGTGCAGCGGCCGTGAAGCCGTGCACCGCGCCCAGCCCTACCTACCATCTTCCTCGCGGTTTGGCTTCCTGAAAAACCTGCTTCTGACCCGCGCTGCCCGCCGCCGCTTTGCTGGAGCATCCTGGTACTCACTTTCGCAGACGGTGCGGGTGAAGTGGACAAGTCCGAGCGCCTGGACCGCGCCTCACCCCGCCACCCCAGTTTACAGAGGGATTTTTGGTGCGGGCTTCACTTTTGGGGGTGTGTGTATGCCCACGCGCTCATGTCACTGAGTTGTAATTGCAGAATGTGGGGCGGGAGGGCGGGTGTGTGTGCGCGCGCGCGCGCGAATTTCCACTCGTCTAATCCCACGGCATCATCAAGCGTTAGGGTTTTGGGCCTGAATTATAATGGCATTGCAGGCGGTCTAGATAGAGGATGCATTCTGTGGCTCAGAGCCGAACTTCTCCAAATCCACTGGTAAGGCAGGAAAACAGCTAAAAACTTAACACTTGGGTTATATTAAGAGTTATTTTATTTTGAGAAGTCAGTGTGTTTTTGTTGCACTAGGTCTTTCATTTTAGGAAAAATTATTTGCACCTGTTTCGTTTTTAGGAAAAAAAATATCTCTACCTGTGAAAGCCATAGAAAGAATGAAAGAAAAATGGAGAGGCCAGAAGTGATGAGCGTGGAGTTGAGAGAGGCTGGAGAGGGTTAACCTGTCTGAAATGTTGATTAGATGGGAGTTGAAGAGGGAGAGTTGCAGGTGCTGAGACACTCCCAGAACACAAGTTGATCCCAGGACACAGGCTAGTTAGTGGCTCTTCCTGGCTTTCAGATGAAGTCCAAGCTCTTCAGTTTGGTCTTTAAGGTGTGTTCAGCAGACTGACCCTAATACATGTTTAGCAGGACATTCTCAATAGGAATGTTCTACAAAGGCCAAAATGTCACGTTATTATGTACTACCTCATATTACTGTCTTTCTGCACACGCATATTCCTCCTCTAGCTAGATTATAATCACTGCCAGAGCAGGGGCCTGGTCTTATGCTTAGCTGTTCAAGAATTTTTTGTTTTAGTAATGGAATGTCTTTTTCTATTTATTTTGATTTTACCTAGAGCCCAGCTTGACAACTTTTTTTCTTCAGGAATCCCTGAAGGCCCCCAGTGTCCCACAGAAATCCTCTTCTTCACTAAGGTCTTCAGCATTTATTGCCTATCTTAAGTACCTGTTTGGTTAGTAAAGTATTTGTTGTAGTTTAATTGTTAAATACTTTAAAAAGTTAAAACTACTTAAATATAGGGACCAACTCACACTTTTGCATAACCTTTAGCTGCTATCACAGAGAATGTATTTTGTTGAATGGACAATACTACTTAGATTTGGGAGACTTTTCTTTGTCATTAAATAAATTCTGTTAATGTTCACAATAATGTTTGTTTTTGTTTCCTAAACACCTATCAGGAAAGGACTTGTGTGTTCTTCACTATCTGTAGAACATATTCTAGTGTTAAAGTATCTTTATTAGATTTGATTTATGCTATTATATTTGATTAGCAGGGCAACAGGAACCTGATAAAGAATCAGGAGCCTCAGTGGATGAGGTAGCAAGACAATTGGAAAGACAAGCATTGGAAGAGAAAGAAAGAGATGATGATGATGAAGGTAAATGATTAATTTGGTGTTTGTGGTTATAAAAGCAAGAAAATACGACGTTCTTTAATCATTTTTTTAATCCTCACCCAAGGACAGGGGTCCTCAAACTACGGCCTGCGGACCACATGCAAATACAAATATTGTATTTGTTCCCGTTTTGTTTTTTTTACTTCAAAATAAGATATGTGCAGTGTGCATAGGAATTTGTTCATAGTTTTTTTTTAAGCCATAGTCCGGCCCTCCAACGGTCTGAGGGACAGTGAACTGGCCCCCTGTTTAAAAAGTTTGAGGACCCCTGCCCAAGGACATGCTTTTATTAATTTGAGAGAGAGACAGACAGAGAAAAACATTAATGTGATGTAAAAGTGAAACATTGATTGGTTGCCTCCCACGTGTCTTCAATCAGGGCTCAAACTCCCAACCTGTGCCCTGACTGGAAATGGAATCTGCCACCTTTCGGTATATGAGACTATGCTCTAACCCAGTGGTTGGCAAACCCCGGCTCTGAGCCACAGGCGGCTCTTTGGCCCTTTGAGTGTGGCTCTTCCACAAAATACCACGTGCGGGCGCGCACGTACAGTGCGTTTGAAAATTTGTGGCCCGTGTGCAGAAACAAGTATACAAGACGAGTGTGGATGGGAGCGTTGGAAGGGTCGACCTCAGCGAACGTACCTCAATCAGATTGAGGACGTTTTTAGCAAAGGCCAGCTTAGGGGTACCCTAATTAAGTTAATAACAATGTATCTACCTATATAGTTTAAGTTTAAAAAATTTGGCTCTCAAAAGAAATTTCAATCGTTGTACTGTTGATATTTGGCTCTGTTGACTAATGAGTTTGCCGACCACTGCTGTAACCAATTGAGTCACACTGGCTAGGGCAGGGGTGGGCAAACTTTTTGACTCGAGGGCCACAATGGGTTCTTAAACTGGACCGGAGGGCCGAAACAAAAGCATGGATGGAGTGTTTGTGTGAACTAATATAAATTCAAAGTAAACATCATTACATAAAAGGGTACGGTCTTTTTTTTAGTTTTGTTCATTTCAAACGGGCCGATCCGGCCCGCGGGCCGTAGTTTGCCCACGGCTGGGCTAGGGCATGACGTTCTTTAAACAAAATCTACTTATTGTCCATATAGTCTATTATTTTCTGACTTCTTAATTGACAATAAAATAAAACCTCAGTGTCACAGATACAAAGGGAAAGAAATTTATTAGCAACTCTTTAAAAAGTTGGATATGTTGAATGATTGCTCAAACAGTACAGTTCTCAACTTTTTTTTTTTTTTTAAATATATTTTATTGATTTTTTACAGAGAGGAAGGGAGAGAGAGAGAGAGTTAGAAACATCGATGAGAGAGAAACATCGATCAGCTGCCTCCTGCACATCTCCTACTGGGGATGTGCCCGCAACCCAGGTACATGCCCTTGACCGGAATCGAACCTGGGACCTTTCAGTCCGCAGGCCGACACTCTATCCACTGAGCCAAACCGATTTCGGCCAGTTCTCAACTTTTAAAAATATACTTGGGCCCTAGCTGATTTGGTTCAGTGGCTATAGCAGCCATGGGCAAACTATGGCCCTCGGGCCGGATCGGCCCGTTTGAAATGAATAAAAAAGAAAAAAAAGAAAAAAAGACCGTACCATTTTATGTAATGATGTTTACTTTGAATTTATATTAGTTCACACAAACACTCCATCCATGCTTTTGTTCCGGCCCTCCGGTCCAGTTTAAGAACCCATTGTGGCTCTTGAGTCAAAAAGTTTGCCCACCCCTGGGCTAGAGCCTCAGCCTGTGGACTAAAGGGTCCCGGGTTCAGTTTCAGCCAAGGGCACATGCCTGGGTTGTGGGCTGGATCCCTAGTAGGGGGCATGCAGGAGGCAGCCAATTGATTTTTTTTATCATATATATATATATATATATATATATATATATATATATATATATATTTTAATGTATTTGGTAAAAGGCCAAGTGGTGGGTATTAATAGGATAAAATTGAAGGGTTGTTTATTTAACTTTTATTTAACTAACATTTATTGAACAACTAATATCTACTATCCTAGGATACTTTCACATGCATTCGTATTTTACCCATGCAAATAAAGTAGTTGCTCTTCTCAGGAAATTATATGATTTTCCCAATGTGATACAGCTAGTATGTGTAGAATAGAACCAGAATTTCAAACCTAGCACTTGACTCCAAGTCTATTCCTTTCACTCTCTGTACCAAAGCTGCTTTTTTTTTAATTCTCAAAGGAGCATATTGGAGTGCTTCTGAACTCTATTATAAATTCCCTGATCCTAGTTCCTTGTGGTATTTTGGTGCTGTTAGATTTGTGTAAACATGGCAAGTCTTAGAATTATAGGAATTGATGCTATCGGTAAGACAGTGGAGGGAGTCATTAATTAAAAGAACTGTTCTATAGCATCTTTTGGCAGAGGGGGAGAGAGGGCTTTCCCATTCTCAATTATTTACTGTTTTGACCTATTGCTATACCTCAAGCACTGCCAGCTTGAGTTTTTGCCTTTCAATCCTTAAAACAAATACCTGCTATATTTTAATTATTGTGTTAGGGTAATGCAGAGCAGTTGTTTTTTTCCTCTAGATAGGTATGTTCTGCCTTCAAAAAGCTTACAGTCAAAATTTGGTTTAAAAAGTGCCAAGATTACAGGGAATAGTTGGCTTTTTGACTTCTTTGAGCAAACCTCTTGTTCATTCTACCTTTCCTTATGCTTCAGATTAAGAACATATTTTGAGCTCTTAAGAAAGGGTTTTTTGTTTTGTTTTTTAATATATTTTTATTGATTTCACAGGGAAAGGGAGAGGGAGAGAGAGATAGAAGCATCAGTGATGAGAGAGAATCATTGATTGGCTGCTTCCTATACGCCCCCCGGATCAAGCCCACAGCCTGGGCATGTGCCCTTGACTGGAATCAAATCTGGGACCCCTCAGTCCGCAGGCTGACGCTCCAGCCACTGAGCCAAACCAGCTAGGGCAAGAAAGGGTTTTTTTTTTTTTTTTTTTTTAAATATATTTTATTGATTTTTACAGAGAGGAAGGGAGAGGGATAGAGAGTTAGAAACATCGATGAGAGAGAAACATCGATCAGCTGCCTCCTGCACACCTCCTACTGGGGATGTGCCCGCAACCCAGGTACATGCCCTTGACCGGAATCGAACCTGGGACCTTTCAGTCCGCAGGCCGACGCTCTATCCCACTGAGCCAAACCGGTTTCGGCAAGAAAGGGTTTTTTAAATTCAAAGTAATATAATAAGTTGCTGTAGACCTTTTTTTTTTTTTTTTTAATATATATATATTTTTTAAATATATTTTATTGATTTTTTACAGAGAGAAAGGGAGAGAGATAGAGAGCCAGAAACATCGATGGGAGAGAAACATCGATCAGCTGCCTCCTGCACATCTCCCACTGGGAATGTGCCCGCAACCCAGGTACATGCCCTTGACCGGAATCGAACCCGGGACCTCTCAGTCCGCAGGCCGACGCTCCATCCACTGAGCCAAACCGGCTCCGGCTTTTTTTAATATTTTATTGATTTTTTACAGAGAGGAAGGGAGAGGGATAGAGAGTTAGAAACATCGACGAGAGAGAAACATCGATCAGCTGCCTCCTGCACACTCCCCACTGGGTATGTGCCCGCAACTAAGGTACATGCCCTTGACCGGAATCGAACCTGGGACCTTTCAGTCCACAGGCTGACGCTCTATCCACTGAGCCAAGCCGGCCAGGGCGCTGTAGACCTTTTATATGTAGAATATCACAGTACTGATCTTGAGTGTGCCTAGTTCCATTGCACCTCTACAAAGTTGTGTGACTCTTGGCATTGAAGGGGAAACTTTTGCTTGTCAGATTGGAAATCTTCAATGTATTAAAGAAGATTTTAGTTTTCTCCAATTTTAATTGTTTTTCCAATTCATTTCAGTAATCAGTTTCAACCAGTAGTACTAATCTGGTGTGAGAAGTCTTTGAGTGGATGGAAAGCTATTGTTTCAGAATCTTTGTTTTAAGGAAAGCTGGTGGTAGAGAGACAAAACCTAGAGGTGAAAAGATAAGCTACAGTTAAGTTTATTGGTATTTGGAGATGGAATTGGCTGAATGCTGAAGAAGTCTCATTAATTAAGAGAACTACTCTACAGCATCTTTTGGTAGAGGGGAGATAGGGCTTTCCCATTCTCAATTATGGGACTTGAATAAAACCAAACAGAAGGAACCATTTGGGGGTGGGGAGGGCGGGTGGAACAATATTGTGAAAGTCTTCAGAGTCTAATGAACAATGCATACTGGTCATATAAGATCCATTGAGGGAGGCTTTGAGCACTTTTATAAGAAGAATGTTATGAAAAAAAATTTCATATATAATCTTCATATATATTCACAATTGTTAAAAAAGAGGGTATATATAGGAAAGATAGGAAGATCATTTTGGAGATCACAACAATAGTTTATGCCTGTGGTATTAAGTTGGTGGTTATAAATGAGAATGAGAGTGAAATATTGACGATCAACTGCCTCCTGCAAACCCCCCACCAGGGATCAAGCCTGAAACCAGGCATGGCAACCTTTGGTGCACAGGACAATGCCCAGCCAACTGAGCCACATTGGCCAGGGCTCAGGGTAATACTTGTGAGAGTCATCAGTTGTATATATATCAGTAGTTCACTACTTTTTTTTTGCTGAGTAGTATTTCAAATTTGTTTATCCATTTACTGGTTGATGGATATTTCTAGTTTTTGTCTATTTCAAATAAAGTTACTGTGAACATTTGCATACAAGTCTTTGTGTAGACATTTTTGCATTGCTCCTGGGTAAATAAATACCTAGGAGTAGGGTTGTGGGTCATATATTAAGTGTATGTTTAATCTCATAAGAAACTCTTCCCAAATGTCTACCATTTTTCATTCCTGTCAGCAGTGGTGGAGAGTGCCAGGTTCTTTGTATTCTCATAAGCACTTGGTATTGTTAGTTTAAAAGTTTTAGCTTTTGTAATAGGTGTGTGGTGGTATGTCATTATGGTTTTCATTTGCATTTCCATAACTGATGATGGTGAACATCTTTTCATATTTTTATTTGCCTTTCGTGTATCTTTAGTGAAATGTTTTCCTCTTTTGTCCGTTTTTCAATTAGATTATGGCAGCGGTTCTCAACCTGTGGGTCGCGAACAATGAAAATATATCCTGCATATCAGATATTTACATTATGATTCATAACAGTAGCAAAATTACAGTTATGAAGTAGCAACAAAAATAATTTTATGGTTGGGGGTCACCACAACACGAGGAACTGTATTAAAGGGTTGCGGCTTTAGGAAGGTTGAGAACCACTGGATTATTGTCTTAGTGAATTATAGTTTTTTATATACTCTTGATATAAGTTCTTTATCAGATACATATGTTTTACAGATATTTTCTCCCATGCTGGTATTGTTTGCAACAGAAAAGTTTTCAGTTTTGATGAGGTCCAAGTTATCTATTTCTTTTCCTTTATTAGTCATGTTTTTTTTTTTTCGTTCTATCCAAAAAGCTAAATAATTACTATTATGAAGATTTTTCTCTTACGTTCTCTTAAGTTTTATACACTTTTCACTGTTATATTTAGGTCTATAGTCTATTTAAAATTAATTTTTGTAGATAGTGCAAGGTAGAGATTAAGGTACCTTTTTTGCATATGGATGTCCAACTGTCATTCAACAAATATTAATTGATTTGGACACAAATAAATATGAACAGTTTCTGCCTGTTAAGAATATCCTGGGATGCTGTAAAAGAAAAACATCTAGAAACCAAATTGCAGCATGGTATGTTGGGTGGAATTATAAGCATATTTAGTTTAATATTCAGATCTTGGCTCTACCACCATCCTGGCACCAGGGTTCAATAAATGGTGGCTTGTATACTTCTTGAAGCATTTTAGGTTGAGTCTAGTGCAACCGTGGGCAAACTACGGCCGTTTGAAATGAATAAAACTAAAAAAAAAGACCGTACCCTTTTATGTAATGATGTGTACTTTGAATTTATATTAGTTCACACAAACACTCCATCCATGCTTTTGTTCCGGCCCTCCGGTCCAGTTTAAGAACCCATTGTGGCCCTCGAGTCAAAAAGTTTGCCCACCCCTGGTCTAGTGTATGTAGCAGTATGCTAGACATTAAATGTTGTTCCAGAGCAAAGGCTATCTTGTTTAATATTCTGTCCCTTTTGCCTCTCACTTAAGAACCCAGATACATTTGTTGGATGAAAGGTTACAGTTAAAATTGTAGTGCAGAATTATATGAATTGATTGTCTGACACATGAGGAAAACGAAAATTGTGTTTCCAAAAGATTCCCATGTTATTTTTGTTAGGCTTTTGCATCTTCAAACCAGTAATGAGTAAGTCAAGCAAAATTTGTGTTTGTTATTTTAGAGCAGTGGTTCTCAACCTTCCTAATGCTGCGACCCTTTAATACAGTTCCTCATGTTGTGGTGACCCCCAACCATAAAACTATTTTCGTTGCTACTTCATAACTGTAATTTTGCTACTGTTATGAATTGTAATGTAAATATCTGATATGCAGGATGTATTTAGGCGACCCATGTGAAAGGGTCGTTCGACCTCCAAAGGGGTCGTGACCCACAGGTTGAGAACCGCTGTTTTAGAAGCTCAAACAAAAGGAACTGAAATTTTGTAAGTCAAATTTTGGCAATTTCCTAACACTCAATCCAGCGGTCACTACCATTGGTGGTCTGAGAGGTCCGAAAGGTTGGGATCCGCTGACTCAATCCACTTAAAGCATTATATCATTCTTCCTCCTCCCTCTTTGCTAAACTACTGTTTCCTGTTTCTCCATTGGGCAAAAATAAAAATAAGATAAAATAGACCAAAAGAACACTTTTTTATTGAATAGACTAAATATTTACCACATGCTAAGGCACTTTTCTTAAGAAATGGTTCCTCTAGCCCTTGAGAAACTTACAAATGAATAAGGGGTCAGTGTAAACCAGTGATTATAATGTTTTGTGATAATTATAATAGAAGAATATAGTAGGTAGCATGGTGAGATAATTTCTGTTATGGCTCCTGCCTGTCAGCCCGGGAATAAAAATGGAGCTCTTTAAGCAGAAAAATGTAAGTAGTCATTTGATACTGTTTTATGGGTGTGGATTTCACTATCTAAAATAATTGATGTTAGATGAATTACTGCCACGAGGTAAAACATTTAAAAGAATACTATAGGGGGAAACATACTATTAAACTGTCAACTTCTAATTAAGTCAGTATTCTATTTATCCGTCATAGCAGTGTGACTTGTGGGTAGATTAGCGTACTTGAGAAATAATTGTTGAAATTTATTAAGTAGCATTTTTAGAAATTCAGACGCTTAAGTCTATGTTTTATACCTTTACTTAAAATGTTTTAAGTCACTTTTTAATCTTGATCATAATAATATCCTCTATAATTTCTCAGAGTTCAAGGGTATGAGCATGGGCTTCATAGAAGGTTGTTATAAAAACTGGCAAGCAGATCTTGGCTGGTTTGGATACTTTTCTGCCAACTATTTTTTGAAATAGTTCTTGACTTTTATTTTTAGGCATCAGAGAATCTGAGAACTCTGAAACTAGGAAGTGTATAATATGCCCTCTTTTTTTGCATACAATTTGACTCAGAAGGAGAACACTTTGTTTAATCACAACTATGCAGGATAAAATAAAATGCAAGACCCCAAATACCCGCACTGGGTTATATTTTTGGTCCAATTCTGCCATTTACCAGTTGGGATTATCTTAGGCATGTCCCTTAAACACTCCTTGTTACCTTATAGGGTTGCTTCCAGGATCACATGTGGTCATGAAACACAAGTGTTTAACTGCAAAACATATGTAAATTGTTAACTAGTATTTTAGCTGAAGTCACACAGTTGTTATTGGTATTAAACTAACACTAGTTATTTTTCCTAGTTTTTAAAAAAAGATGTCTTTTAATATATTTTTATTTAAAAATACCTTATCAGCCCTGACCGGTTTGGCTCAGTGGATGAAGCATCGGCCTGCGGACTGAAGGGTCCCAGGTTCGGTTCAGGTCAAGGGCATGTACCTTGGTTGTGGACACATCCCCAGTTAGGGGGTGTGCAGGAGGTAGCTGATCAATGTTTCTCATCAATGTTTCTAACTCTCTATCCCTTTCCCTTCCTCTCTGTAAAAAATCAATAAAATTAAAATACCTTATCAGCGTTTCTTTTAATAGAGTAAGTCAAACTAAAGGGAGAGGGAGAGAGAGATAAAAACATCAATCATGAAAGAAAATCATTGATCAGCTGCTTCCTGCACACCCCCTACTGGGGATTAAGCCTGGCACCTGGGCACATGCCCTGACCAGGAATCAAACTAACCTCCTGGTTCATGAGTCAGCACTCAACCACTGAGCCACATCGGCCAGGCAGTTGACTAGTGCTTTTGATTACACAAGTCAAATTCTGATACTTAAAGCTAGCAATATAAGAAATCATAAAAGTATTAGGTCAACTTTGTCATATGCTATTTCAGATGCAGTGTATATGTCTATACACCTGACTGCTTGCTTCTTCCTTCGGTTTAAATGAATATGCATTTGAAATTGTCTTTTCTTAGATGGAGATGGAGATGGAGATGGAGATGGAACAACTGGAAAGAAGAAGAAAAAGAAGAAGAAGAAGAGAGGACGTTAGTGTCTTAAGTTAATCTTACTTGACTGGTTATTAATCAGTGGGTTTGAAGTTGCTTAAGATCTTGGGGTATGTCAGGGAAATAAATTTAGGCTTACTAGAGGTAGGATTTAGTGATATAAATATTTTTCAAGTACTTTGGTGTAACAATCTTGATGTCATTTTTTTTTAGCTGATATTCAGCTAAAGGATATTAATAATAGATTGGTTGAAGTTACTGCAGTTAGGGATGAAGTCTTAAAATCTTGAATAATTCAAATAATGAGTCTGGGGATGACTAAAGTACTACTGTGTGGTAACAGGGTAAACAAATTTTGCAGTTCACCTGCCAGCTTTGAAATTGTGAAATTCTTAATATTTAATGAAGAGCCCCATTATTTAAAATTTGTGCATATGGTGAAATTCTATTAATAATGTTTATATTACACTTATTTCAGATTTACTTAAAATATCATCCTACTTGTGTTTGTTTTTGAAAATGGCATAATCAAACACCTTCAGGGACCTAAAACTCTATTAGGCAGACTAAAGAGGATGACTAAAGAGTATTGGGGAATAAAAGTTGGGTTGAAAATCAGAACAGTTATTATCTTAGACGAGCCAGCCCCCTTGAACTATTGGGAGCCACTGAGTTCTGGTTATATCTTTTAAATCTTTCAGGCTAAAATTTTATGAATCAGAATATTGGGGACTTGACTTCCCTTTTTATCTCTGTGTTGCAAGAAATACTTAAATTATTGTTTAAGAAAGATAATGGCTCTGCCAGCCATTTTCCTGATCTGTCTCCAGGTAGAGATGGGATAGTCTTCTTCCTATTAGGCATGCAGCCATGTTAGATCCTTCTATTCAAAGATGTCAGTCCTGCCCCTAGTGTAGTCTGTATTTAATGAACATAGGTTACTTGTATTCCAGAAATCTTCTAGAGATTATGATATCATATTTCTTCAATTCAGAAATTGTTAGAAGTGTGCCCGTGAGACGTATTACCTGACAATGGCTTGAGATAATATCTATTTCTCTAAATACTCTAAAATTGTTCCCTAGTGAAGGTACATAAACGGGGAAGAGTGTTAAGGGGCTGCCTTGTATTTGCTCTTGGTAGAATTCTTCCACTGCCACCAGCCTTTATTGTGCCTCCTCTGAGGATATTGTTGAACTTACTGTTATATTTCTTTATGAGCACTCTCAAGAGAGAGTTTTTTGTCTGGTCTTAATGTTAGGAATAATTGCGCTTTTCCTGAGTAATGACTGTGTTTCATCTCAGAAACATGAACTATGCAAATAACCTAGAGGTTTTTTATGTTTTGTTTTTTATTTTTTTATTCTAGAAGGCCTAGAGCCAAATCTGTGGTTTTGTATTGGCCTCATTTCAGGTTCTGTTTTATGTTCTTACCATGTTTTGATTTTTGCTCTCTCGTTTACTTTGATGCCTCTAATTTCTGTTCTTTAGATATTCTTGTAGACCAGTGGTTCTCAACCTTCTGGTCCTTTAAATACAGTTCCTCATGTTGTGACCCAACCATAAAATTATTTTCGTTGCTACTTCATAACTGTAATGTTGCTACTGTTATGAATCGTAATGTAAATATCTGATATGCAGGATGGTCTTAGGCGACCCCTGTGAAAGGGTCGTTCGTCCGCCAAAGGGGTCGCGAACCGCTGTTGTAGACTATCATTAATCACTTCTGGAATAAACCAAGTAATGTACAAGGGCAGTTTATTATCCTCATCTAGAAAGTGAGAGAATTATAAGTAATAGTTAATGATAACTGTAGTACAGATTATTTTAATTATCCATTGTTTTAGATTAGTGGTCAGCAAACCGCGGCCCTTTGGCCCTTTGAGTATGGCTCTTCCACAAAATACCACATGCGGGCCCGCACATTCAGTGCAATTGAAACTTCTGGCCCATGCGCAGAAGTCGGTTTTCAGCCTGGGCGAGCCTATTTTGAAGTGTCGTTAGAAAAAGTGGGGGGTGTTGGTCGGGTGACGGGAGACGCAGCGCACGTTGGCCGCGGGATACACAGCTCGGGGGAGGTACATTGTTTTGAGGTACGTTCGCTGAGGTTGACCCCTTCCAACTCTCCCATCCACACTCATCTATCTGAGACAAGTATACAAGACGAGTGTGGATGGGAGAGTTGGAAGGGGTCGACCTCAGCGAACGTACCTCAATCAGATTGAGGACGTTTTTAGCAAAGGCCAGCTTAGGAGTACCCTAATTAAGTTAATAACAATGTACCTACCTATACAGTTTAAGTTTAAAAAATTTGGCTCTCAAAAGAAATTTCAATCGTTGTACTGTTGATATTTGGCTCTGTTGACTAATGAGTTTGCCAACCACTGTTTTAGATAATTGAATATAGTACATTATAATTTTCAAAGGTTGTACAAAATTTCATCTGGTTCTTCATCTTGTAAATAAGGAAACAGGCTTGGCACATTTAGCCATTTGTCCAAGTCACAGTTAATAAGTGGTAAAGGCTAAACTTCAACTCTGATTGATATTTTGATTATAGATTTTTTATGTTTTCTCTAATTATCTCTTTGAATCCTTTAATTTGTGGACAATATAAAAAGCATCTTTATCAGATTTGTAGATGAGATGAAGCTGAGGGTGATGAGATAATACTTTGGTTCACCCAAAATGAATGTTGGGAAGATATTGACTGCCTCTGGAGTGCAGTGCCAAATGTCAGGAGTTTAAAACGGGATTATTAAATTTTACTGTAAAGCTAAATTAGATGACCTCTAAGATTTTTTTAAATTTTAAATTCTAATATTCTCTCTTAGGAGAAACATAAGAAAGTGTCTTCAAGTTTACTTGCCCATAGAAGCCATTTAAACCAGTTAGCTGACAGTCATGATATTGAGCATTTGGGTTAAAGGAGGAAACCAAAAAAAGTTGTTTTATAGATAAATGATTTGGTTCAATAAACAATCATATTTTTATTTATGCATATTATTTTTCTCTCCTTGCAGAACAAAAGAGCAAAATATGTGTTAAAACTTTAAAAGATCTATAACATAAGATCAGTGATAATCCAAAGGAAACCACATACTTCAACTTAGTTGTTAAATGCTGCAGGTATATATTGAAGGTCATAAAATAACCCATGCAGCTTTCTGACATTCCTTGGATACAGCATTTGTTACTAAAGGCAGTTCTTCATGTGATAAGAACTATACCACTAGTTCTTATATATATTTGGGGGAAATTTTTAGAAAACAACTTCCTTAGCTATCTTTTAAAAGCATCTTGAAGCTCTACTGGCGTGGCTCAGTGGTTGAGTACCAACCAACCTATGAACCAGGAGATCACAGTTCGATTCCTAGTCAGGGCACATGCCCAGGTTGCTGGCTTGATCCCCCGTAGGGGGCATGCAAGAGGCAGCCAATCAGTGATTCTCATCATTGATGTTCTCTCCTTTTCCCTTCATCTCTGAAATAAATAAAAATATATTTTTTAAAAAACCAAAACAACAGAACATCAAAGCATCTTGAAGCACTGGTGTTTTAGTACGTAGTTTGGGAAATACTGTTCTTAAAACATATGCTAGGTGTTAACTTTTTTGAGTATTGGGAAATTTGTGTATGGCTACCTAAAGTCTTTGGGTACTGGCACTGAGTATGTATACCCTTAACTTTATACCTATTATAAACTTGAAATAAGTTTTTAAACTTGTTTTATTAACATACAACAGCTTTTTTTTTTTTTAATATATTTTATTGATTTTTTACAGAGAGGAAGAGAGAGAGATAGAGAGTTAGAAACATCGATGAGAGAGAAACATCGATCAGCTGCCTCCTGCACATCTCCTACTGGGGATGTGCCAGCAACCCTGGTACATGCCCTTGACTGGAATCGAACCTGGGACCTTTCAGTCTGCAGGCCGATGCTCTATCCACTGAGCCAAACCGGTTTTGGCAACATACAACAGCTTTATATTTCTACTTTATTGCTATAAGATTTCTTATTTTCTTGTTGCTGCTTTTATTTGTATTTGTGAAAGCCAACCTCTATATGCTATCCCATTTCCAGTATAGTAAATGAAGACAAAAACATTAGAAGTGTGCTTTCTTCCAAGGTATATACTGTTTAAATATATAATGGAGTCTTGAGGAATTGAATATTTTTATTCCCAAGCTATAGTAAATCAGAGAGGAGGTGACCAGCATGGTATTTTTAACTATAAGGAGACAAACATCAAGGAGGTTCTTTAAAATCAGGACATACCACAACCATTAGGAACTGAGAAAAACTGTAATGATAACTGCTTAATTTTATTTCCAACTACAGAAGTTAATGCTTTATTTGTATCTCACAGCAAAAGTTCAAACAGACCCTCCCTCAGTTCCAATATGTGACCTGTATCCTAACGGTGTATTTCCCAAAGGACAAGAATGCGAGTACCCACCCACACAAGATGGGTAAGGATCATAAAATAACTTCCAGTTTGACTTTTGAAAGTTGTAGTTTAGCAATAAAGCAGATTTAATTTTTCTCCACTACCTTAATAAGAGCTTGTGAATTTGTTGCAGAGAAAATACAGTAGAAGCCCTCTTATCCAAAATGATTGAGACCAGCAGTTTGGTTAATCAAAAAAGTATGTTAAAAGTGGGATTACAAAAAGCAAAAATCCTATATAATAAAAGGCTAAATGCAAATTGTCCCCACGGGAGTTCCACCAGGAGACCAGGAGTTCGATTGCTCTCTATGACATGTGCTGACCACGGGGTTTGGCACCGAACATGGCAGGTGACCAGTGGTGGCGGGAGGGCGCTGAGTGGGTGAGGGAAGGAACAGGCGGGGAGGTCAGGAGGCAGGGAACCTGATCGTCCCTGATTGCTGGCCAGGACTAGAGACCCTACCTGTGCACAAATTTTGTGCACTGGGCCTCTAGTCTTTATTGATAAAAGTTAACTTAAATATTTGGTTTTCATCATTTTTAGGATAAGTTTGCATTGGACTCCACTTTCTCCCCCATAAGTCATATCCATAATGCATTGCCTATGAGTCTATTTTATTTTGAATTTCTATGAATAAGTAAGTAATCTGAGAGCTGATGCCTGTCTATATCTTTACATTTTTTTCCTGAAACCATTTATAATTCTTTACTTAATTTCACAGAAGTATTTTTTGATGACTTGCCTTTATTGAGATTTTTCTGAGTAGTCAATTTAGTTTTCATAGAAACAATTTTTTAAATGAAATATATATAGTTAAATAACATAATTATAGTAGTAACTGCAGGTGACTTAAATAAGTTTTGGGAACAAATCACCTAAATTCTTGGAAGTATTCTGAAAGGATATGTGTTTCCACTGGTTAGCAGACACATAATGGCATTATGCAGACTGGTTAACACATTGCGTACCGCATAGAAATCTCTAAGACATATGCCAGTTTTTGGGCAAACTGCACATTATTTAAATCATAATGCACTTTAGGTGTTGTTTTTCAATAATTATAACATTTTTATTTACAAAAACAATTAAACAATTAAAGTTCCAAGTACTTTTTTAACGTATGGTACTGCGTGAAACATTTTCCTCTATGAAGAGGGACCAAACAAAATTTACATAAGTATCTAGATTTGCTCCTTTTTCCATGGGAGTGAAAAATGAGAACACTCGTGACCGGTCCTTACCAGATGGCGCGTGAAACACGAGAAAACTCCTGAGCGGTACGAAATGTGTTAAGAATATGGAAGCTAGGACTAAACTATCTGCATTTGAATCCTAGCTCTAACACTAGCTTTTTGACTTGGGCAAGTAATTTATCATGTCTATAGTTTTATTTCCTCATCTGTAAAAATAAAAAAAAAAGTGGGGCACTTCATAAGGTTGTTGTGAGGAATAATAAGATATGCAAAGCACTTAGCAGAGTAACAGACACATAGTAAGTATTAAGTGTTAGCTGCTATTCAGAATAGGAACTTGTCATCTGCTGATATTCAGAATACAATGGGAATTAGTCACTATGTTTACAGAGGGAGTCAAGAGCATTGGTTAATTGAGTGGTTGCAATAGTTGGCTAAGAAAGCTTCTACTGTAGCATTGTTTTTTGTTGTTTTGTTTCTCTCTTAGAGTGGAAGGGAACAGGGAGGGGCAGAGAGAGAAAAAGAGAAATATTGATGTGAGAGACGCATGGATTTGTTGCCTCCCACAGGCGCCCTGAGGGCGGGGGGATCAAGCCTGTAATCCAGGTACTTGCCCTTGACCTCGAATCAAACCCAAGACCTTCCTGTGCACAGGCCAATGCTCTAACCACAGAACCAGGGCAGGTTTTTGTTCGTTTGTTTGTTTTTGTTAATTAGAAAAAAGCATGATGTTATATTTTTACTGCCTTCCTTGTTCCCAGTACTCATAGGGAATTAGCCTGTAAAGTTGGGGAATTTTATGGTATAGGCATCTTTTCTTTAAATTGAATTCATCAGTCAATATCCTATCTTGATACATCTATTTAAAAAATGTACAGACACATAATTTTACATTAATTACATAAATTTTCATGGTACTTAGGATGTGATCACATTTATCTTTAAATAAAAATTTTTAATTTTTTTTTTTGCTTGTTCCCTCTTCCTTCCCTTCCTTCCAGACCCATGTAAGCATCTAGCAGGTAGCCTTCCATATTTTTCTATGCTCATATATGTGTTAACTATGTCTGTTTATATAAGGAGAGTGTTTTGGTCATTGCTTGTTTACAAAAATGAAATCAGGCATACTTTTCCTCCACCTTACTTTCCTCATTCAGTACTACCCTTTAAAGTTCCTCTATGCCCTGACTGGTTTGGCTCAGTGGATAGAGCGTCGGCCTGCGGAGTCCAGGGTTCCAGGTTCGATTCCAGTCAAGGGCATGTACCTTGGTTGCGGGCACATCCCCAGTAGGGGGTGTGCAGGAGGCAGCTGACCAGTGTTTCTCTCTCATCGATGTTTCTAGCTCTCTATCCCTCTCCCTTCCTCTCTGTAAAAAAATCAATAAAATATATTTTTTTAAAATAAAAAAATAAAGTTCCTCTAAGTCAGAATAGCTCTGTAATTTTTTTGAATGGCTTCATAATATTATTCTATGGTGTAAACATATTCTTTATTTCACCATTTTCTAATTGGTGAGCATTTACTTTGTCTCCAGTATTTTTTGCTATTATAAACCATCCTATATAATAAAAGGGCAATATGCAAATTAACCCTAATGGCTGAACGACCCAGAATGACCAGTCACTATGATGCACACTGACCACCAGGGGTCAGACACTCAACGCAGGAGCTGACCCCGGTGATCGGTGTGCTTCCACAGGGGGAGCTCCACTCAACCACAAGCTGGGCTGATGGCCGCGAGTGCAGCAGCAGTGGCGGTAGCCTCTCCCGCCTCTTCGGCAGTGCTAAGGATGTCTGACTGCTGAGTGGGCCTAAGCTGTCAGTCAGACATCTCCCGAGGGATCCCGGACTGCCAGAGATCCCCTGGGGAGTGGGCCTAAGCCGGCAGGTGGACCATCCCCTGAGGGGTCCGGACTGCGAGAGGGCTGAGGAACCTCCCCTCCCCCACAAATGCATGAATTTTTATGTGCCGGGCCTCTAGTTCTGTATTAAACATCTCATTTATGTATACGTGTGTGTGTGTGTGTATACACCCCTCCTTATGCTTTGGTAGTTTTACTATGTGACTGTTTTCCAAGAGGGAGATTAATGAATCAAAGAATATTTTAATACTTTAATTTATGATTCCCAGACTGCTAATGATTTTGAGCATCTTTTGCTTATTGTGCATATTGGCTTTGCTCTTTTGCTCTTCCAGAAGTTTTAAATACATAAATACAGAATGCTTATATTTTATACTTCTGGGTTCCTAGCAGTCTTAGATTTTCTCAAACTCACTATTTTTGTATTTCATTACATTTTTAATTGGTCTGGAATTTTTTAAGTAAGGTTTGGAATGCTTCTTTCTAAATGAATAGACAGTTGTGTTAGAATTATTTATCCTTTTCAATTTAGAATTATTTATTAATTTATCCTATGCAATTGAACAACCATCTTGTCATGTATCTCTCTATATAAAAGCCCAGTGACTGAACAGCAGAATGACCAGAATGGCCGGTCGGTCGACCAGCTCCTATGATGTGCACTGACCACTAGGGGGCAGATGCTCAACGCAGAAGCTGCCCCCTGGTGGTGAGTACGCTCCCATAGCAGGTCGGTCCCCGCAGGCCACGCCCTCCACCAGTGCACGAATCTGTGCATCGGGCCTCTAGTTCTTATATAATGGAATTATGTGTTTTGTGGGTTGGTTTTTTTTTTAATATATTTTATTTATTTTTTACAGAGAGGAAGGGAGAGGGATAGAGAGCCAGAAACATCGATGAGAGAGAAACATTGATCAGCTGCCTCCTGCACACTCCCCACTGGGTATGTTCCCGCAACCAAGGTACATGCCTCTGACTGGAATCGAACCTGGGACCCTTGACCCCGCAGGCCGACGCTCTATCCACTAAGCCAAACCGGTTAGGGCTGTGGGTTTTTTGGGTTTTCTGTTTTTTTGTTTTATTTTTTAGAGAGAGGAAGGGGGAGAGAAACATCAATTTGTTGTTCCATTTTATTTATGCATTCATTGGTTGATTTTTGTACGTGTTCTGACTGGAGATTGAACATACAACCTTGGTGTATCAAGACTATGCTCTAACCAACCAACTGAGCTACTCAGCCAGGGCTGGAATTACATGTTTTTGATCTGTGGTTTGGGATCTGTAAATGCAGAAGACTGAATTAAGCAATACATGGTTATTTTACTGCTCGGTGGTCAGGCCCCCCAGACCCCGTGTTGTTCAAGGCTCAACTATATATATTCTCGTGTATAATGGAACCAGTTTCTGTATTATTTATTCTCTTCCTTTGATCTATTTGTCTATTCCTGTGCTAATACTATTTTTATTTCCTAAACTTTATACTATTTTGATAATTTGATAAAACAGTCTTATCTTCTCTGCCACACACCCAAACACAGTTCCTTTTCATACTTTTCTTAGCTATTTTGTCATATAATCTTAACACACACACCCAAGAGAAATGTCCTTGTTAGAATTCTCATCAGAATTGCATTACATTTATGTATTTGTTTTTAGAAAATTGGCAGTTATGTCACATTGTCTTTATCTAGTGTCATGAAATATTTTCCCACTTATTCCGATTTTTTTTTTTCTGGTAGGTTCTTTCCCATTCTTGTTAAATTTATTATATATTTTTTAAATGTGGAACACTTCATGAATTTGTATGTCATCCTTGCGCTGGGGTTATGTATTTTTCCAACTTGAGTATATGTGCTGCCAAAGCAAGCATGTTAAATTTATTCTTGACTGTTTTCTGGTATTGTACTGATGTGAACAAGGAGTTTTTATTTCTACCTCCGTTTCTAGATGTTTATTGCTAAAGTGGAGGAAAGCCATTGGTTTCTTATAGTTGTAACAGATTGTTAATATTTTATATCACTGTAAATTGGTGGAATATTTGAAGTAATGTTAAGAAAAGCAGATTTTGGCCCTAGCCAGTTAAGAGCATTGGCCCTCGGACTTAGGGTCTTGGGTTTGTTTCGGGTCTAGGGCATGTACTTCGGTTGCAGGCTCGATTCCTAGGGCACATGCAGGAGGCAACCAATCCATGTGTCTCTCTCACATCAGTATTTCTCTCTCTGTCTCTTCCACTCTCTAAAATTCAATGAAAAAAATATCCTTAGGTGAAGATTAATATCTCTTGGGGTGATACTTTTCTTAAATATTGAAAGCAATGCTATATGCTGTCCTAGAGAAATACAAAAGAAAGTAAGGTATTGTTATGTTTGCTTTTTGATAACTCAGTATTTGTTGACATTCATACAATCAGTTTTGACTACTTGCAAATAGGTCAGAATAAATATTCTTATAGATTTGGTAAAATTAAATAGATTTTTATATCTTGCCTCATTGTTTTTAAATAAACTGATTGTAAATTGCTTGAATTATCACAAAGAACTCAACTGTAACTACCACCCATGTTGAGTACATTGCTTTATTTTAAAATAATTTAATACTTCACAGGAATAATTCCATACTGTGAGAATATTACAAAGAACTCCCGTATACTTTTCACTTAGATTCTTAACATTTTGCAACTTTTATTCTGTCAATGAAATATGACAGTTATACATACTCTATGTAATATAAAATAACATTCCATTTTTTCCTTGGAAGATAAAAGGTAAATGGAGAAAATGTTTCATTGGTGAATTTGTATGCATACTATTTTTCTGATTGATTTGAGAGTAGATATCACTTAGATAAGGTATTATCTAGTTTTTTTGGTTTATCAATACTTTTTTTTCTTCTCGTAATTACTAATTTGTGGGAAACTAATTTGTGAATATGAAAATATCTCATTCCTATGTTGTCCTCCCATTTAGCATCCATTGATGATCTTTGTCTGAATCCATTTTTATTTTTTATTTCAGAGAGGAAGGAAGAGGGAGAGAGAGAGAGAAAAGAGAAACATCAGTGATGTGATAGAATCATTGATTGGCTGCCTCCTGCGTGCCCCCTACTGAGGATCAAACCTACAACCTGGGCATGTTCCCTTGAACCTGGGACCCTTCAGTCTCTAGGACGATGCTCTATCCATGGAGCCAAACCAGCTAGGGCTGAATCCATTTTTATTACACTGGTTGTTGCCCTTTTTTTTTTTTTTAAAATTTTATTAATTTTCTACAGAGGAAGGGAGAGGGATAGAGAGGTAGAAACATCTATGAGAGAGAAACAATCAGCTGCCTCCTGCACACCCCCTCCTGGGGGTGTGCCCGCAACCAAGGTACATGCCCTTGACCGGAATCGAACCTGGGACCCTTCAGTCCGCAGGCCGACACTCTATCCACGGAGCCACACCAGTCAGGGCGGTTGTTGCCCTTTTAAAAAATACAACATTCTATGTTTATTTCCAGTGTTATTAAAAGTTTTTTAAACCAATTTTTTAATGGCTGTAATGCTATTCTATTCTGTATCTGGCTGTTATTCTGTTATTTCCCTATTTTTGAATATTTATATTGACTTCAATATTTTATTAGGAAAATTCCTGTGATGAACATTGTATGTTAATTGGAACTGGTTTTTCTCTTATTCTGGATATCTAGAAGTAGAATGAAGTATTATTTTTAAATTCTTTATCTATTTCTAAATTTAGTAGACAATTTTTGGGGGAAAATGTTAATTTTACAAGTCATACATACCCAGTATAGAATAGTTAGTAAATACAGATTAGCAAAAAGAAGAAAATAGAATAGAAGTCTCCTTAATTCTGTCAGTGAATTACTAGTAAAATCACTGTTAACTTGTTAATATTTCTTCCTCTAACGGCTCTCATATAAATACCTAGGACTCTTTTTCAAGGTAGACTTATATCACAATATCATTCCTTTTAAAATTTGTTTTCATGTTAGTAAAGAAACCAACAGTATTTCTAATAGCTGAATAATTTTGCACATCTGTGTGCATATCATAATTTGTCCAGTTTTCTCTTATTGGACTTACACTTTATTTCTAGTTGCTTACTATTTTTTTTCCTTTTATTCTAGTTGCTTACTATTATAAATGATGGAATAAATACCTTTGTTGGAATAAATATCTTTGTTGATTTCAACTTTTATAGTGAATTCCATAAGAAAGGGTGAAAGTGAACTCAATACCCAGATTGAAAAGTGCTTATTAACATTTTGCCCTGTGTGTGTGTATGTATGTGGTTTTTTGTTGTTGATCTTTTTCTTTTGGCTGGGCCATTTAAAAAGAAGTCTTATTTTGAGTCCTTACTTCTAGAAACTTCAAGTATCGCCCTAGAATTAGAAATTCTCTAAATTATTACAGCTAAGTATATTAACAGTAACTTCCCAGTATCATGTAAATAATTACCTAATGTTCATATTTAGAATATTTTTCCTGTTGTCCCTGGAACATCTTTTTAGTTATTTTTCCTCCTAAACCAGGATCCAATCAAGGTTCATACATTGCATATGATTAGAATCCCTACCTTCATCTCTTCAATTGAACTGGCTTTTTTAAGAGATCAGGTAATTTAAAAAATCTCATGTTCTGGGATTTCTCCCATTGTTTCCTTGTGGTGTCATTAAACTTTTTTCTGTTTCTGTATTTTCTGTAAACCGGAATTAGTTGGAAAGGCTTACATTAGCATTATACTAAATATATTTCATAGGGATATATTATAAGTGACATTAAAATACTTCATATTATACCATAGTCTGTTGCATCAGATGTAATTTCAGATTGTTCATTAGTTTATCTGTATTTAATCACTTGGGTAATATGAAGACCATCATCCCTGTTTCATTTTTTTAAAGATACTTTTTTCTTTTTGCAGTTAACATGTAATCTATGGGGTAGTTTGGAACCTTTGGAATATCCTTGTCTTTAACAATCTTTCACTTAGCTATTTTAGTATTCATTGATGATCCTTTATCAGTAATTTATTCACTGTATTGCAGTGAATTTCTAATTCTGTCATTTCTTTCTTTTCTTTTCTTTTTTTTTTTTTATCCTCACCCTAGAGCATGTTTATTGATTTTAGAGGGGCAGGGAGAAACATCAATGTGAGAATGAAACATTGATTAACTGCCTCTTGCATGCCCCCTACTGGAGATCAAGCCTGCAACCCTTCAGTGCATAGGACTGACCCAACCAGCTGAGCCACACAAGCGAGAGCAGCAGTTAAATATTATTTACAAAACAAGTGCCAGGCTAGATTTACCTGCAGGCCACATAGTTTGCCAGCCACTAACTTAAGGCCATAGGAATAATTTGAAAGCATCACTTTCATACTAAGTATAATGTATATACCTCCGTGATCACTGCGTTTGTGAACTATACAGTATTTTTTAAATTATTTTATTTCAGAGAGTGGGAGAGGAGAGAAACATCAATTTGTTGTTCCACCTGTTTATGCATTCATTGGTGGTTTCTTATATGTGGCCTGACCAGAAATCGAACTCAAAACCTTTGCATATAGTAGGGACAGTGCTCTAACCAACTGAGCTATCTGGCTAGGCCTTATGTATTCAGTATTTGTTAAGAATGTGTGAAAGGATAGCTTTTTCAAAGATTGTCATTTGAAAACAGTTTTCAAAATGTACTGCTTAAAGGCAATCAGTGGATTTCCTCATTCCCAGATACTGAAAAAAAATCTGTTACTCCTAGCACTTTTAAAATGTGAGCCATATCCTTCAAGGAAGATTACCATACACACACACACAGGTAGAAAAGTCCTGCAAAAGCCATAATATTTTATGCTTTGAGGAATATATATATATGTATGTATATATATATATATATATATATATGTATATATATATATATATGCAGATTTCCAGGTCAAGTCTTTGTATTAGTACTTGCCCTACTGGTGAAGTTAAATGCTAAATTTTGGTGTGCTCTTTTGAATCCTCTTATTATATATATTACCTCGAGTGGAATGATGACTTTTTCTCCTACCTGCTTGGTATCTAGGACTCTTCTGACTTTTCTGGTTCTCTCGTTTTGTGTTATTTTCTGTGGCATGGTATTAGTCCTCTGACTATGAATGCAATCTCACTTGATTTTTTTTTTTTTAAGATTCTTGGAAAGTATTTATTATGATTTGGCTTAATTACAAGTGTTTGACTACTTGTATTCAGAAGTTATGCTGACATTTAGTGAAAGAAATTAAATATGTAATATTTTTATCTAAAATGTCTTATATTAGTATATTTTTATCTCAGGTTTTATGTTTATTGTGCTGTTTCTTAAATTACTAATACTATGCTATGTGTACTATAAAGGCGAACAGCTGCTTGGAGAACTACAAGTGAAGAAAAGAAAGCCTTAGATCAAGCTAGTGAAGAGATTTGGAACGATTTTCGAGAAGCTGCAGAAGCACATCGACAAGTTAGAAAATATGTTATGAGCTGGATTAAGCCTGGGATGACAATGATAGAAATCTGGTAAAAGGAATATGATTTTGTAAGAACATGAGAAAAATAATTATTTTTTAGAGTTGACTTTTCAGTTGTAATGTTTGGCTTTCATTACTACTTTAAATGAAGGTTCTAGAAACGTCTTCTAAATTCTTGTAATGCTGATGTTACGAGGAAACCATTAGAGGCGTTTATACTTCACCCATCCTATTTTGTATTCACCTACACTCATGTGCAAATGCACCCATTATTCTTATTTTTTGTCCTAAACTCTGTTGGTTTGCTATCTAGCAGTTCATATTAAATTAAAATTCTTGGACACAAAACATTTATAATGTAATGAAGAAACCAATAAAAGTAATTATTTCTTTAGTTTCCTGTTGAGAAATAATTAGCTGTAAGAGGCAACCTAATTCTCTGATTCATATTTCAAAATATGCAACATTGAGCAAATAAAGTGTAATCAGCATTTAAATTAGTCTATGTCAAGAATGTTACCTACTAGGAAACTTAAGTCCTCTCATTTCATTTCTCCAGATTTCTAGTGGAATTAAGTTTTTTATCTTTTAGAGGTGCGCTACTATTTTTATAGCTTCAGGGAACTGTTATTCACATTCAGAAAGTGCTCAGATTATTTCCAGGAAGTAATTTAAGAGAGTTTTATTTAACTTTCTGAACATGATGAACTAACTGTAAGGTTTATAAGGTTATACCTTATATAAAATGTCAAAGTAAACAAATTTTGTTTTTATTTTTTAGCGAAAAATTGGAAGATTGTTCACGAAAGCTAATAAAAGAGAATGGATTAAATGCAGGCCTGGCGTTTCCTACTGGGTGTTCTCTCAATAACTGTGCTGCCCATTATACTCCCAATGCTGGTGACACAACAGTATTACAGTATGATGATATCTGTAAGATAGACTTTGGAACACACATAAGTGGTGAGTTCTTAGAAATAATTTCACCCCTCTCCCTAAAAGGACTAGTCTTATCTATGTTGGATGGGGCGGGGCTATAGGTGCTGAGCTCCCAAATTTTCTTCTTGATGCCTCACTTTTTAATAGAGCTGTATTGAGGTAGATTTTGAAATTGGCTTTAAAGCCTCCTACTAAATGGAGTATAATAAAAGCCGTCAGGTAATTGAAATTTACCTTTTGTATCAAGGCATGAAAAATATTATCCTACATTTCTTCAGTTATTATTTCAGACATTGATTCATATAACATCAAATGTTTACTTAGAACCTTTAAGTTTACCAACGTTTATACTTGTTAGCTTTTCTGCAAGTATCGTTTTATTTCACTTTAACAGCTGAAAAGTAAAGCTTAAATTAAGTACTTACCTAAGCTTTTATTAAATTGAAGAAGCTGGAATGATGGTTAGCATCATGGGGACCTACACATATTCTCTGCCTGGATTGCTGTTTCTTAGTTCCCTAGGCTTTTCTAGCTTTGATTGGTTTCTGTTTCCTAGGCTTTTCTAGCTTTGATTGGTTTCTGTTTATATTTTTGCATAACTGCCTCAGTGATACTGAATTAGTGCTGTCTTGAAGTAATATGTACTACCACTGGAATTATCTTTTCATCCTGAATCCTTCATATAACTTAATAATTTTACTTTTTTCCCTTTGGTTATGAATGTGTACTTAGAGTGCTGCTTTCATTTGAGCCCATCGTTTTATTTTCCTGTTAACTAGCAAGGATAAGCAATAGAGTAGATGCTATAAAATAGATAAATCTACTAGCTGATAAGTAAATTTAAATGAGAATTTTTTCTTTCAGGTAGGATTATTGACTGTGCTTTTACTGTCACTTTTAATCCCAAATATGATACATTATTAAAAGCTGTAAAAGATGCCACTAACACTGGAATAAAGGTATGTGAACTGTAATCACTATTTCATTCAACATTTTTTGAGCACATTATAAGCTGTTGAAAGTGTTTGAGTTATGTAAGACTACTCCACTGCCCTTAGGGTTTTAAGTGGGTAATTATATAATGTACCAAAGGTTTTTATAGAGAAAGTTACAATGTACAAAGCAGTTTTGAAGTTAAGCTAATGTAAAATTCTGCGCTTTGAATAACACCGTACATTATTTGGTCTTTAGTGTGCTGGAATTGATGTTCGTCTATGTGATGTTGGTGAGGCCATTCAAGAAGTTATGGAATCCTATGAGGTCGAAATAGATGGGAAGACATATCAAGGTGTGTTCTTTAAAAATGTATCTTACTTAAAATGGTGTGAGCTTTGCAAAATTAGTTTTAAAGAAGAGTGTTGAGTGCTTTCTTTGGGTCAGCTGCTTCATCTTTATCGCTTGAGAATATAGAGGGAAAATGGGGAAATGACCTGCTTATGGTAGGAGGAGTATGTGGTTGTTAGCTGGGAATTGTTGCCAGTCTCCTCTGGTAGCTGATAAGAAGACACTTGGGGATTTATCCCAGGGTGGCCAAAATGCAGACTAGGTTTTCTGTGACTAGTCAGATCACAATTGCCTCAGTGAGTACTGAATTAGTGCTGTCTTGAAGTAATATGTACTATCCCTGGAATTATCTTTTGCGTAACTCAAGAGAAGTTAAATACAAAATTGAGAGGCCGGTTTATTCCTTGTGTGTTCTTTAATCTTTGTTGTTGTTTTTAATTCTCACCCAAGTATATTTTTTCCATTGATTTTTAGAGAGAGTGGAAGGGAGGAGGGAGAGGGAAAAAGAAAGGAAGAAAAGTTGGTTGCCTCCTTCACACACCCCAACAGGGGTTGGGGGACTGAACCTGCAACCCTGGTACGTGCCTTTGACTAGGAATCAAACCCTCAAACTTTCGGAGTATGGGCTGACTCTACCCACTGCGCAATGCTGACCAGGGCATGTCTTTTAATCTTTATTTCGTCTGCCTGCTTCTCTTTCCTAGCCACTGCCTTAGGTACACAGTCCCAGAGTCACCTGTGCTCCTCCTCAGTCCAGCCTTGTTGGACTCCCAACATCTATATGACCACTCTTCTGCCACCATCATCATAGCTTTCTGTTCCAGCTGTCCTAATAACGTTCTTACAGAATTCCTACATTTCCTTTAACCATATCCTATCTCCTTTATAGTCCTTTGAGTGGCATCTGTCATGCTTCCTTACCCTTCAGTAAATTCATATAATGCAGCATTCTTTGCATTACCCTGTTCATAATAATATTATGTTTTTAGCCAGTGCAACAGTAATTCTTCCTCTGAGACCAACCAAAAATACATTTAAGTAAAAACAGATTTCTCTTAAAAAAATTTCTTTAAAACAAAAAATGCATTTAAATAAAATAACATAACTGAGTTACACAGAAGAAGCAAGGCACAGGGATGTCCATTTCATATTAGACAGGTTTTTGACAGCCACAGGCTAATTCTGGGACCAATAGCTATTAAGGTAACTTTCTAGATAAAAGCTACTCACACTTGGATGGGAGGTGGTATGAGAATGAAGAAAACATGCTTTGGGGTCAGGCAGGCCTATCTTTGAGCTTAGATAATCCTATAACCTTTTAAGAACCCAAGTTTGTTTGTTTTTTAGTGTAATAGGATTAATGGTATGATTTTTTTGTTTGTTTATTTACAAACTAGAGGCCCAGTGCACAAATTTGTGCACTAGTGGGGTCCCTCGGCCTGGCCTGCAGGATTGGGCCAAAACCAGCTCTCCAACATCCCCGGATTGTGAGAGGGTGCAGGCCAGGCCAAGGAACCCCACAGGTGCACAATCGGGGCCAAGGAGGGATGCGGGAGGTTGCCAGCTGGGGAGGGACCTCGGGAAGGCTCCAGGGCATGTCAGGCCCGTCTTGCCCAGTCATGGTCAGCTGGACTCCAGCGGCAATCTAACCTACTGGTCAGAGCGTCTGCCTCCTGGTGGTCAGTGCATGTCATAGTGAGCATTTGAGCGGCCTTAGCATATCATTAGCATATTACGCTTTGATTGGTTGATCAGATGACCAGACACTTAGCATATTAGGTTTTTATTATATAGGATATAAATTTTAGGATAGTGTCTGAAATTTATTAGTATTTAACAATTATTTTTATTTTCCAACCCAGTTTTGGGATTGGTGTCATAACAAATAATGTACATTCAAGTCCCTCTCAAAACGTTTTTTTCTATCTTCTTCCAATTCTGTTTGATCTTGCTTTCAAGGTCTGTACTAGGTGACAATTTGACTTTCAGCCACTGCAGTATTGTAATCTTTAATACCTGTCTCCTTACCTTTTCCACTAAGCTAGTACAACATTTTTGGCTGGCATTTTTACTAGTTAGAGCAGAAAGGGTATGGACAAATCATGAAATTGGGAGTTGAAGAACTAGGCTATAGGCTTAACTTTCAGAAGCAATTCCCAAAAACCATAATTCAGAGCTGGGCCATCAAGGGAGGCAATTTACTTTGAGCAGGAAGGTAATAGAATTTGAAAGTTACCTTTACAGCTGTTGGTTCTAGAATTAGCCTGACACTGTCAAAACCTGATAAAATAAAAATGGATACCTCTGTGCCCTGTTTCTTCTGTGTAAGTTTGTTATATGTTCGGTTGGTTTTTTATTTAAATGCATTTTCATTTAAAAGTCTTTTTTTTAAAAAAAAAAAAATAATACCAAAATGTGATTTTTGACACATCAGAACTGAGCAATGAAAACAGGATCCTCTTTGAGCTACAGAAGAGCTTATAGTAAATTTCAAAATATGAAAAAAAAAAGATGTGGTCTTTTTATCACCATTATATCATTATCTTGAATCAATAGCTGTAATTAAGCTGAGCCAGACTATCATCTGCTATTGAAATATATGAAACTAATTAGACATGAGGTATGTAACCAGAATAAGATTGGGACAATAAAAATGTACACAAAGGAGGCTTTCTGAAATGATGAACACAAGTCATAATAATATTTCTGGAATAAATTAAAAACAAGACCAAAGAGAGAATCAAATCAATCAGGTGGATAGAGATCCTACATTTTCTACATGTGGGCTAGATAACAACACCCCAGGCAAGGGAAGGGGAGTAGGGCAGGGATATGAAGACAGAAGAATGTAAGATCTGAAGATGGTGGTGAATCTTCAAAGGAGCAGCACTCCATTGCTAATGCCAGGATTCAGTGGGTGCCCCATTGTCCTTCTCGTTGCTACCTGGCATATGTAATAAGGATAATCTTTACACTGTTATTTATAATAGTGAAACATTGGAACAATTTTAAGACCCCTTATTGATGAATTAAAAATTACATTTTTAAGTGTTAAAAAAAAAAAAAAGTCTTTTTTTTTTTTTTTTTTTTTTGCCATTGCCACACCTGCCCTTTATTGGACTCAGCTAGCAGGCTGGCGCAGGCTCTTCACATTCCTCAGACAGCACCCATATAGGAGGGCGGTGCCATCATTCTGTGAAGGCCCAGAGTCCGCCCAAGTCTTGGAGGCCAAGTTGAATCACCAACCAGAAGGTTGGAAGATAAAAAGGCAACAGGCAGACAGGAAAGACAAGAGTCTTTGATGATGGAGACTGATCTCAAGGGAAAGCTTAGGTCCAGCAGTGTCTCCCAAGGACACTCTGAATCCTAAGGAGAGATACTCGGGCTGGATGGAGTAGATCTGTGTGCTTAGCAGCCAGTGTCTGTATGGCAACTTTGAGGAGACTCTTGGTATCAGGCTCAATGTTAAAGGAGGGGAAAGTGCAGCGGTAGTGTCAGAAGGGCTCCCCCATTTGGCCTGGTAAGGAACTTCTTAAGATTCCAGGCCATATCTGAGTGGCACACTGGACTCCAAATGATGAACTTGGGATTGGTCATGAGAGAAAATGGGTCATCATAAGGGTCGGGGAACTTGTTCTTCAGGTAGGTGAAGACAGGATGCTTGTTCTGACCATACACCTCACACTTTTGGGCAAGGGTAAAGGTGGGCTGGAATCCAGCCCCAAGGGAAAACATACTTGAGATTGTTTAGAATCTCATTCTGACACTTCTCCTGATGTCCAAATAGGTTGCAAGGGAAGCCAAGAACCACCAGGTACCTGGGAAAGTTACAGCTCGTTGAGCTGGCTCAGAGCGATGCTACATTCTCAATCAGCACTGCCCTGCCTCAGAATGTATTGAAATCTGTCTTCTCCCCATCCAAGCTGCTAATAGTGAGGTTGTAGAACGACTTGGCAATGAAAGCCATGGTGGAAGTGCAGAGTCTAGAAAATCTTTTATTTAAATGTATTTTTTATTGGCCCAATGGGTCAGTTTGACAGGTCTTACAGACATAGTAATACTTGCTGACTTTTAAATACATTTAGCTTATTATTTATATAAAAAGGAATATTTTTTGAAGAGCTGAGAGTTTTATTTTTCTGTACCACCCCCTAAATTTGTAATATACTTGTTATTTTTTCACTGTTACAGATTTGGAAAAAACCTTGCTACCTAATTCTGCCCTAGAAGAAAGGTAGCTCATCCTAAGGATTCTAGTACTGTACAGCTAAATATTTTTAAACATTTTTTATTGTGGACTATAATCAACACTATTTGTATAATATCCTATATAATAAGAGGCCAATATGCAAATCAACTGAACAGTGGAATGACCAGTCGCTATGATGCGCACTGGCCCCTGGTGGTCAGTGCCCTCCCAGAGGCCCTGAGCCAGGCTCATGGCAGTGGTGGCGGGAACCTCTCCTGCCTCCATAGCAGCACTAAGGAGCAGCGAGCCAGGTTGTAAGGAGTGAGCAGGCAGGTAGTAAGGAGCAAGGGATCCCAGATTGCGAGAGGGATGTCTGCCTGCTGGCTTAGGCCCACTCCCTGGGGGAATCGGGCCTAACCAGCAGGCGGACATCCCCTGAGGGGTCCCAGACTGTGCGAGGGTGCAGGCCGGGTTGAGGGAACACACACACCCCCAGTGTGTGAGTGTCATGCACTAGCCCTCTAGTTCTATCTGTATAGGCCAGTGATGGCGAACCTTTTGAGCTCGGCATGTCAGCATTTTGAAAAACCCTAACTTAACTCTGGTGCCGTGTCACATATAGAAATTTTTTGATATTTGCAACCATACTAAAACAAAGACTTATATTTTTGATATTTATTTTATATATTTAAATGCCATGTAACAGAAAAATCAACCAAAAAAATGAGTTCGCGTGTCACCTCTGACACGCGTATCATAGGTTCGCCATCACTGGTATAGGCCTTCTCAGTTACAGTAGCCTTCCTCTAGTAAACCACTATGTTAAGTAGTAAAGTATTTGCATTTGCTTTTCTTTATACCTTTTACGATCTAGTTACGTATCCCTAAACAGTTACGTAATTATGCCTAATTTTGAAAATATTAAATGCACATCCTATCTAATAAAAGAGAAACATGGTAATTAGCCGTACGTCCGCTACGCTTCCCATTGGCTAATCAGGGCGATATGCAAGATGGTGGCCGGCAGCCAGGCGGCTTGAAGCTAACATGAGGCTTGCTTGCTTCAGTGACGGAGGACTCCAACGTTCCCCGCCTGCCTTGCCGGCCTCTGTGCTTGCAGTTTGAAACATTGATACAAATATAGAATCTAAACAAATCCCCAGAAACCTGCTTTCAGCCAGCCGGGATCTCAGAGCTGGAGTTGATACAGTGTTTCGATTATAGAACCCAAACAAACCAGATACCTGCTTTCAGCAGCAGAGGCCTCAGAGCTGGAGCCAGAGCTAAAGCTGGCCCAGAATAAAAAAGAAAAAAGGAGCGGTTGGGAGCTTCAGTCACCCGCCTGCCTGAAAACAGCCCTCAGCCTCTCACACAGACTGGCCAGGCACCCCAGTGGGGACCCTGAAAGGTGTGTGACCAGCTGCAAACAGCCATCATCCCCTCATCCAGGCTGGCCAGGCACCCCAGTGGGGACCCCCACCCTGATCCAGGACACCCTTCAGGGCAAACCAGCCGGCCCCCACCCGTGCACCAGGCCTCTATCCTATATAGTAAAAGGGTAATATGCCTCCCAGCACCGGGATCAGCGAAGCTGATAGGCCTCCCGGCACCAGGATCAGTGTGACGGGGGGCAGCGCCAAAACCCCCTGATCACCCTGCGGCTCTTGTGTGTGACGGGCCGGGGCCACAACCTCCCTATCCGCCCTGCTCTGTTCGTGACAGGGGAAGGCGCCCCAATCCCTTGATCAGCCCTGCTCTGTGCCTGATAGGGGGGAGCTCCCCAACCCCCTGATCGCCCTGCGGCTCTGTGTGTGACAGGGTGCAGCGCCCAAACCCCCTGATCGGCCCTGCTCTGTGTGTGACAGGGTGCGGTGCCCCAACCCCCGCCGCCCCCCCCACGGGCCCTGCTCTGTGTGTGATGGGGTAGAGCCATAACCTCCCCATCGGCCCTGCCCTGAGTGTGAGAGTGGCGGCACCCAAACTCACCCCCCCCCCCCCCACGGGCCCTGCTCTGTGGGTGATGGGGTAGAGCCATAACCTCCCCATTGGCCCTGCCCTGAGTGTGACAGTGGCGGCGCCCCAACCCCCTGATTGGCCCTGCTCTGTGGGTGACGGGGCAGCGCCCCAACCCCGATTGGCCCTGCTCTGTGCGTGACGGGGTGGCGCCGCAACCCTCCAATCGGCCCTACCCTGAGCGTGACTGAGGGTGGCATCGCAGCCTCCCAATCCGCCCTGCTCTGTGCATGACGGGGGGTGGCGCCCCAACTCCCCAATCAGCCCTGCTCTGAGCCCGACCAGGGGCTGCACCTAGGGATTGTGCCTGCCCTCTGCCTCCCGGGAGCAGGCCTAAGCCAGCAGGTCGTTATCTTCCGAGGGTCCCAGACTGTGAGAGGACACAGGCCGGGCTGAGGAACCCCCCTCCCCCCGAGTGCACAAATTTTTGTGCACTGGGCCTCTAGTCTTTATATATAAAAGCCTAAGCGACCATTACAACCGAATGACCGCAATGACTGGTCCACCAGTTGCGGTGACGCTCACTGACCACCAGGGGGCAGGTGTTTAATGCAGGTGGTCAGTGTGCTCCCACAGCCAACCCTCGCGGCCACCCCCCCACCCCCTGGCCTGCCCCCATCGGCCCCTGGTGCTAAACCATTCGTATTTTTGAGTAGCATTCTATTGTGTGACTATACCACAGTTTGTTTATTCTATCATGAATCTCAGGACCTTGGGGCTGTTTAAGATTTTCTTTTTTAACATTGGAAATGTTGATAGAGTAATAAAATTTAAGGTTTCATAAATCCAATCATTTTAACACAAAACACTCCTTTTTACATTGCGTTTTAGTCCATAACAATATATAATTTTCATGTTTGTAATTATTGTATACATGGCATTTTATGACTTTTTATTGATTAACAGTACCTCTTTAGATGGACGCCCCTTGTGTCCTCATCACATAGTTTATTCTTTTTCCACCATCTCTCCTTACTCCCTTCTAGTTTTTAATTAATAACATTGTAATAAACATCTTTTTATATTACACTAGTCTTCCACTTTGTATTTTAACTACCTTAAGGTGAGGTTATTTTGTAGAGCCATATGTTGTTTGTAAATAAATGCTTGAACTTCATACTTAAAGGTCAAGAGTTCTGAATAACTTTTTTTCTTACTATGCCAGTGAAACCAATCCGTAATCTAAATGGACATTCAATTGGGCCATACAGAATACATGCTGGGAAAACAGTGCCCATTGTGAAAGGAGGAGAGGCAACAAGAATGGAGGTATGTATGTTCTTTGTGAAGCATTTTGATTTTTTTTCCCCAAACCAAAGCTAGTGATAGTATGTTGAGCAAAATTAACTTGCCATTTATATTTACCTTGACAGGGATTGGGCCATATTAGTATGCACATTTTTTTAAAATATGCTTTTATTGATTTTAGAGAGAGAGATTGCCTCCTGCACACACCCCAATCGGGGATTGAATCTGCAATTTGAGTATATGCCCTGACCAGGAATCAAACTGGCAACCTTTTGGTACTCGGGACGACGCACAACCAACTGAGCCACACCGGCCATGGCATTAGTGTGCAAATTTTATCTAGTCAGATCAGGGCTCAAGTCAGTTATGTAAAATTGGGTATGTCACAGGATTATTCATTCAGCACGTAGTGAATATTTACTGGGCATCATGGATGTGCCTTCCAGTCTCTTCAGTAGGCACTAAGGATATAGTAGTGAACAAAACAAAATTCCCTGCCCATGTAAAGCCTGCATTCTAAAAAGAGGATGCAGAAAGACCAAAAAGCGCTAAGGAGGTAAAAAGCAGGGAAAGGTGGATAAGGACTGCCAACGTTATTTCATGGTGTTTCTTCCATGAAGTAGGGAATACCTCAGCCTGACGTTAAGATATGCTAATTTTAATTTGTTCTTAATTTTTCTTGTCTCCCTATTCTAATGTGTTTTTTAGGAAGGAGAAGTATATGCCATTGAAACCTTCGGTAGCACAGGAAAAGGCGTTGTTCATGATGATATGGAATGTTCACATTACATGAAAAATTTTGATGTTGGACATGTGCCAATAAGGTGAGAGACTTATTTCTGTATGACTAGTGACGTTCTCTTCCCAGTTAACAGCTATTTTAAAAATGTGAAAAATATCCAGTGATACAGCTTTATAGCTTAATATTAAATTCTGTGGATTTCCATAATGCAGCAAAGATTGGCCTGTTAAAAATTTTAACTGAGATGAAAATGATGTAGGTAACTATTTTCTTCAGGTCCAGTTTCTAATAATTGTAATAATTTCAGAGATAATTTTGCGGTATGTCTAGATTTTTTTCTTATATTTGGTAAACTTTTTATTTACTTTAAAAAAATCTTTTTGGGTAGGTGGGTGAAAGATTTACACCTACTTTATGGGCAGGTCTTTCAGCTTGATGCCTATAAAAAGAAATTCTCACCAGAATACTGTTGGTGAGTCTGTATTGGGAATTTCACACATGCATAGGCACAGACATGTTAAGAGCCTTCATCTGGCTTCCTATTCAGCTGCCATCTATAATTAGATATGGGCTATTATATATCCTGGCTTTTGAATGTGGAAACAGGCAACAACAAAATTTTTTTAAAACTTTAAGTGAAGCCACAGCTACCATTTGAGTTTTCCTTAGTGGGGAAGTGAGTTTTGGTAACTTTTTAGCTAACTATTAATCTTGGATTTTCTCCTTTTAGGCTTCCAAGAACAAAACACTTGTTAAATGTCATCAATGAAAACTTTGGCACCCTTGCCTTTTGCCGGAGATGGCTGGATCGCTTGGGAGAAAGTAAATACTTGATGGCTTTGAAGAATCTGTGTGACTTGGGCATTGTAGATCCATATCCACCATTATGTGACATTAAAGGATCATATACAGCACAGTTTGAACATACCATACTGTTGCGTCCAACATGTAAAGAAGTTGTCAGCAGAGGAGATGACTATTAACCTTAGTCCAAAGCCACATTAACGTCTTTTATTTTGTAAGCCTTGTTGGAATACATTATACCAGAATTGATTTGCGACATGTTGTCTGTTTAACAGTGGACCTATATAATACTTCTATTCGTGTTTAAAAAGGAAGGAGTGTGTCAGGATGGCCGAGTGGTCTAAGGCGCCAGACTCAAGCTCTGCTTCCTAAAAAGGAAGGAATTTGATCAAAGGCAAACCATCTAATGTAATTAACCATGGAAAAAGCTTTCAGGACTTTCATGTTAACTGTTTTTTCTCCTGTCTAGAAAATGCTATAAAGTTCAAATTAGTTAGGAATGACTTAAGCATTTTGTTTTGAACACCAAAAAGATGCTTTTCAAATATTTATATTGCCATATTCTTATTTGAATGCTTTGAATGACTACATCCAGTTCTGCACCCATACCTTCTGGTATTGCTTTTTAACCTTCCTGGAATCCATTTTCTAAAAAATAAAGACATTTTCAGACCTAAGAGCTACATTTCAATGTCTGTGGTTATAATTTTGCACAGAAAATAGCTAAACTTAATGTAGGGAAATGTAGAGCTTTTTATCTGGATTTAGACCTTTACACTGAAACTTTTTTTTCTGATATAGTGGCTAAACAAGATCTACACATGTATAAAGTAGGAAAAGCTTCATAAATTAATATACAGCTTAAGGAATATTTTGCATTTTTTTGAGGACCTTATCTTTAGGACCTTATATTAGTCCTTATCTTTCATTTTTTTCTCTGGCATTGGAAAGATCTATTTGTAACATGACTTAGGAATATTGTACAACTTGAAACCTTGATTTAGTAAACTAACATTTAGATCCTTTGTCCAGTGCTACATTTATTAGGAAAGGTATTTAGCTTGCTTGGTAAACCAAAAATGCATTTAAAACCACAAAAACAGGAAAATTTTCCATGATTAGGTCTTGTTCTAGTTAGAAAAGTTAAATTGAATTATTAGTCTTTTTCATTAGTGAACCAAATTCTTTAGCACCCTGTACCTCGACTGGTTTAGATTTATAACATTATGGGTGATATTTCAGGAAGTGAGGTTATAGTGACTTATTAAAGCAGCTAAGTGCATAAGTTGAATGTAAGATGCATAATACTTGAACTGAACCCCACTACCAATTTTTGAACAAACTGTTTGAATTTTATGTAAATTATTTTGGGGAATGTTTCAACAAATTTTCAAAATAGTTATGTACTAAGGTAAAGCCTTAATTTGTATGTTTAGCACAGTAACATTTATTGACTCTGGGATGCTGTTTTGTATTTTAATGTTTTTCTCATAGGAAGAGAAATCTGACTTCTGTACTTAGACCTTTTATTATACATTAAAAAGCCGCTTTCAGCATTCAAGCTATAAATGAATGTTATCTTGTGGGATAAACAATCTAGTTTAGCTATATGAGCCATGTTTACTATGGTGCTAATGTTCAGTAGCTATCTTTGAATAAGTTCTCCATTTTCTGTGATGTGCTAGTGGCAGAGCTCACCAGTTTGTGCTTGGAGATGTTACAGGGCTTGGGCCCTCCAGCTAGCTCTTCTGGAGTTTTGAGTCCATACTATTTTGATGTGCTTTGGAGGGAGGTATAAAGTATCCTGATTTCCAAGCCCGTGAATTTTAGAATTGATCTTTTGAGTCAAGAATTTTGGAGCTTTGTGAGATCTCTTTAGCAGTAGTGATCTCAAACAATTTATGAGATCCAAGCTCCCTTCCCAGGTAACTGTTGGAAGCAGTAGCATCACTTACATGCTGCTGGAATGGCTGGAAGGGATATGATCTTGTATATAGAAAAGCTTTCACTTAAGAAAAAACTGTATTGTTTATCTGCTAGCCATGTATCTCTTGAAATCATTCTGTCATGTTTATAATGATGTACCTTATTGGTAACCAATTATTAGTTTGAATGTTTAACAATAGTGCCTTTAGTAAATTATTTTACAACCAAAACGTTGTTTTTGTTAGATCAATTTAGCATAATGTAGAAGCCCACATTAAGATGTTCAGTAGGAAATCTTAAGTTTCTGTGCATTGTCTAGGTTTTAGTTTCACTTTAATAGACTTTTTTAAGATCTGATTTAGGTGAGCAAAAGTTACCACATACTTCCTTGACCTCACACATAGCACCCCTCCATAGGTTTTAATTTTAAGGGATTAGAAAGGGCTAAGCCACTTTATTTCTTATACGTTACATTGAAATAAGTACTAAAAACAAGCAACTTTCCTATAAAATAGGCTAATATGCAAATTGTCCCCTGGACCAGGAGTTCGACCACGGGGTGGGGCCGGCCAGCCAACCACCCATGCCCCCTAGCCCCCAGGCTGGCCCTGACCAATCAGCAAGGGGCCAGCTGGACCCTACCCATGCATGAATTTGTGCACCTGGCCTCTAGTACCATTATAAACAACATAGCTTTCAGAGTTGTTTTAAAATATCCCCCTAAAATTAAGTGCTAAAAGGTATAGCAGTTGATCTAAGTACAGTGGGGCCTTGACTTACGGGTGTCCCGACAAACAAGTTTTTTGAGATACCAGCTGTCTCTCGGCCGATTTTTTTGCATTGAGTTGACAGAGTAATTTGAGTTAACGAGCTCCTTAATGAGCTCGGTCTCGGAACAAATTAAACTCGTAAGTCAAGGCCCCACTGTATAAAGTAATCCTTGAAATAAAGACTATACTCAGTATCTTCACCACATAAGTCTTTAATGAGGTATAATTACATTAACAGTTGAGGTAATAATTTGCATAGGTATTGAATAAATGATTTTAATCCTTAGCCATTTAACACTCGAGTTGTATTTTTGGCATAAATGATTTGTCTGTTCAGTGATAAAGTCTCATTGCACTTCACAAAGCTACCCCAGATGACTTGTTCTCTGAAATTTAAGGAAAATTTGCCAATAGAGGTTGTCCTTCACAAGCTTATACTTAGATGATCACTAGTGGAGAACAGCATTTAACATATTATTTTCCACTAAGAATTCAACCTGCAAGCAGACCCGCTTAAAAAAAAAAGATCTAGTGGTTAACACTGAACTCTTACAGAGCTGATCAACATATATTAGTGGATTCTCCTCTTTCTGAAATAAAGTTAGCAGCAGTAGGATTTTAAAGAGATCTGGTAAGATTATTAGGGAAGAACAAAGAGTCATACTATGTGTTTTTAATAAAATGCAAGATTATATAATTTTAAATGTCAGGACCCCATGTTTGAATATCTGAGAAGCTCCTAGTATTCACATAATCCTAGCAAGAGTGAGCAGTCCAGACCTTAGAAAAATGAGATACATATTACCCACCTGCCAGTTTTGAAGATTTACCTTCTCTGCCCTGTAATTTTTTTCTCTTCAAGACATATATTTTATTCCAGGAAGAATCTCAAGATATGCAGTACAAAGTCTTAAAAGATTTAATATTTAGACATAAAATGAATTCATAACCAAATAAAATTGTACTTGTATAACAATACAGTTTTGGTAAATTCAAGTTTTTTATATTACTTCATTATTAGAATCAGGACAAACCAGTTTGCTGCCAGATGAATCATTTAAGTCCCAACCATCATTGTTTTTATGTCCACAGAACTGAAGTTATTTAAGCATACTATTTATAAAGCTGTCATTTTCATTTGTATAGTTGAGTATGCCAAATGAAGAACAATTATTAAAAATAAATTTAAGCCCTAACCAGTTTGGCTCAGTGGCTAGAGCGTCGGCCTGCAGACTGAAAGGTCCCAGGTTCGATTGTGGTCAAGGGCATGTACCTTGGTTGTGGGCACATCCCCAGTAGGGGGTGTGCAGGAAGCAGCTGATTGATGCTTCTCTCTCATCGATGTTTCTAACTCTCTATCCCTCTCCCTTCCTCTCTGTAAAAAAATCAATAAAATATGTTTTTTAAAAAAATTTAAAAAAAATGAAGTTCCTTTAACAACCAGTAATGTCTTCTGATCCCTGTAATACACAAAGCTTCAGGAATATCAATGTGATTGATAAGTATCTTTTCTCTTTGAAAATAGTAATTTAACTACCTTCAAGGGGCAAAGGTAACTTCAACATACAAATAGCCTGAAAGAATTGACTTTTGGGTAATATTATTAGTGAAGAAAGTGTATATAATTTTGCATAGAATAAATTTGTTTGGAAAATAGCTACAGAAGATAAATGTACAGCCCTAGCTGGTTTGCCTCAGTGGATAGAGCATCAGCCTGTGGACTGAAGAGTCCCAGGTTCAATTCTGGTCAAGGGCACATGCCCAGGTTGGGGGCTTAATCCCCATTGGGGGACGTGCAATGATTTCCTTTCATCATTGATGTTTCCCTCTCCCTCTCTGAAATCAATAAAAATATATATACTATACAAAGATAAATGTATAAAATGATACCACCTGAACTTCAGTACAAATTCATGATGTGCCAATCCTATATAATAAAACCCTAATATGCAAATAGACTGAATGGCGGAATGACTGGTCGCTATGATGCGCACTCACCACCAGGGGGCAGGCGCTGAACGCAGGAGCTGCTCCCTGGTCAGTGCGCTCCCACAGGGGAAGTGCTGCTCAGCCAGAGGCTGGGCTCATGGCTGGCAAGTGCAGCCACCTCCGCGGGAGCGCTAAGGACTCCTAGGGGGATGTCGTAAGCTGGCAGTTGGACATCTCCCGATGGGTCCTGGACTGCGAGAGGGCACAGGCCAGGCTGAGAGACACCCCCCTGCCCACCCCCTTGCCCCCCCGACCCCATAGTGCATGAATGTCCTGCACCGGGCCTCTAGTTAAAATATAAAAGAGGTAGTAACACCAGTCTGAGGTAAATACTAAAAGCTTAAAACTCCCCAAGTACTTGAAAAAAGGTTAGTTACCTATCATTAATATACATATATTTATGCTTTGTCTCTGTAAAAAGACTTGTAGATAAAAAAATTATAAACATAGTATGCACTGATTCACAAGTACAAAATAAAAACAAAGCTCAAAATTGTAAATAAGCCCTTTGAGAAAATATACACACAAATCGCAATAAGCACCACTATCTTTGGATCAACTAAGCTTTTCATTAGAGGTATCAGCTTCTTCATTAGGAGGTAGGCTACCAGACAGGAATTCTGGAGGCAGGAGTTTAGAATGTCCATTCTCAGTAACTCGCTGGGTATAAAACAAGATATAAGCTTGGGCCTTGCGTACTTCATCCATAGTGCACATGCTTAGCTTGGAATCATTGCAGTGTACCCAGAACCCTAGAGTGAAGCACAGAAATATACCTTAATGTTTATAAAGGAACTTGAGAAATTTCTATTATAAATTAAAACATGGATTTAGAAGCAACCGTTTCAGTGAGTTCAAGTTTTTTTAAGTTTACTTTTCAGTTATAGTTGACATACAGTATTATAGTAGTTTCAGGTGTACAATATGGCGATGTTTTTATACCTTACAATCTGATAACCTAATCTAGTACCTATCTGGCACCATAGGTATTACAATATTATTGAATGTTGCCTAAGCTGTACTTTACATCCATCCCTGTGGCTATTTGTATAACTGGCAATTTGTACTTCATAATCTCATCTTTTTCACCCATTCTCCTTGAACCCCTCTCCTATCTGGGAGCCATTGATTTGTTCTCTATATCTGAGTTTTTTTTGTCCTTTTGTTTTTTAGATCCCATATAGGTTTAAGTGAAATCATATAGTATTTGTCTTTCTTTGTCTGACTTCAATTAGCATACTACCATCTCCATCCATGTTGTTGTAAGTGGGAAGATTTCTCTCTTTTTTATGGCTGGATGATATTCTACTTATGTACATCTTTATCCATTCATCTATCAATGGACACCTAGGTTGAATTAAGCTACTTTTTTAAGAGAAAATGATTGTCCAGCCTATTCATTTCTTTTAGTGAGAAATACAGCTTAGGCAGTATGTTACTCCAGAATTATCTACCTCTATCCTAGAAGTAATTTGAAGTTCTGATTACTTGACACTCTTTTTAATTCCTGGTATAATCTTACCAGTTAATGATTTTGCTGCTTATCACACTATAAAGCCAATAGCATACAACTGACTCTTGATACTTTAGTGTTAAATTACCTTCCTGAATTAACTGGGCTTTTTGTCCATACGTCTTTTCTGATTTTGGGGGTTTTTTGGTGTGTGTGTTTTTGTAGGTGTATGTGTTGGGGGAGGGGAGGGAAAATAGGCGTCAAGAAGAGGCTCATCCTTTAACAGTAGGAAGGGAAAGGGGAAATAAAATATGAGACCTAGATTCAATCACTTTTGCCACCTATGAAGGATCCATGGAGGCAGACCTTCAGTATTTTCTATGAGCAATAATGCAGAAACATTCTTGAGAGAAAACAAGAGATAAGTGGCTTTGTTTAAGATGATCTAGTGGCCAATTTAGAAACTGCTAGAGCCTGAACTCCAGCTGCCAAGTCTAACCCAAGATAAAACACTTTTCCCCATCTATACCTCCTTCAGAATTATAGCAGTAGGCAGTGTAGTGTCCTGAGCCAAATCCTTTCCCATGGTGCATTACTACAGCAGATAAGTCATAGATAAAACATTCTGGTCTGAGGGATTTCACGGACTCCCTGCAGCAATAGGGCTCCATGTTTAAGGTTTCTTTAAAGTCAACATGAACACCAATCTTCTCCCGGTTATTACGTCCTGACCATCTGTGAACAAACCAGGGTAAAAGTATTAACAAAATCAATGGAAAATAACCAGGTACTAGGTTCAGATAGTCAATGTGGTCATACTTCCCAGTACTGGATTGAAGCATGGCAAGCAGTGTTTTTACCAATGTACATAGTATGAGCTAGTGTTATGGGGCGGGGGGGCGGGGGGGGCGGGGGGGGGATGAGTAATGTAATAATATGGTAGTTCTTTCAAAAGATTCTAATCCATTTAGGATGGTTTGGAACAGAGGAAAAAAGGCAGACTTCAATGAAAATGATAATATTAAGTTACTAAACATGAGGTTAAGAAACAATAGCAGATAAGAGAGGGAAGAAAGGCTTATAGACAGGTTTTTAAAGGAAAAATACATGAAAATGCTTTTTAGTACAATGTTAAAAATGGTATGGAACTAAAGTAAGGCTTGCACATTATATTTTCTGCTGGACTGAGAGTCATATCCCACTCCTTCCCCAGGAACTGTATAAAAGATCCTGCATCCAATGCAACTTTTAGTAAAGATGGAAGAACAGACAAAAATAATGGGATGTACTTAACATGAGACATTCCTATCATTCTCATTTTCTCTTTTACTTTACCATAAAATCCAAACCTTATATTAATTATGCTAAATAAACACTTGTAAGCCATCTAAATAGAAAATACTCATTCCTACTGATAAATTGAGTACTCAGGTTTTTTTTCCTGCTGAAATACAGTAAAATGAGAAAGAATAACAAGATAACAATGTACCCAGAATTCATAATGGTTTACTTCTGAGGAGAGGGAAAGAGAACAGGACTGAGAGGCACACGCAGGGAACTTGTAAGCTATTAGAAATATTCCTTTTCTTATGCTTCTTCAAAGAGCTCCTGTGTGCTTCTCCCCAATCCCATTCTCTCTTTTTGTCTTTTATTTACCCTATATACTTTATACACTGGAAAATACAATAGTGCTTTTTTAATAAAGGAGAAAGATAAATGTGGTGGTAAAGGCAGTATCAACATGGTCTCTGAATCAGATATAAATCAGGGCATGAAGGATCAAATACGTTTTGGGCAGAAGATGGAAGGAAATAAGAGTCAAACAGGTTTGTATTAAGGAGAGCTTCAAATGCCAGATTAAAGAGCAGTTATGAAGAACTGGAGGTTCTACAACAGTTTATAGTAGCCAATTAAGTTATCAGTTTAAGTAACAAAATTTTAAATCCTTTCTATTCTCTTTACAGAAGCTCATGTATGTTCTCACTTTTCAGTGCTGTCTGGCCCTTATTACCTGAACCCGAAATGCAGTATGAATAATCTTCCTGTTCTCATTCTACTTGATTGTATACACAATGGCAAGTCTCACCTGACTTTTCACTAAACCTTTTGTTGTAGACCCTTCCCTGTTCCTTCCTCCACACCTTTGTTCATGTTACACCTCCTGTCTATACCCCATTCATTCACTTAATATTTTGGGGTATTGCTTGTCCCACTGGTAGGGGAAGAGAAATAAGTAAACTGTTAATTGTAAACAGTGGTTTCTGACATTAAGCCAAATAGGGTGATATGATACTGATGGTTTGAGTGGTGGTGCTTTTAAATAGGATGGTCAGGGAAGTCCTCTCTAAAGAGATGACATGAACTGAGACTTGAATGACAAATCCCCTATGTCATTAGAGAGGCTTTGGGAACATTTGAACATCAACTAACTTCCCCCTGCAAGTCTCATTTTAATCAGTTTGTTTATAGTTTGTGATATTTACTGTTTCCACTTCACCATTATTTCTGTGCATGCCTTACTGTAATCTTCTTGTGAAAAGAATTCTACTTTATATTCTTCAAAGAATATAGAACATCTTGAATTAAAAAGCACTCATATGATGTTTTCTGACTGAAATAACTGAGTCAACTTAACAGTGAGAAGTAGAACTGAAAAGAAAGGTAATTTTATTTGGGGCTTCTATTTTGCCTTCTGTAATGTCTGAAATTTTTTTAAAAAACACATATTACTTTAACTGTTAAAAAATTAAACCATGGTCTCAATAGTTTTCAAACCATAGCACATAAACTAACTTCTCATTCCTTAAGAGAACAGCAGCTCTCAGGTTAACATGGTTATTGCAAGGTATGGAAGCATATGCTTTGATTAACCAACAGATTTGCCAACTTATTCACCTAACTAAACATATTTCTGAAGACTAGAGTTGTTTTTAACTGCTTTGAATTGAACTGATGTATCTTTGTTCAAATATTTTCCAAGGATGAAGCAATTAAGCCAAATACTCTAAGTTACAAATTTAAAAATTTTACACCTAAAATATGCTGAATATTAAACAGTACAAGCAGAAACTTACAATAATATTACTTAGCCAACCAAAATGTGAGGAGTCTGCTAATCAGCAATGCATTCTATAAGGGAAGCTAATCAGGTTAGATATTGAATATGGCATCCACTGGTCAAGGCTAGAGACAATGATAGAATTTTTTTTTCCTTGAAAGTCATAAATAGACCTAAGTTATCTACTAGCCAAGTATACAGTATTAAAATTTAATTCATCATATATTAAGTTCTGAAGCACAATAAGTAATAAGTTAGAAGTATATAGTTGGTAGGCAACCGATACTACTACTACTAACCTGAATCGTTTGAGATGTAGTCTGAGAATCTGAGGTAGGTGGCATATCATAAGCTGTTTTTGGGCTTCTGTGAGTACAACTGTTTTTGAGGAAAACCTTCTACGCTTTGCTGTGATATCAAAAAAATGAAAATCAAATTTAATTTAAGGACACAAGGAAAATCTGAGTAACGTTTTAAAATAATTCACACATGCGTTATCATTTAAACATCTGTGTTACAGATACTATACTGTGCTAGAGATAAAGATGTGTCTTGCCTTTAAGAAACATAATAAAAAACAAAAAACTTATGAGCTGATCAAGGTGGATAGACATGTAAACAATTAAGTAAATGACTTAATATTGTAAATAAGACAACAGAATGATATAGTGCTTATAATATTTTAAAATGTATTATAAAACCATATTTTCCATTCATTCATAATAGCATTCTACTCGCAGATTTGGTGATGAAAACCTCTAGGACCACTCACATTTATGTCCAAGAAAAAAAAAGGAAAAAACTCCACCATACAAACTTGATCAAGATTTTTTTCCTACCTATATAAATCTTCGGTTCCCTATAACAGTTCATATTAGCACTCAGAAAACAATGCTAGTATAAGTCATTTTATAAAATCACTAATTGATGTGACATTCCTTCAGTGCTAGAACATCAAATGTTTCCTTTATATTACCTTAGAAGTTTAGTATCTAGAGCCCTCGAATCATTTTTTTTTCAGACCTGACAATTAGGGAAAATTCTTGAAAATTTATAGTATAAACACTAACATGCCATGTACACATTGATAGAGGAGATAAAGACACCACACTTAAAGACACAACAGAACCCTGGCCAGTGTGCCTCAGTTGGTTGGAGCATTGCCTATAAACCAAAAGGTTGTGGGTTCAATTCCCCAACAGGACACATACCCAGTTTATGGGTTAAGGTGCATGCGGGAAGCAATCGATAAATGTTTCTCTCCTTCTCCCTCTCTCTACAATCAGTAATAATAAATAATAATAACAACAATAATAAAAGATAGACTTAATATGCTTTTATACACTATTCCCCTGGAGGATAATGCTTCCCTTGAACTGAAATGGCTATTTCATCTCCCTGTGCCCACCTCTATTAGAGAGCTTACTGTAGCAGATCTTAATTGTTTACCTGTTTCCTCCATTAGGTATGTGAGCATTTAAAAGCGCCTAATCTCTAGCCATAGCAATTAGAACAATGACTATATAAAAGAGATAGTAGACGTTTTCAAAATAAATCTTTCTTTTTCTGGAGCCAATCTCCATAGCAGCAGTTCAGCTATATATTATTTTCTATTACATAGGTATGTGTACACCCACACATATACACATGTATTACCTATATCAATGTTTTTATATGTAGCAAAAAGACTTAAAGCAAACATTTCTTTCAGTACTAAATAACATGCTTTCCTTTTACTATTCCCTTTCGCTACTTTATTCTGCCTCACATATGAAATTTAATTTTTTTTATTTTATAAATCCTTTCTGTCCACAATTGACACAGGATCAAAAAATGTTTTTAATATCATCATTATTGCAAACATACACAAAGGTTCATAAATGCCAATTATAAAGTAGAAATATCCAGCCTAGTTTCTTTTGATGAACTAACAAAGAAAGCTTATTTCCATAACTGCTACTTAAGGAATTTTTTCCAGCTTCCTTTCATTCATTCATAGAAAAGCAAGGAGAATATAGTCACTACTTACAGTTACAATGGTCACATATGTAGATTTTTCCTTCTAAAGCTTCTGTTTCTGTGAATTTGGACAACATTTCAGTAACCAGGCATGACTGGGAAGCCATATCTTTTCCATTGCATTGGTATCTTTCGGGAAATTCCAGTGACAAATCCCAGAAAGGTTCTATGGTATTTGATTTGTTGTCACATGCAAGACATGTAACCTGCAAATAAAAATGTTTCAGATTACAATGTTCCTGTCAAAACATTTACTCCTTTCATGAGAAGTCACTGCCAATTTAAAAAAAAAAAAGTTTTTCTTCTGAAAATGCACTATCATAATTCTGAATAATCTGCTTTATATTATTTTCAGGAAATTCATTATTTTTTTTTTCCTTCCAAAACATTGTCAGTAAACTGACCATGCATTGGTGGACTTGAACTACTAGGCATTCAAAAAGCTCCAAGGGAAAAAAAAAAAAAGCTCCAAGGGCATTAGTCAAATCTGAATTTAGGTAAAAACAAACTGTGGACTCATTTAATCAGATATACATATATATATATATATATATATATATATATATGCATTTAATTTAATGTATTTAGATAATTAGAATTGCAGTTCTTTGCCCTTTTTCTTTCTTCATCTTTCACCAGTTGATTTTCTCTCCCCAAGTCCCTATAACCCCTTAAACATGATACAAGTAAAATACTGTATTTTTATATATAGAGGTATATTAGTGTATATAGATCTTGAAGCCCTACCAACTGATAATTTCAAAAGATAGTAATACGACAAATAATGAGGTCATACTTCCATTTAAAGCAGACATCACTACATTAAAATCCTCACCAAAATATAGGAACCACAAAGAATATGGGCAGTTCTAACAACTTAAATAGGATAGATGTCTAGTAACTGAAAAGGGAAAGAATAACAACTTCTGCGAAGAATTCAGCAGGATTTAATGCCAGAAAACACTGAAAATAATTGAAGATAGACTTTATAGATCATTCCACACAATATGAAATGCAGTTGATGCTTGAATAGCATCAGCATCTTCAAATTTGTTCCCTGTAGGATTAACCTTCCCCCATCTCCCCCCCGCCCTTTCTCAACCTCTCAAAGAATAAATATAATATAGTTAACCTAAGAAGCTCTGTTTCCTAATTTCCCTTCTCCACAAAAAAAGCTTTCATACCATGGACATGAAACTACTTCCAATGATTCATGAAGGAAACTATAAAAAATGAGCTGACTTTATACATATCTGTGAAAGTAATCTATTTTGACTTGAAAACAGTACTAGCTCTAACACACTAGATCAGGGATGGGGAACATGCAGCCTGCAGGCTGTATAAGACCCGAGAAATCATTTGGTCTGGCCCTGCCAAGGCATTAGGAGTTAATGAAATGTTTGACAAAATATAGCAGGCTAATTTTTAAGTTGATAATTTTGTATGGCCTGTGAATGACGTTATAAATATCCAAATGGCCCTTGGCAGAAAAAGGTTCCCTACTCCTGTATGAGATAGAGAATATGCATCTTTTAGGCTTCACTTTATGAAGTCCCTACAATGAAAATCATATTTTAAAAAATCCATACCTGACTAAGAAGTTGTCCATGAAAAATATTATTCACAACATTTAAAACCTGTTTGATAAGTTTCCTTTGAGAAGTGGGGATAAGAGCTGGTAACCTGGTACCAGTTGTCTCTAGTTCATGTTGTATTTTATCCAAGAGTTCACAAAGAAATTCCTGAGCATCCTGTTGGGCATAACCACGAAAAGCAGGAATTAGTCTCCACACTGAGTGTAGCATAGCAAATGGTGAGACGAAGGCCCACTTTCCAGACCACATGACTTGGAACAAAGTATGCAATTCATGACAGAGAGAAATGTATTGTGAACTTGACTTCCATGGCTGAATAAGTTCCATCTTTCTACTCTTTGATGTTCCAACACTTAGTCTGGATGATAAACTTGGATGTCTGGAGTGAACAGAGAACATATCTTTTTCTTGGCATTCATTCACTTGATATACTGTATCTGTGATTGGTGGATGCTTATAAGATGATTTTGTCTTATCATTAGTTGTCACAGACAGCCATTGGTTCAGATCAAGTTTTAAAAAACATTGTCGAAAAATAAGTAAATGACTCAACACTTGAAGAACAGAATTCATATAGCAAGTATTTCCCAAATTTCTTAATCCTGTTACACCAGGAATTACAATTGGCCTTTGTTTAATTGAGGGGTCACTGGCTTTTTTGTATCTTACGTCCTCTGAGGTAGATACTACTTGATCTTTTGCTGGTGATGCTGAGGTTAGTAGTGGTTCTTGAACAGGAACTAATTCTATTGTGGTGGACAGAGCTAGACCTTGCAAACGTAGACTCTTTCTTGGAGGCATGCTTTCCAATTCTGCTTTAACTCGATGCTCTAATTCTTGCCGTCTTTTCTTCACTTCTCTATTTTCTATTTTTTCCTGATATTTTTCTTCTTGCCTTTTTCTTCCAACGGGTGATTGTTCAAACCAAATTCGAAAAATTTTACCCATTAGGATCCTTCTCCTGTGCCAAAGAGCAGTATACATTTGATCTTCATTTTGAAGCAGAGATTGGGCACCATCATGTAAGAAATAAGAATCACCACTTATACCGATAGATTGTAAAACCCTTCCCCTGCGAGTGGTGCAGTGATAATTTTGACTTTTAATTGCACTTAATGTACTTCGTAGTAACTTCAGGTCTCCAGCTGCATTATCATTAAGAACATAATCATCACAAAGGTAACAAAAAACATACATATCATTCACCTCTATTGCAACAGGATGACTGCTTTCTTGAAAGTGCTTGACAGCATGTTCTTCAATATATCTCCCACAGGCAACATGGGAACAGCTCAGGCAAGCCCAAATCGACTCACTTGTATTGCAGTTCACACAATGCCATTTCTGAGGGTTGAGAATGGAATGGTCTTGAGCAAGCTGCAACTGTCCAATGTGTTTGCATTTATCCATAGTTAACATTTATTTAGTCTAGCTGAGAAATACATAATCCAAATCAGTCTCTGTTCATTCTTGAAGCATCTGAAAACTAAGCAGAACATTGTCAATTTTAATAAAATAAGAAGCCAATATCTTTCTGTTTTTATGAGGTATTTTTCTAAGAATAATTTTATAAATTTGCTGCTTCTGCTCCAATTTCTAGGCCTGTCATAATACCATAGGCAGTTCTCACATTTCCCTTGCTGCATGCAGACTTCTCTCCACCTTATTTCCCGCAGCGGTTCTCAACCTGTGGGTCGCGAACAATTAAAATACATCCTGCATATCAGATATTTACATTATGATTCATAACAGTAGCAAAATTACAGTTATGAAGTAGCAACGAAAATAATTTTATGGTTGGGGGTCACCACAACATGAGGAACTGTATTAAAGGGTCGCGGCATTAGGAAGGTTGAGAACCACTGCTTTAAAGTCTTTTTAAATTTTCTGCCACTATCTACCTAATAGTGTGCGGGCAGCTTAAGATTGGGGCTGGCAAGACCAAAATATATCTCTAATATCTATGTTCTGAGAACCCTACGTGGAGTTAATAAAACGTACTCATAGTTAAAAGCATAAGTTTTTGAAGCAGAAAAACTTAGGTCTGAATTTTACCTCTCCACATACCATTCATTATATGTCTGAGTTGAGTAAATATTTTAACTTCTCTAAACTTCATCTGTAAAACAGGGAAAAATCATACCAACTTCAAATTGCAGAAGAATTGAGATAAACTATCTGACACACAGTAAATGCTCAATAAATGGTAGCTATATAATGGTGGCTATAGTGAAAGCATCTTAATATTCTCTTCTATTCATGTAAATAAATCATATTTCATATTTTACTTAATTACCATTTTTAAACTTGGCTTTCCATTAGTAAATCAATAATGACCTTTAATTCAAGACTCTAAAACATACTCTGATCTGATAAACTTTGACAGTTTGCCTTAGGGAGAGAGAAAGACAGAAGGGGAGAATGCCTTTGTGTTTGAGCAGACTCAGGAATGTGCTAGAACTTGTAAGCAAGTAAAAAGAGAAAAAATACAAAGTGGATGGCAATATAATAAACTTTTACATTCTGGTAGGCTTAACTAAGCATTATCTGAAATTAAAAGCTTATTCTAAAAAACAACACAACACAAGTCAACATAATAAAACAAAACAAACAAAACTCTTCAGTGATTTTGACACTGAAACTTGTTCCTTTATCAGATAAAGTCAGGAACACTTCTGCTACAGTAGTTAAACATAGGGAACCGAAATCTAGTTAAAAGCAGGGATCACAAAACATTTTCTTTATTGTTTTAATATAAACTGAACACAAATTTCTGGTCACAGGTGGGGACCTGGTTACAAAACACTCAGAACATTGTATGTAGCATGATCAATGCTTTAATTTTTAGGGCAGCAAAACAACATGAATTTAAAAGGTACTTGTGGGTACCACCTAGGGAGGGCCCTTAGAAAACTGCAAAGGTAAAGTTGATTTTTGGTTTCTTTCCATCTCTTTTTTGCAAAATCTCCTACCTAGCAACCAGAGACATCCCCTTCTCCCTCCCTTCATTTCTTAACTTTTAGATATAGGGTATCCCTGAATATGGACTTAAGACTGACAAATCCCAACATTCACATGTGCACATATTTCAACCACATGTTTTAAATTTACTTATCTTCCCTCAAAATTTCCTGATGTCAAAAAATATGGCCAAAGATAGGATTTTATTAGATCTCCTAACACTCAAATGGTAATGGCAAAATTAAGACATCAGTGATTACTATGCTCCATTATCTAATATGTTTCCAGGTACTGAGGTTAAAAATCTTGGAGTCATGCCCTGACCGGTTTGGCTCAGTGGATAGAGCATGAGCCTATGGACTGAAGGGTCCCGGGTTCAATTCCAGTCAAGGGCATGTGCCTTGGTTGCGGGCACATCCCCAGTGGGAGGTGTGCAGGAGGCAGCTGAGCGATGTTTCTCTCTCATCGATGTTTCTAACTCTCTATCCCTCTCCCTTCCTCTCTGTAAAAAAAATCAATAAAATATATTAAAAAAAAAATCTTGGAGTCATTAATGACTCCTCTTTCACTCTCCCCCACCAATTGTTCATGAAATATGGTTGGCTCTACCTTCAAAACTTATCTTGAATAAGACTACTCAATACCTCTACTACTACCACCCAGGTCCAAGCCATAAATGAGTCTTCATCTGAATTACTGCAATAAGGCTCCTAAATGGTCCCCCAGCTTTGATTCCTGTTGCCACCAAAAGTTTACTCTCCACACAGCAGCTGCACTCTCTGCTTTTACACTCACACAACAAGGGCCCAGATCTGACATTTTAGGAGTCCTCTGCTCTAGCCCTCTCCCCATTATGTGAAGTTAGCAGAGACAACAGTATATGGCCCCTTGGAACCGGCACATATCCCCTACTTGCCTTTTAGACCCACTCACCCGTACCTGGGAACTGAAGAATTCCCAAACATTTCCAACCCTGCTACCAGAACCTATGGTCAATAAAAAAGCCACTGAGTATTCTATAGAGGAGAATGCCATGATCAGATAGTAGGTTGCAGAGGGATCTGAATTGCAGATCTAGAGGGACAGGTGCTACTCCAGATGTTGAAAGGAAATTAAAGCTGCAGCAGTGATGAAGCAAGGATGGGAACAGAGATAGATCAGTACTGAACAAACATTGGTTGAAAGAACTGATTCAATATAGAGATTAAGAGAAGACTCGAGGGCACTCCTCTATTTTTATTTTAAAAGGATCATATAAAGAACACAGAAAATTTAATTAAACAATTGTTTCTGGCAAGTAATGGACAATATTCAACTTTTTTAAAAAATATATTTTATTGATTTTTTACAGAGAGGGAGGGAGAGGATAGAGAGTTAGAAACATCGATGAGAGAGAAGCATCGATCAGCTGCCTCCTGCACACTCCCTACTGGGGATGTGCTTGCAACCAAGGTACATGCCCTTGACAGGAATTGAACCCGGGACCCTTGAGTCAGCAGGCCGACGCTCTATCCACTGAGCCAAACCGGCTAGGGCCAATATTCAACTTCTTAAAGAGATGAAGAGGGAAATTCTTTTTACTTACACTAAAGAAAAATCATTTCATTCTAAATTTTTGTAAGTAGATTTTATTTCAGGTCACTACACTGCCTTATTTTATTTTACTTTATTTATTTTTTTGTTAACTTTCACCTGAGGATATTCTTTCCATTAATTTTTAGAGAGAGTGGAAGGGAGGGGAAGAGACAGTGACCTCCTGGCTCATGGTCGATGCTCAACCACTGAGTCACACTGGCCAGGCTCATATAAAATATATTTTTAAATAAATATATATACATATTTATATATACATATATATAATACATACATATATATACATACATATATTTATATATATGTATGTATATATACATATATACATACATATATATATTTATTTAAAAATAGTCTCTGGTTAGTGGGACTGCAAATTATTTTTTCTTTCAATTAATCCATATTTTCAAATATCTAAAAATAATGAACATGTTACTTATATAATAAGTTGTAAGTAGGAAAGATAATGCCATGCATATGTTTAAATTATACACTAGCCTCTTTAATCCTTTCTCTATACTGTGCAAATAAATTCCCTTGGTTATAAGGAATTTTCCTATTTCATACCATTTGTTACTAAAAATATCTATTTAGATGATGGCAAGGTCTCTGACCTTCAACAGGAAGTGACCTACAATTGAATGGCAAAATTGTGAAAGAGGTGAAATGTTGACAGATGCCCTCTCTCTGACAGGCAATACAGCAGGGGAATGGTATCACAGCAAATGGTTAGAGAACACACTCTGGAATCTAAATGCCTGAGTTTAACACCTGGTTGTAATTACTATGTGACCTAGGCAAATTATTTATGCTCCACATACCTCAGTTTTCTTATCTATAAAATAACAGTGATATTAATACCCTGGGTTATTGAGGGAATTAGAGAAATTTATATTTGCAAAGCACTTAGAACAATTCCTGGCACAAAATAATATTACATCTGCCAATAATAATAATATAGCTGCCAATAATAATAACATCAACAATACTAAGGATAATGTTATAAATGCTAATTTCTTACAGTTTTATTACTTTTAGTCAGGGGCTCCTCCTTTTCAGCAAATGTGAACTAAGCCTAACTAAGGTGCTAATTGATAATTAAGATGTTAGATGTGAACTAAGATCTGACCTCTCCCAGGGGTATTTGCATTTTAAAAGGGACTCTCTCAAAGATAAAATCTTTTTAAAAATCCTAAGAAGTGAAACCAGAATGGTGTAATGATAGATCGTGAGGTTAATATTTTAGAGTAGAGGCTCACTTACCCTCTCTGCTTATGAAAAAAATCAGTAGGAGATGGATGCCCAAGGGAAGGTCAGGGAGGAAAGCAGGAGCTAGAGAGGCAGGCTGCTGGAACCAGAAATCTCCAGTTTGCTCTGCTGCTTGGAGCAAAAACTCAGAGACAGTCGCTAGGGTATCACTAAAGGAGCTTCATCACACAAAGATCTAAAAGCTTGGAGGAAAAAAGGGGGGAGGGGATGGGAGTATTTCTTGACACTTCCTATTTTCCTCGACAGAGTTCAGAGCACTTCTTTTCATTTGCTAATCCACTGCTGAGAAACTATTAACTCTGTTTGGCTCTAGCAGACTAGATATGTGATTTTTGGTAGTATATTCATTTTAACGAGATAGCAAATCATTTTTGTATCCTCTACATAGATTATGACAAAATATTACTTATACCTACATATAACAGCAACATAAAAATAGTCAAGATGAATGAAATTTATATAGATCAAAATTATACTGTCATTTTCTCATATATTTAAAAAATGTCTCAAACTTGAAATTCCAATGAATAGCTATAAAATGGCTTTTTAAAAAACCAAGTATGCTAATCTTTATTTTAAAGACAGATTAGTTATAAATATTCTAAAGGCTTCTTTTTGTCCTTCTTCACTGCTTAAAGACAATAAAATATTTGTTTAAAAAAACATTTAAGCTATTCAAACTTTTCATGCCATATAATTGAGCAAACATTTTATTTTCAAAATTCCCTTTAGCAAATCTCTAACATTCAAGAAAATAATTGTATTGAACTTATTGAAAGGTAAATTATTTTATATAGAGTTAGCATATCATTAAAGCAATTATAAAATAGAAAGCTAAAATGACTGGAAGAGAAAAAAGATGTAAGACCTAATTAGATATGGTATTTTTGGTCAAAGGTCTATATTACACACAAAAAGCAAGTAAGATCACAGGTAAAGTATTTTAACTTATTAAAGTTCAACAGCACAAAATTATTTATATTTACCACCCAGTGAGAATTCTGAAATTAATTTTTATTTACTCATTGAAACATACAATCTAGGCTTTATGCATGTAACAATACATTGCTGATCTATTTTAATGGCTTTTCAAACCTCTTGTAGAAATAAACTCACTTCAAAAATCAGATCTAGATAGCTCACTTCAAAGACTTTATCCTTAGCCCTAATCTTTCTGAATTAATCTCAGACACACTTCAAACTCAGCTTACCTATATATCTTGCCTTCACAGAATTAGCCTCTTTTCCAATATTATCTGATTAAATATATTGTATTATATCATCCAAGTACCCAGGCTAGAAGTCTTTGTAGTTTTTTAACTCTTCCCTCACACATTCAGTTTGTCACCTATATATATAGGGCTGATTATTATTCCCCAAGTCCCTATTCCTTTCCATTTCCAGAGCTATTACTCTCATTATAAACTTTATTGTATTATTATTCCTGAAGCACGACAGTAATCTCCAAATTTGTCACCCATCATCTGAACTTTCACTCTCCTCCATCGTATTATCCTGCCAGAAAAGACGGAGCATTGACTCTTGTACTTAAAGTCCTCTCTTCCCCACAGTCCAATAAAGCAGTGATTTTTAACTTTGACTACAACTCAGACTAAGAAATTTTATTTTTTAAATTTTTATTGTTGAAAGTATTACATATGTCCCCCTTTTCCCCCCATCGACCCCTTCCAGCCCACCCCTGTCCCCTGCCACAGGCCCTCACCACCCCACTATCTGCGAAGAAAATTCACATCGGGTTTCAGTAAATGTGTGTGTACACATCAAATACATACACACACACACACACACACACACACACACACCCCGGGAACGAAAGTTTCACAAACAATCATTATAAGAATGGTATATTCTGATATTTCCTATCCTATTTCATGTTTTTTTAAATGATGATCACGACTCACTAAACTTATTTCATAACAGCAGTGGGACAAATACCGCAATAAAAATGTCATATATTTGTCAGTCTTGCTTTCAGAATTCTTCAGATTCCAACTTATCTTTTTTGCCTTCTCTTATTACCCCTCCTGTCATTACCGCTCTGTGCATTCCAGCCAAAAAGAATCATCCCCAGCTAATTTCCTGAATTCATCTTCATCATTCCCTTACCTGAACCCTTTAAAAACGTATTCATCCTCCAAGATCCAACTTCTTCACAGAGTATTTCTAGTTGCCTTTTTTTAAAAAAATTATTTTATTGATTTGAGAGAAACATCAGGTTGTTGCTCCACCCATTCATTGGTTGATTCCTGCATGTACCGGTGATCAGGGATCAAACCCACAACCCTGGTGCTTTGCAATAATGCTCCAACCAAATGAGCCACCTGGCCAGGGCAAAGTATTTCTAGTTAAAAAAAAAATCTCTTTTCTTCTAAATTCCTAAAGGACTTGGGTGGTGTCAAATATGAATCCTTGTGCTTCTGTATATATACATCCTTACTCTGCCGCTAACTGTTGGGTAGGTTCCCTATCGTCAGAGAGGATAACATTTTTTTTTTTTTATCACTTTAATAAAAAGAAAATAACAGATTTATGAAGATCCTAGGTTTTTTTTTATAGCCACATTGTTTCAGGCTAATAAATTCTTGGCACAATCAATCAATTTGTATTAATTGCAGGTCTCACTTCAGTTCTCATTACTTGAATCAGTGGATAATAGGAAGTCATTGATTACTAGTGGCCAAAATGACCCTCAACTAAGTGGTCATTTTCCCCTCATGGTCAGTTAAGGCACAGTTTCCTGTTATTTTGTGATGTCATTACCCTACTTTCTCTATCTTTAACCAGAGTCTACCATGTGTCTTATCCCATGCTACACGCTTTCAGATATCCAAAATAGTTTTTATGTAAAAGCAAACAGAGACATACTTCTTCAACCCTAATTAGGTATCAGTGACTTTGAAATTTGGTATTATATATAGTGACCCTTTGGATACATATCATGCTGCAAATATAAGTATTACCAAGAGCTACAAGAACTTGAAATATTAGAAGGGTAGCTACTTCAAAAATTAACATTCTATAAATTTTGGTTATTTTCAACATAATTTTCAGCTGACCACTCCCTTTCTAACTCAGTTTCTCAAGAAGACACTTAGAAAGTGTCACCCTGGTCAGCATTGTCTCAGTTGTCCTGTGCACCGAAAGGTCGCTGGTTCAATTCCCAGTCAGGGCACATGCTCAGGTTTCGGGTTCAATCCCTGGCCAGGGGTATGTGCAGGAGTCAACCGATTGATGTTATTCTCTTTCTCTCTCCCTCTCTCTTTCTCAAGTCAATTTTTAAAATATTTTAAAAAGAAAGTTGGAACCAAAGATCAGTCATACAAAAGTAATCTAGATCTTTTAATCAGTGCAATTAGTCACAATTTTCAGATTCTTTGCTTTAAAAAATATTTTAAAATAAAAGTCAGGACGTTACCATGAAAAATAAACATATAAAAACAGCCAAACTAAACTCTGACTGGGTGGCTCAGTTGGTTGGAGTTGTCCCATGCACCAAAAAGGTTGCAGGTTCAATTAATTCCCAGTCAGGGCATACATCCTCAGGGCATATATATCCATGTTTCTCTCTCTCCCCCTCCCCCTTCCTCTCTGTAAAATTAATACACACATCTTCAGGTGAGGATTAAAAATAAAAGAAGCTTTTAGCCGAGGCCAGTGTTGCTCACTCAGTGGTTATAGCACTGGCCCACACACCAAAGGGTCGAGGGTTTGGTTCCCAGTCTAGGGCATTTACCTGGGTTGCAGGTTTGATACCCAACCCTGGTTGGGATTGTGTGGGAGGCAACCAATTGATGTTTCTCTCTCTCTCTCTTTTTTTTAAAAAATATATTTTATTGATTTTTTACAGAGAGGAAGGGAGAGGGCTAGAGAGTGGAAACATCGATCAGAGAGAAACATCTATCAGCTGCTTCCTGCACACTCCCTGCTGGGGATGTGCCAGCAACCAAGGTACATGCCCTTGACTGGAATCGAACCTGGGACCCTTGAGTCCACAGGCCAACGTTCTATCCACTGAGCCAAACCGGTTTGGGCTGTTTCTCTCTCTCTTCCCCTTCTTTCTTCCTTCCCTTCTACTCTTTCTAAAACTCAACGGAAAAAATATCCTCAGGTGCAATGTAAAAAATAGCCAAACTAAATTATACTTCGAAAAGTGACACAGAACAAGGGAAATGGCTAATAATATTCTTAAAAAGAATTTATATTTTAAAATCTGAATAGACACTAAAGTAACATCATCATGCTCTATTAAGAAGCTTCGCCCTTTCATAGCTCATACTTAGTCAAAATAATCATAACATTTACATTTTATATAATTCTTAGTGTGTCTTATGGCCTAGTTTTATAATTATATTTTATAATTATTAAAGGATTGTTTAAAAGTCTTGAAAGACTACAAGATAAATCTAAAATTAACATGACATATAAGAGCCTTCAAATTGTGGCACAATATATACTTTTTAAAAATGTTTTTTAATTGACTTTAAAGAGGGAGAGAAACATCAATGAAAGAGAAACATGAATGGGTTGACTCCCACACACAATCCATTCATAGGAAATGAGTCTGCACATTTTATATAAATATATACATCCTACTGCAATTAAAGAAAAAAAAACATGTATAAACAGTATTTAAAATTTTTTCTTTTTTAAAATTGATTTCAGAGACAGGAAGAGAGAAATGGGAAGAGGAGGAGGGGGAGAAGGAGGGACCTCCCCAAAAGATTAAAGAGTAGGCATATGTTGACTCTTCATTTTAACAAATAATATTTATAGCAAAACATTTTTCTTCTTTTTTAAAAAATATATTTAAAAATATATAAAAATATATAAAAATGGCTGAATAGTATGCCTGTGTGAGTGTGACATTTTCTTTCTCTCTTCATCTGTAAATATATACCTAGGTTGTTTCCATGTCTTGACTATTTTAAATAATGCTGCAATGACACGGGGCATTCCTTCAGTATTTACTGAGTCTGAAAACATTTTTTCTTTTTTAAAAAAATATATATTTTTATTGATTTCAGAGAGGAAAGGAGAGGGAGAGAGAGAAACATCAATGATGAGAAAGAATCATTGATTGGCTGCCTCCTACACGCCCCCCACTGGGGATCGAGCCCACAACCGGGGCATGTGCCCTGACCAGAATCTGGGACCCTTCAGTCCCCAGGGCGATGCTCTATCCACTGATCCAAACCAGCTAGAGCAAAAACATTTTTCTTTTATCAGTACCAAATAACCTAAGCAGATCTTCTAAAAACTATTAAAATTAGAAAGATATATTATTTTCGATAATAAAAGATAGGAAGAAATGGCAATTTTAATAGCAAGTCGGCCCTAGGAATTGCTAACCACCACAATCTTTACATGTACTTGGGTAAGAATGAAAATAACTTTATCCATAGTAATTAGGGTAAACCTTACCCATGACTTATGAGCAATTTCTTTTCTTTTGTAAAATATATTTTTATTTTTATTTTTTAAGAAGATTGTTATTGATTTCAAAGAGGAAAGGAGAGGGAGAGATAGATAAGAGAGAATCATTGATTGGATGCCTCCTGTATGCCTCCTACTGGGGATCGAGCCCACAACCCAGGCATGTGCCCCTGACCAGAATCGAACCTGGAACCCTTCAGTCCACAGGCTGGCACTCTATCCACTGAGCCAAACTGGCTAAGGCTTATGAGCAATTTTCAAGTTTCCATTTATTTCATGAAACCACCATAGTACCCCTATCCTCTTAAGAAATGTTTGTAAAATACTAAGGGTCATAGTGCCTGGTACATACTAGTACAAAGGGGTTCAATATTTTTGAATAAACAAATTATTGAACAAATGAATACAATGGGCTCTCAAACTTTCCCTGTTCCCCTTAGGTATATTATTATGCCTATCATGTGCTTTGGTACCGCTCCTTGTCAGTCATGATGCATTTCCTTTCCTTTATTCCTAGAAAGGCCCTAGTTATTCTTTCTTCCTCCAGAGATCTAGAATCTAAAAATTACCCTGATCTTGTTCAAAACTCCTCATTAAATAATAAATAATAAATGTGCACCCTTCTTGCCCCCGGCCTTCTTCATGTCTCAAACATGCCTCTCCTGAAGCACAGAGCTTGAATCTAATTCATGAGGTTCTAAGAAAAAGTTCCTAGAAAGCAAGTTCTGTCACCAGGTTATTTGATTTCTTCACCCATCACTACTTGCAAACATTTCATTCATGGGCAATATTGTTCCAAAATATTTATCATTAGTGTCACACCATCCTACTTATACATCAGTCTACTGCTGCTAACTTCATAACAATGGGGAAAACATTCACAAAGAGATTGAACATTCTATTATGGATCCAGTAAATTGAGTTAAAATACTTGGTGTAAAATGCCTAGATTCTCTATTCTATCATTCCAGTATATCCAGGACTTGGCCTGACAAGTATATTCTTGGACTATAAATATTTTTTTTTTCTTATGGCATGTAAAACTTCATTAAAAATGAGTTCTTTAAAATAAAATTTTTATGGTGTCTGAAGGTGCTGTGAAAAATCAATTGTACTTCTTAAAATAATTTTAAACTTTGCCAGAAAACGAGTATTTGTAGAATCCTATATTTTAGATACTTGTCATCTATTTAGTCTGGGCCTAATGGCAAACTGTCCCCCATTACTAAATCCAGAGAATGATTGAGCACACATTTCCTATCTCGATGAGATTCCTAAACCAGTGGTTCCAGCCTCTCTCTAGTCTCCATTAACCAGACAACTTCTTCAGAATCTGGAAACTACATTTATTCTGCCTAACATTACAGGATGGAGGAATACTGGAAAGCACTTTTTCTTCTGCTACCAAGAAGCCCAAATGTTGCCTTTCTCTATATCTCTGTACTATTAAAAAAACCCAATTTAACAAACATTGACAAGGTTTCTCCCATGTTAAGCAGTCAGGTGCTAGGAATAAAATTAAATTATAATCAGACTCAGCCCTCAAACAACCCAAGGAGCAGAAAGTCCTTTTATGAGGACCAATGCTGTAATACTCAATAAGATTCAAAGATTCAAGTGTGTAGAGCAGTGGTTCTCAACCTTGGCTGCACATTAGAATCACCTGGGAATCCTTTTAAAATCCTGATTTCTGGGCCTCATCCTCCGGAAATTCTGTTTCTTTGTTATGGGGTGGGGCCACAACATTAGTAACAAATTAACAGAATTTCCGGAGGATGAGGCCCAGAAATCAGGATTTTAAAAAGATTCCCAGGTGATTCTAATGTGCAGCCAAGGTTGCGAACCACTGATCTAAACATTTCAACTTTCTACAATGTATGCATTGAAATATTTGTTCCATATCAGAAGTTCTCTAAATTGCAATATATAGTCTACAATGATAAATATTGGATTGAAAAATCTGCCATCCATTGCAAAAGTAATAATAGCTAGTATACACAGACTAAAAGAGTGGGGGCAGGGGAGAGAAGCTACATGAGCAAAAAAAACGTTTTAGAATCTCTTTCAAATCCTGATACTAAATTAAGATGAAAAGATTAGAGTTCCAATAATACAAAGTTTTCATCTCTTTTAAGACTGAATCTTATTGAGATCATTAAATATTCTATAAACAGATGCTTAACTCATGTTTGGCTTTCTGAATTGGATCACAATGAATAGCCCAAGCTTTTTCCTTGTTTACAGCAAATGCTGGTTTTAAAGACAACTCAAAATGGAAATCCAGGCTCAAAGTTACCACCCCCCTACTTTACCCCACAGGCAGCTACTTAACAGATAATAAATTCAAGTGCAGACCCTGAAAGCCTATTTCCATGCTAATTTCACAACCCCGTTACTGCCAAGAAATGACAATTAAAGTTTAAAAGGGGGGAGGGGGAATTGGGGATAAAGGGACGCTCCCAAGACCTGCTAAATTGTACTTTCACTTCCAAAATGAAAACTGCAAGAAGGTATCCAATGAGGATACAATTGCTCAAACTACAGTTGAAACCAATTACCATGTTTTTCACTTTCTTCTTTAGAAACCATCTCTTAAACTCGAGCAATCTCTTTTCTTCTCTTGCGGACACGTTTCTTACGCCCCTTCAAACGAGTTTAGCCTATTCACATTCCTTCCCCAAAGGCCGGCGGGAACGGGTGAGGTAGCGTATTGAAAAGTCGTGTCTCTAAGTGGCAGCAGGTGCAGGCAGCGCTGGGACCCGAACCGCAGAGGCGGGGCGGGGGAGAAAGACGCTCCTTCTACAGAGGCCTCGAACCGCCCTTCCGCAGCACCCTTGGCTTCCAGCATCCCTAGGCGGCACTCAGCCGGCGCCAGGATGCGGTGCTCTCCCGACAGGGCCAGCTCCGCACGCGCCCCAGCCCGCATCAGCTCGGCGATCGCGGCTCCCCGACGCTCCAGAACCCGAGTCGGGGCACAGCTTCCCCACGCGCATCCCCTCAGGCGCCCCCATGTCGCCTTCTCTCCCCCTGCAGCCCAGCGCGGGGTGGCTGCACGGTGTCTGTCACAGGGGACACGGCTCCTCGCAGCATCTCCGGGCTCTCACGAGGGGAACGGCCACCAGGACACCCGCCAGGGCGCCCCGCCCCCCGAAACTTCCCAGAGGCGCCAATTCTAAATTTCGCCGAACGCGCCACCTGCTCTGCGCGGCGCGCTCCCCGCAGTGGGTCCGCGGCGCCCCCTCCCTCAAGCCCCTACTTTGCAACCTGCGCGGCGGGAAAACGCCGCCAGGTGCCTTCGGGCTCCGTGAGCTCCCGCAGCGGGTCTCGCTCCGCCGACAGCCGCAGCCGCGCGCGCGCCCCGCTCACGCACACTCACCCGCCCGCGCCGGAGCGGCCATCTTGGCGCTCGCCACCGGGACCCCCAACCCCCATACAACCGGGGTTCGGCGGCCCGGTCCGGCGGCTACGTCATCGGTGACGCCCGGCAGGCCCCGCCCCCTCGCCTGTGGAATGCGTGGGGGGGAGGGGGGTCCTGCGGGAGGGGGCGCTCTCTGCCCTGCGACTACGGGCCGCTGCCGGGAGCCGCCTGAGGGGAGGCGGCCTGAGCCTCAGGGAGACGGCGCGGGGCTTCGACGCCGCAGGTACGGGCTTCCCCGGCGCCGGGGGCTCTACGCGGGCAGCAGAGTTTCCGCCCCGGCCAGGCTTTGCACCTGTCGCGAGCGCCGGGGCCGGGAAGGACAGTGAGTGTTTCCTGCGAGCTTGGGAGAGGCAGAGTATTCCACGACGCCGCGACGCCCTCGGGGTAGCTCGTCCGGCATCGGATTGTCCGGCAGAAATGCGGGCCAGTGCCTTTACCTTCAGAATCTGCCCAGCTTCCCCGGCGCAGACATTGTTTCCGACGTTTCCTTCCCGACGAGGTACCGGGGTGTGAGCGCAGGTGGCCCCCGGGGGCTGCTTGGCGTCCGGCTTCCTCGGGCGGCCGTCGGGCGAATGCGGTCCCAGGACCGGGAGCTTCCTGAGAAATAAGGTGGCAAAGGAGAGGAAGCGGCACCTCAGTCCAAAGTGTCCTCGCCCGAAGTTGCCAATTTAAGGTGATGAAGGAGGAAAGGAAGAGACGGAGGGAGAAAAATCTGGAAGACAGTCAAGTCAAGCCTACAGATAGACACAAGGGGATGAATCCATGGACAGTTCGAGCGTTTGCTTTGCGCCGAGCTCCGAGCCAGTTGTACCTCCGCTGCTCCGTGCAGAACATTTAACATGAAAAGACAGACTTCCTGAGAGGAGCTCAAAGAAACAGGAGACAGACGTGCACAGTTAATAACATGTCAGTGCAGCACGGCATCTTGCGATATACTGTATAAGGCAAGCGGTAACATTGTTTATATCTTTCAATCAGCAGTTCCACTTTGGGGAATATCTTTCAATGGTGAGAGCTGGGGGGAGGGGGGGGGCGGGAAGCACGCAGAGGTATTCATAGCATTATTTCCCAAAGAACAAAGATTGGAAGGGGAGAAAAAAGTCTAATCACAGGGAAATGGCTAATTAACATCTGGCATATTTAACCTCAGGAATTCGTAACAGAATGACAACAGACTCTGATCAATTTATATTTGAAAGCATACCAAATATGTACATGAAGATTCAACTGCGTGAAATGTAGTTATGCACACAAAGATTAAGGCTAAGGAGTGAATTTGTATAGTTTAATACCCCTTCCATTCTTTTTTCAACACGTTTAACTGCATAACAGTTCCTCCCGATTCAATTCTGTGCCCTGTGCATTCCTCCCGCTCAAAACATAAACTGCTACCTGTGACTCCCCCCCCCCCCACCTTCATTTCTAAGATGTACGAAATGCATTATATGAGAGGGTCTCCTAAAAGGAAGCATTTCTTCCAATTAAGTATTTCTGGCATGCAGTATAGTTTTTCCTGTAGTTTCTAGAAAGCAAAATATCATAAAGTTAAAATCCCTTGCTCTTATTTTAATGTCATAAAACCCTTATGGAAGGTCTTCGGGGAAACTATCAAGAGTCTGCCACCTCTGATCTAGTAATTCTATTTTAGAAGTAACAAAGAGTGCTTACCTGAGACTCGGGCAACTTAGAAGGCTATTCATATCAATGCTATTTAGGATTGTGTGAAACACAACCTAACTGTTCAGCACTGTGAGAATGGCTGAGTACATCTGGTACATTCACAGGACAGACTACTACATAGTCATCAAGAATCTTATTTTCAAAAGCTATTAAAGTGAAGGGATGTAGGTCACGACAACTGTGTTCTGCCATTCCCAGTCCTCTGAGAGGTTCCTTCATAGATTTAGTTATGGTACTTACTACAAGACCCTTCTTCCCTCTTTGTAACAGTTTATTGGACTGGCATGGACACCAGACCCAAAGGCAGCCAATCTGTAGGGAGCTTGTTAAAGCTCTACCCAAACAGTGCAAGGTGAGAGAGGGGTGAGGTAGACTGAATAATGGCTCAAAAGCACATTGAGTAGGCAAGCAGTGGACACTGGTCAGCAAGAGCCACAGGGAGCAGAAGCCATGAGTCATCAGAGGATATAGAATAGCAGCTGAGTTAAAGAGAACAGGCAGTAGTAGCAAGTAACAGGATGCTGAGTAGACTGGATTTTGGAGTCTCTATAAAATAACTATAAAAGTAAAAACTAAAAGCAGAATGCAAACAATGTATATACTGTATTTTAAAATATGTATCCATAAATTATTCACTTTGAACACTTGAAGGAGTACATTAACATTTTAATGGTGGAGAGATTACAAGTGATTTTTTTCCCTAACATTTTTACAATAATTTTAAAAACTATTTTAAGGAGGTAAGTAGAATGAAGACCATCAATAGTCAAAATTTCTAATCAGAAAATAAGTTTTATGTAGTCAAAGTGACTAGAAGACAGAAGGTCAGAGAAAGAATTCTCTGAGATCATAAATGGCATACAGGAAAAGCTGGCACTTAGGCTGGGTCTTTTAAGGACTAAAATTATTTGAATAAATGAAGAGGGAACGAGAAGACAAAAGACAAGCTGAGTAACGGCGTAGGTGGAGAGTAATGAATAGGGTGTCCTTAATAAAATGTCTTGAGTACAAAGTTGTAAGCTAGGGCGAGGTGCTGGGTTCTAAAGGGGGAAAGTTGGAGATAAGGAATTTTTCATATAACCTTATCTTTATTGATATTATTCAACTTTGAGAATTTCCTCAGCTCCCATTTTACTTCAGGTTTAACAACCTAGACCTAAATTATGGATTGTTTAGCTTGTTTCCTGAGCTGCATGACCTCCCTGTTGGAATCTCATTTTTCCATAGCTGTCATAAAAATCATTTTTTTTATAAATTAAATCTTTATTGTTCAGATTATTACATTTGTTCCTCTTTTTTCCCCCCCACATAAAAATCATTTTTATGATGTAATTTTTCTGTTTTCTTACCCACCTCGTCAACTCTAAGCTTTTTACAGTAACAACAACAACAACAACAACAAAAAGTCTTCTTCCCTTCTCACCTCCAACAACTAACTTCCCCAAACTTACCTATTATGACATCCTCAGAATCAGTCTTTCTCCAAATCACCTTTTTACTGTTAGGAAGTCAGTCTCTTTATGGTCTCCCACACTTCAGGCACTTCCCGTCTCTAAATCAGGGCAGATACTTACCTCCTAAGTAGAATGCTTTCCAACTTTCACTCATGCAAATCATTACAATCAACCTCTTTCAGAGCTGGCTAAAACTTTCACCTCCTGGAAACTGCTTTCCTAGTAACAACTGGGCTTCCAGATCCCTACCCCCACCCCCATTAGTCCATTATTATGCAGTCACAGCTTTTGTTCATAGTTCTGCGCCTGGTTCTCTCTCTCTGTATTGTAACCTCTTTGGAGGCAAGGACTGTGCCCTTGCTCCATTTGAATACCTCTCCACAACTCATAGTACAGTCCTGGCCAAAAATACTCTTACAGTGTTTAATGAATTAACAAAATTAGAACTTCTCTAGCATCACGTAGGGTTGTAAAAAATTATGTATAGGGGTTTCCCTTGTTTCCACAGTTTTCATTTTGGGAGAAATGGTAATTTGCCCTTTCTCCAAGGTAACCAGTTTTCTAGACAAGATAAAAATTTAATGACTTTGATACCTCAATTCTGAGGCCATATTCAACTTTTGAAGTGGGTACAATACAGACTGGTTTTGTTTCTTGTATCTTGAGAAGAGAGTGAATGAATTGAAGACAGTCCTTTGAGCTGCATTTTATGTTTTGTGCTGACTTTCAGAATTTTCTAGTCTGGTCTTTCATGAATCTGAGAAGTATCTTAGGAATCCTAATTATAGACAAATGATGAATTTATGAGCTTACTAACTTTGAGGAAACTACTTCTAAGAATAGCCTATGTAATAATTTGGAAGTTATTAAAGATTCACTTGACAAATATTTTTTGAGTACCTATGTGCCTGGCATCAAGCTATGCACTGAAATGCCCATAGCTTTCATTTAAATGTCATGAGAAGTTGAAAGATTGAATAGAGGAAGCAGGTAAAAAGAATAAACAGCTGAGACTTAAAATTTAGTTAAGGTGTAGCAACATGGTGCATTTTTATTTTAATGAGCTACCCAAAGAACAAACTTGTGGCAAATATGTAAAAAATGAATTGAGAGAGTAGTATTGAAAATAGGACAGCAGCCATAGCCCGATTGGCTCAATGGATAGAATGTGGGCCCGAGGACTGAAAGGTCCCGGTTCGATTCTGGTCAAGGGCATGTGCCTTCGGTTGCAGGCTCCGTCCTGGCCCTGACCAGGGCCCGAACTGGAGGTAACCAAACAATGTGTCTCTCTCACATGGATGTTTCTCTCTCTTCCCTTCCCTTCCCTTCCACTCTCCAAAAATCAATGGAAAAATATCTTTGGGTGAGAATTAACAAAAAAATAAATAATAAATAAAACAGCAGATGGCAAGATATGGCCTTAAGCAAATAGAGAGAAAAAATGAGCAGAAAGAAATGGCTGTAGAATTAGACTTCTTTTTTAATTCTAAGAAAGAATGAGGGTGATGGCAGATGGGTAAGTGCAAGTTGAGAAGTACCAAACCTGATTGAATGTTAAAGGACCATTAAGTGTTTATTGGGAGATCTGTGAGGGAAACTCATACCTTGCAGGTGAATTTCCAATGCAGATTTATGGAAACTGAAACTGAGCCCAAAGCTTTGGCATTAGTGGAAGCAAAATTGTGAAGATCATCAATTTGTCTTTCCTTTAACATTTTCTCCACTTCCATCCACCCTACTCAATTTTTTAGGGATCCTCAGGCTGCTTGTGACTAGGGCTTTACCTCAGTATATCAAGGCCTTTCTCTCTTTCCTCCCATGAAAACTTTCATTATTTTTTTTTCTAGGACTGTACCCAACCTTTCATTTTCTCAGTAACAATCATTTGCATTCCTCTATATTTAAGACTATATTCTAATGGAACTTCCTTATAGACACCTGCATGAGAAATTTCTCAAAAGAAATTTTAAGCATTGTGGCAGATCAGTGGCTTTTTTTCTTTTAAAAAGGTTTTTTATTGATTTTTTAGAGAGAAAGGAATGGAGAGCGGGGAGAGAGATAGAAACATCGATTGGCTGCCTCCTGCATGCCTCCCACCTGGGTCTGCAACGTGGGCATGTGTCCTGACCGGAATTGAACAGACGACCTCTTGGTGCATGAGATGATTTTCAACCAACTGAACCACACCAGCAAGGCAGAGGGATTTTTCTTAAGCCAGGATGCCTTTCCAAGTATAAGCTTGCAGTGTATGTTTGAGGTTAGCCACACATGTACTCCACGCATCTAGGTACATACACACATATAATTATATAACGTGTGATCTATTTATAATCACAGTGTATGACAGTTTAGTTATTTTTAGTTCTTAAATATGTTGCATGTTTATCTCTATCTTCTCTGTAAAGTTAGAAAAATAATATCTGTCCTGTCTTCCTTTAAAGCAGTGGTTCTCAACCTTTTGGCCCTTTAAATACTGTTCCTCATGTTGTGACCCAACCGTAAAATTATTTTCGTTGCTACTTCGTAACTGTAATGTTGCTACTGTTATGAATCGTAATGTAAATATCTGATATGCAGGATGGTCTTAGGCGACCCCTGTGAAAGGGTCGTTTGACCGCCAAAGGGGTCTCGACCCACAAGTTGAGAACCACTGCTTTAAAGGTTGTTTTAAAGATCAAATGAAGTTTTGCTTGTGTAAACCCTTCCTAAGGTGTAAAGAGAAAATTTATCATTATTATTTCTCTTAAGATTATTACTACCCTATAAAGGTCCTTGAGGTCAAGAACTGAGTTCTGTTCATATTTATAATCCCTTAAATCAAGTTTTACTTCTATACTAAAGTAATAGTTAATTGGAAGATAAATATACTTTATAAAGGCTAATCATTAATTTTTGTATTCTGAGAAACATGCAGAATAAAGTTTTTCTCACTTTCTCATGGAGGGGGGATCTGGAAAAGCAAAAAGAGAGGAAAGGAAAAAGCATTAGGAGTGGAAATTTTAACTTTTAAAGCTTTAGTTGACCATGCCGAAAAGATACTAGTAATCTTTCATGAGGGAAGATTATTGAGGTACCTAAGTTTTATTTTATACGCTATACATGTTTTTAAACCCACTTCTTTTTAAAAAATGTAGAATAAAGAAAGTATGGGTGATTAAACATAGTTGTTTGTATAATTAGTTACATCTTCCTAAACCATTTGGACATTGAAATCCTATAGTGTTACTCCTGGGAGTAATAAAACAAGACAGCTGAATAGAAAGCAGCGATGAATGTAGTACGGTGCTGCATCATATAAAGAAAACCACATATTGTGGATTCAGGATGTATATATGCAATTCAAACTAACAATTCTTCATGTGCAAGAACTAGGATGTTCACCTGCTTTTTTCTGTCATCTTAAGATTCCTTCCTTTCTGGTCAAAGGCCCTCTTAGTAACAATCATTGTTCAGCCATCTGTAAGTGGTGTCTGTGAGTCTCCCTTTCTTTGTCTAACCAGAGACTCTTATGGGCAAAGAGACTGTATTTAAAGTAGATAGCCCCCATCTATTTCATTTTATCTTTGGTCTGGAAACTAGTGTGTATAGAACTAAGCAGAAGAAACACTTGATACATATTTCTTAAATTTTTAAATTAAATGTATAGCTCCTGATCTTTAGAAAAATAATGAGTCAATCAGTAGGAAAAAGAAAAGAAAAGGTGACATATAATGTCTTTTTAGCAAATATAGTTTTCTTTTATCTATTTGCATGAAAGCTCTAAAATGCCCCAGGAAGGAAATTTGTATAAATTAACCATTAAACACTTACAACATTATCTCTTCTTTTCTTGAAAAATCAATGATAGTAATAAAATTCCCAAATTTTATCTCCAACCCAGACTTCGTCCCTTAACTTCTGACTCACATATCTGCCTATTCAACCTCTCCACTTGGATCCTGACTAGATATCTAAACCTAACATTTGCAAAACTGAACTCAAGTCCTTCAATTTTTTCAAACCCGCTCTATTATTTTATCATTTAAGTAAATAGCATCTCTATCCTTTTAGTTGCACAGGCCAAAGACTTAAAGTCTTCCTTGCCACAATATATCTCACCACCCACATTTTACATCAAGGAATCCCTTCTACTTAAAAATATACAGAATCCATTTCTCACTATCTCCACTGCTTTAACTGCTGTCGCCTTTTTGCCTAGGTATTGTAACAACATTCTAACTAGTCTTCCCTTCTTACTCTTGCCACTCTACAGTCTTTTATCATCCTAACAGCCAAAAGGTTATGACTTCCTATTGCTCTAGCTAAAGTCTTTATAAAGGTCCTAAAGAATCTGGCTTTCCCCCTTCGCTCTCTCTCTTTGTAAAAATATATTTTTATTGATTTCAGAGAGGAAGGGAGAGGGATAGAGAGATAGAAACATCAGTGATGAAAGAGAATCATCTATCGGCTGTGTCCTGGCCCCCCCACCCCCCCCCTCTCGATCAAGCCTGCAAGCTGGGCATGTGCCCTTGACTGGAATCAAACCGGGACTTTTCAGTCCGCAGGCTGGTGCTCTATCCACTAAGCAAAACTGGCTAGAGCTCCCCCTTCTCTCTTACCGTTTCTCATGTCTTACCATTTTCCCATCACACTGTTTTGTTTTTGTTTTTTTTATTATTGATTTTTTCAGAGAGGAGCGAGAGGGATAGAGTTAGAAACATCGATGAGAGGGAAACATCTAGCAGTTGCCTCCTGCACACCCCCACTGGGGATGTGCCCACAACCAAGGCACATGCCCTTGACCAAGATCAAACCTGGGACCCTTCAGTCCGCAGGCTGACACTCTATCCACTGAGCCAAACCAGTTAGGGCCACACTGGTCTTTTGTTGCATTTCAAACAAACCAGGCATGTTTCTGACCCTGGATCTTTGAACAGACTCTTCCCTCTGGTTGGATCACTCTTCTCCCAGATGTGTGCCTTCAAATAACACCGCCTCAGTGTCATTTTAAAATTGTAACCCTCAACCCTCCCCTAGCATGTCCCATTACCCTGATTTATTTTTCTATAGTTCTTCATACTTTCTAAATTACTGCATCATTTTAATATTATGTTCTTTATTATGTGTGTTGTATATTGTCTCTCTCTCTTAGAATGTAAGAAGAGCAACTTTTATCTGTCCTGTTCACTGCTGAATATTTAGTATGATAAACAGTACTCAGCATATGTTAGGAACTCTATATTTTGTGAAGGAAGGAAGATGGGAAGGAATTAAATGTAAACAACAAAAATTATGTCTGATCTTCAACTTCCTGTGAACTGTGGTAAGGATCTAATGAGAGAATGGATGTGACATGGAGCAACAATCAAATTAAGATATTACTATGGGTAGTAATAGTATTATTATCTCATCAGTCTGCCTTGCAACCTTTTTGAACTTTTCATCTATGTAGTCATTTAGTAAAGATAGGTAACTGTTCTAGGAGAATGACACCTCCATTCAGTCAACCTGTCGAGATTAAATTTTCTTCCATAAATGTATTTGACTATCAGCATCCATTTATATTTCCTTTCAACTCTAAATATAACTTTTTGCTTACGCTCTGGCATAACCCCACTTTAATTTTGTGGTACAGCTGTTCCTGCATGTATCCTTTGTGTATGTGTGAACTGAGGGCCATCTTATGTGTATGTGTGTGTACATATGTGTACTATGGATGTTTTGTGTGCTGTGCTCTCCAAACCGGCTCTTGGAGCCATTATCAGTCAGAAAAGTCACAAGGAAGTTTTTTTTTTTTTTTTTATTAGAGTCTAAGACCAGTCAGAAACTTCGGAGAAGCCAAATAACAGAGGAAGGAGGAACCAGAGGTGGACATTGTAGATAGGACATCATTGTAGATATTAAAAACATTTTTCTTTTGCTTGTCTTCTTGTTTATTTTGAGAGGCTTGAAAATTGCGGACAGCAGCAGCTTGTTCCACCAAAGTCATTTGCTACTCTTACTGCCATCAGCCATGTAAAGGAGATGACATAGAAGGGCAGGGAAAGGGATCAAAAGGCAACTTTTCCCAGAGCATTTTGGAAAATTGAGCTTTTACTTTCTTTTTAGCCCTCAGAAGAAAATACACAGATTATACTGTTACTGCAGATTATGGGCGTTGGGCTGGAAAATATTTCACCAAGTGATAGGGGTAGTTGTCATATAAAAAGAATTTACCTAAGAACCTCTCCATAATTCTGTCAGCCAAAGAGCAGTCAGTAGCATTCGATGGCACACTGGACTGTCTTGCATTCTCTCCAAGGGTTTTGGTTACCTGAGGTATTTTATTACCATCCTGTTTTACTAAGGCTGTGCTTGTGCTGGCTGTGATAGCTGCCTCCAGGATTGATTTAGCTAATTTGGCTGGTTGAACAGGGCCTTCACTGTATCTCCTTACTTTATTTCTTTTTTTCCATTAGAAACTATACTCTGCCAAAGAGAACTGCCTTCCCAGACACAGGTTTGTTTGTTTTTTATGTCTTTCTCTCTGAGATATAATATTCTAGCATGAATCTAAAAGATTGTTAGAGTATTATGGAATACTAGAGGCCTGATGCATGAAATTCATGCAAGAGTAGGCCTTCCTTCCCCTGGCTGCCGGCACCGGCTTCCCTCTGGCATCCGGGACCCGGGCTTCCCTCGCAGCCCTGGCTTCTTCTTTACCTGCAAAATAGGTGATCTCACAAAGTTGTTTGAGAATTGAATGAGGTAATATCTATAAAAAGTAACAGACATAGGCAGTTACTTAGTCACATGATAAATGGTAGATGGTTTGTTCATGGTGGTAATTATACCTTATTATGGCAACATATTACTAGAGGCCCGGTGCACAGAAATTTGTGCACTTGGGGGCGGGGGGGTCCCTCAGCCTGGCCTATGCCCTCTTGCAGTCTGGGACCCCTTGGAGGATGTCCACCTGCTGGCTTAGGCTCGCTCCCTGGGGGATAGGGCCAAAGCTGGCAGTCAGACATCCCTCTGGCAGCCCAGCAGCCCTTGGGGGATGTCTACTTGCCAGCGGGGAGCAGGCCTAAGCTGCAGTCGGACATCCTTAGCGCTGCTGAGGAGGAGGGAGAGGCTCCCACCACCACTGCTGTACTGGCAGCTGTCAGCCTGGCTTGTGGCTGAGCAGAGCTTCTCCTGTGGGAGCACACTGACCACCAGGGAGAAGCTCCTGCATTGAGCGTCTGCCCCCTGATGGTCAGTGTGTGTCATAGTGACCAGTCATTCCCAGTCGTTCTGCTGTTAGGGTCAGTTTGCATATTACCCTTTTATTATATAGGATAGAGGCCTGGTGCATCGGTGGGGGCGGCTGATTTGCCCTGAAGGGTGTCCCGGATCAGGGTGGGGGTCCCGCTGGGGTGCCTGGCCAGCCTGGGTGAGGGGCTGATGGGTGTTTGCAGCTGGTCACACCCCCTTCAGGGTGGGGGTCCCCACTGGGGTGCCTGGCCAGCCTGGGTGAGGGGCTGATGGCTGTTTGCAGGCTGGTCAAGCCCCATGGAGGTTTGGCTAGCCTGGGTGAGGGGCTGATGGCTGTTTACAGGCTGGCCACACCCCCTTTAGGGTGGGGGATCCCCAATGGGGTGTCTGGCCAGTCTGGGTGAGGGGCTGAGGGCTGTTTTCAGGCTGGCCAAGCCCCCTGGTAACGGAAGCTCCCAGTCTCTCATTTTTTTCTTTTCTTTTTTATTCTGGGATTTATTTACCTTCTATAATTGAAACTTTGTAGCCTTGAGAGGAGCCTAGAGCCGGCCAGGGCAGGCAGAAGGGAAGCTTCCTGCTCGCTGCAGCTCCGTGGCCACGGCCAGCTGAAAGCAGGTATCTGGGGTTTATTTATCTTCTATAATTGAAACTTTGTTGCTTTGAGTGGAGCTCAGAGCCTGCTGCGGCAAGCAGGAAGCTTGGCTTCCTCCATCATTGGGGCAACCAAGCCTCCTGCTTGCTCCAGCTCCGTGGCTGCCAGCCGCCATCTTGGTTGGGTTAATTTGCATGTAGTTGCTCAGATTGGCTGATGGGCATGGCTTAAGGCATAGTGAAGGTACAGTCAATTTGCATGTTTGTCTTTTATTAGTGTAGATTATGGCAACATATTTTATTACTGAAAATAGCAATAGCAATAACTATAGGAAAAAAACTACAGAGTTAAAAGTACTAGAGATTAGATGATTTCTAACTCTAACAACCACTGCACCTTATTATAGAGTAGGGAACAATCAATTTCTTTACTATTCAGATTAAAGTTATGCTTGTCATATGTTCAATATGAAGACAAAACAGGTCATTATACCTGTGAAGCTTTTTGTAATTTGCATAGTTAAAAATAATTGAAGTAAACTGTTGTGGGAAGAAGCTTCATCTGTGACTATCACTCTCCACAACAATCCAGGGAGGAATTCTGTAGGGCCAGGCTTTGGAGCTCACTGAGTCCAGAGCTCTGGAGCGTGGGTGTTAGAGAGAAAGGTAGAAATTGCAGACAGTATAAGGAGAGGGTACCTCTTCAGGGGCTTAGGGAGAGATACTTTTGAAAATGGAAAATTCACATTAAGAAGCCAGGGGCCATAGGGATATGTCCTTTCTAAGTAGATAGTAAACTCCTGAAGAAAGAGGATAATGAAGACTAGAAAGAGGAAAATATGGTTTTCAAGGTGGTATCCATACAGTCCACTCTAGTCCTCAGTCTACCAAACTGTATACATATGATCCCCAACTAGGTGAAAGTGCAAAGAAAAGTGTTTGGAATAAATACACCAAATACTAAATAGACTTTTCTCTAATCTGTCAGATTAGGGGTGATTAATGTTCTTTTTAATTCCTTGTAGTCATTTCCACATTTTCATGCCGCAACCCAGGCATGTGCTCTTGACCAGAATCAAACCTGGGACTCTTCAGTCCACAGGCTAACGCTCTATCCATTAAGCCAAACCGGATAGGGCCTCTGTTGTTTTTTTATAATAAAAATTTCATTTAACAATATTTCAAAAGGCCTACATTTAAAATCCATAAACCATCTAGAAGGAGTGAGGCATTGTGTTAATGGTTGCTATTATTCCATGAACACTCACTCACTTATATGCCTGGGGACTGTGTAAGCAGCTTTATGAGAATTTTGTCATTTAATCCTCCCACTAAGCCCAAGAAGTATATACAGTTATTCCCATTTAGAGATGAATACACTGGCGTATAGAGATCAAGTTACTTATTTTAAGTCATGGAGCTAACAGGTAGCAACACCAGGATCTGAATCCAGGAAGTGTGACTCCAGCGATTCATAGCATATTTCCACTATAGGACAATGCCCTGGTCCATACACACACTGAGACAGCTGGAGGCTCTCTGCCTTGGCTCTACTTCAGGTATGGTGGCTTCTGGCTCATTTTAACTTATAAAAAACTTATATAAATAGGCCTTCAGGCACTCTGATAAGAAATATTTTTATTTTTCTTAGAATTCTTATAAAAAAAGGGCAAGTATCTCATTAAGAATATAAACTAGAGGTTGAATTCACATACACACTTAAAGGTTTTGACCAAGCAATCTGAATCATGTTACAAAAATTTTTTTATGTCATTAATGTGGCTTTTGCTTTTTTAGCTAGTTTTGTAGCTTCTGTGATGGAGTATTTTTAGGGATAATTGCTAAGAAGCAGGAAATGCAGACCTTTTTTCTCTTCAGTTAGTGCAACCAGTGTAGGAAAGATGCTTATTGGGAAGTTGAGCAAGGATAGAAATCTAGGTCAAGAATGTAGTTTTAACATAATATCTTCTTCAGTAATTCTCTAGCATAGAATTTTTAGGTTTGGAAGAGATCTTACAAAGTCTAGGCCAGTATTTTATCTAGACATCTTTGACTCCCTTCCTCACTCCCCTTCCAATGTCCCCTGGCCTAACGTCCTACCACTAGCAACAAGGAACTCACAGTTTCAGGAAGCAGACCTTTTGTTTTAGGACGACTGTTGGTAACTTTTCCTGATGTCAAGTGGGAATTATTCTTCTGGTAGCTTCTTATTGGTCCTACAAGTGATTGAAAGAACAATTTCAATAGATCTGATACAAGTCTTGGTCTATTTGTATTGTGCATGATGGCTTTAAATCCTTGCACTTTTTATTATATGTCATACACTGAAAGTCAGATCAAGAGGCTATCTGTGGTAAGGAAGACTAGACCTGAGGTCACAAAACTGATTTTGGAGCTGGAATCAGTCTTGTAGTCTCTTGGTTTTGTTTCTACTTGTTTGTGTGGTGTGCTGGATGTTATTGGCTTGAGAGTATAAATTTAGCTCATTTCCCCCCAAGTGCTTGCAGGCAGTGGTGCCTGTTTAATCTTTTAATTTAAAAAGAACTTGTTAGTATCTTTAGGACCATACAGATGGCAAACTGCTCCAAAGCTGGACTATGCCTCTAGTTTGAGATGATACCACTCTAGGATTTCCAGTTTGCTTGCTTTTAAGACAGTATAAAACCCAATTCTTTCATTAGCCTAGCCCAGTGATAGTGAACCTATGACACGCGTGTCAGAGGTGACACGTGAACTCATTTTTTTGATTTTCTTTGTTAAATGGCATTTAAATATATAAAATAAATATCAAAAATATAAATCTTTGTTTTACTATGACTGCAAATATCAAAAAATTTCTATATGTGGCACGGCACCAGAGTTAAGTTAGGGTTTTCAAAATGCTGACACGCCGAGCTCAAAAGGTTCGCCATCACTGGCCTAGCCAGTTCTGATGGAACCAATCTCAAAAGGAGAGAATATGTTCATTTTCCCAGAAGATTAGGGAGAGCAGTTAGGTACAAAGATACCTAGTACCATCTTCAAGTGGACAGAATTTTTGCTAGATATTGTTAATTTAGTCAAATATAATCGATATATGGGAAAAGTTGGAAATAATGGTCACAAAGACCTTTATTTTCTAAAACATCCTAAACTCCAAATTCCCCAGAGATAGTTTAAGTACATATCAAAGCCCCAACCTTCCATCCCTAAAGGAACAGAAACAAATTAGTTCCCTGAATTCGCTTTCCTGTAGCCCAGCGGTTCTCAACCTGTGGGTCGCGACCCCTTTGGTGGTCGAACGACCCTTTCACAGGGGTTGCCTAAGACCATCCTGCATATCAGATATTTACATTACGATTCATAACAGTAGTAACATTACAGTTATGAAGTAGCAACGAAAGTAATTTTATGGTTGGGTCACAACATGAGGAACTGTATTTAAAGGGCCAGAAGGTTGAGAACCACTGCTTGTAGCCTCACCTGTTCACACTTAAGAACTTTATAGGCGTGGATGACAGGCTCCAGCTCATCCAAAGCTTTCCGTTTTGGTCAGTTGAAATCCCTAGGAGGCAGCTGCCATCAGAAGGTTAGGTATTGTGAGCTCACGCAGGCTGTGGGGGAGGAGTGAGCTGGCTTGTGGGGACTCCCTTCTCAAGTTGCTGGTCAATCAGCTTCAAACAAATCTGCATCACACTGGGCATTTCCACCCCTTTTTCTATGTCAGTGATCCCCATTTTGTCCCTAGAGCCTAGGTTTCAGGTCCTGGGGAGCCATTCTCATTTATCTGCCTTTTGTTTTCAGTCTGCATTCTGGTTTAACCATTGACAATTATCATTTATTCTGTACCATTTAGTTTGGTTATGAATGCTAAGGTTTTCCTAGCCTTTCAGTTTAGTCATTCAGGCTCTTTCTAAAGAACAGAGGCGCAAACATCAATTCCTTGGTCTGCCGCTTACTGGCTGAAATAATTGGAGTTGGAGTTTCTGAGTCCAAATTTCTCCTTGAATTTTCTCTGGTGTCAAGAAAGACTTTAAAAAAAGTTGCTTTCTCTAATCTCTTAAACCTTTTGAGGATCTTTCTGTCTTCAGAAAAAATGCACACAATTTTAGAAGTTCACGGACCTTCTGATACCCCTGAATGTACCATCTTTAAATTAGGAACCCTGCCTGCTGTAGTGTCCTTCTGGGTTCTGAACTAGTATGAAGGCGTAAATAGTGAGTGTGGCTTTTGAGAAGCAATAAACTGATTTCCTCTCAATTTTCCATTATTGCCATAAGCACTTTCAGCCTCGTATATTTAAAGTTACAGAAGCACTGTGCACTGTGGCATGGGAAAGACATAATTAATTTTCAATTTGCTATTATATTTTCTTACACTGTTATTTCATAATCTTTTTTAGGGGGATTGAAGCTCTTAAATTCCTCACCCATTGCATGTGGCAGTAAAGTGACCTCTAGTGGACTTTCCTGGTAGTTTCCAGGAAATTCTGGAATAAGAAGAATTGCTTGGAGGAATAAAATTAGATTAGCAATTCAGCCACCTACTGCCCTGGTTTCACTGAAGTGTGGTCAGTTTCTGTACCAAAGGTGGGGCAAGTGAGGGAGGTAAATTTGGATGAAGATTTATCACTGGTTAAAAGTGACTTGAAGAGACCTTGAGTCCCCTGCAACCAAGGTTTCTCTAGAGAAGGACCAAGGTTATGATCAGTGGATCAGTACCAACCCACTGGACTGATTTTAGAAAGAAAAAAAAAAAAACATCTCTTTTAAATAACCATTTGAAGTTATGATGGACCTTGTAGGCAAAGGGAGGGAGTATGTATTCCACATTTTATGTTCTGAGTGTTGGGATTTTTGGTGGGAGGAAGAGAAGGAAATGAATATTTAAGAAGTTCTAACTCAAGGTTAAATAATCTCTCAACCTCCCAGTCTCTGTCTCTCTGTTTCTGTCTCTCTCCCCTTGTACCTTTTATCCAGCCCTACTCAACAGCCCCAAAAAAGGCAAGTCCCACTTACAGTGATTGCCCTGGGCCGATCCTGACTCCTTTTCTGGCTCTGGGTCATGTTTCCTGCCCACTGGACCTACATTGACCTTTGTTACCTGGCTTGTTCCTTGGAACTTTTTAAGAACGTTTACTTGGGCTTACCTCTCAGCATGTGCCCACTCCTAAACCCTGGCAGTAACTGGCCTACTCTTATGGTGGGGAACAGCTGGTTTGAGCATTTGGTTTGGGCCTTTTGTTTAATAATAGTCCCTCTTGCCCATACCTCCTCTGACCTGGTTATTAGTCTTGTAACTGTGAACCCATTTCTCAAGTCAGCACCTCTTGGTTTGGGTCACATGCTTAACACCTAACTCTGTAAGGCTCAGACTTTCTTAGTTAGGCCTGAACTTTTTGGAACCCTGTAATGATGGGATTTGTATTGCCCCTTTAGGTTAAGAAGATTGTAGAAACTCAATATCAGTATTATTCTCTGGGTTATCATTTAAAGAAACTCTAAAATCAAGTTCTATCATAGGTTTAAATTTAAATGCCTTTTTCTAATGTTTAATACAAGAACACAGAAATTTACTCTTAATACATGCAGAACATTTGAAAAGTCTAAATAATGGGTTAAAAATAATGTGAAACTAAGTTATGTGAAAACTTCCTGTTATGATAAATTATTACAAACATTTGCCTGCTTGGATCGGAATTATTATCTCATTTCTTGTCTTTCCAGCTGCAGCAAAAACCCTCCAGAGAACCATGTTTACAACTGTAGCCATTCATGATCTTAACAATAGGAATCAAGGATCCTGTTTAGTGAATAACAGCTCATATGAGTGCTCAGAACACAAATTGGCTATGAAGTTGGCACCCAAGAGGAGTTCAGAGGTTAGTGAGTGTGAATGGTTTAATGAAAAATTATACTTCACAGAATACTTAAAGTCCAGCTTTTGGTCGAAGAAATCCATCTGGGAATTAAGCTCATCAGGAGTATAAAAGCTGGGTTAGTTTAGGTTTGCTATGGTTGAATGAATATAAAATGTAGGGTTCTATGTTCTAGCATAAGATAAATTAATTTTGGAAGTAGTAAATAAGTCTACTTATAAGTGAACTGAAACTATTTTTTGAGTGTCAAGATGATTTCTAATTTCCATTAAAAAATGGAGACAAGGTCTTAAAAATGGAAAAGTAAGAACTATCTCCTTATATTGAAGATTTGAAATATTTTTTTACTTTTTCCATGGAAGCACTTTCTTTAGTGCATTTTGCCATAAGGGGGTGCTCTGGGATAATACTTTTCTGCAAAGCAGCTGTCTTTTCTGCTCTGCTACCCAAAAAATGAGCAAATGTTTACATTTGTTGTACTTCCCACCCAGATTCACTAAGCTTTGAAAGGTGTCAATTTAAATAAAAAAGATGAAAACTATTTAAACTGTAAATAACCAGTGTCTGACTCTGAAGGAAAAGACAAACATTGAAAAATATTTTGTGTAGACCCTTGGTTCACTTTTTAAAAACGTTAGAATTGCAATAAACTGAAGCTGCACCAGAATTCTGCTGGGTAAGGAGCTGAAAACCATATCTTAGGGGCTAGCATTTGCTCTTTTACTTTAGCTCTTGCCCTCTTTCTTTGTAGCATTACTTTCACCATGTCTTTGGCCCATGCTAGGGATGCATTAGAGTTGAAATTGCTTTTTTACAGAGTTCTGTCCTTACTGGCAGGTGTTAGGAACCAAGAATTCCACAGTAGTTTCACTGTCACCCCTGCCACATTTATTGATCAATTCTTAGGTTCTGTTCTTGCCTCCCTAAGTATATGAGATGAAGCAGTGGGGAGGAAACTCAATTCTGTTTGCACAGACTGGAAGGGAGAATCAGAAGCAATTATAGTAGCTACTTCAAGCACAGAGTGCTGTGAAAGGACAACTAACTAGTCAAGGTCACCAACAGGACATTTAGAGAGATGGCTATAACACCAGGTGGCCAGAACAGAGGGTTCTCATTGTTTTGGTTAAAAGAACTCACAGAGTTCTACTGCAGGATATCTGAAGGTGTTGTCTCCTTCCTGCCTGGGTGGCAAATGGTTCTGGTATAGCAGAAGGGTAGAGACAAATGTTACACCTTCGTTTGCAAAAAGAGAAGCTCCCTCTCTATATTCCTAAACTTATCTCCTTTGGCAAAACTACATGAGACTTTATTAGTCATCTTTATGACCATTTAACTCTGTATACAAGAGGGAAATTTGGCTGAAGATTTCTATAGCATAACTTGGGAGATTTTATTTGAGAATAATGTCTAGTAATCACTCTTCAGTTTTCTGTTTCTGCATGGCATTAATTAAAAAACAAGATATATTTATACCAACACTATATTTTAAAAATACATTTTCCTTAAATATGTGTTAGGTTCCACTTCCCAGAATTGGTTACCTTTATGGATTTTTTTTTTCTAGAGGTGACACAGAAAAAAAGAGGAAAAGAAAGAATTCTGGGTAAAGGAAAATGTACATAAGCTTTTATTTCCCTTAATTTTGAGATTTAAAATTATATTTTTCTTATTTTTTTCCTCTTGTGGAAAAAAAACCCCTAAACTTTTTGTAGACTATTGATTATAATAGAACATCCTAAAGAAAAGACTTTCTTTAAGAGTTTAATATTAGAAACCATAAGAGGTTATCAAATGGTCAAGAACTAAAACAGAAAGAAAGAAAATGTTCTCTAATTTTTTTTTCTGCCTTTCCATCTATAAAAGTTTTAAGATTTATAGTAAGGCATAAACTCCATGTGGCTGATATCTAGTTATCTCAGACATTTTGTGGGCTGATCAAGCATCAGAAGGAGGATGCGTAGTCACTAGACTGGCTGCTGACCTGCACACAGATTTTTAAATTTTCATTAGTCCTTTGCACAGAACAGATGCTCTGAGAGCAGATTTAGGCCAGAAGAATGTCCAAAATATGTGGGTGTGAATTTGGCCAAAGGGTTAGTTGAATGTGGAGCACAGATACCAGCCAGAAAACAGGTCACAATTTACTGAAAAATGCACATTCAGCATGGCATTGTGTTTTTCAAAGAGGGGATTCCCAGCCATGGAGGACACAAGGGAGAGGCAGACATTCATGTGGAACTGTTTTAAGAGTTCTTCTGTATCCTGGCTGGGGGTGGGAGTAGGGGGAGTGGAGCTCACTGGTACCCCTTGGGATATGAGATAATGGAATTTTGCTAGGCATAATTGAGTTTGTTGGATTAGCAGTCATAATTCTTTAAAAAGAAATAGAACTCTACTATTGAAAAAAAGAATAATTCAAAATTATAACGGGCTATGTTAGAAAAAAACCTAATGGGGCACAGTGTTGTCCCACTCACATGTAGAAAACTGTGAGTAGGCAGAGACAAAATTTTTTTGTCCCACTTAAAAAATAAAAAAGGAGTCCTAACCGGTTTAGCTCAGTGGATAGAGCATTGGTCTGTGGACTCAAGGGTCACAGGTTCGATTCTGTGTGCAGGAAGCAGCTGATCAATGTTTCTCTCTTATTGATGTTTCTAACTCTATCCCTCTTCCTTTCTCTCTGTAAAAAAATCAATAAAATATATTTTTAAAAAAAGGAATAATGAAGAAAACAAGTGCCCAAAAATCTCTACCTTTACATGTTGAAGAGTGAAATATAAAACTCTCTTAGATACATGTTTTAGTAGACTTGGTTCTATTTCCTCTCAAAAAAAATTTTTTTTTTGTGTGTGTGTGTGTGTCTTAAACCACTTGGGATCATCTATAAGTACATAAGCAACATAATTGGGGTTATTTTTTAAGAATAAAAAGCAAATAGCCCTGACAGGGAAGCTCATTTGATTAGTGCATTGCCCCCATACTCTGAGATTGTGGGTTTGATCTCCAGTCTGAGCACACAAGAATCAACCAATGCATGTTTCTGAGACAATTCCTGAAGGGGCTGGCTGACAGCTGAAGGATGATTGAGGCAATGCCTCAAAGGTGTGAGCGCAGGGCAAGGCTGTCTGCCACCTAGCAACTTGGGCACAAGTCCTTCAATGAAGAGGCATCTGGGGGGCACATCACAATGTCTTCTTCATGTACCCTTCTTATTCTTGGAATCAACTTCTTAGGATTCAAAATCATTTGTGTGTCTTTTTTTCCAGTAGGTGATATGTATCAGTATACTAATTCAATGAGATAAATCACTGAAAAGACTTATGGTGCTTATTAATAGCTAGCTATTATTATTATCATAATTATTAATATTTTCTCACCTAGTGAGCAGATGTCTTGAAAAAACATGGTATTATTTCCCAAGCTTTTAAAAATATATATATTTTTATTTCAGAGACGAAGGGAGAGAGAGATAGAAACATCAACGAAGAGAGAATCATCGATTGGCTGCCTCCTGCACACCCCCCACTAGGGATTGAGCCCGCAACCCAAGCATGTGCCCTTGAACCTGGGATCCTTCAGTCTACAGGCCGATGATCTATCCACTGAGCCAAACCAGCTAGGGCCCAAGCTTTGTTTTTATTAAGCATGGATAAAAGCTGGTATAAATGAAAAAGAATATTATAACCTTATCCTATCTAATAAAGAGGGAATATGCTAATTCACCCTCACACCATCACAAAGATGGCAGCGCCCACAGCCAATAAGGAGGGAATATGATAATTGACTGTCACGCCCTCAAAGATGGTGGTGCCCACAGCCACAATATGGCCTGCAGGGGAGAGCAGTTGTGGGCTGATCAGGCCAGCAGGTGAGGGCAGTTAGGGGCAACCAGGCCTGCAGGGGAGGGCAGTTGGGGGGGACCAGGCCTGCAGGGGAGGGCAGTTAGGGGTGACCAGGCTGGCAGGGGAGGGCAGTTGGGGGCAACTAGGCCATCAGGGGAGCAGTTAGGCGTCAATCAGGCTGGCAGGGGAATGGTTAGGGGGTGATCAGGCTGGCAGGCAAAAGCAGTTAGGGGCAATCAGGCAGGTAGGCAGGTGAGCAGTTGGGAGCCAGCAGTCCTGGATTGTGAGAGGGATGTCTGACTGCCTGTGGGATCAGGCCTAAACCGGCAGTCGCACATCCCCTGAGGAGTCCCAGATTGGAGAGGGTGCAGGCTGGGCTGAGGGACACCACCCCATCCCTGCCCCCCCCCCCCCGCCACCCAGTGCACAAATTTCGTGCACTGGGCTTCTAGTAATGTATAATGTTGCATACATTATATCAAGTTGATCCTGAAAAGTTCCAAATTTTAGGTTGTTTTCCTCTGGTATGAATACTAATCCCTTTTCACATGATAAAGGGAATTTTATTCTTCCTGTGCTTTTATAAGATATGATTCAGTGTTTTCAATGATTCCTAAGAAACTCTCTTCCCTGGTTTATTAAGAGAAAAACAAGCCCCAGATATTAAATTCATTCCCTTGATAAATGTAATCCCATCATAAATCATAACAATAAATGAAAAGCTGGATTCTCCTCTAGGAAAAAATATTCATTTGAGACTATTGTGTTAATACTGTTGACATTTGGGTTTGTACATTTGACTGTTATGCTAATAAAAAATATCTGTTAACTGGGAAAAAATAATAAAGGCTAGCATTTACTGACCACTCTACAAAGTATTTCACCTTCTGTATCTCATTTAAGTATCATATCAATCTTGTAAAGAAGATACTGTTGTTGTCTCTCTTTTACAGATGATAAAACTAAGACTCAGAGAAATTGATTAACATCAAACATGTAATTAAGTGACAGGGCAGAAATTAGAACCCAGGTTAATTGGATTAAAAGATTCATCCTTCTAACCATTCCACTTTACTGACATGAAGGATTGATTTGAGTTCTCAATTAATCATTTATTGAAAGCATATTGTTTTTTTTAGCACAACTCAGCTTGTGGGGAATAAAAAATTACAAGCCTTTACATTCTAGGTCAGGGATTTCAAGACAATCAAGGGGAGTGTTTCCTAAATCTAAATTATTCATTGACTAGAGGCCCAGTGCATGAATCCATGCAACAGTGGGTTCCCTCGGCCTGGCCTGTGGGGATCGGGCCCAAACTGGCTCTCCGACATCCCCCGAGGGGTCCTGGATTGCAAGAGGGCAGTTCTCAGGTGGTGCATCCTGGAATCGGGTTCCCTCCTCTCTGGTTCTGGGTGTGTCACCTGAGAACCACAGCTGCCAAGTCACTGTAGCTTGGCAGCTCCTGCATTGAATATCTGCCCCCTAGTGGTCATTGCATGTCATAGCTACTGGTCAGATGGTTGCTTAGGCCAGTGATGGCGAACCTTTTGAGCTCGGCGTGTCAAAATTTTGAAAAACCCTAACTTAACTCTGGTGCCGTGTCACATATAGAAATATTCAAATTTTTTTTGATATTTGCAACCATAGTAAAAAAAAGATTTATATTTTTGATATTTATTTTATATATTTAAATGCCATTTAACAAAGAAAAGTCAACCAAAAAAAAATATGTATAAGATGAACAAAAACAGAAAAACAATGTACATTTAGGAAAAAGTAATAATAAAAACAATGATAAGCAAATGGTACAAAAACTAGAAATTAGTGACTTTTTTGGTGCTGAAGTTTGTCTGCTAATTCTTCGATTGTAGGTTCATACTTGGTGCACTTCAAGGCCAAGCAAGTGCCACTAACTTCATCTGTTAGCCGGTTTCTTTTGTTCGTTTTAATGCTGAGAACAAAGTCTCACAAAAATATGTTGATGAAAAAATTGTTAGCAAAGCCATCGCTAGATTTTTTATGTCGCTAAAAGTGTCAGGTACTCTGTTCCAAGCACTCAAAATTTCTTGTTCGTAGTTGCACTCTTCTTCATTATTCAGACGATTTCGTTCCAGATTTTCAAGTTTCGACCTTAAGTTGACAAACACATGAGTCCAAATGCTACCTTGAAAATCTGCAAGTTGCATCTCTAAATCAGCAATTTGCATCCATTGGAAATCCTTTAATTCCAAAGTACTGTAAACAACTACATCCGGATACTTAATTATTTTAATGGTCTGTTCTAGGCTTCTAAATTGGTCAAATCTTTCCCTGAGCTGTTCAAATAACGAGTTTACTATATTCTGGTACATAAGTATGGACTCCATTACACTCGTTGTAGTGGCCTTCTCGAAATACTTTTTTATCCGAGGAAAGTACTTATAAGTTTTAGTTTCAATATCTCGCTTGAAAATTTTAAGTTTACTTTCAAAAGATTTGATGTATCCAAACATAATGTCAATACTTTTGCCAAAACCTTGTAATTTTAAGTTCAGTTCATTCATATAAACAGAGAGATCTGTAAAAACATCAAATTGCTGACCCACTTATGATCATTGATCTGAGGAAAGTTTGCCAGATCCTTATTCTCAATAAATACCGTAATTTCTTCAAAGCACTCCACAAATCACTCAAGTACTTTACCTCGACTCAGCCATCTTACATTATTGATCATCAGTTGTCCACTGTAGGTTGAATCAACTTCCTGTAAAAGTGCAGAAAATTCTCGCTTGTGAAGGGGTTGAGAAGCTATAAAATTCACAATTTTTGTTACAACTGACATGAAATCATTCAATTCTGAGGATCCTGATTTGGCACACAACACCTCCTGATGGATAATGCAATGAAAAGGTACAAGTGGATGTCTAAAAGCTTCCATAAACAACTTCAGGAATCCCACATTTTTTCCCACCATATTTGGTGCCCCATCTGTCGTGACTGACACAATTTTAGAGATATCAATGTTTAGGTCACTGAATGTTTTTATAACAACCTTACATATGTTGTTTCCTGATGTACTTATTGGCACTGATTCTAGCTTTATCAACTCTTCTCTCATTGTGAGACCATCAGAATATCTAGCAATAATGGCCAAGCAAGCATTTGATGTGACATCAGTAGTTTCATCAAGAGAAATCGAAAAATATTTACAACTATTTAAGTCTTTTTTTAATTGATGTTGTACGTTTTTGTTAAGATCTATTATTCTGTCTTTGATAGTATTTCTACTGAGTGGTAACTCAGAAATCCTTTTAATAATATCATCTTTATTTTTCATATCGTGAAATAGAGCTGGTGCACATCTTAGAAATGTTTCCTTAATAAATTCTCTGTCACTGAGGGCTTTTCCATGCTGAGCTATGGAGTGAGCAATACAGTAACTTGCTGATATTAAATTTGTAGAGCATCTTACAAATTTAATGATGGAATTTGATTGACTTTTATAGAGGTGTAGCTGCCTAGAAGTGTATTCCTTCCTTTCATCGATACTTTTTTTCAAGAGCTGACAATGATTAGTTTCAAAATGTCTCTTTACGTTCCACGTTCTGCTTACTACCGTTTCATTACACAGTATGCACAATGATCTGTTGTTTCTGTTGACAATCCCGTACATCTTGGTCCATGTCTTGAAAGGGTCGGCTACTGCTACTTCCACTTCCTTTATCATTCAATCTTGCTTTTTTATTTTTTTGATTCTCCATCACAAGGCTGCAAAAATAAATAAATATAAATCACGGCGTTTTTTATAAAAGGTTGATAGGTTTCTTACCTATTAACTTTTTGCAGTGTTGTTGCACTGACTCCTGGTGCAAAAAAATTCAAAGATAGTATGTATAACCAACAAATATATGGTGCTGTAATCAATTATCCAACACGCAGAATGTCTCGTCAAGCACTGTATATCTTTTTCTTCTAACCCTCCCACTCATGTCTCCTAACAAACATGGCGATAAAGTGCGTCCGTTTGCCGAATGCACCCGAACGCACGGGAAGCTTACCCGAGGCACATGTTGACAATAACGAGGCCGTTTCCAGAATTGGGCATTTTGTCACTCGAGTAAAAATAAAATGTCATGAGGAAAGATTAATCTCTTTATAGTGCAATTCTTAACCTTTTTATATTAATGTCAGTATTGGAACAATGTATCTTGGATGTTTTCACTATGTATCTTTGCTACGCAACACCGATGTACATGTTTACATCCAGTTTTAGAATTGCATTATTGATCATGAGTAACGTGAGTAATAATATTATTCGAGTGATGCCCAACTCTGGCCGTTGCGAGAGACAGATATTTGAATTATGCAATTTTTTGTCTCTGTCCATGCGTGTCACCCAAAATGAGTTCGCGTGTCACCTCTGACACACGTGTTATAGGTTCGCCATCACTGGCTTAGACCTTTATATATATAGATAGGTTATTTTCCCTTGTTGTCATGTGTACAAGAGAACTCTCTTGTCTTCTGAACTTGACTTGTACACTCAAATCTCTCAACTGTGTTTTTAAAAAAAGCTTTTTTTTTTTAATTTTATTTTTTCTTTTTCTTTTTTCTTTTTATTTATTTTTTTAATTGCTTAAAGTATTACAAAGGGTATTACATATGTGTCTTTTTTTTCCCCGCCCTTGACTATCCCCTGGCCTCCCCCACCCCCCAGCGTCCCATGTCCATTGGTTATGCATATATGCATGCATACAAGTCCTTCGGTTGATCTCTTATACCCCTCCCTCCTGCCCCCCAACTTTCCCCGGCCTTCCTGCTGCAGTTTGACAATCTGTTTGAGGCAGCTCTGCCTCTGTATCTATTACTGTTCAAAAGTTTATAATGGTCTCTATTATCCATGAATGAGTGAGATCATGTGGTATTTTTCCTTCATTGACTGGCTTATTTCACTTAGCATAATGCTCTCCAGTTCCATCCATGCCGTTGCAAATGGTAGGAGTTCCTTCTTTTTTACAGCAGCATAATATTCCATCGTGTAGATGTACCACAGTTTTCTAATCCATTCATCTACTGATGGGCACTTAGGCTGTTTCCAGATCTTAGCTATGGTGAATTGTGCTGCTATGAACATATGGGTGCATATATCCTTTCTGATTGGTGTTTCTGGTTTCCTGGGATATATTCCTAGAAGTGGGATCACAGGGTCAAATGGTAGTTCCATTTGTAGTTTTTTGAGGAAACTCCATACTGTCTTCCATAGTGGCTGCACCAGTCTGCATTCCCACCAGCAGTGCACAAGTGTTCCTTTTTCTCCACATCCTCTCCAGCACTTGATAAAAAAAGCTTTTAAAAAAAGACTTAAGCCAAAACCGGTTTGGCTCAGTGGATAGAGCGTCGGCCTATGGACTGAAAGGTCCCAGGTTCGATTCCGGTCAAGGGCATGTACCTGGGTTGCGGGCACATCCCCAGTGGGGGATGTGCAGGAGGCGGCTGATCGATGTTTCTCTCTCATCGATGTTTCTAACTCTCTATCTCTCTCCCTTCCTCTCTGTAAAAAATCAATAAAATATATTTAAAAAAAAAAAGACTTAAAAATAGTTTTTCCTATATCTTTTATACCTTATTGAAAGATGATCAGCCCTGGCCAGGTGGCTCAGTTGGTTGGAGTGTTGTGTCCTACACCAAAAGGTTGTGGGCTTGATATGGTCAGGGCACATACCTAGGTTTTGGGTTCAATCCCCAGTCAGAATGCATGTGGGAGTCAATTATTGGATGTTTCTCTTTCTTTCTCTTTCTTTCCCTCTCTCTAAGATCAATAAAAACATTCTCAAGTGAGAATGAAAAAAAAAAGACGATTCAATATTTCGGTCAGTTCAATAAGAAACTGAAGAATGGCCCTAGCCTGTTTGGCACAGTGGATAGAGCATAGGCTCGTGGACAGAAGGGTCCCAGGTCTGATTCCGGTCAAGAGCACATGCCTGGGTTGCGGGCTCAATCTCCAGTAGGGATGTGCAGGAGGCAGCCGATGAATGATTCTCATCATTCATGTTCCTATCTCCTCCTCTCCCTTCCTCTCTGAAATCAATAAAAATATATTTTAAAAAAAGAAACTGAAGAATGATATATTAGTGGTGATATGCTTCACTATTGCACATTCTTTAAGGTAATTTCATAATTCTTTCATTTTCTTATTTTAGTTTTTAAAAAAAATCAGTTGAGAAAAATTGGTTAGTAAAGATGAACTAGTTCTGAAGATGGTGAAATAGCAAAAGTATTTTAAGGTGTAAGACAAATAAGATCACTAAGATACTATAATTTATGTTAGATTTTATAAGGGTCTAATGAACCTGTATAGTAATTGCAAAATAGAATGAGTTTTACCCTATACAAATTAAGAAAACAAAATTTCTTTGTTTTTTGAAGACCTCTAAAATAAAATAGTATTCTTAGAGGAAGACCTTCATGAAAAAGAAAACCTTAAAAATATTTAGAACTGCTCAAAAAATAAATTAAAACACCAAAAAATTAGTCCAAAGGGCACTGACTTTATACCAAAGGTTATATTTTGAAACACTTTTATGAGATCTATACCATTATTCCCATTTTATAGAGAACAAAACTTAGTGTTCAAATTGTTAAGAAACTTTCAGTCAGCCCAACTCTAGAATCTGTGCTTATAACACTATTCCATCTCCCCAGATCAGTAATCCCCTTATTTTAATCTCTCACATTATCCTATAGTTTTCCTTCAAAAATTATATATATCTTCTTATGCTATAAGGGCAGAAACTATGTACTGGTATGTTTGGCTCTATCACACCACTGTTTGGTCTATCACAGTATGTCATTGCATATAATATAGTGCCTGGCACAAAATCAGTAGAACTGAATTAATGAACAATCATTTAATCAATGTGCTTAGCATCCTACCAGTTAGCATGGGCAAAGAAATACTTTATGTATTGAGCACATAATCTGTTAAGAGCAAGTTGTAAGCTCTGGAATAAGGAGATTAAAACATAATGCCTGTTCTCAAGGAACCTTTGATCTAGGACATATAGGCGGGCTATAGGGTCCAAGGACAGTGGCATAAGGATTAATAATAATACCTATGGGAAGTATAGGTAATTGATCTATAGAGAGCTTCACCACTCTCTAGGAGTGTCACAGGAGGGAGTCATCATGGAGGACTCTTGCTTCCAGAGAAAACTTTTCCATATATTTAAATGTCGCCTCACTTAAGGATTTTTATAAAGAAAATTTTGTTTCCTTTTTCTAATTAATCATATATTCCAGGAATTCAAGGAATATCTTTCAATCTAAGTCTTACATGATCTATTTAGCTAGATATCCTCTTTTTTTTTTTTTTTCCTTAGAGAATAGGAATTAGTGGTGAATATTCATACTTAGGTTTTGAGGATCATTATTAAGTCATTCTCCAGTCTTTTTTTCTTCAGGCTATATAATTTCATTTTTAAAAAGCTTTCATCATAAATTTATTTTCCTGACCTCCAGTCATAATTACTACTTCCCTCTGACCTACGTCCAAAATTTCCAGGTTTCTTTTAAGTGGTGAAACTGAGATTTGACCACATTCCTTAAAATAGGACCATTAGAAGAGGTTAATGGGGGGAAAAAGGAGGACCTATGTAATACTTTTAACAATAAAGATTAAAAAATAATAGAAGCATCATAGAATCTCTGTTTTCTGTTTTATTTTATAGACATATTAGCATCAAATTTCCCTCTAATTGATAATAGCAGTAAGTAACTTTGTACAAGTCATGTTTCTGTGATAAATTGAACCATGCCTTTTGATATTCATGCCCTTGTGTGGTGTTCTTCTCTTGAATCTTGGCTGGCCCTGAGACCTGCTTTAACCAACAGAATTCAGAAGAAGTGCCATTGTACTTGTTACAGACTTAAGCTTTAAGAAGATGTAGCAGCTTTCAGGGGGGAAGCCAGCTGCCATGTAATATGTCTATGCTGAGACTGCCATGCTGAGAGCAATTGTTCTCCACATGGCCTCTTTTTTTTCTTCTTCTTCTTTTTTTTTTAAAACAGAATATGATTATATTTAATACACAAGTTTGATACAACCAAAAAGTAAAACACCAGAAAATAGTAACAAAAAACATGGTATTGCATCTGCAATGCATGAGAAATGGTTAACATCTATAGTCATAAACAAGCTCTTAAAAACCAGTGACACTATAATAATGCAAGGAAACTGGAAAAATAAAATGAAAAAGTACAAGTGATGATTAAGCAGTGAGCTTATATGATTTTGCTGAGCAGTGATGAAGAATAACTTCTCTGCAGTGTCAGTGAGCAGAATAAAGACACTCTTAGAAACTTTTCTACCAAATTGGAGTTAACTTAATCTCACTTCAAAGTGCAGCAGAGGATATGCAAGACTTGTGTTTGTTGACAGGTGAAAGGGCAGCCCTGCCCAACAGAACTGCCCAGGAGGCATCACAGTAAGAACTAGCTCTGACCGAAAGCTATAGCAAAAGCTATAGTGACGGCTCCGGTCTCCACTCAGGAGAAGGGTCCCTGCCAAAGTCTGGCTTTTCTTCATGCCCAGATCTCAACCAGATTGTAGGTACCCGCACCGACAAGGATGGAGCACACAGCACCAGCCGTCAAGAGGGCCAGAGACTAGTCACTGAGCCCAAACTAGCCACATGGAGAGGCCATGTGGAAGAGAACCAAATCCCTGGCCAACAGCCTCGCTGATCTAACCAATTATATGGACTACACTAACTTGCTCCCCTGTGAGTGAGTCCATTTTGGAAATAGATTCTCTAATCATAGTTGCATCATCCTATCTGATGCCATGTGGAGCAGGACAAGCTATCGTTGCCAAACCTTGCCCAAGTTGCAGAATTGTGTGCAAATAAACAGCTTTTTAAAAATTCACTAGTTTTTGGTGTAATTTATTAAATGGCAACAGACCATTGAAACACCCTCTCTGGGCAAGACTTATTTTTCATCTGTAAAATGAATTACTAGTTGGATGAAATAATCTCTATAGATTGTAAACTCTCTATTAGTGTATCGTTAACCTTGTTCTATTGTTGTTCAACTTCTGCCTACAGATCTATATTATTCCTATAGCTTCTTACTTCATACCAATCTGTGACCTGTCCTGTTGAAACCTTTTTCTTTTCTGTTTTTCCTTTTCTTTTCTGCTTTTTCTTTTTTCTTTTCTTCTCTTCTCTTCTCTTCTCTTCTCTTCTCTTCTCTTCTCTTCTCTTCTCTTCTCTTCCCTTTTCCTTTCTTTTCTTTTCTTTTTTTTTTTTTAGACCCAAGTCTCTAACTTGCCAGAATCATTCCAAATGCTAACTTTGTCATCCAGTATGCTAATACTGCTCTCAGCTTGGTGGTATGTACATTTTATGAGCCTGTCTTCTGCTTTATCATTTCCTTCAACAATCTCACAGCTGCATTCTCCCAGCTGGATTGGGTGATTCACTGTCATTTTTTCCCCTTTAGAAAATTATACTGGCATAGTTTCTAAGATTTAGAATCCTGAAACTGCCTTTCCCACCATTTTGCTGTTTTTGGCTCAAGCATACTACTAAATGGGTCACTTTTCCAAGACATAGCATGCCTATTTCTATGAATTTCTTGTGAATAATATGTGCTATTATAAAGTTAATGAGAAAAATACTTCTCTTTTTTTGGTGGAGTCTTAGCTCAGAATATTTCTGAAGCAATCATCATTGATTAATTATGCTTCAAGACTTCTGTGATAAGGATGCGAAACCAGTAATTCCGTTTTCACTTCACTTTGCATTCATGTCTCAGAGTATTACAGTACATCTGCTCTCCTTGAGCTGAAGTCATTCCAGAAGGACTATGTTTCTTAGAAACATTGTCCAGTCATTTTTGAAGGAAAGCTTGGAGAGTATTAAAGTAATTGATTCTCAGCATTTTAAAATCTACTTTCAATTTTAGTCACTGCTGGCCATCTGTTTATTCACTTCAGAAAGGGATCCAAACATAGCCTAGAGTCATCATGAGTAATCTTAACAAGTTCACTGGAGCATGTGCTATAACCCCGGCATTCCCAGAATTTCAAAGTATTTTAGAAAAGAACTGCATGCTATATTAGGGTCCACTTGTCCTGTCTTATAGATGATATAGTCATAATATCTAGGAGCTAAATTTGTTATCTGAGGTAACAGCACAATTAAAGAGATGATATATGGGACAGGTAGGCTGTAAGGTTAACACAACACAAATTCCTATGATGCAACGTTACTAGTTCTAGGTCAGAAGGCTACTGTTTCCCCTCTCTACTAACCCTCTCAAATTAGAAGAGCACTAATTGTCACAGGTCCCTCAAATACATGCCTAAAAACATTCTACGGTAATGACTTACCTGATGTTATGCTTTCCTATATATTTTTTCTATCCAGCAGAAACTTCCCTTCTGTACAGAAACTTCCTCTCCTCCACTTCCTGTGATTCTGATGGACAGCATTTCCCAGAGCCTCACATTTTCTGGCCATAGTAATGGCACATGAAGCAAGATTGCCTGATCCATAGTAACTCCTTCCTCTAGCTTTCAGGGGGGAAGCCAGATGAAATTGATTCTGTAGTGAGTTCTTGATCCGAGCAGGACTAATCGACCTTCACTGATCTGATTAATGGATGATGGTAGAGAGGATTCCTTCTGTAGAAGTTGCTAGATGAGGGTGGTAATCTTCTTAAGCTTCATAGAGTTTGTCATAATTAAGAGAAAACTAACACAGAGGAGCTAAGTGGAGACAGACAGAAAATGAAAGGTGCCACTATTGGTTTAGTCCCTGGATACAGCTATATTTGAGCTTCCCCGACAACCCACAATAGTCCCCTTATCTGCGATTTCACTTTTTGCAGTTTCAGTTATCTGTGGTCAACGGTGGTTGGAAAACATTAAATGAAAAATTCTAGAAATAATTCATACAGTTTAAATTGTATACCATCCTGATTAATGGTATTCTTGTGCTGCCCCAGGGAGGTCTTGGAACATATCCCCCACTAATAAGTGGGGTCTATGACTGTCATTTGCTCTTTTGCTTAAACTCATTTAAATTGTATATGTCTCATTTGCCATCAAGAGTTATAAAATAGGAACCTATTCTTTTTTTAAATGTATATTTTTATTGACTTCAGAGAGGAAAGAAGAGGGAGAGAGAGATACAAACATCAATGATGAGAGAGAATCATTAATTAACCAGCTACCTCTTGCACGCCTCCTACTGGGGATGGAGCCTGCAACCCAGGCACGTGCCCTTGACTGGAATCGAACCCAGGACCCTCCAGTCCACAGGCCGACACTCTATCAACTGAGCCAAACCAGATAGGTCAGGACCCTATTCTTTAAGGAAAATGTATGCAACCTTCAAAATAGCTTTTTATCCAGCAATCTCACTTTTGGGTATATACCTAAAGGAAATAACCCAATATTGTGAAGGGCTATCTATACACCCATGTTCACTGCAGCATTATTCACAATAGTTGAGGTATGGAAACAACCTAAGTGTCTATCAACAGATGAATGGGTTATGAAAATGTGACACACAGACACAAACACTGAAATATTATTCAGTCTTAGAGAAGAAGGAAATCCTGTCATTTGCAAAAACATGGATGAACTTGGAGGGCATTATGTTAAATGAAATAAACCAGACAGAGAAAGAAAAATAGTGCTGGTATCACTGATTTGTGGAGTCTAAGTTGGGGGGGGGGGTGTAAAAAGTCAAACTCATAGAAACAGAGTAGAAAATTGGTTATCAGAAGGGTGGAGAAAATAGGTAGAGGTTGGTAAAAGGGTTTAAACTTGCAGTTATATAAAAACACTGTAGCTTTCTTTTTGGAAATGTAAATTACAGTTGTTGAAATTTTGGAACAGAATTTTCATATAATTGGGTAATTTTTCAGAAGGTAAGAGTGCTAGAGCTGGAAATGTTTTTCTTAATCTAGACAGGTAGAGCCTTATTTGACAAAATTCTCCACCCTAATCATCTTTCAAAAAATGTACTGCTCCCTCCTGGGAGACTTTAGACAAAGGGGTGTAGCTATAGTTTTACTCTAGCCTGAAATATTAAGAATATAGAACCCAGAGATATAATTGGCATTAAGGAACTCTAGCTCATGTACCTCTTTATGAATGCTCTTGGGGATAGGCAATATTGATTTCAAGATGTGATGATGATGTGATGAACCCACTGAGCATAAGCTATTTTCTGATGGGTGTGTCAGAAGCAGTGGAAAGGACATTTCTAAGCAAAGAGGATCAGCAAATGTGTTTTTAGTTCATCTCTAACTGCCAGCTTTGTAATTGCATGTTTTTAATTTTTACAAAGAAAACTAGCATAATCCTCTAATATTTCTCAAGTTTAAGAATGTCTCATTTTGTCTTCTTCCCTTTCCACTTTTTTTTTTACTTGGATTATTGATTAAATTGGATTATTTTATTTTGACAGATAAACATTGTACATATTTAAGGTGCACAACGTGGTTTTGATATATGTGTAAACTGTGAAATGATAAGTGTGATCAAACTAACATATCTATCAGCTCCTATAGTTTCCACTTTTTTTGTGTGTGGTGAGAACACGAGATCTACTCTCTTAGCAAATTTCAAGTATACAATACATTATTATTAACTACTAGAGGCCCAGTGCACGAAATTCATGCACTCTGGGGGGTCCTTCAGCCCGGCCTGCGCCCTCTCGCAGTCCAGGAGCCCTCGGGGGATGTCTGAATGCTGGCTTAGGCCTGCTTCCCATGAAATGCTCCTGCCATCGCTACTGCACTTTCCAGCTGTGAGCCCAGCTTCTGGCTAAGCGGTGCTCCCCCTGTGGGAGTGCACTCACCACCAAGGGCATCTCCTGCAATGAGCGAATGCTGCCTGGTGGTCAGTGCGTGTGATAGTGACCAGTCATTCTGCTGTTCGGTCAATTTGCATATTAGCCTTTTATTATATAGGATAGTCACTATTTTATACTGTACATTATATTTCCGCTCTCTGTTACTATGAGAGTTCGACTTTTTTTTTTAAAAGATCACAAATATAGCCTGGCCAGCATGGCTCAGTGGTTGAGGGTCGACCTATGAACCAGGAGGTCACAGTTCGATTCACAGCCACATGTCCGGGTTGTGGGCTCGATCCCTAGTATGGGGCATGCAGGAGGTAGCCGATCAATGATTCTCTCTCATTATTGATGTTTCTATCTCTCTCTCCCTCTCCTTTCCTATATGAAATCAATAAAAATTTATTAAAAAGATTACAAATATCAGTGAGATCATACAATATTTGTCTTCTGTGTCTGGCTTATTTCATTTAGCATGTCTTCCAAGTTCAACCATGTCATTGCAAATAGCAGGATTTCCTTTTTTAAAGGCTGAATAAAATTCCATTGTGTTATGTGTATTTTTCTTCATGCATTCATGTCTATGGACACTTAAGATATTTCCATATTATGACTAGTGTTAATAATGCTACAATGAACATAGGAATGTAGGTACTTCTTAGAGATGGTGATTTAAAATTTTTATTTATTTGTTGATTCTTAGAGAGAGAGAAATGTGGGTTTGTTGTTCTACTTATTTATGCATTCATTGATTGCTTTCTTGTATGTGCCCTGACTTGGGGATTGAACCCACAGTCTTGGCACATCAGGACAATGCTCCAACCAACTTAGCCACCTGGCCAGGGAAAGATAGTGATTTTATTTCCTTTAGGTACATACTACAAAGTGGAATTGCTGGATCATATGGTAGCTCTATCTTTAATTTTTGAGGAATCTCCAAACTGTTTTCCATAGTGGCGATACCAATTTATATTCCCACCAATAGTATGCCAAGGTTGAGTTCTCTTTCTCCACAATCTTTCCCATATTTATTACTTTTCAACTTCTTAAAAATATATATTTTTATTGATTTCAGAGAGGAAGGGAAAGGGAAAGTGAGATAGAAACATCAATGATAAGAGAGGATCATTGATTGGCTGCCTCCTGCGTGCCCCCTATTGGGGATCAAGCCCACAATCCAGGCATGTGCCCTTGACCGGAATCAAACCTGGGACCCTTTGGTCTGCAGGCTGACACACTATCCACTGAGCCAAACCAGCTAGGGCTACTTTTCAACTTTTTGATAATAGGAATGCACTGATATCTCATTGTGATTTTAATTTGCATTTCCCTGATGATTATTGATGCTGAGCATCTTTTCATTTACCTGTTGGCCATTTGTATTTCTTCTTTGGAAAAATATATGTTCAGGTGTTTCTGTATTTTATATTTTAAGATACCTTAAACACATTTTGAAAATACAACAGATACAAACATATACATATTAAACAGGCCTGGAGATTTTTGGCACAGTAGGAAGAAATATTAATGGAAATGTGCATTGCATTATGATTCAGTCTTATCACCTAAAAAATTAACAAGCATGTTAAAGAACTTAATAAAATGATCCTTTTAATAAGTACTTAAATTAATCACATATTGAACACCTAGGTACAATGAATCATACCAAATACTGAGAATGGGAAGAAGAAAACAATTTGATTCTTTGGCCTTCAGGGATCTAGTAAAGGAGATTCACTTGATTTCCCAGACAAACAAAACTAATACTTCTTCCATTAGGCTCTCATTGCACCTATCTCTATTACAGCACATATTATAATTATTTCTTTAGGGATCCATGTCCTCTTTTTGAATAAAAACTCGACAGCAGTCCAATTGACTATCTTACTCATTTTTATATTCTCAGTGTCTCATTAATAGTGGCCCAGGCACAGTAGGTATTTAATCAAAGCTTGATGTTGGTGTAATGCATGGATTATGCAACTCAAACTAACTTAAAAAATGAGGAAGTGTGTTGTTCACATAAGAGGAATGCTAGTGGCTGTGTGGATCCAGTGGTTTCATTATGTCATCATAGAGGTTTTTTATATTGCTCGGTTCTATGAGATGGTGGTGGAGAGGACAGGTGGAAAAGAGAGAGGAGTGGGGAGGAACCTGTGCTTTGTAGGAGAGATTAAAAGCTTTCTTGAAGCATCTAGAAAATTTCATCTCACATCTCATTGGTTAGAATTGGGTCATATACCATTCCTCCTCATAAAAGAAATGGGATTCCTTTTAGATCAGAATTTCTTAACCTTGGCACTATTGGCATTTTGGATTGAATAATTCTTTGTTGTGGGGGAGACCTGGCATTGTAGGATGTTTAGCAGCATCCCTGGCTTTTATTCAGTAGATGCCAGTAACATTCTCTTTCCAATTGCAACAACCAAAATGATTCCAGACATTGCCAAATGTTCCCTGGGAGGCAAATTGCCCTGATTAAAAACCACTGATTTAGATAATTTAGGATTACTCCAGAAGCTGATGGTAGATCATCTCTGTGTAAGGCAGATGGGGATATATGCTTGAACCAATCAGGGTTCTGTTAGGAAGGCTAGGATAATGGATCTGGGTAGGTAACTAACAACGTTCATTACGTTTGTTGAAGATAGAGGCATCACAGGTTCATTGTGCAACTAAAAATAGTAATTTTTCCTCTGTCTTAAATCTTCTCAAAATCCAATTTCTTCACAGTTCAGTGAAATTAGAATCAAAAAATGAACTTATGTTAAAGGGATTGGTTCTTGTCTCTTAGTAGTTTCTTACAAAATAAAACTGAGTTAGGACACATTTAGTTGGAAATTATAAAAACCCAACCCAAACTGTGTATGCAAAAATGGAATTCACTGCCTATAATAATGGTCAAATTTTATTAACAGGAAGTACTCTAAATACTTTCCAAATATTAAAAGATCCAATTCTCATAACAATTATTTCTATGAAGTCTTTACTATTATTTCCACAAGGAAACTAAGGCATAGAGAGGTTAACTAACTAGGAACCAATCATAATGATTACAATTTATAAGTGCTGTTGGAGCCCTAAGGAACAATTGATCAGTTCTGACTTGCATATAATAGTAAGATCTTATTGAGGGGGCATTTTTACTTTGCTTGGAAAGATGGTAAAATATTTATATAATTGTCATGTCATCGTATTGAAGGTGGGGAATAGAGAGAAGGACAAAATGTTCCCACACTCTGGTTAATGCTCATTTAGTGGTGTACTCTGGTAAAAGCTCTTTAGATTCCAATAGGTAGAACTCTACTCAATTTATAAATTCCCAGCCATTTCTTCCATAGGCACTATCACAGTTCTGTTGTGGCTGGTTCAGAGTGGATGCTAATATTAGCTGCTAAGTAATTGGAGGCAGAACTCTGACTTTCAACCATCCTTGAGAAGCTTGGCTCACTGGTCTAGACTCCTGCCTTCACATTGAGTATCTTCTAAGGCTTCTAAGTAAGTCTCCTTGCCCTCTGACCGCAGTTAGGATTAGGATCATCACACACAGTTTTGCAGATTGTGCACTATACAACTCCAAGGGCACCATTCACAGAAACCTATTAAATGTTTGCAAGAAACCGTAAACATGATTTTTCAACCCCCAGTTTAACCCCTGAGGACTCCGAGCCCACACCAGCAGGATACAGGCTAAGAAAAATTTAAATTTCCAAGAAGGACATAGTCTCCAATAGTGACTTCACATGTGGCTGTGACACCGTTGTAATTAACTAGTTATTAATAATAGGAAAGGAGCAAAAGGGAGGCTAGACATTATAGACATTGCCATTTGGCAGCTTCACCAGGAAGCTGCAATTTCACACTCCCAGGGAACCACCAGCCCATCCCTTGCAGATTACTGGGGGAAGGGACTGGACAAAGGAGAAGATACGTTCATGCCCAGTAAAGTTGGGGTGACATAGGGAAGATGCTGCCAGTCAAATCTGGAAACAGAGATCATTGGCCAGAGGGGCAGGGCCAATGCAAGCCTGTGAAAATTGGGAATACATAATCCCCTAGAACAGTGGTCGGCAAACTGCAGCTCGAGAGCCACATGCAGCTCTTTGGCCCCTTGAGTGTGGCTCTTCCATAAAATACCACGTGCGGGCGCGCATGTACAGTGCGATTGAAACTTCGTGGCCCATGAGTAGAAGTCGGTATTTTATGGAAGAGCCACACTCAAGGGGCCAAAGAGCTGCATGAGGCTCTCGAGCTGCAGTTTGCTGACCACTGCCCTAGAAGAAGCTTGGTCTCTTGGTGCTCTTGGCTGATTCCTTTGGCTTTGCTCCCGCCCATGTTCCCTAGCAATGTGGCCATGCGAACCCCACACACAATGGACTGATGGACTACAGCTGGAAACACAAACTAAGCTAGCTGATGCTGAATTGAACTGCTCCAACATGGAGCAGAAACTCTGGACATTGGCTTTGCTCTTAGCCCTGCTGAAGGCAAAATGGGACTTCTTCCTTGGTGGGACAAAGGGAAATGGGACCTTGGAAACTCAGGGATGTAATTCTACAGGAATAAAGCTTTCTATAACACTTCATCCTCCCATGGGGCCCTCTGGAAATTCTTATTAATGTCCACTCCCACCAGTAACCAGTGTGGTTGAGGAGCTCTCCTCACCTATAACACACACAGGATAATGAGCATGAAAACATCTCCCAGAGAGCAGGGGTGATCAGGTGGACCAGACAAGGGACTTACTCTCTGCCAGGGCAGGGAATCTTTGCAGTTCCTGCTCATTAGAATTTGACAGTGATTATGCACCAGAGCCTACTATGTATTTCCCATTTTACCCTTTTCTGACTTGGAGTTTTTATTATGGTTATCCTGTATTTGCCACACCATTGAATATTGGATATCTTAGTTTTTAGAGTTACTGCTCCACAAGGAGTCCCATCCAAACTTAACAGAGAGGACTGCTTAGCACTCAGTGATCTTCGACTCTGAGATGAATGTGGTAACTGGGTGGGATGTTGTATTGGTTCCCTGAGGGAGGAGGTGAATGTGTTCTTATGTATCAGAAGGGTATGTATTGATGCTTGAGCAGCCAGAAAGGTGGTTTCTAGAAGAGCTTCCATAATTGGCCTCTGATATTCATTCTCTCAGTCTTGCTTTTATTAATAGATCCTCCAATTTTTAGCACATCACTATCAAACTAAAACAAACCATTTTTCAGTTGTCTGGTGGACCATTTGATTAAGCTCTGGCTAATGGATGTTAAAGGAGATTAATGGGGGCCTTAACAAGATGTCTTCACTTATCTTTCTACCCTTTCACACAAGCTGCAAGGTGGTGCTGAACGTTCTTTGCCTGTACAGTTGAGAACTTCATTTAGTAAATTTTCTTTGCAGGGGTTGGTAAATTTTCTTAAAGGGCCTGATAGGAAGTACTTTGACTTGCAGTCCATAGAGTCTTTGTCACAACTACTCAATTCTGGCATTATAACCGAAAAGCAGCCACAGACAAAACTTGCACAATTGAGCAAGGCTGTATTCCAGTAAAACTTTATTGACAAAAACAGGCAACCAAACTCCTGACCAGAGATAGTTTCTTTACCATTGCTCTCATGGAATTTCATAGGTGAAATCTGGGTCCCTGAATGACCTCATGGAAGAAAGCCACCCTGCACTTCTCATCATCTACCAACTTATGTGAAGAGAAATAATTCTTCATTCTTATTTAAGTAACTGTTATGTTGAATTCTATTAAGGTGTACAATCAATATTTTAATACAACTTACTTTATTGTGACAAACCCCTAAATATTTATAATCATGATCCACTGTAAATATTATTACTTTATTTTAATTACTAGTTCATTTTGTTATAAAAAGAGCAATGATAAGGAAAGTAAGTTTCTCACAATCCCATGGCAAGACTGAGGTACTAAGAAATGCTCCTATTTCCTTTGATTGTAAAGTTGCCAATTGGAAGTAGCAACTGAGGATTAAGGTTTTTTTCCCCCGTTTTGTTTCTAAACTCAAATCATGATGAAAGTGGTTGGGAGATGTCAAATGACCTGAGTCACTCATTAGTAGTAGAGATACTATAATGAATAATGTATCATTAAATGCACATTAATTGCAGGTTCCTGCCTGCAATTCTAGTTAAACATAGATATCTTAAAGGCAACATACTTGTAAAGGAAAATCCAATATGTTGTATAATATATTCACATTTTACCCATCATTCAAGGCATTGTATGTACTATCATCACCTACTTTAATCATCTTTTAAATGAATAATCAATATGAAATTGAGAACAACAGCGAAATCCTTTCATGTTGCTGACAGCCCACCGCTTTCTGAAAAGCAAGGTAATCAAAACAAAATAATTGGTCATTTTGAAAAAGGAAAATTATACTTGAAGGAGGCAGTTGAAGGGAATGGGCTATAATTATTTTTGAGAAAGTTATGCATCAGTTTTTCATATTAAAAAGCAGATCTTTGTTCTTTTCTGTTTTGCTTTCTATCTTTAGTGAAGGCTTCTGTATGTTCTCTCCTTATGTTGTTATTTCTGTAGTAAATACATTTGTTCATTTAGAAATTTCATCTTTGGCTTCATAGTTTTAAAAGTGCAAAGTGATATTTATATTACCAGTTTACAGTTTTGTAATAGTAGGTGTGGTTGCCTTGTAAAAGCTCTTTTGGTATAGCAAATGTCATGTTCCTTATTTGTGTGTTATTCTCTAAAGATATTCAAGGCAGCACCCCCAGAGACAGCTGTGACAATAATGCCCCCACCATGACAACAGAGGAACAGTGCCAAAGCTCAGCAAAACAAAATTTACTTGGCAGGGGAAAGAGAATAAAGGCTTTTCACAGCTCTTTGGAAATGCTAATAAGGTCTCAACCTTGAACCATGTTTGCTTTTTATCTGGGAAACCCTTTTCAGTTACGATACCATCTGTATAAGTAGAAGGAACAGATTCCAAGTTGTAATTTTATATAGTAGCAGATTTGTGAGAAGGGCCAGCCCCAAATCCAGGTGCTTTCTTTTCACCTGGGAGAACACAGTGCATCTGGGGACATTTTAAAGCCCATAGTCAACTTCTTTGGATCCTTAAACTTACGATAGTCTCAAGCTTGGCAGGCGTCACCACCAGTGGTGGTGTGTTAAAGTGGATGAAATGCATTTGCAATGTGTAAACAGTTGACTCAGAGCTCAAGTTCTGTTCTCATGAATAGCTCTTTAAGCTTCCCTGTCCCATTTTTTTGTCCTATGTTGGATAGTTGGAGAAAAATATTATTTGATAGATCAATTTAAAGATTCACACTAAATCAACTAAACTCAGCCTTCACACCCACACTCTTTTCCAATATCTGACACTAATCTTTTAAATAGCTTGTCAGAGGAATTCTGTTTTGTGGTATGTTAAATTGGTCATGCTGTTATATCCCAACAACACATGAAGTCTTAAAGCTGGGTTGTTTGGTGGAAGCACTCCCCTCCCTTTCTCTGTCTCATCCTCATTGGAATAATGAGATGGACGGTGCCTTTCTTCTGTGATTTATCTGCTTTTTTCAATGGCATTAATCTCATTAAGAGAAGGGCCATTAAGAATTCCAAAAGTGAACACTTTAAAATATCTTTTTTGAAAATTTCTATTCCTTCTTTGTTATAGCTGAAAGTCTTAGAACTTTGAAGAGTTATATAAGACTAGAGGCCCGGTGCACAAAAATTTGTGCACTGGAGGGGGGGCTCCCCTCAGCCCAGCTTGCCTCCTATCACATACTGGGAGCCCTAGGGGATGTCCTACTACCTGCTCCCTGCTCCCCTTGGGGAGCGGGCCTAAGCCACAGTCTGGCCTCCCTTTGCGGGAGTTGACTGGGCTGATCAGGGGAAGGCACCAGCTCCATCACCGCACTGTTGCAGCCACTGCCAGTCACCGTAGCCACCAAGGTGTTTTCATCAACACGGACTCCAGTCCCTTTACCATGAAAAAATGACAATTTTCTTTAGGCATTTTCAAGAAGTGTCTTTCATAGGATATGATCTTTCTTTTTTCTTTCTTTTTTTTCTTCTTTTTCTTCTTTCTTTCTTCTTTCTTTTCTTTTTTCTTCTTTCTTTCTTTTCTTTTCTTTCTTTTCTTTCTTTCTTTCTTTCTTTCTTTCTTTTCTCTTTCTTCCTTTCTTCCTTCTTCTCTTCTTTCTTTCCTTTCTCTTTCTTCTTCCTTTCTTCTTTCTTCTTCTTCCTTTCTTTTCCTTTCTTCTTCTTTCTTCTTTCTTTCTCTTCTTCTCTTTCTTTCTTCTTCTTTCTTTCTTCTTCTCTTCTTCTTCTTCTTTCTTCTTTCTTCCTTTCTTTCTTTTCTTCTTTCTTTCCTTTCTTTCCTTTCTTTCTTCTTTCTTCTTTCTTCTCTTCTTCTCTTCTTCTTTCTTCTTCTTCTCTTCTTCTTCTCTCTTCCTTCCTTCCTTCCTTTCCTTCTTCTCCTTCTTCTTCTTCTTCTTCTTCTTCCTTCCTTTCCTTCTTCTTCTTCTTCTTCTTTCTTCTTTCTTTCTTTCTTTCTTTCTTTCCTTTTCTCCTCACCTGACGATATGTTTCCATTGATTTTTAGAGAATGTGGAAGAGAAAGGGAAAGACAGAGAGAAACATCAAAGTGAGAGGAACACTTTGATTGGTTGCCTCCTGCATGAGCCCTGACCTGGGCCCGGGCCAGGGAGGAGCCTGCAACCTAGGTACATGCCCTTGGTCAGAATTGAACCCAGACCCTGCAGTGGGCAGGCCGAGGCATTATCCACTGAGCCAAACCGGTAGGGCAGGATATGACATTTCTTAACCCTCCAGCAGCAGACCTTCCTTTTTTTTCTCCAGAAGTGTGGTAAAAAAAACCCTAGATCACCTATTTGGACTCTTATTACCCAAGTTACTAAGAATATTACCAGTGGCATACAGGGAGCTTAACCAATCAGCAGTCAGAAAAGGTGTTTCCTCTGTAGTTCACACAAATTGCCAGTTTGGCCCCTGCCCAAGCCTAAAGCCTCTGGCAAGTCATTAGCCCTGGGCCAGGGCACCACCAGCTCCCTGCCGCTGCCATCAATGATCGCTGGCTGGCTCCTCCCTGACCCAGGCCTAAAGCCTCAGGATGAGGTGTTAGGCCTGGGCCAGGGCACCTCCAGCTCCCAGCTGCCGCCATCAACGATCGCTGGCTGGCTCCTCCCTGACCCAGGCCTAAAGCCTCAGTCCGTGGCTTGGTGCCTACGTACGCAAATTAACCACCAGCTTGGTTGGCAGTTAATTTGCATATTGTCCTGATTAGCCAATGGGAAGCGTGTCGGAGCTGCGGTTAATTACCATGTTTGTCTATTATTAGATAGGACTAGAGGCCCGGTGCACAAAAATTTGTGCACTGGTGGGGTGTTGTATGTGTGTCCTTCAGCCACACTTGTGCCCTCTCACAGTCTGGGACCCCTCGGGAGATAATGACCTGCTGACTTAGGCCCGCTCCCGGGTGGCAGAGGGCAGGCCCAATCCCTAGGTGCAGCCCCTGGTTGGGCTCAAAGCAGGGCCGATTGGGGAGTTGGGGCACCGCCTCCTGTCATGTACAGAGCAGGGCGGATTGGGAGGTTGCGATGCCACCCCCAGTCATGCTCAGGGTAGGGCCAATTGGGGGATTGGGGCGCCGCCCCCGTCACACTCAAGGCAGGGTCAATAGGAAGGTTGCGGCGCTACCCCCTGTCACGCACAGAGCAGGGCTGATCAGGGGGTGGGGGCACTGTCCCCTGTCACACACAGAGCAGGGCCCATCAGGGGGGTTGGGGCTCCGTACCCTGTCACACACAGAACGGGACTGATCAGGGGGTTGGGGAGCTCCCCCCTGTCATGCACAGAGCAGGGCCAATCAGGGGGTTGGGACACCACCCCTTGTCACCCACAGAGCGGTGCCGATCAGGGGGTTGGGGCACTCCCCCCTGTCACACTCAGGGCAGGGCTGATGGGGAGGTTGCGGCTCCAGCCTGCCACACACAGAGCAGGGCCGATCAGGGGGTTGGGGCGCTTTCCCCTGTCATGAACAGAGCAGGGCAAATAGGGAGGTTGTGACCCCACCCCCTGTCACACACAGAGCCGCAGAGCGATCAGGGGGTTTGGGTGCTGCCCCCTGTCATGCTGCTCCAGGGGCCAGAAGGCCTCGCGGCTCTGTTGATCCCGGTGCTAGGAGGCCTTGCTGCTCCGCTGATCCTGGTGCTGGGAGGCCTTGCGGCTCCGTTTGACACAGAGGCAGTGAGGCCTCGCTGCTCCGCTGATCCTGGTGCTGGGAGGCCTCGCAGCTCTGCTGATCCTGGGTTCAGGAGGCCTGGCGGCTCTGCTGATCCCGGTGCTGGGAGGCATATTACCTTTTTACTATATAGGATAGAGGCCTGGTACACTGGTGGGGGCCGGCTGGTTTGCCCTGAAGGGTGTCCCGGATCAGGGTAGGGGTCCCACTTGGGTGCCTGGCCAACCTGGGTGAGGGGATGATGGCTGTTTGCAGCTGCTCACACCCCCTTCAGGGTGAGGGTCCCCACTGGGGTGCCTGGCCAGTCTGGGTGAGGGGCTGAGGGCTGTTTTCAGGCTGACGGGTGACTGAAGCTCCCAACCTCTCCTTTTTTTCTTTTATCTTTTATTCTGGGATTTTTTTTACCTTCTATGGCTGTCACTGGAACTGAGAGCCGGCTTTAGCTCTGAGGCTCGGCTCCAGCTCTGAGAGCTCGGTTGCTGAAAGCAGGTATCCGTTTTGTTTGGCTTCTTTTTTTTTTTAATAATTTTTTAAAAATTTTTTTCTATATTTTTTTTATTTTTTATTTTTTTAAATATATTTTATTGATTTTTTACAGAGAGGAAGGGAGAGAGATAGTTAGAAACATCGATGAGAGAGAAACATCGATCAGCTGCCTCCTGCACATCTCCCACTGGGGATGTGCCTGCAACCCAGGTACATGCCCTTGACCGGAATCGAACCTGGGACCCTTCAGTCCGCAAGCCGATGCTCTATCCACTGAACCAAACCAGTTTCGGCTGTTTGGCTTCTATAATTGAAACACTGTTGCAACTCCAGCTCGGCCGGCTGGCTGAAAGCATGGGGTTTGTTTAGCTTCTATAGTTGCAACATTGTTTCTTAGAATGCAAGCTCAGAGCCCAGCAGCGGCAGTCAGGGAACCTTGGCTTCCTCCTTCACTGGAGCAAGCAAGCCTTCTGTTTGCTTCAGCTGCCTGGCTGCCGGCCGCCATCTTGGTTGGCAGTTAATTTGCATATCGCCCTGATTAGCCAATGGGAAGCGTGTCGGAGGTATGGTTAATTACCATGTTTGTCTATTATTAGATAGGATAAGCTGTAACTCTCCTTTTGATAATTTTTGACTTAATAATTTATGGCCTGGGAGAAACCAAGATGGCGGCATAGGTAAACACCGGAAATTGCCGCCTCCCACAACAAATTCAAAAATACAACGAAAAGACAAAACAGACATCATCCAGAACTATAGGACGGCTGGCTGAGTGGAAATTCTACAACTAGAAGGAAAGAGAAAAGCACACTGAGACCCAGAGGAGCTGCGGAAGTAAAGCACAGAGGTACGAGCGCACGGAAAGGGGCTGGTACCTGAGGACTCAGCTGTCTTTGAATCGGGAGGGAGTCACAACTCCCGACTGCTCTGAACTCCGGTTCTGGTAAGTCTCTGGGGACCCAGGACTCATACAGGGAGAAACTGGACTGTCTGGCAGCAGGCAGAACTCGGAACTTGAGGGCGGCTTTCCCTCAGAGGTGCTTGCAGCAATTACAGGGACACTGGGACACTGAGACGCGAGGCCCCTTAGGGCAGGGCTGAGGATCAGCCATAGCTGCTTGCTCCACCCTTTGATTCCTTGAGACCCCGCCCCACCCAGGCTGCGGCAGAGGCTTTTGCATATGAATGCCCTGGCCCTTTGCAACCTGAAAATTACCTAACAAATTGCATCTGGGCCAGACAGACCCAGAACTTCCAAGAGAAGGCCCAAGGCCCCACAGCAGCTTGCATTACTTCACAGCTGGGCCTCATCTGGGCACCTCCAAACTCCAAAAAAGGAAGGGGAATCTGCAGTTCTCTTCGTAGCTCCTGCTGGGTAACCTCAGGAAGAGGCTAAATTAGCACCTCCTTAGATCCAAAAGCCAGTGTACCCAGTGTCAGAGGGGGACCATCCAGATTACAACTCCTCAGATCGATAAGAGACACACTCAGGGCGCAGACTCAGTGAGCACCAAAGCCCCACTGAAGCAAGTCTCGCCCCAGAAGGGTGTCTTCAGCACAGAAGTTCTCCCACTGCAGACATAGCTGATTCTCACTGCCAATTGGCCTGGAGGTCAATTCTTCTCAGTGATCCTACAACAATCAAGGCATAACTACAACAAGACTGTGCACAAAGCCGACAAGGAGGTGCACCAAGAGTGTCCACCTCAGGTAACTGGGGAGGCTGAGCCACTGGGCCCTACAGGACACCTAGCACACAAAACCACTCTACCAACACAGGGAAGCATAAAAAATGCGGAGACAAAGAAACAGGTCACAAATGACAGAAAAGGAGGAAAGCAAACGACTGGATATAGAGTTCAAAACCATGTTTATAAGGTTTTTCAAGAATTTTATGGAAACCACCGATAAATTTAGTGAGACCCTGGAGGATATGAAAAAAGTCCAACTAGAAATTAAGCATACACTGACTGAAATAAAGAATAATATACAGAGATCCAACAGCAGACAAGAGGATCCCAAGAATCAAGTCAAAGATTTGAAATACGAAGAAACAAAAAATACCCAATCGAAAAAGAAAAAAGAAAAAAGAATCCAAAAATATAAAGATAGTGTAAGGAGCCTCTGGGACAACTTCAAGTGTACCAACATCAGAATTATAGGGGTACCAGAAGAAGAGAGAGGGCAAGATATTGAAAACCTATTTGAAGAAATAATGACAGAAAACTTCAATTTTTTCTTTTTTTTTTTAAATCATCACTCAAGGATATGCTTTTATTGATTTTTAGAGAGAGAAAGGGGGGGGGGAGAAATAGACACATCTATGTGAGAAAGAAACATTGATCCATTGCCTCTCATACACACCCCGACCAGAGATTGAACCTGCAACCTTTCGATGTACAGACAATGCCTCAACCAACTAAGCCACCCACCCAGGGCAATTTTTCCTTTTTATAGTAACATTCAGCAGAATACCATTGAATGTAAATCTTTGGATGCATCTTGATATTTCCTTAGGATAAATTCCTAAATCTAAGATTAATGAGTTCAAAGTTATAGTCACCTCAATTTCAGGGGGTAAAATAATTTTAAAAACTCGTTATTCTCAAGTCTAGTTTTTTTTCAGGTTTCATATGTCAAAAATGAATTCTTTAAGAATAATATATTTTTTTAAATGTGAAAGAGAGTTTTAGCTTGTTCCACAAATGAAACTTTATCAGTAGCTATGTATATGTGATTTTGTGGGCACTGCAACTGTATTTGGGGAACAAAATGGCTTGGAGTCCCCTTCTACCACGAGTGCCCCATTGTTCCATTCACAGCAATCCACCTACAGCTAGCTATAGACCTGATATTATCACTCCTATCATTTGGACAGGTGTTTCTGGAGGGTGGAGATGGAAACAAAGACTGGTGACCAAAGAGAGATTAAAAATTAATACCAAATCAGGCAAGAAGGACTTAAGTAAATGGTGAGGCTGGTCAGAGTGGGTCAGAGAACCAGAGTAAATACTTTAATCTATTTTAATGAATGCTAATCAGCTGGCTTAGTGAAAATCTCCTCTTGATACATTATAACACAGTGGCTTATGCAAACATTTGATAAACCATACTTGAGTATGGATATAGTTTGGTCTTTAAGATGAGGCCCTGGGAACAGATTGCAGGGTTATATTCTCCTCAATCATTTACAACACACACACAAATGTAACTGTGGGAATAAAATTAAATATAGGTAGTGGACAAGAAATAAAGGCTTTTCTGCATTGAGACCAGCTGAAAGCTCTAAGAGCTATTTTGTGCTTGCATTGCTACTATGGGAAGAAGAGAGAACTTACCTTAAAAGGGGTAGTCTGTTACCTAGGGCAGTCTCCCTATGGATAAAAATCCCTTGGAAACACTTCTCTTCAATCTGAAACCAAACAGTTGGGATAAGCAATCTCTCTGATTGAGATCAGAAGAGTAATTGAAATCTTACCAATCAGAATTTATCAGAGAGATGAGACGGTCAGGAATTAGCCTAGTTAAGGAGAGGCGTTAATATTAGGACCAAACAGATGTAATCATTGTCATAATTGACTCTGTGGTCCTTTGGCCAGGGTTGGTCTCTTAGAGCAGTGGTTTCCATATCTGAGCATCAGCCACAAATGGGTATCAACATTTTCTAAGTCAGAATTTTTGGGAGTAGGGCTTAAAATTCTTTTTTTTTTTTTTTTTTTGAGATTCTCTTTTAGAAGTTTCTCAACTTAGCCAGGTTAGGAGTTGCTTCTTGGAAATTTAGAATTTTTAAATTGTGAGATTGCTGACTGGCCATTGGGCCTGTTGAGAGTTTTCTAGAGATATCTAAAGCAGAGATTTGAAAAAATATTAGAAACATTTATATATTTATCTTGGAAATCTAATTTAAAAGAGTTCAACTTTTTTCATGTTTTATGAAATGCATGATATATAAGTACACATTATATGATATCCTATCTAATAAAAGAGAAACATGGTAATTAGCGTACGACCGCTACCCTTCCCATTGGCTAATCAGGGCAATATGCAAATTAACTGCCAGCCAAGATGGCGGCCGGCAGCCAGGCAGCTTGAAACTAACATGAGGCTTGCTTGCTTCAGTGACGGAGGACTCCAACGTTCCCCGCCTGCCGCTGCAGGCCTCTGAGCTGCAACTCTAAGCAACTATGTTACAAATATAGAAGCTAAACAAAACTCCAGAAACCTGCTTTAGTCCGCCAGGCTTCAGCCAGCAGGATCCCAACATTGTTTCAAATACAGAAGGTAAACAAAGGCCAGAAACCTGCTTTCAGCAGCGGAGGCCTAAGAGCTGGAGCCAAGCCTCAAAGCTAAAGCTGGCCCAGAATAAAAAAAAAAAGAAAAAAAGGAGCGGTTAGGAGCTTCAGTCACCCGCCAGCCTGAAAACAGCCCTCTGCCCCTCACCCAGACTGGCCAGGCACCCCAGTGGGGACCCCCACCCTGAAGGGGATGTGACCAGCTGCAAACCGCCATCATCCCCTCACCCAGGCTGACCAGGCACCCCAGTGGGGACCCCCACCCTGATCCAGGACACCCTTCAGGGCAAACCAGCCGTCACCCACCCGTGCACCATGCCTCTATCCTATATAGTAAAAGGGTAATATGCCTCCCAGCACTGGGATCAGCGGAGCCGAGAGGCCTCCCGACACCGGGATCAGCGTGACGGGGCAGCGCCAAAACCCCCTGATCACCCTGCGGCTCTGTGTGTGACGGTGCGGTGCCCCAACCCCCTGATCGGTCCTGCTCTGTGTGTGACAGGGGGCAGCGCCCCAACCCCCTGATCGGCCCTGCTCTGTGTGTGACGGGGTAGAGCCATAACCTCCTCATCAGTCCTGCCCTGAGTGTGAGAGTGGCGGCACCCCAACCCCCTGATCGGCCCTGCTCTGTGGGTGAGAGAGGGCGGCGCCCCAAGCCCCCCACCCCCGACGGGCCCTGCTCTGTGTGTGACGGGGTAGAGCCATAACCTCCCCATCAGACCTGCCCTGAGTGTGACAGTGGCGGCGCCCCAACCCCCTGATCCGCCCTGCTCTGTGTGTGACGGGGTGGTGCCCCAACTCCCCTATCAGCCCTACTCTGTGAGTGACAGGTGGGAGCTCCCCAACCCCCTGATGGGCCCTGCTCTGTGCGTGACAGGGTATTGAGCCCCAACTGCCCTGATGGGCCCTGCTCTGTGCGTGACAGGGGGCAGCGCCCCAATGCCCTGATTGGCCCTGCTCTGTGCGTGACGGGGTAGCGCTGCAACCTCCCCATCGACCCTGCCTTGAGTGTGACAGGGGGCAGTGCCCCAACCCCCCAATCGGCCCTACCCTGAGCGTGGCTGAGGGTGGCATCGCAACCTCTCAATCCGCCCTGCTCTGTGCATGACAGGGGGCAGTGCCCCAACCCCCCCCCAATTGGCTGTACCCTGAGCATGACTAGGGGTGGCATTGCAACCTCCAGATCTGCCCTGCTCTGTGCATGACGGGGCGGCGCCCCAACTCCCCAATCGGCCCTGCTCTGAGCCCGACCAGGGGCTGCACCTAGGGATTGGGCCTGCCCTCTGCCACCCGGGAGCAGGCCTAAGCCAGCAGGTCGTTATCTCCCGAGGGGTCCCAGACTGTGAGAGGGCACAGGCCGGGCTGAGGGACCTCCCCTCCCCCCCGAGTGCACAAATTTTTGTGCACCGGGCCTCTAGTAATTTATAAATAAGTATCCATACAGAGGACTTGTGCTCACATGTTTTACTGATTGGGTTGAGTAGTCAAAACAAAATTTGGGAACCACTGCTGTAGATATTGCCAAATTGCTGTGTTATACAAAGTATAGTGCAATAGTGTTTCTATTTTTTTCATCTCTTCAATATCACTGGGTATTATCAGACTTCTTAATTTATATCAGTCTGATTCTCTCATTCATTGTTTATATTTCTCTGGTTACTAGTGAGGTTGAACATCTCTTCAGATGTTATTGATTATTCTTTTAAATCCTGTATTTTTTTCTGAGAGTGTTAAAGTTTTGCATTTCATATTTAAATCTTTAAACTTTCTGGAACAGATACTTTTTTTGTGTGTGTGTGTGTGTATGGTGTGAATTTTTTTTATGTAAAACTACCTGTTCCCTGTGTTAAAAAAGAAATAGATCCTTTATAGTACAGGCAGAGTTTTATCTTTGCAGGATTTTTTCCCCCCTTTTTTACATTTTAAGACTGGAATTGCCTACTGCCCATAAGAATTATGCATCAAAAGAAACTTTTACATGGTTACCATTTTATATGTACATAGAAATTTAGCCCTGTACAGAAATTTCTATCATCTAATTGTCACTTTGGTTGAGTTATTTGCAGAGTACCATAAACATTTATATTTAAATTTGAGTCCATTAGATTAACTTAAAATAACTTCAAAAAGATTACACTTTAATGTAGAATTGAAAAGAAAAGTTACTGTGTATTAAAAAAGGCATGAAAACTGATCTATGAGATATAAGTTTTTAATGCGGGAACAGAAGTTTGTTATTCTAAAACTAGCTTATTGTCCCTATTTTTTAATTTTATTGTTGACAGTATTACAGATGTATCTCATTTTCTCCCTTTTTGCTCCCCTCCACCCAACCCCACCCCTGTCCCTATTTTCTTGCTTAGCAAAAAACACATGATTTACCAGATTCCCAGAAGGAAAGTCACCACAAATGCTTCATTTCATTTTTTTCACTGTGTCATAGGCCTGGCAATGCAGTTAAGGGCATTGGAAATTGCTAAATACAGGAGAGATTGGTATGACTGATTCACACATCATGAAAGATTTAGGCACTAAATATATGTAATCATTTTCTGGATAATATTCAAGGAAAACTGTATGACTTCCAGTCTTATGTAATTCAACTAAGAAAATAACAAATGCAAAGTGCAGAACACATCCTGGTAATCTTTAATTAATATGCTTTGAAATTATCTTGTTAATCCTTAAAGTGGTAAAGAGGATCATCAAGTGTTATGCCAAACAGAGGTCACTGTTTGATGCTCCGTATCATGCTGTTTGTAAGAAGTCATTTGAAAGTTTAAGAATAGGAAAGGTCTCAAACTTTGATTGTAATACTGCATAACAAAGTATAATATAATTGTATGAATAAATATATGCTGTTTTTGATTATGGAAACACTAGAGGCCCGATGTACAAAATTTGTGCAAGGGGCTTGGCCCCCACAGCCCTGCTGCCTAGCGGCCCTGTGGCTCCGCTCTCCCGCCCACTGGTTGTTCCGGAAGGTTGTTTAGGAAGGTTGTTCTGAAAGATTGTTCCACCGTCCAGTCTCATTAGCATATTAGCTCTTTATTTTATAGGATTTTTGTGCACATTTGATATATTGTTCTTTTTTGAAAACAACAACAACAACAAAAAAACAAAACCCACACACTCTGCACTATATTTACAGTCTATCTGACAATTGATGGCATTTTAGAATTGAAGAATTTGCAATGAATCTTTAAAAAATATATTTTTATTTATTTCAGAGAGAAAGGGAGAGGGAGAGAGAGATAGAAACATCAATGATGAGAGAGAATCATTGAATGGCTGCCTCCTGAATGCCCCAAACCGGGGATTGAGCCTGCAACCTATTTATGTGCCCTTGACCGGAATTGAACCTGGGACCCTGCAGTCCACAGGCTGATGGAGCTAAACGGGCTGGGGCTGCAATGCCTCTTTTTGAGGTATGGATCCATGGTGTTATATGGGAAAGGAATGCCCCAGGTTTTTGGAAATGTATTGAAGTGATTATCATTGAGACTCAGAGCAAATTCATACCTTTGTGGGTTGGGGGTGGTGGTTTTCATGATGACAGTGGGAATTCCCCTGCCAGTCAGCTCAGAAAACGTAGTTCCTAGGACTGAAAATAAGACTGGACTAGGGCGAGCCTTAGAGGACCAGGGGAAAACTCTTTTGTCTCAATGGACCTTTTGACATTTGCCTGGGTTTTGTTGCATGGACATGCCAGTACATTACCAGTGGTGGGAGTGAGTCAATGCTTGCCATTTGAGTGTAGGTTGAAATTTAGGCATGGAGATGCCCTGATGGTACCTAGTATTGGTTCCTGGTCTTGTAGGCTGGCTCTAAGAGGAGTCTCATCTTATAGGAGATGTAAATTACCATGCCAGTAATTCAAATATTGGTGTGCATATATATCTCCTGGAGAGTGTATCATACAGGTTGGGGCAACAGTTGGCTTGCAGTTCTTCCTATGGAAAATAATGCAATAATAAATAAATAATAATACAATTATAAACTGTTTTGGGTACTCACAACTGTAACCCTACTTTGCCCCACCCTGTAATGCAGATATCAGACCCACTTTTAGAAACTCTAAGTGTTAAGTGGAGCCCTTAATCTTGTTTGTAATAAACACTCAAATAATTCTAATGCATTTGGTGTACCTTTTAGAAGATAATCTCAGGCTGCCTTCCAGTTGGTTACTTTTGATCCTTTGTTAAAGTCTTGTTATAGGTGGTAGTCTTCTGTGATGCATTTTGGGAAGGGCCTGTTGCATGCTTTAGAAGGTTTGGCAAAGGGGAAGATGATGCCACACTCCCAAGGTCAGAGCAGTGGGAGCAATGGTGGTGACCAAGCTGAAGATAGTTGTTCTTAGTAGAATGGCTCTCTCATTAGGGACATCATGAGAGGCAACAGCCTTAGTCAGGCTGCTGAGGAGGCAGCAGAGTTGAAGTCTGCAAGGGCTTTTCATGGGAAGAAATCAGAGAAAATAATTTTGGAGTAAAAAATCCAGACAATTTAGGATAAAAGGGCTCAAGAGCACAGAGTGGTTTCCAAAGAAGGAAAGACAACCCTTTCTCCCTCCCCATTCTACCCCTAGATGTTAAGTAGCCAGTAAAGACCAACCTCAATTTCCTACAAGGGTGGCAAACAGGAAGAAAAGAGAGAGCCTGGTACTACTGCTCTTGGGGACCGTTCTTATCAACCAGGACTTTCTTGACAGATCCCAGTGGTGCTGGTGGTCTTGGGGACTTTCTCAGGTTTGTGTGTTTGGTTAGCCCCATCCCAGCTTCCCTAAACATTCTCAAGCCAGCACAATGACTGGAAACCTAAGTATCACCTCTAGAGGGCGCTTGAGTCTCTACCAAAATCCTGAGTGGCCTCATTGGTTTGGGATGCCAGTTATCTTCCAAGAAATTCATTTTTTAAGATTACACAAGTGAGGCAGTGGGCCTGTGGAGTCCTAATCAGTATTCTGCACTCTCTGTCTTCTTCAGTATTTAAGGCTCAGGGCAAGCTTCCCTCTCTCTCCTTGGCTCAGGAAACTTCTTGAACTTTCCACAGGTACCTCCTTTCCAGTGCTCCCCATACAATTCAGGGTGTTAATGGCAGAACTCATCACTTTCTCCTGACTCATTCTCAGGGATCTAAAGGTTTTGGCAACAGCCTTAATGACCTTTTTCCATGTTGCTCCAAGTGGGGTATAGGACCATAGAGGCAGACTGACTGGACTCAGGTGTTCCAGTAGGGATGGATCACAAAGAAGGTAGATTTGCAAACTAAACCTTGAAAATCATTCCCAAGAAACACCAGTAACATCAGCTTCCAGGAAAGAATAATTGAAAAGAATGTCTTCTGTACCAACCCCAAAGAATGGGAGCTTTGACCTTTTGTCCTCAATAGATTGTTTGCTTGAAGTAGAAAATGTTCACCTGGAATAGCTGTCATTAATATGGGTGACCTAAAGGTTAATATAGCCCAGAAAATACTTTTCATTGTTCTGTATTGTTTATTTCCCTTTTGTGAAATTCTGTGGCCAGGGAACTGCATAGTTCCAGTATGTAGTCCAATAGCACATTACTAATTGCATTCTTTAAAATACAGATTTATGTTGGTTTGTTTGGCCATACCAGGAGAGAAGCCAATGTAGGGGGTTATAAAGCGTCAAGGTTATAAACTTCATGGGGCTTTCAGGCAAATGAGGAATTTTTATTAATTCTTTAAATGCAAATGCCCAGTAATGTCTCCACTTGTCACACCCCCTGCAGCGTTCCAGGTAGGAAAGGATTGCAATCTGCTCAGTTGGGGGCCAAGTTGGAGAAAAATAATCTGATTCTTTGGAGGCTCTCTGTTGTCAAATAGTATAGTTGAATATAAAAGACCCTCCTTCTCCTTGGCCTCTTTCTTAAGATAGCATGTATCAGATACAGATGCAATACAGAGGAATCTCTCTCCTTTGTGGTTCCTGGCAGGACACACGTTAGAATGAAATCAGCAAGTATCTTGGCAGGCACCCAAGATATCGGGTAAATTGTTAACTATCTGACTATTCTTTTACAACACCAAAATTGAGTGTGATATTAAAGCAAAATCTCTTTGTAAGCTAGTGGTTCATAGTCCTATTTTAGATGCCCTTAAATAATCCTTTCTAAGAACTTTAAAAGTGTGCCTTTCTTTTCCCCTTTTGTAGAATAGGCACAAAAGTTTAAACCTAGAATGACAAATCAATTTGTATCATTCACCTTCATATTTCAATCAAGGGCATATTGGGTTACCATGAAAAAGATACTAAATCTGTCTTCTTGTGAACAAGTCAGCATAGAATGAACTTTTCGTACTTTACCACATTACATGTAGACCTGTAGATAAGTATTATTCCTGACCCATTTTGTGTTTATAATGCATACAATAGAGGTATGATGATTAAAGAGGGAAGAGATTGCTTTATATTGGTGCTTGACCTGTGGGCTGAGGACTTCTGAGAAACTGGAGAATTAGAGACAGGGTTTCCAATTGGCATATAAAGCAGCATGTCGATCAATAAATAACAAGTCTTGCATATATATTTGTTTTATGAGGTCAGGTGTCATATTAGTTTTTATTCACTGTTTTATCTCAGAGCTTGCCTCAGTGCCTGGGTCATATTAGGCATTCTGTAAAAATAATAAATAAAGGAATAAAGGAAATAATGAATGTGATTTTCCTAACATATAATAATGAAAATAAAATTTTATTTTAAAAAACATTACAAAATTGATATTTTGTCATCATGGTGTCTTTTTTTATTGTGGTAAACTATTCCTAACATAACATTTAACCATTTAAACCATTTTAAGTGCACAGCTCTGTGGCATTAGTCACAATGGTTTCATTTTATTTTATTTTATTATTAATCCTTACCCAAGGATATTTTTTCCATTGATTTTTAGAGAGAGTGGAAGGGAGGGGGAACATTGAGAGAAACTTTGATGTGAAAGAGTCACATCAATTGGTTGCCTCCCACATAGCCCAATAAGGGCCAGGGATGGAGCTTGCAACAGCAGTACATGCCCTTGACTGGAATTGAACCGGGGACAATTCAGTCCGCCTGCCAACACTCTGTCCACTGAGTCAAACCAGCCAGAGCACAATGATTTCTTAATAAATACTAAGAGTACAAATACTAACTTGGGGTCAAATTCTTACTAAACCTAAAAGGGTCCTCATTCGTACAAAGGTTGAAAACCACTTGTATTCCATTTCCCTGATGCGAAGTCAGCTAATCTTGACTATTTCCAGTGTCATACAGCTCACCTCCTCAAGGGGTGGTGGTATGTTTCATGACTGGGCCAATAAAAGGTGTTAAAAAGTTATTCCTCGTATTAAGTTGAAATCTATCTCTTTATATTTTTCCCATTGATTTAACTGATTCTAGTTTGAAGAAACAGAACCAGTACATTATGCCTTCTTCCAAGGAATAGCTCTTATCAGTTGCCAGCTTTTTTGTTTGTTTTTAAAGCAACTTATTATAGAGAGTTTTTGTCAAATCTAACCAAAATTCCTCCTATTGAAATATAAAATTGACAAATTAAAAAAAAGTACTTCTTTCTACAATTCTGGACCTTAAAAGACATGTAAAGGAATATAAAAAGCATATGTAGGTTGAATGGGCTGGGCATGTCTTCTCCATGTCCCAAAGACCAGAGCCCCAGTGGAACAACTCAGGCCATTGCTTGTGCAGGAGAGGCTTTACCCAAGACAAACTTACTTACTCCTCACTTACTCCTTTTGTCATTAGTACCGATGAAGCATATACTGTGCCACCCTTGACTTCTGCCGTTCTTCCCCACAGCCAGGAGACTTGAAGTTTCCCCCACACAATCCTGTGTGTGCCAACTTTTAGAAACATTTTTGAACCAAAAACTATCATTATAATTTTTTTTCCCTCATTCTTGCCCATCCCTTTCTTCTGTTTTCCTTTTAATCAGGTATTTGAGATAGTAAAAAACAAAACAAGACAGAAAGTTCTTTCTTTCTTCTCCTATCACTCTTTTCTCTCCACCGTTCTGTCTTGTGACTGAGAGACCACTGGTTTCCTTCTGAGATTGTTTGCCAACAATAATGTCTTTCTGAATTATCCATCTTAATTAAAAGTGGATGTCAGTGTTAAACCAGACTCCTGGCTTCACATTTTGATGAAGAATTATTATAGTCAGAACACATTGGACCTAGTGGCAGGTCACACTCTAATAAATGCTGAAGGAAGGTTGATTATTTTGCAAAAGACAAAATAACAAAACAAGCTAGTTGGAGCTGCCAGTCCATACTTGGCTGCCTCCTGTGTTCCCTGATTATCAGAGCCAGAATTAGCTATGAGTGGGAGACCATGCTTTTTTTCACCCAACTCCCACTTCATGTTGACTCACATGGACATTTCAAAAGGATTCCCAAGTACAAAATAATTTGCAATAAATAAAAATGCTTCATTTATAATTTAGGCCTTTTATCAAGGTCTATAAAGGAATTTTGTACTTGCTAGTTAAATGAAGTATATGGGAACCAATATCTAAATTTAAGTTTATGACTTGCTTCCAGAAGTCATTTCTTGGACAAGATCTTGAAAATTTTGCTCCTCAGTAGTTATTTCCACAAGTGATTCTTTGGCAAAATCTACTTATACCAGGATATGAAATCAACCGGGGCTACCTTTACCTGCTTTTCTTTTTTCTCATCTTAAGAAAACAAAAACAAAAACTTCTGCTCAATCAGAATGTATCAGTCTCCTATTAATTCTTTTGGGTCTTGTTCTAAAGAATTACCTAAGAGAACTAATGAATGCCAACTAGCTCTAGCTGTGATGCTAGAGTTGAATTTAGCTAAACCAACCCAATTGGGCCATCAGTTCTAAGGGCAAGAGGCCTTCTATAGCAATAACTGACTTGTCCTTTTTCATGAGAACAGGAAATACTCTTGTCATTTCTTACTAGCAAGGAAAAATTTCTGATTTCTCTTTAACAGAAAACAAGAAATTCTGCTGGTTGTTATCCCATGGTGATCATCTAAATACCTATGTAATGATAAGTTCCCGAGAATTCGAGGACTGGAATAAAGCCTTCAGGTAATATGGTCTGTTTCCAAGACAATCCTTTATGTTCATGTTAAAGAGTCTAAGTGTGCTCTTGGCTATTTCCTCACCATAGTGTGGCATTTTTCTCTACAAGAGTTATAGTGTTGATTTCTTCTCTTGGAAGCAGAAAGTATCTCTCTTATTCCTCTCTGAAAGTACTTGGAGTGTGTCTTTGGTACAATATGGAAGGAACATTACTAACCTGCCATTAGTAGGGCATATCCTTCAAATGACAATTTCTTAAAAAAACAAAAGTCATGGGGTGGTGGTGGCAGACAGAAGGAGGAAATGTCACAAGTAAAAGACTTGAGAACCATATCAACCCATTGCAATCTTATGGGCCTGGTTTAGATCCTGATTTAAGCAATACAATTATGAAAAGATACTTTAAGACAACTGGGAAATTTAATTATTAACTGGGCACTATGTGATGTTAATAAATGATTGTTAGTTTTGTTAGATATGATTATATATTGGGCTTATGTTATAAAAAAAAGTCCTTTTCTGTTAGGAATACAAACTGAAATATTTATAGTTGAAATAATAATATATTTGGAATTTGCTTTAAATATTCCAGAAAAAAAAGATGAAATAAGATTGGATAAATACTAATTATTGACACTGTGTTCATGGAGATTCTTTAGATTACTTGCTTTAATTTTTTATATATTTGAAAATGTCCCCAAAATACAAATTTTTTTAAAGTGAGAGAAAGAGCACGTCCTTTTTTTTTTTTTAAAAAAAATATATTTTATTGATTTTTTACAGAGAGGAAGAGAGAGAGATAGAGAGTTAGAAACATCGATGAGAGAGAAACATCGATCAGCTGCCTCCTGCACATCTCCTACTGGGGATGTGCCAGCAACCCTGGTACATGCCCTTGACCGGAATCGAACCTGGGACCTTTCAGTCTGCAGGCCGACGCTCTATCCACTGAGCCAAACTGGTTTTGGCAGAGCATGTCCTTTATTTCCCCCACTATTAATTTGTTATTATACTAGTAACAGTGAAAAAATATTATTCAAACCAGGTCTTGCCTATAATATTTGTAATAATTATAAAATAATCCAATAATTAATTACTAAATTAAATAACTATAATGACTGTTTATTTATTAAATCCTCACCTGATTTTTTTCTTTCATTTTAAAATGTATATTTTATTGTTGATATTATGTTTATTTATTTATATATATTTTTGAGAGAGAGAGAAAACAAAAACAAAAACAAGCATGTGTGAGAGAGAAACATGGATCAGTTGCAACCTAGATATGTGCCCTGACCAGGATGACATTCCAACCAACAGAGCCACACTGGCCAGTGCATGGTTATTTTTATTTTTGCTAACGGCAGTATTTCATGTGTTTTACAAATATTTCATTAATAACACTGTAGAATAGGTTATATCCGTGGTCGGCAAACTGCGGCTTGCAAGCCACATGCGGCTCTTTGGCCCCTTGAGTGTGGCTCTTCCTAAGCCTTAGAAGTACCCTAATTAAGTTAATAACAGTGTACCTACCTATATAGTTTGAGTTTAAAAAATTTGGCTCTCAAAAGAAATTTCAATCGTTATATTGTTGATATTTGGCTTTATTGACTAATGAGTTTGCCGACCACTGGGTTATATTATTCTCCTTTTGCAGTTGAGGAAACTGAGGTTCAGAGAGCTTAAATAACTAATGTAAGGTTAATAAAGCCAACAGATGGTGTAGCCTGAGGTTTGGACATGGAGCTATCTAATTTCAAAGCCCATGTTCTTTGCATAACTCGTGCCTCTTATTCTATTTGTAGTTTGGAGCCTTGCTGACTGGTGGAGTCAACTCAACTGGCTAATTAAGTGATTCTCTTAAAGCAAACCAGAGAATGTCATTTCTCTACTGAAAATCTCCCAAAGACTTCCATCTTACATAAACTTAACTCTAAAATGTTTACAGAATCTACAGGGCCCTCATGATCACCTCCCCCTTGCCAATTCCACACCTCATCTCTTTCAACTCTTTCCTTTGCTTACACTGCTGCAGTCATGCTGGCATCCTCATTGCTTTTCCTTAAATGGATGGAGCATCCTGCGTAGGCCCTTTGCTTGGTGTTCCTTATGCCTGAAATGCTCTTGCCCCAGATATCACATGGTTCACTTTCTTTTCTCTCCACTCATTTCCTTCAGTTGGCTGAAATGTCTTCCTTATCGGAGAGGATTTTCCTGTCCATCAAAATAGAATAGCACACCACTGAAATTTTGCTTTTCCTCATTACCTTTTAAAATTTTTCTTCATAGAGCTTATTACTCCCTGATGTTATTGTGCACATTTTGGGGGGTCTGTTTTCCTCCATAGAATGTAAACTCAGTGAAGACAGGGACTTTGCTATATCCCTGGAGCCTAGAACAGTGCCTGGCACTTTGAAATTGCTCAATAATATTTGTTGAATCACTGATGACTCTGGGCCTCATCAGTACAGTGATCTGGTTATGTATATCATGCCCCGACTAGGGAACATATGGGGCTGAAAGAAGTCGCTGAGAAAGGCCTGCAGCACCCTCTGATATCCAGATCTATCATTTCCTAGCTGCCTGCCTATCAAGTTTTTCAACTCTTTTTAGTCTTCCTTTCCTCATCTGTAAAATGTGATCATTATTAGATAAGTACATGATTATTGGATTCTTAGGTAGAATACGAAGCAAGCTTTCCAGCTCAAGTCTTCTTTTTATGGTAAATCAGAAGTTTCTCCCTCAGCTCCGAAAACTTTCTTTGCTTTCATAATTCCAGACATCGAATCAGGCAGCCAAGAGATTTTGAAAGGCCTTTGGCTGGAAACTGAGGATTTATTAAAGATGGGCTCTTCCTCTTGTTTGAGCATGTAGATGACATGGAATAACCTCTCTGATTCATTGAATTAGCTTTTCCAGTGTTGTTTATGCCACCAGGTGATCACTTCCCAATTTGATAAAAATCACGTCATAATGAGGATTAGATGGCACAAAAATGACAGTCATCTCTGCTGGATCTGTTACATTCTTTTCTTTCTTTCCTTTTTTATAAACCAAAATCCCTAGCATACTAAAAGTTTGCACAAAGACTAATTGTTGTTATAATTTTCCAGGACTTAATAAATTAGCCATTGTTATGAGATAACCTCAAAACATTAAGAGATCCAGACTAGGAGGTAAAAGAAATAATTTTAAAATGGAGCAAAAGTATGGACACATTAGTTAAACATTTTTTAATCCCACATAGTATTTTTTCAAACTTGAGTGGAAAGTGGTATAACCACAGGAATGTACATTAACAAAAGCAATAAGCTAATTAAATAACACACAAATGCTGTATTGTCTGGGTATTAATGCTTGAAGGTCATGTCTTAGTTTACAATGGTGAAGAGAATTTATTGAGGGAGGATTATTTAACAGGAATATTTTTGTCCTACAAGTTATGTGCAGGTTAAGATAATCAACACTTGTGGTGTGTGTGTGTGTGTGCATGTGCTTCTCTATTAGTAGAATCATAAAGAAGATAAATCTCTGCATCATATACCTCTTGCTTATTACATGGCTGGTGCTTAGCTCACAGGAACTTGGGAAGAGAAGGAAGAAGAAGAGGAGAAGAGGAAAACTGACACTGGGCATAAAGCTGGGGTTAGTGTTCTAGTCAGTTGGCTATCGTAAGGGAGACAAACTTGTACAAGTTCCTGGGGTTTAATACCTAACAGAGCAGGAAGCAAATGAGCACTGAGCCATGTGGCACCTTTTTCCTGCCATCTCTAAACAAACATAGCAACAGTTCAAAAGCACAAAGGTGGGTCTGGCACATGGAACTGGATTTCCTGGTGACTTTATCTCTGTCTTGGCATTTGGTCTATGTTTACAGTTTAAGGAACAGATGATGTAATGAAGCAAAGGAGGGAAGTACAAAATAATGACCATAACATAAAAGTATTGTTTACTCTGTGCTTTTTGGATGATAGAGAAGGGATGAAGGAGTCAGCTGTATTGTTTCTGCCTTTGGTTCATCTGTGGCCCAGGCTTACTCCACTCAACAATCCAGTTAGCCAATATTTCACCATAGCTACTGGAGGGCAAGGAAGGTTGTGAAAAGCATGTGATGTAACCATACTTTCAGGCAAACCTGTCAGGACTAGTGATACTAGATAGCTGCCAAGAACTTGCGATCAAGCATAAAGAAAGTGCCCAATAAATATTTGAAGAGACTCGACTGACCCAAGCTCTAGTAATATACTCTGTTCCTTTACCAATATAACCTATGTATTGCAGGTCTATGTTGGGAAAACTAACAAAGACTCAAAGCTAGTTTTGCTTATGTGTTCCTGTTTCATCTGGGGGCAATGGTAGGGGTGGAGATCATGGAGGAAAGGTCAAGAACACTAAAGGCATGAGGCTAAAAGAGAGTCATTTAGGCCCATGTCCTGCCTTGAAGATCTAAATGACAGTGTCAAATGGCAGCCTTGAGTGTGACTGTGTTGTGTTCTTTTGGCTAGCTTCTCTACTATAATTTTTTAAGGGCCTTACACAAGTTTAATTCAAAAAAGTCTTTTGGAAAGAGGTATGAGATACCATTTATGCAAGCAATATGGAATACTCAGTGGAAAAACTGATACGAGCTCCCTTTGACAAAGGTTTTACAGAGTCACTCTAAGAAGTGCAACTAACTTGTGAGACAACAAGGGACATCAGAGTGTTTGAGAGCTTTGCCACTGGGGGAGCCATGGCTGAAGGGAGCAGCATGGAGGATCAGACTAAAGAGACTGATCTCTACCAGACAAGAGTAATTCATTCTGGATATCACAAAATCTGAAGTAAATAAAATAACGAAATAGTCGGAATCTGAGACCAGAGTTAATGTAATATGAGAACAAGGCATCTCTGAATGGCTCTATCATCAGGTGGGTAGCATAGTTGCCTTATTTGCAGAGCAAAGAATGAAGGAAGAGGCAGAGACCACACAAAAATTATGTGGCAACGATATACAATTAGAACCCAGGAATGGTGGATTTCGAGAGTTTATTTGCCACTGGAAATTTCCCAGTGAGAACCACAGCCAAACAGAGTACTACTGAGTTCATGGAAACAAATTTTTACTAACTGGTAGTGACCTGAAAGAGTTAGAAATCTCTGATTTGGCCAAATTCAGTTCTTTGTAAGTAGTGTAAACCAGGGTTAAAGCAGAATATTTATTTTTACCTTGTCTTTTTGTGATGTCATTGATTCCTAATTTCTAGTTTTTTGACTTTCTGCATTCCCCACTAAGACCAATCAGCTAAAAAATATTTGGCTAGCAGAAAACAGGAAAATACTATGAATAGCAACTGAAGAGGTTTGTGTTATGAAAAAACATCATGGTCCTATAAAATCAACAAGGAAATCCTACACATATCCAATGATGACTTCTCATTTTTAACTGTAGCTCATTTCAAGTAACCCTTGTGGTCTAGTAACAACACCTTTTCATTTTTCTGTTGATCTGTTGGAACAGGTGTGAGAATATAGGGAAATTTCTTCAGGTCAAACTACTATGCAATACTAAGAGTAATATTTGACTGTGTGAGACATTTGTTGGTGTATTTGCCTTTTAAGCTCTTTGAAAAATGTTGCAAATTAAGCCAAATAGTGGACAGAGTGGCCGCTTTCAGGATCATTGCTTGATCACATCTTCTTTCCTTCTCAGTTCCTTGCTAAGAGCCATTAGATGGGCCAAGTGGAACTCTAAGTAGGAATAGTATTGCATAAGGTGGAATCTCTAAGATGTAAAGCCTGAGGTGATGAGGACTACAAAAAAATAAAAAATAAATAGAGCCTTGACCAGCAAGTTGGGGCTATCTCCATGTTCTGAACTCCATGAACTTTAAAAATATATATATATATATTTTTTATTGATTTCAGAGATGAAAGGAGAGAGAGAGAGACAGAGACAGAGAGAGAGAGAGAGAGACAGAGACAGAGAGAGAGAGAGAGAGAGAGAGAGAAACATCAGTGATGAGAGAGAATCACCGATCAGCTGCCTCCTGCATGCCCCGCACCAGGGATCAAGCCCGAAACCCGGGCATATGCCCTGACTGGGAATCAAACCATGACCTCCTGGTTCATAGGTCAAGGCTCAATCACTGAGCCACACCAGCTGGGCTCCGTGAACTTTTGGTGTATGGAGTACTCTGGGAAAATGGACAGTGGAGGGCTAGGGGAAGAAGAGAGCAGGGATTGGGGACAAGTCTGAGCAGCAGCCTGAAATTATGAACCTGGTTTAACAGGCCCGCTTGTGGATCCCACGCTGCTAGTTATTCGAGCTAAAAAAGCTAGTCATTATTGATTCTCCTTTCGTTCACCTTCCACAATAAATCCATTAGCAAGCTCCGTGGGATTTCCTACAGAGTACTGCGAATAAACACAGCCACTATTTTCTATCTTCACCCATATACCATCTCTTGTTTGGAAAACATCAATAACCTTTTAATTGGTCTCTCTGCTTTCACTTTTGTCCTTTTTAATCCTTTCCCACATATCAGGCAGAGGGAATTTTTAAAAGAGTAAATCAGCCTAGCCAGGATGACTCAGTGGTTGAGTGACGACCTATGAACCAGCAGGTCATGGTTTGATTCCGGTCAGGGCACATGTCCAAGTTGCAGGCTCAATACCCAGTGTGGGGCGTGCAGGAGGCAGCCGATCAATGATTCTCTCTCATCATTGATGTTTCTATCTCTCTCTCCCTCTCCCTTCCTCTTTCTAAAATTAATAAAAAAAATTATTTATAAAAAGAGTAAATCAGATACTGCCATCCTATTTATCATTATTAGAATAAAATTCAGATTCCTGCAAGGTTCTGATGTTCTGGTTGCCCTACCTGCCTCTTCAGACCTCATTTTATACCACTCTCGGGCATCACTGTTCTTGCACTTTGAATACTCCCAACTTGGTTTCACCTGGTGGACACTGTACTGGTTATTTCCTTTAATAAGAAGGCTTTCTCCCATCTATTTACATGTCTGCTGCCTCTTCAGCATTTAGTTATCAGCCTAAATATTACCACCTCAGAAAGGCCTTCCATGTCCACTTTATTTTATGTAGTGACCCACCCCACCGTCATATTTGCTAGTTGGAATGCATACTGTGTTGCGCTGCCCTATCTCTCTTCAGCAGAAGCCCTCTCTGCTGCCCCTGCTGTCCTGAGTGCTTGTTGGCAGATAGTCTTCAGCTGTCAGCCCCTTGAAGGTCTGCTTCAGCGCAGAGAGCAAGGCCATGCCCCTTCCTAGGGTGGCCCACTACCAGTGGAATATATAAAGTTCTGGACACCTCAGTCCCGCTCAGGACAACCCTGAAGGGTCATTCCATTCCTCATGGGGTGGGCTGAGGCTGTCATTGGGCCTGCTTTGTAGTGTGACTTCTCCATCTGCCCACTCTGGTTCCTTCTCCTTCCGTGCACAGATGTTGATCCCCAGCACCCTCCTTTGAAAACATTCTGCATACTAAATTCTCCCTCACTGTTGGTTGCTCTGTTATTTCCTTTATAGCATTTAAAATTATTTGAAATCGTTTTATTGATTTCTTTGTAGGCTTATTGTTTCTCTTCACTAGAATGTAAGTTGCATACACACCTGCCTGACTTCTTCACTATTGTATTCCCAGGGTCCTGAAACCTTGTACACCATCATCATCATAATAGCAAACACCTAGTATTTATTATATACTAGGTGCTGTCTTTATTTTTAATGTTTTAATATTTTTTTTTTATTGATTTCAGAGAGGAAGTGAGAGGAAGAGATAGAAACATCAATGATGAGAGAGAATCATTGATTGACTGCCTCCTGCACGCCGCCCACTGGGGGTTAAGCCCGCACCTTGGCATGTGCCCTTGACTGAAATCAAACCCGGGACCCTTCAGACTGCAGGCAGACACTCTGCCCACTGAGCCAGATTGGCTAGGGGGCAGGTGCTGTTCTAATACTTCACCTACATTAATCCACTTTGTCCTCGCAACTCTGTAAGGGAGATACTGTTATTTCCCCCATTTCTCAGACTGGGAAACTGAAATATAGAAAAAGTTAGTTGGCTAGCTCAGGGTCACACAGCTGGTAAGTGACAAGAGCCAGTATTTGGATCCAGATAATTAGGGTCTAGATCAGCCGTGGGCAAACTACGGCCCGCGGGCCGGGCCCGTTTGAAATGAATAAAACTAAAAAAAAAAAAAAAGACCATACCCTTTTATGTAATGATGTTTACTTTGAATTTATATTAGTTCACACAAACACTCCATCCATGCTTTTGTTCCGGCCCTCCGGTCCAGTTTAAGAACCCATGTGGCCCTCGAGTCAAAAAGTTTGCCCATCCCTGGTCTAGATTCTGTGTACTTAACCACTCCATTATGCTGTTGGTTTATTTTTTTGGCAGCAATTGTTCAATAATTGTTGAATGATTAAAAAAAGAAAAGGGAATAGTTAGATATGCTTTTCTAATTTGGGGATATCACCTATTTATTCATTTGACAAATATTTTCTGGGAACTTACTATATGCCAGGCACTCTGGTATACACAGGGAATACAGTGTGAAAAACAAAATAGATGTTATCCCTGCCTTTAAAAAGCTTGTACAAAGTATGAATTGTCACTTTCTCTCCTAAGATGGTAGTCTAGAAGTAAAACCATTATCATTGCTATTCATGATGTTTGGTTTTCTTTTCAGGTAATCAGAGTACCACACATACTTGTTCTACAGGGTATACTACTAGGTAATGGGACTGTGATGACAGTATTTCCTACACTCAGTGATTTATTTTTTTCAAAGATTGTACCATAGTCATCATCTTTCACTCTTAGTAGGGAAAAGAGAATGCTGATGCTGAAGCTCCTATTGATGATGGTGTTTAGCTGTAGGAAGTTACCCAATTCATTGTCTCGGGACTCCATTCCAGTTAGAGTTTGTCCCCTTTGCCTAACAGAATTCAAAATTTGAGAAGCTGTTGATTGATCCAGTTCAAATCACCTTCTCTGTGTCTTCCACAACCTCTCATTCAGGGCTTCCTCAGCATTACTAATTTGTAATTTATTAATAATACTTCTTTCAGTGTGACATACTATTGCTTGTTTGTATTGTTTCTCCAACCAGACCTTTTTTTAAATATAAAAAAGTAAAAAATTAGGTATTTGCTAGTGTTTGAGTTGTATTAGTGGTCTCCCTATTCCACCTCTCAATTATTAGAAAGAGGACATATGCAGTCTATATTGAAGAAAATATATGCTGAGTCTGTGGCATAGTGAAGAAATTGTTTCTCTTTCTCTCTCTCTTTTTTTTACTTCAAGAAAAATTGGAGCAATTTCTTTTTTCCCCTGTTTATACGTCTTCCTTCACAGGGGAAGAAATAGGCAAAAAAGAGTTAGGGAGTAAGCAAGAAGTGAGTCTTAGTAAATAGAATCAAAAGTAAGAATGAATTTTTCAGGGGAGATTCAAATAGAGGTGATTTGAAGGATGCACTTGGGCCTAGAAAAGGACACAAAAACATTTGACATCCTGGATCCTGAAAAAAGTGAAGACTTCTCTTTACAACAACCATAAGTAGTTATGAATGTGGATTTCTGATGCTTAAGGGATAAATATTCTGCAAAATCTCCAGGTCACAAATGATCGGCTTGAGTGCTCTGGAATAGTAATTCTTTTTTTTTTTTTTTAAATATATTTTTATTGATTTCAGAGAGGAAGGGAGAGGGAGAGATAGAAACATCAATGATGAGAGAGAATCCCTGATTGGTTGCCTCCTACACACCCCCCACTGGGGATCAAGCCCACAACTCAGGCATGTACCCCTGATTGGAATCAAACCTGGGACCCTTCAGTCCACAGGCCAACGCTCTATCCACTGAGCCAAACCGGCCAGGGCTGGAATAGCAATACTTTATGTTGTAAATCTTCAAGTCTTTGAAATCTGTTATTGCCCAAAGCCTGAATATAATTCACCAAATCCCAGATTGACCTCCCTATGGAATCAGCTTGTTGTTCATGATTTAAAAAAGGCAGGGAGAGAATTTGTAGAGTGAATTACTAGGTCCTGGTCTATTAAATGTGCAAAGCACAGGAGGATGGTACTGGAGCTTTGACATGAGTGGAGGGACTTGATTTTTTTTTGTAGCAGGAATGTGCTCGAACTTCCCAATGGCTTGAAAGAATGCCTAAAATTCTTTTACTGTTTTTGGTCACTGCTATTTCTCACAGAGGCAAGTGAATCTTCCTGAGCTACCGTGACTCAAGTAGGTGAGCCCCTCGCAAGCTGTGGAGAGCAGAGTTGGCCAGTGCTCCATAGCTTGGGCATAGAGGAATTCCTGTGTTTCTCACGCACGAGTGTCAGAGGGAGAGAGCCGTTGTAAATCTTTAAAGGCAACAGGAAAATTAATGAGCACTGCACAGAACAGGACCTTGTCAGCTCCATAATGGGCAGTGGGAGGAAGAATTCTGCTGTTTTTCCTCCAGGCATTTAGTGTAACTCAAAAACGCCTGCTTTGTGGTCATTAGCCAATTATAAGAGCTTTCCACTCTGAAGAATTTAATCATGTACTGCTTTCAATTCATTTGGAGGAAAACAGTATTCAATACAATCAAGATGATGAGTTCTATTACACTGAATTTTCCCTTTAGTGATGGAAAAGGAATATTTCTCTTAAATCATTTAGGACATTGAATGCTTGATAAAGAAGCCCTACAATCTGGATAAAGAGCAGGGGTCATTATAGCTATCTTCTGAAGGTCCTTCCCCATTAGACTGCGAGCTCTATGAGACTAGTGATTTTGTTTTGTTCACTGCTATATCCTCAGGGTCCAGAAGAAGTACCTACCAGATAGGAGGGTCATAAGAAATATCTGTTAAATTCATGAAGATCTACAATCCAACAAATGATGTTGAGAAAGGAGCGCAAAGCTTTAAAATAGCATTGTGCAGTTGATAGAGCATAAGATTTGAAATAAGACAGATCCCTATTTTGAATATTTGGCTCAGCTAGTTACTAGCTAGTTACTGGCCCTGGGCAAGTTATTTCACTCCTGTTAATATCACATTCCCTAACTGTAAAATGAAGTAATAGTGCCTTTTTCAAAAGGTTGTTCTGAGGATTAATTGAGATAATGATTGTGATGATGTTTAGTGCTCCAAAAATGCTGGTCCTACCCCTGCCTTTCCATAAATTATGTTGCTTCAGTAAGGAATTTACATAGCGGACTACCTATTCAGTGGGAGAATAAGAGAAAGCAATCATCTATTACCATAAAAATCAATTATAAAGAACTCTTCATGTTGTAGGGTATTTATTGTTTTGCTTATACATGTTATTTTATTTTCTGCTTAAGAAAGGAAAACCTATTTTATAAAGATACTAGAGGCCTGTTGTATGAAAAGATTTGTGCGATAGGCCTTCCTTCCCCTGGCTGCCGGCACTGGTTTTCCTCCAGCACCCGGGACCCAGGCCTTCGCTCTGGCCTCAGTGGAGATGCCAAGCCTCTTCAGTCTTCAGTCTTTGCTCGGGCTGGAGCCTTCAGTCTTTGCTCCACACCTGCATATGCAAATTAACTGCCATCTTTGTTAGGTTAATTTGCATACTCATCCTGATTGGCTGGTGGGCGTAGAGAGTGACACCAGTTTGCATGTTTCTCTTTTATTACTGTAGACTAGAGGCCAAGTGCATGAATTCGTGCATGGGTAGGGTCCCTTGGGGTGGCCTGCGGAGATTTGGCCCCAGCTTTTGCCCCCAGCCTCGCAGCCCTGTAGCCCCATCTGGCACCCTAGCTTGGCCTGGTGCTGACCCGTCACCTGCTCCACCATCCTGCCTGCAGAGCGATCGATCGGGGCTGGGACCCCTGCCCGGCTCCCTCAGCGCCTGGGAGCCTGGTGGTAGCCCCCCCCCCCCCACCCCCGGCCACCGCCAGTCACCATCTGCAGGGTGATTGGCGGGGCAATCGGGCCCCTGCTCGCACCTGCCTTAGCCTTGCCCTGCCCGCTTACCTGCTCTACCATGCTGCTGCGGTCCCACTCTTGTTGAGGCCCATCAGGGCTGGCAGCACCTCTAGTGACACCCACTGCCAGTGCTGTGTCGCTGACGCCCACCATGTTTCACGCCGCCCCCTGGTGGTCAACACATGTCATAGTCAGTGATTGAACTCTTGGTCTCCCAGTCAGGACAGTTTGCATATTAGGCTTTTATTATATAGGACTAGAGGCCCGGTGCACAAAAATTTGTGCACTCGGGGGGGGGGAGGGGGAGTCCCTCAGCCCGGCCTGTGCCCTCTCGCAGTCTGGGATCCCTCGGGAGATAATGACCTGCTGGCTTAGGCCTGCTCCCACGTGGCAGAGGGCAGGCCCAATCCCTAGGTGCAGCCCCTGGTCGGGCTCAGAGCAGGGCCGATTGGGGAGTTGGGGCGCCGCCCCCTGTCATGCACAGAGCAGGGCAGATCGCGAGGTTGTGATGCCACCCTCAGTCACGCTCAGGGTAGGGCCATTTGGGGGGTTGGGGCACCACCCCCTGTCACACTCAAGGCAGGGTCGATGGGGAGGTTGCAGCGCCACCCCCTGTCACGCACAGAGCAGGGCCAATCAGGGGGTTGGGGTGCTGCCCCCTGTCACTCACAGAGCAGGGCCCATCAGGGGGGTTGGGGCTCCGTACCCTGTCACACACAGAGCAGGGTCGATCAGGGGGTTGGGGAGCTCCCCCCGTCACGCACAGAGCAGGGCCCATTAGGGAGTTGGGGAGCTCCCCCATGTCACGCACAGAGCAGGGCCGATCAGGGGGTTGAGGAACTCCCCCCGTCACTCACAGAGTAGGGCTGATAGGGGAGTTGGGGCACCGCCCCCTGTCACACACAGAGCAGGGTGGATCAGGGGGTTGGGGCGACACACCCTGTCACACTCAGGGTAGGGCCGATGGGGAGGTTATGGCTCTACCCCGTCACACACAGAGCAGGGCCCGTGGGGGGGGGGCTTGGGGCGCCGCACCCTGTCACACACACAGCTGCAGGGTGATCAGGGGGTTGGGGAGCTCCCCCCTATCAGGCACAGAGCAGGGCTGACCAGGGGGTTGGGGCGCCGTCCCCTGTCACGAACAGAGCAGGGCGGATAGGGAGGTTGTGGCCCCGCCCCCTGTCACACACAGAGCCGCAGGGCGATCAGGGGGTTTGGGCACTGCCCCGTCACACTGACCCTGGTGCCGGGAGGCCTCTTGGCTCCACTGATCCTGGTGCTGGGAGGCATATTACCCTTTTACTATATAGGATAGAGGCCTTGTGCACAGGTGGGGGCGGGCTGGTTTGCCCTGAAGGGTGTCCCAGAAGGGGGTCCCTACTGGGGTGCCTAGCCAGCCTGGATGAGGGGATGATGGCTGTTTGCAGCTGGTCACACCCCCTTCATGGTGGGGGTCCCCACTGGGGTGCCTGGCCAGTCTGGGTGAGGGGCTGAGGGCTGTCTTCAGGCTGGCGGGTGACCCAACCGCTCCTTTTTTTCTTTTCTTTTTTTTTTTATTCTGGGCCAGCTTTAGCTCTGAGGCTTGGCTCCAGCTCTTAGGCCTTGGCTGCTGAAAGCAGGTATCTGGTTTGTTTGGGTTCTATAATCAAAACACTGTTTGAACTCCAGCTCTGAGATCCCGGCTGGCTGAAAGCAGGTTTCTGGGGTTTTGTTTAGCTTCTATATTTGTAACAATGTTTCAAACTGCAAGCTCAGAGGCTGGCAGCGGCAGGCGGGGAACGTTGGAATCCTCCGTCACTGAAACAAGCAAGCCTCATGTTAGCTTCAGGCTGCCTGGCTGCTGGCCGCCATCTTGGCTGGCAGTTAATTTGCATATTTCCCTGCTTAGCCAATGGGAAGGGTAGCGGAGGTACAGCTAATTACCATGTCTCTCTTTTATTAGATAGGATTGGAGTCCTGAAAAATTATCTGTTGCCAAATGTGAGGCTTTAAATACCACTTCTCAATAGTTTTCACCTATTCCTAGTAGGATAACATATGGGAAGCAATTGAAAACTTGGAGGCATCTTTCCTAAAGTTAATGTTCTTTATTGAGACATTTGGTGAAATCTGTTAAATTTTGCAGGGTACTAATTAAGTATACTTATAAGTACTGCATTAAAAAAATGTATTCACTGTTTTTGTTTCAAACTGCCTAATATAACATTTATCAAAGGCAGAGAACACGTTTATAAAAATATCCAGTTGTACATTCTCAATTGTTATGAAAAGCTCTCTAGGTTCCTGGAGGTCGGTGCTGGGCAAGTCTCCATGGGTAAGAGGTTGGAACACATAAGTGTGTGTAACGTGAGTGTATCTGAGGTTAAGGAATTCCATTTGCTGTGATGCAAGTTGGGTACTTTTCCTTGATTTGCCCCCCCATACCTATCAAAGAAAATGTTATCCTGGATTTTATTTTTCATTTACAGGATTGGGGGGAAAAATGTGAAGTCTGTGTGGATTATTATTACATTTGTGGTTTGAATCCTCATTTCTGTGAGACAGTATGTTAGGCAGTTACCCATATTTTCCTTTCCCAATGCTTTTTCACCTTCCTCCTCATTTTTTAAGCCTCTCAGTGTGGTTCAACTGAGTGTGTGAGTAGGATTGGCACTGCCTAAAGGGAAATTAGGAAGCTACCTAAGCAGCCTGATTTATGAGGCATTGAAAGGCACAGCTGACCAAAAATATCTCCATCATTGGCCTACCATCCATGCCTAAAATTCTCATGATAAAAATCACTCATTAAAAGTTTTCTGCAGACACGCATGGCTTATTTGGGTAAATAAAGCATTGTGTTAGGGAGAAAGAGGGAAGTGAGAAACCGGAAAAGTATCTCATTAGAATGATTTATTTCATCTTATCAATCTATCAGTCTTTTGGTGAAGAGTAGCATCTTGACAAGTATGTACAGATACTGTTCAAGGCTGGAGGGAAAGTTGGGAGTTTAGAATTTTGTGTAGTGTCTTCATGGAGACTCTGAGAAGTATGAAGTCAGTGAGCTCCTGGAAGGAGATTGCCCAAAGTGGATTGAGAAGATATCAAAGACACATTTAGGTATTTCACAATTCTGTTTAGGCCAGGTTAGGAAGTAGTAAGGTACATAAAAGCTGGCGGTATCTCCTTTAAACTTCCCTTTTCCACCATCTTAGTTTTTGGATAACTATAATAGAACTAATGATTCTGCTATTCATAAAATAACATTTGTGATGAAAGCCAAGTAGACTTATGACTAGAGGAAGATATATTTGCAGAAACAGAAGTGATGAATAATTCTACGACTTTGCTGAGGCTGTTCTGTAGGAGTGTCTAGAGCAGTGTTTCTCAAAGTCTTGTCTATGGACCACATGTATCTGGTGCTTATTAAAATGTCTGGTGGATGGGCAGAGATCAACCAATGAACTTGTATGCATATATGCATAACCCATGGACACAGACAATAGGGTGGTGAAGGCCTGGAGTGGGGACTGAGGGTGGTCTGGAACAGGTCAATGGGGGAAAAAAGGATACATATGTAATATTTTAAACAATAAAGATTTTTAAAAAAAGTGTCTGGCCCTTGTTCTCACCCAAACCTTCTAAAATAGACATTTTCAAGTAGGGGCCTGGACTATGCATTTTAATGAACATGTCTACTGATTTTTATGCACATTATTTGGGAATGATTGGTTTAGAGGTTTCATGAGATAATAGAGGTTATAGATATGAGTTCTAGAGATGGGTAAATCAGGGCTCAAATACTAGTTTTGATTACTTGCTTTACTTTGGACAAGTTATTTAACCCCTTGGTCCTCAGTTTCCACCTAATAATAATACTGACTTGATAAGGTTATTATGTGAGGTCTGAGGAGATAAGTCATGTAAAGTTTAGCACAACACCTGGCACATAATAGCAAAAGTAATAACCATTATTATGATCAGTACATATATTGAAAAAGACTCTTAGTCAGTGCTTTCAGATAGCAAATATTTTATTGATTATGTACTTTATAAATGACTAGAGGCCCGGTGCACAAAATTTGTGCATGGGGAGGGGGACCACTCAGCCCAGCCTAAACCCTCCGGGGATGTCTGACTGCTGGTTTGCAGGAGGCAAGGAGTGCTCGCTGGCTGGCTCTGCCCCCCGATCGCTGCCGCTGTTCGCCTCCCTCTTGGGAGGCAGACACTCAATACAGGAGCATCTGCCCCCTGGTGGTCAGTGCGCATCATAGCAACTGGTTGTTCCGCCATTTGTTCCGCCATTCAGTTGATTTGCATATTAGGGTTTTATTATATAGGATAATTTAGCCTGGCCAGTGTGGCTAAGTGGTTGAGCATTGACCTATAAACTGGGAGGTCATGGTTCAATTCCCAGTCAGGGCACATGGCTGGGTTGCAGGCTCAATTGATGTTTCTCTCTCTCTCTCCCTTCCTCTCTGAAATCAATTAAAAATATATTTTAAAAGATAATATAAAATTATCCTATATAATAAAAGGGTAATATGCAAATTGACCCTAATGGTGGAATGACTGGGAAAGACTGGTTGCTATGATGTGCACTGACCACCAGGGGGCAGACGCTCAATGCAGGAGCTGTCCCCTGATGGTCAGTGCACTTCCACAGGGGGAACACCGCTCAGCCAGAAGCCAACTCATGGCTGGCCAGCGCAGCAGCAGTGCTAAGGATGTCTAGCTAATGGCTTAGGCCCACTCCCCGGGGGATCGGGCCTAAGCCTGCAGGTGGACATCCCCCAAGGACTCCTGGGCTGCTAGAGGGCACAGGCTGGGCTGAGGAACCACCCCCCCCCCCCCCGAGTGCATGAATTTCCATGCACAGGGCCTCTAGTATTTCAGTATGTGGCAAAACCAATTGGTTTCTTAATTTTTTTCTTTTGTTAATCCTCACCTGAGGGAGGATATTTTTCCATTGATTTTTTTAGAGAGAATGGAGGGAGGGGGGGAGACAGAGGAAGAGAAACATCAGTGTGAGAAAGACACATCAATTGTTTGCCTCCTGCAGGCACCCCATCCAGGGCCAGGGATTGAGCCTGCAACCGAGGTATGTGCCCTTGACCAGAATTGAACCCAGGACCCTTTAGTCCACAGGCTGATACTCTGTCCACTAAGTCAAACCATCTAACAGCGGTTCTCAACCTGTGGGTCTCAAACAATGAAAATACATCCTGCATATCAGATATTTACATTACAATTCATAACAGTAGCAAAATTAAAATTATGAAGTAGCAACGAAAATAATTTTATGGAGGAACTGTATGAAAGGGTCGCGGCATTAGGAAGGTTGAGAACCACTGGCTAGGGGCTAATTTCTTAATTATTATTACCTAAGGTTTCTCTGTTGCTTTATCTTCTTTAGCTTTTCTAGCTCCTCAAACACATATAGTAGTAAGAGAGTTGGATGGGAAAATTTTGTAGAAGATATTTGGAAGTAACTCACACAAGTCCTGGTATGTAGTAATGGAAGAATTGTTTGACTGAGTATGTTCTACTTTGGAATACTTCGCATATTCTTACTAGAACAAACCGTCAGTGGTTGCTTTCTTCTCATATCTTTATCCCTTGCTTTCTGCCTCTTGCTCTCTCTTCTTGATTAACAAAGTGTCTACATTTTTAAAAATATATTTTTATTGATTTAAAAAAAAAAGAGAATGGAAGGGAGAGGGAGAGGGAGAGAGAGATAGAAACATTGATGAGAGGGGAACATCATCGACTGACTGCCTCCTGCATGCCCCCTACTGGGGATCGAGCCCACAATCCAGGCATATGCCCCGACCAGGAATTGAACCAGAGACCTCTTGGTTCCTGGGTCAACACTCAAGTGTTGAGCCACACAGGCTGGGCAAATGTCTGCATTTTTTATTTCCTGTCTCTCTCTGGTGTAATTACTTCTAATTCATCTTGCAAGCAGGATTGCTCTACATAACAAAAGTCAGAGAGGACGGAATTGATTTGAAATGGGATGCCATTGAATTTTACAGTTTATTCAGGGTCATTTTTGATAAATGCAAGAGTGGACCTTATGTCTACACAAAGCTCAGAAAACTAGATCAAGAGCAAAAGAGCAGAGGTAAGAAATGGACTCTTACTATTTCACCTTAGTATAAATTATGGAAAGCAGTATTACTCTAGTGACAATGTAACAAAGAGAAAGGTACCAGAAAATTATGTAATCACAGAATGGAATATTAGGATACATTATAATATGCAGTATGGAGAAGAAAAATGGGAGACATGTTGACCGTTAGTGGACTTCCATCAATTAGGATCTAAAAGAAACAGCCAATGAGGAAAATGGTGCAGTTGGCATCACTTCACCTGGATTCCTTTCTCAATGCCAGATCTCATTTTAGTGTTTGAAATGTGAACTCTGAGAGTTAGAATGCCTACGTTCAAATCCATTTTCCACAGTCAGTATTACCTGAGAATCCTTGGACAATTTAGTTAATCTCTCTGTGCCTCAGTTTCCTTATCTGGGAAATGGAGGTAATAATAGCATGTACTTCAGGGGTGCTTAGGAAGAGTAAGTAAGAATAACACATATAACACTTAGAAAAGTGCCTAGCATGTGGTAAATTCTTAAGTATTAATTCCTTTTAATATTATCTTATTATTTCTTATTCACTGAGTTTGAAATCCATGGTGATGTCCTGGCTGAGAAGGATGTGTTCAGGGAGTTTCTGAGCAGACCATTTTGCTCATATTGTGAAAATTTGCTGACAGTGGCTATTTTTCTTTCAGGAAAGCAAGGTTCTCTGCCTGTCTGCCATTCTCATTTATTCAAATTAATGCACTATAATTTGGTTATTCCTAATACATCTTGGATATTCTTGCATTTATAAATTAATTCATTATTAGTGATCACACTTTAGAATATGGCCACTCAGCTGTGAGTATATATTAATAAACTAGAGTTAAATTCAGCATTTACTAACACCCTCTTTTTACCGAACATACATTTCACATTTTGAAAAATACCTATTTGGCCCAGTGCATATTTTTTTCTTTCTCATGACTAACACTCTGCTTTTTCATTATTCGGTATATATGAGCTGACTAGTAATAAATATGATAATTTTTTCATTAAAAAAGTTGCGGTTCTCAAACAGTTATTAATGCTCAAAGAGTAGAGAAATGACTAAATCACTTTGGTGAAAGTGTAGGAAAGCAAGGACAAGGACATGATTTAAAAAAAAGTATTCTCAGATAAATCATTCTTCGAGAGACTTAAAAAACATGTCATGCAAGGCACACCCCTTTGCTTTTATTCCTTTTTTATCATACCAATCTCCCTTGCAAAATTGAGGTTGTTCATAAATATTTTCCTTCCAGGCTGTGGGAAATAAGTCTTGAGTAACTTTGGCTCTTTGATAAAATTAGGTTAGGAGACTGCTTATCATTGAAACAATGAACACAAAAGCAATTCAGTTCTGGGGCCTCTGAAAAACTCCTTAGCAGCCTAGGCAGTGCTCCTGCTCCTTGTTCTCAGGCATTCCAGGGGAGTGGCCAAGGGACAGCCAGCACAAGGCATATTCAAGGTCCTTTTTTCCCACCCTGTAGAGTTGGTAAGTCTCTGATCATTCAGAAAAGGATTTATTTGGCAAGAATCCGAAGTATCCCAAAGAACTATGTTTATCCATAAGAGGCCTTGCTCTCTGTTTAATATAGCCAGAGGGACATTGCTTTTTGGACTCCTGGTCACATCCCCACAGATTTGACCTCATTTAGTGGACACTATTAAAAGATTATCGTATTACTGAGAATTTCCATTGCATCAAATACTAAATATTAGTAACATTCCTCTCTGGGGAAAATGATGTAATAACAGCATAGACTAGGTTGACCTCAGGCAAATTACACAGAGGTATGTGGAGATTATGCAACTAATCTGCCAACAACCCGACAGTATAGAGAGAGACTTTCCCAGTAATTCTTGAAGTGTTCAGGTTCATCTGAAGCCATAGATGGAAGTTTTGTTCGAATCTGTTGCCTTGGTACCGAGATCGTTATTTTGAAAGATGCCATGGAGGAGAAAGTGTACATAGAAGTGTGGCAGAATGGTGGAATGATAGAATGGGAATGGGGTCATGGGCCAGCTAGCTTATGCTCCATTTTGTTGTTTACTTTTACAAATGCGAAACACAGGGTTTCTTTCCCTTTTTCCACTTTGGACGCCGAATGATGCTCATAAGAAATTAAGACTGCAACTGAAGTGCTGCAAGTGATTTGAGAATCAGAACCTTAAGAAATAATTATACCAATGACCTAATTTTTGGAACGTTGCCAGAAAAGGTGCTCAAAAGAGCATCTAAGAAAGAGAGGACTGGGAAGACATATTTAGGCTGAACAATTTGGTAAACAATCAAAATTAAATGCTTAGTCATACCTTTCCTTGAACTTGCTTTTAAAACAATTGATTACATTTTAATTTTTTTTAAAAAAATTACACATATAGTACATGATCAACAGAAGAAAGTAAAACAGTACAGATATAAGCAAAATAAAAAGGGAAAATCTCCCTCCTTCTTTCCCCTACAAGTGCAAATACTGCTATAACCCTGCTATCCTTTAGACCTTTTAAAACACTGTATGTATTATAAATGTGTTTTGGAGCGGGGGCTAATACTATATGTATTCTGCAAATTTTTTCACTCAAGAATATAGACATATTTCTATTCTCTTAAATAAAGGACAATTGTGTTTTTTAAAATGGTTAATAGTTATTTTAAATAAAGTGAAATGGAAAAGAAGGCAGCTTGGCAATTTTGAAACTTAAGCAAGTTTTATATTTGATGTATTTAAGATATTTTTCTTGGTATGAATTACTTACCAACATATTTTATAAGTAAATGATATCATACTAGATAGTGTTCCACCTATCTAGTGGAACATAAGATAGGAGTAGGAAAGCAGCTGAGACATGCTATAGGTGATAAATGTAGATATCATTAGAAAATGTATAGTATAATTACAATTCTATAAAAGGTATGTATACTAGTATGCATAAAAACAATCTAGTAGTATAGAAACTAAAGGCCAACTATCACAGGATAGTTGAAATATAGGTATTTTTCCTCATTATAGTTTTCTGTATTTTCAACAATGAACTTTTATTACTTTTAGAATTAATTAAAAAGTAAATGCAATGCATCTGATAAAAAATTTATGTCTAAGTACTACAGAAGCTAAACTCATCTGAATTAACATCCACTCCATCCCCAAATTCCATAGTAACAGAGTAGAAACACTAGACTCTGGTTTGATTTTCTTAATTTAAGGAATTAGATTTGAGTTCTCTCATTAGAGAAGGCAATCTTTAGCATCATTCAGAGTTGATCAGAAAATGAGACAAAAATCAGGAGATAATATTTCTTTATTACATATTAAAAATTAACAAAGCAATATATATATATATATACATATATATTTTGCAAGTCCACAGGACCTCAGGAAAAATATATGTTCTGTATGTGAAATTAATGTTATGGTACTGTGGTTCATGTTTCGTATATTCAAATACAGAAGAAACTATATGTAGAGTGATTATACATGGGTACAGAAGATGAATAATAATGAAAAGCTGTAATTTTGTGAGCTATCACATACATTGTGTCAAAAAAATGAGTAAGTACAAATGACCATATACTGTTAATAAAGAAAAGGAGGAAACTGTTTCAATATTTACGTTTAAATACTAAAACACAAAAATAAAACAAATTCTGTGTCTACAAGAATTTTTGAAGTGTATACAGTGCATTGCAAATAAATGAGCTCTTTAAAATTTAAAGTCCATTTCCAGCAAGGTACTCCAAACATAAGCATATTTTTATACTTATGATTTCTTTCTCTTATTTTAAAGTCTCTTTTTGTTTATAAAAATGTTTCATCATGGCTGATATCTCCGGAATCTAATCTCTAGCCTGAAGCTGAGATTTCATGCAAACATATTCGCCTTTAAGGTTGCATCTTCACATATTTTCTCCAAGTATTCAGAGTAAAAAAGTACAACTTCCTTTATCTGGTCATGTTTGTCCACATTTAGTGGCAGTGCTTCTGTTTCAGTAGGCTTTCTTACACACGCCCTTTTCTTTTTTTGCTGTCAACAGCGTCTCCCAACTCACACAACACAAGTGATAGGTAGTAAAGTGCTTTATACAGAGAAATACTATATAAATGTGGAGAGGTTCCTCTTAACATGCCACAGGGCAAAGTTCACACTCATCACACAAGAGAAGGCTCTTTTTAAGAGACACCTTTTCTGATAGAAGGGTTGGGATTCCTTAAAATCTTATTACTTTAAGTAGCACAAATGTAAGTAACATATCTGAAGCTGGGAGAAGTCCTTGTTATATGTATTGCTCTTAATGGATTATTGTTAAATAGCATACTGCTATTAAAATATTCTTAATAGCTATGAATTTTAGAATCAATTCTATAGAAAACAGGTATCAGCATAGATTTTTTTTTCATTTCTCTTTATGAAACAAAGTGTATTTAAACATGGACCCAAAATAAATAGACAAGGCCCATGCATTGGAACATTTCTATACATTTTGGCACTTAAAAATATTCCAGTTTCATTATTGAGTTCTCCTTTCCATTAAGCTTGTGTTTTATCCATAGAGAAGTGCCATTATGTGCCATACACCTTTATTGCTACTTGCACTCTCTTTTTAAAATATCCATGACTTTTCTTCCAAGAGATGGTTTCCAGCGCTGGACAAAACTTTTCATATTCACAATTAGTTTGCCTGTTCTTACATCCTCATGTCCTGCTACAAGGTACTCCAAACCTAAAAGAGAACAAAAGGAGCTATATAGTATCATAATTTATTGAAGGGGAGATGTGACTTCAGCAATTTTATGTATGCATAGTTAATGGTTTTATATATTCACGGTTGAATTGGGAGTAATCCTATATAATAAAAGCCTAATATGCTAAGTGTCTGGTTGTCCGGTCGGCCATTCAACCAATCAAAGCATAATATGCTAATGATATGCTCAGGCCACTCAACTGCTCGCTATGACGTGCACTGACCAACAGGGGGCAGATGCTCTGACTGGTAGGTTAACTTGCTGCTGGGGTCCGGCCAATCGAGACTGAAGGAGATGGGCCGGACACTCCCTAGAGCCCTCCTGCAGTCCCTCCCCAGCTGGCCAACCTCCTGCATCCCTTCCTGGCCTCGATTGTGTGCACTGGTGGTCCCTCAGCTTGGCCTGTGCCCTCTCACAATCCAGGACCCCTCAGGGGATGTTGGAGAGCCAGTTTCGGCTCGTTCCCGCAGGCCAGGCCGAGTAGACAATAACAGATGACATGCAAGAATTCATGCAATGGGCCTCAAGTAGACAATAACAGATGACATGTAAGAAGCATTTATTAAGTGCTTTACATGTATTATCTCATTAATCTTGAAAATAACCTTTTAAGTAGGTATTATTTTTCTTCTTGTTTTACAAATGAGGAAATGGAGGCTTGGCATGATCAATAACTTATTCTGTGTCTCTCAGTGGTAGCAGCATTTTGACTTAAGCTCAGGTCTGTCTGATTACAGAATTATTTACTCTGTACTATACCACCCTCTATTGTAAAGAAGTAGGATTCCATGGGCACTTACCACATTGCTATAAATCAGTATTTCTTGGGGACTCACTATGTGTGGTAGTGTATAGTAAGGAGAATTTAATGAAAGTTTAAAAACTGTTTGGGAAAACGTATCAGAAGAGAGCTATGGGTAATACAAAAATAGCACATATTTACTAGATAAAGTTGATGTGCTTTTGGAATATAGGAGGTTTATTTGTTACAAATTTTAAAAAAGATTTTTTTGCTGTTGTTAATCTTCACCTGAGGATATTTTTCCATTGATTTTTAAGGAGAGTGGAAAAGTGAGGGAAAGACAGAGAGAAACATTGACGTAAGAGAAACACATTGATTGGTTGCTTCCTGCATGAGCCCTGACCAGGGTCCAGGCTGGGGAAGAGCCTGCAACCAAGTTATGTGCCCTTGACTGGAATCAAACTCAGAACCCTTTGGTCTGCAGGCCGAAGCTCTATCCACTGAACTAAACCAGCTAGGGCTAAAAAAGATATTTTTATTGATTTCAGAGAGGAAGGGAGAGACAGATAGAAACATCAATGATGAGAGAGAATCATTGATTGGCTTCCTGCATGCCCCCTACTGGGGATTAAGCCCACAACCTGGGCATGTACCCTGACAGGGAATTGAACCATGACCTCCTAGTTCATGGTTGAAGCTAAAGCACTGAGTAACACTGGCCAGGCTATTTGTTATACATTTAAAAAAAAATGGTGAGCACTGACCAGACCTAGCGCTGACTTTGTAATTCAAAATTCTTCTCAGGCTAACAAATACATACATAAAATATATATGTGTTAATAAAAAGAAATATGATAATATCCCTCAGTAGATATTTGTAGTAATTTGTAGTATTTTTCATTAATATTATACACTGAGTGGCCATATTATTATGACCACCCCATCAGTACAATGAAGTGAATTAGTTATGCAAATAATAATAATAATAAAACCTTGAGAGTATTTGCTTAGGAAGTTTTCAATATTCAGTATTTTTGGAAGTGTCAAATGAAGTACTGATGGGGAGGTCAAAATAATCTGGCTGGTCATAATAATCTGGCCACTCAGTGTAGAACACAGCAAATAAGTAATCATGTTTATAAAATAAAAATTTCCAACCCAGCCAGCATGGCATAGTGGTTGAGGCCTATCTATGAACCAGGAGGTCACGGTTCAATATCAGGGCATATGCTCGTGTTGCAGGCTTGATCCCCAGAAGGGGTCGTGCAGGAGGCAGCCAATTGATGTATTTCTCTCATCAATGTTTCTATCTCTCTAAAATCAGTAAAAAAATATTTAAAAAAACCCACAATCTCAGCTCTAGCTGGTTTGACTCAAGTGGATAGAGCATTGGCCTACGGACTGAAAGGTAGCCTGGTTCAATTCTGGTCAAGGGCATGTGCCCTGGTTGCAAGTTCAATCCCCAGTAGGGGGCATGCAGGAGGCAGCCAACCAATGATTCGCTCTCATCATTGATGTTTCTATCTCTCTCTCCCTCTCCCTTCTTCTCTGAAGTCAATAAAACAAATAAAGAAACCTCAAATTAAGGGAAAATACTAGATGTTAAAGCTCAATTGAAAATTTCAATTTAAACTCATGGTTTTAAAAATACATATGTATACTTGTTTATTCACTGAAATAACCTAGAAAAATGTCATTCAGTGAAATTATTGGTTCAGGAAGGGATTACCAATTGGTGTTAAAATCATTAAATGAATGGTTAATGGGACACGTGATATTTGTATAGTGATTAAGTAACACCACATGCATTATTTTTTAATCTCAAAAGGAAAAAACAACTTTGGTCAGTGGCTCAGTTAGTTGAGTGTGGTCCCATGTACCAAAAGGTTGTCAGTTTGGATCCCAGTCAGGGCATATACCCAGGTTGCAGGTTCCATCCCCGTCGGGGTACGCACTGGAGGCAACCATCAATGTTTCTCTCTCATATCGATGTTTCTATTTCTCCCTCTTCCTTCCTTTCTCTAAAATCAATAAAAACAAATCCCAAAATGTCCTTTTGAGGTGGTTTGTCCTTGCCAGGATCACATACTATCTGGTTTTTAAATCCCTCAAGTCTCTTTTATTTAAGTACAGTTTCCTTTTATTGTTGTTGAAAAAATTGTTATTGTTTAAGAAACCAGACCAGGGATTTAAAGGGAAAACAAAAAAGCCCAATGGAGAGATCAGACTGTTATCACTGTAACTCAAGTGTCAGTTTAGCAACACTGATGGTGGGTCATCAGGTCCTATGTGTCTTCTGATGTTATTTGACACAAAGTACCCAACATGAAGTATATAACACAAAGTGTCATGAATTCAAGCCAAAATGTTTATCTTGATTCTATCAAGCTTGTCTTTAAAGGTTACAGAAAATATTGGAGGTATAGGGACAAGCTAAATGACACCCACAAGGAACCAACTAGACAAATGTAGAAGGGTAGAGTAGTCTCCAGGACAGCTGGTCTGGTTTCTTTCTTTTTTTTTTTTTTTTTTTTTATAAAATATATTTTATTGATTTTTTACAGAGAGGAAGGGAGAGAGATAGACAGTTAGAAACATCGATGAGAGAGAAACATCGATCAGCTGCCTCCTGCACATCTCCCACTGGGGATGTGCCTGCAACCGAGGTACATGCCCTTGACCGGAATCGAACCCGGGACCTCTCGGTCCGCAGGCCGACGCTCTATCCACTGAGCCAAACCGGTTTCGGCAGCTGGTCTGGTTTCTTAAACAATAACAATTTTTTTCAACAACAATAAAAGGAAACTGTACTTAAATAAAAGAGACTTGAGGGATTTAAAAACCAGATAGTATGTGATCCTGGCAAGGACAAACCACCTCAAAAGGACATTTTGGGATTTGTTGAGAAGTCAGAATACGGTCTGAGTATTAGATTATATGAAAATAAACTAAAATTGAAGATAAAGATCATTAACTGAATAAAGTGGGCTACATATATTATGATTTTATTTTGGTTAAAATAATGACATGTATGTGTACAAAGAAAGATCTGGAAGGATTTTCACTAAGATATTAACAGAGATTATCTCTGGAGGGCAGAAATGTGAAATTTAAAAATTTCCCCTAAATTTCTATATCTGTAATGTATCTATATATTGCTTCTATAACAATAAAAGGCTTATTTTAGAAGTTTATTAAAACAAGTCAATCCTAAGTTAAAGATAGCTATGATGGCGTTTTCACAAAAAGAGAGATAAAAGGAAAATAATGACATAGCAAGGTTTAGACATTGGGGAGCACAAATGTCTGAGGGATTATAAGGTATTTAAATTCTTTAAAGGGTTACCTTAGCTTTTGCATGAGAAAGAATCCCAATCCTGCAGGACACTCAACCAACTGAGCCACACTGGCCAGGGCTGAAGTGCTAGTTTTGACATTCGAAAACATATGATTAATGAATGACTGAAAGTATATATGAATTAGGAATGGATGACTTTGCAGGTATGACTAATTAGTTTGCTCTTTTTCCAAAGTAGCAAAGGAAGCAAGTTGGCCTGTTAAGGTTTCAGAATTTTCTTATCAGCTTTCTTTGCCCATAGCTATTGAACTTGTAAAAATGGAAAAACAAAGTGAAATGAAAGAGTGTCTGGTTTTGCTTTGGCAAGTTCCAGTCTTTTCTTCAAAGTGAGTAAACATGTTTTCAAGAATTCTTTGAATAATTGTGCTTATGTTTTCAATTGTGATGAACTCAGTTGATTCCTTGACTGTTTGGCAGAAATCTGATTAGGAAGTATAGTTCACTTCCTGGAGAGTGGCTCAGATGGTCGAAGCTTTTGTTTTTAACGTCTGGCTAACAAACGGAGCGGATTTTCTTCTTCTTTTGCCAAGATAGTAGAAAGTGCTTATAGGAAGAGCCCCTGTGCCTCAATTGTTGGGAAATAGGACACAGATTAATGACTCTTCCTTTCCTGTATTAAAAAATTCAAGATTCTGATTACTTAATTTGTTCTTTGAAACGATATTTATTTATTTAAAATGTTTTCTTTTTCCATTTTTAAAAATTTAAATTAATTTGAATGAAATACTGAAGGCGTAAAAAGGGTGTGAGCGTCTATTTAACAGTAGAAATAAAGTCAAGAATTGTATATCATTGTTTAGATGGTTTGGGTTGAGGTAGATATTTTATTGATAGTTTCTCTCTCTCAGTTATCTGTTTGTTTCCCTCAGATTTTTGTGTCAAAGATCACAGACTTCTTATTAATATAACTGGTTTCCTGGACTTATATTTGGAAGGGATTATATCCAGAAGAGAAATTATGCACTTGTTTCAACAGTGCCGTTGAGACACAGAAGGCAACTACACAAACAGAAATACAGAGAATTAAAAAAAAATATTTGATGGCTGGTGTGGCTCAGTTGGTTGAGCGTTGTCCTGTGCATCGAAAGGTTGCTGGTTCGATTTCCAGTTGGGGCACATGCCCAGGTTGCGGATTCAGTCCCTGGTGAGGGTGTAGAAAGGAGGAAACCAACTAATTGATGTTTTTCTCTCTCTTTCCCTCTGTGTCTAAAAACATTTAAAATCAATAAAAATATTTTAAAAAATCAATAAAAACATATTTTAAAAGTTATTTGTGATCTGTCCAGTGCTGCTCAGTGGTTAGAGTGTCAGCCATTGCACCAAAGGTCTTGGGTTCAAGACCTGGTTAAAGGCACATACCTGGGTAGCAGGTTTGATCCCCAATTGACATGTCTCTCCCTCTTCCTCCCTCCCTCACCCCTTCCTTTTCACTCTATCTAAAAATTAATAGAAAAATATCCTGGGATGAGGATTAACACCAACAACAAAAAGTTATTTGTTTTTCTAGAACTTACTATTTGGAAACTATGTTACTATTATTTAGGTACTAATGGTAGGCAATGGGGACACTGTGATCAAAAATCTAAATCTTGTCCTCAAACTTAATGAGGGAGACAGTTAAAAAAGCAGTTTATGACACAGTATGACGAGTGTACTTACAGAGTGTAAAGGTATGAATCCCTGCAAATTCCACTGCACTTCAAGTTTCTCTAAGATTCTACAAGGCTTGTTTGTTTATTTGTTTGCTTGCTTGTTTATTTCTGCTGTTTCTAGTTTAAAACCAGAATGATCACTTAATGAAAAATAAGATGCTAACTTGAGAGTTGTTTCCTATCCAGGAGAAACAGATGCTTCTCGTGCAATAGTAAAAATGAATTCAATAGTATTTGCACAGATGGAATTTTGCATTTGAACTTCCTTTGGGAGCAAGTTCTACCCAGGGAATCGTAATAGGACCTAGCTTTCAGATAAAGTGTTAGTGGCAGATAAATTCATGAAAGTGTTTTCTATGCTACTGACACCTGGAACCAATCTGAGACTTCTCTTTTAGGGCAAAGAATATTATATTGCTGGATTTTAAAGTATTATACTTTAATACAGCACCTGGAAGAGAAATCGTTTTTTGATGTCAGTTCAAAGAATTCCACTTGGGCTTTCCCCAGACTTCAGATGTGAAAAGGAGAGATGCTCTTTGCAGAGTTTATTTAGGTTGTGGTTCAGAGACTGTAAGACAAACAGCAATTCAGCAGAGAGAAAGTAGAAAAAAATCTAATGCTCACCAGGATTGAGGATTGGACAAGTACAGCCTCTGTTAGTCCATGATTCTGGATATAATGTTCGCTTTCCTCGTAAAATTTTCAATTTGGTAGATTTTAAGACTTTTTTAATCTTCACACTGACCTCAGCATGAGATCCTTTATCATGAGCTGATAAAATCTTTATTTTTAGCACTGTAACAACACAATTCCCAAAGTCAAAATGCATAAAATTTCATATCATCTTTTGAGGTTTGAACAAAAACTTAAATATGCACTTCAGAGTATAATGGAAAAGTGAATTAATGATGTATCATTAGGCTCAGCAATTTGCTACTGGCTTCATCTAATTTATATCAACTATACTCTTCTTAGACATTTACAACTGCTACTCATTCCCATATCACTACCCTAAAAGAATATCGCCATTTGCCTCCTGGAAGTATAATCTTAAACACATTCAGCTATCAACTAAATAGAAAGATGTGTAGGAGGTAGAATTGTTGTCCTGGTTTTTATTTAGATTCTGATTATATTATACTCTTCTGGTTGATTATGTATAAAGTTATGACAAAGAGCAAATGTTACTAACAGTGTATATTTTAAGTATTCTAAAGAGATTAAATAATATTATTGATTATTTAATCTTCTTCCTCTGGTGTAAAATGCAAGCTGACTGGGGTTAGGGAGGCTGTCCTTCTATATGATGGCAGAGCTCCAGTATGACTCATGATTCCATTATGCTCTAAGATCTGTGAAATAGATGGGGGAGGTGTTAAGTAATGGAATAAGTTGGGGAGGGGGAGAAAGTAAACCTAAGGAACAATGGATGCAATATTCTGTATTATTAGAGAGTTCTTACTAGCTCATCTATATTTTGATGAAAGATTGTGTGTAATGAGAGAACCCTATCCTGGCTGGTTCCATATCCATACGACTAGAGAGCTGTCTTTTTAGAATCATCAAGTTTTAGACTTTGAAGGGGTCTTAAGAGCTCATCCAGTTTTGTTTTATGCATGAGGAAGCAAGTTTTAAGAAGTTAAGTGAACTGCTCATGTTTGCATGATTTGTTGGTTAGAGGTAGAGTTTGGACCAGAATCCTGATGGGATAATTGCATGGGATATGTCCCTTCATGTACATAGCATAGTGCCTCACACATAGCCAATGCTCAAGGGCTATTTTGGTATGTTGGGGTATTTTTTCACTAGACTGCAAACTCAGGGAATTTGCCTATTCACAACAATAGCTCAATAAATATTTGCTAAAGGAATGATCAAATCAAGTTTTCCCCCATTAAGGTAGAGAATGTGGTGGAACCATTCCTTGGCGCCCCCCTCCCCTCCCCAAGACTATAGGTGTATAGTACTTAATAAGATCAAGGTATTTCGTTACATCATTAAGAGCATTAAAATTCTCCTAAGCAGAAAGTAATACAGTTGTATTAAAAGATGCCAATGTGGTTGTTTGTAAATTCAGTCAGAGAGCTACTGAATCTATGTGATAATGAAAACCAATTGATATTTCCATTGAACTGACTGACTGAACTAAATGGTCTTTTTGTTGTTGCTTTTGAAAGTAAATACAATTCCCTCTAAGTAAATACTTTTCCTTATTAGGCACTATATATTTCAAAAGTTTTATTCTATTATTTAGTCAAGTTGGCCAATGAAAGGGGAGAAATATGCATGTAATTTTAGATAAGATTTATGAGGTTTTTAACATTTACTTTTTTTTTTTTATCTCTTATGAGATTAAATACAATGTTATCAAGAACCTAAACACTTGGTTTCAGAAATCATGACTTAAAATTTTCTCTTCATTGTAATGCATATTTCAGGCCCTATAAGTTATGGAACAATATAAAGCCCAGACACTAGTCAAGAATATGTTGGCAAGCCCTAGCCTGTTTGGCTCACTGGATATAGCATTGACCTGTGTCCTGGGTTTGATTCCAGTTATAAGGGCACATGCCCGGGTTGCAGGCTTGGGTTGTGGGCTCAATCCCCAGTAGGGGGTGTTTCTTTCTTTCTTTCTTTTTTTCATTTCAGAGAGGAAGGGAGAGGGAAAGAGAAATAGAAACATCAATGATGAGAGAGAATCATTGATTGGCTGCTTCCTGCATGCCCCCGAACCCCCACTGGGGATTGAGCCCACAACCTGGGCATATGCCCTGACCAGGAATCGAACCATGACCTCTTGGTTCATAGGTCGGTGCTCAACCACTGAGCCATGCCAGCTGGGCTCATCGTTGATGTTTCTATCTCTCTCTCCTCTCCCTTCCTCTCTGAAATCAATAAGAAAAAATAAAATAAAAAGAATAAGTTGGCAAGATCAGCTATCCTTAATATTTAATATTTATATTTAATATTTAATGGTAAACATAAAATTGTTTAGAATAGAAGGTAGTAACAATCTGTATTTAGGGTAGTGACATTTTCTTTATATGCTGCATTTTCCTGGTATTTGAAAGATAGAGAAACATAGAATATACATAGAAAGCAGAGAAAAAAACTCAGGCAGTCAGCTCATCTCAGAATATATATCCTCTTACTCCTCAGAAATATACCATTTACTGAGCATCTAGTAAGTGAAAATTAATGTGCTTTTCAAAAATCTCATTTCATGGGGAAGGTGGCATCATCTCTATTTTACAGATGAGGACGTCTGTAGAAGTTAAGTTACCCATCTCATAAACTAGAAATGAAACCCATATAGGTCTGAACCCAATGTCTGAGCTCTTGAAATACTGCTTTATGAAATACTGCTTCAAATTGAGTTCTGCTTTATATTACCTGATAAACTGCTACAGGAATTGTCCAAGTGGCTAGAGCCTTCCCTTTTAGATTACTAAAACAGGAAGCATCCATAAGAAAGGATTATGTGTCATTTTTTTTCTTTTTATTCTTTGCTTCTTCTCCTTATAATATGATAACCTTGCCTTGACTCACCAGGGCATTCCACACCATCTCTATTAGGAAAATCAAGGCCAAGACCAGAATACTGTACTTAATATCCTATATAATAAAAGCCTAATATGCTAAGTGTCCGGTTGTCTGGTCAGCCATTCAACCAATCAAAGCATAATATGCTAAAGATAGCTAAGGCCATGCAACTGCTCACTATGATGTGCACTGACCACCAGGGGACAGACAGGTGACCAGTCGCTATGACGTGTACTGACCACCAGGGGGCAGACGCTCTGACCTATAGGTTAGCTTGCTACTGGGACAGAGCAAGACAGGCCAGACACACCCTGGCACCCTCCTGTGGTCTCTCCCCGGCTGTCCAATTTCCCATGCCCCTCCCCAGCCCCGATTGTGCACCAGTTAGGTCCCTCGGCCTGGCCTGTGCCCTCTTGCAATCTGGGCTCAGGGACACCCCTGAGTGCATGAATTTTGTGCACTGGGCCTCTAGTTATTATATAAGACTAATGTTTTAACATATTGAGAATGTCACATGCCAGGCCTCCCATTTTCTAGGAAACGCTTCATACTTAGTTTGAATAGACTCTCAGAAACATTTAAGGACTTTAGACTCACCATATGAATATTTCATTCCACAGAATGCCTTGGAGTTTCCTAAAACCTGTTCCTTACATTCACATTTACCTACAGAAATAAAATGAGAAATGATGTTAGTTAGAAACAGAGAGAAGAAAAACCATCAAGTAAATCCAGGTAACATAACTCTTTAAGACTCGAGTGATTCACACAACATCATCCACAGATATTAAGAAACCATGAAAAGCCATTCAGGAGAAATAGTCACTGCCTTGGCCTGTGTGGCTCAGTTGGTTGAGCATTGACCCCTGCATGGAAATGTTACTGGTTTTATTCGGGTAGGGCACATGCCTGGGGCATGCAGGAGGCAGCTGATTGATATTTCTCTCTCTCCCTCTCCCTTCCCCTCTCTCTCTAAAATCAATAAAAATATATTAAAAAGAGAGTAATAGTCACTCTCTGAAAAAATTCGTTGTTATCCAGTGAAGTATTGACCTAAGAGAAATACAGAAATGTAGAAATACTGATATATTTTAATGCTTGCAATTGATGAGATAAATAGAGTCCATGCTAATGGAATGGAACAACTAATAGATAACCTATAGAAAAACAATTATATTTTTATAATTAATGTTCACCACCACCACAAAAGTCAAATGAAATAAAATAGTTGGGCAGTTCTTTGAAGGTAATGCCATGAAATTAAAATAATTTATTGAGCTCCTATTGTAAGCAGGACATGGTGCTCTAAACTTCAGAGTATATAAATATGAGCAAGGCATGATTCTTGCCTTAAGATGTGCAATTCAGTAAGGTGAATAAAGCAAATATATTAACAGTGATAAGTGTTCTAAGATGGGTACAATTTTCTTGGTTGGGAGGTCACATGTTTAAATTAATTTGGCATTATCATATCAAAAATATTAGAATGGAGAGAAAATGAAGGCAGAACCAATTAGAAGCTAGTGAAATTGATGATAACAACAGTAATTAATTTGAGTGCCAGGTATAGGCCATAAACTATATAAGGAGAGTAGGATTCTGGTGAGACACATGGTGATATTGACTAATTGGCTCTAAAGCTTCTCTAGGAATCAGGGAATGAGATTTGCAAGTGGCAAATCACACTGGAATTAAATAGTGAGAAAGAAATCAAAGGTGCTTAAAATGAGCTGTTGTGATTTGTTAAATAATATTGCTTTTAATCTAAAACTAGCAGAGAGGATTACTCATTCAGAAATTATAGTAACTTAAGTGAACAGCCCACAGCTTTTGACAATTCCACCAAAGCAGGACAGTATAAGTACCATGTTATAAAACCTAAAAGAATTCCAAAAGTCATATATTATTTCTCAACATAATGTTCTTCTCCTTAGTCCTTCAGCCTATCTATATATATAAAACCCTAATATGCAAATAGACCAAGTGGTGGAACAGCCGAACAACTGGTCGCTATGACGTGCACTGACCACCAGGGGGTGCGTGCGGAACATGGCGGACGTTGGCAGCAGGTGGCAGAGCATGGAACATGGTAGGCATCTGCCGTGGTGGGATGGTGGAGCAGGTGAGTGGGGGCGCCAGGCCAAGGCAGGGCGATGGTTGCTGTCATCAGGGTGAGCCTCTGGTGGTTACTGAAAATTCTTTGCTCCCATGCACTGTGGTCCCACTGGGCGCTTACACCTGCTGCCAGTGCCAATCCCGCTCACATCCACTGCTGGTGCCTGGCACAGGCCCCGATTGCTTGGCACTGTCAGTGGGTGTGAGTGGCAGCTGCTGGCCTCGATTGCCCCTTAGGGTTTTTCCACCTCCCCCTGCTCCTAAGGGACAATCAGGGCCGGCAGCTGCCTCTTGTACCCACTGCCGGTGATGGCCCGCTTGCACCCACTGCTGGCGCTGGAGCCGCTGCTCACACCCGCTGCCGGGGCCCAGCACCGGCCCCAATCGCTCCGGACAGCAGGGCCGGCACCATCAGTGTGTGGAAGCAGTGGTGGCGGTGGCAGGAGCGGGCTGCCAGCAGACAGGGGACTGGGCTGTGGCAGGAGGGGCCAGGCAGAGGTGCAGAGCATGGGCCGAGACCTGCTCCTGTGCCCACCACAGCCTGGCAGCCCACAGTTCCTTTCAAGGTGCACAAATTTGTGCACTGGGCCCCTAGTAGGAACATATGTAAGTATGTTATTTAAAGATCTTTCTTTGGCTGCTTTCCAATACTCTCATTTCATATATTAGGACATCAGACATGAAAATTTGCTTTTGAATGAATCTTTGTTGATCAGGCTTCAGCCTTAGTTTTCTTAAAAGAAATCTGGAAAGGGATTAAAACCTGTTTAGATACACTCGGTATCAGAATGTTAAAGGGAGGTTGGAAGAGAGAACATTGCTTACAGTTCTTTGGTACTAAAAGCAGTTTTGTTGTACACAAGGTGAAATTTTATATCTGATGTTCTCTACCTCACAAGAAGTGGTAGAAGTTAAAAGCGACTTTTTGGTATAGGACATTATATTCCTAGTTATGGGAACTCATGATAGGTAAATAGGTAGGCAGGCACATATATTTGAGAATAAATCACAATGCTTAGGTAACTGATTATCACTTTTGTACTGAAAAAAGATGCCCAAGAGTACTATTCAATACCGAATTGAAATATTGCTGTTTAGTAGGAAACTGAACAATGTCTTCTGCAATCTGGAGTTCATCCAGATGAATTTCAGAGGCTCTCTGAGGACATCATAGACCTAACAGCTGTTGTGAACACTAGAGTCTGGAGTCATTCTAATGCCAGCATGTTATGCGCTTAATTAGTGTGCTGCCAGCTCCCTGGTAACAAGATGACTGGCTTAATGAATGTCCTAAAAAATTGACTTTTATAGACTGGCTTAGCAGACAAAGTTGAAGAATTATGAAAATCATTGTGTTAGAAAAATGGCAGGAAGCTTTCAAAAGTGATTATTAAAATCAGAATTCAGACTATGTAGCATTAAGGCAAAAAATTAATGGGAAATATTTTTTCTTTTTCAAATGCAAAGAGAGAAATATGACAACATATTTCCCCGTTCTTCCCACCTTCTTCCCTCTTGTGAATTAAAATGAAACCATTAGGAAAATGATCATAAGATTATGTTAAGTGAAAAAAACTGTGATACGGAATTACAAGTATCAGTGTTTCTCAAATTTGGGTTCTTGATTCTTAAAGGGCCCATGAGTTCTTTTTTTTTTTTTTTTTTTTAAATATTTGTTCTTGTAAACTAACGACATTTGGGCACATATAACTGTAAACATAACCTTTTCTTTAAAAAATATGTTTTTATTGACTTTTAGAGAGAGGGGGAGGGAGAGGGATAGAGAAATAGAAACATCAATGAGAGAGAAACATCATTGATTGGCTGCCTCCTGTACACCCCTATTGGGGATTGAGCACAAAACCCGGGCATGTGCCCTGACTGGGAATCGAACCCTGACCTCTTAGTTCCTAGGTCAACACTCAACCACTGAACCACACTGGCCAGGCCATAACTTCTTTATGAGAATATACTGAAATTGTAGTTTTTAACTCTGCTTCAGCCATACTGGCCTGTTGCTATTTCCAGAATTAGCCAGGCCTAGTCCCACTTGCTGTGTCTTCTACATAAATGTTTTCTCCTCTGTTATCTGTATAGTTGAGCCCCTTACCTCCTTCAGGTTTTTCCCCCTCAAATGTCACCTTTCATAGGACTTTCCCTGACAACCCTATTTAAAAGTATGCCCCTCCCAAGCACTTCTTACCCCAATCCGTTTTATTTTTCTATTATACTAAACATCATTATATTAAATATTTTATTTGTTTATTAGTTGTCATCCTCCACAAGAATAAAGACTCCTTAGAGGCTGGGATTTTTGTCTGTTTTGCTCAATTACTATAATTACAATATTTGTATATAGTATGGGTACTCAATAAACATTTGTTGGACGAAGGATGAATTTATAAATAACTTCTACAAATTGGTAAGAACATTGCAAACAGGAAAGTCGCAGAAAAAGAAACCTAAGTGACCAAGAAACCATGAAAAGTTACCAACCTGTTAGTAATCAGGAACAGGCAGTTTAAAATGGCAAGATCCCATTCTATACCCATCAAATTGGCAAAAATTGAGAAGTTTGATAACACTAACTTTAGAAGTCCAATAACTGTTGAGTTAAACTGTGAGTGAATTAATGAGTTAGATTAGTGATTTTATGTGCCATATAAAAAATTGTTTAATATATACAAAGTATTAATGAGGATGTGGTGCAACAGGATGTCATACCTTGCTGGTGGAATGCAAATTTATGCAACCACTTCAGAGAGCTATTTGCAATATGTGGTAAATTTGACAATAGCACACCCATGACCCAGTAGTGTCTAGGTTGTGCCCTAGAACAGGGTCAGCAAACATTTTCTGTAAAGAAACAGATGATAAAAATTTTAGGCTTTGTGGGCCAAAGCAAAATTAATGATACTATGTAGGTACTTATATAACCACTGAAAGTGTAACCATTTAATCCTTAGAGCAGGTGGAGCTTATAGATTATAGAAAAACAGATGGTAGGCAAGATTTGGCCTGAGGACCATAGTTTGCCAGCCCCTGTTCTAATGAAACTCCTTCTCAAGTGCACAAAGTCAGATAAGAGAACATTCATGGTAGCTTTATATATGACAGTGAAAAACTAGAAATTGGAAATACCCTAATAGGCAAACAATGGGAGAATAAAAAGTGGTATATTCATATAATAGAATGGATAAACTAAAAGTTGTACATATTCAGGTCAAAAAATGAAAGTGAATGATAAACACTAAAAATTCAGATTAGTGGTTATTCTGTGGAGTAAGGGAAGCTACTGGGGGCTTTAAATGTATCTGTAACACTTTAAAATTTAAATGAAAATATGAAACAATTATGACAAAGTGTAAGATTTGGTGACACTAGGAAGTGTGTATATTGGTTATTAAATTATACTAGAGGCCTGGTGCACGAATTCATGCATAGGTCAGGGGGAGGGACCTCAGGAGGTTGGCCGGGTGCGGGAGGTTGACTGTGGGAGCGCACTGACCACCAGAGGGCAGTTCCTGCATTGAGCATCTGCCCCTTGGTGGTCAGTGCGCTTCATAACGACCGGTTGTTCGGTCATAACAGTCACTTAGGCTTTTATATATATAGATTATATTAAATTTTATTAAAATAAACATATTTTAAAACTTATTTTAAGTTTAATTTGGATTATTTAGTGAACACTTTACAACCAAATGCTAATACAAGATTTCATGCATTTATGTTTGTGTTAAGGAGCAAGTCAGTGCTAAATGGAACCACTTGATTTTCTATGAGAAAAGAATAGAGGCAGGATGGACACAGAAATTATGTAATCCCATCAATATCACAGCATGCTCTTCAAATGAAGGAGCTGATAAACATCATAGGAAAATTGAGTCAGAGGAAATAATAGTATGGACTTGGTAAATTCAAAGAACCATATTTATGTGTTTTGGCTTCAGTAAAAATCACTTTTCATATTCAATTCATGTTGTTAACTTGAATTTTACTAGTTTTATTATTTGGCTTACATTTAGTTTGTAAAATTGTTCTTATTTTCTAGTTATAAAAAAGCTATAAAAATGAGTTCACAGCTTGCCTCTGCTTTGTACATATTAAGTTACACTAGGTAAGAACATTTTTCCTTTAAATGGACCTGTACGTTTCCTAACCTGATATATTGTTAGCTCTCAACTGTGTAAAGCAGCATGTTTTAGAGAGAAGGAAATACACCAAAGTATTAACAGTGGAGTAATGAGATTTGGGTGACAATTTTCCAAATTTTCTATACTCACTACTTATGTTACTCTAATAATTTAAAAAAGTAAAGAAAAGTTTATTAAAATACCTCTTAGTTATATTTAATAGTTTTATACTTATGGGAATCACTACTTTATTAAATGTCAGAACTAAAGAGTTCCCCTATAGGATCCAAAAGCTGTTCTCTGGTTTGTTAAGAATCATTGTTTGTCAAAACCAGACCTGGAAATACATTATATCATTGTCTCACCTGAATGTCGAAGTGCAGAAAATCCTTGCTCATCCTCCCACTCCCAGGTTGATTCACTCTTATTATTAGTGGAATGGAAATCAGGAATTTCATGATACCAGTCTATGTCTGTGCTGCTAATAAAACAGAAAATGATGAAGACATTATTAAGGAATTTCTCAGAACTTGAATGAAATGACTACTTTTATAGAGATTTAAACGTTTTCAGCTACCTTTTCAGAAACAAATAGTGTTTTAAGGACCTATTTATTATTAAGAAGAATAATTTGTTTTGCAAAATGAACTAGACCATCTCTAGAATCTTGCAATAACAAATGGCTTGAATCTCAATTTGACAAAAATTCTTTAAAGAGATATGTAAAGCCCGGCCGGTGTGACTCAGTTGTTGAATGTTGACCTATGAACCAGTAGTTAGTTCACAGTTGGATTCCCTGTCAGGGCACATGCCCTGGTTGCCAGTAGTGGGCATGCAGGAGGCAGCCAATTGATGATTCTCTCTCATTATTGATATTTCCACCTCTCTTTCCCTCTCCCTCTCTCTGAAATCAATAAAATAAAATAAAAACACATAAAAAAAGAGATTTGTAAAGACATCTTTGCTCCACTGATGGCATACAAGATTTTCCATATCGCTACCAGATCTTCAAAAGAACCTGAAAGACACATAGATGAGAACAAGAGCCATGCACATTCACCTGCTGATGCAGTCTCCTGTGAGAGGGTCGCAGTTCCCTGCACAGTCACAGGGCCTGCAGCCGTAGTCTCCGAAGCCCCAGTATCCCACCATACACCTGTCACAGTGTGGCCCTGCCACCCCGGGCTTGCAAGGGCAGTCACCATTACTGGGGTCACAGAAGGTCACTGAGCTGAAAGGAAGGACGGCTGATCCAACTGGATGGCAGGAACACACTACAACAGAGAGGACATACAAGGACTGATGAGTGACTGGATTGTGGAGACTGGGCCTGCCAATCCCAAAATGGCTTCCTTTTACTACACAGCATGTCTCCGAGGCACATCCTTTAGCCAGTTGGTGTATACTCAGAGAATAAAAGCTAATTAAATTACAGATAAGAAGATAAAATGAGAAAAGCACGTCTACTGCAAAACAAACCGCATTATCTATAATAATAAAAGCATAATATGCTAATTAGACCAGCTGTCCTTCTAGATGTCCCTGTGGACAACCTTCTGACCTTCCGGATGATGCCAGGGCTGTGAGGGAAGCCCGGGTCCTGGGTGGCAGAGGGCAGCCGGTGCCGGCAGCTGGGGGAAGGAAGGCCTAATGAATTTCATGCATCGGGCCTATAGTTTATTATAAAATTGAAGGCATTAAATATGAATGGATTTTGGTTGGGGGATGGGAATGAAGACAAAGAAGGAGCAATTTTGTGATAAAGGAAAAAAAAAAAAGATGAGTACGGTGTTCAAGAAGCCAAAAAAAGATTGTTTCAAGGAGGTAGGCAATATCAGCTGTGTCAAATGCTGATAGGTCTAAGGAGATGAGGAATGGAAATGGATTATTGCATTTCACAACATGAGGGCCACTGGTGTCCTTGATAGGGACAGTTTCAGTGAAATAGTGAGTAGCAAACCTAATTGAAGCGGTCTTGGGAGAGAATGGCAGTAAAGGAAGTTGAGCCTGAGAACAGACACCTCTTTTGAGAAGATTTCCTATAAGGGCACAGAAATGTAGTGACAGCTAAACCTGAATGGGGATGTGAACTCTAATGAAGGTGTGAGTTTTGTTTATTTTGTTTTAAGATGGGAGAATTTATAGCATGTCTGGAGTGTGCATTGAGTGGAAAGAAGTTGAAGTTTGACGTTTATCACACATTTGGAGAGAATGTATACTGTATAGCATGAATGTATCAAACTGCTATGTGAAAACTTTAAAAGAAATCACATATTCCAATATAAACATTTCCTCATTATGAGGTGAATAAACCAATAGTGCCTTTATCACTCAGGTAAGTCAATTTTGTTCTTGACAACATATAGGGGAACCAGAATAAAGACCCACATCTAATGTAATATATGGTATCCCACCAACACCATTATCTTTTTCTCTAATAGAAAATTCAAGCCTTTCTGGGATTTAGCCCCTCTGTACTACCATATATTTTAAAACCTACACAGATTTCAGGAATGGCCAGAGAAGAATGTGATTCTGTCACGTGGGCTAGTGGATTTCTGTCAATGTGACTTTTTACATAATTACCAGATAAAAATACCACTTGCAAACTATGCAGAAGTAGCTCCAGGCAGAAGGCCCTGACATCGTTCACAGCATACTTTTTCAGACTGCACACCGAGGCTTGCCTTGCATACCGATCTCCTGAAGTTTGTATAGCAGGCAATATCTGACACTCATAATCTACATTTCTTATTTTCTTCCAAAATGCAAATGTATTTCCTTCTTGCTTGGGGAAAAATAAGAGGTTTTTCTTAGATTCTGGTTCAGGTTCTGATTCTCCAAAGTATATTTCTTATTAGTTGTTGATTCTAAAATGTAACTCAAGCACTTAATTTTTACCTATTCATTATGATGAATGTCAAAGTTACAACCCAACTGGAGTGACATAAATCCTACTGCAGCTTTGTCTTTTCTTGTTAGACATGAAATCCAATAGTAAACATTTGCCCTAAGCTGCTCTCACAACCAAATTAGCAAAACAAAATTAGTTAAAATGACGTTTTTAACTCCTAAATATTGTTACAAGATTTCTTTTAAAATGCAAATGACTAATTTAAAAGAATATATTCTATACTGATATGTCCTGTTATAAGAAAACCTGAAATGATAATACAAAGCATTCAAAACAGATACGATAGAGAAAATGGGTACTTTCATAAACGATTTCACAATAGGTTCCCTTTAAATAATGAATTTAGATACTTGCTAAATGTTATACGAATTTTATTTACAGATATGTGGTTGCATCAATACACCTATTGTGTGAAGCACTGTTTCTCTATGGAGTACAGAAAAGAGGACATGAAGCTGCTCTGGAGTATATTCTACCAGAAAACCTAACTTGTAATGAAACAACAGATGAACATGTTTTCTAAGTAACCTTCTGCATCTGTAAGGCTCTGAAATGAGTATTTGTTTCAACCACAAATGCTAACAATAAATACAGTTGTTTGAAAGTTACCTGTAACATGTCTTAGGAAGATCTCTTAGGAAGACAGAAAATAAAACAAGGACAGTATAATAGACTTGGTAAGGGCACAAACTTAGGAGTCAGACTAGATGAGTTCAAATCTGGTTCTAAGGTTTATTCCTTTGTGGAATTAACCTCCTCAAGACTCAGTTTTCTCACTGATGAAGTAAGAAGTATGCTATAGGTTTGTGTGAGGATTAAATAAGATGACGTATATATGTAGCAATGTGTCAGGCATTTATTGGCATCAAATGCTCAAAGAATAAATATTATTATTATTATTACCTAGGTGAAACATTGGTTTTAAAATGCTCATCATTCATTCATGCCTTCACTCACACCTTTGTCAAAGAGTTCTTGAACTTTAGAGTTAACATGAACTATGCTAGGGGCTGAAGACACAAAAACGAGTACAGAGTCACTATTCAGTAAAAGAAGAGAGATAGGCAAATAAATAATTACAGGGCAGTAAATGTTATAACAATGTAGTCCAGGGTGCATGGGAACACAGAGGAAAGAGCAATAACTGCCTCGGTGTAGATAAGGGTTGTTTTGAAAGGAAATTAATGATCAAACTGGCTTTCAAAATAAGCGGAAATTTCTTGCTTTACACCTGGAAGAAATTTGGAGGCAAATGGCTTTCTCCACGATTCTAAGTCCTATAGAATTAGGTAACTTGCCTGTTACATGTTTCTTTCTTTGGATTAAAAAAAAAATCAATCTGCTATTACTGTCCTTTTGTGGATCAGAACATGTTGAGGAAAAAGTAGGGTCTGATCTATGGTCCTGCTGCTTATAGAAAGGTACCCTACAATGTAATGTAGAACTAGAGTCACAGCTGTCAACCCATGTGAACATAAGTATGCACAAATGGCAGGAATATAATGGAAAAGTTATGGCTTCCTTTATTCTGATGGGGTTGCTAAAGCCTTTGGTGGTGGAGTCATAGGAAACCATTGCTGTCTTTTCATCTTTATTTGCACCTTCACTAGACTCCTAGGAGTTTGTTTGCATGTCTTTCACTCAGAGAGTGATCCATGATGCCAAGCGTGCTGTAGACACACCCAGTTGTGTTCAGCATCTTACCCTTTTGAAATTGCCAGGACTCCTTAGCATTACCTTATGACTCTAGCTTTTTGCTATTCTGTTTGTAAAAGCTATACTGGGAGCAAAATACCCTGAAAGTATTTATTTCTGATTTAGCTTTTCTAAAAACAGAACTCAGAGTTCAAGGCCCTCAGCTGGGAAAGAAGCTGTTGGTCAAGCCCTTTCATCATTGTCCAGTGGCCACTCCTCAGTGTGCTGCCCAGGCTCCCAACATTTTCTCCTGAAAAGGCCAAGGCCCTACAGAATTTCTTATGGGGAATTTTTAACGTCAAAGCTATTTTGAAAGCTGTCCAGTTGCCTGCGGAGGTTCTTGGATGACTAGGAGTTAAAGGAGATGACTTTGCATACAACTCTAAACAGAAAGGGGGAATATGAGCTGTTGTTACTATATTTAGTGTGAAGTTAAATGTTAGATAAAATAAAATCTTCTAGCCCTTTTGGTACTGTTTTCTCCTTTCTTTCTACTACCAACTATTTGTAAACAAACTTTACTCTGTACCCCTTTATTAGCCTAGGGAACAGTTTTCTATACATCCTTTAAATGTTATATGCATTGTGTTCAAAGATGTCTAGTTCCATGATGTTAAAGGTGTATGTTAGTTTCAAATAAAGTTATGCTAGAATAAATCTAATAAGAGAATGATCTAAATTAAGATTTGCCTTTCACTTACCAAAAATGCAGTGTCTCTTGAGTTACTGTACAACCCACAAAAAGAAGATCCATTTCTGCCTCTATTTAATACTTTAAAAATAATTGTAAGGTATTTAAGTATATTTATTATCTGTCTTCTATAAAATTTTAAATGAGTAATGCAAACAAATACAAGTCACACCCTTTAATTTTTAATGCTTCACTATGTGGCTCCTGCTCAGACCCTACATTTGATTTTTGTATCATTCCTTTCCTGTTTACTATTTGTAACTGAACCAGTTACTATTTATTCCTGAGTATATCTCAGAGTTCTTTGACAGCTAAATAGCCAATTTTATATTCCTGGATTGCTACTTCAGTTAAAACTGAAGAAAGTACTTTTGAAGTAAAGACAAATTTTACTACAGGGAAACTTTTCAGTATAATTTTGGATACAGTATTTTGCTTTGATGATTGGTTATATCCCACATCATTATCTTTTTGTTGAAGAAGCCTCCTGTATTCCCAATCACTCAAGCAGCATCTACCCAGGCACCTAGCCAGGAATTGAGGTCATCCCTAACCCCTTTTTCCTTTGGAGAAAGAACCCTTATTTATTCCATCTTTCTTGCTAGTAGCTCTCTCCTTTGAACTGATGTTGCTAGTCCCTGCTATAACATATCATGGTACCCTTCTCTTCATAGCACTTACTGCAGTTTCCACTTACATACTTACTTGGATAAATGTACTTATAGTCTGTTTCCATGGGGTTAGGAACTGTTTTATTGTATTCTAGAGGCCTGGTGCATGAAATTCATGCACGGGTAGGGTCCCCAGGCCTGGCCAGCCATCAGAGCTGATCGGGGCCTTCCGGCTGCCAGCTGGGGCCTTCCTTCCCCCGTCTGCCAGCTGCTGGCCGGGGCCTTCCTTTGTTCTGTGTCGACCCCTGGTGGTCAACGCATGTCATAGTGAGCGGTTGAACTCCTGGTCAGTCGAACTCCAGAAGGGACAATTCGCATATTAGCCTTTTATTATATAGGATACAGTGACTATGAAGAGCCTGCCACATTGTCACCACTGAGTAAATCTATGTTGAATTTTTAATAATGGATGAATTATAGTCACTTAATAACTATTTCTTAATGATTGATATTCTTCTGGCCTCTAATGTAATCTCTTTATGTTGTATTTTTTTGTTTGTTTTTGCCTCACTGCTGTTTCTATGGTACACTGTAAAGGCCTAGAAAGTAGGAACCACATCTTTTCATATCTGTATCCTCAAAACCTAGGACCATAACTGACCCACTTCAGGGACTCATTCAATCTTTGTTGAATGAATGAATGTACCTCTCAATAACCAACAAATGTGAAATGATTTATGTTTGAAATGAATATACCTCTCAATAACTGACAAACATGCAATGATCTAGGTTTAAACCTCCACAAAGGTTCATACTATTTATTTATAGGTTTTTAGTATCTTAGCACCACAGCATTTGCAATACTAAGATACTAGAAAAATAAAAAATAAAAACAAAGCAAAACAACAAATTCATAGAAAATTAAAATGCTCAAGTAGAACAGATTATTCTTAATCTTGAGACTATTTCCTACATTTAATGCTTCACTCAGTCAAGTTTTATTATTTATTATATTTAATAAAAGTTCTTTAATCTAGCCGAAACCAGTTTGGTTCAGTGGATAGAGCATCGGCCTGTGGACTGAAGGGTCCCAGGTTCGATTCCGGTCGGGGGCATGTGCCTGGGTTGCGGGCACGTCCCCAATAGGAGATGTGCAGGAGGCAGCTGATCGATGTTTCTCTCTCATCGATGTTTCTAACTCTCTATCTCTCTCCCTCCTTCTCTGTAAAACATCAATAAAATATATTTAAAAAAAAAAAAAAAGTTCTTTAATCTAACTCTGTAGGAGACATTCCCACCACACTGGCAGCAAAATTTTTTGTGTGTCACATTAATCAATCTGAAATTCCTTTCCTCACTTTCATCCAATTATATCTAATTATGACTTTTTGTTCTAGGGGAGTAAATTATTTTTTGCCACTCCCTATATCCCCTTACACCTTTTGAGTATGTGTAAAAAGTTATATTCTCTCTGATACGTTTCCTAATTGATCTGAGAACATTTATGCTTTTTTATATTTATCTATTAGCATCTCTCTTTTCATGATTGTTTTGTTGGTCTGTTTGGAACACTCTCCATTTACCATCATCTTTCTTGTACTAAGAATTCTTAAGATAAATACAATTCTTTATATTCACACTTCACATGGCTCTTTATCAGTAAGCAAAGTCTTATTCAAAACCCAAAGTGTTATTAAAAAAAAAATCTAAGTTTTTAATATATTATTTTTGGCTCCAGTATGTATATCTGATTATCCCCACCTTTGTTAACTCATTTTGTTTTCATCAACTATGTCATGATTTGGATCTTTGTAGGTCTTTGGCTCAAAGTCTCTGAGGTCAGACAAAGCTGGGTTCAAAACCCAGCTCTGCCTCTGACCATTTGCATGAACTTAGACAAACTATATAATCAATTTAAGCCCCATGTCCTCATTTATAAAGTACAAAAGACACCACCTAACTTATAAAAATGCTAAATGGGATAACTTATGTCAGTTGCCCAATAGTAACTGGCCCATAGTAGCTACTCAAAAATGCTAGTTCTCTTTTTTATACCCCATCTAATTTTGTCTGGACTTCTGAAGGTTTTGTTATTTTATAATTCTTTGCTTAATTAATTCTTGTCCTCATCAAATGCAGAATGACATATTACTTAGTTATTCAGTGAATTACACTTTGTTTTGGAGCCATTTTAGAGAATTCATGACCTCTCCTACTTCTATTCCCCAGTCTGACTGACTTTTATTATTCATCAATTCATAAAATTTCTCCTTGTGGGGTGAATTTTAATATGTTATTTAATCTTTTAAAAGGATAGTCCTACTCTGATTATTACATTATGATATATGTATTTTCTCTATCATTTTAACTTCTTAACCCTCTTGTTTTATATACTAGATTTTTTTAAAAGCTGAGATTAGCCCAGCTGGCATGGCTCAGTGGTTCAGCATTGACCTGTAAACCAGGAGGTCACGGTTTGATTCCCAGTCAAGGCACATGCCCAGGTTGCGGGCTTGATCACCAGTTGGGGGCATGCAGAAGGTAGCCAATCAATGATTCTCTTTCATCATTGATGTTTCTATATCTCTCCTTCCTCTCTATGATCAATAAAATTATATAAAAAAATAAAAAGCTGAGATTAGAGTTTTCTAACTATTATTGCCGAATCACTAGAGTCTAGTAAGGACTAATTTACTTAGAAATTAAAGTCTATCTGATCTAATGAGTGATAGAACGTGGAGGGAGAGAGAAGGAAAGGTAGGAGGATTCTAACAATGATTCTTTGGATTCTTGTTTGGCCTTTCGGTAATCAGTTAACTGGTTGAGAAGCAGAATATAGTAATAGGAGAAGCAGGTTTGGTATCAAAATAGGGTTTCTGTAGGCCCTTTGGACTTGAGGTGCTTATGGGATGTCTGATATAGAATAAATGGAGTAGAAATGGTTTTTGAAGTTGTGGATTTTGATGTTCTTTCACAGGAAGAAAAGCATAGTGTGAAAATCCAGAGGGCAAAGTGCCAGAAGGAGACCAAGATGAAGTAGCCAGAAAAGTGGGATAAAAGCTAAGAGAATATATAAGAAAGAGAACATAGCTAGTGGACACATGGACTTCAAAAAGATTGAGTAAGGTAAAAACTGTGAGGTTAGATTGGATATATTGGAACTCATTAATAAGAGCACTGATTAGTCAGAATTCTTTTGGTTGCAAGCACTGGAAATACAAATCAATCAACTTAAGGAATTATTAGTTCATGTTAATGGGAAGGAGAAGGGAGGATCCAGGGTCTTAAATGATATTAATATTTTCTCCCCATCTTTCTCCATAATCTCTGTCCTTCTCTGTTTTGGTCTCATTCTTTTCTATTGAAGACAGGCTTTCGGTCCACAGAGAAAGACAACATTGGAGGTAGCACCAGCCTCACATCTTCTCATCCTCACAAATCCAGAGGAAGGAGGGAACTCTCTTTACCCACTTCAGAATGTATAACTTTCTGGGAAGGACTCTGACTGGCCAGGCCAGCCAGGGTCATGAGCCTACACCAGTGATGGCAAACCTATGACATGCGTGTCAAAGGTGACACGCGAACTCATTTTTTTTGGTTGATTTTTCTTTGTTAAATGGCATTTAAATATATAAAATAAATATCAAAAATATAAATCTTTGTTTTACTATGGTTGCAATATCAAAAAATTTCTATTTCTATATGTGACACGGCTCCAGAGTTAAGTTAGGGTTTTCAAAATGCTGACACGCCGAGCTCAAAAGGTTCGCCATCACTGCACTAGATTATTTAAAGTTTGCTTTTCAGAAACAGTTACTTCATATTGATTCTATGCTGGAATCATACACAGTTACTTTCAATATAAAACAAAGATGTCTATGTTGTTTACATGACATAAAATGAACTCGTGGCTTTCTAAGATTACAATTTGAAAGAAAAGCCCACCTAAGCTAATACTAAAAGAAATGTCAATGACCCTTGAGGAAAATCCTTTTCTGAGACAGACCAGAACATAGGCACAAGAATGAAAAATGGAAGGTGCTATGGGTTCCTTAATGTGTCACTGTGGTAAGGTATTCTGGTTTTTACTAATTTAAATTTTTTATTTTTAAGACACTTTGAAGGGAAAGAAAAACCACACTAGAGGTAGAATGAAGTAATTGTTAAATAGAGGTATGAGCAAACACAAAGATTCTTTCTGGGAACATCATGAGATCATATCTGAGTAGACTGTGAAGTTAGAAAAGTGATCTGTGGCAAGATAGTTACCCATTCAAAGCACTTTTATTTCCATCAGCTGAGCAGTTCTCACTTAAGTCAGAAAGAAAAGAAAAGAAAAAAGGAAAGAAGAACAGAAAAAATGATTTGGGTGGATGATAGAACTCTGTCTTTACAAAGAGAGCTGGCTAGTTAGGGTAACAGTAACCAAGTAACCAGACATTATCTTGGTAAACACTTGGTTTGGGTTTAAGGGCAGAGGGATCAAGTTTATTTTTATTCATTCTCTACTGAAACGCAATTGACTACATTTATTTTGGCCCACCAGGGAGGAAGGAAGGGCACGTCAGTTTTTTAAGAGGTTGTTTACTTTGATAGGGAATGTATTCTGCTTTCTTTTCCATTTGCTGATTTTTCTTTAAATATGGAGAAAGACTATGCAATAGTTAAAAATAAGTTTTGACATAAAAGTCAATAAATTTATTGTATAGTTACTAACTGGCTATTTCTTAAAAAGAGAGCTAATTCTGTTCTAGAAAGCATGTTCTTCAAACATCTGTTTCAAACCATGTGTTCTACTAAAGTAAGGAAATTTTTCTGTAGGAAATTTCATGTCATGGAGCAAATAGCTGTTAATATTCCATACCCAATCAATTTCCCATTTGTCTAATATTTAACACCCTTTGTGTTAAAAGGAATGATAAAGAGAAAAAAGCTTTATGAAGAACTGAATTCAATGATTATTTAAATCCAACACAATAACATACTTGTACTAGTTTAATGCTATGTTTTAAAATATGTAAATATGAAGTAAAAGGAAAATGTTGATGTAGCACTAATTTTATTATAAATTCCAGTTGCAGTATACTAATTCACTTCAAGTATGAGATATTTACAGTAAATAAATTTATATACTATGAATAAGAGGGCATTCTCTGAATGGTATTGCTAGGTCTTTATTTTGAAACTGTTACATGAAAAACAGACATCTTAGAATTCTGCCAGAAATTTCTTGGAGAAAAGCTGAGGTTCTAAGTTAGACATCTTTAAGTGGGAGAAGGTACTAACATTCACATCTCTCACTATATCAGGAGAGAAGACCTACCTGTCTAGCCAGAGTTTTAGTAATCCTTTAGGATTTCTTGTCAGAGTCATGGCTAATTCAGTGAGTAGACTAAGTTATAGATGATTATTAGCTCAAAATCTTTCACCAAAGATGAAAACAAATGGAGCTCACACAAGAAACAAGAATGATATAAGTAGTTGTCCTCATATGCTAGTCAGGAGGTCAAAAGGCTGAATCAGAATTACCAATGAAACTTAAAAATACAGCATAAGTGTCTATCAGTAGATGAATGGTTTAAAAAATTGTGGCACATCTACACAATGGAATACTACGCTGTGATAAAAAAAGGAGTTCTTGCCCTGACTGGTTTGGCTCAATGGATAGAGCATCGGCCTGCGGACTGAAGGGTCCCAGGTTCGATTCCAGTCAAGGGCATGTACCTTGGTTGCGGGCACATCCCCAGTAGGGAGTTTGCAGGAGGCAGCTGATCGATGTTTCTAACTCTCTATCCCTCACCCTTCTTCTCTCTAAAAAATCAATAAAATATATTTTTTTAAAAAGGAGTTCTTACCATTTGCAACAGCATTGATGGAACTGGAGGGCATTATGCTAAGTGAAATAAGCCAGTCAGAGAAAGATAAATATCACATGATCTCACTCATTTATGGAATATAATGAACAATATAATCTGATGAACAAAAACAGATCCAGAGACAGAGAAACATCAATCAGACCGTCAAACCTCAGAGGGAAGGTAGGGGAAGGTGGGGGCAAAGGGGAGAGATCAACCAAAGGACTTATATGCATGCATATAGGCCTAACCAATGGACACAGACAACAGGGGGGTGAGGGCATGAGTGAGGGGGACGGGAGGGTAATGTGGGGATAAGGACACATATGTAATAACTTAATCAATAAAGAAATTTAAAAAATACAGATCTCAGCCCCCATCCCTGATGGAGATTCTGATTCGGAAGATCAGGGCCGGAGCTCTGAGATGTCATGTTTTTAATAAGTGTTCCTAAGTGATTCTGATCCATATGCAGGTTTGACTAGAAAGAAGTTCTTGGATCAGAAATGGGACCATGAAGGTGCAAGACTTCATTCAAAGGAGAGAAACCATTCCTCTTTTAGTTTAGAGTCTGAGTCACTGAATTCCTGATTAAAGAAAACAACAATGATCTGGTAGCTTGAAACTGGCATGGTGGGACTATTTAAACCATAAAAATTGGCCAGTGCTGTAAATCAGCATTTTGTTTTGTTTGTTTTCTTTTCTCCCTAGAAAGTCAGCATACCACTGCCTATTAGGTTTATTCTCACATTTATACTGTGCCTGCCTTAGGAAAATCTACTAAGGTTATAGGATACCAAAGGTACATAAGTGACTTTAGAGATTTCAAATAAATTACTCTAAAAGAGACTTCTCTTTTAGAACAGAGAGATGGTATTCCTTACAGTACCTCAGTACCTCAGTGAAATTATGTTTTCCATTTTACTTCTGTACCTTTGTGACCAGCCAGTTTGAGCCTCAATTTCTGCTCTCAGCCCCAGATTCAGTTGGGGTGGTTTAACACTGTCCCTTGTGTTCACAGACCTTAAACTCACTGTCCTTTTAAAATTCGTTTTCTGAGTTGTAGAAATAAATTCAGTTTCAATGATCTTCAGTAGTCTTAAAAAAACAAACATCTTTGGAATCCCTAGAAGTGATTTCTTGGCAATGGAAATGTGTAGCTGACTGTTTGGGTCCCGCAGTTGATTCTGGTTACAGTTGAAATAAAGAGGAAGTGAGAACAGAAATAATTTAATTGCTCACAGGAATACATCTGTTGGCTAGTAGATTTGGTGCATGGCTCTTTTTATTTAAGTTTAATGAATTTATGGCCATCAATTAAGTGCACACATAAGGACCATAGCACTTAGCACGGTGCTTATCAGGATAGAGGTAGGGAAAATAGAGCCTGGAACATGAATGGGGCCAATAAATCCTTGGCTTACTTGGCAGGGAGCTGGTGATGTAACTGTGAACAGAGTCCCAAGACTAGTGCCACTGATACTTGTTAAATGAATGAATGTGCCAAGGTGAGTATTCTATTAAATGTGTGGTAGATTGAATAACATAAGTTCATTCCATTTTCTAGATGGACTCATTAAAGGCGAAGAAGGCAATCATTGATTAGAAAGTAGGACAAACTGTGTTTCGGCACTTTTAGAGGAAAAAAATTAAACAGCAACCAAAGAAGTGTTGGAGGCATCTCACCAAGGAAATCTCCCCTCACCTGCTTTCATCTCATCCACACATTCCCTTCAGGTACTCCACAAATCTCTTTCATTGCACTTTCCTCATATAGTGGGGATAATAAAAGTACCTACATCAAAGTGCTTTTGTGAAAGTTAAATGAATTAATGAATATATTGCCCTTTGAACCGTGAACAGAAAATAGTAGGCACTCTATACACATCAGCTATTACTATCATATCATCACCATCACCACAGTGGATTGAAGTGGACTGTTATTTTAAGTTTCTCCTCATCTAGAGTGTAAGATCTTTTAGGGAAGACCTTTTGTCTTTACAGACCTAGTGCTTATTACAGTGCCTGGCACTCAAGACATGTCTCCTGAGCAACACTAAGTATATAATTTACGTACTACTGGTAAATTCTGTCTGGGTTGATGCTTCAAGTTTGCAGTGGTTCCAACTCCTGAGAAGACATAAACTAGGAAATGAGGGAGAGAAGTGTTTTCATATGTCATCACTGATAAATGATTGTAGACTGCCGAGGCTTAGTTTATGTTATGTTTGTAATTATTTCACTGATAGAAATATAAGGTCCTTGATGTATGATTGTGGGATCTAGCACTTGGAAATAAATAACAAATAAAGGGAAGGAATTTCTGGGACATGGCTTCCCAAGTTTCTATACAACATTGGCCCCACAGATGTTCTGTAAGAAAGGCATTCCCTGCCTGGCCGGCGTGGCTCAGTGGTTGAGCATCGACCTATGAACCAGGAAGTCATGGTTTGATTCCCAGTCAGGGCACATGCCCGGGTTGTGGGCTCCATCCCCTGTGTGGGCCATATAGGAAGCAGCCAATCCATGATTCTCTCTCATCATTGATGTTTCTATCTCTCTCTCCTTCTCCCTTCCTCTCTGAGATCAATAAAAATAATAATAATAAAAAAAGAATCACCAAGGCCATTTGCCAACACATTAAGAAAAAGAAAGAAAGGAAGGAAGGAAGGAAGGAAGGAAGGAAGGAAGGAAGGAAGGGAGGGAGGGAGGGAGGGAGGGAGGGAGGGAGGGAGGGAGGGAGGGAGGAAGGAAGGAAGGAGAGAGAGAGAGAGAGAGAGAGAGAGAGAGAGAGAGAGAGAGAGAGGCATTCCCGGTAAAATTTGAGAGACACACCTCAAAGCTCTGTCTGAGGTTTGTTAATGAAGATTAGCATATGAAGGGCTCTGAGAAATCCTGAGGAAACCTTTGATTAATTCACCATTTTCTAAATTTTCAGGCCATAGACAGATTTCGCCTTATATTCATTTCTACTAACATCTCATGGAATTAGTGTTCCATGGATTAAACTTTGGAAAGTACTAAACTACAGAAACATACTTATCCAGATTTCCATTTTCCCCTCAGTAAATCTTTATGTAATTCAGTTTTTAAAAATTCTAAGTCTATATGCACAAGTAGAGATGTAAACATTGGTAAATTTGATGCTCAGGGAATGATAGGATGCTCTGGCCAATTTTAAAAAAATTAACCTTTACAGTAAGTGCTAAAATGCATTTAACTTTTATTGAAAAGCTTTCTGTGGCATTCTCAAACTTTAATATGATATGATCACCTGGGAATTTCGTTAAAGTGCAAATTTGATTGGGTGGGTCTGGATGGGAATAGAAGTTCTGCATTTTCTAATCAGATGGTGCCAGTGGGATTGGTCTCAGGGCCACACACTGAGTAGCAGATTTCTTTTCTGCCTTGGTGAGCAGAGTAGAATAAATATAATAAAATTGTTATTTTGAATAACATTGTACATGTTGTTGATAGAACCACACACTGAGATAGTTTAAAGTTTTAAAAATATCAACTTGTTTTCTTGATACTATCTTTGTCATAAAAGTAAATTGGGAACTAAGGGAGAAAAGTTGTGGCTATGGCAACATCTATATCAGCACCTACCATGAAATCTGATATATTATAGATACTTAATAAATGTCAGTTAATTAATTTATTTGCCATTAATTTTATCGGAATTAATAACTCTCAAAGTGACAGGGGCACATCTGCCAAGCAGATAGTTAATGATATGAAAATATTGCTAAATAATAGTGAAAATGAACTATTAGACTTGATAAATTAGTTCAGCAATGTAGCAGTATACAAAATTAACACCCAGAAATCTATGGCTTTTTTATACACCAATAATGAGCTCACAAAAAGAGAAACTAAAAAAAAACAACAACCCCATTTACCATTGCAACAAAAAAATTAAGATACCTAGGAATAAACTTAACTAAGGAAGTAAAGCACCTGTACTCAGAAAACTACAGGACATTGAAAAAAGAGATAGAGGAAGACATAAAGAAATGGAAGAATATACCATTTCATGGATTGGTAGAATCAAGATCATTAAAATTTCCATACTACCCAAAGCAATGTATAGATTCAATGCAATCCCCATCAAATACCAATGGCATATTTCACGGACCCAGAACAAATTCTCCAAAAATTTATTTGGAATAAAAAAAGACTCCGAGTAGCTGCAGCAATCTTGAGAAAGAACAAAGTTGGAGGGATGACAATGCCAGATATCAAGCTATATTACAAAGCCACTATTCTCAAAACTGCCTGATACTAGCACAAGAACACACATATAGATTAATGGAACAGAACAGAGAACCCAGAAATCGACCCAAGCCATTATGCTCAATTAATATTTGACAAAGGAGGCAAGAGCATACAATGGAGTCAAGATAGTCTCTTCAATAAATGGTGTTGGGAAAATTGGACAGGTACATGCAAAAAAAATGAAACTAGGCCACCAACTTATACCATACACAAAAATAAACTCAAAATGGATAAAGGACTTAAATGTAAGACGAGAAACCATAAAAATCTTAGAAGAATCCATAGGCAGCAAAATATCAGATGTATGTTATAATAATATCTTTACTGATACAGCTCTTAGGACAATGGAAACTAAGGAGAAATAAACAAATGGGACTACATCAAAATAAAAAGCTTCTGCACAGCAAAGAAAACCAACAAAACAACAAGAGAGCCTACAGCATGGCAGAACATACTTGCCAATGTTATATCCAATAAGGGTTTAATCTCCAAAATTTATAGGGAACTCATACAGTTTAACAAAAGGAAGGTAAACAACCCAATCAAAAAGTGGGCAAAGGACCTAAGTAGATACTTTTCAAAAGAGGACATACAGAAGGCCAAGAGACATGAAAACATGCTCAAAGTCACTAATCACCCGAGAGATACAAATCAAAACGACAATGCGGTACCATTTCACACCTGTCAGAAGGGCTATCATCAACAAATCAATAAACAACAAGTGCTGGTGAGGATGTGGAGAAAAAGGAACCTTCGTGCACTGCTGGTGGGAATGCAGACTGGTGCAGCCACTGTGGAAAATAGTATAAAGGTTCCTCAAAAAAATTAAAAATGGTACTCCTATTTGACCCAGTAATCCCACTTCTAAGAATATATCCCAAGAAATTAGAAACACCAATCAGAAAGGATATATGCACCCCTATGTTCATAGCAGCACAATTTACAATAACTAAGATTTGGAAACAGCACAAGTGCCATCAACAGATGAGTGGATTATAAACCTGTGGTACATCTACACAATGGAATTCTATGCTGCTGTAAAAAAGAAAGAACTCTTACCATTCGCAACAGCATGGATGGACCTGGAGAGCGTTATGCTAAGCGAAATAAGCCAGTTGGAGAAAGATAAATATAACATGATCTCACTCATTTGTGGAACATAATGAACAAAAAATAGATGCAGAGACACAAAGAATCGAACAGACAGTCAGACCTCAGAGGGAAAGAAGGGTGGGTGGGAGGGCAGGATAAGAGATCAACCAAAGGACTTGTATGCATGCATATAAGGAAACCAATGGACACAGACAGTAGGGGGATGAGAGCATGTGCGGGAGAGTGGGAGTAGCCGGGGAGAGATCAATGGGGGAATATGGAGATATATGTAATACTTAAAACAATAAAGGATTTAAATTAAAACAAACAAAAATAATAATAGTGAAAATGTTGCCAAACATATGTTTGCCAATTAAATAATATATTATGGAGAGTTGGTAGAGACAAGAATTAGATGTGCTAATAGGTGTTGGGACCTACCCCTGGCTCAGTAAAGGGAAGAAAAGAACCAGAAGGTGCTAATAAGGAAAACCATGCTAGGGAAGTGAATGGACACAGGCATCTGTGCCCCAAACATATGCTGGAATAGTGAATGCCTTCATTGGGCAGTCTACCAGTTGGTCAGGGGGCTGTCTGGAGAAGGAAAGAAGGAGATATAGATCTTCCCTACTAATCCATCTACCTGCTACAAATTATGCTAAAAGGACTAAATTGGTATAAGTCATTTTCGTAATTCCTTACTTGGTGCATCTAAGTATTTGCTAACTAGGAGAAATTAGCAATATGAATTATTATTGATTTCTAGCTTCAAGTCTGAGTACATGCAGAAGCTGAAGTAAAATAGAACTCTGAGAAATAGTATTACAGCCAAATTTCGGGCTCAGTGTTGAAAGTGAAGTGTGCCACAATCTATCTTCTGCAGTTTAAGAGAGAAAGCTTGTAACAAAGAAGCCCACTCAAATTTTCATGAAGATATCTCCTGCCTGACGTTAAAAATATGTATTTTTCAAGAACACTAGACTTTTTCCTTTAAATTAAAAAAACACACCAAGATTTTGAATGATTATTTCCCATTGTATTGCTCCCTTCCTGTCACTGTTTTGAGCCAGAACATGGAGTCCTTGGTGGGGAAAGGAAGGGCATGATCATCAATCTCCATTAAGAGTCTTGAGTAGTTTGTCCTCTAATAATTTGAGTTAATAGACATGTAAATACTCATGTAGTTAGGCAAGCTGTTCAGCCACATTGGACATTGACTTAAGTTCTGCGTGCACCCTTTCCAGTCACATTTCAGATAATTGCACAGGCATTTTAAAATTCTACTCTTTTTTCCAAATAAACTTCTTGGAGTTATGCCAACAAAAAAACAGAATCCATTCTTTATGAATTTGGTATTGGGTGGGGAAGAGATTTATTATTATGATCTAAATTTGTTTATGATATGGGGGTACATTAGAGCAGTGTCAACCAAAGTACGTTCATACTGAAACCAAGCAGGTGTTCAAATTCACTCTAGAGATGAAAGCTAGAATGACCCAATTGCAGGAAGCAACTCTTTATTTTATTAACTTCCGTCTACTTATTATTGTCAATGTTCTACTCATATATTTTGTCTTAAGATAATTTTAAATATATCTCCCTCTTCGTCATTCTTTTTTCCCTTATAGTAGACATCTTGTTTTCCAAAATGTGGTGCTACAGAAAATAATTTTACTTCATGGAGAGTGAGAAAGGAGAATTTTTTTAAATGAATATTGTGCTGTTTTCACCTAACAAGATGAAAATTCTTACCCCTTATCAATGAAGTTAATTGATGAGTATGAGTTTATTGTCTGAACTTTCATGACCTCTCTCCCTTGGACCAGCAAATAAAGGATGGAAAGATTCATTCCTTTTATACATATCATCCTTTTCTCCAGCAACCATGAATGAGTTCACTTACATTTGCAAGCATCTGGAGCAGAGAAGGGTCTCCGGAGGTCCCGGTAGAAGCCTGGCTTACATCGCTGGCAATGCTGGCCTTCCGTGTTGTGCTGACAGTCATTGCAGACACCACCACTGCGATTCCCTGATGCCTCCCACACATTAATGTCAAAGTGACAGGCATCAGCATGTCCATTGCACTTGCAGGCTGGAAAAGAAGCGTGGAAGGAAAGCAAATCATTAAAAATAAAGTGGTAGGTTTTCTAATATTCAGTTAATTTTTTAAATTTTATTTTTAGTTTTTTGAAGAGTACATATCATATTATTACAGTACATAAGAACCAAAACAATATAAATAGGTATACATCAAAAACTCTAGTCTCCCATTCCCATTTATCCTGTTTCCTCTTGCCTTTAATAGGTTATTACTTTCTTTAAAAAATATATTTTTTAATTGATTTCAGAGCGATAGGAACATCAATGATGAGAGAATCATTGATCAGCTGTCTCCCGCATGCCCCCCACTGGGGATCAAGCCTGCATCCCAGACGTGTGCCCTGACTGGGAATCGAACTGTGCTGTCCTGGTTCATAGGTCGATGCTCAACCACTGAACCACACCAGCCAGGCACTACTTTCCTTTTTAAAAAAGTTTTGGGGTATTTTTGGTGTATATGTTTAGTGTTTCTTTATAGATTTTTTGAGATATAATTGACATATTAGATTTTTAAATTAAAAAATAAGTTTGAAGACATGTCTGAAAGCCAATCAGTTGTAGATTTGTCTACGTAGGCAGAGATATAAGTTACCTTAGCAACTGGAGTTGACATTTATTTTGGAAAGACTATTTGAGTGGCCACCAATTTTTTCTCTCTTTAATGGAAATATGTCACCATTTCCATTCCTTCTTCTTCTCAAGGCACTGTTATCACTGTGGTCCCATGCCTTACTTAGAAAAACCTAGATTGCCAGGCATTATTTGAAAATAATTCATATTGCAGATATAGGCCTGAATTTATGCTCACTAAGCCTGGAAAAAATTCTGTTTGACAGGAGTTAATAACTTGGTAGGTAGATTTACTTGTCTTTCTAGTCATCAGCTATTGTTGTACTGGTGAGTAAAGGTAGTCGCTTATGGAAGCCTTAATTTTCTATAGCAGAGGTCAGTAGTGTTTCCTATGTAATCAATTTCTGAAAGGCATTTCTAGGATTATCAGTCAGTAGCACTAAGTGACAAGTCTTTATGTTCTATATGTATTTAGATATGCAGTTGGATTCTCTGTAAAGGGCCAGCATGGCATTCTAGGAATTTAGGAGAAATTCTTTAGATTCTCTTGATGAGTGATTTAGAATAAGATTCCAGACCTTTTTTGTGTGGAGGTCAACTGTATTTGAAAATGTTTGTGCTATTGTTTTTCATTGTTTCCTTGATATGTTATGATATTTTGAGAAGATTTATAAACTTTAAAAAGCATATTATAAGATAATTTAAGAATTATGCTTAGAGGAAATCCTTTACATTTCCTAGAAACTAAAATAAATCAGTTATGATGCCAAATTATGTATGAGAAGAGACTTCTCACAACTTTACCCACAGTACTTGCCTGCAAAGCCCAGTAAAATTGAAGTTTGTGAGTATGAACATTGTTATGGACATGTGACTTCCTCTGAATACTTTGAATTGAAAAAAAGAACCCAATGATTCATCTTCCCATATTTTTTACCCTTCTATCTAATTTCAAACCTTAAACCCAAGGTTAACCTGATAATGCAGTCTCCTTCTTGACTTACTGGCATAATTTCAAATCTGATTTTTCATTTTAAGTAATAGTAAGATAGTATGGGGAAAAATTATTTAATTTGGGATTCTGAAGATTTGGGACCAAGTCTTAACTCTATTTACTAATTTTGGAAAATTACTTAATCTTACTAAGCTTCAATTTCCAGATCTTCCACCTGCTTTATAGGGTTGTTTTGAAAAATGAGTTCATGAGTATAATTCATTAACTCTACTATGAGGGTTACTGAATACCATTATCCTAGTTGCTCTTGTGTCTGGCCATGTTTTTATGATGCCATATTATTAGGAAGGGTGCTTAGGTGCCCCAAAGTGGCCAAGAAAATGAGCAACATATTCTTGGCAAAACAGTCATATTGGCAACTTGGCAAGCTGCCATTCTTTCCAATAGTTGAGGGCATAGTGGGCAGCGATACTGGCTATGTTTATGTCGGTCACCCACCACTTTATATTATGTTTCCAGAGACAACAAAGAGTCTACAGATAAGCTTACTTTGTAAAGAAGGCTCTGAGTCTTCTAGGCTTGGTACTTACTTCTGCACTCTTTAGGAGATCCTGTTTTGCCATCAGCTGCCTCCCAGGGGCGGTCATTGTACAATGGTGCACAATGTTGGCAGTGGGTGCCTGCTGTGTTGTGTTTACACATACACTTCCCATGGACCTACAAACAAAAATAAGTAAGATCTATGAGCACAAACCGTGCTAGAAAAGAAAATTTCTTCCCACAGTCTCATCTCGTTAATTGGCTTTAAAATATGACATTCATTCACCTATTTTTGTATATTTTTACATATTATATTTTAATGCAATAATGAATATCTTTGTAGCTAACTATCTGTATACAGCTTTATTTATTTGAAATGTGTTTTCTAGAAGTCAAATTAAATGGTAAAATATATATATCTTTAAGACTTTGAATACATTTTGTCAAAATGACTGGTTATTTTCTTTTAATCCCACAGTTTAGAAAAAGAGAGGAAAAGAGAGAGAAACATCAATTTGTTGTTCCACTTATTTATGCATTCATTGGTTGATTATTGTATGTGGCCTGACCGAGGATTGAACCCATAACCTTGGTGTATTCAGAAGACACTCTAACCAATTGAGCTATCCAGCCAGGGCCAAGTGTTATTTTGTGTGTGCTTTTTTGTTTGTTTTTTGAGAAACAGTATAAAAGGTAACTCAGCATAAGGATAATACCAGTCAAAAATTGTTTAATGAATATATACAAGGGAGCCCTGGCCAGATAGCTGTTGGTTAGAGTGTCATCCAGATACACCAAGGTTTCAGGTTTGATCCTTGGTCAGGGCACATTCAGGAATCAATCAATGAATAATTAAGTGGACAAACAAATAAATCAATAACTCCCTTTGTTTTTCTCTCTCTCTCCCCAAAATCAATAAGCAAAAAAGAAAACTTAAATATACGCACACACACACACACACACACACACACACACACACACACACACAGGAGATTACGTCAGGCAACGTTTGGCTCACAAAGCATTACAAAATATAATTTCGGTCTTTAAGAGAAGTATAAATGTAGTTAGAGAAAAAAAGATTTACATAGAAAAAATTACAGATAAACTAGACAATAAATAAATACCTATGAAACAAAATGCTGTTGGAATTAAAAGTTGCGAAAATTACCATAGGTTAGCAGTTCTGGAGGGCTTTATGAGAAAGATTGGGTTTTGAGCTGGTCCTTGAAGACGGACAGTATTTCTGACAGTAGCGAAGAAAGTTACCAGGAAGAGGAAACAAAATAAACCAAGGTGTGGTGCTAGGAATCTAGGGATAATCTAAAATGTTCTGATTGCAAGGTAAAGGAACTACTAAAAATGACATGTATTTAGAATGGTCAGAATCAAAATGAGTTCCTAGAGTTCAACAAATCTGGAAATAGTTACACCAATACATTGATCTACTGCTGTACCTAATTTAACACTCTAGTAAGTTGTGTTATTTTACCCAAGAGCCCCTTTCTCTTTTAATTATCTTAATATCCTATATAATAAAAGACTAATATGCAAATTGACTGGATGACCAAATGATCAGTCGCTATGACATGCACTGACCACCAGGGTGCAGATGCTCAGCACAGGAGCTGCCCCCGGTGGTCAGTGCACTCCCCCTGTGGCTCACGGCTGGCGAGCACAGCGGCGGTGGCGGGAGCCTCTCCCTCCTCCTCAGCAGCATTAAGGACCCCTTGGGGGAACTGGACTAAGCTGGCAGTCGGACATCCCTCGAGGGGTTCCAGACTGTGAGAGGGCGCAGGCCAGGCTGAGGGACACCCCTCCAGTGCATGAATGTGCACTGGGCCTCTAGTGTGTGTGTGTGTGTGTGTGTGTGTGTGTGTGTGTGTGTGTGTATCTTTATAGAGGGACTCTGAAAGTAGCATAAATATTATCCAAGTATGATATATAACTACTGTGGAACTTATATTCACATATTCAAGTGCAAGGATTACATAGTGCTTGGAGAACTGCAGGCTACTTGTGAATAAACCACGTGAGGCCTAAGAGTTATAATCTGGAAAATTTCATAAACAATGATTTTGGTGGTCATCTTGCTAAAATTCATTTCTGTGTATTGTAATGTAAGGTTTTTGTGCTTAATAAAAATTGATTATAGCTGTCTTTTTAGCTTTTAGGGATTAGTAAATAAATATACATATTTATTTATTTGAGAGGGTGGAATTGGCTCCTCAGAGTACCATGATGTTGCCAAAATTTTTGTTGGTATTTTTTGTAGAAACTCAACTAATGTTATAATTCGATTTATTGGTTTGGTCTGGGAATGCCCAAGTGTGAAGTGAATTACAGCTATCTATTTTCTTGGGCTTCTCTTTGTGACCATTTTTCCATAGGAGCTCTTGATATGGAAAGTCCCATGGAGTTGTAAGAGTTTACTATACATCTCCATTTTCATGTCCAGGCAAGCTCTAAAGATAAATTTGCACTTAAATTTGGAGGTCTGCAGGAATTCAGTTTCTACTTGTCTATAAGAGTGAGGTCTTTTCATTCTAGCTCCAGGATATCTGATTTTTCATATATTCTGGAAGAAATGCTCTAGTCCTACTGCTCTTATTAAATCTTTTTTTAAATATATATTTTTATTGATTTCAGAGAGGGAGGGAAAGGGAGAGAGAGAGAGGACCATCAATGATGAGAGAGAATCATTGATCGGTCGCCTCCTGCACACCCCACACTGGGGATCGAGCCTGCAACCCGGACATGTGGTCTGACCTGGAATCGAACTGTGACCTCCTGGTTCATAGCTCAGTGCTCAACCACTGAGGAACACTGGCGGGCTTATTAAATCTTTTGAATTCAACATTCCTTAACATCATGAAAAGGGAAACTCTTTATCAAATAGCTTCTGCATGGTAAGATTCTTTAAAGGCTCTCAGTAAAAACTGAGTAACTTTGTTTACTTGTATGAGATGCTGATTTCAAACAAAATGGAATCTTTGGAAAAACTGAATAAGAAAAACCTTCCAAAGTTGAAGAGTTTAGTAAAGTGAAGGCAAACGAGTAGCTGAAAGAAGTTGATAGCATAATGAAGTTCAGTCAGAGAAAGACAAGTATTATATAATTTTACATAATGTTGGATCTAATGAACAAAATAAACAACAAAATAGAAACAGACTCATAGATAAGAGAACAGTCTGAGAGCTATCAGAGGGGAGGGGGCTTTGAGGGGCTGGATGAAAAAGGTGAATGGATTAAGAAGTACAAATTGGTAGTCACAAAATAGCCCGGGGATGTAAAGTACAGCATAGGGAATATCCTATATAATAAGAGGCTATTATGCAAATTGTCCCCTTGACCAGGAGTTCGACCAGGAGTCGGGGCTGGCCAGCCAACAGCCCGCGGCCCCTTACCCTGGCTGGCCAGACCCCACCTGTGCACGAATTTGTGCACCAGGCCTCTAGTAGTCAATAATATTGTAATAACTATGTATAGTGCCAGGTTAGTATTTGAAATATCAGAGAGACCACTTTGTAAAGTATATGATTGTCTAACCACTATTTTGTACACCTGAAACTAATATAAAATAATATTGAACATAAACTATAATTGAAATATAAAATTAAAAAAGAAAATGAACCAAAAAACTTAATATAAAGTTAAAAATAATAAATAAAAAGTCATGAAATGTATATATATCAGCTTAAGGATGCTGGAATTTATCCTGTAGGTACTGAAGACCCACTGAAGATTTTTGAATACTGAAAATATATTAAATACCCTATGTTATTTTCTTTAAACATATTTCTTTCTATGTCACTCCCTATCTTGTCTTTTCTCATCATTCTTCCCCTTCCTCCTTTATTATTTCTTTATTATTGTATCTCAGCTTATATTTTCCAGCAGCCAGTGGTACCCATGTGTATTTTCTGATAATGTTCCAAATTTTAAAAGGTTGTTAATTCTTATTTACTGCCTTTTTGCATCCTTTATACTTTTTAACAACCATGTATACAGTACTATATAAAGATAGATACTACAAAGTACTGTTAGTTTTCTTTAGAGGAAGTAAACTATCATTATAGGTCAGTGTTTCAGGTTTGGTCCTGGAATACCCACAGCTCATAGGTTAGCCCTGACCCACAAATTCCAGGCCTCAGGAGGCCACAGACATTTGGGGAAATCTCATCAAACATTCACATGTATCACAAGTTAATGTGGACAGGTCAGTTCCCTCTGGAGTAAGGATTTCAGAGCATTCCCTTGTTTCCCACATGCTGAGAATTGGGATGACCTCCCAGGGTCTGAAAGATGCCAGCCCAGCAAATTTTTCTGCACACAAAAAAATTCAAGGAGCTGTCATTTTGAGTATTACCCAAAATAGCTGTAAATCATTATCTAGATCATTTGAAACAAGAAATCCTTCCTCAGCGATACAACTGTTACTGTTCAAGCTTGAAAGATCACCCACTATTTGATGCTTGTGAAAAATGTGCAAGTAAAACTAGGTCTTCATTGAAAAAAAACAAAGGAAACTTTAGTAACAAGTTAGTTAAACATAGCTCTTATTTGGTACACAAACATAAAGTAGATAAGGAGCAGGAAAATGGAATTACGTACTTAAGATTTATTTGAAGAGGAGTGGTGTCTGGCCATCTAATTAGAAAATGAGAAATCTACTTTAACAACAAATCTGTAGTTCCTGATTATCTAAGAGGTACACCTTGGCATTTTGGGCACTCTATGAGTTTTATACCCCCTCTATTAAAATAAAATATTATTTTATTACAAAATTTTTTCTTCTTATATCTAATATTATTTATTTGTTACTACTATTAACCTACTTGCAAATCACTTTTAGCATATTTATCTTACAGGTAGGGACTCATACAAACTTTGAACCAGTAATTTAAAGAATTATTGGAACAGCATGCTCATTAATAGCTGTGCACTTTGGTGACAAATATTTATATATATTATAGCCAAATAAATACAAAGAGAAAATTTTATATATATATATATATATATATATATATATATATATATATTATATCATATCTGAGGCTACAGACTCAGGAATCTAGGTGGGGAGCAAAATGAGGAAATTATCTTTGAACACATCACTGGAAGATACACAAGTCTTGCCTAGAAAAGCTGCTTTTTTCAGTTATTGTTCTTTTGGGGGCAGAAGGCCTTTAGTAGTCAGCAATCATGGAGTTGAGGAAATTATCCATGGCAAGAGGTGGTGAGAATCTGGCCATTGATAGTGTCAGGCAAATGGGTTGAACAATCAATTATCAAGATGTTGTAGAATATTTAAATATTAGATGGAAGACTGGCTTAGAAAACTTTTAGGGTCCTTCTAGTCTTAAGGTTCTATGATTTTTAAAAATATTTTTATTAATTTCAGAGAGGAAAGGAGAGGGAGAGAGAGATAGAAACATCAATGATGAGAGAGAACCATTGATCAGCTGTCTCCTGCATGCCCCAAACCAGGGATGGAGCCCACAACCCAGGCATGTGCCCTGACCAGGAATTGAACCATGACCTCCCAGTTCATAGGTCGACGCTCAACCACTGAGCAACATCAGTTGGACTTAAGGTTCTATGATTTTAAGGTTTCCCTTCCTTGTGTTGGTTGAAGGCAACTACTCATAATCCTTTATTAGCTACCAGAGAAGAAGCAAACGTCCTATGGCTGGGACCTGTTACCATCTCAACAATACAGATCATCTTAAAATCAAACAAGAGGCAGCTAGGAGAATATCTGTTCTTTCTTGCAGGCACTACTTGTGACACAAATGAAAAAGTAAATGTTAATAGTTTCTGAAGACAAACTTTCATTTGTCAATACTGACTATACCTAAACTAAGACCTATTCTTTATGATTTTTCCCCACTGTTTTTCTCTTTTTACATTGCATTTTTCCATTGCTTGTGACTCTAGAAGTAATAGAACAAATATCATTCCAGCTCCTTCCTTCCAAATAAAGGTATATTTCATCATCTATTGATGCTCACCACAGACATTCACCTTACTGGAATTACCAAAGCAAAAAACCAATCTGTTAATGCTTTGGAGGAGGCACATTAACGGATTTCTTTTACGAGTGTGTGACAAAATTTGCTTCCTAATGCATTCCAAGAAAGAAAGAAACAACTGTTATTTATGTCCAATTAAAAATTCTGATGAAAGTTAGCAGGGAAAAGAAAGATTTTATAGCTAAGTATTCAGAAAATCTTGAATTTCATAAATGGGATAATTTCCTTGTGCTATTGTGCCATTACTTTTTACACACACACCATTTTATTTTAATTTTTTATCAGTCTACTGGTTTGTACACCTGAAACTAATATAATATTGTATGCCAACTGTAATTGAAAAATAAAAAAATTATTTAAAGTAAAAAAAGAAAATCTTGTTTCATATCATCATTGGAACTTTTAAAAATGTTTCAGAAAAGAGGATGCAAACAGTCCCTACTCTATGAACCAAAGGAAAATACTTCTGTAACAGCAGCTGCAGCAATTCAGGAACCTCCACTTAGCTATGACAAATGATTTAGAAGTGGAACAATGCTATGTAGCAATGTAAGACAAAATGTGAAGGCAAAAACTGATTACTTTCTAAAGAGATAGTATGTCCTTTTTAGAGAAAAGGATTAACTTTTAAAAGAATGAACTTCTTATGCATGAAAAGATATAAATTCTAATAACAGGCTAGCCTGTTAGGACCTGTTACTCTTATGTAGGACAAAAACATGCACAACAATGCTACAGCACAGACCTTTGAATAGAAAGCATTGTAAGAAAAACATTCTTTTCATTAGCGAATAAAATATTCCTTTTTCCCATTAAAGGTTTGCATGTTTCAATTTAACAGAAGAGGAGCTCTATGGTACTATGAAGCATAATAATTGAGTTTGGTGGGAAAGGGACCTTGAAACATATTGTCAGAATAGGGGCAAAATAGGTTGAAGGCTGAGTATTCCAAAGCTTTGCTCAATAATATATATAGCAAGAATGCAAGTAATTGAAAAGCTCTGTAATCTATTCATTGGTCTGTACTTGAACAGTAGAGAATACAGCTCTTGTCAGAAAGCATGAATAATAAAACAAGAATAGATATAGAGCAGAAGCAGTCATGATTAAAGAATGAAAATTGGGCAGTACTTCTCTCTTCCCCCCTAGCCAGCTGCCTGAAATTCTTCCTGTAGAGGTTCATCTTTTAGCTCCTCAATGCTGTTTAAGTCCAGGAGTCCCTACAGGAATGCACTTAATACTCAAAAGGGGAAAAACCTTAAATTATTAGCAACAAACGCATCAACTAGGATTATTGCCATCTGTTTTCAATCCTAGAACTGGAAACAGAGTTAGCTACCTAGACAAGGAAGTGACTTTTTGGTGGAGGCAAAAGGAATGTCTTAAGAGGAGAGGGAAGGAGCCAAAGGCAACTGTGCCTACTTCGCTCTTGTGCCAAGAACTTTGCTCTGGCTGACAGAGCTGGAAAAAAGTATGAATGGAGCAATGCAAATTTCATAAGAAAACTGCATGTAGTACACTGAATGTAATCATGTGTGTATCTGCCTTTCTCTACTAGATTGTACATCCTTGAAGGGAAGAAGAAACAAGTGGCTTAAATTTCTTTGAAATTTAACTCATTTGTTTTCAACAAATGTGTTAATTTTTTTTATTCAGCATATATATATATATATATATCCGGGTGCACAAAATTCATGCACTGAGTGGGGGTGTCCATCAGCCCGACCTGCATCCTCTCCAATCCAGGACCCCTTGGGGGATGTCCGACTCACAATCTGGGACCACTGGCTCCTAACTGCTCACCTGCCTGCCTGCCTGATCACCCCTAACCACTCTGCCTGCCTGCCTGATACCCCTAACTGTTCCCTGCCTGCCTGATCGCCCCTAACCACCTCTGCCTGCCTGCCGGATTGTCCCTAATCATCTCTGCCTGCCTGCCTGATCATCACTAACCTCTCTGCCTGCCTGCCTGATCTCCCCTAACTGCCCTCCCCTGCCAGCCTGGTTGCCCCTAACCTCTCTGCCTTCCTGCCTGATCCCCCCTAACTGCCTTCCCCTGCCAGACTGATAGCCCCTAACTGCCTCTGCCTTGGCCCTGCCACCATGGCTTTGTCCAGAAGGATGTCCGGAAGATGTCTGGTCTAATTAGCATATTACCCTTTTATTAGTATAGATATATGTGTATATGTATATTTAATTTAAATTCTTTATTGTTTAAAGTATTATGTAAGTCTCTTTTTTCCCCCCATTGACCACTCCCTGGCTGCCCCCACCCCTCAGCACATGCCCTCACCCTTCCTCCCACCCCCCCGTCTGTGTCCATTGCGTATGCTCATATGCATATATACAAGTCCTTTGGTTGATCTTTTACCCCTTCACCCCCTACCTTCCCTCATAGGTTGGACAGTCTGTTCGATGCTTCTATGACTCTGATTCTATTTTTTGTCCATTAGTTTATGTTGTTCATTATATTCCACAAATGAGTGAGACCATGTAATATTTATCTTTCTCTGACTGGCTTATTTTTCTTAGCATAATGCTCTCCAGTTCCATCCATGCTGTTGTAAATGGTAAGAATTCCTTCTTTTTTATAGCAGCATAGTATTCCAATGTATAGATGTACCATAGTTTTCTAATCCACTCATCTGCTGATGGGCATTAAAGCTGTTTCCAAATCTTAGCTATTGTAAATTGTGCTGCTATGAACATAGGGGTGCATATATCCTTTCTGATTGGTGTTTCTGTTTTCTTGGGATATAGTCCTAGAAGTGGGATTACTGGGTCAAATGGGAGCTCCATTTTTAATTTTTTTGAGGAAACGCTATACTGTTTTTTCACAGTTCATTCAGCCAATATACACTGAGTGGCCAAATTATTATGACCACCTGACGTTTGTAGGCAAATTAGCTAGAATTTTGCACTGAAGTTGTTATAGGGCCAGACCATTATAAATAGGGAAGCAGGTTGTTTACCACGACAGTAGAAGTGATTTTTTTCTGAAGATATGGGCAAACAACGCGATTTAACAGCCTTTGAACATGGGATGATTGTTGGTGCTCGGAGCCATGGAGCGAGTATCAGCAAAACAGCTGAAGGCCTGTTTGAACACCTTTGCTGCCTGCAGTTACCAAGATAAAACGTCTCCAATTCGCACAGGAACACAAAGATTGGACAGTCGAGCATTGGAAAAAAGTCAGGTGGTCCGATGAATCACATTTCCAGTTGCATCATGCAGATGGCAGAGTGAGAACTTGGCAGAAACAGCATGAAAGCATGCACCCCAGATGCATGAGTACAACCCTTCAAGCTGGTGGGGGCAGTGTTATGGTTTGGGGCATGTTTTCCTGGCATGGTTTGGGCCCTTTAATTCTTGTGGAACAACGTCTGAATAGCACAACATACCTAAGTATCGTTGCTGATCAAGTTCATCCTATCATGTTGATGGCGTATCCCAATGGAGATGGCTTCTTCCAACAAGACAATGCGCCATGCCACGGTTCTTGTATTGTGCAGGAGTGGTTTCAAAAACATGAGGGAGACTTTACCTTGCTTAGGTGGCCCCCATAATCACCAGATCTCAATCCAATTGAGCATTTGTGGGACGAAGTTAAAAGAGCCATCAGGCAGCTGGTTCCACAACCATCAAATCTCACAGAACTGGACAGTGCTATTCACCAGGCATGGTGTCAGATTCCTCACATCACCTTTCAACATCTCATGGAGTCAATGCCAAGAAGAATTGCTGTAGTATTGGAGGCAAAAAGTGGCCCAACAAAGTACTGATGGGGTGGTCATAATAATCTGGCCACTCAGTGTATATTTAATGGAGCATTCAGAACCTTACGTATGAAGTTTAGTTCTATTTTTAAAATTTCCCAAGAAGGCAGAGTACTAATTATGCATTTAAAGTGAAAATGAGATACTTTAAATTGTCACAAAGGAGGATTTGGGGAAGGGTAGGACTAAAAGACATTCAGTTTTATCTACAGTGCTTCCTATAAGGGATATACTAGCTCACATCTGAGCAAGGCTTGTAGGTAAAAATGTTCTGAGTAGCATTTATTTATAGTTGCTCTGGGAGATCTACTATGAGCCCAAGGAACAGGATCAGTCATGGAGGGAAATGGAAGTAATAATAATTATAATGATGATGATGATGATAATAAATAATAACAATAATAGTAGTAGTAGATAATTGGTTAGCATGATGTCCCGATGTAAAAGCCACTGTTCTAGGCATTACATAAATATCAACTCATTGGATTTACACAAGATAAGGTAGGTACAAGTATCATTGCCATTTCACAAAAGGGAAAATTGAAGTTCAAAGAGTTTTAGTAATTTGCATAAGGTCACAAAGCCAATATGTCGTGGAGCTACTTGAATTCTAGCAGTCTTACTCAAAGCCACCACCTTAACCCCTAAAATATGCCATTATAAGCCCCTAGAGAGTAGGATTTTTGAGTGATCCGCTTTGGCCAAGCCTATTCAGATTCTTATCTAAATAGAACTGGTGTTTTCCAAACCTATTTGTCCTTGAAGAGTTCTTAAGAACAAAGGCTGGTTTGGACTCAAAGAGAGCCATTTCCTTTCAAGAGTATTCAGTTCTTGAGTAGATTATTAGTCCCATTCTTCTGGGAGAAGCCTAGCAGCTTTGGGGATAGATGAATACAGAAATATCAGCCCCCATTTGCCACATTGGCATGAATAAGTTCAGGGAATGTAAGGATAGAGAATCCTTTTAGATTCTCATTGGTTCATTGTAAAACTTATCTATACACTGACCATTCAGTTGCCTCCTGTGCCATTTATGCACCACTGCAAGTGTTAACAGGCCTACATATCAGAAACTCCAGTGAAGAAATTTACAAAAGGAGATGATAACAGGAATGGAAATGAACTCTAATTACAGATTGGTTCTTTGTGGATAACACCTCCTTTATGTTATTTACTCTCCCTATTAGGTATGCTCTACTTTTACAGTCAGTTTTAATTTAGAGTATGGAGAATGGTGAGTATATATATATATATATATATATATATATATATATACATACACACACATACATACATACAGTGGGGCCTTGACTTACGAGTTTAATTCGTTCCATGACGGAGCTCGTAACTCAAATTACTCATATGTCAAATCAAAAGTGAATGAGTAAGACACGTGATGCTGGGCTGATGTTGTGGCGTTCACTGTGACATTCGCTGTGCCAACTAGCGATGGGGTATCTGAAGCTGGCTCGTAACCCGAATTTTAGCTTGCAACTCAAAGCAAAAAATCGGCCGAGATACGGCTTGTATCTCGAAAAACTCATTAGTCGGGACACTCGTAAGTCAAGGCCCCACTGTATGTATGTATGTATGTGTATATATATATAGCTAATATGCAAAGTGTCCCCTCGAGAGTTTGATTGGGAGACTGGGAGTTTGATCGCTCACTATGATGTGCGCTGACCACCAGGGGGTGGTGCAGAATGAAGAAAGGCCCCAGCCGATCGGCCCTGATCTCTGGCCAGGCCTAGCGATGCTACCTGTGCACGATTTAGTGCACCGGGCCTCTAGATGAGTATAACTTAATGATTTAGGTAAATTTCTAGATTCAGATTGCTGGCTTATTTTCATTTTTTCATGTAAACAATTTTGCATGCCCCAATGCTTTATGTATCTAAATGGCAGTTTATCTGTGTCATTGTGCATGCAATTTACCATAAGAGATCAAGAGTTGAAGGAGTACTCAGAAGCATGCATACACACATACAAGTTTCCAAATGCTACCAAATCTTCCTACAACAAATGATGGGCCTTAATTCCAAAATTGCTTAAAGACCTTTGTTTTGTAGTATTACAACTAGAACTAAGAACTCAAATCAAGTTTTGAGGTTTATCTTTCAACATTCATCATGGCCCCTTTTGCGAAAATTAGATAATTAGTCAAAATCAAAATAAAATAAACAAAACCAACCCTCCCTACCTCCAAGCCCACCCATTAGCAGAAAGAAAAACAGAAACTGCTCCAGAGCAGAGAAAAGCATAATTTAAGCCTTTCAAATAAATTGCAAAAAAACTTTTAGGTTTAAAAATATTGTTAATAAAATAACCTCTCTTTTTAAAGCTAAGAAAAAGGAGGCTTTAAAATATTACCAATTTAAAAATCTATTGGGCCAACAGTATGTTTTTCTAGTGAGCATTTTACTTTAAGTTTTAGATTCTTGAGTAATTTTAGGTAGGATTCTTTTATCCTTCAGAGTATTGATTTCCTAGAACAAAGCAAGTCTTTCTCTTTCTTTTTGTGAGTTAGGGATAGAAACTATTTTTATTTTATTTATAACCATGGGTGAAAGAGGATCAAATGTAACATCTTTTTGGAGCCCACATTATCAGAATATCCTTTCTTTGCATATTTCCCTAATTAACAAATAATATTCTTTGTGTTGGGAAAAATTGTGAAAGACTTTGTAATGTCCCTCTCCCCCCACCTCAACTCCCCCACCCCCAAAAATAAAAAGATGACACTGTTCTGTCTAACACAACCTTCTGGGTTATCTCTGCCTTTTATTATTGAACTAGAGGCCCAGTGCACAAAAATTTGTGCACTGGGGGAGGGGGGGGAGGTCCCTCAGCCGGCCTGTGCCCTCTCTCAGTCTGGGACCCCTCAGGGGATGAGCACCTGCTGGCTTAGGCCCGCTCCCTGGAGGATTGGGCCTAAGCTGGCAATCAGACATACCTCTAGCAGCCCAGGAGCCCTTGGTGGATGTCCACTTGCCAGCGGGGAGCAGGCCTAAGCTGCAGTCAGACATCCTTAGCGCTGCTGAGGAGGCGGGAGAGGCTCCCACCACCACCACCACTGTACTGGCAGCCGTCAGCCTGGCTTGTGGCTGAGCAGAGCTGCCCCCTATGGGAGCACACTGACCACCAGGGGGCAGCTCCTGCATCGAGCGTCTGCCCCCTGGTGGTCAGTGTGTGTCATAGTGACTAGTCATTCCCAGTCTTTCTGCTGTTAGGGTCAGTTTGCATATTACCCTTTTATTATGTAGGATAGAGGCCTGGTGCATGGGTGGGGCTGGCTGGTTTGCCCTGAAGGGTGTCCCGGGATCAGGGTGGGGGTCCCCGCTGGGGTGCCTGGCCAGCCTGGGTGAGGGGATGATGGCTGTTTGCACCTGGTCACACCCCCTTCAGGGTGGGGGTCCCCACTGGGGTGCCTGGCCAGCCTGGGTGAGGGGCTGATGGCTGTTTTCAGGGTGGGTGTCCCCCTTGGGGTGCCTGGCCAGTCTGGGTGAGGGGCTGAGGGCCGTTTTCAGGCTGGCCAAGCCCGTTGGCGATGGCAGCTCCCAACCTCTCCTTTTTTTCTTTTTTCTTTTTTTTATTCTGGAATTTATTTACCTTCTATAATTGAAACTTTGTTGCTTTTGAGTGGAGCTGAGAGCCGGCGGCAGGCTGGCTTCCTCCATCACTGGAGCAAGCAAGCCTCCTGCTCGCTTCAGCTCCATGGCTGCGGGCTGCCATCTTGGTTGGGTTAATTTGCATACAGTCACTCTGATTGGCTGGTGGGCATGGCTTAAGGCATAGTGAAGGTATGGTCAATTTGCATGTTTGTCTTTTATTAGATTAGATTATTTTTCAGCTCTCTAAGTTGTAGAAAATGAATAATAATTCAAATAATTATTGTTCATAGAAATGCAAGTCAATTGTGTCTGGTAAGAATACAATTAACCATTGCCTTTCATATTGACCTGTTTTGCATCAATTTGTGAATATATTTCAAGCATTCTTTATTTGCCTATGTATGTGTGGTTCTTTGAATTTTCCTTTGAACCCTTTATAATGTCTTTCTGATCCCTCATTAATAATAAGTTAAATAAAATCATTGACACATGTTTATTTTGTACCTGTATGACAATCATGACCTTACTCTTTAAGAATATTAACTTCTATTTTTTATCTTGAGGATGCACTTCTAAAAGTGGAATTTCAACATGTTTTATAAAGCTAAACTAGAGGCCCGGTGCACGAAATTTGTGCGGGGGGGGGGGGAGATCCCCTCAGTCCGGCCTGCACCCTCTCACAATCCGGGACCGCTGGGTCCTATCCACTCACCTGCCTGCCTGATGGCCGCTAACCACTCTGCCTGCCTGCCTGCCTGATGGCCCCTAACCACTCTGCCTGCCTGCCTGATTGCCCCTAACCACTTGCCTGCCTGCCTGATCATCCCTAACTGCTCGCTTGTCTGCCTGATCGCCCCTAACCACTTTGCTTGCCTGCCTGATCTCTCCTAACTGCTCTCCTGCCTGCCTGATCGCCCCTAACCGCCTCTGCCTCAGCCCCTGCCATGGCAGCTTCATCTGGAAGGATGTCCGGAATGACATCTGGAAGGTCGTTTGGCTGACTGGTCTAATTAGCATATTATACTTTTATTATTATAGATGGGTTTTGAATGTCTTATATTGTCACAAGATTAAGTCTACTGGCTTCCTCTTTTCAGTGTCGTCAGGCACTTTATTTTTCCTCTGATGATTATAATAAATATTTCTGCCTTAAAAATGCAAATAGTATTGAACTAAAAATTGTAATGCCCAGGAGGCTTTTGAAGGTTACATTTAGATATGATCATACTATTACCAAGTTATGAGATTTTTTTTCTACTTTTAATTCATTGCATAGAACTGTTTCATATTTGTTCTTTGTTTCCAATGGGTTTTAAGAATTATTTCTGACTACTGGGTTTTTAAAAATGTCTCTCCAGTATATACCTTTATTTGGTTAAATCCTATGAGTATATACATAATTTGTTTTCAGATTTGCTAATATACAATGGCAATAAAGTAAGGCTCTCTGATTCTAAGACTTTCTTGCCTTAAAATATTAAATTGGCTTCTTTTTTCTAAAAGCCACAATTTCTTCAGCTGCAAAGATATAGACAAATATCTTTATATTCTTGCTGCAGTTCTTGTCCATAGATATGTTGCCGGTGGAAATGGGGTCCTTATGGTGTCGGGAGAAAACCATTTCAGGGGCCATAAACAGAAGGATGAGGTTTGGTGGTAAGATTTATTGAAACTGGAGCAAACACAAAGGGTTGTCCCAGGTTGTTTTCATCAAGTCCAGGGTCCAGAAATGTTGTGCCATTGGTTCAGTCTAGTACAGTCCCTGTCTCCAACTGGCCAGCCTAGCCTCTGTTCCCAGCTGCACTCCAGCTAGGACTGTGCTACTATCCCCAGTACCTAGGCTCACACTTAGAGCCCATGCGTGGGGACCATGCTTGGGCCCCCCTCAGCTGCTAGGTCTGCATGGCTGGTACAGAGAGAATGTCAGTGCAGGAGCGCACGTTATGGGGCCAGAGGCCCTTGTTAGGCTTAGATTATATTATCTTGCGCTTTCAAACTGACCAATCTCTTTCCCAATCCCTTGAAGGCTTGTGCTGGGCCCTCCCCCTAACCAATTCATTTCATAGATCTTCCAGGGTCTGCATCCTTATCCAATCAGATCCTTTTCCCAGGCTATACACTCCTCCATATGATTGCCATCTTAGCTTCTACTGCACATGCCTCATAATAGAAGAACCTCCCCTATGCCATCGACTGGGCCTGTGCCCAGTAGAGGAATTTCCCCTTTATTGTTTTTATTTCTTCCTCCGTAATCCTGGCTAATGAACGCTAATGATCCTTCCTGTCCATTTTGTGGATTAGGTCTCAAGGGTAGAGGATGCAATAGTCCCCTGGGGAGTGTGTGAAGCAGGCTTATTGTCCGATTCAGCTCCCTAGCAGATTAAACTTCTATTTTTTTTTTTTTTTTAGATTAGGCTTCTTAATGTCTAATTCCATTTGCTCCATTCTTTTTTATTTTTTTTAATATATTTTATTGATTTTTTACAGAGAGAAAGGGAGAGAGATAGAGAGTTAGAAACATTGATGAGAGAGAAACATCGATCAGTTGCCTCCTGCACATCTCCCACTGGGGATGTGCCCGCAACCCAGGTACAAGCCCTTGACCGGAATCGAACCTGGGACCTTTCAGTCTGCAGGCCGACGCTCTATCCACTGAGCCAAACCGGTTTCGGCTGCTCCATTCTTTTTTATTTTTATCTTTTATTTTTATTGATTTCAGAGAGGAAGGGAGAGGGAGAGGGAGAGAGAAACATCAATGATGAGAGAGAAACATTGATTGGCTATCTCCTGCATGCCCTCTACTGGGGATCAATCCTGCAACATGGGCATGTGCCCTTGACCAGAATCCAACCCAGGGCCTTTCAGTCCACAGGCCAGCACTCTATCCACTGAGCCAAACCCGTTAGGGCCCCATTCTTTATTAATATCCAGCTACCTATACTAACAACTTTGAGTTTCCTATAATACTATATAAGAAACTATTTCAGTATAAAGCTAAGCAGTGAAATTTCAAACAAAATTGTTGGCCTATAACTGTGTTGAGTGACTAGGATAGTTGCCAATAGCCATTCAACCACTCCATCTCTGCTCGTCATTTGATCTCAGTTACATGTTTTCATAATTTCACTTTACACTTGTCTTTTTATATTTAAACTTTTCTAAGGCCACAATGCAAATCAGTGGCAGAACTCCCAAGAGAGTCCTAAAATATTAGAGCTCCATCTAAGAACAGTGATTTCATCAGAAGGATTTTTTTCCTTCCCACAAACACCTAAAAATAACTTCTTATGATAAAATCTCATTGAGGGGAAAAAGGGATCAGATAAATGTCAATTTCTTAGTACATATTTAATTTAAATAATTTTAGAAAGAAATAGCAGAAGTGGAATTAACAATATAGAACTTCTAATGTGCTGTTAAAACTATTAGCAACTCTGGGGCAAGAACCTGGGAAACTGAGTGAAGGCAAAAACTAGTAGAACACATTTTGTAAGCAAGTTATCTGTCAAGAAACATTCAATTCGAGAATGATGGAACATTTTGTGGGGGTTTTGTTCAAGGCCTTTTAGAATTTAGATGGTTTTTATAATGAGGTGGGGACCAGGTAAATTCTATTAGAAATGCTGTGGGGATTATTAAGTACTTTTCACCCGTTGACATTCACTTGTTCAATGTGCTCACATAGCTTCTGGTTATTTTAAAGGAAAATTCCTTGTCAAAGGCTATTTTGCATTCTCTTACAAAGATTTTTTTTAAAATTCATTCTAGTTCACATTTCCCACTTCTTCCTTTTTTCTTGACAGCTCTGTCTGACTGTCACTCAGTATTCTATACAGTGCAGAGGGTGTTACAAAAGTTGACTTGTTTAAGATAAATGAGCCCCTGATTGTAGTACAAGAAGCCAGTTGCTAGGGCATGTTTTCTTCCACATCTTTTGTTGTTGAATTAATTCATTCACATGGTTCTTTTTATATTGAAAAACTGCTTGTTTCTTGGTGAGCCTTATAAAACATAGTCTTCATTATTGAGTATGCTTATATGAAAGATCAATAGTGATTTATTAAAAACTTATGCTTCTTTGGCAACTCTATCTGAATGCAGTCATTAACAAATCTGTGGTGATCAGTGTAATTGATGAAACAACAGCCACAGACACAGACACAGATATTGAAAGAATTGGTTTTCTTCAATACCCATCCATCCAATGCTATTGCTTTTGAAAATGGTCAGCTTGAAAAACTGGAACTTGAAAATCTATACTAATAAAAGGATAATATGCTAATTAGACTGGACATCTTCCGGACGTCCTTCCTGATGAAGCCGGGGCCGGAGGGAAGTCAGCCCGGGTCCCGGGTACCTGTCTGTAGCCTGAGGAGGGAAGCAGCCTGGGTCCCAGGTACCTGCCAGCGGCCGGAGGAGGGAATCCTGGTTCCCGGGTGCTGGAGGGAAGCCGGTGCTGGCAGCCGGGGGAAGGAAGGCCTACTCTTGCATGAATTTTCGTGCATCGGGCCTCTAGTAAATATATAAAATCCTGATATAACCAGCCATGGTTTTTAGTTAGTTTGTTTTTTAGTTATTGATTTTTTTTTTATTGGGATTATATCACATAACATAAAATTCATCATTTAAAACATTCTAAATCATACAATTTAGTGGTTTTCAGTATATTAAAAAACATCGTGCAATCATTACCACCATCCAATTCTAGAGCATTTTCAAAAGAAACCTTGTGCCCATTAAGCAGTCTCTCACCCTTCCTCATTGATTTCACAACTCCTGAAAACCACACCTACTTTGTATTTATGCATTTCCCTATTTTGGACATTTCATTTAAAAGGAATAATATGTGGCCTTTTGTGTTTGGTTTCTTTCACTTAGCATAATGTTTTCAAGGTTCATTCACATTGTAAAATGTATCAGTATTCCATTCCTTTTTATGGTTAGACTAGATGCCCGGTGCACGAAATTCCTGCATGGGTGCGGTCCTTAGGTCTGGCTGGCGATCGAAGCACAAGCATCTGGTATGGAAGGGCAGGTCCCAGCTGACCTCTGGGCCCTGGGCAGCACCTGAGTCACAGCACCCGAGTCCCCATGCAGAGATGTGGTGAGGATGGCCTGACACCGCAGGCAAGGGCTCAGTGTGCACCTCTTGGCTGCCCAGTGGCACCACACGGAAGCCAGGCAGGCAGCGTGCTCTCTTCTGGCCGGCCTTGCAGACCAGCTCCTGCATGAACTCACAGGGAGCCCGACCAGCCTCTGCGGTCCCGATGGCTGCAGCCCAGCTCACCCAGAAGATGTCACGTGGGTGCGGGGCAGGCCCCTTGTGGGTGCCTGGCACCTGAGCACGGGGACTTCCTTGGCACACGAGCCCTGGTATCCTGGGGGAGGGTAGCAGGGGGAGTGAGAGCAAGCTTGGCAGACACGCCACATTCTCACCGAACCTTGGTCCCCATCACCCCTGACCCCAAGTAGCTGGAGAGAGGTCGCAGTGTGTCGCTAATGCCCGTCATGTTCTGCACCACCCCCTGGTGGTCAGCGCACGTCATTGTGAGAGGTCGAACTCCCATTCGAACTCCCGGTAGAACAACTGCCCGAGGGGACAATTTACATATTAAGCTTTTATTATATAAGGTACTATTCCATAAAAATATAATGGATGGATATACCACATTTTGTTCATTCATTCATCAATTGCTGGACATCAGATTGTTGCCGCTTGGGGCTACTATGAATAATGCTACTATAAACATTCATGTATAAGATTTTGTGTAGACATAGGTTTTCAGTTCACTTGGATATATAACTGAGGAGAATTTCTGGCTCATATGGTAACTGTATTAAATTTTTTTAGAAACTGCCAGACTGTTTCCACAGCAGCAGCACCATTTTGCATTCCCACCAGCAATGTATAAGGGTTCCCATTTCTCCACATGCTCATCAACACCTATTGTTATGTCTTTTTTATTACAGCCATCCTAGTGGATATGAAGTGGTATTGCATTGTGGTTTTGATTTGCATTTCCCTAATGACTAGGGACTGCAAGCATCTATTCATGCACTTATTAGCCATTTGCATAGTTTCTTTGGAGAAATGTCCATTCAAACCTTTCTCCATTTTAAATTGCATTCCTTTCTTATCATTATATGGATAAATGTGACATAAGGAGAATAAATTTTGGAAACAGATACATGGGGTATCTAATCCCTGATCTCAATAATCTTGGATAGGTTCCTTAATAACAAGATATAAGTTTCTACCTATAAAATAAAGATAATGTTACTGGCCCCTTGTGTTTGAGGATTAAAATAGAAGAAGTATGTAGATGTGTGACAGAGAATATAAAAAACAATAATTATTAATGTTATTAACATTATTATCTCAGGTGAATAACATTATATCTTATTTTTAAAATGTTATTGATGCTGAGAGCTGACCAAGCCAGCTAAATTACATGCCTGCTAGTGGTGCCTTTAGAGATGCAAAAATAAAAGGCAAAGGACACTTGACCAGTGTTTACTCTTATGAATTGCATAATTATTTGTATTATACATGAAATATTTAATAGTGGAACACATGTAATCTTTTTTCTATTTCTAATATGTGAGCTCTCTTAAAGCTAAATATATTGTAGATTTTGAGACCATAATTCTTTTTTCTTTTTATCTAAGGAGCTAGAGAGAAAAATTAAAAAGATATTAGATTCTATATAACTAAAAAATATAATGAGTTAACAAGTACTATAGTTCTTCTATATCACCATACATGTACTGTTTTATTCCATTAAAATAATGACATTGCTAAGATATAGTACAACTGTAGTTCCAATTATAGTACTGTATTAAGGCTTTGAGTGCCAAGATTAACAGACCTGGGTTTTTTCACTGTTTGAAATGGCTGTGAATTTCTTTGTCTTGTAGAATAATTATTGCGCGTGTGTGTGTGTGTGTGTGTGTGTGTGTGTGTGTGTGTGTGTGTATTTTAACCTTATGTGTCTGGTCACTAAAAATTTTCCTCATAAGAGGGACTGAGGATTTAAATTACAGCTTATCTTCTACTGAATGCAATTGTTTTAGGAAAAATTGAAGTACATTTCCAGCTCTTACAAAATTGGCAAGACACAAAAGAAACACGTTAGAGATGTGAGAACTGGGGCTGTGAACCAGAAGTCAGGTATCTATCTATCTAAGTTTTTCTCTTTCCATGAAGCTTCCCCCATACCCCATTATATTAGCATTTAAATAGGGAGACTAGGCTTTCCTGACCCAGAGCTCAGACTCCAGGCTCCCAAATATCCATAGAATAGACTCAAAAGTGCTACACTGAAAAGGAAGTATTCATAAAAACATCTGCAAAGTAAGATATCTAAGGAGCACTTTATAGTTAAAAAAATGTCAAATTTAACTTGTTGTTTCCCAAATTTATAAAACTAGCAGCTTGAACCTGTTAAAGAAACGCATTTTTGCAGATTTACGATGGCCCCAGTTTTGACCTAAAGATACATGTATTCACATTCTGCAATTCATGAAAAGTTGAATGTACAAATATTACATTTGGATAATCAACCTTGCTTTCTAATTGGTATATATTTTACTTTCAGAGATGTCAGCTCTGACACCAACATTTTCATTTTCAGGTATTTTTATCCTTTTACCTCTCTGTGAAATAGAGGCCTATAAATAAATATTTAAATGTTCTAGGGGAATTCTTAAAAGGAAATCCATTGGGAATTCTTTCATGAGTGCCAAACTGCTTTATAATGCCTTTAGTTCTGAAGTCTTCTGGTTTCCTGATCATCTAATAAAAAGAGTAATCTTAGGCAGCAACTCTTGTCATTAAAAGAGAACATGTCTTACTGTCTAGACAGAAAATAAGGCTAGATTAATTGGAAGTTTTACAGTCAAAACACTAGTAATTTCCAGCCATGAACATATTTTACTGGCTTGCCCTTCTACTAGGAAACCCAAGGTAGTAAATGCGGTACAACAACATTCTGTTCACCTTCTATGGTGTCTGTAGTTACTCATTGCCAAGGGACTACTGGCAAAACTATACCATGCTAACACAGGGACATTGAAATGAGGTTAAGACCTTGCAATGGATTGAGAACAGCCTCACGCTAAAAGTACCAAGTTAGCAGGCTTTATATTTTGTTTATTTTAGGGATACAACATTGTGTCCTCGTTTATGATAGGATTACCCATTCCTCCAGATTTGATGTGACAAAATGAAAAAACTGGGATTGCTGCTGTTTCTCATTCACAGTGAAAATTATTTTGGGCTACATATGAAAGTAGAATTGTAGGTACAGAAATCCCTCTTCTTAATAAAGCCAAAAATAAGCATCAAAGATGATGCATACCCCACCCCCAAATAGTCACTCCTAAGTTATTTACTTTGTAGATTATCCAAACTTATTGCTTTGACTCTTTCTTCTTTCCTCCCTTTGAGCCATTTCACTAGTTACTGAATAGAAGAAAAGAGAATCAATGATAATTTCTGGTTCCATATTAAAATGTAGATGATTTGGATAGATGGCCTATCCCTATAAAAAGAGTCTTTTTAACAACAGGTGTTTTTTTCCCTTGGTAGCCTATTGGGGATGGAGGTGGGGTACAATGATAAGGATTCTTAGTAATTGCTCTATCACTGTGACTTTAAGAAAGTACATTAATCTCTCTGTATTTCAGTTTTCCTTATCTGCAGAATTGAAATAAAATATTTCCAATGTTGTAGTAAGGATCTAGTGAAACAATACATGAGAAAGGGCGTTATAAAATATGAAACAGCAGACCTTTGGTTGTGGGAATAGTCTTTGCTCTCTTGTGTCCTAACTTTTCTCCTTGCTCAGTTTAGATTCTATAGTCCATCATGATAATCAATCCCTTGAGCCTGTCCCCATCTCCCTTGCCCCTCCTGTACTTTATCCCTTCTTTTTTCTCTGTTCTTGGCATAATATCAACCCTGGTTAGATCCAAATCTTTAACAGCACAACAACAGCAAAAAGAGAATGGGCTTCAGTGTCTGACAGGAGAATTTAAACTGTAGCTCCACCCCTTCTTAACGTTTGAGAAGTCAGATAACATTTCCCAGTCTCACCTCCTCATTTGTGAAAGAAAATGATGATATTGCATCATCCAGTTGTTGTGAATATTAGATTTAATAACATTTATAGCACGACAGCATAAGATTTGGTACACAACAACGCATTTGATAAGTGATAACTATTAATAGTACTATTTATAATCTATGATCTTTTTTTTTTCTCTGCTGAGAAAAAAAAGAATTAGGGCTAAATTAATTGGAAGTTTTACATGTCCAATTTATAGATGTTAATTTTCAAACATGAGTATATGTTTTATTATATAAAAATATTTTTAAATTCTGATATAATGTTCTCATTTAATAACTTTATTAATTGTTTTTAAGCCTTTTGACCTTTCCCTTAACACCTTGAAGAGTCAAGAGCATTCTCATTATTACTTTTTGCTATTCACAGTAAATAATTTTTTAAAAGAAGATATGAACAGTAGTCTTAAACCTGTGCTGAATTGACAAAACATGGCATGTAAGTTATGCAAACATAAATACATGAATAATTGTATTCAGGTTCTGCCATGAAACTGTATGAATGATTCTAAATCCTGACTCCCAAAGGTAGGTGGCTAAGTAACATTTTCCTCAAGCCACACTGTCTCAATGCTACTCTTAGATTTGAACATATCAGTAAAAAAAAAAAAAAAAAAAAAAAAAATCCCACCACCATAACAAGTGTAACTCAAGAGGTTTAAACAATTGTTCCTGGTACTCTAAGACTTCTGTATTATCTAGTGGATAATACTTCAGTAAAACAATGAAGCTTTCCATGTTCCTTCATAGTATCATCCATCAATAGCTGTAAAATCATCAGCTGCTAGGGGAAAAAGGAACTAAATTAGTCCTCTCCAGCTGCAAAGAAAAAAAATCTTAAGATCTCCTCTTCACATTATTTCTGGGATCCCAGGAGGCTGGAGTTAAAGTACAGTGTTCTTTGCCGCAAGACGTCTAGCCCTGTATACATGTCCAACAGCACATATGCTGTAATTTATTTTTGTCATTATTGGGGTAGAAGAGTATATGGAAGTAGCTGAAATAATACAGTATAATAACAGCAATAACTGTAGGTAGTGTCTATCATGTCCTAGGCATTGGCTACCATATTTTTTAATCCTTACACTAACTATATAAGATAGATGTCATCCTCATTTTCTTAGGAAACTGAGATGCAGTGAGACCAACTTAGTAAATGTGGTGATTCAAATCAAGGTCTATTTGACTCCAATGTTAGGACATCAACCATTGTTCTGCCTTCTAGTAAAAGGAGCAACAAATTGAACTGGAAAAAGATAGAAGAAGGACAAACATGGAAAAGGACACAGACGTGCCTTGGCCAGTTGGTTGGAGCATTGTTCCATATACCAGAAGGTGGCAGGCTTGATTCCCAGTCAGGGCACATACGTAGGTTGTGGGTTCGATCCCTGGTTGGGGTACATGTAGGAGGCAACTGATCCATCTCTCTCTCAAAACAATCAATCAATCAACCAACCAACCAATCAATAAAAGACACAGGAGTGTTTTAAGATAAATGAACCTACCAACTTGTATTTTACTTTGTATCTTTTCCTACTTCCTACTTCCAAAGAAAGAAAATGACCCTAAAATCTTATACAGCTTAAGAAACAGACAAATTATCATTTCCATTAACTTCCTTAATCCTCTGTCATCAGCCATCAAAAATTATGGCACATAAAATCAGATCCTACTTAGTTGCCCTCACAACAATATTAGTTGTAGCTGTCTATGGAGCAGCAGCTTTCAAACTTTAGCAAGTATTGTAATCACTCAGAGGGTCTGTTAAACACGGATTTCTGGGCCCCATCACTGGAGTTTCTGATTCAGTAGGTCTGGGCTAGGGCCTGAGATTCATAATTCTAACAAGTTCCCAGTAATGCTGCTGCTGCTGCTGGTTCAAGGACCAACTCTTTGAAAACGACTGCTATAAAGAAAAACTAAAGAAAGTTAGATTTACACACACTATCTAGGGGGCAAGCTGGCTGGTAAAAGAGAGCATTTCTTAAGAGGCTACCTTCCATTCTGCATGCACAATTTACAAATCCACTTATTTATTTCCACATACCTATAATGAATGGTGTTCACAGATAACACAAATGTGGAAGGACAACTGACCCTATGACCATGTTCTTCCTGAGGCAAAAAACTGTGCTTTCATTGTGCAGTTTGTTTAGCTAAGCAATCATAGGAATAAAAACATTGTGTTCAGAAGAGGCACCTATACCCAAATTTAATCCAGCTCTTAATAATCCAGAAAAAAATACATAAAAATAAAATTCAGCCCTAACCGGTTTGGCTCAGTGGATAGAGTGTTGGCCTGCTGCCGGAAGCCGGTCCATCCTTGCTGCTTGACACAGTCGCTGCAGGAAAGAAACATCTGCACAGCATATGTTTCAAGGGACCTGGCGTATATAGCATACTGTTCTTAATATGTTTGCTCCCCTTTGCGCTGTGTGTTTTAACCAAGGTCACCTCTCCGAGAAAGGTTGTTTCCCCAGGTAGGAATTTTTCCCTGAAGTCAGGGAGGGGATGCCTCTCCTAGAAAGGTTGTTTCCCCAGGTAGGAATTTTTCCCTGAAGTCAGGGAGGGGATGAAACTCCTTAACTAAGTGCCAGGCGGGTAGTTAATCACTACAAACAATCATGCTTAAGCTACATAATCTTTACTCCCTGGAATGGAGATAAGAAACGCCCTAACCTTTGTAATAGAAATTGACAGGATTAAAATCAACTGGGATAAATACGGATGTAACAAGACAATAAACAGCAGAACCTCTCTGGAGATCCAGACCAGAACTTGGCTGGAGATCCTGGCTAGAGATCCTGGCTAGGCTGTTGATCAACTGAACGCTGTCTCTGTGTCATTCCTTCTTCGCCGACTCCATCCACACCTTTGGGGACCCCTGGACCTGCTGGGGTTGGACTCCGGCAGCCTGCGGACCAAAGGGCCCCAGGTTTGAGTCCGGTCAAGGGCATGTACCTTGGTTGTAGGTTTCTACCTGGCCCTGGCCTTGATCAGGGCTAATGCAGGAGGCAACCAATGGATGTGTTTCTCTCACATTGATATTTCTCTCTGTCTTTCTCCCTCTCTTCCACTCCAAAAATCAATGGAAAAATATCCTCAGGTGAGGATTAAAAATAAAATTCACCTAAGCTCAGGGATGGGAAAGATCTGAAATCAGAACGATTCACATTTCCAACTAACCACAGGTCTTTGCTGGTCCAATTGCTATGGCTCCCTCCCTTCTTCCCTCCTTCCCTCCTTCCTTCCTTCCTTCCTTCCACCCTTCCTTCCTTCCACCCTCCCTCCCTCCCTCCCTCCCTCCCTCCCTCCCTCCCTCCCTCCCTCCCTCCCTCCCTCCTCCCTCCTCCTTCCTTCCTTCCTTCCTTCCTTCCTTCCTTCCTTCCTTCCTTCCTTCCTAGAATAGAGACAGCAGGGATTCTCATGGAACTGGATCCCTGGAACCCAACATGCCCTTGACCACATAGTCTGTTTCTTACCTATACCTGGCTCTAGCTCCAGGTTGGACTTGGTCTTTCCTGGTTTTAGCGCATGCTATAGTTACAGCAGTAGGGGCTACCACCACACTGCACAAGTTGAAATAAATATGAAAGCTGGGGAGCAGGAAGCCACAAAACTAGTATTACTGTATTTTAAATTGCTTTTGATTCCAAAGCAGCCTGAGATTATTAAGGAAATGCAGTTCCTGTCCCATAGAGTCTTCTAGAATGGAGACTCCTTATTCTAACCTCCTTTTGAAATGAAAAACAAACAAACAAACACATTTGCTATGTACTAGTAATCCCCTTTCCTTGGCTATCCAGATCTTTATAGATTGATAGTTTCTCTCTCTCTCTCTCTCTCTCTCTCTCTCTCTCTCTCTCTCTCTCTCTCTCTCTCTGGCTCCTACAGTAACTTTATTGTAACTGAGAAACCTGGCTGCAGACAGGCTACATGATTAGAGCAGATGGCCATCTTTCCAAAGGGTGAGGCCTGAGCCCAGCTGGCAGCACACACAGTTAAAACCAAAGCCCAGAATAACCTCTTTCCTGACACAATCCTGCATTGCTCGACTCATGAGTGACAGCACAACCACACTGAATCGAAGTACAAGGTCCAACTGGGCAGAGGCAAAAACCCAACAGGAAACAACCAATCACAGGAGAGAGTGCGAAAATAAAATTCAGTTGCCTACTCTCCGCTATTCTTTGCCAAGAAAGGTGAGGGTATGGGATGAGCATTAAGTTATGTTTCTTTATTCTTCAAATAAGAGAATGGGGTTGGTGGTCAGTGAAATAGAACAGGATGAAAATCTAGGCTAGTTATAAACCTTTGTGCCTAAAGGAAAGAACAGCAGTGCTAGTAAGTAGAGAGGAACATTAAAATGCCGGCAACTATTAAAAAGGAGAGCCTTATTTCTTTTTTTCTCAAATAAGACAGGAAACAGCATCTTGTGTTTTCCTGCTGCAGTGGCTGCAGATTTGCCACTTTTCATAAAATACGATTTCTACTAGTATATTATTGTCCATTGATAAAATTGCTCAATCACGAGAAGATATAACAGGTGAACTGTTATTGTTAGAACAGGTCTTCTCACAAAGCCTCAAATATGGGCTATTTCTCATGCTGGATCCACAGAGGAAACCCCAAACACCATAAGGTGCCTCAGATAAAGCTCCTGCAATATTGCAATGGTGTGATTGACAGGTTCGTGGGGGGCTGTGATTTTCTTGCACGTGTAAACTCTTTTGGAAAACCTGCAGATAAAAGGATGGGAAAGAGTTTGGTTTAGAGCCAAAAAGTTTCAGACATCAGCCTTGGATGGATGCCTCTGCCCCATTTCACTGCATGTTCTCTGAGAAACACATTTAATCGCTGAGTGTTAAGTACTGTGGTTAAAAGAAATGATCCGTTCACCACCATCCACTCTCCCTCATCCTCCATGTGAATCTCACAATAGCAGAGGCTGATGACAAGAAGGTTGACTCTGTTCCCTCTCACCAGAGAAATCAGTTGGTATCTTTGTAAATGAGCTAGGTAGCCCAGTTGTTTGAGGTGACCCCTGACACAGAGATGTGGCTGACCTTTGTCTTATAGATGGAGAACTCTTTGGTCAGCCACTCCATCTGTTCAGCCTTTAGCTCCATGAAACAAAACATGCCAGTCTGGTCAGGAATGTGCTGCCAATGGTGGAAGAAGTCTTCCTTCTTGAGGTTGGAGACCAGCTGAGCCCACAGGCCAATGATAAGGTTGGCCATGACTTAAACTTCTTGCAACTACTGTTTTTGAAAATCCAGGGTAGTCAGAATGGTTGAGCAATCTGGGTCCTACTGAGAGGAGGTTTGGAACACATTGGATGGATCATTATCTTCAACTGTAATTTAACTCTTTGGGCTTCATCAGCATCTTTGCAGACTGCACTGAAGGCTGCCACGTACGCCCATGTTTTTGGCATAGGATTGGCAGTGAGAACTGGTAATGCTCTCTTTGATGGCATCCTTGTTAACATCGCACGTGGCAAATCCTTGGTAGGTCATGTCAAAGAACACAGAGAGATTCTTTTTCCTCATTACTGTTGCTTTTCCTTCCATCGCTCAAGACAAGGTGTATTCTTCCATGAGATTGTAGGCACAGGTATGCAGGAGAATGCTTTGCTCTGGTATTTTTGAAACGCCCTTCTTAGTGCCTGTGAAATCAAAGCCACAAGTCTTGGGGTCATAGTATAGATAGCCATGTAGCTGCATGCAGTGTCCCTGAAGATGCATGTGTAATGTCCCCCAGGATGGTTTGGGCAGAAATACATCTCAGCTGAACTTAAAAACCCTTTGCAGATATCTGGCTCCAATCCTTAAGACCCAGTTCCAGAAATGATCTGCATAGTGACATATTGGCCACTTCTCAAGATTTTGCTATTCTTATCCAAGGCTAGTTCTTCAGATGTCTTGCAAAATCCAACCATTTCAGCAACATGCAGGTATTCTTTGTCCAGGTTTTTTACAGCAATCTGGACACTAGGGTGCATATACAGCTTTCCATTATCATCCTGGTAGGCACCACCTTCCAGACTCATCTTCTTGATGTTGGTATCTCTCTTATAGGCTTCTGTGATCCCCAGGATGGGACCTGCAGCCCCCATCTCCACATGAGCCTACCAGGAATTGGCTGTGGCAGAGGCAAGGCAGCAAGGCCTGGATGGGAGGTGGCAGTGACCCCAGACAGGGTGCAGCTGGAATGTATCAGAGCTATGGTAGGCAGTAAAAGAGCAGGGGGGTAGTGACAGGATGGAGCAGAGAGCCAGCAGGCACAGACACCGGGGTGTGGGCTCATGATGACAGTTTTCGTTCTGGCAGAAGATTGTATATAATAGTTGTATTTTAAGACTTTTGCAAAAAATCTCTGATAACTCTGCATAATTATCCCCTGTTAAATTTAGCAGAATTAATAGAATTTATTTTCTTTTTTAGTCAGAAAGTCAGTTTTTTATTTCTAAAGCTCTGTAATATATTGTTTGCTGATGGTCACCTGCCATATCTCTATGAGTTTGTTCATATAGAAAACAGAGTCTGGCCATTAGCAGACCAGGCCAAAGAGGTGCACTGGGGTGGCTCTGCTTTATTGCTGGGACTGAAATCTTCTTGCTTCAGTTCATCTACAATGATCTTGCCCTTCAAGTCCCAGATCTTAATGCTGGGGCCCATGACAGCACAGAGCCAATAGTGGTTGGGGCTGAAGCACAGGGTGATGATGATGTCCCCAATATCTAGCATATAAAGGTGCTTGCCTTTGTTGAGATCCCACAGCATGGCCTGGCCATCCTTGCTTCCCGAAGCATAGAGGGATCCATCTGGAGAGATGGTCACAGTGTTTAGTGAGCCCTGGTGGCTGATGTGGTTTGTGTTCAGCTTGCAGTTTTGGCAGGTTCCATACCTTGCCCAGCTTATCCCAGCCATAGGAGGCGATAATGGGATTGTTTATCTTGGATGAGAAGCAGACACAAGATACCCACTGTGAGTGATTCTCATCCTGGACATTGTATTTGCACAGGCCCACAGAATATAATGGAAAGGTCTAGAATTTTCTCTTTAGCCTTGGAAAATGTTGTTACAGTTTACATTCAGAGGACTTACTAAAAAAACAAACCACAAAAAGAAACTATTGCTTTTAAATGCATATGCATGGGAGTTTTGTAAGGTTCTTGAAAACTCTGGTAATTTAGTTTGGTTGATCAGAGCCATTCAGGTTGTCTCATGGGTCATTCTCTCCAGAGATATGGCCTACTCTGGGCCATGTCATGGCAGCTGCTTTTGTCTATCCCTTTGCTCAGGACTCTACCCTGAAGTGATCATTTAAGGTTTGGATTATAGGAGACAGCTGAGGAAACAAAGGCCAGCATCTTAATCAATTCAGGCTGCTATACCATAAACTGGGTAGCTTATACACAACAGAAATTTATTTCTCACAGTCCTGGAGGCTGAACGCCTAAGGTCAGGCTGCCGGCATGGTCAGGTTCTGGTGAGGATCTCTTCCAGGTAGCAGACTGCCAACTTCTCACTGTGTCCTCACATGGCAAAAGCAGAGCTAGCTAGCTATCTGGCCTCTTCTTAAAGTACACCTACCCCACTTATGAGGACTCCACTCTCATGACCTAATTACCTCCCAAAGGTCTCACTTCCACATACAATCCCTTTGGATTAGGGTTTCAACATATGAATTTTGGAGGGATACAAACATTCACTCACTGTAGCCTATAGCCTCTCCTTTCACTAATTCACTTAAGTATAATGGCAGAAATTTCTAGCACTCTAATCTCATACAAACTACGGAGAGTAGGTTGACATGTCTCTAGATTATCTGGGTTATTTTCTATTTGAATCATACACAACTCAATTAACTTAGATAAAATGAATTACCTAGTCCTTTATTTGAAGCTTTATTAGTTCAAAGATCTATTAGTATCTAAAAACTAGTAGGTTGGAGAAGGTGAGAATAAACAATGACCATAATTTTCCATCATCTCTCTATTCCTATGTTGCTATCATACAAAACCTACTGAAGGTCTACTTCTGGCTCAAGTAATGCACTCGGTCCTGAGGACACAAAGATCATAGTCTCTGTCCTCAGGGAGTTCAAGATCTCCTAAGACAGTGGTTGTCAAACCACGGCTCGCGAGCCACACGCGGCTCTTTGGCCCCGTGGCATGGGCCACAAAGTTTCAATCGCACTGTACATGTGCGCCCGCATGTGGTATTTTGTGGAAGAGCCACACTCAAGGGGCCAGTTTGCCGACCACTGTCTAGGAGATGAAGAGAGGTAAAAGTTCAGGAGAAAGCAGAGGAGATGTGTGAACCTAGAGGAGAGAGAGTTTAACTCTGCCTAGGGAGAGAGGGGGCCAGGCCACTCTTCACAGAGGAGAACTATTATTCATCCTATTGGCTGAACAGCAAAAGATACCAGGCATTAAACGGAGGTTCTTATTTTTTCCACTATAAAAATCTGTTCAACAATGGTCCCCATTTATTGTCAAAGCTGGCTTCTGTGTGATAATGCCACCAATATGATTATGCCAACCTCTCCTACTGCTCACCTTACACTTTATATCTGAAGGTCATGGTACTAAAAACTGGCATGGATGCTTTCCAAGGAATCTTGTTATCATGCTTGACTATTTATAATTCTAAAATTGAAGATTAAAAAACAAGTTAATAGGCACTTTAGGAAGGATATGGAGTTGGAGAAGTGAATCAGCAGAGGAAGAAACAAGAAGCACTATGCAAACACACACCAGCTCTCAGGGAACTTAGACTACCCATGCCCAAAGCTGAAGGTAACTTATGATTTGTTTTTCACTGGTGAGAACTTGTGTTACATACCACGTGGAATACTCCTGGGGCCTTGACAGGTCTGAAGCCATCAACAGGTACACATTGATCAGCATGGCCATTACAGAAGCAGCTGCCCTTGACGATGAAATCATAGATCGCGTAGTGTGTAAAATGTTGAGGCTTTGCATTCAGGTCATTTCTCTGACAGGGACAAAACTGTTGTTTTAGCAGCTGCACACGAAGGTTGGTGATCTTCAGCTGCTCCTGAGCTTTGGCACTGTAAGGGTTCTCCATATCATATGGTGGTGACAAAGCTCTGAAAATAACCTGTAAAGAAAAAAAAAATACCATGAGTATATAAGACTGTGTGCAAACCCCGGGTTGTTCGCTCCATAGCGTTCTCGTTTGATTTATACCTTGTGCTATCTGTAAGTGATACAATCACAAGAGGTTTTTGATCACACCTGGGGAAGAGCTCCCTGTTATTCCAAAGAAGAGCTGTGCTGCCTGTTTGGATGCAAAAGTATAAACTGAGTAGCCAGCAGAGAACTGACTCTTGAGGTGAAGGCAGCCATGCAAAGATCTCAGGGAAAGAGCATTCCAGGAAGAAGGAACAGTATGTTTAAAGGCCTTGACGTGGAATCAGATGTGGCTTATTCAAGGAGGAACAACCAGGCCAGTGTGACTGGAGCCCAGGGGACAAGGGGACGGTGTTTGGAGAGGAGGACAGGGGTGGTGCATGGCAGACCATGAATGCAGCCCTTTGAAGGCTAAGGCAGAGTTATTCTGTGGAAGCCACTACAAATCTGTAGGCAGAGAAGTGATTATGATTTGATTTACATCTTTAAAAAAAGATAACTCTTGCTTCTGTGAGGAGAATCCTATATAATAAAAGCATAATATGCAAATTGACTGAATGGAGGAACGACCGGTCAGCAGGGGTCGGGGCTGGCGAGCAGGCGGTGCCAGGCCAGCCAGGGCACGTGCTAGCGGGCAGAGGGAGGGGACGGCAATTGGAGGGCAATGGCGACCAGCAGTAGCTGCCCGAGGAGCGATGGAGGGGGGCGGGGGCAAGCAGGGCCAGCGGCTTACTTGCCAGCTGGTGCTGTCCCCTGATAGGCCCACTCAGTCGCCTCCTGCAGAGGGAGGCTGGACTGCGGATTGGGGGAGTGGGCCAAAGTTGTCAGACATCCCCTGAGGGCTCCCGGACTGTGAGAGGGTGCAGGCTGGGCTGAGGGATCCCCCCGAGTGCATGAATTTGTGTGCACTGGGCCTCTAGTGTATTATAAAGATTGAAGAACAGAAGCAGGAAGACCAGTTAGGAAGCAATTGCAAAATCATGATCCAAAATGACTTATATTTCTAAATGAGGTATAACCCTTTCAAAGACTAATCAGTTATTAATTGGGGTCCCTGTCACTACCAATATTTTCTGTTCTCTTTTACTGTATCTGCCTTCCAAGCTTGTGGCAGGATTTTTTGAAATATCCTTACTGGTAGTAAACATACAGTTGTTTGAGGGTGGGTTTGATTTCTGAGATTAATCAAAAGTCACATAAACCCAGATGTGGTGAATAATGCGACTGATCAAAATATTTAATGGCACTTTTGATTACATGCAAAGTCTAATTAAGTAATGAGACTGTTTTTATTGTGTAGGTTATAGATGGAATCTAAAGGCAATTTAAAACTTTAGTTCTGAGGAGAAAACCAGAGGGAGAAAGGCGTGTCCCTATTATTAAAAAGTAGGGTTTAGACAAACTCCCATTTTGAAAAAAAGGATCTAAAAGTAACTTTCCAAAAAGAATTATTTAAGGAATAATTTGGACATAAAAATTTCATTTTAGAAACCAGTTTTAGCCCTAGCTGGTTTGACTCAGTGGATAGAGTGTCCGCTCGCAGACTGAAGAGTCCCGTGTTCGATTCCAATCAAGGGCACATACCTCGGTTGCAGGCTCGATCCCACATGTATGCCAGAGGCCACCAATTGATGTGCCTCTCTCACATCGATGTTTCTCTCTCTGTGTCTCCCTTCCTTCCACTCCCTCTAAAAATCAGTGGGAAAATATCCTCTGGTGAGGATTAACAACAAAAATAGAAACCAGTTTTACACTAAGTATGAAAAGGTAAGAACTAACTGTGTAGGATCACATCTCTAGATCTATTGATACAGAGTTGTCCTCAGTGAAATATAACCTTGGGGGAGAGGGGTATGATAATTCAATGGACACTTGGCCTTCCACAGCCAATTCTCCATCCAGCAGCCAGAGAAATTCTCTATAAACAGAAGTTGGATCACAATATTCCCTTGCTTAAATCCATTCCCACCCAAAGATTTCTCAATAAAATGTAAAGTTCTTATAATTTCCCTGCCTTATTTTTGTTCTTGGTGCTTATTACTGCCTGACACATTAGCTTTGTAGTTGTTTAATGATTTACTGTCTTCCCAATCTTGGATAGAAACTTCTATAGAGGAGTCATTGATGTACCCCAGAACAATGTCTGGCACAGAGTAGGTATTCAGTACATTTTTGGTAAATTAATTGATTAATTATAACATAATTATAACACTGTACTTGGCATTCAAGTAATAGATGAGAGTTCCAAATAACTTAACTTCCCTTTATAGGGTCTCAAACAGATTGACATATTAAATTAATGTTATAGCACCTGAAGGTGAGAGGCAAGAAGTTGTATTATAAAGTTATAAATAACTACATAATTAACCAGTATCTACATTTCTAGCTATTTTTGAACTTACATTTAGTAAGTATACCTTCAACTCAAACAATATTCTGCTCCATTTATTCACATGTCAAGTGGTGGAAAGCAACATATTATGGAATAAAATTTTCCAACAATATGTCACTTATTTGAAAATAAATATAGAAGTAACATCTCTCTCTTTTAACAATAGCCTAAATCAGAACATGATTTTATATTTTGAATCATTAAAAAAAACACACATGGAATCCATCATGAGTTTTATATGGGATTTGTTTTCACTATGACATCCCAATTACTGGCATTCTGTTAGACACTCACGAAAAACGCTTGTTTTAAATAAGAGAAATGATGTGACTACCTCCTAGTTTATCAATCACAGTAATGCAAGGACATGGAATAGGGTCACCAGTGCTAACCAAATAAGTATCCCATTGAAAAGTCTAAGGATTATTTCTCTATATTGTCGCCCACCCTTCTTTCTTCTGAACATTGGTGACAACTGTTTGCTCTCTCTGTTCCTGTCACATATTCACCCTTGACATTTACCCTGTTCCCCACAGCTCCCTTCCCCTCCCCCGCTTCCCCCTGAAAACTGTTCACATGCAAGGCTAGAGGAAGATCTGTCAAGGTTTGTAGGAACTTAGAAGCTCTTTTGCTTCCTGAACCCAGACTGGAAGCTGAATGGCAGCTCTGTGCTTGGTGTGCATGACACCACAGTTGGCACGCTGATATCAGCAGGGAAGGGACAGCATGACCCCTGAGGCTGCATGCTGGAAAGGAGACAGCAGAGTGCCACAGACACAAAAGTGAACGGGAATTTAAACCATGAAATCTTTTTACCAGAAAGGAGACGCCTTAATCTGATACCCTGGGAAATGGATCTATCCTGCATCAGGAAACAAAGAGTGCGCCAATCCAGATGCTTCAAACTTCTGGCAGGTCGCCCTTTGGGTCCCACCCAGTTTTTCTTCAAACATCCCCAGAAGAAGCCTGCATGGCACAACTAAAATGAAATAAGAAAAACTGTAGAAACACTCCATATAATGTCAGCCTCTTCTATTTTTGTTCCCATCAGAAGTAGGCTGTATTTATGGACTCACCACTGTTCCTCTGTCTGTGATTGCTTCTGAAGATACACTCCTAACAAGACATAGTTAAAAAGTCAGAGGGGGAGTAAGATCAAGCCCACTTTGATGTTTCCAGTGTGTTAATGCTATTGGCCAGCACTTCATGATGTTATTAAGAAATTTGATTATGTTTTAGTGATTAATACTATGCTCATTACAGAAAAATCTGTCACTGAAAAATGTAAAAGACAGTAAGGCAAATCTGCAATGCGATCCACCCCAAAGACATCTAAACTTTCCAACTAAACTTCTGTATGTATACACAAAGAATATAATATAAACAGCTTTGGCTCTAGCCAGTTTGGCTCAGTGGATGGAGTGTCAGTCCTCAGACTGAAGTGTCCCTGGTTTGATTCTGGTCAAGGGCATATACCTCAGTTGCAGACTCAATCCCTGGCTCCAGTCAGGGTGCTTGCAAAAGGCAACCAATCGATGTGTCTCTCTCACATCAATGTTTCTCTCCCTCTGTCTCTTCCCCTCCCTTCCACTCTCTCTAAAAATCAATGGAGAATATATCCTCAGGTGAGGATTTTAAAAAAGTAAAAAGAAACAGCTTTGTTTCAACTTAGCAATTCTAGTCAATAAAAATAACTCTATATCAGTGGTTCTCAAAGTGAGCCCTTCAGCCCCAGCTGCCCATCCCCACCCATGGCATCAGTATCAACCTGGCAACCTGTTAGAAATGCAAATTCTTGGGCCCTATAGCAAGATGGCTAAAGCAGAGACTCTGGAAGTAGGGCCCAGCAACCTGTGGTTTCCACAAGCTTTTCCTAGTGATTCTGACGCCCAATAAAGTTTGAGAAACACTGCTACATTATTTAAAAACCTGGTGAGAATTCCACTGTGTGTCTATGACATAATTTATTTAGCCAGGCTGCTGTGTTAGGCATCTAGGTTGTTTCCAACTTCTCAGTATAACCAATAACAATCTTGGGGCTAAAAAGTGGAAGTTTATATCTTGAAGATACATTTCCAAATGTGAAATCAATGGTTAAAGGAAATGAGTAATTTTAAAACATATCTGAGCTTCTGAAGGAATCCTAACCTAACTAACCCTTTCCTAACTAATCTTTGGAATCTTCACATTTCTCTGGACTTGCCTCACTTCTTTAAACCTGGACTGCCTTCAAATTTTGCCTAGAGATTTAGATTCTTGGCTTATCTGCCATTTCTTATACCCTAGCAAAGAGATCCTTAAAAAGTTCTGAACAGATTTGAATCACCTGTATGTTAATCTAGTACACCTACAAACACTCTCAATAATACTGAAAATTAGTAAAAACAGCATTCTATATGTCTTGTTTATACTATGAGAAATTTCAACAGAGTATTAATAGTGTAAACAGATTTAAGTAGAGTAACTATTAGCTACATGATAGTCAAGGAATTAGTTTAGTATCAAACTCAGACCTTACATATTATTCCATACCTAAAATTTTAGTGCCTATGTTGAATCATAATAATTAAACTTAGTTATCACATTTTTAGAAACGTCTCTTTAGATGCTAACTTGAGGACTATTTCAGTCCAAGTTGATTACCCATCCTGTGGACTCCCATGGCACCTGTTCTTTCCATGATGGTACTTTTACAAGAATACGTTGTTATTGCCTATTTTCTAGTCTGTATCTCACATTAGACTCTGCTCAGTGGGCAGGGATCTTGTTTGTCTGGTTAACAGCTGTGTCCCCCAGCATGTCCCACAATCTGTGGCATATTGTAGCATTTCATAATTATGTTGAATGAATAAATGAATGAACTATCTCTCTAAATAGCATTTTAAAAAAGGAGAAGCCAAATATGGAATAGGGTTTAGAAAAATAAAGAGAGCAAGATGTTTTGCCACACTCTTGATGAGAAGCATGTGAACACATACACATAGTATAAATACCTATGTAAAATATATAATTTCAAATGGCTTTATGGATTCTTTTTCTTCAGTAGCACACAAGATTTTTCATATAGATATTAATAAACACATATAAATATTAGATCTTTTCTATGGTTTCTGGTCTAGCTTTTTTAATATACCAAAAATGGAAGCTTCAGGATCATAACTGCAGTTGCTCTTTAATGATTTTTGAAATCCTAGACATCTTCATGTTCTCAAAAACAACAACAACAAAAAACAGCTTTTGCTTTCAATGGCTTTCTTATTGTTTTTCTATTTCATTTTTGCTTTTGGTTTTATTATTTACTTTCTTCTGCTTACTTTGGGTTTAATTTTCTTTTCTTTTACTAGTTTCTTAAAATGGAACCATAAATGATTCACTTTTTTTTTTCTCTGTAAGTGCTTATTTAGTTGCCTCCCACAAATTTTGATGTTGTGTTTTCATTTTTAATTCAGTTCAAAATGATTTCTAATTTCCCTTTTGATTTTTTCTTTGACACATGGGTTATTCAAAAGTATGTTATTTAATTTCAAAATATTTGGGGATAGTCCCAGATACCTTCCTGTTATTGTTTTCTAATTTAATTCCTTTGAGGTGAGAGAACATACTTTGTATGATTTGAATTTTTACATTTATTGGCACTATTTTTATAGACTATCTTGATAAATGCTTCTTGTACCCCTGAAAAGTTGTGTATTCTACTGTTGTTGGAGCATTATATAAATGTTAATTAAATCGAGTTGGTTGACATGCTATTCAAATCTGCATCCTTACTGGTTTTCTGTACTTATTCTATCAAATATGGACAGAAAGGTGTTGAAATCTCCAATTATAATTATCAACTTACATACTTCTTGCAATTTTTGCTTTATGTATTTTGAAGCCTTGTTATTAGGTACATAAACACTTAGGATGGTTATATACTCTTGATGAATTGGCTCTTTTATCAGTATGAAATGTCCTTCTTTTTTTAAAAAAAATATATTTTATTGATATTTTACAGAGAGGGAGGGAGAGGGACAGAGAGTCAGAAACATCGATGAGAGAGAAACATCGATCAGCCGACTCCTGCACATTCCCCACTGGGGATGTGCCCACAACCAAGGTACATGCCCTTGACCGGAATCGAACCTGGGACCCTTGAGTCCGTAGGCTGATGCTCTATCCACTGAGCCAAACTGGTCAGGGCTGAAATGTCCCTCTTCATTCCTGGTAATATTCTTTGATCTGAAATCTACTTTATGTAGATAATAATATAGCCATTATAAAAACTTATCTTTTGATTACTGTTAGCATGGTATATCTTTTAACATTCTTTTACTTTTAATTTAGTCATGTCTTTACATTTAAAGTAAATTTCTTATAGGCAGAATAGTTACATTTTTAAAAATATTTTTATCCAATCTTTAATTGGAGTATTTAGACTTTTTATACTTAATGTGATTGTTGATATGGTTGTGTTTAAATCTACCATCTGACTTTTTAAAATATATATATATATATTCTACTAGAGGCCTGGTGCACGAAATTCGTCCACTTGGAGGGCGGGGGCGGGCGGGGGGAGTCCCTCCGCCAGGCCTGCACCCTCTCACAGTCCAGGAGCCCTTGGGGGATGTCAAACTGACAGCTTAGGTCCGCTCTCAGTCAGGAATGGGCTTAAGCTGTTTGTCGGACATCCTTAGTGCTGCCGCAGAGGTGGGAGAGGCTTCTGCCACTGCCACTGTGCTTCTGGCTGAGCCCAGCTTCTGGCTGAGTGGCACTCCCCCTGTGAGAGTGCACTGACCACCAGGGGGAAGCTCCTGCATTGAGCGGGATTGGGCCAAAACCATCTCTTCGACATCCCCTGAGGGGTCCCTGATTGCGAGAGGGCACAGGCCAGGCCAAGGGACCCCACCAGTGCATGATCAGGGTCAGGGAGGGACTGCAGGGGGGCTCCAGGGCATATTCAGTCTGTCTTGCTCAGTCCCAATTGTCCAGACCCCAGCAGCAAGCTAACCTACTGGTCAGAATGTCTGCCCCCTGGTGGCCAGTGCGCGTCATAGCAAGTGGTTGAGTGGCCTTAGCGTATCATTAGCATTTTACACTTTGATTGGTTGAATGGCCAACTGGACAACCAGACACTTAGCATACTAGGTTTTTATTATATAGGATTATAAGTATATTTTTCTTCTGTTGGAATGAATATTTTAAGGTCCCTTTTATTTTCTTTTTTGTTTATTACTTTAACTCTTTTTTGAAAATAGCAGTTGCTTTGGGGTTTATAGTATACACCTTTAACTTACGCAGTCTATCTTTAGGTAATATTTATACTTCACATATAAGAAACTTACAACAGTATTCTTCCATTTCCTCCTCTCAGCCTTTGCACTATTTTCATGCATTTGGCTACTACATATATTATAAACTTCACAACACATTATTAATATTTTTGCTCTGAAAAGCCAATTATCTTTTAGAGAGGTTTTTAAAATAAGAAAAAAAAATTTACGTCTCCACCTATTTTCCCTTTTTGATGATCCTCATTTCTTTGTGTAGGTCCAGATATCCATCTGGTATCATTTTTCTTCACCTGAGTGACTTCTTTTTAACATTTTCTGTAATTCAGGACTACTGGTGACGAACTCTTTACCCCCCTGTGATTGCAAAAGTCTATGTCATCTTCATTTTTGAAAAATATTTTTGCTAGGTAAAGAATTTAGATTGACAATTTTTTTTCTGTCAGTACTTTCAGGATTCTGCCCCACTGTCTGATAGCTTGCATTGTTCCTGTCATAAAACTGTCAGCTTTACATTTGTTCTTCTGGACACTATGTTAGTTCTTTTCCCTCTGGCTGTTTTTAAGATTTTCTTTTTATTATTGATTGTTAAACAATATGATTATAATGTGCCTTGGGATAGTTTTCTTCTTGTTTATTGTTTTTAAGGTTTGTTGAACTTCTTGGATCTGTGGATTTTTAGTTATAATCAAAATTAAAATGTTTTTTCAGCTATTATATTTTTTCCATTAGCAAAATTATTTATTTTATTTTTAATTAAACTTATTGGGGTAATATTGGTTGATAGGATTGTATAGGTTTCAAGTGTACATTTCTAGTATACAAAATCTGTATTTTACACCATGTGCCCACCACCCACTCAAATCATCTTCCATCACAATATATTAGGTCCCTCTCCAACTTCTAACATCTTACTACCCCCTTCCCTCTGGTAACCACCACACTATTGTCTTTGTTCATGAGTTTCAGCTTTATATCCCACATATGAGTGAAGTCACGTGGTTCTTAACTTTTTCTGACTGACTTATTTCACTTAGCATAATATTCTCAAGGTCCATCATGTTGTCCCAAATTCAGCCATTATTTCTTATTTTTTTTCTGTTCCACTCTTCTCACTTCTCTCCTTGTGGACTCCAACTACACATATATTAGATTGCTTGAAGTTTTCCACAGCTCACTTATTTATTTATTTAAATACTGATTTATCTGTTTTTCTCTTTTTCCCCATTTCATATTGAATCATTTCTATTGCTATGTATTGAACTTCACAAATCATCTCCCTTGTAATATGTTATCTACCAATACCATTCAATTTATTTTTCATCTCAACATTGCATTTTCCAACAGTAGAAGTTCAGTTTAGATTTTTGCCATATTTTCCATGCTATGCTTAATGTGGTGAATCTTTCCTCTACATTCTTGAATATAGAAATAGATATAGTAACTGTTTTAATGTTCTTGGTTACTAATTCTATCATTCGTGTCATTTCTTTTTTTTAAATATATCTTTTTATTGATTTCAGAGAGGAAGGAAGAGGGAGGGAGGGAGGAAGAGAGAGAGAGAGAGAGAGAGAGAGAGAGAGAGAGAGAGAGAGAGAGAGAGAGAGAGAAACATCAATGATGAGAGAGAATCATTGATTGGCTGACTCCTGCACGTCCCCTACTGGGGATCAAACCCACAACCCAGACATGTGCCCTTGGCTGGAATCGAACTTGGGACCCTTCAGTCCACAGGCCAATGCTCTATCCACTGAGCCATTCCAGCCAGGGCCATTTGTGTCATTTCTAAGTCTGTTTCTATTGATTTATTTTTCTACTCATTAGGGATTGTGTTTTTCTGCTTTTTACATAGCTTGGTTGACAACAAAACATTGTGAATTTTACCTTGTTGAGTGCTGGATATTTTTGTATTCTTGAGCTTTTTTTCTAAGATGCAGTTAAGTTTCTTGAAAATAGCTTAATCCTTTTGAGGCTTCCTTTAAAGTTTTGCTAGTTAGGACCAATGCATCCTTTGGCATAGGGCTAATTCTGTTCTTCTACTGAGGCAATACCCTTCTAATTACTCTACTGATACCTTACAAAGTTAAATTACAAGGCTTTCCACTCTTGTCCTGGTCCTAAGTGATCTCTGAAAATTTGCTCTGATTGTTCTTTCTCTGCCCTCAGGTAGTTTTCCTACAGTCATGTCTTGGTCGGTACTCAGCTAAAAACTAAATCTCTGGAAATCTCTCCTAAGCAACTCTCTCCTCTCTGGTACTCTGCCCTGCAAATTCTAGCCAGACTCTCAGCTGCTTAATTCAGAAAATCCATTAGGCTTCTCCTTGGTTCCTACTCCCTGCACCCCAGCCTGGAAATTCTCTCTAGGAAGCAAGCCGAGGCAATCATAGGGCTCACTTCATTTACTTCTCTCAGGGATCACTGTCATCTGCTGCTAACGTCTAATACCCCAAAACAGTTGTTTCATATATTTTGTCCAATTTTGAGTTGTTTCAGGCAGCAGTGTTAGTTTGGTTCTTGTTACTGCATGTTGGCTGAGAACTGAAGTCTATAAAATCAAGTCAGCTTAAATTTTATGAAATACAGCTTATAAAACTACAAACTGGAAGTTTTATAATAAGTTTAGAGGTGTAGATACATTTAATAGATAAAAAGTCTTGAAAACAAATGAGTTTTCTTATTGGGCACATCAAAGAAACATTAAAAATAATTTAAACTATAAGTATTTCAACTATGTAAGTTTAATAAATAATTCTTTTATTATTGATTTCAGAGAGTCATAGCTCAGCGGCCTCCTGCATGCCCCCTACTGGCATGTGCCCTAACTGGGAATTGAACTGTGACCTCCTTGTTCATGGCTCGATGCTAACCACTGTGCAAAACCGGCTGGGCTCAATAATTCTTTTTTAGTAATTTGTATCTTTTAATAGATAGGTAAGCCCTCACTATAACTCTATAATTTATTATACCTATTATAATTTTATTTATTTTATGCTTTGATGCATCTTTGTGTTCCCATCTAAAACCTTGTCTTATAGATTCTCAAAAATACCATACTGAAGGAGTGAATCAATATAGAATCATGGCAATATAAATATAATACAATTTTATTTATATGTTATGCATTTTGTTCTAAAGAGACTATGTTAGGTACATAGTATTTCATAATAAATTTTATCTTACAAAATATATTAGTTGTATGCTAATCTTATACTACACCCCACATGACTAATAAAATTTTACTTCTTAGAAAAAATGGATTAAATATGTATTAATATTAAAAGACTCTCTGAGTGCCAAATTTGAACAGTTATATAATTAATTTACATCAACTGCAAGAATGACAACACATTCAGAGAGGAATCCCTGGAACTTTTGCCTAACATCTATAATAATAAGAGTGTAATATGCTAATTAGACCAGACATCCTTCCGGACATCCTTCTGGATGACCTTTGGGACAAAGCTAGGGCTGCAAGGGAAGCCCCGGTCCTGGGTGCCAGAGGAAGCCGGTGCTGGCAGGCGGGGGAAGGAGGCCTACTCTTGCACAAATTTTGTACATCAGGCCTCTAGTAATCTAATAAAAAGGTAAATCACCTCACAGTAAAAACTACTTCTACATAAGAAAAATAGTTACATTTCTTCCCTACTCTATTTAAGCGTAATTAGAATAACATCTAGATCAAGAAACATTTTCAAATGTGTTATAAAGACATTATTTGTTTTATGTAGTTGTTTACTAGTGGTTTACAAACAGCATCTGGTTAATTCAGTGGAAGTTTGTTACTACACATCAATAATTGTTTATTGTTAGGTTGATGACATACCTAAGACCTACATGTAGAAACTGATATTTTTGTCTCCATTTCTACTGTTCATCAAGCTATCCCCAAACTGAAAACTCACCTATTTTATGTTAATAAAATAGCATTGGCAAAGGCCAGAAAAGGAGATCCACACTTTAGTTTTGTACTGTCACCTCACTAACAAGGAAGGTTTTATGTCAATTTTCTGAAGCCAGTTACTGGCACCATTTAAGTTAAAGTTTTAGGTATTTGAGATGAAAAGCTTGGAGCATAGATTCCTTAAGTGACTACAGGTACCCTAATATTAATATGTTCTTGAAACAGGCTTTCTGCCTCCCTGGAGAGGTAACCTTTTGGAAAGTATGCAAGTTTCAGCTTTAAAAGGGCTTCAGTGAGTGGGAGTTCTGGTTTCACGAAGAGAGAAGACTTGACAAGGAGAAGATAGCATAAGTGACAGGTGGGCATCTGCGGGAAAGCAGCTGGTTGGTTTAATTTTAGAACATTTGTCCTTGACTGTGTCACTTTAAGTGGAGCACCTACTTGTCTTAGAGAAGTGTGTCTGTCTTTTGGGCAGCACCAAAATCCTTTTGCTTACACTCTGGAGCATTAGGCACCCTGCTTCATCAGATAGTCCACCTTTTAAAGTGGGAGAGTCTTATCTACTCAACTAGTCCTTCTAAGATAGGACAATATAACCTAATAAAGCTCTCAATGGAGCAAGCTGAGGAATGCAGTGCACTCAAGTGACTTACTTGTACGATAATAACCTCGATTTGTAAGTACACAAAAGCCTCTTTGCATGTTTCAAGGGCATATTTACAGTTTTAAAGTGATGAAAAGGCAGCTTCTTAAATATCTTCAGTGGGGTGGGCAATAATAAAACTGCAAGGAGGAATGAGAAACAAGACAGAAGACCAAAATAAAAATTAAGATGGGGGCTAAAAATAAATGTTAAAAATCCTCCAATACATGTGGAATTCTAGCTTTCCTTCGCCCTCAGTAGTTGCAACCATCGGATTTGAGTGTCAGAAGAGTCCTTAGCAATCGATGATCTTGTTGGGCTAGAGGAAACTGAGGCACAGGTGCTTAAAGTGACCTGCCAAAGCTCAACCAACAGGTTTGTGACAGAGCTAAAACTAGGATCCAGTTTCCTGGTCTCCAATGTAATAATTTTTCCACTGTATCCCATTTTATATGTGTTTTGCAGCTAGCCATTCCTGGATTAAAGTTAAATTTAAAATGTAGGGTCAAAAAAAATATATCACTAATCCCACTTCCACTTGTCATCCTAATAATGGATAGGACTGACTAATTGTACCCTTGATAAAAGTAATGATACCTGGTTGATTTACAAGGATGCAATGAAGATTTTTTTTTTTTTTTAATATCGGATGTAGAAATGCCTTGAAAAACAATGTTCTTTATAAATAAAATTGGTTTGTGAATAGCTTTTCCTGAGGACCTGCCTTGTTTTTGCCAATCTCCCATCAGTGAATGTAGCCCAGTGGCTAGGAGCCAGATGTTGATTGTCTACCGGGCCAACTTCCCAATATTGATCACCTCTGTTTCTTATCACCATGCTGGGCACACAGTTTGGATCATTGATACCTTTGGGTTGCTTTACCTATGCTGGAAATTACATGCATTATCTCTCTGCGATCACTGCCCATCCCTTCCAACTCTTGCTCCTTCTCTTTGTACTGAACTTTATACTCTAGTCATACTGAACTCCATTCTGTTCCTGGAAAGCTCCATGGTCTCTCTCTCCTTTTCTGGCCTTTGCCAATGCTGTTTCCACTGCCTGGAATACTTTTCACATCTAGTTGCTGTGCCCACCCACTACTCCACCCCTTTATTTGGCCAACTCAACCTATCTTTTAGGTGTTATCTTAAATGTTATTTTATTCAGAAAGCTTTCTTCATCATTCCTCTACAATGTTAGCTTAGATGAGATGTTATTCCTATGTGCTACTCCAAGCACCTGTCATTTCCTCCAGACCTAGAACTTACAATGTCTATTTTAATTGCTTATGTTCCACTCTACACTGTGAGCACTATGAGGGCAGAGGGCCTGGTCTGCTTGCCTACTGGTGTATAGCTAATTCTTGGCACATATAAGAATAAACACATAAAAAGAATAAATACATATTTGTTGGAAGATCATACTCATGCTTAATAATTCCAATTTCACAAATTGTTTTTTTTTTAATTTGACTTCATTCTTACAGTAAACCTATGGTATGGTTTTATTCTCTCCCATTTTTCAGATATAGAAACTCTGAAAAGATGTTAATTGACTTGTGTAAGGTCACCTAGCTAGTGAGTAGCAGAGCTAGTATTTGAACCCAGGTTACTAGAGTCCAAGTTCAGTGTTATTATCATTACATTACAGCTAACCTTGGTTGATTATAGACTAATTGAAGTCTTAAGCACATCTTCAGGGGAATTAAATGATCAGAACTTCCTTTCAGGAGAATAAATCTGGCAAAGAAGAGCCTGAACCATGGTGTAGGCAGTGGGGGCAGAGTGGGCAGAAGAGTCATTTGTTAGAGGCCAAAAAAATGAGTATCAAAACAAAAACTAAGAACAAAGGGCCAAGTTTTAGGAGGCACTCATGGTTAGAGGTCAGAAGGAAGCAAATGAGCCAGAAATAATGCCAAAAAAAGAATCATTTGAGCAGTGTAGAAAAATAATAAAAATTCATCATCATAGAAGTCAAAGGAAGTGGGAATGCAAAGAAAGGAAATATAATTAATAATGGCAAATGCAATTCAGGAGGCAAGAAAGAAAAGGTCCGGGAGTTTGGCTGGCTCACAGAAGACTTTTGAGAGCCTAAATAGAATAAGGGACAATTTATAACAGTTTCAAGAAAGAATAGAGAACAAGCAAATTAAAGCAAGAAATAAGTGATTGAAGAATTTTGGCCATTTGTTTAATCATTCATCAGTTGATAGACATTTGGGTCATTTACAGATTTTGGCTATTAAGAACATAAGTGCTATGGACATTCAGATAGAAGTCATTGTGAGAACACAAGTTATTATTCATGGGTACTTAGGAGAAAAATTGCTAGGTAGTATGGTAAGAGCATATTTAACTTTATAAAGAACTGCATGCAAGACTGTTTTCTAAGGTGACTGTACTGTTTTTGCATCTCTACTAGCAATGTATGATGAAAGTTTTAGTTATTACACATCCTCATCCATACTTGGTATTGTCAGTCTTCATAATTTTAGCCTTGATAGTAGAATGTGAGCAGTATCTCACTGTGCTTCTAATGTGCATTTTCCTATTGACTAATACTGTTTAGCACCTTTTTATGTATTTATTTGACATGCATCTTCTTTGAGGAAGTATCTGTTCATCAAACTAAATAATTTTCTCACAGTGAAGGAAACAATCCTATATAATAAAAGCCTAATATGCTAAGTGTCCAGTTGGCCATTCAACCAATCAAAGCGTAATATGCTAATGATATGCTATGATGTGCACTGACCACCAGGAGGCAGACGCCAGCAGGTGCAAGTGGGGCGGGCACCATCAGTGTGTGGGAGCAGCAGTGGGAGTGAGGCTGCCAGCAGACAGGGGACCAGGGGCCACACGGAGGATGGGCCGAGAACCGCCCCATGCCAACTGCAATCTTGCGGCTCACAGTTCCTTTCAAGGTACACAAATTTGTGCACTGGGCCCCTAGTATGTACATAAAACACTTTCCCTGACTGCGTGCCATAGAGAACCATAGTTGGCAATGACAGCAGCGCCCCCTTATCCATGTTTTTTTCCCCCTTGGTTTAAGTTATCCTCGGTCAACCGTAGTCTGAAAATAGAATATTCCAGAAATAAACAATCCATAAGCTTTAAATTGCATGCAATTCTGAGAAGTCTAATGAAGTCTTACTCATCCCTCTTGGTCCCTTCCTGGGGTGCAGCATATCTACACTGTATATGCTTCCTGTCCATTAGCCACTTAGTAGCCATCTAGGCTATCAGATCAATGGCTGATATTGTAGTACTTGTGTTCAAGTAATCCTTATTTTACTTAATAATGGCCCCAAAGTGCAAGAGTAGTTTAAACTTTATCATAGGTATGTATGTATAGGGAAAATCGGAGTATATATAGAGTTCAGTACCATCTGCAGGTTCAGGCATCCTCTGGAGGCCTTAGAACAACATGTCCTTTGGGGATAAGCAGGAGACCACTGTAGTTTGACTTTAAAACTAACTTTTTTTTAATTGAAGATATGTGTGCCTATTGAGGGTTTTCCATAATGCAAACCTAGAGTAAAATGTGCTTTCATCTTTTCATTTAGGAGCCTTAATCAGAAACAACCAAAATGTCCTGATTAAAGTTTTAAAAAAATATCAAACTTTAAACACTGTTGCCCTGGTGAGAACATCCTGGCTATCAAACAAATAAACTTCAAAGGGACCTCCCGACTTTCCCTAAACTACAGACAAATATTTGCTGTTACTGTTGTACTAGGTAGCATAGGGCCGCTTTGTCCTTCATTTGTAGGAGACCTTGAAGATAGTTATTAATCACCATCATGCAAAGTTTTACCACTAGAGATGGATCTCATTTACCTTTTCCCATTCAATTCCAGTCTGAAATATAAGGATTAATTGCAAGAGATGAATTAAAGGTGAAAAGCAAAAGCTAAATTAGAAGGAAGGACTTGCAGAAATAAAAGCCAGTAACTGGCTTAAAAAGTAAAAAGTAGATATTGTTTTCTCTATTTTGACCTACATTTAATGAATTACAATTAGTTCAACTAAAAGACTGGTAGACTATGCCGTAACCGGTTTGGCTTAGTGGATAGAGCGTCAGACTGCACACTCAAGGGTCCCCAGTTCGATTCCGGCCAAGGGCATGTACTTTGGTTGCGGACACATCCCCAGTAGGGGGTGTGCAGGAGGCTGCTGATTGATGCTTCTCTCTCATTGATGTTTCTAACTCTCTATCCTTCTCCCTTCCTCTCTGTAAAAAATCAATAAAATATATTTAAAGAAAAACAAAACATGATACAGCCTCTTTAGAAAACTGCTTGATGCTTTCATATATATATATATGACTAGTAAACTAATTTATAGGATTCATAATGACAGAAAATAGTAAATACCATAAAAATCTGTTTATGTTTCCTTCTGCTCCAGAGTAGAGGTTATATAGAGAAGAGCTGGTAGTAGAGAATTTTTTTAGAATATTTAAATCACTGGGCTTACAGAGCAAGAAAGCCCACAATAGAAATTCTGACTTCCAAAGAGAAACAAATTAAATCTCATTCAGTTTCTAAAAATGTTTCTTTTTTATACTTAAAATTTTTATTTATTTATTGTTAGAGAGAAACATCAATTTGTTGTTTCACTTATTTATGCACTCATTGGTTGATTCTTGACCAGGGGTCAAATCTGCAACTTTGGCGTATTGAGACAACACTCTAACCAACTGAGCCACCCAGCCAGGGCACTTTCTTATACTTTGGATGAGAAAAAGACATCTCCAGTCTGAATAGATTGCAAACTTGGCTAATATAAATTCTAATTGTATCTCCCATCATCATTGTCATTTTTTTTCTCCTAAATGATGGCAAAGCTGTGATTAAGTAAGATAAAATTCTGGGTCTGTGTGACATTAAGCCTTTTAATAAAGGAATTATTATCATTTACTATATTATTTATTTATTTAATCATTACTTATTGAGGAAATATTTCACATGGTAGGTCCTCTGGATATAAAACTGAATAAGAAAAACAAACAATAACACGCATAGATTTCATTTTCCCCTAATTCTTGAAAATTAAGCTCTGTCAAAGTGATGTTAGAAAACAGCTCAAAATAATCTTAAATATCGGAGGAAAACATAAGGCTACTTAACCCAAATTTCTCAATGCAGGAAGTCCCACTAGAATACTTGACTCCCATTTAGTCTTGACTAGATTCCACACCCTCACCAGGGAGCATATTTCATTTTGTGATGGTTCTAATCATCAAAAAGTTCTTCCGTTTTACCCTGGCTGGTGTTGCTCAGTTGGTTTGGTGGTGTCCCATGCACCAAAAGGTTGCCGGTATTTTGATTCCTGTTCAGGGCACATGCTAAGAGTTGTGGGCTTGATCCCCAGGGAGGGTGGGGGCGGCATACAGAAGGTACTCAGTCAATGTTACACTCTCAGGTCAATGTTTTTCCTTCTCCCTTCCTCTCTCTCTAAAAATCAACAAAAAACCATAAAATGTTCCTCTGTGTAAAGCTGGAATCTGTCCTATGCAACTTCTAAACTTGACTTGCAGCTGTACAAAGTAAGTTTATTTTATCTTAAATAAGGAAGTGCTTATTTAAGTCCAAATATTTAAGGGCAGCCATCAACTTACCTTTCATTCTCCAGGTAAAATATCCACCATGTCTCACTTCATACACTTTCTAGACCAACTACCACTTTGGCTGAGTAGCAAATGACCTCTGTTTCATGTACATGCACAAGTTACTGATGACATTATTTTCCAGACATTTTCCTCTCTAAGATGTCCAACAAACTCTAACCTCTATTTCTGAGCATCCCTTTTCCCAATTTTATTTTTTAATCCAAATATATTTGAAAGGTTTTTCTGTAACATAAGGAATATTCAGATTGTAAAAGACCTATAGTATTTTCAGTGCAGCCATTTGGGAAGAAATAGAGCTGAGTGGAGACAGGGAACTGAGAAGAAAAAAATTAGTCCTCTAAGAGAATTTCATTTTTGTAGCCTTTTGAGCACTCATCTCCAATAATCATGGAGGCATGACTACAGTTCTAATGTCATTATTTTGGGAAGTGGAGAGGGGATGAAAAAGTTACTTCTACAATTGAATAGAATGTTGCGATATTATCTGCATATTTCCATAACATCTGTCATTGTATTATTTAGTCCATGAGAAAATAATATTTCTGGTTCCATGCCAACTAAACTGACAGGCAAACTGACAGGAAAGGCTGAGGGGAGGAAGGCTGTGGGGAGGTGGCAGCAGCCTAAATATTCAGCAGCCACCTATGAAACAAATCAGTTTCCCCTCTTCCTACCAATGAAGTGATGAAGGTAACTGGCTAGAAATTAACCAGAATATTTTAAACTAGAGGCCCAGTGCACGACATTCATGCACTGGGGGTAGGGGGTCCCTCAGTCTGGCCTGTGTCCTCTTGCAGTCCGGGACCCCTGGGGGATGTCTGTGGGGAGCGGGCCTAAGCTGGCAGTTGGACATCCCCTGGGGGGTCCTTAGCACTGCTGCGGAGGCGGGAGAGGTTCCTGCCACCACCGCTGTGCTTGTCAGTCATGAGCCTGGCTTCTGGCTGAGCAGCACTCCTCCTGTGGGAGCGCACTGACCACCAGGGAGCAGCTTCTGCATTGAGCATCTACCCCCTGGTGGTCAGTGTGAGTCATAGCGACCAGTCATTCCGCTGTTTGGTCGATTTGCATATTAGGGGTTTATTATATAGGATGGCCTTTAAGGATAACTACCAGGGGACAGTTCCATAGGCAACCTATCTTCCTGGTTAGACAGCACCTGCTAGACCGTATGAAGTAGTTAATGCCTTATCAAGTGGGCTTTTAAAGAAGGAAAGCTACAAAAGGAGCAGAAATGGCACATCACTGAATATCCAGCCTTGAATTTCCACATGTGCCTGGTGCAAGTGCTTGATAAACAGGTGCTTGTGAGTTATGATTACAATATTTCAAATTAATAATCTTGTAAATATGTTATGGTTCCCTAACTGACTTGAACAGGACCTCAAGAAAGACTTTTTCAAGCATATTACTTTAAAAGGCCATTAATCTTAACAACAAACCTGCCATACAAAATCACAAAGTATCTATTCTTAACAAAAGAACAGGGAGTCCAGGTGAGGGACAGGACCTGAACTCTGCTTGCTCATTCTGATTTCACTACAGAGCAACCTCTTAAGAAAATCACTTGGAAATTCCTCTTTGAGTCTGAAATACCAACAAGGTGTAGGTGGCTACATTTTTTCAGTTTTGATAAGAAATTTTACTTTAGGCTCATTCTTGTATCTTATCATAACATTGCCATCTAAAAATATCTTTAAAAACTTATTTCCTTATCTAGTACTTGACATTCATAGTATAGTTTAAAAAGAATTTGTAGTGTCACAGTAGATACGTAGGTCTAAAATATGGAACGGAGAGACATAAATTGTCCTTTGTACATCTATTTGTTCATTTTCTCTAAATCTGACTCCCTCCAGTTTATTTTTTACTACCTATGAAGATGACTGGGCTACTGCTTTAATAAAAAGCTATGTAATTTCTTATATTAACTTTATCAACTATTAAATGACTCAAACTGATGTTCTCTAACTAAATATCTGTCCAAAAGCACTAAGCAAGAATGTAGACCCCCTGATGCTCCTAGAAACATGTGTGTGTTTCATGTCGTTGTCAGCTCTGACTCCTAGAGACCTAGGATGTCTGCATTGTCCTGTCCTCTACAACCCTGTTCAGCTCCTATACGCACATGCCTGTGGCTTCTTTTATGGAGTCAATCCATTTCATATTGGTTCTTCCTCTTTTCCTGCTGCTTTCTATTTTCCCCAGCATTATTGTCTTTTCTAAAGAACCCTGCCTTCTTAGGATGTGCCTGAAGTAGGATAGCTTCAGTTTTGTCATTTTTGCTTCCAGTAATATTTGAGGCTTAATTTGCTCTAGGCCCCATGTGTTCATCTTTCTGGTGGTCCAGGTTATCCATAGATGTCTCCTCCAACACTGTATTCAAATGAATTATTTTTTCCCCCTATCATTCTTCTTTACTGTCCAACTTTCATGTCCCTGTATAGTAATGCATAGCATTATATCCTATATAATAAAAGGGTAATATGCAAATAGACCAAAGGGCAAAACAACCAAACAACCAATCAAAGTGTAATATGCTAATGATATGCTAAGGCTGCTCAACCGCTTCCTATGACATGCACTGACCACCAGGGGGCAGATAGTCAACTGGTCAACCAGTCGCTATGATGTGCACTGACCACTAGGGAGCAGATGCTCTGACTGGTAAGTTAGTTTGCTGTGGGGGTCTGGAGAATCAGGACTGAGCAAGATGGGCCAGACATGCCCTGGAGCCCTCCCGCAGTCCCTCCCTGGCCCCGATTGTGCACTGGTGGGGTCCCTCAGCCTGGTCTGTGCCCTCTCGCAATCCAGTACCCCTTGGGAGGGATCCCACAGGTCACTCCCCTTGGGAGGGCACCAGATGCAGGGCTCATGGCTGGTGAGCGCTGCTGCAGCAGCACGAGCCTCTCCCAATCAGGACTGATCGGGCACGAGCTCATGGCAGGCACAGTGGGGCCAGGATGAGTGGGAGTGGCAGGTGGGAGCTTTAGGCGGCATTGGACTGTGGGTTTGGGCTGGATCCCTGCAGGCCACCCAGAGGGACCCCACCTGTGCATGAATTCTGCCTCTAGTAGTAATATAAACATTGACAGTTAACCTATGTTAGTATGAGAAGCCACTAACTGATAAATGGTTTGTGTTCTAAAAAAGCCCAGTTGCCTGGGCTTTAGAGTGCATTTTTATGTCTGCTTTTGTTTATTACTGTACCCCTAGAGCCTGAGATAGTGCAAGACTCATAGTATGCACTCAAATACTTGTTGAATGACTGATGAACAACTTCACTGATAATGTAATCAAATAATAATAATTAGCACTTATATAGTAGCCACTTACGACACAGATGTATGCCTTATCTTATTCTTTCTGACATTGATTCAATTTACACATGAAGAATCTAAGTTCTCTAAATTAAAGCCATTTAGGCTACCCGGTATGGGGCATGCAGGGGGCAGCAGATCAATTATTCTCATCATTGATGTTTCTATCTTTCTCTCCCTCTTCCTTACTCTCTGAAACCAATAAAAAATATATTTAAAAAACAACAAGATAGAGACTGAGAGAAGAGGGACTTATTTGTCTTTTCCCTGCCTTCCCTTTCTTTGTCAGTGAAGCAACTTACATATGTTTAATGGTTATAAAGGACCACTCATCTTACACCAAAATTGAGGGTTTCTGTCTACCTAGCAAAAAGACTGTCATGACTAGTTGAGCAATGCCCAATCCATGACCTCTGCTATTGGAGTTGTTTGGATGTAAAGGATTTTCTTCAGTCTTTTACTCACCCTATGGTATAATCTATGTACCCAGAGGTGGATGGGACATTATAGAGTCCTGACACAAACCTTTAAATCTGTACATGAGTCCTGTCTGTAATATCACTCACTGGTGATCATTCAGACTTTACCAAAACATTTCCTGGATGGAAAACTAAAGGGAGCTCACTTTGTCTTTTGGATACATCCAGTTTTTAAGAAAGTCTTTCTTTGGTCATACTCTTGCCTTCTGCAAGTATCAAAGTCCATTTAATCCCTCTCCAAATATCTGAAGAATGTCAGCAATGCCTGAGCATCCATAAATCCTCTCTCATAGGAGAAATATCCCAAGTTAATTGTTCATTATGCAATGAGGTTTCTAATTGATCTCACCAGTCCTATTCAGCTTTCTCTAAATAGAAATATCCTTGGCCTGAACATAATATTCTAGCTATGCTTCAACTGGAGAACACAACAGAAGGACTATTCTCTCCTTTGTTTGGAACATTCTTCTTCAGCGTAGCCTAAGATTGCATTAGCTTTTTTGGTAGTCTTGATATATTGTTGACTCACATTGAAATTACAATCAACTGAAACCCTCAGGTCTTTTTCACATGCATGGCTGATAAGTCACACCTTTCTAGTGATAGTACAGTTGATTTTTTAAAAGAGGAATTTATGTTTAAAGCTATTAAATTTAATCTCGTAAGTTTTGCTCAAGAATCTTTCATACTGCTCCCTGAGTTGTCTTTCTGATTATGTTGTCCCTACCAGAAGAAATGTTGATTGATCTCCACTACCCACAGGATCAAGTCCAAAATACTTGGTTCACTTGACTTTGCATAATCTGACCTGAGCCTCCAGAGCCAGCTTCATTTCCTCCATCCCTCTCTCTTCGCCACTACCCTTCCATACTGTACTCTCCAGCCATTCTAAGAGTTGGCTTTCCTTATACATGTGCATTTTCCCCTTGGAATTCCCTTCCCTACCTTTTGATTATTATTCATCCTTAAGAGACAACAATTTAAAAGTCTCGATCAGACTGTGAACTCCTTGAAGGCAGGATTATACCACAGTGAAGTTCAGGTAACAGGCAAGGGACATAGGTTACAAGATTTTGGGTGGTTGTTTTTTTTTTAAAGTTTTTTTTTTTTTTTTTTTTGGTTTGTCTTGTCAAAGAAAATAATATCGAAGCCTCTCTCTTCAAAGCTAGTTTCTCCTCCCAACTCAAGAAATGCAGGTAATTTGGATTTGTCTTACTTGAAATAGCAGTTCTTACTTAGGGAGAGGGAGTGACAAGCTTGGTGGTTTATCCAAGTGAATCCATAGTGTCCAGAGGCACTGTCACAAGACAGTTGTTTTGCAGAATCACAAAACAATCACCTTCCACCCAGCACAGCGTTGTGAAAAGAAGCCCAAATGGAAACACCAAAGAAGCAGACGCATGAGGGCCCTTATCTAATCATTTCCAATAATCTGATGAAAAATAAAATCCCCAAGGTAACTTTTACATGTACTTTCCACTGTTCTCCAATAGGCAGTGATAGGTTTGTATCTTTCCACATAATTTAGCTAAGTGAATGAGAGGGCAGTATAAGAGAAGAGCATTGGGAAAAGAAATCATGTGTGCAAGGGTCAGAAGGTAAGAACGAGCCTGGCACCTTGGAGTAATACAAGTAGTTCAATAAATACCGCTGGAGGTGAGGGTATAAGAGGCAGTAATGGGAAATAAAGCCAAGGGGCATTCAGAAAGGGCCTAGCATGCCTCATTAAAGAATGTGGACTATGTTATGAGGGAACCGGAGAGTCACTGATGAGTTTTAAGCAGGAAAGTGCTATTTTGGATTTTAAAAAGATCCTTCAGAGTGTGATATAGAAAATATATTGGGACTCAAGCAAAACAGGCTGGAGAGACCATTTAGGAGAACATTAGTGCAATAATGTATACAGATAAAAAAACAGTGGTGGTTTGTGCCAGGGTAGCTGTAGGGGTGGAGAGAAGTATACCTATTCGAGGGAGACTCCAGTAGCAAAATGGGATAGGACTTGGTGAGTGCCTGAATTTGGCTGAGGAGAGAAAGAAACTGAGAATGGATCTCTGCTTTTCACTTTGATGGGCCTCTCTGTGTTAGACAGGTTTTTATTTTTATTTTCTCAGTGAGATAAGAAGCAAGCATTTTAACTGAGAGCAAACAATGGGTGTGAGAAGGGGTCTTAGGGAAAAGAGAGACACTGAGTCGCTAAAGGAATGAAAGAGAGCTGAAGAAAAAATGATTTCCAGGGAAGTTTGAGGGCCAAATTGGAGCTTGGAAAGCCTAAATTTGTAGAGCATTTCTCAGTATAAGTGTTATTATTTTTCATATTAGAGTTCAGCTGTCTGGCTGAAGAACAAGAAGGTGAACAGTAGGATTGATCTAGAATTGGGGTGTGATGGAAAGACAGGGGCAATGGAGTTGAGAGAACTGATAGAAGATTCCAGAGAGAAGATCATGGGAACAGGCTAGGTATCATGCTCATTTTTGGAGACAAATAGGTATTTTGGGACCAGAGAAGAGATAAAAGAAGTGGTCTAATGTGACATAAGTAAATGCTTGGAGGAAACAAATGAAAATTTGGGGGAGGAGGGGAGGAATGGCCAGAAGAAATAAATAGAAAAGGACAGGGTACGTGGGAAGGGAGGGAGTTGGGAGTTGGGGAACAGGAGTTGACAATCATCTTGTTCTTTGTTTTTGCAAACTATACCTCTTCACTATACCCCTCCCACAGAGAAAATCCCCCAGCGGCCTTACATTCGTCTAAACCAGCGGTTCTCAACCTGTGGGTCGCGACCCCTTTGGGGGTCGAACGACCCTTTCACAGGGGTCGCCTAAGACCATCGGAAAACATATATAATTACATATTGTTTTTGTGATTAATCACTATGCTTTAATTATGTTCAATTTGTAACAATGAAATTGGGGGTCACCACAACATGAGGAACTGTATTAAAAGGGTCGTTGCATTAGGAAGGTTGAGAACCACTGTTCTAAACTTTGATAATCATCAGAGAGGGAGCTATTGTTACAAAAGGGTGTGCATCCCTTTGGGTATATTGGAATGGGAAACAACAAGGAGGAGGATTCCTGGAGAGTGAGCTGCCTAGTTCTTCTAATAGATCATTGGATGTGTTCTCCATTGACTTTTTTTTGTTTTTGTTTTTTTGTGTGTTTTTTTTTGGAGGTGGGGAAGGGGTCAGAGGTTATATTTTTTTTTGCCGGGGGGGGGGGGGGGGGGCGGGGGTGGGATGGGGGGAGGCGGTCAGAGGTTATTTATTGGGACATGGAATATGAGAGAAATACAGGCATTGATTACAAAAGGAATTAATGGAAAACCCCAAAGACCTCAGAAGGGTTAGATTGGCTGAAATAAAAAATAATTCTTCATGAAGATTAAACGGTATAACAAAGTGACTACATTTTCTACCTTCAATTTTAAAACGAAGTCTTTTTCAATAGCAGCTGAAAGATACAGTGTTAGCTCAAATAAACATGATGTCATGCAGAAACCATCTGAATATTTTTCATACTTTTTTGTTTGTTTTAGGAATTGTGGTTATAAAGTATAAAGTGACATCAGCAAACTTAGCGATACCTGGAAAGACTCTGTTCCTCTGTCAGTTGCAAGACAGTTAGGAAAAGAAGATAAATAGGACACAGAGAGAGGGTTGGTATTTTGTGTTTTTGTTCTTTTGTTTGTTAACAAGACAAACTATCCAAGAAATTAGTGTGTTCTATAGCGATTAAGTGAGATGTGTGTGAAAGGCCCAGCACAGTAACTGCACATTCTACTGTGATCTCTAAATGTTGGCTTTCTCTTCTCCCTCTTAACAGAACAATTAACCATTAATACAGTAAACACTAATTAAAACATTAATAAGACGTATCTTGACATTTTAAACACTTAAATGAGATTATTACATAGCTCTCATGCCTTAGGTAGACACTCTCCATCACATTCTGCAAATCAAAGTTTACAACATACTAAGCAGAGAAAATGTGTACAATGCTATCTTTTAATTTCATTTTCAGTACTGTGATGACCCAGGGGCATTCCAAAATTAAATTGCTCCTATAGTTTGAATTCTGAGTCTAAAAAGAAAAAGAAAAAAAAACAAGTTGGATGAGTTAAAATGAATACAAGGCCCTTAAACCTGAAGAGATTTTTGAAGGCCCCCTAGAGTCAACATTTCTCTTTCAGCATGGTATTTTCAACGATATCTTTCTCCATCTATACTGTTTCCTCTCTCTTTTCCGTCATCATCTGTTATCCAATCAGTGCTTTCCCTTTCCCATATTTGTTTTGGTTTGTCTTTTGAAAGCTTCACGTTGCAGCTCTCATGCCTTCTCTCTCACTTGTCATTTTAAAATGCACACCTACTGTTCTGACTGTGGTAATTCAATGTTATTCAATTCATATTGCTGCTTAATTCAACAACTGTTGGGCAAATAGATTGGTGAGACTGGCTTGCGTGTAAACCTTGGCCATTTCAGAAGTGTTTTTGGTAATGGCAGTTTGATCCTGCCCTAGGCTCAGCACTTAGAGTTTCCTCTTTCCTATCCACACCCACTCCCTTGATGATCTCATCCAGTTTCACAGCTTTAAATATCATCTCTAAACTGATGACTCCTAAATTTATATATTTAGTTCAGATCTCTCCTCTGAGCTTTAAACGCACAGATCCAACTACCTACTAAGTGTCTCCACTTGGATATCTCGTAGGCAACTCATACTTAATGTGTCCAAAAATGAGCTCTTGGCATCCCTCTCCAAGTCTGCTCCCCCTAGAATCTTCTCCATCTCAGTAAATGGCTGTTCTACTCTTCCAGGTGCTCAGGCTAAAAACATCCTTACTACTCTCTTTCTCTCACACTCCACATTCAACCTTTCAGCAAATGCTATTGACTCTCTCCATAAAATAGATCCAGAACTCAACCACTCTTCACCATTTCCACGGCTCCCCTCTGTCCATGCACCATTAAATCTAGCCTAAATTATTTCAATATCATTCTAACTAGTCTCCCTCCTTCCCACTTTGATCTTTTCTTAACTTACAAGTCAGAGTGATCCTATTCAAAATACATTGATTATATCACCCCTCTACTTAAAACCTCAAATGGCTTCCAGTGTCATTCAGAGTAAAAGCAATGGCCTTCAAATAATCACTTATGGTTCAAATTGGGACCAATTTAAAAATGAAAGGGGATGTTAAAAATAATTAACAGGCTTTAACTGATCTAGGTATAAATTTGGGTCATCCTGGGTATCTCCTTACCTACAGTACCCCATAATCTCTGACCCCTGACCTCACCTACTACACTGTACTTTGACCCTTCTGACTCCACACTAGCATCCGCACAGTTCTAAGGGCACCAGGCAGACTTCCTCAGGGCCTTTGTTCTTTCCCTAGATGTGCTCACTGCTCACTTCTCTTTCTTTCAGGTCCTATTCAAAAGTCTCAGTGAGGCATTCCCTGAGAGCTCTATCTAAACATTAAAAACAACAACAACAAAACAGCCCTCCCCACTTCCTAGCTCCCTTCCCTGCTTTATTTATTTATTTTTTTATTTACACTTATCACTACCTAACATTCTATATATTTTACATTCTTTAGCACCTTACATTTAGAATATAAGCTCAAGAGCAGAAAATTTTAACTTCTCTGTGTCCCCAACTCCTGAAATAGTGTCTCGCACATAGTAGATACTTTACAAATATTTGTAGAGAGGATGAATGAATCATGACTTCTTTGAAAAGATTAATACTTAGATGTATATCACCCCACACAGTTAATAAACAGTATTATGATTGTATAGTTAGTTCTTTTCATGTAATTCAATTCAACAAACGTATTTCGGACATTTTTGCCTTGTAGGGGAAGTGTGCTAGGTGCAGAGATTGGAAGGGACATATACAATGATAGAAGGGACAAAGTTACTCAAGAAACAAACACTACAGGAGTAGAAGAGATAGGGGACATGATGTTTCAGCTACATGTGAGTGACACAAAGTGCATGGCAGTGCAGAGGAGGGAGAGATTACATGCACCAGCTTTTCAGACACCGTAGTAACTTACATATTCTTTGGCATGATTCATTTCCCTCATCTTCCAGAGCCCCAACTTCTAATAACCCCGTTACACTATGTAGGGTTCTCCATGACATGTATGCCCAGATACACCCGACTTCCAGGTGCCTGCTCCTCAACTGTTCTTCATCGTCCAGCCTTAATTTTTCAATGTAATCCATTAATTAATAACACAGCATTTAAAATCCTCTATCTCAAAGTTTCAAGACTATTTTAACCAAATAGTGGCAAAGTTAAACCATTGAATCAGACAAATACTAAGCAAAAAGATGCTAAACAGATTTTTTAAAATAGCTATAAAGAAGGCATTTTTGGAGGGAAAAAAATCCTCTTTTGAAATCAATAAATCAAAGTTTATTGATTTGATCTCTGGGGTTATTCTAATTTTTATGTCACCTCTTTAAACACTTTTAATTGATAACCACCCTGTGGGTTTTCTTTAAACTAAAGGTATTTTTGGGAAATGCGCTGTTATAAATCTCTAGCCTCACCCGTATAGGAAAGGTATACAGCCCCAGGGAGTGGATAATTGAAGCACTCTAAACAAATATACACAATATTCTATTTTTCAAGGAAGTTCAACAAAATTATAGCAGAGAATATACTTCAAAGTAAAACATTAATACATAGGATGACTAAGTTAGAAAAATTGCTTAAAGCAGTTACTGTCTTGATAAAAACTATTGTACTCCCCTCACCCCTAAAACAAACCAATCAAATAAAACTATGCAAAGTGGTATAGAAGAACTTTGATACTCATTCACATTTAGCTCATTTTAAATGCTCTAAGTGCAAACAATCTTTATTTGTTGTAGATAATTTTCCTATCAATGTAAAAACATCTACTTTTTTATGCAAAGTTCATGCAACCATTTACAAATTATCAGTTAAACAGTAAGTGGTATATAATACCTAATAATTGCTATAGCAATTTAATTTTAGTGTAGGATTTGGTGCTTTTTTATATTTTGGATTTATAATAAAGCTTAATCATATAAATGATTTTAAGGCAAGCTAATAATCCCAGCTCAGGTTAGCTATTATTTATTTGATTCTGAACAGGTTTCTTAGACTCACTAAGTCTCAGTGTCTTTGTCTGTAAAATGGGTCTAATACTAATTCTTGTGAGAATAAGGGGTACAGTGTACTTTACAGGGTGCCTGACACATGGAAGGCTTCAACTGATATTAGCTGCCACTAGGATTCCTGACCATTGATGCTGCAGAAATAGGCATCCGCAGATTTCAGTGACCAAAGAAACAGATGACCAATTAGAAAATAGTCCTACTCATGTACTACTTTGCTTTATCTTTTAAGTTTAAAAATCCGAAATATTGCTTAGCATATTATAACTGTAAATACCTGTATAAACCTGAGTAAGTCATTTATCATTTTCTGCACACTTGTGCCATACTGACTTTATCATGAGGTATTGGAACATAATCTTTCCAATGGCCTAAAGCAGGGGTGGGGAACCTTTTTTCTGCCAACAGCCATTTGGATATTTATAACATCATTCTTGGGCCATACAAAATTATCAACTTAAAAAAATTAGCTTGCTATATTTGGTCAAACACTTAATTAACTCACCCCTAATGCCTTGGCAGGGCCAAACCAATGATTTCACGGGCCTTATATGGCCCGTAGGCCAGATGTTCCCCACCCCTGGCCTAAATAGACAAATAAATACTTGAATCTTGAAAGGCATATTATCTGTACAACATATTGAGGAAATTAAGCATGTACTATATCATGTTATTTAATAAATCAGTCTATAAATTGCAATATTTACTCTCTTCCCCAGGAGATTATAAGAACTGTGAAGGAGCCAAAACCGGTTTGGCTCAGTGGATAGAGCGTCGGCCTGCGGACTGAAGGGTCCCAGGTTCGATTCCGGTCAAGGGCATGTACCTGGGTTGCAGGCACATCCCCAGTGGAGGATGTGCAGGAGGCGGCTGATCGATGTTTCTCTCTCATCGATGTTTCTAACTCTCTATCTCTCTCCCTTCCTCTCTGTAAAAAATCAATAAAATATATTTAAAAAAAAAAAAAAAAAGAACTGTGAAGGAAAGGAATGCATATAGTTTTTGTATCTTTCACACTACCTGGCATGGCACAAAGGAAGTTTAACCTAGTGCAGATAGCACTGGGCTTGACATCAGGAAGTACAGCTTTCAGCTGAGTAATTGTACACAAATCAGTCACTTAACTTTCTTTAGGCTTCAGATTACTCATCAGTCATATGCTTTTCCATCGATGACATTTAGCTTCCTTTTCTCATTCTAAGAAACACTAGTCAGAGGGATTTTTACCAATGTTTGTCATTTTAACACACAACTTCATTTTCCCATATCTATAGATGGGAAGAAATGAAACCCTTAATTGCAGATTTTGTTCGCTCCTGAAAGCTTGCCGGGAGCTCAAAGTTCTTATCATGGTTTATTCTATCAAATCTTTTAATCACTTTCAAAACAGCAAGCCCTTCCCTGCCATCCCTTAGCCTGTTTTATTTTCTCCTTAGTTCTGATTTACCATCGCACTCTGACATACTGTATATTTTACTTAATTATTTGTTCTCTATCTTCCCCTTCCCTCCACTGCAACCTAAACTTCATGGGGACAGGAATTTTTATCTCTTTGGTTCACTGCTATATCCCCAGCATCTGGAATGGGATCAGACACAGAAACTCAAAGATTACTTGATGAATAAATGGATGAATAAATATTATTTAAGATCTTTCATTAATCGCCTTTCCTCAACCACAGCTTATGCCCTATTATTACCAACTCAGCTTCTCCATGTAGATCAGGGTTTCTGAATCATATCCCCTACCCAAGCATTTCAGTCCTCCATCTGTGTCATTTAAAGATATTCTCCTACTCACCCCTGCTTTTATGCCATTCTTGTGTTCATTCATTCAGTTACAGATTTATTAATTTCCTACTGTGGTCCAAGCAAATGCTGGGGATACAGGGGTAAATAAGACCGATGCAATCCTTACCCTATTTAACAATCCTTGCCTAGTGCTTCATATGAGACCCAAACCCCCTCTGTTCTTGTCTTCCTGTGCTGCTGCCTCCCATAAAATATTCCATATTCATAATGCCCTGGAAAAAAATATCCATGCCGTTTGGTTGGTTGCTATCCAATTCTGAATAGAGTTCTTCTAATAATAAGTTAATAGAACAGGGAGCAAGTGGTGCTAACTTCTAAGGAGATGACAACTACATCCCTTTAGAGTTGCTTTGGAGTCACTGAAACGATGCTGTTTCCTAAATAGTGATAATTGAAATTTCAGTTCCATGAGGCCTGACTGTGTGGGCCCTAAAACAGCTTGCGACATCTCCCCACTTACTTGTTTTCTTTACCCAGAGCTAATCTGAGGTGCTTCTTTTCATCCTGAAAAAGCCTAATTAACCTATCATCTTTAGCTTCAAGGTGATTATTATTTATTGCTCCAACTAAATAGGAGACTAAGTCCCCAACTGACAGAGGGCCTTGATGTCTAACCATGCCAAGCACCAAGCCTGTCTGGGTCTTTTAAAAAAAATGATTGAGGTATATTTGAAAATTAAGAATTATTATTTATTTTCAGTGTACAATTTGATCATTGGATATACATATACTAGTACATTGTGAAATAATCACCATTTTCAAGCTAATTAACATATCCATCACCTCAGATGGTTACTTTTTTGCATGTGTTTAGTGAGAACACTAAGATCTATCCTCTTAGTAAATTTCAAATCTCTCTATATAAAAGCCTAAGAGACCATTACAACTGGTTGAACGACCGGTCGCTATGATGCGCACTGACCACCAGGGGACAGATGCTCAACACAGGAGCTGCCCCCTGATGGTCAGTGCGCTCCCACAGCCAACCTCCTGTGGCCAGCCAACCTCCCGTGGTCCCTCCCCAAGGCCAGCGGCCCTGAGGGGCCCCGATGGGGGCCAACCAGCCAACCTCCTGGCCCCAGTTGGCCCCATCTGGACTTGGGCAAGATGGGTTCCGATCGGCCTCGATCTCCAGCCAGGTGGAGGGAACCCACCCGTGCATAAATTCATGCACCGGGCCTCTAGTATACAATAAAGTCTTGTTAATGATAGTCATGTTTGCTGTTCATTAAATCTCCAGAACTGATTCATCTTGTATAACTGAAATGCTGTCCCCTTTGAACAACATCTCCCCTGGCTGTGCTTTTTGCCAGGATTTTGGGGAGCACTTTATACCTTCACCCAACCATTTCCCAAGTTGGGCTCTGGGGATCTCTGGAGTTCTGAGAGAGAGCAACTGCAGTTCTAAAAAAAGAGGGTCCCATGGATAAATGAGTTTGGAAGTGTTTCAGCTTATATTTCCCACTTGGGGATACAGGATAAATAATGTGAATATGTATGTATTTATAAATGTTTAATTTTGTTAAGCCCAGTCAGTGTTTCCCAACCTGGTTTGGAATGGAACCTCTATTCCTAGAACACCAGTGACATCTCAGAGGACATTCCTGTTCTGAGGAATGTTGTTGGGCGAATTCTTTCTTACCTTCCTGTCATATACAAATGAATAACAAATTGTTATGAGAGTGAGCAAGGAGAGAGATACGCATATAATCTCTCTGTGAGCAGTTCTTGGGGGTTGATAGTGGAGAAGAATATAGTTTTTATGGAACAAATAATAGACTTAAAGCCAGAAGACTTATGATTTAGTCCTTGCTCTATGACATAACTTTTACCTCCGAATCTCAATCTGCCCTCCTATAAAGGAGACACATTTTAGGATAGCCCTACCCCATTCTTTGAAACTGCTGGTCAGTTTAGGAAGTGTTGTTGTTGTTTTTAATATATTTTTTTATTGATTTCAGAGAGGAAGGGAGAGGGAGATAGAAATATCAATGATGAGAGAGGCTCATTGGTCTGCTGCCTTCTGCACACCCGCTACTGAGGATCAAGCCCACAACCCAGGCAAATGCCCTGACCAGGAATAGAACCGTGATCTCCTGGTTCATAGGTCGACACTCAACCACTGAGCCACACCAGCAAGCCAGGCAGTTTAGGAAGTTTCTTTATAGCAGACTTAACTTTGATTTTAAAAGTATTCTTCTGGCCCATCTGGCATGTCTCAGTGATTGAGCACTGACCTGTGAACCAGGAGGCCATGGTTCAATTCCTGGTCAGGGCACATACCCGGGTTGCGGGCTCGATCCCCAGTGGGGGACATGCAGGAGGCAGCTGATCAATGATTCTCTTACATCATTGATGTTTCTATCTCTCTCTCCCTCTCCTTCCCCTCTGAAATCAATAAAGATACATATTATTTAAAAATTAAAAGTATTCTTCTGGGTGGATTTTTAGGCCTACAATTTTAAAGTCCTCTTTCAGATGACTGGTGCCTTCAGCTCTGTAAATGTAGGTATCTGGTGTGTTAGACATGAAACTACAGGCTCTCTAAGGCCTGAAAAGCCCACAGAAGTATTTTGGAATAAGCAATGGAAATAAATTAAGTATGAGATATATTTATCTTAGCCTAAGTAGTAGGATAATATCTTGAGAAGTCTTAAGAAGTCTTATATAGAATGGAGGAAGTTATAGGTCTGTAATATTATAAATAAGCAATAAATGAAATTTGAAACTACTTATTTGATACTAAATTCATTGGCTTAGTTTTCTCATCACTCCATTTCCAAACGTATAGATTGATGATACAGAGGTGTACTGTGAAATTAATTCATAGCTTAAAACTAATTGATACTCCAGAGCAACATAGAAGAGGTGGGTTAATAATATTTTCTGGGAAGGCTTGCCCTGGTTTTTCCTTTGAGGAAGACTTTCTTCTACTCTCTAATTCAGGAGGGAAATACTCCTTCCCCAACCTGCCCTCTAAAGGGAGGAAATTCCAGATGGTTTAATGTACACTTAAAAATCTTGCTCTCAAGGGAATTAGGTGGCATTTGATGTTTTTTGTTTGTTTGTTTGTTTGTTGTTTGCCATTGAAATATGTCTGTTGAAATAACTACAATGAAAAAAAATGTAAAAACTAGATTTAAAATGCGACTGTACATTGGAATAACTAACAGATTTTAGTCTTTATCTGCTTTAAATTTTGATGTAAGCATTGATGACAATAAGTAGTTTGGGTTTTAAAAAGATAAGATCTTTGTTTTTACTATAGGTTAACTAAATGTTACCTTAGTCATCTCTACGTGATTGCTGGGCATTCAATATAATGTTTGCTAAGCAAGCATGCTTGCCATCTGGTTACTGAAACTGTATTTTTGCTGCTTCATAGATACACATGGCCCAGTAGCACTGAGCTGTAGGAAGCTGATATCAGCCTGTGGATCAATTCCAAAGCAATTTGAGAGTTCAAGCCATTCATTTGTTTGCAACACCAAGCAAGTGTTCTCCACATAAGAAAACAAAGAGTCTAACTTATCTGTCTCTTTTTTCCCCTGGTATCTTTAAAAATGCCTATCATGGTAGGGTGCACATGGATTTACAATATTAAGCCAACTTTAGGGATCGTGAAGAAAAATGGAAAATAGTCTGTGTACTGTGTGTGCCACATCCTTTCATTTTGGTGCCAGTGGCACTATTCCTGGTCTGCAAAGTGCACACAGAAGAAATAGCTGGATCACATGGCAAAGTCCATATGTGCCTTTGGTAGTGGGGGGGGAGGGGAGAGTTTCCCAAACCCACCTTTTCACAAGGCCCCAGGCAAGCATCCCCCCTCACCCCCCTACCCAAACCAAAGGCACAATTACTAGCTCAGAGTACAGTGCCTGGGATAGTAGGGGCTCAATAAATGTTACTAAATACTATCACCAGGGAAATCTGCAAATAGAAGTATAGATGACTGCTAAAAGAGTGCCTCTCTTAGTTTCTGTAGCCATTGTACTATATGCATTAGATGTATGCCTAACAACTTGTCTGGGCTTTCTTAACCTTTATGCTATTGACATTACGGCTAATAGTTCTTTATTGGGAATGGGAGAGATGCTGTCATGTGCACAGTAGGAAATTTAGCAGCATCCTGGATTTCACCTACTAGATGCCAGTAGTGTCCCTCTCCCCAGCAAAAACGTCTCCAGACACTGCCAAATGTCCCCTGAGAAGGGGGATGGTGGCAAAATCACCCCTAAGTTAACCACTTATTTAATCTGTGTTTATGACATGTACCAAAATTAGAAATTTCATACTTCCTCTCTGCTCTTTTTTATAAATCAATATTTCTGAAGGTATTTTATTCTCTTAATCTGCTTTCACCCAATTTTCTCTGAAATTTTTCATATATCTGGAGATATATTAGGTACATCCATATAAGTTTAAAAGATCTGTTTCCCCCTTAGGAGAACGGAAATATGAAACAACGAGAAATCACCCTATATAGAAAAGGGACTAATAGCTAAGGAGGCTGTTTTGCAGAATAAAATTGAGATGGTCTTGGGCTCAGGATAGACCCAAGACCCTGAATTGGTTGATGTATCTGTGAGTATGAAAATAACTTTTGTATCATTAAAAACAAAATCAAAACTACCTTCGTTTGTTTGCCATGCACTCTTGTAATCTTAACAATAAAACTCCACTGTTATACAACATATCCTTCTGACAGATTTTTTTTTCCTCCCTTGGCTTTATTTTTATTTACTTCCTATTTATGTTAACAGTTTCAGGAAGATACCAGCATGGGCTCCAGGAACAGGCTGTCTCAGTAACTCCTGCCCATTTAGAAGCACAATAAGTAGTCCTTCTAACTGATTAAATTATTAGCCTTTCAAACCTCTTAAGCAGAATGATGATATTGAAAAAAGAAAAAGAAAAATTAAAGTCTTAGAATTCCAACTTAAACCCAGTCAGTGGGCAACCTGCTTGAAAATGACTACACATCCATGTCTAAGGGCGAGAAATAATTTATGACAAATAAAGCTCATGAAAAATTCTAATTTCATTCATGTTGCTACAAGTATACCTTCATACTTTTAAAAAAATGTGGGCTGGTAACATTTTTCTACCTTATGTACAGTGTAGACTTAAACGTGTGCCCTTACCTCTCCTCCAGTGCACGGGAAGGGACTGGAGTATCTAGAAGTGCAAATAGCTCCCTTCTTGACAACATCATCTTCCAGGCCAAAAGTAGCTGAGCAGTTAGTTGCAAAGTACTTGTAAGGCTTCCATGTCTTCCCAAAGTCCTGGGACCGGTCCAGCACCATGGCTGCTGGCCTGGGGGACTTGAACACCATAATTAGATGAGTGAAGTAGAATTCGGCTTCCAGGTCTAACTGGATCTTTTCTCTGTGCACATCCTCAGCAGACTGCCACCACGTGCGAGGAAACTTGAAGGACGAGTCTGCCATGGCAGCTGGCAGGTGAGCCAGGTGAGGCTGAGCAGCATTGCATTTGTCACATTTGGGCTGCCGACAAGTCAGATCAGTGTTCTCACTATAGAAGCAGTACAGTTCAGTGGCGTTCTGACCACAGGTGGTGTCTGCCCAGAGTTTTCTCCCTAGAGCCAAATTTCCCATCTGAGGGTTACAGGCTTTCTCACAGCGGGAACTCATTCCAGCTACTCCACTCAGCCCTGGGGAAGGGAAAGCATATGTTATTCAAGACAAACCCATCTGGAAAGCTCTTCTGTCCACCTAGTCCATCTTCAACAGTCAAGTTATCCCTAAAGAGCTTGAGACTTTCAGTAAAGAGGAAATCCTACCAAATTTGAGCATGAATACTACTCTGTATTTATACCTCATTTGTGTATGCAAGTGTGGGAGTGTGCATTTCATGCTCAGATGCAAAATTCACATGAAGGAAAATAAAATCACTTTAGGGAAAGGGCAAAAGGAAGGAAAGTGGGAACACCGGGATAAAGATAACAGGCCTAACCCTTTTCAAGTACTTTGCTTTCTAGACATTCTCTATATTTGAAATATACTTATTTGTTTTTGATATCATGACTTAAATAATACCCCAAACAATAATGTGTTTAAGGTCATCCAACTTAGTCTTTTAAGTATAATTTCAGTCATTAGCATTATCTAACATATTTATGAGAATGCATTAAGGAGGAAATGTTGAATCTATTACATTGTTAAACCAAAAATATGAAGGGACAGCCCTAACCAGTTTGGCTCAGTGGATAGAGCATCGGCCTGCAGACTGAAAGGTCCCAGGTTTGATTCTGGTCAAGGGCATGTACCTTGGTTGCAGGCACATCCCCAGTAGGAGATGTGCAGGAGGCAGCTGATCAATGTTCTCTCTCATCAATGTTTCTAACTCTCTATCCCTCTCCCTTCCTCTCTGTAAAAAATCAATATATATATATATATATATATATATATATATATATATATATATATCGCCTCTTTTAAAAAAATATGAAAGGACAAATTCGCTAGGAAAAGCAATATGAAATATTTAATCAATAGACAATGGGATCACATTTGGGAGGCAAAGCTAGAAACTATGGGCACTCAGATGTGCAATAGCTATTTTTAATATTAAGTAAATATAACCAAGAAAAAAAGCCTCTAAACTGCCAAATGTCAGAGAAGCTTATTTGACATGCTCTCTGCCTCTTGAGTACTAGGACAGGTTATATAGTAGTTACCTGTTTGCTTAACAGGAGAATGCTTATAGACTGGCTGCCACCAATAGCACCTTTAAACATTATTTGTGAACTGAAGCACCTTCTTAAAGAAACATGCGATTCCAGCCAAACAAAGATCCAACAGACTTTAATGTTTCAAAATTACTTAAAATGATAAGCATTATCCACTTATTAACATCCGACTATATATTATAATCCTTTAATTTGGGTTTCTTATTTTAATTATGAATACTGTAAGTAAGATCATCTATTTTAAACATTAAAACAGACAGGGAAAGAAAGAAGAGGAAGTGAAACCCCAAATTCTGGCTAATTGAACGTTTGTGCTTCTGAAGAAGGAGCACCTCTGAACTGTTATCACAGCACTGTTGAAATGACAGCTTAGATTAAAACAGAGATATTTCACACACGGAGGATCAACAGCCCCACATGGCCTTTGCAACCAAAAGAAAGGGATTCCTGAGGCATATTCTTTACACATCACATCCAAGTGTGCATCATGCCTGGACTCTGGTTAGCTGGGGCAACAGTTGCTTGTGGCCAGGATCACCCAAACACACAATGTGCTATGACTCACCTGTAAAGCATTTCAGGGAAAATCATATACTGCCCGTACAAGTATTTTTGACTTTAAACACTTGGCTTGTGATATTTATTTACAACCTCTTGATTTCTTGCATGTTTTTGCTGTAACATGGTTTGGAAAGGGACAGGTTTATTAAAGTTCACTTAGTGGTTAGGGGAGCATGGATAAGTCCACACAGGGGGTGCATAAATAGGAAGAAATAAAGTAAAATCTCGGACCTTTAAGGCTCCTTGGGTAAAGTGCTGGATAATTTTCAATGCACCTAAACTAACAAGAAGTCCGGAAAAGATAGAAGCCAGATAAATAGTGGGTGGACAAGACACTTGGAAATCATTGCTAAGAAAGTGACCAGTCAAGTATGGCGAGGATGCTCCTATGAGTCTGGCTGGTTTGGGATGCAGATTCTAGAATCTAGAGCCTGGCTTTTACTGCGAGCCAGCATCTCGGGGCAGAGTGCAAGAAGCCAAAGGGAAGGGGAAAACGATGCTCGCTAGCCACCATTCGGTCCCTACAGCCCACACTCTCCGTTCTGGAGCAAGGGAGATGTGTTTGAGAGACCCGACAGCTGACGAGTCCCTCACTTTCTTTCCCTCTAACACACTGAGCTACACTTATGCCTAATTGGAAACCAGGCGACCCTCAAGAGGGAGGGATTGGAGCAGAAGGAGCTCCCAAACTTAGAAAGGGCGAGGTAGGAACGGGTGGCCAAGAGTAGCCCAAGAAAGCCGGGATGGGAGTGGGAGGGAGCGCATCTGACGACGCCCCTGCCGGTCTTCCCGTTCCCCAGACAGGGAGCAGACCCGCCTCCGACCTCCCGCGGAGCCTCGGCCAGGGTACCAATTCCCCAGGCGCGGTCAGCCCGCTCCTTGCAACCCAGAGCGATCACCGCTCACCGTCCCAACCCGGGTCTCACTCCGTTCCAGCCATCGCCCCGGCGAGAGGGCACTCACCTCGCCCCGGTGTCCCTACCTGGCTCCGGAGTACCCCGCAGGAGGTCGGGCACGAAGGCATCTCTCTCGACGAGAGAGCAGCCCTGGCCCACGCGCGCCCAGGGTCGCCGGGCCACCCCTCCCCATCATTCCTCAGGCCATGAAGTGCCGGGGGATGGCGAGCTTGGTCCTTTGTTCCCTCACAAAGTGGAAAGGCAGTTTTTCACTAACCCAAACCCAGAAAGAAACCAAGGTCATGTATCTCCGGCAGGGCGCACCCACGATATCGGGTTATCCAAGGGCATGTGTAGCGCAGTTGCAAAAGAAAAAAAAAAAATCAATACTATTTTAAACTGCGGAGACCGGGGAAAGGAGGCGGAACATGGCCACTCATTTCATCCTCGGGAGCTGAGCTCGGCACTCCCGAAGCGCACTCCCCTGCACCCCGAGTCCTGAGCGGAGTACCTAAGAGCGAGGGAAGAGGGGTGGGGGGCCAGGCGCGTCACCACCCACCTGCGGCCACCGCGGAGCAGCCCCAGAGCAGCAGCAGCCGCGCGCAGCTCCCCATGTCCGGGAGGAGCCGGGGAGACCGGGTGCGGGATGAAGCGCCAACAGTCCGCAGGAACCCGGGCTCTTTATTTCTTCCTTCTCCCGGGGTGCCAGGCGGGATCAGCGGTCGCCAGCGACCGGGAGCTGCGGGCCGGGGTCGCGCCGGGAGGCGGGGTGACCCTTGCACACTGGCCTGGAGGGGCCCGCGCACCTCGGGGGCGGTGGGAGCTCCGGACCATAGCCGGCCGGGCCGCGCTGCCCGGCTGAGCGGTCCCGCGGCTCCTCCGCCGCTAGCCCGGGCTCGGCGCTCGCAGCAGCTGCCGCTGAACTTTGCGAGACCTTTCACTTCCCGGCCTCTGCCACCGCCGTCGTCTCCTGGGCGTCCTCCTCGGCTTTTACCACCTCCTCGGGCTGCGGCGTCTCGGTCCAGTCCTTCTCCACCGGCAGTTCCATGGGATGCATTTTTATTGCACCGACACCGCGGCGCTCCGGTGCCAGCCCTCCTCCCCTCGCACCTCCACCCCTTCCTCCTCCCGCCCGCCCCCCAGCCCCCCCTCCCCGCCCCCCCTCCCCCCGCGCTCGCTTGACAGCCGGGTGGTGCAGCCCGCGCGGCCCGGTCGCCACCGCCGTCTGCCCCGGGAGGGATCCCTTCGTGCAAACAGCCACCCTCCTTGCCTCGCTGCCAGCTTGTCCCGCCCGCCTCAGCCCCCACGCGCGCTCCTCATCTCGGCCCCCCGCTTCCCTCGTGTCCCTCCCGGAGCTTGCCCTTCATCTCCCTGCGTGACCCCCCTGATGCCCTCCAGCACCCACAGGCCTCCTCTGGGAAGCAATCTCCCACCTTCTCCCGGGACATTCCAGAGAGCAGTTGACTCTCTTGATCAGGTCAGGGCATGCCAAGGGGCTTAAAAAACCGCGAAACAGGCTAGCGCCTACTTCCCACATCCCCAGGCAAAACAAGCCCTCCCTCTCTTCCCGCATCCCCGCCGCCCCTTCTCTGGGAGTCTGAGGACCCGGGAAAGGACTCCCCACCCCCCACCCCCAGCCCAGCCAGGGTCACGGGCGTCCGAGAGCGCACGAACTGCTAAGTGGCGTTCCCTGCTTCTCTGACGCTTTGGGGGGCGGGGAGGACGTCTCGGCTGAACAATCAATACTTACTTTATGCTTAGGTGTATCCATTTTGATGTAAAACGTATTCCCTAATTCAAACTCAAGATACTTAAAAGGGTCACAGGACTACCTCTGGGCCGTTTAAGAACATCGTTGTCTAGAGACAGGGGCATGACAAAGAGCGCGTCCTTGGTCCTTCCAAGCACTTTCACTCTATAGAGTGCGTTGTGCTATGAAACAATAACGATGTGGAATGTTATGGGGAACATTTTAGTAGCAACCACAAGTAACTAATTGTGGATAGAATTGCTCAAGGCTGCTGTTTATGGGAGGAGAATAAATAGCACTTGAGTCTACGACTTTTGCAAGTTCTATGAAAACATTGTTCTGTGTACCGTACACTTCTGGAAATTGACAAAGTTAAGTAGAAAGCAATTGATTGCAGTGTTCATTTTGTGCCTTTGAATATTTTCCAGAGAATTAACTACTTTACAGATGCCATTCGGTTCTGTGTGTTACTGACGAGGACAAGTCAGAGCTTTGGGGCACATGTAGATATTATTTATGACTCAGCCGGGACTATATGAGAAGATACCTCCCAGGAGGATCTGGGGTGAGATCAGCATCACCCATTTGGGAGATTTTAATATAATCTTATGGACAACACTGGAAAGTGGCAAACATTATGAGACAGCAATTCGTATAACACTTTAGAACATAAAACCTTTGAGTTTTCAAATATTGGCAATGTTGGGGCTTTCTTCATCTTTTATAAATATGCTCCCAATGAAGCTACTAAAACACCTCTCCAAATTATTCTTTTTACCAAATAAATGATAGGAAATTATTACAGTCAAAAGCTCTTAGCACCAATATTACCTAATATCCAAAGCAAAATTTTTTTTAAAAAAGAAAGTGCACACTTATTAATTTGTGAATTAATGATATATAGTAGTATATTAAAGCAAAACACTCTACCTCTCACTGCAAGTTTCAAAAGCATTTACTATCTGCATCAATCCTGCCTTGATAATACAAGGGTGGGCAAAAGTAGGTTTACAGTTATTCATATGGAAAAGACATGCAGGTTATGATTAGGGGTATAAAATAAGAAGACAGTACAAATAAATAATACAATAATAATAATACAAGAATAACCTGTTTCATGTAATCACAACTGCAAACCTACATTTGCCCACCCCTCTGTATGCCACCTGATAACACTGTAACTGGTTCTTGTTTCCTTTAACAAGACAGTAAGTTCCTTAATAGTAAGCCAGTCTTTTACACTTAGTCTAAACAAAACATTGTTTTTCTTATATTCTTTATTGTTATTAATGGAGAACACCTGCTGGGTATATAATAAGTTTTCATTAAATGTTTTTGACTGCATTATGTTAAAATTATTGCTGAATGCTAAGAACGGGGATTAAGAAAAAAACAGTGAAATCAGAATGATGCTCCATATTCTAAACTAATCTGTACCTTTACAACAATACTTTATATATAAAACATTATATATAAGTGATTAGCATTCTAACCAATTTCTAATTAATTTTATCTGGTTAGGTAGTCTAATTTAGTTCTAAATTCAAATTTAATTCTAACTTAGATAAATTTTCTTTTAATTTTGAAAGAGCTATCTAGGAAAGTTTTACCTACATAAGAAAAACTTTACTCAGTGATAAGTATATCAATGCCTATTATTGTGTTTTTTAAAATTTCAGTAATTTATGAATTAGTAGGAGGCTTAGCATACCTATGGAAGTTCAATATCAAGTTTCTAGAATGTTTCATAATTATCAAATTAACCTAGAATACGCCTGAGAACTTGGAAGAAAACTAAAAGGGCCTTTAAGAACTAAAATAGATGGTAAAATGTTGATGTAGCAAAAATCTTATTCATGGGAGAGCTCTTTAGGACTTCACTTAAATTATTCTTACAATGTTAATAAGTTTGGTTATGCTGTTTTCCTAGGCCACAACATATCTATATAGATAAAAGCCAAAGTGACTGTTACAACCAAACAACTGGAACGACTGGAATGACCAGTGGACCAGTCACTATGATGCACACTGACCACCAGGAGGCAGATGCTCAATGCAGGAGCTGCCCTCTGGTGGTCAGTGAGCTCCCACAGCCAACCTCCCGCAGCTAGCCAACCTCCCCCAGACCCTCCCCTTGGCCCCTACCCTCAGCTGGCCAACCTCCCACTACCCCTCCCCCCGCTGGTCAACCTCCTGCAGCCCCAATCGACCCGATCGCCAGCCAGGCCAAGGGACCCCACTCGTGCATGAATTCGTGCACTGGGCCTAGTTAGAAATAACAAATTAGAATGGAGTGGGATGTCATTAAAACAAGGAATGAGTTGAAATAACCTGGTATTAAGGAGAATGGGAGAACTATAAAAAATAGTCATAAGGACAAAAAAATAAAAACAAAAACAAAACCCACAGCAGTCTGAGGCCTTTTAGTGCAGAGGCAAAGCACAAAAGGCTGTAAAGGTATCACTCTATTACAACTTGGTCCACTGTGTGAGGCTCCTAATGGATCATAGGATATTCAGCATCAGAAGTGATGTTAGGGATCCTTGAGCTCAACTTCTTACCCTATCAGGAACTCTCTGCACAAAATCTCTGTCCAGTGATCATGCTGTTTCTGTTCTAGAAATTTCAGTAAATGAAAGCCTCAAAAGCAGCCCTATTCATTTTGGTACTGTTCTTATTCAACTGTGACATCTCTCTTCTTAAAATTCTACTTTTGCTTACAGTTTAGTTGTTTGCAACTACACAGAATAGGTACAATTTATTTCTTAACAGGTATTCAAAGATAGTTTTAAAAATTAAATTTATTGGGGTGGCATTGGTTAATAACATTATGTAAGTTTTTTTTTTTTTAAAATATATTTTATTGATTTTTTACAGAGAGAAAGGGAGAGAGGTAGAGAGTTAGAAACATCGATGAGAGAGAAACATCGATCAGCTGCCTCCTGCACATCTCCTACTGGGGATGTGCCCGCAACCCAGGTACATGCCCTTGACCGGAATCGAACCTGGGACCTTTCAGTCCGCAGGCCGACGCTCTATCCACTGAGCCAAACCGGTTTCGGCAACATTATGTAAGTTTTATGTGTACAGTTCTGGAATATGTCATCTGTATATTGTATTGTGTGATTGCCATCCAAAGTCTAGTCTCCCTTCATCACCAATATATTTGACTCCCTTTACTCTCTTCATTCCTCTCCCTAACCCCTGCCCCTCTGGTAACCACCCTTCTGTTGTCTGTGTTTTTGAGTTTGTTTTGTTTATTCATTTGTTACTTTCTGTTTTATATCCCACACTAGAGGCCCAATGCACAAAATTTGTGCACTGGGCAGGGGTGTCCCTCAGCCCAGCCTGCACCCTCTCCAATCTGGGACCCCTCAGAGGATGTCTAAAACCGGCAGTCAGACATCCCTCTCACAATCCAGGACTGCTGGCTCCCAACCGCTCGCCTGCCTGCCTGATTGCCCCTAACCACTTCTGCCTGCCAGCCTGATCGCCCCCTAACCACTCCCCTGCCAGCCTGATCGATGCCTAACTGCTCCCCTGCTGGCCCAATTGCCGCCAACTGCCCTCCCCTGCAGGCCTGGTCCCCCCCAACTCTCCTCCCTCCCCTGCTGGCCTGATCACCCACAACTGCCCTCCCCTGCCAGCCATCTTGTTACACATGGGGGCAGCCATCTTTGACCACAGGGGGCGACAATCTTGTGAGAGGGTGTGATGGTCAATTTGCATGTTACCTCTTTATTATATAGGATATGGGAGAAATCATATGGTTCCTGTCCTTTTCCATCTGACATTTCACTTAGCTAGATATTCTCAGAAAAAGTTGTCACAAATGGCAACTTTTTACCCTTTTTTGTGGATAAGTAATATTCCATTGTATGTATATATCTTCTACTTTTAAATATATTTTTATTGATTTTAGAGAGGAAGGGAGAGGGAGAGAGAGATAGAAATAGCAATGATGAGAGAGAATCATTGATCGGCTGCCTCCTGCACACCCTCTTCAGAGGATCAAGCCTGCAACCCAGACATGTGCCCTTGACCAGAATTAAACCGGGAACCCTTCAGTCTGCAGGCTGAGACTCTAACCACTGAGAAAAACCAGCTAGGGCTACATAGTATATCTTCTTTATCCCATTATCCAATGAAGGACACTGAAGTTGTTTCCATGTCTTGGTTACCATGTATAATGCTGTATGTTTTTAAAAATTTGAGGTCAAGTTTTGTTGTTGTTAGTTTTTTAATTCTCACTGAGGATAAGTTTTTATTGATTTTATTTTATTTTATTATTTATTTATTTTTTGAACTGTCTTTTCCTGAAATGTTGCAGATCGGTTACAGCAAACAGAACAGCGACCGTCAAGGAAAACTGTCACTCTGGGCTCCTTTTTGACTGCAGCAGCTACGTGGAAGCAGCTGCAGCTTTGATAAGGGCCACAGTTTTTATTGATTTTAGAGAGAGGGGAAGGAATATGGGGGGAGAGAGAGAGAGAAACATCAATGTGAAAAGAAGCATTGATCAGTTGCCTCCTATATGGGCTCCAACTGGGAATCAAACCTGCAACCTAGGAATGTGCCCTGACTAGGGATCAAAACCACAGCCTTTTGGCATATGGGACAATGCTCCAACCAACTGTGCCACCCAGCCAGGGCTGAAGTCCTGCTCCCCTTAATTAGTCTCTTTTCCAAGTTTGTTTAATCATCCATATGGCATGATTTCCAAACCTTTCACCATCTTAATCATCTCTTTCAGATATACTACAGTTTGTCAATGTTGCTTTTATACTGTGCTTCTGGAATACTCAACTTCATATTTGTCTGGCTCCATGTAGAATAAAACAGGAATATTAGTTCCCTTAAGTCTAGGACTTCTAATGCTGTAGCCTTAAAATGCACTGGCAGCTTTGTGATGAAGCAAACAAAAATCCCCTTTTAACATGTTGATGTCTTAACGATCATTAATAAAAGACAAAATATACTTTGTTGAACCAGAAGAAAAGAGTTCTATAAAATACATTTCTGGTAGTAAGCATTCGACAAATATAAAATTAAAGAAGAAAAATCAACAAAATCAAAGTGTAAAGTTTTTTTTTTTAAAAAAAATGGTTAAATTTAAAAAAGAAATTGTTAGTCCTGAATGGGATAAGAATCAATTTTTTGGAGAACAACAAAAAAATCACTTTTGTAGAAAATTTGACTCTTCAACAATACTGTATACACAAAGTATTACTATACATTTCCAAGAAAAGGAAGGACTTTGAAATAGTGTTTTTTAATATACGTAGTATCTCTCTTCCATGGAACTATAAACTATCTCATTTATCCTCATAGCATCAATGTATGGGAAGGGACAGAAATAGTTGTGCTCATTTAAAGAGGAAGAAAATTATGTGAAAGATGTAAGTGCCAAACTTATATCATCCAATAAGTTTACATTGGAGATAGGAGATGGGTTTCCAGATAAAAAACAACAATAACAACAACAACAACAAAACCATTGCTTATCCATCAATTTCCCATGAATACAATCATCTCTCTTTGAACTAGAAGACTATTGGGAGAAAATGAAACAGAGATTTGTTTCTTTCTTTTTTTTTTTTTTCCGAGATTTGTTTCTTTTGAAATAATCCTATATATTGTTTTCTATCTGGTTTATGTCCTTCAAATGCCCTTTAGAAGCATCTTGGGAATTTCCTTAAGCTTTAACTTAAGTCTTCTGCCACTGGCACTGTTTCTTATTTCATGTGCTTCCTGGCTACAACTGCTCGTTCCTAGGGAGTGAGAGCTTTTGAAAATACGTGTGCTCTTTCAGAAAGGTAAGCAGTAGTTTTCTTTAAAAAAAATAAAAATTGCACGCATGCTCTCTCATGTTTAGATTAATTATATGGAGACTAGAAAGTTCAAAAAAACAAGATCATTCTGTGGTTATTACAGAGATAGCTACTCTGGACAGCACTGTATTGGCACAAATTTTAAACACCTCTAAATAGCTCTTAGCTAAAACTTTCTCTATATATTGCTATTTTTGACATGTAAGAAAAGATGCTTGGAGTCAAATTACCACTTCTTTAAAATGTAGGGCAATAGGTAAACAATTACCAGAGTCTTCATGAGGATGAAAGAACAGTAAGCAATATGGGTGATTCCTTTTATTTACTTACTAGAGGCCTGGTGCATGAAATTTGTGCACAGAGGCAGGATCCCTCACCCCAGCCTGCACCCTCTCCAATCTGGGACCCCTCGGGGCATGTCCAACTGCCCTCTTGCAATCTGGGACCGCTGGCTCCTAACTGCTCACCTGTCTGCCTGCCTGATCACCCCTAACCACTCTGCCTGCCTGCCTAATGGCCTTAACTGCTCTCCCCTGCTGGCCTGTTTGCCCCTAACTGCCCCTGCCTTGGCTTTGTCCAGAAGGACATCTGGAAGACGTCCAATCTATCCGATCTTACCTTTTATTAGTATAGATACCTTTTATTAGTAGCATAGTGTTTAGGAGGACTATGAGGTCTGACTCCCAAGGTTTGAATCCTGGCTCTGCCACCTACTAACTATGTGTGTCTGTGGGCAAATTGTTTAACCTCTTGGTGCAGCCATTGTCTCATCTGCCATATAGGAATAATAATAGTACCTAATTAGTAATGTTATTATGAATATTAAATAGTTAACATTTATGAAGTGGTAGAAAAGAGAAGACAAACAGGAAGCACTTTAAGTTTTGTTAAATACATAAAATAGCAAAATAAAAATCTGTCATATACATACAATCTCTTTTGACCTGCCCTGGGATATTTTGTATGTGTAATGTTTTCTAATTTTATTTTTTTTAAATTTTGTTTATTTCTTTTAAAATTATAGTTGACATATAATATTATACTGATACAACATTTACATACCTTATGGAGTCTAACATGTATATACTATGATAAGTGTATATATATATATATATGTTTATGTATATTATAAGTATGTATATACTTATATATGCTATAAGTCTAGTAATCATCTGCCACTGTAAAAATTATTATGATATTATTGACTATATCCTCATCCTTTATTTTATAACTGGAAGTTTATACCTCTTAATCCCCTTCACTTTATTCGCCAATCCCCCATTCTCTTCCCCTTTGGCATCAGCAGTTTGTTCTCTGTATCTATGAGTCTATTTCTGTTTTGTTTTGTTTGTTTATTTGTTTTGATTTTATATTCCATATGTAAGTAAAATCATCTTTGTCTGCCCTGGAATTTCATCTCCAGTTATATGTAGATATTTAATAGATAGATGCTAAATCGTTATCCTGGCTTAATTTTAAGTGCTGCTGTACATCTATAAAAGGCACGACACAGGAGATGGAAGGATGAAGCAGCACAACAAATCTTCTCTAGCTAGAGGGAGGGGGGAATTGCCACTGATGGATCAGCTACCATCCAACAGGCACAATGTTGAGTACTTTGTAATTCTCACAACTCTTTAAGGTTAGGTTGTCAAGCCCTTGAACAGGAGCTCAGAGAAGTTAGACACCTGAGCCATGGTCACACAGCTAAGTGAATGGATGAGTCATGATTTGAACTCTAGTGTCCTTTAAGTGGAATAGTCTTCCCATTTCCTCTTTACAGAGAGGTGGCATAGCAAGGCAGTTAAAGGAAACATTCAAAACTCCACTGCCAATTTTCTCATGGATAAAAATACCCCTGGAATGTTGTCCAGCTTCACAATCGCAGTGCAACCCATGGAGCCATGGGTTTAACCACCACCTACCTCACTTACCTCCAAACCTCACTTGGGAAATTCAGGACTGTATATCCAATTGTCAACTGTATATCCAATTTGAAAGCTTCAAATTCAACACATTATCTTTCTTTCCTAACACATTCCTCCTCCTCTTCTATCCTGCAGAATGTGACTACTGTCCATCTACTGGATCAATACAAAGAGAGCAGCGTTTTCCAAACGTCTGCAAAAACACTCCTGTTTAGTGAGATATACTGTCTTCTGAGGGGAAAGAGTTCTGTATTCAAATAGCCTTAAGATTAGGTTAAATAGGATTTCTCAGATCTTAACTATGCTAAGTTCATTACAAATCTCTAAGAAATGGACATAACTTTGTATTAAATAGGGTTGCATTCAATTTCAGAAACCCAACTCGGTAGGTTAATCAAATGAGATTGATTTCTTCACATGATAGGAAGTCGGGAGGTATAGTCCAGTACATCTGCCGCCTCTCAGTGATGGCATCATGACTTCTGTGGTTTTCTTCCTCACGGTCACAAGATGCCTGCTCCACCTCCAGGGTTTGTGTCCCCATTCTAGGCAAGAGAAATGGAAAAAGAGAGACAGAAAGAGGATAAATGCCAGCTAAGTCTTAACAAGCTTTTCCAGCTGCCTCACCCACATGCTTCTATCTAATGATCCAGAACTGGTTACATAGCCACTCCAGACCATGAGGAAGCCTGAGGAGGTGATTATTTTAACTGGGCCCATTGCTGCCCTTTAATAATCAGGATTCTATTAGAAAGAAAAAGGAGGTTAATGTTTAGAAACTAACTGTGTACGTCATCAAAAGTTAGCAATTTCACCAATGTATCTGGCCCAAGCGCATTCTGCTAACATATTCTGCTGTTTCCTGTCATGACGGATGGAAGTCATTCTGCTTGGCTTGGCACCCAAACCTTCTGTGTGATATACTAGTTCCCTCTACAGGCTCTCCAGCTCCACCCACAGTCTCTGAGACCTGCAGTCTCTGAGATGTGTAACAGCGCTTCATGCCTCTTGCTTCTGCACACTCTCTCCCTTTGCCTCCTCTTCTCTCCCCCTCCCAGCTAACTCTGGCAGGTACTTGGAAATTTAGCTCAGACAATCACTGCTATGACACCTTTCTTTCTTACTCACTCTTCTACCAACAAGGTTAGTTCTCCTCTATCCTCCCATGGATTACTTCATTGTCTTCAGTTATAGTTTCTTTCTTATGTATTGAGTGAGGGGAAAAACAATAAGCAAAATTATGTTTATGCTTTAATTATAACTATGGGAAACATACATTTGAAAAAATGCATGGACTATATGAAATATTAAAAGTGATTGTTTTTCTGCCTTCTAAACATTCAGCAATACTATATAATTATTATGATTACTTTTTTATTTATTTATTTTTACATTTTTATTTTTAAAATAAAACAACTTATGGTAGAATATGATAAAGCAGTACCTGAAGTAAGTGATTAGCGACAGGTAGAACACTGTGGCTCAGGAGGTTAAAAATGCTACATGGGCCCAGCCAGCGTGGCTCAGTGGTTGAGCGTCGACCTATGAACCAGGAGGTCACAGTTCGATTCCTGGTCAGGGCACATGCTCTGGTTTCGGGCTCCATCCCCAGTGTGGGGCGTGCAGGAGGCAGCCGATCAATGCTTCTCTCTCATCATTGATATTTCTATCTCTCTCTCCTTCTCCCTTTCTCTCTGAAATCAATAAAAGTAAATATATTTTTTAAATGCTACATGGAGGATGTGGACTTAGCTGGGCCCTAACAATTGGATTGGTGTGAAGGGATGTGGTGGCCAGTGTGGGTGAGCCTTACTGGTAATGGTCACATGAGTGCTCAGCTGTGAGCACACAAAGTGCCTCTGGAAGAGTGAATTTGTGGGATCAAGGGGAAATGGAGAGTAAAAAGTAGATTAGGGTCAAAAAGTTAAAGCCTCTGGTGAGTATGCCTGATTTGTGTTGGACAATTACATGATTACAGCCATCATTATCTAGAAATAGCATAAGACAGATTAAAAAGAGAGGATTTAGAAGGAGGGTTAAGAGTTATTCTATAAGATCTGGGTCTAAACCAAGGTGACAATAGGAAAATGGAAACAGAGAGAGGGATTGAAGAAAAAAAACAAACAAATAAACAAGGAATTGACAGAACTTTATAATTGATCATGGGAATTGACAGAAAATAGGAAGAAGTTAGGAATTACTTGGCAGCTCTGAATCAGGTTAGTTGAAAGAAATAATTTCTTTTTTAATGAATAGGAAAATCAGGAAATTTAGTTGGTTTGTGAGGTGGGTTGATACGAGGTGGCCGATTCCATTTTGAACAGGTTGGTCAGAGGGAATGAAAGGCCAGCAATAGGAATGGAAGGTCTAGCAGACAGTTAACCTGGGTTTAGAGCTTAGCAGAGCAGTCAGGTCTCCAGAGACAGGTTTAAGAATCACTTACATAAAGTACGGTTGAAATAATAAGCAGAAATGAAATCTCCAAGAGAAGTGAATGATTTTAAGAACATTTATCATCAATGTTATAACTTTACCTAATTTGTAATAATCATGATAAAACATTTTTATTATGCATAGGAAAGGCAGAGGAAAAGGCTTTGAAGTTATTTAAACCAACCTCCTTTTCTGACATAAGAAAACTGAGGTTCACTGAGATTATACATTTGAAACCTATTATCCCATAGGCCCCGGTCTGTTCAAGATTCTATAGCTAATTAGTTTAGTGACTGAGTTGGCATTGAACCTTCTCTGTGCCTAGTAAGACTCTCAGGTCAGCAATTGAGAGCACTGGGGTTCTACTAAATTGTTTAGCTCTTTAGCTTAAAATCAAAGAAATTATACTCCAAAAATTATAAGACCAATTTTTAAAAGCCCATATTCTTCTTATAAAGCAGCAATTTGATAAAAAAACAAAAAAAACAAAAACAAAAACAAAAAAACAAACCACTTTTGCTATAAGTTGGATTTCAAGATAAATAATATAGGACAATATTTGAGCTGCTAATTAAGCTAGATATGCTTCTAGTTTGATGTTACCTATAGGTCTTAATTCACTGGATGTTATCTAATCCTAAATTTGTGCTGCAATTTAAAACACAAGCACTTTTCTGAACATCTTTATTTCAAATCTCACAAGATTTCAGTGCAATTTAGAGTGAAAATCTCTGGCACAATTTTCTTTAACCCTAAATTCAGTATAATGGAGCTCATTGTAGAAGAGAGATTCAGTTACCAGGAACATCAAAAGAACCTCATTAAGCAATGTCCAACCATAACACTATTATCAGAGCTCAAGGTTACAGTTTCAGAGTATTAATACATTTTGAAAACTATAAATGAATGATAAAAGAAATTGTAAGGCCATAGCCATGCAAGGTTACAACCAAAATAAGTTCATTTATGTTCCTGCAAAATTCAAAATAATACCTCCAATGTTCTACCTTAAACCTTCTCTACTTATAAATGCTATTTACTCACAGAAATATTCCCTACTAAACTTGAGGAATAAAAACCTTAAAGACAAAGTTAATACAAAAGTGAATACAAAGAAGGCTAGGCACTTTTTGGCAAAGTCTAAGCCCTTTTTTATGCATGCAATAAGTTTCTTTAACATAACTGTAGAAGATTCCTCATCATAAAGGAATAGTACACCATTACCCCACTCTCGCCCCTCCTTCAGGAATATTTGAATGAATGCAAGGTTTATTGTAAACTGAGAAGAAGGAATCTCCTTTAAAAATGATGAATTATTGTTAGAATAAATGATACTCCTTATGGACAAAACTCTCTTTGGTTATGAAAACATATAGAACTGTATTAACACTTTTAAAGCAATATTAAAATGTATATTAAGAAGAATTCTGAAGCATCAAGATTTTTCAACCTACTAATGACCCTATAGAAAGTTTACTCTGTGGAATTATCATATTCTCTGACTTCCCACCCAGCCAATAGGGGAAAAGAGGAGGTACAGGTTACTATTTCTTACTCTGAAAACAAAAACAAAAACCCAAAACCTGCAGACTTGAGATACGTTAATAGCTAAAGGCCATAGCTTTGAATTCTTTTCTCAGTCTCACTGGTGTGGTCCCGGATACGGCACTTTTAAATACACAGAGAGTCAAACACACTTACGGTTTCCTAGTATCCCCACCCCCTCTTTTTGGCACTATATAAAAGGATATTTAATTGCCCCTTTACAAGACAAAATATTCTGTAATCAGTAAACAAATATCTTGAATATGTATATAATCCAAAGGGTAAGTAAATAGAGTCCTAAATTGAAATAAAAACTTTGCTATGCAGAACTGAATGAATTATCCTAATGTGCTTACTCTTATAAGATTCTTTTCTAACATACTCATTTAATGCTATAAATTTCTCTCTAAGCAAATTAATCTTGTATCTATCCCACAAATTTTGTTAAGTTGTACTTTTATTTTTCTTTAATTCAGAGTATTTTTAAATTTCTCTTGAGATTTTCTCTTTGGTACATGCATTATTCAGATGTATGTTGTTTACATCCACATATTTGGGGAAATAAGAGCTATTTCTGTTATTTATTTTTAGTTTTATTTATTATGGTCTGAGAGCATACCTCTTATAATTCCTCTTCTTTTAAACATATTAAGATATGTTTTATGGTCCAAAATATGGTCTGTCTTGGTGTATATTTCATGTGAGTTTGAGAAGAATGTGTAATCCTCTATTGTTGGGTGAGTAATCTATAAATGTCCACTCGAGCAAATTGAATGATCTGTTCAAGTCACCTATCAGTATATCCTTACTGTTTTCATTCTTTTCAAACTATATTCACTTTTAGCAACTAGTGGGAAAAAAAACAATGAACAGAAAAGTATATAAAAACTAAATAATGCTTAAAGCTTATATTATAGGAAACAGACTTCCATGCATGCTTTCCAGTAAGTTTTTAGTTTTTGTCTAGTACCTCTTTCTAACAATGAGGAGGATGTTTGAGAGGAAAAGCTGGGTGAGAAGGTGAGCCAGAAACACAGAAGAAAATGTTGAAAGGAAACACTAATCACGTCACTAGTCTGAGATGTTTCCATATTCTAAATGATGCTTTCATGCCTATTGTAAAAAAAAGAAGACAAGCTTATTGAATGGGGATTTAATCTTTATGTGTCTTGAAAATTCATAATTTTTAATGAAAAAATAACTCTTTTTAAAATATATATATACTTTTATTGATTTCAGAGAGGAAGGGAGAGGGAGAAAGAGATAGAAACATCAATGATGAGAGAGCATCATTGATTGGCTGTCTCCTGCACGCCCCATACTGGGGATCAAGCCCACAACCCAACATGTGCCCTGACTGGGAATTGAATGGTGACCTCCTGGTTCATAGGTTGATATTCAACCACTGAGCCACGCTGGCCAGGCAATAATATAACTCTTAAAAAGAGCATCTATATTCTTGTGTGTTGAACTGACCCTGTAAAACACCACAAACGCACAGTTATAGAGTTGGAAAGGTAACTGTACTACAGAAAGTTTAGCTGATTAATAGAGTTATAGCTTCAAGCGCTGCTTCAAAGTAATCAGACTATTTGGAAAATCTTTTCCATAACAAATTTGTTCTTGCTTTATTTATTATTTTTTGTGTTCTTCCTTTAAAATGCAAATCCTGAGTTAATCTTACAAGCAAACATTGACTGCATACTTACATCAAGTCAGCTGTTGTATTTTAGTTATAACAATGCAAAAACGTGAAGCATAGGTTTACTTTTTAACTCCAGCCCTGTTCAAAGATCACTTATTGGCCTCCAAAGGAACCGGTGGCACGTCTGTTACAGTTTAACAAGAGGCCTTTGGGTGAGGTATAGTCATTCCGATACCTCTGGATGCTTTGGATGCTCTCATGTGTGGCAGGGTGCACTTGCTAAAACATTCTCCTCTCTAGATCTGGAAATCTAGCGTCTGTATCTCAGGCACTGGGCAGGTATTCCAGGCCTTCCTTCTGAGTCATAGATGAAAAATGTCATCTTGAGCTGAGACAGCAATTCCTTTGCCAAGAAATCACATTCTTAATTTCCTAATATTGACATAAATATTCCAGTTTTTGGTAAATAAGATAGCTTTTCTAATTGTAGTATATATCTGAGTAGTCATCCTTTGATAACAGAATTTACAGAGATTATTTTTTCTATCACAGGGATCATTTATTATACTAGGCTTCCTAAAGAATTCCAGATTCACGTCAAATACCAGGAACTCCATTCTATTCCACTACTCACATCTACTGCACTGGGTTGAGTTGGAACTGTATAACATTTATCATTGATTTTAGGAGTATTTACATCATTAGGGAATTGAATTTACATTTTTTATGAACATGGTATAACTCTCCATTTAATTTTTTATTTTTTTAAATATATTTTTATTGATTTCAGAGAGGAAGGGAGAGGGAGAGAGAGATAGAAACATCAATGATGAGAGAGAATCACTGATCGGCTGCCTCCTGCATGCCCGCTACTGGGGATCAAGCCGGCAACCTGGGTATGTGCCCTTGACTGCAATCAATCGAACCCGGACCCTTCAGTCTACAGGCCGATGCTCTGTCCACTGAGCCAAACCAGCCAGGCCTTTTAAAAAGTATTTTATAAGTTTTATTTTCTTCATAAAAACCTTGCCAATATTTTATTAGACTTATTCCTAGACACTATTTTTGGTTATTTTTTTTAAATGGTATCTTTTAAAAAATATTTCTAAGTCTTTGTTGGTATACTGAAATGCAATTGATTTTTTTGTATAGTGATGTTATGTCTAACAACCTTACTAAATTCTTGTTTTAATAATTTGTAGCTTTGATTTTTTTCCTGCATAAACAACCGCATCATATGCATATACATACAGTTTGTTTCTTCTTTTTTAATTCTTATAACTTTTATTTGTTTCTCTCTGCCAAGTACACCAGCTAGAACATTTAGTACCGTTTGGATGACTGGTGATTTATTTTGTGATGTAAACAAAGTGTTTAAAAAGATTTTTTTTTTTTTTTTTTTTTACCCAGCAGTAAGTGTGTTGTATTATTTGAGCAATCTGAACTACTGCTAGACTCATTCTATCTTTAATCATTTCCCATTGCTTTACCTTTTCCACTAGTTGAATTGCTCTTTATACACTAAGTCTATGTTTTAAGTTCATATTTTTTCATTTCTGATGGTGTATTTTTGTGAAATTTACTATTGATTATGAAATCAATTCCCTACAGAGAAATTGTGTTTCTCTTTTCATTCATATTATTTCTTAATACTCATGGTTTCCAGAAAAAAAATTAAAAAATAAATTACTTTCAAAAGCCATGAGATCACTATGGGTCTACCTAACACTTCAACGAAGTATTCTTTATTTCTTCCTACAATGTTTCCAGTACTTCCAAACACACAGGTTGCTTTTTTGTGCACAACATCACTCACTGTTTTTGTGAGTACCAGGTATTAGAATTGTGTGGTACATAATTTGCTTGCCTATGTATTTCACTTTTCTGTCTAATTAGGACTCTGAGGTCACTCTCAAGCAAGTAGTGATAATTTCCAAGTATCTGACTCCAAAAATAGCCCTAAGAGTGTTTCCAAAAGACTCTTTGGCTGCAAGCAGAAAAATATTATGTGGAGATTTTATATATATATATATATATATATATATATATATACACACACACACACACATACACACACACACTAAAGGCCCAGTGCACAAAAATTTGTGCACTCGGGGAGGTCTCTCAGCCCGGCCTGTGCCCTCTCGCAGTCTGGGACTCCTTGGGGGAATGACCACCTGCTGGCTTAGGCCCACTCCCTGGGATGGGCCTAAGCTGGCAGTCAGACATCCCTCTGGCAGCCCAGGAGCCTTCAGGGGATGTCCACTTACCAGCGAGGAGCAGGCCTAAGCTGCAGTCAGACATCCTTAGTGCTGCTGAGGAGGCGGGAGAGGCTCCCACCACCACCGCTGTACTAGCAGCCGTCAGCCTGGCTTGTGGCTGAGCAGAGTTCCCCCTGTGGGAGCACACTAATCACCAGGGGGCAGCTCCTGCATTGAGCATCTGCCCCCTGGTGGTCAGTGTGTGTCATAGTGACCTGTCATTCCCAGTTGTTCTGCTGTTAGGGTCAATTTACATATTACTCTTTTATTATATAGGAGTGCCTGGCCAGCCTGGGTGAGGGGCTGATGGCTGTTTGCAGGCTGGCCACAGCCCCTTCAGTGTGGGGGTCCTGCTGGGGTGCCTGGCCATCCTGGGTGAGGGGCTGAGGGCCGTTTTCAGGCTGGCCATGGCCCCCAGCCACCCAAGCTCCCAGTGGAGGCTTGCTGGAAGCAGGTATCTAGGATTTATTTAGCTTCTATAATTGAAACTTTGTTGCCTTTTGCGGAGGCCACAGCCGGCTCAGGGCACATGGGAAGCTTGGCTTCCTCCATTGCCTGGGCAACCAAGCCTCCTGCTTGCTCCAGCTACATGGCTGCCGGCCACCATCTTGGTTGGTTTAATTTGCATATAGTAGTTCTGATTGGCTGGTGGGCGTGGCTTAGGGTGTAGTGAAGGTACGGTCAATTAGCATCTTTGTCTTTTACTAGTGTAGATAAGTGTAAGTGACCAACTGTTTGACCATTCGACCAGTAGCTATAATGCACACTGACCACTAGGGGGAAGATGCTCAATGCACAGGCATGGAAACATGGAACAGGCTAATGAATCTCAGAGGGAAGGGAGGATGGGGGAGAGCGGGAAGAGATTAACCAAAGATCTTATATGCATACTAAAGGCCTGTTGCATGGATTCATGCACCAGTGGGGTCCCTCAGCCTAGCCTGTGGGAATTGGGCCAAAACCAGCAGTCTGACACCTACCAAGGGGTCCTGGATTGTGAGAGGGCACAGGCCAGGCTAAGGGACCCCACTGGTGTATGAATCCGTGCACCGGGTTTCTAGTCCTATATAATAAAAACCTAATATGCTAAGTGTCTGACCATTCGACTGTTCAACCAGTCGCTATGATACACACTGACCACTAGGGGGCAGACACTCCGACCAGTAGGTTAGCTTGCTGCGGGGGTCTGGCCAATCTGGACTGGGCGAGACAGGCCAGACATGCCCTGGTGTCCTCCCATGGTTCCTCCCCAGCCCTGATCATGCATCAGTGGGGTCCCTCAGCCTGGCCTGCACCCTCTCACAACCCGGGACCCCTCAGGGGATGTTGGAGAGCCAGTTTCAGCCCGATCCCCATAGGCCAGGCTGAGGGACCTCACCAGTGCATGAATCCATGCACCCAGCCTCTAGTATACATATAAAAGCCTAAGCAACCTTCTGACCATTCAACCATCCGACTGGTAGCTATGATGCATAATGACCCCCAGGGGGCAGACGTTCAACACAGAAGCTGCCGAGCTGCAGTGACTTAGTAGCTGTGGTTCTTGGGTGCCGCACCCAGAACCAGAGAGGAGAGAGCCCGATTCTGGGGTGCGTCACCCAAGAACCGCCCTCCCGCAATCTGGGACCCCTTGGGGGATGTCAGAGAGCTGGTTTTGGCCTGATCCCCGCAGGCCAGGCCGAAGGACCCCACCTGTGCACAAATCCATGCACTGGGCCTCTAGTGTTACTATAATATCGCTTTAGTAGGGTAATGTTCTCCTACACCAAATCTGTATCGATTCAATGTTCTTTATTTTAGTTATGTAATTAAGAACATTGTCACTTCTGTTTATATAAACACAATTAGGATGAGGTTAAAAAAATGGGTAGAGTTGGGAGGAATTCCTAGAGGAAAGAATCAGCATAAAACTAATAGTTACAACTCTCATTAGTAGTAATAATATTTGTGATGAGATAATGATAATGGTTAAGTGATAATGATAACAATGAATTCTAGTTGTTTGGCTTACTTCCAAATTTAAGCTGTACTATGGCTTAGTTTCTGCCATAAAAAAATTATTTAGAGAGAGAGAGGATCACATAGCATAGCTGCTACTTTCTCATTAAAAAAGGTCAGTTAATGATGAATGCCAAACATATAATGACACCACATTTTCAATTGTAACTTCTCATCTCATGCCCAAGCAAGGTCAAAATTAATTTTATCTGTTGAAACCACACAGTTGTTGTTGTTTGTTTGTTTGTTTGTTTGGTTTAGAAAGGCAGGTCTTTATAAACTAAATAGGGCAAAGACAATAGCCAATTCATCCCTGTAATGGCACATCTAGAGCACTGACAATGTATAAGGCATATTATTAGGTTTGCTGCTATTGTGAGGTGGCCAGGGACTGCAACTGTGATGATTTTATCTTTATATCACCAGTGCCCAGCACAGAATAAGTTCTCAAAAACTATTTGTTGAAAATGGAGGAGGTGTTTGCAGCCGCACCATACCTCCTCTAGCTCGCTGAGCTCCAGTCGAAGGAGAAGGAAGGTAAATGAGGAGGTCTCTTTGTACCATGGCACATACAAAGCTGACTGCCTGCAAATAGACCACCGAGGAAGCAACTCACTACCAAAGCTGCTCACAAGAGTGCGCCCTCTACTGGACGGGTGAAGCAACCTCATCGTTACAGGCCTGGTACCTTGGCATTTTGTGAAATTAGAAGTGATCAGAAGTCCACTGAATTTCTGATTCGCAAACTTCCCTTCCAGCGTCTGGTATGAGAAATTGCTCAGGACTTTACATCAGATCTGCGCGTCCAGAGGGCCACTACCGGTGCTTTTCAGAAGGCCAGTGAGGCCTGCCTGGTTGGCCTTTTTGAAGACACAAACCTGGGGACTATGCATGCCAAAGGTGTAATAATTATGCCCAACGACATCCAGATAGTACGTCACACGTGTGGAGACCAGGCTTACGGTGGGGAACATTTCATTCTGGTAAAAGAAACGTGTCTTCTTCCTATTATCCGTAGTTCCAAACATTGAATTCCCTCCCTCCATGGGGTCAAAAGATGCGTAGGCACGTGATTGCAAGTGGAAAGCGGGGGCCAGAAAGCAGGTGTTGGCAGTGTTTTCCTTTGCATTTATGTGTGAATTTGTAATATCATGCAGGGACATAAAGCATCATGCAAGTCAAAATGTTTCAGTGAACACGTTTCAGCAGTTCAACTTTATAACAATTATAAATAAACCTGTTAAATGTTTCTGGGGGAAAAAATGGAGGAAGAATGATCAGTTAAATTGCTATGTGACCTAGTTAAAAAATACCCCAATACACCAATGTCACATGTGGTTAAGGAAAATCTGTTTCTGAGTTGTTTTTGTGGGTGTGGTCCGCAGGCAGCATTGGTCACACATCACGAAATTTGGCAAACAGACTGAGAATAAGCGCTGCAAAGCGATCTCACTGTAGCAGTTTGGGTGGGCCTGGTAGGCCAGTTCAACTCCAAGCACATTTATTCTAAAAAGTTCTCATATGACTAAGAGGAAGCTGACAGAAATCAGATTTCATCTTTAAACAAATAGAAAACATCAAATATGTAATGGAAAATGTTGAGTGAGAATAAGAGGAAACATTTTTTGATACTTTATTATAACGTCCTTCCTCTTTCATTCCCTTTCACATAGTTCTCTCCTCACTTTGCCCTCGCCCCCTTCCCCCCCTACGCTGTAGGGCAGGGATGTTTTCCTATAATCCATTCAAGAGCACTGTCTTTGGAGGTTAAGTATCTTGCCCAAAATCACTTAAGAGCCCGAGCCAGGATTTGAAAAATTGGACTGCAAAGCTCCGGGCCATTAGCATTCTACTAAACTACATTATGCAATAGTTACATGGCAGGTAGAAAGCAAAATGTCTTAAAAGTCCGCCCCCTCCCCCACCCTATTCTGTCATTAATTAGCAATTATCTTTCAACTCCACCAAAGATCTAACCTTCCTTACCATAAAAAGGCACCTAAAAGTTTCTAAGTTACCCACCCATATAAAACCAGAAAACACGAGAGATTCATAAATCTCCAGGGATAAAGAATAGAGGTGAGAGGAAACAGTGAGCATTACCTCACAATTAACCTCATTCATAAATGACAGTAATAATAACATGCGTTTTAAGTTTTAATAGAATTAAGTAAGTGAAAGCACTTAGAATAATGCTTGGCATATGAGCACTTAATAAAACTGAAGCATTATTTATCTTTTTTTTCTATCAGATGCAGTGAAATCTTTCTTTTGCTAATTAGCTTAAAGAAAATTTCAATATCATGATGTGTCTTCAGTTTCTGTAGCCCAAGAATATGATTTGGATTCCCTCCCTCAATGCCATGTACTGTACTCATATTTTTGAAAATTCTATACAAGTTATTTGGATATTTCCTGTTTAATTAAATATAACATATAACCAGACATTCACATTTTAACAAAAGTGAATTAAAAGATTGTTGATCATGCTGCAAAGGCAGATGGTGAAATAGTTAAAGTTCAGATTCTGGCATTCTAACTCTAGTTTAGAATCCTAGATCTTTTACTCACTGAGCGTGACATTGGACAAATTATCTACCCTTTGCTTGCCTTAGTTTCCTCATCTGTAAATTGAGATAGTAATAGTAGCTGTTTCATAGATTTTTTATGGAGATGAAATTAGTCATTACATATAAAGCTCTAGAAATAATGTCGCACACACACTATGCATCTATGTGCATTATTTCTTTTATACTTTTTCCATATAGTTGAAAAGATATATTTTGCCATTGATTTTTAAAAAATTTATTAGTAAAGCATCCATAAGGAAACATTCAAATTTACCACTCTAAATTCCTAAAATATATATAATATGTGGTTCGAATTCAAGCCTTTAAACTATCTGCTTACTTTTAGTACATTCAAATTATTGGTTTAATTCTGTTTATTCCTCAGATACTTAGTTGCCTTTTTTTTGTCTCAGCTTGTTATTTTTTCCAAAATCCAAGCTTAGTTTAAATTACAATCTCTATATATAAAAGGCAGATGTGTCCATCTGACAGTCTGACCGATAGTTATGACACACACTGACCACCAGGGGGCAGATGCTCAATACAGGAGCTGCCATGATGCACACTGGCCACTTAAAAAAGAATGGCACTGTGGACCTGGCACTGACAAACCAACACTCGGCTTCCCCCAAGTGGTACACAGAATGACACCCCACCAAATCACAGCCAATGCTACCAACACCCCTGGCGCAAAATGCAGCCCACAGCCCAGCTCAGCCTTGAAACAGTGACTGTGGGCACTGGGTAATGATGTCACGTAGCAACGCCCGGCTTTCTCTCCCTCACAACTAGCCTACTTCGAGTTTCTTCAGCCTAGGTCCCTAGGAACATAACTTACTTTATAGCCAGGTACACACATTTTATAGTTTAACCAAATTGTCAAGCGTTTTCACGTACCTCATCTCATTTGGTCCTCACAGAAATCCTGGAGTAGGTAGATAGGAGACTTGGTAGAATCCTATTTTCTTTTCATTAGCTGAAAAAAGAAGATTTAGAAAGTTTAGAAATTTGACCCAACTGAAAAGAAGTAAGAAATGGTGGAACTTGAAAATGATGTCAGGTTTTCTCACTGCACAGAATATAGTCAAACACTGTTGCAGTTAAAAATTTCACCCTTTGTTCTCCCTGCGTGACCTACAATAATAATCTGCTTTGTGTTGATATTTACTGCTGTGTTACTGACAATTACCTGAAAGATAAGTTGGGGTGCTTCACTGAGCTGGAAAAAGTTTAGCTAAATCAGAAAACAGGTCTAATTAAGCAAATTTATTCTATATTTATAAAAGGCTAAGTTGACTCGCACATGCGCGATACATATAAAGCTCTCGCTAGCACCAATTGCATGCCTGTATTTCGATATGTCATTGTCGATCGTGAATTTGGTTGACACTTCTATTATAGAAAAAGGGCAAATAGCGATATTAAAATATTTCTTCTAATTAATTTCCTTTCAATGTACATGAATCCGTGCACCAGGACACTAGTGTTAATACAATTTTATAGCAAATTCCTTGACAAAGCAAACTGTTAGAATATAGAAAATGTGATAAATATTTAGAATATTTTATCTTTTTATTCACACATGCTAAATGTCATGTCTTAGGGCTCAGATTAAATAAAACACATCTACATACTTTTTATTTTTATGCTTAACTTCTGCTTATGAAGTATTGAAATTAACAACAAGCTCAAATCAAGCAGACATTCAAATGCTGCTTAATTTTTCCACTTCCTGCATGAATAGCTAAGAGATACTGCAATTTAAAGAATAATGACTAACCCCTTTAAAAAAAAAATTTCCTGGTTAATTTTCTTCTAAACCCAAAGGAAAATATTAGGTTTTTAACATTACTCAGACATTCTCTATATAAAGAAAACTAGGAAACTCAAATTCTTTTACAAACATCTTCTAGAGCTAAGAATATTTTTTGATAAAAGAACAAGTGAATAATATATAAGTATTTTTATAAGTTTAGAAACAATGGGTCTATGTAGATCTAGATTTAAAAATTCAATAAAATATTGTCTGTCATGTTGATATAATACTATTTTGTGAATTTTTGAATCTTGTCCCAATGTCTGATATAATTTACATACCTGCACACCAGGTAAGTATAAGTGGCATTAGGGTAACATAACTGTGATAATCTCTCAGAAAATAATATGAATAAACAATGTTTGCCATTTGGGTCACTCCTTAAAAAATGTCAGAAGCATAATAGAAAAAAGTAACTAAACTACAAACTCATTAAAAATTAACTTATAAAGAAATCAAAGGGATCAGCTTTCTTATTTATAATTATGGCAAACATTACCCTCACATTACTAAGGGTATAGATAAGACTTTTATTTAATTACAGCTAAGTCCTCTTATCAAACTGAATATTTTTAATAATATATACAACTTTTAAAAACTCTACATATTTAAAATCAATTGACTATCCAAAGATTTGTTCCTCCTCTGCTTCCATTTCATGATTTACAAGGAATTAGCTTTAGCTCTCTTTTTAGAACATAGGTTGAAAAGGCATTTTAATTTCTATCTCAAAGTAATTTTAAAACCACATCAATTATTTTTCATGTGCAGCTGTTTTTTTTATCCACAAATTATTGCTCTAGGCATTTTTACTTTACCACACATTTCAGAAGAGAAGGAATGAAGGGGAACCAGCTAATCTACAAATATTTCACCAACAGTGGATCAGACAAAAAAAAAAAAAGTGAGGGTGGAGGGAGTAGGTTATGAACCAAAACTTCTTTAGGAATAAAGACTACCCATCAATGGTCTAAACATTGAATATATAATCCATTTGCATTTAATTATAACTAAAGAGTTCATTCCAAATTTACTCTCCCGCTCTAACCCCCCCCCCCCCCCGCCACTATTTATTCATTCAATAAGTATTTACTTATGTGCTGGAAAATATTAGCATAAAGCTATTCTCAAAAGGTTTACAATCTTATTGGGAATACAATAATTGCACATAAAGCAATGAAAGAATAATATAAAGCAATATAATACACTAGAGACTGGGGTGCCAAGAAGAAGAAGGAAGACCAGGAGGAGGTGGGGGCGGGGGGAGGGGAGGAAAAAGCTAAAGATGATAAGATTTGGATACTAAAGAGGGGCAGGGAAGATACTGTCCAAAGCCTTGAGTGAAGGTTTAAAGTGAATAAGGAGTGTTGGATACAGCAAGAAGGCATGTCTTATGGGAGCAGGACACACAGAGGTAAGTAGAATATTAGAATTTAACACTGGAAGGGAGCTTAGTGGTCATCTTCCTGAACATGTAAAAATCTCTTTTATAACATCTCTGGATGGTAGCATTTAACATCTACTATTATGTTTCTTATTTGTTTAGCAAAAACACTTATTATGCTCCAGATACCATTCAAAAGACTTCACAGATATTAACTTGGAGTCTCACAACAACCCTATGACAGAGGTATTCTCACTTTACAGATGAGGGAATGAGGTAAGGAGAGGATAAGTACTTTGCCTCAGGTCACAGAGCTGGTGAGTAGCTGATCCAAGATACTCACACAGTGGCTGCCAAGACCAAGCTCTGACCTGGTGTTCACCCTTTCCCAGGATAGATGGCCTCTCCACCTTTGGCGAGCTCAGATGATTAGACATGAGGTCAAAAACCTTCCAAAATTTTTCTTACATTTCAGCATTATTTGTGGTGTAAATTGCCTCATAAAGATTCAGGTTTCAAGCAGAGAACAACTGTGGATTTGAGTATAGTGAGTTAAAACAGTCACAAAGTATAGTTATCTAGTACTTGTTTAATATTAAAACCAGTAGTGTCTGTGAGTTTTTAAAAAATTATCTTAAAATATATAATGTGAATCTAATTCAACAAATTTAGTGATACTGTAGGTAAAAATTATGTAGTTGATCTATTCACTTGTAAAAGTCTTTAAACAACCTAGTGACTCAGGATACTATAAAATATTAAACTACACTAAGTACTAAAGGCCATGGGATCACTTCAGAGGTAGAATTTTCTTTGTGAATTTGGAGAATGTTTATAACTAAGTGTTCTTCTTGGTAATCTTTAAAAATCACAATGCTACTTGAGGAATGGAGGCTGCAAGGACTGAGATAGGCTTCTAATCCCAAAGCCAGATTCACATAATGCTAAATATTGGATTTGCTCACTCATTCATTCAGTCAACATTGACTGAGGTCCCTCTATGTGCCCGGCATTGTTTCAGGCACTGGGGATTCCGTGCATTATTAGACAGGAGTGGCTCAGTGATTGAGTGTCGACCTATGAACCAGGAGGTCACCGTTCGATTCCCAGTCAGGGCACATGCCCAGGTTGGGGGCTCAATCTACAGTAGGGGGCTGTGCAGGAGACAGTTGTTTCTCTATTTCTCTCTCCTTCTCCATTCCTCTCTAAAATCAATAAAAATATATTTTAAAGAAAACAACAGACAGGTTCCTGCTCTAATGACACTTAACATTCTTTGGGGGTTGAGAGATATAGGTGGGATTTAATCAGAAGGAGTTTAACATATTTTCTGTTTTGCCAAAAAATACTATATTGGATTTCTATCTGACCCAATTACTTTTATTTTGTTACAGAGAAAAAGAAAAGACCGTAAGACCTTGAAATATGCTTACAACTTAATTTTAAAAAAGGTAATAATAATTTGAGCTATAAAGTCTATTTTTCCAGGAGAAGCATAAAGAAATGGAACCAGCTTTCAGGAACCCCCAGAACTAATGCTAACTCCCAGCAGTCCTCACTAAACTTCTCCCCAAGATGAGAAATTCTACACTTAAAAAAAAAGACTAATAATTTTTTTAAAGTGTCAAGAGTTAAAGTAAAATAAACACTTAAATTCAGCATGTGGTATTAGCATATAATAATAAAATATTTTATTACAGAATCATAAGTTGGCATGATGATCAAATGTTATTGTAAGATCTTGGCTATAGAACTGGAAATTGGTGTCTATTGATTAAGCCTGCCATGACTCATATAGGATGACTTTTCTCTAAGGAAAAAGTTGGTCATCAATTAAGCACTTAACAAAATAGTTTTTTATAAAGAGAAGTCAGATGTTTCTGAATTCTCACAAGAGCAAAGAGAAATAGTTAAATAAATAACTGAAGATTTAAAGATTTTGTTGGAGCCCTAACCAGTTTGGCTCAGTGGATAGAGCTTTGGCCTGAGGACTGAAGGGTCCCAGGTTCGATTCTGGTCAAGGGCATGTACCTTGGTTGCAGGCACAACCCCAGTAGGGGGTGTGCAGGAGGCAGCTGATCAATGTTTCCCTTTCATCGATGTCTCTATCTCTCTATCCATCTCTCTTCCTCTCTGTAAAAAATTAATAAAAAATATATATATTTTTTAAAAATTTAAAAAATAAAGATTTTGTTGGATAAGTGGTTACATATTTTGTTGTGAAGTATAAAAATTTCTCCATACAGTTAAAATTTTTATACTGATCATTTTGTTTAAGAAAACATCCTAGGGACATTGTCAGTTACAAAGAAGGATCAGTACCCAGGCTCTTTGCTTTAGGGAAATAGAACTCTGAGTTTTTCTTTAATTGCTCCAATAAAACAGCTACATGGAGCCCTTTAAATCTCTGATAAAATCCTTATGTTCTTCTATATTTATTAGAAAGGGTTGTGGAAGTTTTTGGTGGTCAAATAATTAGAACCCAAGACAGATTCTGTCCTCTTACAGCAAGTTCCGTTTTTCACAAGTAATTTCACAATGGGTTCTATGACCGGCTAGGTCTATACATGGTCACTGCACCAGATCAGGACTCTTGGTTTACTTTACCATGGCCTATTATGTATAGTACAGTGCACAGTAGGAGGAAAATAAACTCTGGCACCATTTGGTACCATTCTCATGGCATTAACATAATCTCTATAGAGCAAAACTACAATTTTTAAAAAATTGACCCACCTATTTTAACTATGGCCTAAGTAGCTTAAATAAAAGGGTTGTCATGATAAGAATTCTGCTTGTCATTTACCACCTGATTTCAGTAGATTAGTAATCCTATATAATAAAAACCTAATATGCAAATCAACTGAACCACAGAATGACCAGTCGCTATGACGCGCACTGACCACCAGGGGGCAGACGCTCAATGCAGGAGCTGCTCCCTGGTGGTCAGGGTGCTCCCACGGGGGGAGCACCACTCAGCCAGAAGCCAGGCTCATGGCTGGCGAGTGCAGCGGTGGTGGCAGGAGCCTCTCCTGTCTCCGCGGCAGAGGCAGTACTAAGGAGCAGCAAGCTGAGCGGTGAGGAACAGCAAGCAGGCAGGTGGTAAGGAGCGAGGGGTCCTGGACTGCAAGAGGGCGCAGGCCGGGCTGAGGGACACCCGCCCCCTGTGCATGAATTTCATGCACCGGGCCTCTAGTGTGACTATAAAGAACTGAGAGTCCCTGAGAAAAGGAGGTCTTTTGAGCAATGAAAGACTCTGGAACAAAGGAGATAAAGAGGTTTCAAGCTTATTTGATTTTTTAAAGCGGAAGGGAGATGGAGAGAGGAAGGGAGAGGGAGAGAGAGAAACATCAATGATAAGAGAGAATCATTGATGGGCTGCCTCCTGCAAACCCCACACTGGGGTGCAACTGGGCATGTGCCCTGACAAGGTATTGAACCGTGACCTCCTGGTTCATAGGTGGACGCTCAACCACTGAGCCATGCCAGCTGGGCAAGCCTATTTGATTTTGAGTATCTTTACACTATGTGGTAAAATTTCATTAACTTGTATTCATAAAATCAACCACTATCATCTATTTGGGGCTAAAGATTACTTTTTTAAATATTTATGATACAAGAAAACCAATAATAAAATTTAAGAAGTTCTTTTCAGTTAGGATGTATAAAATGAAGACAGACAAATAGGCAGAAGAAATATTTTTAATTTGTGGAGCTATTTCTGGGGTTTAGTTTGCTCCCCAGAGAAGAACAAGCTTCCAAATAAATATTTTAGCAAAAAAAAAAGTGTTATTACACTTTTTCCTTTCTCAAATATCCTGATAGGAAAAAAAAATACATAAATACTTTGATTGGTATCTCTAAGTCATATATATCCAAAATAGATATTTCCCACGGTTGGTTAATACCTGAATTTTCAGGGATAGTTTCCATACTATTCATTCCCATGTTAAATTGCTTGGCCGGAATCATGAGCAGGCCTCAGCTGCACATTCCGGTTATTGCCAGATTGAAAGCAGAGTTTACGGTAAGAAGCTTAGGGGAAGCACCTATCTCAGGCGGGGACCCCAAACTGGAGTCCATGCATGAGCTTTAAGGAGGTCTACAAATTTGCAGAAATTGCATGAAACAATTCTTATGTGTTTACATAAAAGTGTCCAGAAAAGTCCGTGGTTTTCATGATTATCAACGGTGCTTATCCCCTGGAAAGGTAGCAATTATTGATTCAAGTCCTTGTTTATGAAAGACCCAGTGTGCCAATAACCCACGATACAATTCTGGATTAAGGAAACTGAAACGTGTCCCCTCTCTGTTGACCACAAATTGAGTTTTGAGATTAGAGTCACAGCTTTCCCCTGGCAAACCCTTCAAATACCTACCTGTCATCAAAAGAAAAAAAAATGTTTCAAATGTAATTTTATACATTTTGGTGATATTAAACATTTCTTTAGTCTCTTGTATTCTTTGTTCAGCTAACAATATTTTTGCAACCCTATTACATACAGTAAATGTGGATAAAATGATGAACCAAAACAGGATGGATATATAGCCGAGAGCTCTCTCATTTTTCCTCATTCTCTATGTCATCTGGAGGAAAAAAGCATAAAACATGCTTGAGTTCATCTAATTTCAACTAGATGTAGTAAAGTGACATCTAGCGTTGGTGAAGTGGAAGTGAAACATGTGTCAGGACACTGGGGAGCTTTAACCTCTTTGGAAATGATGTTAAACTTGGTTTGACCTCCTCTTAGAAGCATAGTTTTGCTTTATTATTTTTTAATATTTTAAAGTAATTTTGAAATAACCTGAATTTAAATGTTAATAACATTGTTCTTTCTTTTAAAAATAAGATATAGAAGTATAGAGAACAAAGTAACACTCAAAGTATCACCCAGTTTGGGAAAATCTTAATGTTTTGCTATATTTGCTTCAGGTAGTTTAAAAGTAAAACCTAACAGGCACATTTGCTACCCTGTGGACTCTTTCCTGATTTCTTTTTCATCCTCAGAAGTAACCATCTGGTTTATTATTTCTGTGACTGTTTTTATATTTTTATTACCTATATGTGTACCTATAAAATTTAAAGCATGGCATTTTTTTGCTTTCTTATAGATTCCATACTGTATAAATCCCTTTGCAAATTACTTTTTCTAACTCAGTATTATGGTTGTCAGATTTATTCAGATTGGTCATTAGCTCTCATCATTTATTTTAACTGTGGTGTGACAATAATCTATCTACTGAGTTATTCACAATTTATTTTATAGCTGATGGACATTTGTGTGTGTTTTTTCTCCAGTCTCTTGCTCTTGTAAACCTGGTGTACTGAACACTCTTGCCCATGACCCCTGTGCACACATTTGGGAATTTCTCTAGGCTGTACACCTAGAAAGTAGTGCTCGGGTATATACTTTTTAAACATTTATAATATTGAGAATTTGCTCTCCAAAGTGATTGTATTAATTTACACCCTCAGCAGCAGTGTAAGAGCACTTATGTTGCTTCACATTCTCACCATTGGTATTGTCAGGCTTTTGAATGTCTGATAATCTGCCTGGTGCAAATGTTATCTTGTTATTCAATTCACATTTCTCTGATTAGTAGTAAAACTGAGCTTCTTTTAAAAATGTTTTTTCTACCCGTTTCTTCTGTGAATTGCCTGCTCCTCTCAAATGTCTATTGGATTGCTGGCATTTTCCTTATTGAATTTTTTATAACATGTTCTTGATACAAGTACCTTGTAGGTTCAATGTATTTCGAATATTGTTCCCCAGTTTATAACTTGACTCTTCACTGTTTATGGGGTCTTTTAACTTAAATGCAATCAACTTCATCAATCTTTCCCTTTTTATAGTTTATTTAAGAAATTCTTCATTAAGCTTTTCACCTTTACTTTCTTCTAAAAATTTTGATTTCCATATTTAGGCTTCTATGTTGCTTTTATATATTGTATGAGATAGGGAATGTTTTATTTTTTCCTATCTATACTAATAATAGAGGAATATGCAAATTGTCCAGTATGCTGTCACAGTAACAGTAACAACCAGCAGGCTGCCTGGGGTGACCAGACCAGCAGGGGGGCAGCTAGGGGTGATCAGGCCAGCAGGCAGAGACAGTTAGGGGTGATCAGGCTGGCACGGGGGCAGTTAGGGCTGATCAGGCAGGCAGGCAGGTGAGCAGTTAGGAGCCAGCAGTCCCGGATTGTCAGAGGGATGTCCCAGACTGGAGAAGGTGCAGGCTGGGCTGAGGGGACCCCTATCCCCACCCCACATGAATTTCGTGCACCGGGCCTCTAGTGGTTAATAATTGTCCTGGCATTATTCATTCAAGAGACTATCCCTTCCTCATTGTTTACGTTAGTCTTATCACCACGGTCACTCAAGAAATTAGTTGTAAAGTTTCTCTTGTACAACACTACTTGCAAAGCACCTTGAGTTTCCCTCAGTTGAGTCAAGTGCATCTAGTGACCTCCACCTGTGGGCCTACCCTAACTCACATTCTGAGACTGGTTTGCCATCTGCCTGAGAAATATTGGACAATCTCAGGGCCATTCCTCCTATTGTTCCCAGACTGTCTTGTGTTCTGATCACTAGTTTTCTCTTGGGGTATTCTGAGCTCTGAGTTCGGATGACCAACCATCCCAGTTTGCCCAGTGTAGGACTCTTAAGTGTTAAAACTGAGACAGTCCCTGGCAAATTGGGATGGGATAGTGGTTCTCTTTAGTTCTTACTTCCATTTTCAGCTTCTTCCCATGTTGATCCCAGGACTCTTCAGTTTGGTGTTAACTCTGTGCTCAGCAATCATCGTTACATTGAATTTCTATTTGTTGAGCCCCTACTATGGGTCATAGACTGTGTGAAGCATTTTCACATATAGTAGTTCATTGAAAAGCTCCGTATGTCTTTCTTTTACACATGATAACTATTTAATTGGCAAGGATCACAGAATAAATGACACAACAGAATGATACAAAGCCTCTTTTTTATTTATTTTACTGATTTTATTAAAGTTGTTATCCCCAGTGTGTATTGGTTTCCAGGTGTTTTCTGTCCTTCCTTAATATAAGTCTCCTCCTTAGCTGGACCTCAGTTGGTAATTCCAGGTAAATGTTCTCCAATTTAGTTGTATTTCCAGTCTGGCCCTGGGACGAACAAGGTGCACAACAGGCAGCTATTTGGCTGGTATTTTTTCTCTCTCTGATGACAGAAAGCCTTTTGACTGAAAATATTTTATTCCTACTACATTTGTTATCTTCTGAGCCTGAGGAAGATACAGCTGTAAACTGCATACAAGGGGCCCACACCTGCACTAACTGAACTTGTTGGTGGAACCCCATTATGCCTGGCCTCTTGCTATCCATACATTTTTGGTCTAATGTGCTTCCTGGTACATTTAACAGTAAACGAAATCAACTTCATATGTTATAAAGCACAAGTCACAATTCCATGTGTTACCCAAACAGCACAAACACCTCAAATGCTTCATTAGGATAAAAACTAAGAAGAATGAGAAACATGAATATTATTGCATGGTACATCACACTGCCACATCTGATTATACATCTCCAGTCAAAATGTCACTGCACAGATGTGGGACCTTTTCATTTTTTTAAAATATATTTTATTGATTTTTTACAGAGAGGAAGGGAGAGGGATAGAGAGCTAGAAACATTGATGAGAGAGAGAAACATCGATCACCTGCATCCTGCACACTCCCTACTGGGTATGTGCCCGCAACCAAGGTACATACCCTTGGCTGGAATTGAACCTGGGACCCTTGAGTCCACAGACCGACGCTCTATCCACTGAGCCAAACTGGTTAGGGCTGGACCTTTTCATTTTAATGCATCTACTTTATAAACCATTCCCTTTTTCTGGCTTACTGAAATTTTTCATTTTAAGTTTTTCTCCTTTATTTTCTCCAAATCCAAAATGTTACTTTATATTATTAATACAAAATATTATTTGTATAATATTAATTTTCCAAATATTAACAGGACTTACTTAGGTGGTGGAGAAAATGGTGCAATTTGTTTGAGAAACAAATTTCTTTATTATAGAACTTCTCAGGTTTTTTAATATATATTTTTAATATATATTTTTATTGATTTCAGAGAGGAAGGGTAGGGAGGGAGAGATAGAAACATCAATGATGAGAATCATCAATTGGCTGCCTCCTACACTCCCCACACTGGGGATTGAGCCCGCAACTCAGGCATGGGGAATCGAACCATGACCTCCTGATTCATAGGTCAACACTCAACCACTGAGCCATGCTGGCCAGGCTCAGTTTTTATTTTGCTAATTTGCATTGTGACTTCTTTACACAGAGATAGTGTTGCATTTTCCAAATAATTTGACCATGAAATATTTTTGTTTCATAACTTCTCACCTGTTTTGGAATCCTACATAATAAAACCCTAATATGCATTCCACCAAACGGCGGAATGAGTGGTTGCTATGACACGCACTGACCACCGGGGGCAGACGCTCAATGCAAGGGCTGCCCCCTGGTGGTCAGTGCGCTCCCGCAGGGGGAGTGCTGCTCAGCCAGAAGCCAAGCTGACAGCTGGCAAGCACAGCGGTGGTGGCAGGAGCCTCTCTTGCCTCTGAGGCAGCGCTAAGGACCCCTTGGGGGATGTCCGATTTGCTGGCTTAGGGGAGCAGGCCTAAGCCGGCAGTTGGACATCCCCCGAGGGGTCCCAGACTGCGAGAGGGTGCAGGTTTGTACCGGGCCTCTAGTATATACATAAGGAAATGCTGTTTTCATCTGTAATAGCACTGTACCCTCCAGAGGGCAGCAGATCCCCTTGGCATATGGCCATCAGACATTCATTAAACAGACTGATAAGGGTCTTGGAACACATTCTGTTATTATTCCGGTCATGGATGTAAAATTTCTAATTACTCTAGCAGAGACAGGCATTGAGATTTAGCTTAAGGCTGATAGTAAAGTAAATGTGTGGCACTGAGACTAAAAAATAAACTAATTGCGTCTCTGATTAATCACAATTACATCATTGAATTACAAAATTCAGATCACAGGTCCCATTCTTTCCTTCTTATCTTCCTTTTTAACTTCAATAAAGCAACAAATATAAATCAAATGTTCCATAAGGGATAAAATGAAGTATTGAAATCAGTTTCTTTCCCAAGGAACTTACTAAGAGATTGGGTAGATATTTAGATAAGCAGCACATACCTCATTGACTTGCACACCTGGCTTCAAATTAGAAATACATGGGACACTTTTAAACAATAATAATGCTGAAGTCCCACCTCAAAACAATTAAATTTGAATCTCTGTATTTGGTTTCAGGCATGGCATTAGAAAGAATGTTCTCAAATGATTTAATGAGCAGCCAGGGTTGAGAACCACTGTACTAAGGTGATAAAATCATATTTTAGGTAAATGGTTTCTGACATTTTCAAAGAGGAGAAATTTGGGTTTCATTCCCAGGGGGAAATGTTTTAAGTGTATAAGAATACAAGGAGGAAATAATCATTCTTACATCCTCTGTCCAAAATTAGCCTTTGTTAATTTAACATCTGTATTCTTTTTTAGCCATCAGAATTGCCTGCAACAAAATCAAATAAAAATCCCATATCTTACAGTTCCTAAACTTAACTTCAGAAAACATTTCCTAGTCTTAGAGAAAAAGACATCTTTTTTTGCCTTCAAAAATTCATCTTCATTAATAAAGAGCCCAATGCATTCCAAATAGATCCACTGGACCAATGGGTCTCATTTGGCAAAAATGAATTCTGTTCATTTGCTACCTGAATATAGCTAGCAGGCTTATTTGTGCAAAGACTAACTGATAAGGTGGAGGAGGAAACAGCAAGAGACCAAGAAAATACTAATGAATATATATTTCCATTGTAAAGAGATATAGATGGTTGGGATGAGAAGGAAAGGCTATAATTATGGATTGGAGGTTTTCTTTATGTGAAATTAACTGGTTTATAGTAGGTAGTGAATGCATGGAAACGGGTCTCATTAAGATCATGTTCTTACGTGAGTTGTTAGTGTCAATAACTTGATAGGACAGCTTTTTTAGGATTGGAGATATCCTGAAGCAAAAGTCTTTGAAAATATAGTACAGGCTCAGTTCCTCTAAAAGCTGATAGATATTTTAGGCAAAGAATACAATCTATCTTGCAAAGGCTTTAAAAATCAAACAATAAATGCCTAGTTAGTTCTAATGAAGTGTTTTTGAGTGATCTAAGAGAAAATATTATTATCCCATTTTATAGATAAAGTATCTAAAATCAGAGAAATTAAGTAATTTTCCCAGGCTACAAGCAAATAAGAGGCAGACTGAGATTTGAAACCAGGCCGACTGGCATAAAAGTCTGCAGTGCTTAACTGCTACAAATGTATTGCCTCAGAACTTATAGGGGAAAAAATTCATGCTGCAATACAGAAAACAGGTGTATAAACACATTACATATATTACCTATTCTAAATTTTAATGTCTCTAAAACTGGGATATTACCAAGAATTAATGGGGTCTACAATTATATATATATATATATATATATTAGAGGAATATGAAAATTGTACATTACAGCATCATGTCACAACCAGATCAGCAGGCTGTGTCCCCGCCCTCTGCTCAGGCAGCTGCAAGGCCTGAGGTAGGATAGGATACAATAGGAGGGGATAAGAAAGGAGAGGGAGAGGAAGGCAGGCCTGCATGCAGACAGGCTGAGAGCAGAAACAGAAATACAGAAAGGGAACAAGAAAAAGACGCAGGAATGGAAAAGGGAAGGAAACACAGGGCTGCACGTGGGAGGGGGTGGTGACCGCGTGGGGGTGAAGCGGTGTGCCCGGCGAGGGGCGGGGCACAGGTGGTGCGGATTGGGGAGCCGTGCCCAGACGCAGGAGGAGAGCAGTGGCGGCCTTTGGTGGGGAGGCACCCACCGGTCTGTGACGGAATGGAGGATGGTCCGAGGCCTTTCTGCGCAGAGGCGCTCCTGCTTTGTGGCAGCACAAAGTTGGGCACATTGATAAATGTCATCTACTATTATCATTATCAATTTAAAAATCTATTAAACACCTCCATTGAGTCATAGTGTTCTAAGGTTTGGTAATGATGATCTTAGAACAATTAAATAAGGAAAACATTTTCCTTTCATAAAGCTTATAAACTAGTAGAGAAGGACACAATTATTATTACACTAGAAGCCCAGTGCGTGAAATTGTGTGGCCCCGCCCACCCATGCATGCCCCACCGCACCCACCCACCTGCTGCCCCACCTGCCCGCCGCCAGCCTTGCTGTGGTCGGAGCCTGTGGGCTGCACCACGTGAGCCGCAAGCCCCGTCCCGCCACTGCGAGCAGCTCATGGGCCAGGGGGAGGGACCGAGAGGTGCTCCATGCACCTCCTGGTGACCTGGGCTGCTTCGCTCCAGCCACTGCTGCCACCCACCCAGTTCTCCGTGGATCCCCATCCGGTCGTTGGTCATTATGGCGTTACGGCCACAGGCCTTTTATAATATAGACTAGAGGCCCGGTGCACAAAAATTTGTGCACTCAGGGGGTGGGGGGGGGGGTCCTTCAGCCCGGCCTGTGCTCTCTCGCAGTCTGGGACCCCTCAGGGGATGACCCTGCTGGCTTAGGCCTGCTCCCTGGGGGACTGGGCCTAAGATGGCAATCAGACATCTCTCTGGCAGCCCGGCAGCCCTCGGGGGATGTCCACTTGCCAGCTGGGAGCAGGCCTAAACTGCAGTCGGACATCCTTAGCGCTGCTAGGAAGCAGGAGAGGCTCCCACCACCACCACTGTACTGGCAGCCATTAGCCTGGCTTGTGGCTGAGCAGAGCTCCTCCCATGTGAGAGCGACCTGACCACCAGAGGGCAGCTCCTGCATTGAGAGTCTGCCCCCTGGTGGTCAGTGTGTGTCATAGTGACCAGTCATTCCCAGTCTTTCTGCTGTCAGGGTCAGTTTTCATATTACCCTTTTACTATATAGGATAGAGGCCTGGTGCACGGGTGGGGGCTGGCTGGTTTGCCCTGAAGGGTGTCCCAGATTAGGGTAGGGGTCCTGCTTGGGTGCCTGGCCAGCCTGGATGAGGTGATGATGGCTGTTTGTAGCTGGTCACACCCCCTTCAGGGTGGGGGTCCCCACTGGGGTGCCTGGCCAGTCTGGGTGAGGGGCTGAGGGCCGTTTTCAGGCTGGCGGGTGACTGAAGCTCCCAGCCTCTCCTTTTTTTTCTTTTTCTTTTTTATTCTGGGATTTATTTACCTTCTATGGCTGTCACTGGAGCTGAGAGCCGGCTTTAGCTCTGAGGCTCGGCTCCAGCTCTGAGACCTCGGCTGCTGAAAGCAGGTATCTGGGTTTGCTTGGGTTCTATAATTGTAACACTGTTGCGGTCCTGCTCGCCCCAGCTCTTACGGCTGAAAGCAGGTTTCTGGGGATTGTTTAACTTCTATAATTGCAACATAGTTGCTTAGACTGCAGCTCAGAGGCCGTCAGTGGCAGGTGGGGAACCTTGGCTTCCTCTATCACTGGAGCAAGCAAGCCCCCTGTTCGCTTCAGCTGCCTGGCTGCCGGCCGCCATCTTGGTTGGCAGTTAATTTGCATATCTCGCTGATTAGCCAATGGGAAGGGTAGCGAAGTTACGGTTAATTACCATGTTTCTCTATTATGAGATAGGATTTACTATGTGGTCAGCACCAGGATTAGAGTTTAAAGATGAGTTCATATGCCTTGCCTGCCTTTGAGTGATTTATAGTGTAGTAAACTAGTTATCTAATAGTTAAAATCTAATTGTAGAAAGTTTCTTTGAAAGTAGTTAATGCCCTTTCCAAGATAATTAAAGCATTTCTATTTGTGGTCTAGTAAAAGATTCAAAGTAAGTAATCCAAAAATATTTGTTGAAGCAAATTGGGCTGTATAGCTCTTCTTTCTAATTTGCTATGAGTTGGAAAACCACAGGAGCCTTTTCCCAGACATTTTTTTAAAAAATAGTTTCCTTTAAAAATTCTACTACAGAATCACAGGAAATGTTGAAACATCAAGTATATACCATCCACCTTCCAATTACACGTTCAGATGTTTCACTCATTGCCAAATATATTATCCTCACATATTACCTAAGTTGTCCACTATCACTATACTTTACAGTATCTTTCATTATCAACTACTGTATGTGCTAAGTTTCCAAAAAAAGTTCAATTTACCACATAAGGTGAGTTAGGCGCCAACGATTAATTCTTAGTGATCTTTTACCCAACTCTAACAATCTTCACCTTTACATAAGAACAAGAGGAAGTGAGATGGTTTAGTGGTTCAGTTTCTTTATGTCAGGTGAGAACTGGAGGAATCATGGTGGTTTTCATGGTTCTTACCTTACAGCAAAAGGTGGCTGAGCCAGTGCAGGTTTCCTGGCTCCAATCTAAGCCATGATCTACCTATGTAATATTCCTGGCTTCGGTTCCCTTATTTGGAAATAAAGAGATATATTTTTCTTTAAGTATTTTTTTTTATGAATATGTAGACATTTGGAGAAAACAGAAAAATATAAAAATAAACTATTTCTGAACATTTGGAAAAAATAGAATAAAAATAACCCATAATCTTATCACCAGAGAAAGCTACTATTAACATCTATAATAATAAAAACATAATATGCAAATCAACCAAACAACAGAACGACTGTCCAGATGACCTTCTGGACGACCACGCTATGACATGCACTGGCACCAGGCCAGCCAAGGCAGGTGCGATGTGATTGGTCAGGGGACCTCGCCATCACCCCACAATCGCCCCATAGATCAATGGGGGTGCTCCACGATTGATTTCCCCAAAGAGGGAGGCCCAGGCTGCTGGCCAGCAATGCTGTGGCAGGTGTGCAGGGCCAGCCAGTGATCACCCTGCAGAGGGAGGCCCAGGCCAGCCAAGTGATCACACCCCACACCTGTCACCCGCAGAGGGAGGCAACCGGTGGCGGGGGAGGGGAGGGCAGCACCACACAGATGGCAAGCAGTGACAGGGGCAGGGGCAGGGCCAGCTGCAGGCAGTTGGGGGAAGGAAAGCCCCCATAGGCCCTGTTTCCAGCCAGGCCTAGGGACCCTACCCAAGGGGTACCAGATTGTGAGAGGGCGCAGGCTGGGCTGAGGGACACACACACACACACACACACACACACACCCTCTGGTGCATGAAATTCATGCACTGGGCCTCTAGTTTTAATATATTTCTCTCTAGAAAAAAAAAAGGAAGACAGGAGAGCATATATATATATGTATATATATGTATATACATATATATACATATATATATTCACATACATACAAATTAGGAATGTGATATAACCAGATGCATAGAGGAAATAAATAGGAGAATACTTATTACTTTATAAAAATAAATTAAAACAATACATGAATATGGGTCTGGACCCCAGCAAGAAAAATCTCACACTATAGCAGGGAAGTTATTTAACAATCAGTAACCCAGCACCTACTCTGTGCTAGGCACTGTTCTGTGTGCAGGGGCTGCAAAGATGAATAAGCACACCATGGTCCCTGTGTTCAAGAAGCTTCCAGTTGAGTCAAGACACACAAATAATGATACAGACTGTTCTGCAACATGTTAACTGCTATCCCAGAGGTAGGAAAAAAGTGCTGTCAGAACCTGACAAAAGAGTGGTGCCATGGGAGTCTGGGAAGGGCTCATATTGAATGTATTATTTGGGCTGGCTCTAGGAAGATAGGCAGAGAAGGAAGAGAAAGGCATTCCATGCAGAGGGAACAGCATGTGCAAAGGCAATATGCTATGCATAATCTGTATGTTGACTTCATTAAATCCTCTCTAAAAACAATGCAAATAGATAGTATGCTGCTTTTGAGAGAAGGCAGTAGTTCTTAGTATCATCCTTTCCTTCTTCCATCATGACAAAAACTGCTGATAGTTCACATTAAAATGGTAGGGGTATCTGGCAGAAATCTACCAAGATTGATTCTTCCTTAATCAGTTGTCATTTGTCTTCTAAGCAAGTTATGCCATTTGTCTTCTAGGTAAGTTATTATGAAGACTATCAGTAAAACGTAAAGATGAGGATAAGCAATATATTCATTTACTGCCGGGAGCTGGTCCATGCTTGCTGTTTCAAGGGACCTGGCATATATGGCATACTGTTCTTAATATGTTTGCTCACCTTCTTGGCACTATGTGTTTTAAACAAGGTCTCTGAGAAAGGTTGTTTCCCCAGGTAGGGATTTTCCCCTGAAGTTAGGGAGGGAATAAAACCTCTTAGCTAGTGCCAGGTGGGTAATTAATCACTTTAACTACGAACAATCATGCTTAAGCTACATAATCTTTACTCCCTGGAGTGGAGATAAGAAACGCCCTAACCTTTGTAATAGAGATTGATAGGATTGAATCAACTGGTATAAATACAGATGTAATAAGACAGTAAGACACAGAACTTAGAATACAGAACTTAGAACACAGAACTTAGAACACAGAACTAAGAAGACAGAACCTACACAGAACTAGAGACAGAAGAACTTCGCTGGAGAGAACATGGCAAAAGATCCTGGACTGAACCTGACTACAGAAATGGGCAAGAGAACCTGACTAGAACCTGGTGACTGAACCTGGCTGGAGAACCTGGACAGAACCTGGCTGGAGAACCTAGCAAGAGAACATGGACACAGAACCTGGCTGGAGATCTGAAGCAGAACCTCTCTGGAGATCCAGACCAGAACTTGGCTGGAGATCCTGGCTGGAGATCCTGGCTAAGCTGCTGATCAACTGAACGCTGTCTCCGTGTCCTTCCTTCTTCGCCGACTCCGTCTACACCTTTGGGGAACCCCTGGACCTGCTGGGGTTGGACCCCAGCAATTTACCAGTTGGCAGGGGGCTGAGAATCTGTCCATTCAGAATCAGCCAGGGCGGGGCGGGGGGGGGGGGGGGTCATAGGAAAAGGTCTATTTAAGCAAGCCTATGAAGGACAACTACTCAAAAGAGGAGGTAGTGCCAGGCCTGTGCGGTTCAGCAGCTGAGCCTTGACCCAGGTCGACAGGTTAAGGCACATGGTTGGGTTGCAGGCTCAATCCCCAGTAGGGGGTCATGCAGGAGGCAGCCCAACAATGATGTTTCTCTCTCATTGGTGTTTTTATCGCTCTCCCTTCCTCTCTCTCTAAAACTCAATAAAAACATATTTAAATAAAAATAAGAGGTGGTAGGTTTGTAAGAAGCTAAGTCTTCCTCTAAAGTCCCAGGAGCTAGCTGCTTATGTGTCCTCTGCTTATAGACAGAGAATGAAGTAGAGCATAGCAGACATTCTGATATGAGTGATCTTAATTTTGACCACTCACCAAAGCCTGATTCAGAGACTGACAGATGAATCTGATACTATACAGAAGGTCATGTGTATGGGTAATTAAGTCGACAGTCACATCTCTCAAAATAATTCACTCTCAGTCTTCAGTATAGGAATTTCACTATCTTACTGAGGCTATGAACTATGTGTGGAAGTAAGATGCTTTGTTTGTTTTCCCTGAGGTTCTTACAGTTTGGATTAGAAGAGCTAAAGGAGCAAAGTCTGGAGAAAGACAGATCCTGACTTAAAGGTATATTCCTTGTGGCACTCTGAGCAAGTTACTTAGCAACTCTAGCTAATAATACCTACTTCACAACATTGTTGTAAGGATTAACCAGTTATAGTTTTCCTTCTTAATTTATCACATTTTTAATTGCTCTACTGTACTCTGAGAATCAAGATACAAGTGTTAACATCACTGAAAAATCTCACTTTACACTGTATGCTTTTAAAATAATTATATTTTACTGCATAGTATTCTCAACATACACGGAAAACTGAAAGGTTTAATCTACAAGAAGCTTACTGTTGCCCAAACTGAAAAGTAATTTATATGTATTAATAATAATAAATTATAACTAATCTGTAATTGAAAGCATAGTTACAATGGAAATGATATTCTTTATTTTAATCTTCATTTTTTCGTTATTAATTTAAAATATCAGAGAATCTATAATAATAAAAGCATAATATGCTAATTAGACCAGACATCCTTCCGTACGAAGCCACAGTGGCGGGAGCCGAGGCAGAGGAGGCAGAAGCGGCAGAGGCCCCCACCCCTTGCACGAATTTCATGCATCGAGCCTCTAGTAATAGTATATTGAAGCTAGAAAGTCCCATAAAATAATCTGTTTCAATCCCTTAATTTGACTAGTGCAAAACTAAGGCCTGGAGAGGTCCAGGGACTTGACCAAATATATGGTACCAAGTGTAATGTTTAAAATGTTTTGTTTTCAGAATTGCAGCAGCTACAATTAGCATAGCCTGATAACTGCTAGAACTTAGTATGAATAAACCTGACTATGACTTCTGGCCACTCCACGATGTCCTCTCCTCAACAGCCACTCAGCTCTGGCATCTTTTATGGAGTCAATCGATCTCATATTTGGTCTTCCTCTTTTCCTGCTGCCTTCTATTTTCCCAGCATTATTGTCTTTTCTGAAGAGCCCTGCCTTCCATTATGTGCCTGAAGTAGGGCAGCTTCAGTTTTGTTATTTTTGCCTCCAGTAATGTTTCAGATTTAATTTGCTTTAGGATCCATATGAGATTAATATTTAACATAAGGAGAAAAACCAACTTTGAACACAACCATTTTAATGTAGATTACAGTAATGTTTTGTTTTCCTTCACTGAAATAACAGCTAAAAAATAAGTCTTCAAAAGTATATCTAAAAAATAAGTCTTCTCCAAGTACCATGTGATTTCACTTATATGTGAAATCTAATGAACAAAATAAACTAACAAAATAGAAACAGACTCATAGATACAGAGAACAGACTGACAGCTGTCAGAGGGGAGGGGGATTGGAGGACTGGGTATAAAAATAAAGGGATTAAGCAAAACAAACAAACAAAAAAACCTATCACAAAAAAACAAAACAAAACACCCCTCATAGACACAGACAACAGTATGGTGATTACTAGAGGAAAAGGGGTGGGGAGGTAGAAGGGGATAGAGGGGCGATAAATGGTGACATAAGGAGACTTGACTTGGGGTGGTGAATACACAGATGATGTATTATAGAACTGTACAATTGGAACCTATATAATTTTATTAACCAATGTCACCCCAATAAATTCAATGAAAAAAATTAGAAAATAAGTTCTAAATAAAACTTCTAAAGCTTTTGAAAGTTAGCATCATAAAGTAGGAAAAGCAAAGAATTTTCAGGTTGAAACCCAGCTTGGCCCTGCACAAGTTACCTGCTCAGCTCATTTCTCATCTCAGAAATGGGGCTGTGACTACTAAATGGGCCTGTGTAGGAAGATTTCCATTGTAACAACTATGAAGGAGCCTGGCACATGGGAGGAAGGCCAAATCTGTACAAAAGCTAAATATCCATTAAATGGTTTTGGAACTAAGGGGAAAAAACCACTGAACTTGGGGGTAAAAAATAATTCCAACTCTTTGGCATAAACCACGCCCAAAATTGCTGTATTTTGTCAGCATTCTCCAACATTTGCAGGGACAACATTAAAGTTATAGTTAACATCTACAGAGCCCTTACATGGCCAACCACAGCCCTAACCTCTCCTCATTAATTATTTAATCCCCAGAAAGCTGTGGCTAGTTTATCAGGCCACGTACAGCTGAGGAAACAAAGCCTTAGGAAGTTAAGAAACTGCCCGATGCTATCCTCACGCGATGGACAGAGGTTCTGAGTTCAGGCTGCCTCCAGGCTTCCCCACTTCTCCACAAGGCCTCAATACACAACATCTAAACTTAAAGCCCAAATTCATCTTAGCGCTGCAAGAACAAAACCAAAAAACAGTACTACTAAAAGTGTGTTTTCTCCAAGAACTGCATTAGGCATTCCAGATCTGAGCGAGCTGAAAGTCTGAACTGGGGAAGAACAAGTGGGATTCTGACCAATAACACCATTGCGCTCTCAAGGATAGTCAGGGCGAGTGTAAAGATCCCCCACGTCCTTAGTTTATAAATCCTGTTCACGAAAAAGGGCCCGCACCAGGTCTCTGCTGGCGATGCAAAAGACACAGAGGGACAGGGAGCTCACCGCACCATATTCTAGTCTCCGTAGGACCTCATCTGAAATATATTCTGTACTTGACTTTGTTTGGTGCGTTTCACCTCCCTTAGTCTTGCTTCTCCCACATTTTTTTAAGTGGGTCGAAGTGAGCATTACAGAATGGCGAACAGTCAGGTAGAAGGGGACGATGGCAGAGGAGCCCCCAGATCACAGAATCTGAGGGAAAATGAAGAAGGAACTGGAGAGCCCCGAACTCGTTCTTCAGAAACCCCGCCGGCCTCACTACCGTCGCAGTCTCACAGGGGGCTCCCTGCGAGTCGAGGCGCGGAAGGCTCCAAAGCGTGCAGCATCGCTGGTTGCTAGGATACACTGCTCACCATCTCCTCCAATCAGCACATACCTCTTTGCGTCCAATCATAGGAGCGGAAGAGCAGTAGTCGGAGGTAAAAGGTCACGCTGCTTTTGGGCGGCCATTTCTCGCGGTCCGAGCTGGGATAGGCGCTCCAGGCACCAGGGACGGACAAGAGCTGGGTCGGCGGCGAGTAGCCTTCCGCATTTGCTCGTCGTCGCGATGGTAAGGAGGAAAGAGAAGGGATGGCGTCTCCAGAGAGACGGGGAGAGAGAGCGCGCGCGCGCGGGGGCTCCGCGTCGCTGGGCCTGGTGGTTGATTCGCGCCTTTCCCATTCATCCGCGTGAGGCGCTGCGCGGGCGGGCGGCAGCCCTTTCTTGGCGGCTCCGGGGTCTGAGGCGCGCGCCCCTCCCGCTGCCTCCCGCTGCCCAGGAGTGCCCCCGCCCCCTTCCCCTCGGCTTCGTTTTGAATCCGAGCCCGAGATATCCTCGCTGGCTGGGGCCGCAGGGTCGGGGTGAGGACGAGGAGGTGTCTCCCGTCCCACTTGGAAATGAAAGCCCGCTTCCATTCCATGCTGCTGGGACTCGCAGCGCTCTGAACACAGGCTTCGGAGCATTCCTTTGTTCATTTAACGAATATTTACCGAGTGCCTGCCACCTGCTGTGCTCGGCGGTAGGACGATGAGGTGAAAAGCACTGATGCCGACCTTGGTCTGGGTTAAGTCTATCGGGCGTGGGAGACAGACGTTAATCAAACAACAGAAATATATAGAATTACAAATAATCCGTGCTAAGAAGGAGGCAAGCCGGCTGCTGGAAGGGGGCGCGCGGGTACCTTGGCAGAACGGTCAGGGAGAGCATCCCCGGAAGGGGAGGGGTTTAGCCTGGAACCTAAATGACGGGAAACGCAGCCCCTTAACGAGCTGGAGGGAGCGCGTGCCGAGCCCAGGAAACGGGAGCATTGATTGGCCCTGAGGCCGGAAGTAAGGCTCGTCCCCTTGGAGGCATGAACAGAACGCCAGTTTCTTGCATGAATGGTGGTTATGACTCTTAACTCTAACGGTTAGAGTCAGGCTTGACTCTCAGGCCACATGGGGAGGTCTGGATTCTATTCCAACTGCAGTTGGGAGCCATTGAAGCCTTTTAAGCAGAAACATGATGTGATAAAAAAAATAACAGTTGCTGTGTGGATAATAAGTTGGAGAAAGACAAGAGTGGAAACTGGAGACTCATTGGGAGGTGATTGCAGCAGTCCCCTTGTCCCTAGGTAACTCTGAATGTGCTTTTTTTTTCTTTTAAAGAAAAAAGGTTTAGTAGCTAAGCTTCTTGGTTCTTTGGGCTGATGGGTAAGCAGATGGAGGAAAACAGTGTGTGATTATTAGGGATACTACTGCTTTGCTGAATAAACAAACATTAAGTGATAGCTCACATGTAAGAGACACTGACGTCAAGCAAGACCCAGTCCTCGTTGCTAGGATTCGAGCAAAAGACTGTCTAGTGCCCCTGCTTCCCTCTGTAGTCGCATATTGGGAGTTAGTCTGACAGCACTGAATTGTTGGTTGCTTCATTCTTCCCTGCTTGTTCCATAGGTAGTCTCCTCTGCCTAGAACAGCTGTTTTTTTCCCCTTGGGAATCTATCGCATCCTTTGAAATGGGAGCATTGCTTATTTCAGGCAACCTTTCCTTTTCTCTTAACACTGGATTGGGTTGGTCCCTTGTACGTAGCATATCTCCTCGTACAACCTTGCAATAGTCTATTTGTATGTGTTTTGCCCTTCTCCCTCCTACTGTGAGCTTGAGGACAGGGACTGTCACCTGCATTTTTTTTTTAACTGCCTTTGCCTTTGTTTCTTTGTAACCTGGAACAGTGAGTGATGTTTAATAGCTATTAAGTGTTTCCTAAGGAAATAGTGAATACTTGTATACATTTTGATGGTTGAAGAGGAAATTGGCTAACTGGGTATTTAAATATTTTTGATGCTCTTTAACAAATAAAAGTGATGCCATAAAAATTAGTGATTTGGTAACAGAGTAGGTGGCGGGCACTGAGCTCTGGAAAATAATTGAGTTCTTTTTTTGTTCTTTGTGCAGAGTTTGCCCCTCAATCCCAAACCTTTCCTTAACGGATTAACAGGAAAGCCAGTAATGGTGAAACTTAAGTGGGGAATGGAGTACAAAGGCTACCTGGTATCTGTAGATGGCTATATGAACATGCAGGTAAGCTAAAGAATTATTAAAATCACTAAATTGCATTTCTTTTTCTTCACCTTATTCCTCTAAGGTTTAGTGTGACGTATGAGAATGCAGTTAAATTGATAAAGCAAAAATTCAGGGGAAAAAGCCAAGATCAGGGAGGATGTGATGAACTGCGTATGAGACATGTTAAACCAAAATACAGCCCCAGATTTGACCCTAGTTGTTAAAAGTAAGAAGAGCTTGGACATTTGATTCCTATTGCCAGAAGGGGAAAACACAAATTTGTAGAAAAACAAAAACCTTTCTCAGCACTTAACTCTGAAAAGATTTTTTCAAGTAAAATTCTTACTTAAAAAAAAAATTTTTTTTTTTATTTCAGAGAGGAAGGGAGAGGGAGAGAGAGATGGAAACATGAATGATGAGAGAGAATCATTGCTTGGCTGCCTCCTGCATGCCCCCTACTGGGGATCGAGCCCACAACCTTGCTATGTGCCCTTGACCGGAATCGAACCTGGGACCCTTCAGTCCACAGGCTGATGCTCTATCCACTGAGCTAAACCAGTTAGGGCAAATTCTTAAGTTTTTAATGAATGCTGAAAGTACAACATCAGAGAAATTCCATAAAAGGATTTCTTGAGGGAAAAGACATAACAGCCAAGTGAATTGATCAGCTGACTGCATGTTTGTTACATTAGCTTCTGTGAATATTTCTGTGAACTTTTAAAAAATTGTGATAACAAAATGTGCCACTTTCACCATTTTCAAGTGTATGACTCAATCCCACAGTGAAATCCATACCCATTAAAAAATACAGTAATTCCCCATTTCCGCTGTCTCCAGTCCCTTGGTAAATACTATTCTTTCTGTCTCTCTATTAAAGGTACCTCATATAAATGGAATCCTACAAATTTGTCCTTTTGGCTTATAGCATAATATTTTCAAAGCTCATTCATGGTGTAGCATGTATCAGAATTTATTTTTATGGAAGTAATATTTCATTATATGTATACTCTGCATTTTAATCTATTCTGTTGGACATTTGGATTATTTCCCCATTTTGACTAGTGTGACTGATGCAGTGAACATGGCTATACAAATATCTGCTTGAGTCTGTTTTTAGTTATATATCAGAAATGTAATTGCTGGATCATACAGTAATTCTTTGTATAATTTCTTGAGGAACAGCCATACTATTTTCTACCTGAACAGATGATGCTCATGTCCCCAAGATTTATATAGAGTATGGTTTGGTCTGGAAAATTCCCTAAGCAGTAATCAGTTTGGCCTTTGCCCTCTTGCAATCTGGGACCCCTCAGGGGATGTCAAGAGAGCTGGTTTAAGACCGATCGTTGCAGGCCAGGCCGAGGGACCCCACCAGTGCACAAATTCATGCACCGGGCCTCTAGTATCTCAATAAAAGAAGGGAGTAAAGAATACCCACCAAATATTTGGTTTTAAAAGTAATGTAACTTTATTCAACAATAAAGAATAATTTTTTTTAAAAGTAATATAACTTCCTAGTGAACTTGCCAGTTTTGAAGTAACGTAACTACATTGATGATGCCTTTGAGTTTGTGCTCTTAGCACATATTTATTGAGTGCCCATTATATGGATTGTGATTTTTAAAAATTAAAAGTAAAGTTTATTACCTGTATGTAGAAGAAAGCTAAACATTTTGATCTAAAATTAGAGTAGTATAGTTCCCTAACTATAAAGGTTACTTTTTCAAAACTTTTAAATGTTGAACATTTAACAGTTGAAACATGAAGGCAATATCAGACCTCAAGTCTCCACAAATCCCTGTATAAAATATTTTATCACATAGTAGGTATGTAACCCACAAGCCAGAATAGTAAAGAAAATGTTGCATTTAAATACTTATGAATGAGTATCAAATCCCAGTTCCTAAAGTGTTTTGGATCAAAATAAAGTATAGTTGTTATAATACTTAGCTTTAGGCTTATAAAATAGTGATTTTATATCTATCTAGCTACCTAGGGTGTCCCAAAAAACATGTAATACACACCTTAACAGCTGATAGCTCAATTGATGTTTCTTTTCAGCCAGACTAAGCTTTGAACAAAGGAAATTCATCCTAAAATGCTACTGGAAGTTTGAAAATGTAGTTGAAGTACAAACACTGCCTTTATAATTCTTCAAAGTGTGTCTCCCAAAAATGTATACACACTTTAACAGCTGATAACTCACTTAATTTTCACTCCTTTTCAGGTTTAACTGATTTGAAATAATGAGTGAAGCCAAATTAAGCTTTGAACAAAGAAAATTTATCCGCTAGACTTTTTTATGGGGATACATAAAAGAGAGTTTATGGTACAAAACTGGCAACAGTTGGCGAATTAAGGGTGCACAGATACCCAACAAAATGATTCTTAGTGCTTGCTATTCCATTCCTTTGCATTATCAGCAGTAACTGGACCAGAACGGTTATCAGTTTGAAAGCAGGAGATGACAAAACAAATTATTCATGTCTGGAGATTTTTTCATTTTGAAAATGAACTGTATGTTAATAAACACTGACTTTATAATCATTCAAAGTGTGTGTACATTTTTTAGGACACACATATGTGTGTGTGTGTATATATTTATGTATAGATATATATACATACACACACACACACACATATGCCTTAGAGTGGTCATGATGAATCTAGTAAGCATCTGTCACTATACAGAGTTATTGTGATATTGATTATATTCCCTGTGCTATAGATTATATCCTAGTGATTACTTTATAACTGGAAGCTTGTAAGGTTACTCTATTGTCTAACCTCCTTTTTAAGAACATGTTTTCCTGTTTTTTAGCACGTAATTAAAAAAAATTCTTCAAGACTTTGGTTTGGTTGATGACTAATATGAAAGTATTTTAGCCATAACTTTTGTACATCCATTAGGTTCCTCAATATGATACTATAGTATAAAGTTAGTATTCCAAGAGAAGTTAATTTCTGCTTTGGAAAACTTTAGTCAACTTATTCATAATTTGGGAGATTTCCTTCCTTGACATGTTATTCTAATGTCTACTAGAAAGAAATATTACACAACTGAGAGATTTTAAAAAAACTATGTTGAAATAATTTTTACTATATATTCTACATACATCAATGTTAACTTTTACCTAATATTTATATGAAACCATATGTACTACAATAGTAATAGAAAACTAATATTAATTATAGATAAATATGAGTTGATATAAAAAGGTCTCAGTTAACAAGTTCTCTCACCGGTATTAGGTGTGCCTTAGCTATTTTCCTTCTGTATCATTACTATATTTTCTTTTTATTTAAAGCTTGCAAACACAGAAGAATACATAGATGGAGCCTTGTCTGGACACCTGGGTGAAGTTTTAATAAGGTAACAAAGCAGTAGTAGTATATGTAAGGAATTACTGGTGAACATTAGAAATAATCTGTTTAAAAAAACTAATTTAGTGCCTCAGTTTCAGAATTACTTTTTAAAAACGCTATTAATTTACCAAATTATTCTACAACTAGACTTCAAGAGTCTGAAATTGTTAAACTTGTCAAAGATTTAAGTATTTTGGAGCTATTCATCCTTAAGATGTTTCTAGTATTGATATTAAACTTTCTGGTTTTAGCTGTAACCTTTTTTAGTGGTTTTAATTAAAAGAGCTTGGTTTTTAATTGTAGTTGGGTCTGGCTGCTGCTAGGATTTTTAGTTAAACTCATTTTCTAGAACTAGCTTTATACCTTCAAATTCTAGTCATTCCCTTTGGAAGATCATAAAGATACCATTTTATAACAACCACATGGTGAGAAAATAAGTGCCATGTGCTTTGTAAAAAATCAGTGGTAAAACTTTAAAAAGAGAAAGGAAAAAATGCTATATTATAAATTTAGCAGTTAGTATTTTTGTAATGAAAAAAATCTAATTATAAATCAGATATTACATTGTTTCCAGTTGGAACAACAAAATGAACTGTTTCTCTGTTTACAGGTGTAATAATGTCCTTTATATCAGGGGTGTTGAAGAAGAGGAAGAAGATGGAGAAATGAGAGAATAGCATCTTTTGTGGGAAATTTCTTTTTATATATATTTCTAGACAATAAAAATTTGTTTTTTCAACGTGACTTGTGAACTATTACATGCAAAACTCAATATTGAAACAACTGAAAAATTATTTACAGAAGGAAGGCTTTAAAAGCTATCCAATTTCATTGAAGTTGGTTTTCTTTCGTAAGCCCAGTGTTCTTACTTTTTTCTACAAAGGAGAGTTATTTATATGCTTTATAAATGTTTATGAAGATGAATTACAGCCCTTTTCTTGTACTTATATATTAACTGAGACCTTTTAAAAGCAACTGCTTCTTTTAAAGTTTTTTGAGCCATTTTTTTACATGTATACAGTGAACTATTTTCTTTGTATCAATATATATATATATATATTTTTACTTAGTAATAGACAAATTACAGTGTACGCTTAAATAGTATACACATATAGCTAAAATGAAACATCAACAAAAATGAAAACGATTGTGGATAATACAGCACAACAGAAATTGTGAACTGACATTTAGGTTGAAGACAGTTGGGTTTGTTCGTTTAAGAGGATTAAGTTTCTGAACAGTACTCCTTAATATGAATTAAAATCCAGTCTCACAATTATGTTCTGAGACATAACCTCAAAGTCTTATGTCAGAGGATACCACTATTGCGGTTTAATGGTCATTAACCGTATAATTACATCAATAAAATAACTTTGGATGTGTATCCCCAACTTGGACAAATCGAAGTATAGGTGTATAATGTTTAGAATAATACATAGGCAATGGATAATAAAAAGCCTTCAACAAAAGGAAATAACTCCCCATTTCCAATCCTATAACCTTTGGAACAAGGGCATGTCTAAATCACATTGATTAGGCAAGCATATGGGGCAGAATATTGCCATTACTGTAAACCAGAATCTTTAAAATATGCCTAAAACATTTTGGCCTTACTGCTTCTATTCAAGTGAAAAAATACTCTTCCTCTATTGATTTTACTCTTGTATCCTTGACTAAAAGTAGTCGATGTTTGCTATCAGATAATGGTTTTGAACGACAGACAAGTTTTCTTCCCAGCTGAAACAAAAGAAATAATATTCTTTAGAATAATCTTTTTCCATTGAAGTATAAGTAAAATACTAATATTAACTTGATTTTTCCAAGGAATAATACGGCTTAAAATAGTAAATAGTCAATTACATAGGGATTGATTTTTAAACATTCGTGAAATGGAGGCTCTTGGAGGTGTTCCCACCAGGATAGGCTTAGGGATATCCTTAGTTTCATACCTACTCATTTTCTCTGGGGCATATACTCAATTATATCATCTTTAGTCTTTCCTCTGTAAACTTTTTGGTTTTGCTTTGACAGCTGAATTTGTATCAAATAGATGACAAAACTATGATATTCTATTGGACTTGAGATTTGATGAGGCATCTCTATTGTGTCTCAAAAGGAACACTATCCCTATGTGAGACTGTCCTTTGCATTGCAGAATGTTTGACATTCCTGGCCCCAGTGAACTAAATGACAGTAGAGTTCCTCCCCATAATTATAGCAACAAAAATGCCCTTAGGGGAACGGAACCTCTGAATTCCTTTCCTAAAGTCAGAATTTTTTATCTGAGAAAATTTCCCGTGATGAAGTATCCCAACTGGGTAAGAACTATCACAGGTTTTCATACATTGTCAGTTTATCAAATCACCATTTTTATTTTCTATTTTCTTCCCAGGTTTAGTTTTCATTCTAATTTTTAGTCTGTTTACAAGCATTTGTTGAGTATCCCCTGTGTGCTAGGCAATAGAGATACAGAGGTCATAAAACTCATTCATGGTCTAGATCAGGGGTGGGCAAACTTTTTGACTCGAGGGCCACAATGGGTTCTTAAACTGGACCGGAGGGCCGGAACAAAAGCATGGATGGAGTGTTTGTGTGAACTAATATAAATTCAAAGTAAACATCATTACATAAAAGGGTACGGTCTTTTTTTTTTTTTTTAGTTTTATTCATTTCAAACGGGCCGGATTCGGCCCGCGGGCCGTAGTTTGCCCACGGCTGGTCTAGAAGGAAGGATATATTTTTAAATCAATTTTGTGGGTTTAGTGGAGTGTATACATGTGGGAGAATGATGAATGGTTAATCCTCTCTTGGGAGGAAGAGGACAAGTCAGGTGTTCATAGAACACCTGAACTAGAGAGATACAGACTCCTTAAGAAGAAATGTTACTATAAATAAAATAAGGTAATCATTACCTTTTGATACACATCTTTACAATTACCATACTTGGGAACTTTTTTCAAGTCCTTACCTCAAAAGGCTGGTTGTGAGGTGCACAATAAGCATTCACTATGGGTTAGCTATCACTGTGTTAACAACCAATTTCCACATTATCTTTGTAGATAGCCATGAAATTGGGTTCCTAGAATATATTTCAGACCCAGAGCTAGAGGAGGGAGAGTAGCATATGGAAACAAAAGGCCCTCCACACTCGGTGTGGAGACTGACTGGAAGCTCTCTGACTGCCCAATCCCAAACTTCTTATTACAGGTGATCTTGCAATATGCAGAACCTTGACTGCCAGTCCTGATTCGTCTTTTACATCTGGAGTGACACTGGGGATATAATTTTAACTCCAACTATTAATGTCATTATTTTTACAATGTGAGGGTTAGAAAACCCGGTTATATGTAATTCTCTACCTTCACTATTTCCATTGTTAAGTGAAAGAAGCAAGATTATCAGCTACCATTGAGAATAATTGACACAAATGCATAGGATATTTCCAGAAGGATGCAGATGAAACTGTTAGCAATGATTATTTCTAGGGCAGGGGGAACTAAGGATGACAACTTTCACTGACTACTCTTGTATCTTTTGAACTTTGAACCATATGCCTGTACTACCTATTCAAAAAAATTAGTTTTTGAAGTTATCTGGTTTCGTGAACCTGGAAGGAAAGAAAAAGAGGAAGGGACAAGTTTCTTTTACTGAAAAGTAGGCCTAATGGAGAACTGTTACCCAGTAATTTGAATTATTCTAAAAGTAACAAGGAACCAGAGAGAGACCAATTGAAGCTGACCAAGAAAGACTCCTGAACTTTTATCTGGATAAATTCGGTGAATTAGATATTTTGTTTTTATACCACAGAAGCACTCACACTTTGATGTAGCTGGACCTATTAATAGCAAAACACGAACCTTTTTCTTTGGTTGTGCTACTGCTCTTTCCAGAGCAGCTTTTAGCCTTTCTTCTTGGTGTTTTTGTTTTTCTCTCATTTTCTCTTCACGAAACCTGTCAAGAGGGGAAAATGTTCTAACTATAAGTCACAGAAAGTAAATGACCAATCTAAATATTATTTCCATTAAGTTTAAATGAAAGTAGTAATTCATCTTCACCCATAACTATGGCTTTTGAATATTCAAGTGAAATCTCAATAACACATCCGATTTGTGTTGAAATGGGAAGAAATTGCATGCCACCATTTTGGAAGAAGTAAAAATCTATCCCCTCTTGGTCTAAATAAGCACCTCAGTAAAGCCTTCTCATCACTCAAACTCAGCACGTCACAGTTCATCTGTACAATGGCCACTCGAATTAACTTCCAGTTACTCAACCCTCCCTTAAGTCTTCTTAAAATATACAAAAAAGTACACCAGCCACAAATGTGTAGTTCAGTGAATTACCACAAAAGTGCATTTTCCAGTTAATCTTTTTGAATGGTATTCTCAAATTAAGACCAACAAATGCAATTTGTCTTGTTTTCTTTCGGGTTGTGAGGATAAAATTAGATGACCTAGACCCGTGGTCAGCAAACCGTGGCTCGCGAGCCACATGTGGCTCTTTGGCCCCTTGAGTGTGGCTCTTTGGCCCCTTGAGTGTGGCTCTTCCACAGAATACCATGTGCGGGTGCGCACGTACAGTGTGATTGAAACTTCGTGGTTCATGCGCAGAAGTCGGTATTTTGTGGAAGAGCCACACTCAAGGGGCCAAAGAGCCGCAGGTGGCTCGCGAGCCGCGGTTTGACGAGCTGCAGTTTGCCGACCACTGATGCACAATCTTTCTACTCCAATGCTCGATGCAGAATAGGCACTCAATAAGTGATAGCTATTTCATGGACATATTTAATTTTAAGAGTTAACATGTGTTAAATACTTTTATGCCAGATCAGATATTATGTTAGGTGCCTCCAAACTAAAATTCTCTGGATAAGAACAATAAACAATTGGAATTAGATTCATGTATCACTACTGAAAATAAGTTGTAATTATCCTTGGATAACTATTTTCTGCTGAAAAAAAGAAGTGGCCCTAGCTGTTTTGGCTCAGTGGATATAGTGTTGGCCTGCAGACTGAAGGGTCCCAGGTTTTTATTCTAGTCAAGGGCACATGCCCGGGTTGTGGGCTAGATCCCCAGTAGGGGGCGTGCAAGAAGTACCCAATTAATGATTCCCATGATTGATGTTTCTATCTCCCTCTCCATTCCTCTCTGAAATAAAAAATATATGTTAAAAAAAAAGATACAAGTGTTATTAGTGTAATTATAGGTCATGTAATGGAAGGAGTAATCTTTATCTTAAAATTTTTAAACATTTGCTTTAAATTTGATAAAACTTCTCAATATCACCTTAATCTATTCTGGACTTCATTTTTATATGTGGGAAGCAGTATCCTACATGCACCAGTAATATAGTAAGCAGTAACAAAATATCTAATATTAATGGCTAATCTTACTATGTGCCAAACATGCTTTATTGCTTTTACATAGGTCATTTAATTTAATCCTCCCAACAACTCTATAAGTCATTACTGCTATTTTACAGATAAACTGGAAGTTGCATCTGGTGAACTTTCTGATCTTCTGGTTCCTTTCCTCCTCAGTGCTCATGTTCCATTGGTAATGGCATATTTATTTCATAACTAGAGACCCAGTGCACAACATTCATGCACTGTGGGGGGGGGGGGAGCGGGGGGGGGGATCCCCTCAGCCCGGCCTGTGCCCTTTAGCAATCCGGGAGCCCTTGGATGATGTCTGACTGATGGCTTAGGCCCACAGAGGCAGGAGAGGCTCCTGCCACCGCCGCTGCATTCGCCAGCCATAGTCTGGCTTGTGGCTGAGTGGCACTCCCCCTGTGGGAGTGCACTGACCACCAGAGGGCAGCTCCTGCATTGAGCATCTGCCCCCTGGTGATCAGTGTGCGTGATAGCAACCGGTTCTGCTGTTCAGTCTATTTGCATATTACCCTGCAGGATCAGGCCTAAACCAGCAGTCGGACATCCCTCTCACAATCTGGGACCGCTGGCTCCTAACCGCTAGCCTGTCTGCCTGCCTGCCTGCCTGCCTGCCTGATGGCCCTTAAGCGCCTCTGCCTGCTGTCCTGATCGCCTCCAACTGCCCTCCCCTGCTGGCCTGATGGCCCCCAACTGCCTTCCCCTGCTGGCCTGATCATCCCTAAATGCTTGCTCCCCTACGCTGGCCCGATCTCACCCCTAACTGCTCCTCTGCCCGCCTGATCACCCCTAACTGCTTGATCTCCCCTGCAGGCCTGATGGCCCCTAACTGCTTGCTCCCCTACCCGCCTGATCACCCCTAACCGCCTCTGCCTCGGCCCCTGCCATCGTGGCTTTGTCTGGAAAGAAGTCGGACGTCCGGAAGATGTCCAGTCAACCTGGTCTAATTAGCATATTACCCTTTTATTAGTATAGATAGTATTTGGTGAATGTGTTTTCCCACTAAAAAAATAGTTCTATGAGGAGGGCAGTGCAGTGGGTTCCTCCCACTGTGTCTCTATGTGGTTATCTTTGCCATATAATAGAGACTTGCTAAATGTGGAATCCAAACAAATACAACTACTCATTAAGTCATCCACTACATTTATATAAGACGTACTTTTGCCGTCGTTCTTTTTGTTTTATCCTCTCAATTGCCTCCACATTTTCTTTGGGAATGGCATCAATGAGATCACTCAGTTCCACCAGGCGAGACTCTACTTTTACCAGCTTTTGGAGTGGGTTGAGGCTGCCAACCTCACTATCTCCGATGCAGAATTTGTAGACTTGATTAATTTTTTTACTAAGAGAGTCTATCAGTTTTTCCTGAGAGTGAGAAGAAAAGGAAAGCAGAAAACAACATCACATCACTATTTGCTTGTTCAATAAATGTAAAGTTCTGTTTTACTATAGTATAATGAAAAGGCTTTTATATAATACTAAGTGTTTCCTTTAAAAGAAAAACTTCAGTGTGACTTAGAAAAGTGAGAAAATGCAGCAATGATATTTATAACAATTTATAGACAGATCATTGCTACAGTAACACCTTGGATTATTTTCTTTAAAAATATTTTATTCTAGGTATAAAAGTAATTGTGAGTTTTTAAAAAATGTTTTTGTGTATCTGATTCCCTGGGCATTCATGTAGAGGTGACATACACATTTAAATCCTGTTTTGCCACTGCAGTGCCTTTCCTTGCAGCACTGCAGGTAAGCCTCCTTTTTTTTTTTGCACTTCTTAGTCTAATTGCTAAAACTGTAATCATCCTGTCTAATAGTTATTTGCATGCATGCCTTATCTCCCTGTCTAGACTGTAAGCACCTGGAGGGCAGGAGCTATTTCTTAGGTTAACACTTATACCTAAAACAGCACCTTGCACATAACTATGCACTTACTAAATGTTTGCTGAATAAATGAATGCATTCTCTCAGAGGAAAAGAACAGTTACAAGAAAACAGATGCCCTGGCTGGCCTACAAAAGCCTTTGGGGAAGTTTAAATTTCACTCTCTCCATTGGGAAGTCATGGCAGTATTCTAGTCTAAACAGAGGCTTAGGCCAAACCTTGCTGATCCCTGTACCTGGCTACTCCTTCGTTTTAACACGTAGTTGATATGCTCGAGCTTGTAGGTAACTTGTTTCGGGATGTGTTTCGGGACCGAAAGATAACTCTCATCCTCATTCTCTTCTGGGGACTCAGCATTCGCAGTTAAGAGGGTCTCAATAAACTGCTGGGCAAGGTTAAGGTGTCTCCAGAGAGCATTCTGCCCGAATGCCTGCTTCTGCTCAAGAAGATGAGAATCACCATGAAGCCAAGGAGGAAAAATAACACTCAAGACAGATGTGGCTCCTGGAGTCGTGGGACTCCTTACAGAGCCACCAACAATTACAGGTCAAGATCTATTACCAGGAGGTGACTTCCAACAGCTTGTTTCTCCCACCTCCTACTTTAACCACCTTTCCAATGGTTCTATTTACCATAAAGCCCCCGTTTTTCAAAATTTTTTCTATTTCCTATTTATATTAAAATATGCTTTTTAAAGAAAACTTAGGGAAGTCTGAAATAATATAAAAGGAACAAGTAAAAGAACAAAGCAAAAGTCCTATTTGCCATTCACCTTATTTTTTTTCCTCTCCCTTTCTAAATAACACCTATTGTATTTCCCATTTATATTAACAGCACATTTCTTTAGAAAACTTAAGAAACACAGAAAAATGAAAGGTAAAGTAACCCATCAAAGGACGGAAGTATACATTGGATGCGAAAAAACAATATTGCTGCAATGTGAGTCATTTCAAAAATACATTGAACACTAGTTCTCAGAAAAAGCACCTTTAACATGAGAATGGTTAACTGACGGAAATTTCTGAAGGAGACTTCTTGAACACTTAAGCCTTTTAGAGATGGATGGGCAGTGGCCTTTTTGTTGTTTTTTTAAGTTCCTCCTGTCAAACGAGAGGAAAAGACAAGGAAAGATGTTTTCTTAAGGTAAGAACGGCGTGAGAAATAGAAGCAGGGGGCGAGGTTAAAGAAAATACTCATGAAAAAGAGATTGAGGGCCTGGCTCTAAGGAGGACGAGGGCAAAGAAAAGGGAAGCTCCAGATGCAGGCCTGCATGGAGACCGCTGACAGATTCTCGGCGGCCGGCGCCTGCGGCGGTCCTGGACTGCGGGGAACTGGAGCCCCAGCTCTCTGAGCACCGCCCCGCCTCCCTGGCCCCCGGCAGGAACAGGAAAAGATGGAGCTAGACCTGGAGCTGCCTCGGGGCACGGGCGGGAGCCCGGCGGAGGGCGGCGGCAGTGGCGGCGGCGGCGCCCCCCCCCCCCCCCCCCCGAGGTCTAATAGCGCCCCTCTGATCCACGGCCTCAGGGACACTTGGCCGGTGTTCCAGGCCGGGGCGCCGAGCGCCAGGCGCAACAGCACCATGTTTCCGAACCGCCCTGGCCTGCTGCTCCCAGCCTCCCGGGTCCGCAGGCACAGCCGCCCATTGCAGCAGATCCAACAGGAGGAGGGCATGGACTTGATCAACCGAGAGACCGAGGTGCAGAACGCCGTGCAGATAAGCCACTCCTGGGAGGAAAGTTTCAGCCTGAGTGACAACGATGTGGAGAAATCCGCCTCCCCGAAGCGCATCGGTTTCATTCCGGTGTCACCAAGCACCATCTGCCCCCACCCGGGGAATCGGGAAGCAGTGCTTTTCACCATCCTTGCAAAGTTTTGTGAGTAGCCACGGATTGCCTCCAAGTCCGATTCCCAGCCAACGACCCGATTTGCTACTCGAAGAAGCCAGAGTCCCATTAATGGCACTAGACCAAGTGTTCTTGGGCCATTGAAAAGAAAATGTGAAATGGAGACTCATTATCAGCCAAAGAGATTTTTCCAGGGCATCACCAACATGCTGTCTTCTGACGTCGCGCAGCTGACAGATCCTGGTGTGTGTGTGTATCTTCTGATGCCCTGGATGGAAACAGCAGCAGTACTGGCTCTTCCTGTACCTCCAAAGTCAGCGCTACCACCGACGCCCCGGAGTCACCTGCCTAGGCGGCCTCTCCATTTATTCCAGTAGATGAACTTTCACCTAAGTGACTCACCCACCCATCCCTGAGACTCGGTTGCTTTGTTTTGTTGTTGTTTTTTTTGCAATGGAGAGAAAAATCAAGTTGGATTAAGCACTGAACTTTGTCAATTAATTTGAGGCTATTTCCTATTTGACCCCTTTTCCTTTTTTGGAATTTCCTGAACTGAACTGTTGGTATTTTAGAGAACTTTTATGTCAGGTTCCTGCGGATTACTTCAGTGTAGTAATATTTTCAGACGTTTTCCCAATAAGTGTGTTGAAGCATACATCTTTCCGCTGCTAATGTCTAAATACATACGTTATCCCTTGATTTTTTAAAAAAAAAATAATTGAGAGCTCTATTTATTTATGGGATTATTAAGTTCTGATGCAAATATAAATGTTGAATAATAATAATAAAAAAAAGATGCAGGCCTACTCTTGACAGAGAAACCAAATGTCAGTCCAATCCCTGGAGCTGCCACAAGGTGGCAGGCCCAGCCCAGAGCTCGGAGGAGGAGGGGCTGCAGGGGGAGGTGTGCCTGCTTCCTGAGGTTCAGTGGGGCAGGATGGTGGAAGACTACCAGGATAAGAACATTGGATGCCTTCCAACAGAATGGGAAGTGATCCGACCAGAGCAATAGATAGAAGGAATCATTGTTATCAAAATTGGATAGGAATGAGGAGATGTCTAGATGTCATTTAAAGTTCCTTTCCAACTCAAGGATTCTGTAAGCCTTATCCATGTCACATTCTACTGTGTGCTTAATGTAAACAACTCCCAATTGAACTGGATCAGTGCCCTGTTGAAAGGAAAATTAAACCAGAGGTGACTACATTCTGCAAATTAAACGATGGAATGGCTTACATTCCATTTCATGTCCAATGAAAGTGAGCAAACAGCTGCTACACAAAATGGATGAATCTCAAACATAATGTTGAGAGAAAGAATCCAGGCAAGCCAGGCATGTTACACGGTTCCATCTATCTCAAGCTCAGTGGTCACCTTCAAAAGCATGGAAGTGAGGGAGAAGTGAGGATAGTGGTCACCTTCAAGGGATGGCAAGAGGCTTCTGGGAGTGCTGATCATGGTGTCTTCCCTGATCTAGGGAGTGGTACGGGGCTGTGCTTACTTTGAGAAAATTCTTTGAGAGGTACACTTATGATTTGTGCACATTTGAATATTACATTAAATCTATGCCTGAATTTAAAATTTTACTCTCAAAGTAATTATTGAATTAATGAAAAGTGTTTTTTAGGGGATTAAGTACAGTTAGGAGTGTGGAAGTTTTGAAAGAATAAAATTGATTTCATCGATCATAATTGACTATAGAGCCAAAGTAACTGATAATTTTGTGAATTTCAAAATTAGGTGCAACTGTTTATTTACTCATAAAAAATTATGTTTTGCAAGTGTTGAGATCTGAAAGAATGGGAATGGGAAAGCAAGAAAATTCTAAGAAAATAATACTTTCCCCTGACAATTTGTTTGCTCTCTTCCCCCTTTCCACCCCAGCATTTTACATCCCTAAGAGAGAGTGCTTTTTCCCAGAGAGGGTAATACATGAATGCCAAAATTACACCTGTGACCGCAATCTCAGTCTTTTAAAAGTAATTTTCAGATAAACTATACAAGGTTGCCTAAAAGTTTAAGAGTACTGAAAATGCTACATTTTTTCTAGCTGCCCTAAACTTGGATGGCACTATCACATTATCTGACATTTTTCATGTCAATCAGCTTCAGAATTATTTAAGCAAAATTGAAGGGTGGAAACAACCCAAGTATCCATCAGCAGATGAATGGATAAATAATGTGGTAAATAAATACAATAGAATATTTTTCAGTCATCAAAGGAATTCTGATACACACTACAACATGGATGAACCTTGAAAACATGCTAAGTGAAATAAGCCAGGCATAAAAGGACAGCTATTGTGTGATTTTGTTTATATGTGGTACCTAAAGTAGGCAGATTTATAGAGGAAGAAAGTAGACTGGGAAGATAGAGGAATGGGGAAATACTATCATTGTTTAGTGGATACAGAGTTTCTATTTGGGATGATGGAAAATTCTATAAATAGTGGTGAAGGTTACACAATATTGTGAATATATTTAATGCCATTGAATTGTAATACTTAAAATGGATAAATGGTAAATTTTATGTTATGTATATTTTATCACAATTTTAAAAAATGGTTTAAAAACCAGCATTGAAGAACTAAAAGGTAGCTAGCACCACACTTCTTGTTCTATCAGTGTGCGACCCGACCATATCCCCTCCTCACTCAGGGTGCTGTACCACCCTAGGAAGTGTGTGTGTGTGGGGGGAAGGGGTGCTTTTGGTAACCCTGCCTACCAACGGGTAGGGAAGGACAATCATCGACTGATACAGTTCCCCCAAACCTACTGCTTGAAAATCAAGTTCATAACCATAAATGTGATGTTAACCTCACATACCAGCATGAATTTTTATCTTGTGATTTTTATAAGAAAACCAATGCTAGTTGGAGTTGTGGGTCTAGAAACTAACCTAATCATTCATTCAACAAACATTTATTGAGCACCTCCTGTAGGGACACTAAACTTAGCCAAGAAGGGTAAGAAATCCCTGCCCTCGAGGGGTTTGCATCCAGCTGGGAGAGACTAACATGTAAATAAGTGAGTACATTAGCGTGTGTTACAGGTCCTCCCATAATGACTAACTACACAAGCCCCAGGGGGCCAAAATTTATCATAAGCTCAGTGTTGGTCAGATATTCCACTGTGTTGATTCAGTCCTTCCTCTGTCAATTATTTACTCCTTAAATTTCTACCAAAATGATCACAGGCAGTGAGCTACTTCATATGTACAATATGAGTGTACTAATATACACTCTGCCTAAAAGAAATGTTTTTATGGGGGAAAAAATCTCAACATCATACTTGGTCATAATTAGAGCAACATTTTAAGAGAACCCCACTGCCAATTTGAATGCTTTGTGTCTTACTACGTAAGTGGACTGTTACGTACTGGCAAGATTATTCCAAGCTGGTTTTCTGCCTGTGCCATCAACCTGAGGCTTGCGGTTTACTGTTCATTCTCCCATTCCAGTGCTTAGGACTGAGGTAAATGCAAATGCTTGTCATGAGCCAAAAATAAGATTGCTATAGGCAAAGAATGCTTACCTGGGCATCTGAATTAAATTCTCCAAAACTAAATAGCCTGGACCTTAACTCCAGCTCTGCTGCTTTTTCCTCTTCTCTCACACAGTTATCTCTAAGCACTTCCTTCTGCTCCAAAAGGAACTCGATGTTTGAATTTCTATGACAAAAGAAAGAGGCTTGTCTGTAGTGTGTGGTTTGATGCAATAAACCTTCACTCAGGAGCATCAACACTCTTCCAGGTCATGTGTTAGCAGCCTACGTCCAGCAAGCCAAACCCGAGATTATATGTGAAGACATTGCCAACATACACGCAGCTTCTCAGGTTGAAATGAGAAGAATGCACAGGGGCTGTTTTGAACCACCGTCCGGAAGCATTTTCTTCCCCTCTCCTACTTCCCTGACTCCTCCAGTAGAGAGCAGCAAAGCCGAGATGTCAGGAACTCAAGTTATGGTGAGATCTTGTTGCCTGTGTTCCCAAACTAGGGTTCAAAATAGAGACCCCTGACTCCCTCACCTAGACATTCTGATAGAGATCTGGAGATGGGTTCGGACATGGGTCCCCTTTTCCTGCCCAACCATACCCACCCATCCCTCAAAATCATATTGTCGGAGATAGGGGCGCCAGAGCTGTAAGGACTGGGAGAGAGGAGACATGGATTAAAAGGATACATGAGTGGTAACAGGTGGCTGTGAGAGTATGATTTTTAGGTTCATAACTTCTGAACAAGTTAATCTGTCCCAAAGTTCAATGAAGTTGAATGTTTAAGAAGATTGCCACCTTCTGGCCCAGACGACTGTTCTGAAAAAGCTTCTACACAGTTTTAGAATAGGTAGATACAAAGATCTGTTCTCTGCGACTCGGAGCTGTTTACCAAAATGGTAATAATACGAAATTTTACAATAGGAAGGAGTGTTGTGAGTTATCAAATCAGCCTCCTTCCCCTGACAGAAGTCCCTTTTATCACAGCCCTGATATGTTGATATCACATTACAAAATGATACAATATTTAAGTCACCAAGTAAAGCTGTTTTGCTGAGGAGAGTCACAGCCAAGGAAAATGCATTTGTAAGCACTAATTCCAGAGCATGGTTTGATTAGACAGATGATAGGGCAAAAATGGGTGTGAACAAAGACTAAGACAGTGAGTGACCCTTCCATTCTTTTGAATCTTTTATTATTGCTAGTTAGGAAAATATTTTGACATGTGAAAGGAAGTAGGGACTAAACTGAAACTAAAGCCAGTCTATTCTGTGTACATATAGCTCTTCATACAAGACAATGTAAATATCGTTCATAAACATTTCACCTTAAATCCAGAGAGACGACCAGGAAGGACCACTCGTGAATAAGTTGGACTCTGTCTCTGGTTAGAATTCGCGTAATAGGATAAATCTACTTGTTTTCAATGACTTACATTTTATCCTGTAAAAATTTTTCTCTTTTATTCACTTCTTCAAGGTTTTCATCTACATCTTGGGAATACTGTACCAAGGTCAGGTTCTGCTCCTCCAGCTCCGTGAGGACCTGAAGTAGCTCTTCTGGTTCTTTGAAATACAGCTCTGGCTCCTAGTGAATCAATAATGAAGAATAAAATTCACTTAACACCATGTTGCCTAGGTACACGTGACTTACCTAGAAAAACGCATTCTGGAATACCAGGCTGACTGTGAGGGAGATGTGGGTGGAGATGGAAGAGGAGCCTTTCCACAGGAGAGCTGGCCTCAGGAAGGGGCTTTGGAGGTGGTAGGGGAGATGAAAGGCATTGGGAAAGTAGAAGCAGAGGGTGAGGAAAAAGAAGCAAGGACGAAGCAGAAGAGGGAGGGCAGGAAAAAGGGAAAGGGGTCTAGGGAAAGGCAAGGGAGAAGAAACAGAAGGAATATAAAGATAGGAGGCTACATGAAGGCCATTTTCTCCCCTAATTTTAATTATTTTACATTTTCCAAAATTTTATGTGTAAGTATGCATTATTTTAAGTAAATTTAATTTTTATACACCCGTATTAATCATATTTTCCTATAGCCAGGGGGCGAAAACAACCTAAATGGCTATCAATGAATGAATGGATAAAGAAAATGTGGTATATCCATACAATGGAATGTTAACCATAAAAAGAAGGCAAGCCTGTCGCATGCTACAACATGGATGAACATGGAAGATACGCTAAGTGAAACCAGTCACAAAAGGACAAATACTGCATGACTCCACTTTTATGAGTTATCTAAAGTAATAAAACTCTTACAACAGTGGTAGCCAGGAGCTAGAGGGAGAGGGTTAGACGAGTTGTTCAATGAGTATGGAGTTTCAGTTTTGCAATATGAAAAATTATAGGGATCTATTGCAAAAGCGTGTGCATATAGTTAACACTACCATACACTTAAAAATAGTTACGATGGTAAATTTTGTGTGTTTTTTTACCGCCACGAGAAAAAAAAAATGCCTTGGGTAAGGTGTGTTTTATATAATAATAGATGGTGTTTTAAAGTGTTTTTTGGCCCTGGCTGGTTTGGCTCAGTGGATAGAGTGTCGGCCTGTGAACTGAAAGGTCCCGGGTTTGATTCCAGTCAAGGACAAATGGCCGGGATGCGGGCTTGATCGCCAGTAGGGGGGTGCACAAGAGGCAGCTGATCAGTGATTCTCTCTCATCATCAATGTTTCTCTCTCCCTCTCCCTTCCTCTCTGAAATCAATAAAAATATATTTAAAAAAATAAAGTGTTTTGTGTTCCTTTTGAGTTTCTGTAGTCATATTTAGTGTGGGAGTTAGCTCAGAGTCAATCTTATAGCCATGAAGGGCTATTTTGTTGAAGGTCCATTTATCTTACAGTTCAGCTCCTCAATATATCTCAAGCCCTAATGAAATGATAAGCAGCCAGGAAGTGGCTATTTTTTTTTACAGGAAAACTGTAGGTAATATGTCTCCCAAATTATTGCCTACTTTAACATTTTTTTTTTCATAAAATGTCTCATGACAAAGATGAACTATATATACAACTGAGGAGCAGTATCAAAATCATATTTTTCTTCTGGAAAGTTATGGAATATTTGGAATAGAAAATTTTAATTTCAAAAGCAGAAATGAATATTTTACCCAACACAATATTTAAATCAAGAAATATAATCTGGTTACCATTTCAAAGTCCATTTCATCATCTATCAAGCATTCCAAACTGTCTTCTGAACTTTCAGATTGGCTGTAAAAGAAAAAAGAAAAAGATGCCTGATTTCTGAGTCATTTTCTGTCAACAGGTTTGCTTTCACTTCTAAATTTTCTTTGGAACCTCAACCTAATTTTTGTTCAATAGCCTGCTTAGCCTTTTAGGGGACTGCTTATTTCAGGAAGCAATGGATTCCATGAGTATGTCAAAGAAAAGTAGATTCATCCAGACAAGGGTGACATATGCAAACAATGAGACCACCAGGAAGAGCTATCCCAGACAGTACCAATTATTTGAGGTGCATCTATAGAGTCAGGTAATTTTCTTAGAGCAACACATGACAACCTACATTACACATCCATTTTGTTCACTTTAACTCAGTCTTCTTGAAAAACTGAATGTGCCTTAGTGCTCAAAACCAAGCTTGTACCCCTGAGTGATACCATATTTGCTTTTTAAAGAGCAGGTTTTATTTTTAAAAATATCTTCCAATGAGAAAATGTGGGCTGTAGAGTGATAATTTACATCATTAAAGAATAATTATGTGGCTCTGGCAAAACTCTTTAAGAAGGATATATTGAAAATGATTGCAATATTAAAGAAGTAGGAACTTTCAAGTAGAGGACAGTGATGATGGGGAAAGTGAGTAAATGGGTTGGAGGAGGGAGGACAGTTAGAGATACATGAAAGAATGAAATCATGGAAACCAAGATTAGAAAGGATAAAAGGACAGTCTACAAACTGAGAGGAAATATTTTCAAACCACAAAGTCACAAAGTACTAGTATCTAAATATGTAAAGAATTCTCGAAAAACCAAGATGGCGGCATAGGTAAACACCGGAAATTTCTGCCTTCCACAACAACTTCAAAAATACAACGAAAAGACAAAACGGACATCATCCAGAACTACAGGAAGGCTGGCTGAGTGGAAATTCTACAACTAGAAGGAAAGAGAAAAGCACACTGAGACTCAGAGGAGCTGCAGAAGTAAAGTGCAGAGGTACAGAGGCTCAAGAGCGTGCGGAAAGGGGCTGGCACCTGAGGACGGGGCTGTCTTTTTGAATCGGGAGGGAGTCACAAGCTCCCGACTACTCTGAACTCCAGTTCTGGGAAGTCTCTGGGGACCCAGGACTCATACGGGGAGAAACTGGACTGTCTGGCAGTGGGCAGAACTCAGAACTCGAGGGCGACTTTCCCTCAGAGGTGCTTGCAGCAATTACTGGGACACTGAGACATGGGGCCCCTTAGGGCAGGGCTGAGGATCTGCCATAGCTGTTTGCTCCACCCTGTTGATTTCCTGAGACCCTGCCCCACCCAGGCTGTGGCAGAGGCTTTTGCATATGAATGCCCCGGCCCTTTGCAATCTGAAAATTACCTAACAAATTGCAGCTGGGCCAGACAGACCCAGAACTTCAAAGAGAAGGCCCAAGGCCCCACAGCAGCTTGCATTGCTTCACAGCTGGGCCTTATCTGGGCACCTCCAAACTCCAAAAAAAGGAAGGGGAATCTGCAGATCTCTTTGTAGCTCCTGCTGAGTAGCCTCAGGCAGAGGCTAAATTAGCACCTCCTTAAATCCAAGAGCCAGTGTACCCAGTGGTCAGAGTGGAACCATCCAATTACAACTCCTCAGATCCATAAGGGACACACTCAGGGGGCAGACTCAGTGAGTACCAAAGCCCCACTGAAGCAAGTTTGGCCCCAAAAGGGTGTCTTCAGCACAGAAGTTCTCCCACTGCAGACACAGCTGATTCTCACAGCCATTTGGCCTGGAGGTCAATTCCTCCCAGTGATACCTACAACAATCAAGGCTTAACTACAACAAGACTGTGCACAAAGCCCACAAAGGGGTGCACCAAGAGTGTCCACCTCAGGTAATTGGGGAGGCTGAGTCACTGGGCCCTATAGGACACCTCGCACACAAAGCTACCCTACCAACACAGGGAAGCATAAAAAATGTGGAGACAAGAAACAGGTCACAAATGACAGAAATGGAGGAAAGCAAACTACTGGATATAGAGTTTAAAACCACGGTTATAAGGGTTTTCAAGAATTTTCTGGAAAACATCAATAAATTTAATGAGACCCTGGAGGATATGAAAAAAGACCAACTAGAAATTAAGCATACACTGACTGAAATAAAGAATAATATACAGAGATCCAACAACAGACAAGAGGATCCCAAGAATCAAGTCAAAGATTTGAAATACAAAGAAACAAAAAATACCCAACCGAAAAAGAAAAAAGAATCCAAAAATATGAAGATAATGTAAGGAGCTTCTGGGACATCTTCAAGCGTACCAACATCCAAATTATAGGGGTTCCAGAAGAAGAGAGAGGGCAAGATATTGAAAACCCATTTGAAGAAATAATGACAGAAAACTTCCCCTACCTGGTGAAAAAAATAGACTTACAAGTCCAGGAAGAACAGTGAACCCCAAACAAAAGGAACCCAAAGAGGACCACACCAAGACACATCATAATTAAAATGCCAAGAGCAAAACACAAAGAGAGAATCTTAAAAGCAGCAAGAGAAAGAAAGCCAGTTACCTACAAGGGAGTACCCATACGACTGTCAGCAGATTTCTCAAGAGAAACAATGCAGGCCAGAAGAGAGTGGCAAGAAATATTCAAAGTGATGAATAGCAAGAACCTACAACCAAGATTACTTTATCCAGCAAAGCTATCATTCATAATTGAAGGTCAGATAAAGAGCTTCACAGATAAGAAAAAGCTAAAGGAGTTCATCACCATCAAACCAGCATTATATGAAATGCTGAAAGGTATTCTTTAAGAAGAGGAAGAAGAAAAAGGTAAAGATAAAAATTGTGAACAGCAAATACATATCTATCAACAAGTGAATCTAAAAATCAAGTGAATAAAAAATCTGATGAACAGAGTAAATTGGTGAATATAATAGAACCAGGGGCATGGAACGGGAGTGGACTGACAATTCTTGGGGGGAAAGGAGTGTGGGGGTGCAGGAAGAGACTGGACAAAAATCGTACACCTATGGATGAGGACAGTGGGAGGGGTAAGGGCAGAGGGTGGGGTGGGAACTGGGTGGAGGAGAGCTATGGGGGGAAAAAAAGAGAAACAACTGTAATAATCTGAACAATAAAGATTTCATAAAAATAAATAAATAAATAAAATGATTTCTATTAAAAAAAAATAATTCTCAAAACCCAACAGTTAATCCAGTTGGAAAATGAGCAAAAGACATGAATGAACATTTCACCTAAGAGGATATAAAGATGCAAACAAGCTCATGAAAAGATGTTCAACACCATTAGCTACTAGGGAAATGCAAATCAAAAGCACAGTAAGTTATACACATCTATCAAAATAGTTAAAGTATGAAAACAGTGAAAATACCAAGTACTGGTGAAGAGGTAAAGAAACTGGATCCCTCATACATTGCTGGTGGGAATGTAAAATGGTACAGCCACTCTGGGGAATAATTTGGCAGTTTCTTTAAAAACTAAACTTGCATTTACTATCATCTCAGCAATTGTATTCTAGGCATTTATCCTAGAGAAATGAACTATGTTACACAAAAAGTTGTATAAATATATTTACAGTAATTTTATTCATTATAGCCCCAAATTGGAACCAATCTAGATGTTCTCCAGTGAGTGAATAATTATGGGCCCAGTATGCTTCCGCTGCACAACTCTGCTCTCTCAGTGAGTGAATAATTAAATTGTAGTGTGTCCATACTACTCAGCAAAAAAAAAAAAAAAAAAAAAAAAAAAAGGAACCAATTACTGATACACCCAACAGCTTGGATCAATCCTCAGAGAATTATACTTAGTAAAACATCCAATCCCAAAAGGTTACATACTGTGTGATTCCATTTATATAACATTCTTAAAATTATAAAAATCATAGAAATAGAGAACACTTTAGTGGTTGCCAGGTGTTAGGGGAGGTGGAGAGAGGGAAGTGAATGTGACTAAAGAGGCAACATGAAGAATCCTTTTGGTATGTTCTGTATTTGATTGTCTCTTGACTTTATTAATGGCAATATCCTGGTTGTGATATTGTACTACAATTGCAAGATGTCACCATTTAGGGAATCTGGGTAAAGGGGACATAGCGTGTTTCTATATTATTTCTTATAACCACATGTAAATCTACAATTACCTCAAAATAAACATGTAATTAAAAACAAAAGTGACTGCTAAATGCCGTAGTGCCCCTGGAATTCAGAGCACAGCGCCTGTGTTGACTTTTGTCATGTATGACTGTCGTGGATTCTGTGGTGCTGGCTCAGATCCTTTCCTTGGGGCTGGGGTTATCCAACTTGGCCATCAATATATTTTCTTAAAGCTCCCTTGTGGTAGCCAGGGTTGAAACAAACAACAATGCTGTATGGTTCTACTACCTCAGTTTTGAATGATGTGGTGAATTGCAAACACATAGGCCAGCAGAGTAACATATAAACAGTTGGGCAGTAGACTCTGAGAGACAAAGACCCAAGATGCAGGTGACAGGCATTTTCTGCAAACAGCAGCTGCAGGCACTTCTCAGAGAACGCAGGAAGGCCTGTAAGAACTCAGTCAGCTCAGGAGCACACAGAAATGGCAACCACGAACTCCAATATCTGTTATGATGGGTGTGACTACGTGGTAGTATATGTTAAAGAAAGGATAAGGGAGATATTTGGTGAAAAACAGTTTCCAAGAGAGTTCATCAAGTAAGTACTGTACTCTGATAAGGGTGATTCGCCATTCTCTACGTTGGAAGGGGGCTTCTTGCGTTGTTTTCCTGCTCAAAATGTCCAGGTGAAGTCCATGTCATTGGTGATGGTGGAGGTGAAAAGAAATAACATATAATTAGAAATTAATTCTTATTATTTGGTTCAAGATACTCATTGTTCTGCGTTGATATGCCCATTACTTTAAAAAATTAGAATTATAATAACAGAAATAGAAGCTCTTTTATTCTACTGAAATTGGATTTCAAGCATAAGAATAAAATCAAAGGCAAACTGGTGGGGGTCGGGGGCATTTGCCCAAAACAATACATGTCACAAATCAGGGACATAAATTGTGAATTAAGAGTCATGGTTCTATTTTGACCTAATCATATATGTTTCTAATCACTGGTTTTTTTTAATTGAAGGGAAAAAAATGTTGGACACTCCAATTGTTACATTGGTGGAGAAACCTACCATTGACACATACAAGTCACCCGTGCACTTGTTCCCCACATTTACATGCACTTGTTCCCCCCACGTCTTCATGCACTTGTTCCCCCATGTCTACATGCACATGTTCCCCCCATGTCTACATGCATGTGTTCCCCCCATGTCTACATGCATTTCCCCACACATGTACATGCATTTGTTCCCCCCACATGTACATGCATTTGTTCCCCCCACGTCTTCATGCACTTGTTCCCCCCATGTCTACATGCACGTGTTCCCCCATGTCTACATGCACGTGTTCCCCCCATGTCTACATGCACGTGTTCCCCCCATGTCTACATGCACGTGTTCCCCCCATGTCTACATGCACATGTTCCCCCCATTTCTACATGCACGTGTTTCCCCATGTCTACATGCACTTGTTCCCTCCACGTCTACATGCATTTGTTTCCCCCACATCTACATGCATTTGTTCCCCCCACATCTACATGCAATTGTTCCCCCCTCATCTACATGCAGTTGTTCCCCCCACATCTACATGCAATTGTTCCCCCCACCTCTACATGCACTTGTTTTCCCCACATCTACATGCACGTGTTCCCCCCACGTCTACATGCACGTGTTCCCCCATGTCTACATGCACTTGTTCCCTCCACGTCTACATGCATTTGTTTCCCCCACATCTACATGCATTTGTTCCCCCCACATCTACATGCAATTGTTCCCCCCTCATCTACATGCACTTGTTCCCCCCACATCTACATGCAATTGTTCCCCCCACCTCTACATGCACTTGTTTTCCCCACATCTTCATGCACTTGTTCCCCCCACGTCTACATGCACGTGTTCCCCCATGTCTACATGCACTTGTTTCCCCCACATCTACATGCACTCGTTCCCCCCATGTCTACATACACTTGTTTCCCCCACATCTACATGCACTCGTTCCCCCCATGTCTACATGCACTTGTTTCCCCCACATCTACATGCAGTTGTTCCCCCCACATCTACATGCAATTGTTCCCCCCACCTCTACATGCACTTGTTTTCCCCACATCTTCATGCACGTGTTCCCCCCACGTCTACATGCACGTGTTCCCCCATGTCTACATGCACTTGTTTCCCCCACATCTACATGCACTTGTTCCCCCCATGTCTACATGCACTTGTTCCCCCCATGTCTACATACACTTGTTTCCCCCACATCTACATGCACTTGTTCCTACCACATCTACATGCACTTGTTCCCCCCATGTCTACATGCACTTGTTCCCCCCATGTCTACATCCACTTGTTTCCCCCACATCTACATGCACTTGTTCCCCCCTGTCTACATACATGTGTTCCCCCGCACATCTACATGCACTTGTTCCCCACATATTATGTCCACACCTGATCCTGATTTGGAACTGAGCAGTGGCAAAAGTGGTCTCAGGTCTTTTCATCCAGTGTCTCCCAGGTCCCCCCAGATCATCTTTCCTTACACCAGCACTCTTAGGACTTTCAGTCACTCTTTCTCCTATTCTGACTTGAAACCACAGCAGTCCTCACTCTCCCGCCCTCTTTTCCAGGTTAATAGGTCCTTGATCTCCACTTAGAGATGGGCACCTTCTCTGGTTTTACTTTTGTGAGTGAAGTCTCAGATCTCTTGTGTTACCTGAGCTCCTTTTCCTCCGGGAATGTTCTTCTAAATCTGATGTAGTCCATTTCTCACTGTGGTTTATTTTCCTGAATCCTAGAAATGGAAAAGAAAGAGGGAGGACCCACTTCTGAAAATGAGAACTTTGTTTTCGAGTGAAAGTAGCATTATTGTAAAAGCTTCCAGGGACAGAAATATAAGATGGGGACATCGTAACCAATAAACGCATGATGTAGACAGCAAGGGCCGGTCTCTGGAGCAGGCAGACCTCCTCGAGGGCACGAGGCGGTCTCTATCTCCTGCATCAGTCGGTCATAACCTCTAAAATCGCAATGTGAGCCATTCACTGCTCTGGACTCATTGCTGTCTGAGCATTCTCTAGCTAGATGGCAAGTCTGGGAGCACTGAATCTTAAGCTGTGAGATGCAAATGCTTCTCACTTTTTCTTTCCACTTGTTTTTCCTCTTGTCAAACATCATGTATAGAGTTTAACCAAGTGTCATCACTGTGCTCACTCAATATTTCATACACGTGTCTAACTTAAACTCAGTAGTGAAAGACACAGGGGAGCTGAGCAGAAAGGCCATCTGTGACGTACTGGTAAATGCTTAACAACCAGCTCTCTGGGGAAAAATCCTCCCTGATTTGTTGTTGACCGATTTCTGTGATGTCGATGTTCTCACCCCAGAGTCTCAGAATCGGCTCTCTGAGTAGCCCCCTCCTCTCCAGTGCTCTGCTCTGCGCCCTCCCTGGGCCCCAGCTCTGTCCTTTCATCTCATGGGGACGGCTGGGCCCGCCTGGGCTCCCCCTTCCAGAGCTGCATTCTGTCCCCAGCAGCACCCAGAGGCCATCACAGGCCCATCTCATTTGTTGCCTCTCTCTGAGGGGTTCCTTTGCATCTTTCCTGATGTCCAATGACTGAAAACTGTTCCTTCGTACATTTTTCAGACTTTTCAGGCAGGAGGGTGTCTGGTTCTTGTTACCTCAAAGTTACTAGAAATAGAAGTCTTTCCTTGTGACCCCACTTTGATCACTTATTAAATTATTATCTATAGCCCTGGCTGGTGTGGCTCAGTTTGGTTGAGCATCATCCCCTGCACCAAAAAGTTGCCGGTTCAATTTCCAGTCAGGGCACATGCTCAGGTTTCAGGCTCAATCCCCAGTCAGGGGTATGCAGGAAACAGCCAATCGATGTCTCTCTCTCTCCCTTTGCCTTCCTCTCTCTCTAAAATCAATAAAAACATATATATATATATTTTTTAAAATTCTTATATATAATAGCACCTATTTCTGGTCCATTAAGCTGACTCCCAAACATTAGTACCATACTGTGTTAATTCCTAAGACACTGTCATAATATATTATATATCTTAAAGGATTAGTAAGATATATAATTACCTCTGTCCTTCAAAAGTATTTATTTCTCGAGATGAACCTCAGAATCACTGTATAAAGTTCTCCCCAACCCAACACTCAAGTCCCTGACAAATTTTTGGTCACAGTTTTATTATAATTCCATAAAACGTATACATTTGTTGCAGAAAATTTGGCAGCTTTACAATGTAAATCTTTCTCTCTAGAAACATGACATATTTCTCTATTTGTCAAATCTCCAGGTCACACAATTAAGTTTATTTGCTTTCTTGGATTTCATTTCCTTGCATGTTTTCTAATTAATGAAGTTAGCTTATTTAGGTTGATATGTTAGGTTAATAAATGTAATTGACTTTGTGTCCATTTTCTCAAATGGTTTTTTTTTAGGTTTTTATGGATGGGAGGTTCTAGGTATGCTATCTTATCATCTGTAAATAATATATTTTCTATGGCTCCATGTATATATTTTTACGGCTTTATATCTGAAAGTAACCTGAGTTTCCAAATTAACAATATATAATAACAGAGAGAGTGAGACTCCTTGTTCAGGTTGTGCTTGAAATAGAAATTCTGACTATTAATAATCAGCAAATAAACATTGAAACTGAACATTTTAGAATTACAGACACGTACTTAACTTGAAATGAAGAATGTGACTCACTTGTTAATATTTTGGAAAGATTTTCCTCTATATGTTCTCTGCTTTTTGACAACTTCGCCCTTCTCAGCGCTTGCCTGATTTGCCAATGTTTTGGAGACAATTTCAGCAGAAAAAGTCCATATTTAATGTACTCTCTAAGGAGGAATTCTGTTTTTGATATTTCACTACTCAAAGGAAACAAAAATATAATTAGATAGATCTGTGTGAAAGCATGTTCACTGTTTATAAAAAGATTTTACAAAGTTCATTGTCTTGATTATGTATGGACTTAACAAAAATTCTAAGTATGGCCATAAAAATAGGAGCATCAATAAAATATGAGATAAGAAGAAATAACCAGTAGGAAATTTATTTGAATAACACATGCCCCAGGATATGCACAGGTAGGGTAGACTGATGATAGCTTTACTCTACTTATTTTTTTTCCAAGGGAAATGTTGTATTACATGTTAGACATAGGGAGAAATTAGAAGGTAGCAAAAGATTGTACTTGTGTGAGGAGAACAAAGGACACTAACACTCAGTGAGCTCCTACTATGTACTGGGCACTACTCAGGACATGCTACAGATACAATTTCATCCTCAAAAGGAATCCTATATAATAAAACCCTAATATGCAAATTAACCGAACTGTGGAACAACTGGTTGCTGTGACGTGCACTGACCATCAGGGGGCAGATGCTCAACACAGGAGCTCATGGCTGGCGAGCACAGTGGCGGTGACGGGAGCCTCCCCCACCTCTGCTTTAGGCGGGCAGTGAGGAGTGAGGGGTCCTGGACTGCGAGAGCCCCAGACTGCAAGAGGGATGTCTGCCTGCTGGCTTAGGCCCCATCCTGCTGGGCCTAAGCCAGCAGGCAGACATCCCTCAAGGGGTCCTGGACTGCAAGAGTGCATGAATTTTGTGCACCAGCCCTCCACCCTTATCCTTCTAAGCCTTCCTTATTCACACACACACACACACACTCTTCAATACCCTTATCAATATTACTCCTATATCAGTATCTTCAGCTTCAGTACTTCTTTGGGACAGAAGCATCCTAAAGCCCTAGTGTGTGAGTGATATTCAAGAGTCAAACCTGGGTGTTTTCAGCCTGGCTGCTGTAGCTCAGTTGGTTGGGCATCTACCCGTGCACCGAAAAGTTGCTGGTTCAATTCCCAGTCAAGGCACATAACTTGGGTTGCAGGCTCAGTCCCAGTAGGAGGTGTGCAGGAGGCAGCCATGTTTCTAATTCTCTCTCCCTCTCTCTCCCTTCTCCCTTCCTCTCTGAAATCGATAAAAATACATTATATGTGTGTATATATATATACATATATATACATATATATGTATATATATATATACACACACATATATATACATATATATATGTGTATATATATATTTTTTAAACAGAGCTAATTTTGGCTAGAATTGCCCAGCTTCCAAGCAAAAGCTTCAGAGCCAGCCCCCTTTCCCTTTGTAAACAGATTTCCAGCTCTCCCTGCAGAGGAGGGCCTCTGTGTGCCATAGAGAAGGAAATAGATAGCAGACACTTGCATCCCTGGCTCTGTTACCAGCTAGTTTTGTGTTACCTTCTGCACCTTGCTGAGATGATGAGACTCGAAAACAATCAGCCAGTTGGCTTCAGAAGGGCCACTGTGCATAAATACAGTACTATATTCAACCACAGGCTGCTACTCTAGTTCTATAAATAGACAGAGCAAAGGAGAGAAGGGAATTCTCCCCCTTGGGAGCGCCATCAACTAGCTCCTAACATAGATGAGGCTACTGTGGCCAGAATGTGTTTGAAACATACATTTTGTTAGAAACAACTGGTTTCAAAGAAGCTGCCCTCCAGGCCATTTGCTGCATTTTAGACAAGCTGTTGTCCTTCTCCCCAAAAAGCTGGGACATAAGTTTAAGTCTAGGACCTGGTTGTAGAGCAGTGCTAACCATTCTCAAAAAGAAAAAAGTTCTAGCGTGCTTTGATTCCAAGATTACAGAGTCTCCTGAATCATTGAAATTACTGCCCAAGGATGATGACAGAAGGAAGCTTCTTTAAGATATTTAAAATGAGATCTATGTGACCATGGAAGAAAGCATCCAGGTTTGAAAAAACTAAATACTGAGAGTGTGGCAGGTGGTGTCATAATTTTATCTCAATTCCTTTTTTTTTTTTTTTTGTCATTATGATCTTGGTTTTTAATATCAATGCTAGGTTCATCTAAGTGTGAGGATAAATATACAAAATACTGCCAATTGTCATTGTAACATATTGTAAAATGAATCCCCATGGCGGAAATGTTAAAATGTGTGAAGAAATGCATCTTAGAGTGAAAGAGAAAAGACACTTAGACAATAATTTGTTTTCTCCTAACATTGGTTTTCTTCTTTTCAAAAAATTTCTTGGCTTCTGTATTGACAAGTTAGAGAAAGGTTTCCGCCAGAGATCACTGTACTCTCCTGACACACAGTCAGAGACGATCCGCAATCAACAGATTACTCATTTTAAAAATGTGGTCAGATAGTAGATTCTTGAGAACCAAGATGGCGGCATAGGTTAACGCCGGAGTTTGCTGCCTTGAACAACTACTTCAAAAGTGAAACTAAAAGACAGAACGGACATCACCCAGAACCACAGGAACGCTGGCTGAGTGGAAGTCCTACAACTAGGAGGAAAGAGAAACGCATACGGACACTCAGAGGAGGCGCAGTGCTGAAGTCAAATTCTGAGGTGCGGAGTGCGCGGAGCGGGCTGGCGGCGGAGGGCGCAGTTGGCGTTTTCAATCGGGAGGGAGTCGCAGAATCTGAGCTCCAGATCTGGGCGAGTCTTTAGGGACCCAGACTCAAATGGGAGAAGCGGGACTGTCTGGCTTCGGTCAGAGCGAGTGCAGCTTTCTCTCCGAGCTTTGCAGCGGGTGCTGGGACTCAGAGAGGCAGAGCCCCTGGGGACAGGACTGAGAGCCGCCATAACTGCTCTCCCCGGCTCACCCTGTTGATCCTGTGCGACCCGCCCCGCCCAAGCCCTGCACACAGGCATTTGCCGGATAGCCTCAGGCAAAGGCTAGATTAGCACCTCCCTAGAGGACAGAAGTTCTCTCACTGCTGACACAGCTGATTCTCATAGCCACTTGGCCTGGAGGTCAAACCCTCCCTGGAATTAGCTACAACAATCAAGGATTAACTATAAGACTGTGCACAAAGACCACTAGGGGGTGCACCAAGGAAGCATAACAAAATGCGGAGACAAAGAAACAGGACAAAATTGTCAATGGAAGATATAGAGTTCAGAACCACACTTTTAAGGTCTCTCAAGAACTGTTTAGAAGCCGCCGATAAACTTAATGAGATCTACAAGAAAACTAATGAGACCCTCGATGTTATGTTGGGGAACCAACTAGAAATTAAGCATACACGGACTGAAATAACGAATATTATACAGACTCCCGACAGCAGACCAGAGGAGCGCAAGAATCAAGTCAATGATTTGAAATGTGAGGAAGCAAAAAACACCCAACCGGAAAAGCAAAATGAAAAAAGAATCCAAAAATGCGAAGGTAGTGTAAGGAGCCTCTGGGAGAGCTTCAAGCGTACCAACATCAGAATTATAGGGCTGCCAGAAGATGAGAGAGAGCAAGATATTGAAAACCTATTTGAAGAAATAATGACAGAAAACTTCCCCCACCTGGTGAAAGAAATGGACTTACAGGTCCAGGAAGCGCAGAGAACCCCAAACAAAAGGAATCCAAAGAGGACCACACCAAGACACATCATAATTAAAATGCCAAGAGCAAAACACAGAGAGAGAATCTTAAAAACAGCAAGAGAAAGAAACTCAGTTACCTACAAGGGAATACCCATACGACTGTCAGCTGATTTCTCAACAGAAATTTTGCAGGCCAGAAGGGAGTGGCAAGAAATATTCAAAGTGATGAATAGCAAGAACCTACAACCAAGATTACTTTATCCAGCAAAGCTATCATTCAAAATTGAAGGTCAGATAAAGAGCTTCACAGATAAGGAAAAGCTAAAGGAGTTCATCACCACCAAACCAGGATTATATGAAATGCTGAAAGGTATCCTTTAAGAAGAGGAAGAGGAAGAAAAAAGTAAAGATACAAATTATGAACAACAAATATGCATCTATCAACAAGTGAATCTAAGAATCAAGTGAATAAATAATCTGATGAACAGAATGAACTGGTGATTATAATAGAATCAGGGACATAGAAAGGGAATGGACTGACTATTCTTGGGGGGGAAAGGGGTGTGGGAGATGCGGGAAGAGACTGGACAAAAATCGTGCACCTATGGATGAGGACAGTGGGTGGGGAGTGAGGGCGGAGGGTGGGGCGGGAACTGGGAGGAGGGGAGTTATGGGGGGCGAAAAAGAGGAACAAATGTAATAATCTGAACAATAAAGATTTAATTTAAAAAAAAAAATGTGGTCAAGTGTATGACATCATCACTGAGAAGAGTTATTTCCACTCAGGTCTTGCTAGGCACAAACAGGACTGAATGGGCTGTGCACACTCGAGAGGAAAAAGCTGGTGTGCGGCCTCACCTTTTCACCGCCTGCACCTCCATGGTCGCTTTCTTGAGCTCCGCCGTCATTTGCAGTTTGTTTATAGTTTCATGTGCTGCACTGAAAAGGAACACATTTGTTAGCTTGTTTTGTGTTGTGCTCTGAGACATGGGAAAGAAGAAAGAGGGAGGCAGAGAGCGGTGTGGCTAGAGTGAAAACACGAACATTTTCAGGGCGTCCACGGATCTCTGGTCGTTTTCTCGAAGGAACTCTTCAAAGGCAATGGCGTCTTCTTGGAGCTTTATTTCTGCCCTGTTGATCTGCCGTTCCTTCGTCAATATGTGCTTATCATACCTGGTGATTGTATTCCTTTTGTTTGACACAGCATACTGGGAATAGTGGAAACAGAAGTGCGTCGGGAACAGTAGTCACATTTCTGGCACATGCCAACAGTCTCATAAGAGAGGGGGAAATAACCTGCATTCTAAGTGGGCATTTGGGTTAGAAAGAATGGGATGCCCACATGGTGGGGCGATGGCCTTTATTTGGGAGATCAGAGAAGGGAGACTAATTCCTTCCTCACTTTTATGAAGAGGCTCAATATTGCTCCAAAATGGCTGGGCCCGACGAATCAAAAAATAGCTACGTGTTGCCCCAAAGAGCAGGCCCACCTGGTGTTACCCGCAGTGTCCTTCCTATTCTCTCTGAGCATTGGAAACCGGGCTGTCTGCAGCCTCAAGGCTCCTCCCACAGGAAGTACCAAGGGAGAATCAGGTTCCTCTAAGCAAGAGTGGTGGCGCTCAGCCTCAAAGAGCCCCATTCAAATCCCTGGATCTAACTTTGACATCACGCTTCTATTTTTTTAAAAATATATTTTATTAGTTTTTTACAGAGAGGAAGGGAGAGGGATAGAGAGTTAGAAACATCGATGGGAGAGAAACATTGATCAGTTGCCTCCTGCACACCCCCTACTGGGGATGTGCTTGTAACCAAGATACGTGCCCTTGACCGGAATCGAACCTGGGACTCTTCAGTCCGCAGGCCGACGCTCTATCCACTGAGCCAAGCCGGTTAGGGCGACGCTTCTATTTTTTTAAGTACAGAATAGAAGGATCCAGTTGGGCTTTTAATGCCATGCATGGAAAAAAAAACTATAAACAAAGCCACATACATTATAATATAAATTAACTAAAACTATGTAAATGAAATAATTTTAAAGAAACATAACCAATAATTAGATACTCCATCTTTATAAAAAACATATTTCATTTATTACTTTTTTCACCAAGTATTGAGTGACTACTGCATGCCAGGACTGTTTTCAGTGGTGTTACTAGAGCAATGAACAAAATAGATAAAATTACTTTTGCGGGGCATACATTCCAGTAGATGGGGGGAGTCTATTAAAGGGGATGAGGAGTCCAGTGGGTAAGGGCAGGGGTTGTCATTATGTACCATTATAGCCAAAGAAAGCCTCCCTGATATGGTGAAAATTAAACAGAGACTGGGAGGAAGTAGAACAAATCATGCATACACTGGAGGAAGGACTTCTAATGCTGTGTGGAGAACAGACTGACCATAGGGGGCGAAAAGTAGAAGCAGGAGACCAGTGTTTTGAAATTATAAGAATTCATGCAAGAGATATTGGTGCTATGGACGACAGTGGCAGCAGTTGGGTGTGATCGTGGATATATTCAGAAGCAAATATGTAAAAGTATATTTGGGTATGGGCTGTAAGGAGGTGGAGTTGAGGATAATGCCACTATATTGGGCCCAAGCAGCTGCAGCGGTGGAATTGCTGTTTACCGAGACAGGGAGCACCACATGAGATGCAGATTTTCAAGGGCAGCGAAGGGTATAGCAGGGGCCACAGTTTAGAAACGTGGCGTCTGAGCTGCCTGGTGAGCATCTACTGGTAAGTGGAGATATTAAGAACTACTCACAAGTTGCATTTGTGAGTCTGAAATTCAGGGAAGAGGGTCAGGCTGGAGAAATACATTGGAAGTTGCTAATATGGAAGTGGAATTTAAACTTGGGCCTGGAGGAGGGTAGATGGCGCATAGGGTGAGAAGTGAGCACTGGACCCTCCCAACATTTAGAGATCAAGATGGAGAGAGGAACAAGGAAAGAACACTGTGAAGGAGTGAGCAGCCAATGACCTGGAAGAACCAAGAGACCCCAGCTGAAGGAAGTGTTTAGTGATCCAACGGACCACAATTCAAATTGGGCCGTAGAACGGTCATTGGCAACGATGACAAAAGTGGTTTTGGTGGAAGGATGACGGCCAAAGTGTAGCTGAAGTGGGCTTAGGAGAGGTTAGGAAGGACAATAGTTCTGGGCATGTGATGGGAAAATAAAAGGTCGAGGTGAACATTTGGCAATGTTATGCAGCAAGTCTTCTATTTGACTATGGGGAGAAAAATTACTTGTACTACCTGGAGCAGGAACCTGTCTCTCTGGTCATTAATAAATTCATGGAGAGACCTTCTTGCATCTGTACCTTTAAAGAAAATTGAAATTGACTTAGGTTTAGTACATTTTCCCTCGAAGATGTATCAAATAAAAGCTATGCAATTAAATTATTGCATGCATTATGTATCTGGACTTAAAAATGAATTTAATAAGGGTAACTACCATTTATTTTGGGTCCATATTATTCCAGGAGTTTTCTTAGACACTTCAAGTCATCGTTTTATTTAATCCTAACAATAACCCCAATAAGGTCCTTTCCGCATCCTGTAGGGGAGGTCCTGAAGCTCAGAGATGGAAAGATGCTTGTCCAAGATTACACAGTTGAGGAGGACTATCTTTTAAATGAAAATGCCCAAATACCTTATCTGTAAAATCAGCAGAAACTGACAACCTGATTTCCATTGCCGACAGAGCCCAGATTGCCTTGGATAATACCAAACAAGTTTACTATTTCCTTTCTAAAGCCTACCCTACCCCATTGACCTTAAGTGACCAGTCGCTCTGTGAGTCATCTGCAACATCACACCTCCTAGCTGCTGTCTCAGAGCTGTGAGCGTGGCGGGGATTTTTGAAGTGAGCCATTTTGTGCAGAACTCTTTCTAAAACATGTCATGTGTCATTTAAAATGCTCTTGATGACTCAGGGTTCACCATGAGACTGCGGGGAACTGAAGACATGAGACACAGACTGAACCTACACCTGCCCTATCAGCGGTCCAGTCACTAACCTCACCCTCTCACCTACTGTTTGCTCCTTTTTCATACAATAGTGCAGAACATGCACCTCCGAGAGCCTCTAAATAAGTTAACATGCCTCCCTTTCTTACACTAATTATTGAATCCAAAGTTCCTTCTTAAATGGTCTTCCTGTTCTCTGAAAAAAATTTTTTCTTCACAATTTGAGAAAGTGCCTGGACTTTGTGAGCTAGAGAAAGGTTTAAGTTATTAGAGCAAATCCTGAATACTGATTTCCCTTCCTTCTTTCCTTCCTTCCTTCCCCCCTTCCTTCCTTCCTTCCTTCCTTCCTTCCTTCCTTCCTTCCTCACTCCTTCTCTTCCTTTCTGCCTTTTTAAATTTAAAATATTGAGTAAGATTTATTTTGGAGGAAGATTTTATCAGTCCATCACCTGGTATTAGTCACTTTAGGCTTGTAAAGCTTCAAACTGCTTTGTCTCATTTGTGGGCACTTCTTATCTCATAGGTAGGAAATGGCCATGATGTTTTGATCCCCGGACTTCTCTCTTTCACAGACAATAATTAATAGCTTGTAGTATTTTAGCATGTTGCCTCCATAGGTCATTAAAACAGGCTATGTCTTTGCAACAAGAGGCAAGCTGTTTAATTCTATTAGCTTACTGATTCTGGATTATGTGAGTTGTATGGCCCAGACCATCAAAACTTCTCTTTAGAAAGACTTCTCTTAAATTCTGTTCTAGATGTCGATGTAGACCTGAATTTAAATAGTCAGAGCTATTTCACACTATGTGATTTTGGCAGTGACTTCCTTCCTTAGAGCCATGAAAATGATTAACGGTCTATGTCTTGGGAAAGTATGCTTTCTCATTTAAAATAGATTTTTTTTTCTCCGGACTCAACCCTCATGTACAACCCCCATCACCGTATTAGGAGACAGCACCCTTTGTGTTTCTCACCTCCAGAAAAGCCACCGAACCTGATACGAGTGGGAAATATTCAGAACAATGTTTTTAAACCAACAATCATTCAGACTTACCTTCTGTTATTCTTACAACAAGAGTGGGGTCCAGCCCAAACTTTTCAAACGAGGAAGCAGCTGCATCAGCGAATGCCATTTCACTCAGGTGTGAACGACTCTTCATTCGCGATGAAAACGTCGACTTTTGGTGCAATTTCCTCCTGCGGTTCAGGTCTTTTTCCTGCCCAAGTGTGAAAATTTAAAAAGGTTTCTAACATACGAAAATAACATTGTCTTAAATTAGTGATCATATATAAAAAGACCATTTGCAACAAGCCCCTTTCTCACTACTGGTACATTGAACAAGCAATCTCAAGTTCTTACCTCTGAAGAACTGTGTTTAGTTTTCAGTTCCTTCTTGCATGAAGCAGAGCACAAGTGTAAAAACTTTCAACCTTGACTATAATATAAACGTGTGCATGACAAATATGAAACTGGAAAATGTTGCTCTGGCTTTTTGTGACAATCTCATGTTGCCCCAAATGTAGGGACTTAAAAATTCCCCTGATTTGAAAGGAATGATTCTGTGGGATTGAACATGCTATTTTTTTAATGTCGGTAGACATTAAAAAAAAATAGCCTCCTGCCTTGGCCGGTTTGGCACAGTGGATAGAGCATCGGCCTGTGGATTCAAGGGTCCCAGGTTAGATTCTGGTCAAGGGCATGTACCTTGGTTGTGGGCACATACCCGTGGGGAGTGTGTAGGAGGCAGTTGATCGATGTTTCTCTCTCATCGATGTTTCTAACTATCCCTCTCCCTTCCTCTCTGTAAAAAATCAATAAAATATATTTTTTTAAAATCTTTTAAAAAAATAGACTCCTGATTTCATGAATGTTTTTTTATTTTAAATTTTGGATAGTTTTAATCAAACTATAGAACACCTACACAAAACCATCACCCTACAGATGATCGATTATTGAGTATTCCTGGATATTTTTCTCATCCTTTATTTCTAAGAGTAAGCAAAGCAAACCTTGTGAAATCTGAACCATGCGATGTAAGAAGTGATAGTAACTGCAAGGCACCCTGCAAAGTGAGCCTCATTGCTGATGTAGCTTCACACCGAATCATTCCAAAGTCACACCCTCTTCTCCGCTCTTATTTTGTCTTTCTTCCCTGCTCCCCAGTGCACACATATACAGGCTCTTATCTGTATCTGCCTGGCAGATTTTGACTTATTTTTAACAATGCTGCTTCTGTTTATCTCCTCAGTGGAATCTTTGCACACGCACACACACACCACCACCACCACCACCACCACCACATACCATCATCACCACTACCACCACCACGATCACCACCACCACCACCATCACCACCACCACCACCACCACCATATACCACCACCACCACCACCACCATCACCACCACCACCACCACCACCATATACCACCACCACCACCACCACCATCATCACCACCACATACCATCATCACCACTACCACCACCACGATCACCACCACACACCATCATCACCACCACCACCATCACCACCATATACCACCATCACCACCACCACCATCATCACCACCACATACCACCATCACCATCACCACCACCACCGTGATCACCACCACACACCATCATCACCACCACCACCATCACCACTACCACCACGATCACCACCACCACCACCACCACCATCACCACCACCACACACCATCACCACCACCACACACCATCACCACCACCACCATCACCACCACCACATACCACCATCACCACCACCACGATCACCACCACCACCATCACCACCACCACCACCACGATCACCACACACCATCATCATCACCACCACGATCACCACCACCACCACCACCACCACCATCACCACCACCACACATCATCATCACCACCACCACCTCCACCACATACCACCACCACGATCACCACCACACACCATCATCATCACACACCATCATCACCATCATCACCACCATCACCACCACCATCACCACCACACACTATGATCACCACCACCACCATCACCACCATACACCACCATCACCACCTCTCCCTCTTCTTTCCAACAACCATTTTCTTTAGATTTCCTTTGTATGCCTTTAGTACTGTATTTTATCAACTCTAAGATGCCACTTATTGTAAGATGCACTATTCTTTTATGCACTGCCAATAATGCATGGCATCCCATCTATGTAAGCTGGAGCCCAATTTCAGGAATGAGAAAATGTGAAAAAATGTGGCCATTAAAATCAAGGAAATGCCCTAGCCGGGTTGGCTCAGTGAATAGAACATTGGCCTACAGACCAAGGGCCCTGAGTTTGATTCTGGTCAAGGGCACATAACTCTGTTGGAGGCTCCTCCCTGGCCCAGGGCCTGGTCAGGGCATGTGCAGGAGGTAACCAATCAATGTCTTTCTCTCACATTGATATTTCTGTCTGTCTTTCCCTCTCTCTTCCACTCTCTGTAAAAATATCCTTGGTGAAGATTTAAAAAAAAGTCGAAAGCATGCTTAATTGTGGACTATGCCTTTGGCATAAATCTGGTGTTCAGACCATTACTACAGTGAAAACACCTAACATCACCTGGTGGCAATTAATCAATGTGTTTCTCTCACATCGATATTTCTCTCTGTCTTTCCCTCTCTCTTTCACTCTCTCTAAAAAATCAATGAAAAAGTTTCTTCAGGTGAGGATTTAAAAAAAAAAAAAGGAAAGGAAAGGAAAGGAAAAGGATTACACCAAACTGTTATTATTGGCAGATCAATGATTTTCTATAAAAAAATAAATTGAAAAATCAAGGAAGTAGGGTATAGCCATACCTGTCACAGTGGATTGTAGTGGTGTGTCTGTCTTCCACCATAGGGGGTGATCATTAGGTCCCCACCATGGGCTGGATGCTGTTCTGTCATGTGTGTGTGTGTGTGTGTGTGTGTGTGTGTGTGTGTGTGTACCCCCAGCACTGTGTGGTGCACGTGTCAACATCTGACCCAGCAAAGTTCATAAAAGGGATGGATAAGAGGATATGTTTCTAAAATTACCTTTTAAAATCCTAGTTGAGATTTTAATAAAACCTTACCTTTCTCCTTGCTTCTATTTCATTTTCTTTGAAAAGAAAGAGATCTTTGAAAAAGATCTTATATGGTCTTCCCTTTTTGATTGACTGATCGGTTCCTCTATCTATTAAGAAAAAAAAGAAGAAAGAAGGAAAAACTTCTGTCATCTCTCCTCTGCTAACCATCTGGCTCCCACCAACCAGGGGAGAGAGTGGGATCCATGGGAGGAAGGTCCAATCAGCCAGTCGCCTCTCAACTGGATGTGGGGCCTGGATCTGGGAAGCAGGAGCCATAGGCCATCTGTCTGTTTCCCATGGCAGTGAGCACAGTGCTTAGCAATTCATGGGGCATGAGACTATATTTGTGGTGTAAGTAGATAGGGGGCCTGTTACAGGATGGTGGGATCATATTTTGAGGTATTATCATGTTGATTCTTCCCATCCCTACAAATACACCCACCATTACCCTTGCACCACTATTTCTGCCACAATACACATATCCAAAACCCTTATAGAGATCCTCAGGCTAGACCAGAGTCCTAAAAAAAGTCAAAGATGACGAGTGCTGGCGAGGATGTGGAGGACTTGGACCCTCATGCACTGCTGGTGGGAGTGCAAAATCGTGCAGCCACTTTGGAAAAGAGTCTGGCAGTTTCCCAAAAAGTTGAACACAGAGCTGCCATATGCTCTAACCATTCCCCTCCTAGCTACTAGTATATACCCAAGAGAAGTCAAAACATTTGTCCACCCAAAAATGTGTACATGAAGGTTTACAACAGTTAACTTTGCTAAATCATTCACCGTTCTTGGCAAAGAAATATAAATTCTTTAGGAAAACAGAGATTGTTCAATACATGTATTCTACTGTTCTGAAACTTGTGTTTGTTTTAGTTAGGAATATATTTAGGAGTTCTTTTTACATCAGCATTTATATATTTTTCTCATTAAAAGGGAATAGTGCCCTGGTCAGTTTGGCTCACTGTGATAGAGCATTGGCCTGCAGACTGAATGGTCCCAGGTTTGATTCCTGTCAAGGGCACATGTCCAAGTTGCGGGCTTGATCCCCAGTGTGGGGTTTGCAGGAGGCAGCCGATCAATAATTCTCTCTCATCATTGATGTTTCTATCGCTCTCTCCCTCTCTCTTTCTTTCTGAAATCGATAAAAAAATATATTTTAAAAAAAGGAATAGCTATCTAGTACCCCACTTCTTGGATGCATCATACTTTATATAACTAATCCCATACCAATATGGTTGATCCTGGCCTTTTGCTATTATAAACAATGCTGAGATGACTATTCTTGTACACACCTTTAAGTACTTATGCAAACACATCTGCAGACTAAATTGCCGACGTGGCCTTATGTTAGGCAAAGTGGTTTCTGGTGCTTGCCATGCCCAAGGCCATCTTAAGTAGCAAGTTGCTCTCAGAAAACAACAGTTCACCCTGGAGGGGGTTCGCCTTCATCATCTGGAAGGTCCACTAAGTAGGTCCCTTAAGTTGTTTAATGCTTTGGAAAATACACCTTATAACAAGCACAAGTCATTTAGCTACAAACCACCTGGGTTCCTGGAGGCTGCATACATCAAGCCCCCATCCCCTTCTGGGTGCAGAGATCCATCTTTTTGCTGATGCCCAAGACTCTTTTCTGTCCATAAGTTCCCTTAATAAACTCTTTAATTCTGGAGTTGTCAGCCTCTATTTTTAAAAAATATTTTTTATTGATTTTTTTACAGAGAGGAAGGGAGAGGGATAGTTAAAAACATCGATGAGAGAAACATCTATCAGCTGCCTCCTGCACGCCCCCTACTGGGGATGTGCCCGCAACCAAGGTACCTGCCCTTGACTGGAATCAAACCCGGGACCCTTGAGTCTGCAGGCCAGTGCTGAGCCAAACCAGTTAGGGCGTCAGCCTCTATTTTTAATCTTAGCCTGTCCTCCTTGGGAGATCGGTTCCAATATACCTTAGGAAATTTTCCAACACTCTATCGAAATTCTTTTCAAATAATTTGGTGGGCCTGACCAGTGTGGCTCAGTGGTTGAGCATTGACCTATGAACCCGAAGGTTACGGTTCAATTCCCAGTCAGGGCACATGCCCAGGTTGTGGGCTCCATCCCCAGTAGGAGACATACAGGAGGCAGCCAATCAATGATTCTCTCTCATCATTGATGTTTCTATCTCTCTCTTCCTCTCCCTTCTTCTCTGAAATCAATAAAAAATATATTTTAAAAATAATAATTTGGTGGTCTATTCTATAGGAATAGAGCCCGTAATTCTAACTTGGCACATGGGCACCCAGAGTAGAGACTATATATTTCAATCTCCCTTGGGGCTGGATATAGCCATATCAGACCAAGCTCTGGGCAAGGGGATGTCAAGAGAAGTGGTGAGTGCAACTTCTAGGAAGTGTCCTAAAAGGGAGAGACATGCTCCTCCCCTCCCCTTTTCTCCTCCTGGCTGGCGGGAATATGGGTGGGTGTGATCGCTGGCACAGAAGCAGCCACCCAGGATCAAGGATGCAGGCCAGTGACAGCTTGAAGATGCCCAGCCCTGATGAGAGCAATATGGACCCTGGGATGCTTAGGTCCAGGCTTTGCTACCTAAGAGAGAAATAAACTTCCATCATGTTTAAACCCTCTTGTTTCTCATATTTTCTGTCATTTGCAGCCAAATCTTTGCATTCTAAATACAGATCGGGCCAAATTTCCTCCAAAGAGAATTCCTATAGGGGGCCTGTTACCCATAACAAACATGTTGTTACCCAATTTTAAAATCTTTGACAAATTTATAAGTGAAAAAAAGTTATTATTATATACTGATAAATACTAATTCCTTGAATACTTGTAAAGAAGTGGAAGGGTAAGAAGAGAAAGGTTGGGGAAGGAAAGAAGAGGACAGATTTTCATAAAGCATAGCTATGCATTTCATTTATCATCCTATATAATAAAAGCCTAATATGCAAATTGTCCCCTCAGGTGGTTGTTTGACTGGGAGTTTGACCACTCGCTATGACATGCGCTGACCAGCAGGGGGTGGTGCGTAACATGGCTGGCATTGGTGACGCGGCACTGGCTGCGAGTGGCAGTGGAGGCACTGCCAGCCCCAATGGACCCGGATGAGGGTGGGATGGTAGAGCAAGTGAACGGGCTGTGCCAGGCCAAGGTGGGGTGCCAGGTAGGGATATGGGGCTGCGGGGCTGCGAGGCTAGGGGCACGAGCTGGGGCCCGATCCCCACAGGCCACCCTGAATTCATGTAACGGGCCTCTAGTAACAAATAATTAAATTAATGGTTTTATGTCATGAAAGACTGGCGATCTTGCTAAATGCAGCAGTTCAATGTGGTTTGAGAATTGAGAAGTAGAAGAGAACTTTCTTAGCAGGTAGTTTATAAGTTCTTTGCGTAGAGACCATGTCTGACGATTACTGGGTAGCACACTTCTTTTCTTACTCTCCCAGCCCGCTATGGAGACTAACCATACTAGGCACAAAGCAACAACTCATGGACTGATTTTTTCCTCACCTTCAGAAATCAGCGATATCGGCCAAAGGTATGATGACATTTTGTCTCCTGGCCCTGTCCAAGAAAAGAAAATACATTTAAAAATCCTATAAACTTTGCATAAAGCCACTAAATTCAATTGCCAGTAACTCCCAAATAGGCTTTATCTTATTTATTTATTTATTTATTTATTTATTTATTTATTTATTTATTTTCTGCTTAATCCTCCCCCGAGGATATTTTTTCCATTGATTTTCAGAGAGTGGAAGAGAGGGCGGGGGAGAGGGAGAGAAACATCAATGTGAGAGAGACACATGGATTGGTTGCTTCCTACACAAACACCGAACCTACAACCCAGGTATGTGCCCTTGACCAGAAATCAAACTTGAGACCCTTCAGTGTGTGGGTCAATGCTCTAACCACTTAGCAACATTGGCCAGGGCATAGGCTTTATTGCTTTTAAAAGCAGTGCATACACAAAGTCTTTGACCCAGCAATTCTACTTCTAGGAACTTATCGCAAGAAAATAATCAGATCAGTGGGCAAAAAGTATGTACAATAATGTTTATTGCAATGCTATTTATTTATTCTTTTTAATCCTCACCCAAGGATACTTTTTCATTGATTTTAGAGAGAGTGGAAGAGAGAGGGAAGTATCGATGTGAGTAAAAAGGGCTGGTGAGAAAAATTGATTGACAATCTGTTGGGTTGAGTCTTGTAGGAGATTTTCTTAAATTTCCACTTTGCACCTATCTCCACTCCTAAGATTCTGCTCACCTCTTTCTTGTCCTACTTTTGCTCCTTCAATCCTTCCGTCCATCTGAATTCACTCTCCTCCCCATCCTCACTCCTGTTCCATTTATTCATTAAGTCTATCTGCAATAAGCACCTTATCATGGGTTCTGACACTTTTTCACTCATAGAAAAAGTGGATGTTCCCGTTCCTCTTCACCAACTGTTAATAGCAGGTATCTGTTCTAATGCCACCTCTCCAGTAATTCATAGAACATTTAAATAGGATGAATAGTCTCTAAAAGTTGTTATATTTCTGTACTTCTATATATGTTAACCCCCCCACTGATTAATGAACTGATTGGCGAAGAATATATGAGAGAAGAAGAGAATCAGCTATTCCTAGGAAGGGATTATAAAGTGCTCTGAACTAAACCAATATGATGTACCAACCAGTAAAAAAAAAAAAAAAAAGTCAAAGCTGGTGAGTGTCTTTGTTGTGCAAAATAAAAATAGCATGGTGACTATGCAATGGCTCAGTATCAAAGGAGAGGGAAAATGTTGAACTCCATAGCACATGACTGAAAATTCACATCTAAAACACATATTCAAGTCCACCTTCCGTCAGCTGAAGAAGATAAAGAGCTTAGAACAATCAGGGATTTAAACTGTTGCTGTGTGGTTGCAAACCATCACTTTTAGACATGGCATAGGCTAGTGGCTAAAAGCATGGACACTCATTCTGCTCCTTAATCCTCACACTTCAGTTCCTGCTGGGACTGTTAGGTGAGTTAACATATGCCCCGCCCCGCGGACAGCATCAGGTGCCAAGGAGAAAGCATGCTAAGGAGGGGCGGTACCCGGTGTGTTTGAGAAATAGCAAGGACACTAGTGTCACAGAAGCACAGTGAATGAAGGGGAGTGACAGATGAGGTGAGAGAGAGAACAAGGGCCCTGAGGGCCATTTATTCAGGGAAATGAGAATCGTAAAATGAATCACTCTGACTGCTGAGCTGAGAAAAGACTATAGAAGGAGATGGGAGTCCAGTAGGGAAGACAAGAGATAATGGGGTCTCAGGATAGTAGTGGAAGTGGTGAGAGGTGGTCAGATTCTAGATAAATCTGGAAATTAGACCTACAGAATTGGCTGATGGTTTGGATGTGAGGTATGAGATAAAGAACCCAGGAAAGAAAGGATGGAGTTGCCACCAATAGAGACAGAGAAGGCTGTGGGGAAAGGAACAGTTGGCAGGATCAAAGCTTCAGTTTGGAACTTGCTAAATCTGAGATATTTATTAGACATCTCAGGAACCTAAATGTAAAGTACACTGTTCTTTCCTGCAAGTATCATGCAGGTTGATTTTTTAAAATTTTTGTATTCCTCTAACATTATGCAATTATATGTGGTCACTGAGTCAGGTCCTTTTATAGGTATAACAGGAGTAGCATCTGTGGAAAGAACCTGGCCTTTGGGGTCAGCTTTGAATCCTGCCTTTGATTCTTATCAGCTCTTTGTTTCCTTAAGCCTCTCCAGTGAACTCAGTGCACCCTAGGTTCTTCTGTCAAGTATGGATTCTACCACCTTTCCTACAGGCTTGTTGCAATTTTCAAATACAGATAATGTATGCAAAGTGCTTAGTCATAGCAGGCTGATAGGGAAATATAATTGCTCATATGGTCTTCAAGGTAGATATCTGGGTGTGTCCTCTTTCTTGTCTTGTGAATAACTACCAGCATTTGAAAAGAATAGGAGGGATAACTGACAACTAGCTTTTGTGAGAAACTCTGAATTAAAGTTCTTGAAACCAGGGTCATTGCAATGTCAATGCAATTTGGGGAATCTGTCACAACTTAGTGCAGATCCTTATCATTCCAAGCTTCTGGGAAGCAGAGAAAGAGGAGTGGAGATTTATAATGCCTGACCCTAAGTCCTAGGCCAACACTACATAAATGGAACAATAACAATATCGGCCAGATATTATTCGATGAAGTTTGGGTTTGAATTTCTCAACAACTCTTACAAACTCAAAAAAAAAAAAATGGATTTTCAGATTCCCTCAATATGAGATAAAGAATTTTATTTCCCAGATGCAAATGAAAATTTAGACAGATTCTCTCAGATCTTTCAATTTTATTCCACTTCCTTCCCACCCACTTGGACAAATACTAACAGAAAGGGCTGTGAACTGTGTCCTCTCTCTAGACCAGACCTAGCACTTTTTTGTTTACCCGAGAGCTCGGAGCCACAGGTCCTTGGCCTGCCGGATGACCATCCTGTGTGATCAGGTCAGAAGCAGGTCACAGTGATGAGGCAATTACCTTCAGCCTGACCTTTAAGGCCCCGCTGGCGTCACACTAGCTATTTAGCGTGGACTTTTCTATTGACATTTTTGACTGCTCCTTTTGCAAACTGAAAAAAAAAATGACTGGAGGTCAAGTGGAAGGAAGATGGGGGAAAAGAAATCAGCCCATGTGAGTCAGATGACGTGAAAAGGACTCTGTAAACCAACAGGTGCTATAGGGATGTTGACTATTACTAGGGAGGAACCTGATCTTACCTCTATAATTAACAGCGACCAGGGAGAACGACAGTGCACTCTCTTCCTTTTTGCTTCCGCAAACCTCTTATTTGCAAGAGCTTTTCAGGCCATACTGTTTATCTTGACTGTAATTGAGTGCCCGCAGTTCACCCAAAGATATAAATCCCCTTAAAAAAAAAAAGTACAGTTTATTTTAGACTTGCCAAGAATTTGTAAGCTGTAAGTACCTGGTGCATTCTGTGAAGTCAGGAGAGAACCTATTACTATTGAAATCTAATCTTTAACTTAATTTACCAGAAGACAAAGGGCAGGATTAAAATAAACTAATAGTCATAATAATAATAGCTATGACTTATTTAGAGAGAGGCACTGGGCTAAGTGACTTACATTCCATCGTATTTAAAGCTCAAACAAGTCCATGAAGTAGAAACAATGATCCCCATGATATGGATGAGAAAACTGAGGCTCAGGGAAATTAATTTTCCAAAGTCAAATAGCACATAAGAAACAGAAATGGGATTAAGACAAGTTTATTGAACCCCAAAGTCTTCTATTCTCCTATGATTTCATTCCATCCTTTATAATTGCATAAATCTGCAAATATTACTTATAATTGCAAAACGTTACATTTGAGTCTTTAGCAGAAATTTTATAATATAAAATTTTAATATTTTTCTATGAATTAGTGTCTCTGTGTTTCTATTTTCCACTATTTCTACTTTTCTCTATGCCTCTCTCTATATAGTCTACCTTTCTTTTTAAAATGTGTATAGACACACATATCTGTTTGTGTCTGAGCTATTATGAATGATCTGTGGATTTTTTTCCCTTTTGGGTCTCTTTTACCCACATTGTCTACTGAGTTATTCCCTCCCTGCCTTTTTTTTTTTTTTTTCTTGCTTTATTCTCTTTTCTACCGGACTGGTCCCTCTCTTTTATAAAAACAATATGAAGCTAAAGTATAATCTTATTTATTGCATTCATCTAAAGGAATTTTTACTGTATGTACTCTGTACCTTAAAGTGACACTAAAGTGACTTTTATAGTTTGTTTTACAGCTCTGCCTGCTTTCAGGGTATGTTAGTGTAACCCTAAAGTGTCTTCCTTTTGGTTGTGGTTTGTGCTGGGCAGGGAAAGTGCCCTTGCAGGCCTAAGACAAGCTTCTACTAAAAGAATATGCGTCAGTAAAGTAATTAAGAAACTCCAAACCTTTAAAAACCCCGCCCGACTGTTTTCACAGCAACTGACAGGCAGGAAGTCTGAGACGTAGATGAGAATTACAGACCACCTTCCTTAAACAAGCTTGATTCTGTCTCCAACCTTGGATGCAAATCGAGGGGTTAGCCCGACCAGATACAGTTAGGAGTGCGGGCGACACAGAGCTGAAACCTGTCTCACCTCAAGGAGTTTGGATCCAGGAGCCTATTCAACCAATCCTTCTAGAAAAGATTTCGGGGGGCGCGGGCGGGGAGGAAGGTGGGCGGAGGTGCCAATCGATTCTCTAGTCTCCGCTCTCTCCTCCCTCATCCTGGTCCCCCTTCATCTGGGGACCGTCTGGAGGGATCCCGGACTGGAGCTGGCCAACCGAAAAGTGCCTGGCACCCGCCACCCCGCTTCACGCTTCGCGGCCGCGCGGACCCAGGAGCGACCCCCCACTGCACCTCCTCCTCTCCGCCCCCGGGTTCCTCTGCGGCGGCCCTCCGCGTTCCGGACAGCCCCCAGCCCCCTGGGCAGCGGTTCCCCGCATCCGGTCCCCTCCCGGGGCCCCGTCCCAGGTTCCCGCACCTGCCTCCACCAGGTTTCTCCCCACTTTACCCACTCCGGTGCCCTCGCCCACGGCGACTCCCTTCCACCTGGCCACGCGATTGTCGTCGCAGCCCACCTCTCTCTCTCCCGGCGACCGAACTTCGGTTTCTTTGTCGGTTAAGTAGGGGAAATAATCTGTACCACATTTACCCGAACGTGGCAAGGCGACCAAACAAAGAGGAGGTTCATTATAACGTTGATTATTTTTTAAAAATATATTTTTATTGATTTTAAAGAGGAAGGGAGAGGGAGAGAGAAACATCAATAATGAGAGAGAATCATTCATGGGCTGCCTCCTGCACGCCCCCTACTGGGGATCCAGCCCGCAACCTGGACATGTGCCCTTGACCGGAATCAAACCTGGGATCCTTCAGTCCGCAGGCCGAGCCTCTATCCACTGAACCAAACCGGCCAGGGCTCTACCATTGACTATTAATCAACATTCTGATCATTGGTACTATTATTGCCATCGCCAAGGTTTGGGCGAGTGGGGGAAGCGCGCGTACGTCCTGGGTTTGGAAGGGCTGCGAGCGCCCGCCCCTGCTCCACCCTCCGGCCCGGCGGGCGGCGCCGCCTGCGGGCCTGCACCCTCCTCCGCTGTCCCTCCCGCGGCCACTGCCTGCTGACCGTCTCGCGAGCCGCGGCGCGCGGCGACATGGCGGGCGACCACCGCCTCCTGCTGGAGAACGCGCGGCAGGTGGTGCTGGTGTGCGCCCGCGGGGAGCGCTTCCTGGCGCGGGACGCGCTGCGCAGCCTGGCGGTGCTGGAGGGCGCCAGCCTGGTGGTGGGCACGTAAGTGGCTGCGGGTTGGAGGGACCCGTCCGACCGGTCCTAGCTGGCCGCTTTTTCTAGAATGTGTGCGCTGTGGAGGGAAACCGGGTAAAAGCTTTCCCGAACCCGGCGAGACATTGGCTGGACTGCCTTTTAGGAGCCTGTTGCTAACAGGTTTGACGGTCTCTGGTTGTCATTCGGTGGAAAAAAACGGCACTCAAGCTGCACATGGCACTGGGACGCCTCTGCTGATAAAATATCATTGTCCAGCAATCAGAAGGGGTTGGGGCTCTTTCCAGGGCTTCTTGAAGTGTGGCCAAGGGGCCACCTGCGTCAGATGGCCTGAGATTAAATAAGTAAGTAAGTAAATAAATAAATAAATAAGAAGACAGATTTCAGACCGGCCACCTCCCCGCTACCTTCATCTCCAGATCCATTTTTTCTTTTCATCCCCAGCATCTCCGTGAGTGGAGTTCTGAGACCTGAATTTTTATAAATACCTCTTCCACTCCTTTCTTCTGTGCACTAAAGCTTGGAAACTATACGGCAAATGTTAGGCAAACGTTTCAGTGGTTCTTAACCTTCTGGCCCTTTAAATACGGTTCCTCATGTTACCCAACCATAAAATCACTTTCGTTGCTACTTCATAACTGTAATGTTGCTACTGTTATGCATTGTAATGTAAATATCTGATATGAAGGATGGTCTTAGGCGACCCTTGTGAAAGGGTCATTGGACCCCCAAAGGGGTCGCGACCCACAGGTTGAGAACCGCTGGTTTAGATGGTGATGGTTTGGGGTAATAGGAAATTACGGTTCAGCCACCAGAAAACAAGGGCATTTTCAATTATTTTCCTTAAACCTTCTGCACTTCCTGCTAGAAGTGAATAACAGAACAGCCAGTTTGGGAGGGCGGGCCTGGGGTGGGAATAAGGGTTGGACGCCAGTTTGAATTGGAGAGCTACGTGGCAGGGCTTGTGCAAGAGCAGTCAGTTAGTATCACCTCGTAGCTGAGCTGCTTAGGGTTGTGTAAGAGTTCAACTTTTAGGGACTGTGTGTTTCTAATTAACAAAGGGATCCAACCATTTCCAGCGTTACTGTCAAAATCTGTTAAAATCAGTTAGCGGAATTGCACAAAAGTAAGAATCCAAGACTAGCTGATGGCCACAATCTGGAGTCCTGAGGATTCAGGCCCCCACTATCTTGCTCTGTTGTGCAAGACCCTTTTGCTCCAGTCACTCCATCATCCCAGGGGGCTGCTCAATCTCTCATGGTGTCTATATTTCCACTAGGAAAGAGGAAGAGAAAGCAATCCCATTGGCTAAACTTAGTCACATGGCCACACCAGGTTGCCAAGAGACTGGGAAATGTATCTTTATCTGGGTGATCATGTGTCCAGCTAAATTTTAGGAATCTAGCACCTTGAGAAAAGGGAACATTGGTCTCAGAGAACAACTAGCATTCTCTGCTACACATGAGTTGACTTTTTGCCTTACAGGTGGCTAGAGCCACTTTCCGAAAGACAGAACTTCAAAAAAGAAATACAGTAAATATTGACTGACCCCAAGAGACATCTATAACATATTTTAAATCATTAGTCAGATTTCTCACAATAGTTCCCCAAACACTAGTAATTATTCCTTGATTTTTCTTCAGGGATGGGTTGATAAAAGCCATCGGTCCTGCTGATGTTATTCAAGAACAGTTTTCTGAAGAAACGTTTGAAGAAAGAATTGACTGTTCTGGGAAATGCATCTTGCCAGGTATCAACCTCTCTTCAGTAAAACCCCAAATTCAGTTTTAGTAAAATAAAAAAAGAGTAGTAGCTTGTTTTAAAGAGGGTCCTACAATGATATTAAAATATAATAATTATAATTTATCTAATTTCTACTATTGAATGGCTAGCTGCTTTACAAACATTTTCACATTGAATCCTTTAACTGCCCTGTAAGGTAAGATCATTATGGGCATGTTACAGATTAGAACACTGAAGTTCAGGGGTGAAATATCTTACCCTTGATTGCTACACAGGTAAAGGGCAAGCTGGGACTCGGACTCATCCATTCATTCCACTTCTTCCCATTCACATAATGCAGAGAGACCAGGTGTGTTGTGTTTAGGTTAAAAAACTGTGAGAAGAATTTTATTAATGTATTGTGTAGGGAGGGCAAACAAGGAAAACTGCTACTTCCACTACCAGAATATACTTTAAATAAGAATAGAATATGCAACAAAGGACCCATCTCTAGATGGAAAAAGGAAAGAAAAATCCCTAGAGATTTCACTGACGATGTATCTTTGGAGATTGACAACAGAATCAGCTTATTTACCATTCCCTCCTATATGATCTATGTTTTGTGGCTTTGTGTAATGATCTGAAACAAGTTTCACAAACTCTGAGTTCTGTGCAAACTTAGAAGCTAATATTTATCCATTTCAAGTGTGTATTGTGTATATCTGATAGAGCTTCTACCTTTTGGCTCTTGGGAGATAGAAGATAAAGCCAGGGTGAAACCTTATGAGAAAGCACAGAATACAATAGAAAGTGATCTGAATAAGGACTTTTGATTTTACTCCAAATCAGAACCCACTCATCAGCCACTTGATCCATTAGGTATTTTACATAACCTGGAAAGACACACTTTTCTGAATTGTACCAGGGTAAACAAAAGTTCCAAGTGATTGCTTTATAGTTTCTCTTTAATTAAAATATATTTCTTTCTTGAAGAAAGGTTTATCTTTCTGATTTCATATTTTTCTTTCTCAAGGTTGACAGTAGGGATTGTATGATTCTGTTTTCACACCCAGACTATCACCTTGGTGATATGGTCATTGGTTTTGCTCAACTCAGGGTTGACATCCTATTTCAAAAGCTCGCTTGGTGAGCATGAGCTTAATGGGCAAAAGGAGCTGTATTTTTTTAAAGGAATATTTTCATCTTGTTGAGTCACCCTCCTCTTTTAGAGCTGGCCTCTAAAAGACAAATTCTTCCTCTTCCACCCCCTCCAAGATGGCTGACCACCCTCATGCTTTCCAAAGAGCAGGATGTGTATTGGCCCTGCTACCTAAGGGCTTTCTGATTCTTAACTTTAAAAATGATTTGATTTCTTGATTACAGGTTTGGTGGATGCACACACACATCCAGTATGGGCTGGTGAGAGAGTTCACGAGTTTGCAATGAAGGTAATTGCAATGAATGATTGCAAATCATAATGAAGCATAAACAAACAGACAAGTCTTTTTATAAAGAGTCTGTGGGCTGTCAGGCTTTGCAACATAGATTTGACATTGTGTCTTTGCTTATGTGTCTTTTAAGAATATTTTCACTGGCCTGGACTATGGAAAATAAATTAGAACAAAACTAACTATTTTATAACTGTCCCAAATCTTTATACTATGCACAGGGATAACAATCGCTTTAAGTATAACAGTTTTCAAAAAATTTTAACTGTAGAATCTTCATTCTAACAGCGCTGAGCTGCCTTGCTCACTACTTTCTCCTCTCTTTTCCTTCCCCCAACCCATCCCACCAGCTCTGGGAGCCTTTGAAAAGGCTCCAGGAAACAATTTGAAAATCACCATTCATTAGGGTCAAACCAGGAAAAATATATTGCTCATAACAAAAATAAAATACGTGTCATGTTGTTCTCATTTTTTCCAGAAAAAAATGAGATTTATTAAGAAACATAAAAATATCAGTCATTAATAAGATGTAGACCCTCAAATCGCTAGTTGGAGCCAATTTTACGTTGTTTGTTTTTAGCAGAATTTAGCTTTTAGAGCAGTTTTAGGATCACAGCAAGACTGAGCGGGAGCTACAGAAATTTTCCGCATACCATCCATCCACCACCCCAGTCTTCCCCATTTTCAACTCCTCCAGCAGAGTGGTACATTTGCTACAATGGGTGAACCTACATTGACACACATTATCACCCAGAGTCCATAGTTTACATTACCTTGGGTTTGGACAAATGTACAATGACATGTACCCACCATTGTGGGATCATACAGAGTAGTTACACTGCCCTCAAAATCCTCTGCACTCCGCCTGTTCATTCCTTTCTTCCGCCCACCCCTGGCAACCACCGGTCTTTATACTGTCTCCATATAGTTGGAATTATACAGTATGTAGCCTTTCCAGGTTGGCTTTTTCCTTTTGGTGATACCCACTTGAGTTTTCTCCATACCTTTTCTTCACTTTGTTTCTGAGAAAGTCTGTATACTAACAGCTAAATTGCATTATTTAGGAAAAGAAAAAATTCTCAGATATTGTGTACCTTCCTCAACACACTAGAGCTGCTTTTAAGACTTCTTTATTAAATCACAGGATTTCAGAGCCAACTTTTCAGAGCCAGGTTTCTAAAAAGCAACCTTAGAGCTTTGCAATCCAGTTCTCTCATTGCATAGACGTGGAAAGTGGGGCCCACAGAGGGAAGGGTGTCCATTGCGTTCACCAGCTCACCATGGCAGAACCCAGATGAACATGGCCGAGACCCCAGGCAGGAAGACTGCGTTTGCCCCACACTCCTGCTGCCCAGAGTAACAGGAGCCCAGTGGGATCCCACAAAGAGCCTCTTCATTTGCTTGAGCCACAGAGGTCAGGTCCCAAACTCTTGTGGCCAAATACTGAGGTCTCTTTGCTGGAGATTTGAATGGCTGCAGTGGGGCCTTCCCCTTGGGGCCTTTGTTTCCTTAAAGGTGCTGAGACATGGGCAGAGATTTAACTGGTATACACTGGGTAGATTGGATTGTTAAAATACTGAAATACTTTTGTACCCGGTGGGAAATTGCCGCTGCTGCCCTGAGGCCAGAAGTCTCCACCACATCTCCCATCTCTGCCATTCCAGTATTTCTCTGGGAATTGCCTGCCCCCACCCCTTTTCTGATTGGCTAGTCACTACTAGCATAGAGATTGTGAATCGTTTTGAATACCCCTCCCCGCCCCCCGCCCCCCGTGCAGGTAGGTTCTGCAGACCTGCCTACAACCTCCCTGCATTTGCTCTGCCTAACGGTGAGCTGAGCGTTGTGTTCAGTTGGCAGGAGCCACATACATGGAAATCCACCAGGCCGGAGGAGGGATCAACTTCACCGTGGAGCGCACGCGCCAGGCCTCGGAGGAGGAGCTGTTCGGCTCCTTGCAGCAGCGGCTGCAGTGCATGATGCGGGCGGGGACCACGCTGGTGGAGTGCAAGAGCGGCTACGGCCTCAACCTGGAGACCGAGCTCAAGATGCTCCGCGTGATCGAGCGCGCCCGGCGGCAGATGGCCGTCGGCATCTCGGCCACGTACTGCGGGGCTCACTCAGTGCCAAAGTAACCGCAGCCGATGGGACCGGCGTTTAACTCGGTTGGGCATTGAGGGGGCCGCTTTCCCCAACGGCGGCTCACAGCTTTAGCTCTTGCAGAGATCTGTAGAAATCCTTGGGAAGGTGTTCTGAGTCTGATGGTCAGTCAGTCATCTCACACATGGTTCTAGGAAGGTGACCCCCACCAGACCCATCACTTTGCTAGTCCCCTGATGGTGAAGGAAGAAGAGATGCTCACAACTCCTTGGGTTGAAAAAGAGAGATGAGAATGGCTGTCTCCTGCTGCATCTTGTGTCCTGGAATTTCTAGACCGGAAGGCAGTCCCGGAACTAAAAGATCCCAAAGAAATCCAGGACTTGGAAATTCACAAGCTACTCCACTGTCTCAGTGCAGTTTTAGGTTTTGACAACTTAGCTATATAAATGCTACAGGCTTGCAAAAAATTATTTGAAAAAAAAGAATTTATATATTTTATAAAATGTATTTCGTTTCGGGAACTCTAAAACAGAACATTTTCATGGTAATTTTGTGTTTACCATCTTCAGAGGAACTAAAGAAATTAACATTTAAATTTATTATTAAAAAGTGAAAACGAATTATGTAGAAAAGAAGCACAAGTACATACATACTTCATATTTCCAATTACGTTTATTGTATGTCTTTAGCATTTACATTTCTGAAATTATTAAAGCTTGAAACTGCCCTAAGACTTCTGGGAAGAGCCTGTCTATAGAAACAGATTTTTTGCAAATGGAGTACAAGGTGTGTGATGGCCTGTTTTTTGTGGGTTTTTTTTTTTTTTGGTAAAAGGACAGTGTAACATGGTAGAAAAGACTCAAACTTTGGAGTGGTAGCAGACCTGGGTCTGAATCCAGCTTAACTACTTCCAGTTGGGTGATTTTGAGGCATCTTCTAACTTTTTGAACATGAATTACTAATCTATAAAATAGCTACATAACACCCTATTTTATACAATTATCTTGAGAATTATATGTAAGTGCCCATCTCCTCTATCTACCCACCTGAATGGTTTTCACTGAATGAGAGGCTTCTATGTGCCAATTATGGGACTAAAGTTTTAGAGGTTTCTCCATCTGCCAATGAGCCTCTGAGGTCTGCGTCTTGGTGCCCAGTGATAAAGCCTGAGACTCAGAGTATGCCAAAGGACAGCTAAATCACGTGTCCAAAGAGTTAAGCAGCTAGCAAGTGGTAGAGCTCTGTGTGTATTTGACTTCAAAAGCCCAGCCCTTCCTAATATATAACTACCCCAGAATCTCATTGAGAATTTTGGGGCCTTCTACTAGCCTCTTCTTCCATGTCCCCAAATGGTGAGACAGGAAGCCTTAGGCAGATGCTTCTAGAAATAGTGTAGAGGAAGAAAAAGACAGGGTGATAGCTGGGGCCCAGGTAAGAGGCCTGCAGTTGGGTTGGCAGGGACGCCTTCAGGATGCCCTCTAGGTGCCCTTGTAAAGTAGATTCTGCTTTTTCAGCCAGATGACCTTGCCGGCATTCCCAAAGGCAACACCGGTGTGCCAGAATGGATGAGCCATTTGAGTCTCTGTGAATAGGGTCAGAGCATATAGAAGTCTTTATCAATACCTCTGCTGCGTAGGCATGTCACAATTGTTAATAGCTTTGATTCTTTCTGTACTTTTCTGAGGCTTGAGGTTATTTACCTACAGTTTCTCAGGTCTCCAAGCACCAAGAAACCCTTCTTCCAGTTAAAAAATATATTTGCCCATGGAAATGTTCTTTTCTTCCCTCAGAGGAAAAACTGCTACTGAAGCTGCTGATGACATCATCAATAACCACCTCCCAAAGCTGAAGGAACTTGGCAGAAATGGGCAGATTCACGTTGACAATATAGATGTGTTCTGTGAGAAGGGTGTCTTTGACCTGGATTCTACCAGAAGGATTCTTCAAGGTGGAAAAGATATAGGGTTACAGATTAACTTCCATGGGGATGAACTCCACCCGATGAAGGCTGCGGAGGTACAGTTGACTTTTGGCTTTTCCTTTGTCAACACTCAGGTTATGGAAAACTTACCTAGTTTGTTCAAAGACAGGAGCGGCCTTCTGAAAAGATAGGGAGAGGGGAAATTTGTTTGAACAATGTGCAGATTGCTCAGGTTGAGCCTTGGAATTCCTGACCTCTCTTAGAAATTTACTTTTTTGCTGTTTCGTTTGTTTGTTTTTGTTTTTTAAATTTCAGAGAGGAAGGGAAAGGAGAGGGAGAGAACCATTGATCGGCTGCCTCCCACACGCCCCTTACTGGGGAGCAAGTCCGAAACTCAGGCATGTGCCCTGAACGGGAATTGAACCGTGACCTCCTGGTTCACAGGTCGACGCCACTCCGGCCAGGCTGGTAATTTACTTTTATTATCACCTGCTGGTGATGTTAGTAGGAAAGAAGTACCTTTGTGATCTCACTGATTAAATCCACAACCTATTTTGGTTGGTACAGAAAGCCGTACTAGAGTCTATTAATTTCACATGCAGCTCCTAGGGTTTTCCGTGGCATCATTCAGATGAACGTGAGTGAAGCACACCATTCATAGCGAGGACATGATTTTCAAATCTATAAGTCTTACACAGATTCATTTATTTATGCTTTCAACAAATATTTGAGTGTCTAGTGTGTGCCAGGCACTGTTGAAGGCACGGAGAATTCATCAGTGAATAAGACAGCTCTTGAGTGGAGTGAGGCACTAAATGGACAACTTCCCTTGGGTATAAATACAGATGTAGATACCCCACATGTGTCTTAACCACATGTCCTGCTTGAGCTTTTAAAATCACTTCCAAATTGTGCCCTGTGTTTCCTGCCCCAGTGAATGACACCATTATCTATTGCCTAAATCAAAAACCCAATCATTTGACTCCTCCCTCCCCTTCACCTACCACATTTCAACCAACCAACAAGTTCTGCCAATTTCCTCCTGCATATCTCTAGGTCCACATCTCTTCACCCCACGGCCTGGGTCCAACCACCATCAGCTCTCACCTGGATTCCTGCAACAACTGCTCTTGCCCCCAAGCTTGCCTCCACTTGAATCTGTTTCTGTAATCCATCCTCGTAGAGTATCTATCCCTCCTCTCTATTGCTTAAAACGACCGAAAGGCTTACCATTGCTCATAAGGTGAATTCCAAACTCCTTATATGTAGGCTTGCCAGGATCCAGCCCTAGTTTACTTCTCTATCTTCCTTTCTCTCTCCTCCCCATTTTCACCACCTTCATCCTGCCTACGGTGGACCAGCCACATTAAACTACCAGCCCTGCACATATTGTTTCTCTAATCTGAACTCCCCCTTGTCCAATTAATTCTAACTCCCTTCCATGTTTCATCTTAGCCTCAGCTTCTCTGGGGTTCCCCCCCCCCCCCCCCGCAAAGCTCTCCAGCAGTGTGTTACAGCTCCTCCTGCACTTATCCCACTGTGTTGAAATTGCCTCTGCCATCCCTGCTGGACTGCAAACACTGAGGACTGCACCCATGTCTTACACAGACCTGTCCCTGGAGCTTAGTGCAGTGCCTGGCATACCCATGGCCTTTACTAAGTAAATAGTTGTTGAATATTTGTTAAGTGACACCTGGAAGGGGTGGTCAACAAGATACCTTTGGCCGTAGAGAGTGACTGGTGAATTAAATCAATAGAGGTCAATACCCGGGATGAGCAAATCAAGTTTGGAAAAGTGAGGGTGATTCCAAGGTCAGAAAGGAACTCTTCTGGGGAGCATAGTCTGTCCTGTGGTCCAGACACTCTTAGACCTGAGCCAGCTGCTGATGAGGGGCCTTTCCTGCCCTGGTGTTGGGGGGACTGCAGCTGCCCTGGGCCGCAGTGCAACGACAAATATTGTCTCCTCTTCTCTCCTTGGAATATGTCTTCTTAACATACCACTTTTCATCCTGGGCAGAGAGAGGGAGAGAGAGAGAGTAAAATTGTCAAGATGAGAAGAAATCCACGTTAGTGGTTCCATGATCCTCATAGCATTGCCTCTTGTTGGTTTTTTTCTGACAATGTAGCCAAACTTTCCATCTGGAGAGAACTCAAGCTCAAGGAGTATTCTCAAATTACACACATGATCCACATTTTTAAAGTTTGTTTTCTTAACTGATTATCTGCTTTCACTGAGAGCAATGGCATTCCAAGATACATTTTTCTTGTGATTTTATGATGCTATAATAGATTTTGTTATCAGTATTACTCAGTGTATTATTCTGATTCATAAGATCCATAACATTTTCTTTTTTAGCAAATGTCTTAAGAATGTCAGTAAGCATTTGTGATGACAAATAGTTATTAAAGCAGCACACTAGCTACTTTTCAAATGAATGTCCATCACGAACCTTTTATCCATTTTGGGGCCTGTGCTTGTGAAAGGTAGTTGACAGGAAATCTTCCTAAGAGAGTGCTGCTTATCTTGGCAGGAAAAGCAGTTTCATGGCACTTTATTAATTTGTTGTTGCTGTTGGTTAAATCTTTTTCTCTCTGTTCATTCTGCTTAGCTCGGGGCTGAGCTGGGAGCCCGGGCAATCAGTCACCTGGAAGAAGTGAGTGACGAAGGCATTGCTGCCATGGCAACGGCTGGGTGCTCCGCGGTTCTTCTGCCCACCACGGCCTATATGCTCAGGTGAGATCGACCTCACCCCCACACAAGAGCTGCACGTACACGTTGTGGAGACACAGACCTCCAAGATGCCTAACTAATCTCATTGTCCTTCCAAATCCCTTAATGCAGATCAAGAAAACTTAGCTCATGGAAGGTGCCAATTCAGGAATGATGTTCAGAAATGAATTCTCCTGAGGAAGGAGCTCAGAACTAAATTGACCTTCAGTGGTGGGCGTGTTGGGGATGGTGGCTCTTTCTTTTTCTTTTCTTTTAACTAGTTTTGGAGTTTCTTTTTTTTTCTTTTTTTCTTTTTTCTTTTCTTTTCTTTTTTTTTTAATTAAATCTTTATTGTTCAGATTATTACATTTGTTCCTCTTTTTCCCCCCCATAACTCCCCTCCTCCCAGTTCCCGCCCCACCCTCCACCCTCACTCCCCACCCACTGTCCTCATCCATAGGTGCACGATTTTTGTCCAGTCTCTTCCCGCATCTCCCACACCCCCACCCCTTTCCCCCCCAAGAATAGTCAGTCCATTCCCTTTCTATGTCCCTGATTCTATTATAATCACCAGTTCATTCTGTTCATCAGATTATTTATTCACTTGATTCTTAGATTCACTTGTTGATAGATGCATATTTGTTGTTCATAATTTGTATCTTTACCTTTTTCTTCCTCTTCCTCTTCTTAAAGGATGCCTTTCAGCATTTCATATAATGCTGGTTTGGTGGTGATGAACTCCTTTAGCTTTTCCTTATCTGTGAAGCTCTTTATCTGACCTTCAATTCTGAATGATAGCTTTGCTGGATAAAGTAATCTTGGTTGTAGGTTCTTGCTATTCATCACTTTGAATATTTCTTGCCACTCCCTTCTGGCCTGCAAAGTTTCTGTTGAGAAATCAGCTGACAGTCGTATGGGTATTCCCTTGTAGGTAACTGAGTTTCTTTCTCTTGCTGTTTTTAAGATTCTCTCTTTATCTTTTGCTCTTGGCATTTTAATGATGATGTGTCTTGGTGTGGTCCTCTTTGGATTCCTTTTGTTTGGGGTTCTCCGCGCTTCTTGGACCTGTAAGTCCATTTCTTGCACCAGGTGGGGGAAGTTTTCTGTCATTATTTCTTCAAATAGGTTTTCAATATCTTGCTCTCTCTCATCTTCTGGCACCCCTATAATTCTGATGTTGGTACGCTTGAAGCTGTCCCAGAGGCTCCTTACACTATCCTCGCATTTTTGGATTCTTTTTTCATTTTGCTTTTCCGGTTGGGTGTTTTTTGCTTCCTCGCATTTCAAATCATTGACTTGATTCTTGCGCTCCTCTGGTCTGCTGTCGGGAGTCTGTATAATATTCGTTATTTCAGTCCGTGTATGCTTAATTTCTAGTTGGTTCCCCAATATAACATCGAGGGTCTCATTAGTTTTCTTGTAGATCTCATTAAGTTTATCGGCGGCTTCTAAACAGTTCTTGAGAGACCTTAAAAGTGTGGTTCTGAACTCTATATCTTCCATTGACAATTTTGTCCTGTTGCTTTGTCTCCGCATTTTGTTATGCTTTCTTGGTGCACCCCCTAGTGGTCTTTGTTCGAAGTCTTATAGTTAAACCTTGATTGTTGTAGCTAATACCAGGGAGGGTTTGACCTCCAGGCCAAGTGGCTATGAGAATCAGCTGTGTCAGCAGTGAGAGAACTTCTGTCCTCTAGGGAGGTGCTAATCTAGCCTTTGCCTGAGGCTATCTGGCAAATGCCTTTGTGCAGGGCTTGGGCAGGGCGGGTCGCACAGGATCAACAGGGTGGGCCGGAGAGAGCAGTTATGGCGGCTCTCAGTCCTGTCCCCAGGGGCTCTGACTCTCTGAGTCCCAGCGACCGCTGCAAGCCTCGGAGAGAAAGCTGCACTCGCTCTGACCGAAGCCAGACAGTCCCGCTTCTCCCGTTTGAGTCTGGGTCCCTAAAGACTCGCCTGTATCTGGAGCTCAGAGTCTGCGACTCCCTCCCGATTGAAAACGCCAACCGCGCCCTCCGCCGCCAGCCCGCTCGCGCACTCCGAACCTCAGAATTTGACTTCAGCACTGCGCCTCCTCTGAGTGTCCGTATGCGTTTCTCTTTCCTCCTAGTTGTAGGACTTCCACTCAGCCAGCGTTCCTGTGGTTCTGGGTGATGTCCCTTCCGTCTTTTAGTTTCACTTTTGAAGTAGTTGTTCAAAGCAGCAAACTTCGGCGTTAACCTATGCCGCCATCTTGGTTCTCCCGAGTTTCTAATTTAAAGAAAAATCAGTATGCATTACCTTTGTAATTAGAAAAAAATGGAGTAAGCTTTATACTTTAAAAGATATGCATAAGCCTTGACTGGGTGGCTTAGATGCTTGGAGTGTTGTCCCATACACCCAAAGGTTGCAGACTTGATCCCTGGTCAGGGCGCTTATGGGAGGCAACTAATTGATGTTTTCTCTTCTCTCTCTCTCTCTCTCTCTCTCTCTCTCTCTCTCTCTCTCTCTCTCTCCCTCTCTCCTCTCTAACAAAACAAACAAAAACATGCATAAGATATTAAGGATACTTAACAGTATTCAGAATCTGTATGAGCTGTTTTCTGAGAAGTTGAGTGTGGGTGCACAATCCTCATAAATCCTGGGGGTGAGAGGAAAGAGGAGATGTCTATTCTGTAAAAATCTCTCCAGGAACTGTGCTGTGTGCCCTCTGTGGATTGAATACATTTAGTCCATCTTGTGTAACTGCCATTGCTCTAACTCTACCAAATCTGAGACCCTTCTGACCCTTTCCTTTGTGCCACCTGCATAACGACCACAAGTTTGTGGTCAGGGAGGCCGGCATTCAAGAGACGTTTTATCCTTTTACAACCAGGTGCTTTCTGTGAGGTTGGGATACCTGGTTTTCAAGGCGGTGATTCAGCAGGTATGGCCTTAGCATAGTGGTTATCGACCTGGAGTGATTTTTTTCCCCTCCGGGGACAATTGTCAATGTCTGGAGACATTTTTTGTTTGTTACAATTAAGTGGTGCTACTGACATCTGATGAATAGAAGCCAGTGATTCTGCTACACATCCTACAATGCACAGAACAACTCCACAACAAAGAATTATCCAGCCCAAGAAATGAATTGTGCTAAGGTTGAAAAATGCTGTCTTAGGGATTGAAAAACAAGGCTTTGAGTAATGGTTATAAGGGAGAAGAAAGAACTATTTCAGTGCTTTCCTGAAACTTATTATGATCTTATACACATACATTAACGTAGACTACAATCAGGAAATATCAATCAATAATCACTTAACCTTGAGTTTCTGTTTCTTCTCCCAGAAGAAATAAGGGTTAGATATCCTAAGTCTCCTTCCATTTGGAACATCTATTCTGCAAAAGCTTCCATTCTGGATACTGACATCTTTTTTCCCCTCCCTTAGGCTGAAGCAACCTCGAGCCAGGAAGATGTTAGATGAAGGAGTAATAGTTGCTTTGGGCAGTGACTTCAACCCTAATGCCTATTGCTTTTCAATGGTAATTATTTTCAATATGCCTTTCAGAGCAGAGTATCAAACTTCTACCAAGCATATAAATTATTTTAAAATACTTCTTTTAAAATGTATCAAACATCAAAAAATATTTTCCTGTGTAACAAGAAAAAAAGATATAGATAGTAGTGTAATTGGATTTTTCTGCAGAAAGAAAGGAGAAAACGCCGTTTGCATTGTTTTCTGGTAGCCTTGGGCATTGTGGTTTTATAATAAGCCATTTTTTCCCTTGGAGAATAGAATAAGCTCAAAGAAGTTTTAGTGAGTAAGCATGGAGGGGAGCTTTATTTTCTATACTAAGTGGTCTTGAAAAGTTGTAAATAACTATTAAATACACATGGGGGTAATCTTGATAATAAAGGATTTTTTTTCTAAAGCATAAGAACCTTTATGTGTAAGTTTAAATGTTCCTATATCAATCAAGCCATTCCCACCTCCACATTTAATCACCATTATTTGTTGTGCTGTGTTGGAGAAATGTCCCAGGTAGCAGTTGCCCTCTTGTTACTTTCCTCTGACGCTTTTCTCTTCCATCTCAGCCAATGGTCATGCATCTGGCCTGTGTAAACATGAGAATGTCCATGCCCGAGGCCTTGGCCGCAGCCACCATCAATGCCGCTTATGCACTGGGAAAATCTCACACACATGGATCTTTGGAAGTTGGCAAACAGGGAGATCTCATTATCATCAATTCATCCAGGTGAGTGAATCCCCAGCTAAGCTGTCTTAAGCCTCTTGTGGGATATAGACCTGGTTTAAAACCCTTTTCCACGAATTATTAGTGTCAGGCTCTATTAGTGTAGGCTCAGAAGCTACCCAGTCCCGTCCATCTTCATCCTTTTACAACGAAGTCTCTCTACAAGTCCTAAACCACGGGGCAGACTCCGTTTTCCGGTCTCTTCATCCACCTTAGATCTTTCATAGATCTCCAGGCTTCTGCTCTTCTACCTGGACTTTGGACTTGTGTCCTCTGGCATATGTTTTTGTTTTTCTGTTTGGCTTCTGACCTTCTGCTTACACTGGGCCACACAGGTCCCAACTTCAGCTTGTCACCCTGATTCTGGATCCCAAAATCCTCACATCAGTGTTCCTGTCCTGGTTTCTAATTACTCACTTGCAGTCTGCTGCCCTCTGGGTCTCCCACGTGACAGTTTGAGTCTTCTTGTTCTAAATCTTCGGTCCCTCACTTCTAGTGAGCCTATCCCAGCTCTTGGACCTCACCTTCAACAGAAGAGAGTGGCTCTGTAATTCTACTCTCTGTGGTCATAAATCACCCTCATTTTTTTTTTCTTAAAAAAGTTTATTATTATTACTTTTTTGGAAAGAGAATGAGAGAGAGACAGAGAGACAGAGAGACAGAGAGAGAGAGAAGCATTGATCGGCCACCTCCTGTACATACCCTGAATGGGGATCTAACCTGCAAATTGGGTATGTGCCCTGACCAGGAATTGAACCAGCCAACTTTTGGCATACAGGACCACACTCCAACCACCTGAGCCACGCCAGCCATGGCCACTCTCTCTCCTGAAAACAATGTTGATGTTGTTACCATTTGTGCATTACTTAATTGAATCAAATATTTTAAGTTCAAATACTTAAATGGTATTATTAAACATTATTTGATTTGTCATAGGCTAGTTAGTAAGTAATATGCCATTTTTTAAAGCCCAAATATCAATGACTAGGTATAAAGAAATTTTTAGAAAATGTATTTTTAAATTAGCATTTAAGGATAGTGATAATTTTGACTTGTATGTATTGAAGTAATGTTTGATTTCTTTCTAGATGGGAGCATTTGATTTACCAGTTTGGAGGCCATAACGAATTAATCGAGTATGTTATAGCTAAAGGAAAAGCCGTCTATAAAAAATGACAGATTTTAAAGGAAAGAGAAGACTTTAATTGTATAAAATGCATCAATACAGTATGTTAGAAGTTAAAATACCTTAGTAGTTTACCAAAATGATGTCACTTAAACCTAAATGTATTTCATTGTTTTGTTAATCCACTTGTAAAACCCAAGGGATTAACTTATTTTAATTTAATATGCACCTGGACATAGAAACAGGTAAACCAATTGTGATGATAATCTCAAAACATTACATTATGTCACAAATATTTGTCATAAATATTCTGAAGATTAAAATTATGAATGATCACAAGAACACATTTGTGGGTAAAAGCAGATTGACAATCAGGTAGACATGGCTTGAAAATCCCATTTTGTTTCCGCTTTTCAAATTTCAGTTTTTTAACAATATTTAGTGAAAATTGGGGGATGGAAGGAAATCCAAGTGAGATGCCGCAGATTAAGCTAAAATGCAGCCTTCTAGAATAGCAAGTAGTTTTTCCTTTCCCCACCCAGTTTGTTCTTTCTAAAAGTTCATCAAATGAAATGCATCAGTGTCCCCTGAGGGAGAGTCTCCTTCCATTTCTAGTTTCCCTTCGACCTTAGCTCAAAATAGACTTCACAACACAGTTCAAGGCTCATCATTTTACATACAGGTACTGGGGCCTTCTTGTAATGGATGCTTTTTTTTTTTTTACCAAAAATCCAATAATGTAATTTCTTAAAAATTGCTTTTAAGTTTTTGATTCTTCACATCATAATTGTATAGAAAAGATGTCATAGTTTTAATAAATATGTGCTGTCATGATTATTGTTGTTATTTCCTTATAGCCCCGGATGTAGATCAGCGCCTTATCTATTAGAGCTTTTTAGGAAATAAACAAATTACAGAATTACTTATAAAGAGTAGATGATTACTTATATATAAGTGTCCCCCCAAAATGTACACAGACACTTTGGAAAGCAGCTATGCTCACCACTATACCACTAACACAACCTCACAGACACTTTGAATAATTATAAAGTCAGTGTTTATTAAAATACAGTTCATTTTCAAAATCGAACTGTTAAAGTGTTATGCATTGTTTTGGGACGCCCTGTAGTTGCTTCATGTAAGTTTAGTTGAAATCTTTTTAAAATGTTTTAATCATCTTTATGATCATAACTGTGTTATGAAACTTTATCCTACTTATGAAGAAATGATTTGAGGAATAAACAATGACTATCCAAATTATTACCCATTTCAGGTTAATGAGTGAGGATTTTACCATATTCAGTATAAATCAAATTAAACTACCCCTTATTGGAATGTTAAGGATAACAGGGTACATCACTGTCACCACCTAGTAGCCTGGGGTCACTGGCACTATCCCTCCTAGGCTTGGAGAAGGGTCTTGAGGGGGTGTGGGATCACCTAGTCCAGTGGTTCTCAACCTTCCTAATGCCGCGACCCTTTAATACAGTTCCTCATGTTGTGGTGACCCCCAATTTCATTGTTACAAATTGAAAATAATTAAAGCGGTGATTAATCACAAAAACAATATGTAATTATATATGTGTTTTCCGATGGTCTTAGGCGACCCTTGTGAAGGGGTCGCGACCCACAGGTTGAAAACCGCTGATCCTAGTCAGTGGTTGGAATTTGGGATGAATGAGAGAGATGTAAGAACCAATATTAAATATTAGGTCTGCCCTGGAACCCAAGACACACATCCTATTTCCCTCTAGGAGACACTCACTCAAAACAAATAGCATTCATGTCTTTTTTGAAGGAAAGCAGAAGAGGGTACCCACCAGGAACTGTCTTAGTCCTCCCAGGCCTTGCAACTCAAGGGATCTCTCTACAAATGCAGAACATCAGCCCCAACCCAGGCCTGCAGTAGCCCCCTGGTGATTTGTGTGCCCATTGAAGTCTGAGAAGTGCTGCAGCCTAAGACCCCAGCCAAACAAACTTCAACCCTGTTCCTCACAAACACCATCTGCCTTGGAGCACTGTTCCTTCTGCCTGGAATGCTGTTCCTCTCTTCTCTAGGTGGGAAATCAGAACTAGTCCCCCCCCCCCCCCCCCCCACCCCACCATGCTCCCTTACCTCAAATACAGTCATTATGTCATTGTAATAACTGTCTTTCTCTTGAGAAGTGAGTTAGTAGAGGGCAGGGACCTCGTTGTGTCCCCAGGATATAGTATGTGGGATTGGTTCATAGCAGGTGATCAATAAATGAACTAATGAATGGCTGCACAAGCATACAGATCATCATAGTAAAAATTACTTGTTAAAGTACACTAAGCAGGCCAACCTCGGGATGCAGTTAATCTATTGATAGGAAAGAACATATGCGTCCCTTGATATAATGTCAAAGGATGATGCTCATGGGGGAGTCAAGTGTTAAAGTAAAACCAAGCAAAGAGACAGTTTCAAGGTTGGATGGGGGTGGGATTGCCATCCTCAGCTTTGGAGGTTGGGAGGATTATGATGAGAGGGAAAGGTCCAAGATGGAACATCATGAAGTGTTCAGAAGACAGGTGATGAGTCCTCCTACAGTAGAGAGCTCAGGGGGGAGCTGAGACTAGAAGGTGAGGTCAGCTTTCACAGGGCTTTGAGTGTCAGGCTCACTGGTCAGAACTTCACTGTAAAGTCAGGGGAAGCCACTGGGCATTTTTGAGTAGGTTAGGACCAGGCCAAGAGTGTTGTTGTAGAAAGAGTAATCTGGCTTCCGTGTGTACAGCAGGCACTCAAATATTTGTTGTGCGAGTGGACTCTGGCAAGATACTTTGAACAAGCCCCTTGGCAGAGAGTAGGAGACCTTCTGGGCTAGATGTCCAGGTGGAAAGTGAGATGTGAACACTCTACTCTGTGCTCCACATTGGGCCACATGCTATATTGACGCACCACAGCTCTGGTACAGTACCTCCCAAACAGTGGCCATGGAAGGTGGAATGCTAACAGCTACAAGTACCAAAATCTGACCAAAACTGGCTTAGGGAATGAGGAAGTTCATTGGTTCACCCTTGGAAATTTCACAGGAAGAGCAGGCTGAGGACTGGTTTATCTGGAAGCTCAATAATGCTAAAGACCCAGATTCCTTCCTTCCCTCTACTCTGCCATCTGGTGTTGGTGTCACCCCACGGCTACTAGTACCTTCTCCCTTGAGTCAGGATGGCTACCCACAGCATGGGTGCTCTGTGCCTCCCCATTAAGATCCAGCAGGAGGGTGAGAAAGGATGGCTGTTGTGGTTCTCAGGAGAGAAAACAAATTCTTGAAGCCTCTAGTAAAACTCTTCTCTGTCTCATTGGCCCAAATTGCAACCTCAGCCCTTCCTTGAACTAATCACTAAGCAAAGAGAATGGAATACCTTGAGACAAACCAGGCCTATGCCCTGAGCTGAAATGAATTTCCACCAACTCTTTTTTGTTGTTGGTTTATGTGCTGTTGTTTTTTAAATATATTTTTATTGGTTTCAGAGAGGAAGGGAGAGATAGAAACATCAATGATGAGAGAGAATCATTGGCTGCCTCCTGCATGCCCCACACTGGGGATTGAGCCCACAAATTGGGCATGTGCTCTGACCAGGAATCAAACTGTGACCTCCTGGTTCATAGGTCGATGCTCAACCAATGAGCCATACTTGTCAGGCAGGTGTGTGTGTGTGTGTGTGTGTGTGTGTGTGTGTGTGTTGTCAATGTTTAAATTTAATAAATACCTTCAACAGAAGTAACCCCCCAAATGCAGTGATCATGTGATTTATGAGGTAATTAGAAGGCTTAATCTATACTAATAAAAGGATAATATACTAATTAGACCGGGAGACCTTCCGGGAGACCTTCTGGACAAAGTAATGGTGGCGGGGCCGAGGCAGAGGTGGTTAGGGGCAATCAGGCCAGGAGTGGAGGGCAGTTGGGGGTGAGCAGGTTGACAGGGAGGGGTAGTTGGGGGTGATCAGGCAGGCAGGCAGGTGAGTGGTTAGGAACCAGCGGTCCTGGATTGCTAGAGGGATGTCCGACTGCCGGTTTAGGCCCAATCCCCTAAACCGGCAGTTGGACATGCCTTGAGGGGTCCCAGATTGGAGAGGGTGCAGGCCTGGCTGAGGGACACCCCCCCACCCCCACCCCCAGCACGAATTTCATGCACCAGGCCACTAGTAAAAATATAATCATCCAGTGACCAGATCCAGAAATAAGGTACAAGTTTAAAGTAGTATGAAAATTATCTTTTTTTTTCTCCTTCACAAATTTCAGGTCATGTACGGGATTTTATGTATGTGGTAGATTGATAGAGGAATGAGCCCCAAATCATATGTTCATGCCCTTTAGTACTTCTCTCCCAAGTTGACCTTGACTTGCTCTGACCAACAGAAACAGCAGAAGCTGGAAAAGTCCTTGTACTTTGAGGTTTCCCCTCTGTCAGCAGGTGAAGAAGCCAGGTGAGCCTGCTGGGGAGGACATCACAGTGACTTTAACTCTTTTGCTGCTACTCAAAGGGAAAGAGAAAGACCGAGTCAATCACATTTTCTAAAGATACTTTTTCATGGGCAAACATTCATCGACTACATCTTTCAGAAACTTGATTAACCACAGTTAGAATAGCCTTTCCCTAAAGAGGTGGTAAACTATTTAAAAAATCTAAGAATCCAGTGATAACATGAGACAATGAGTTTATGCTATATATACCTTGACATTCTCTTGAAGGCATGTGATGTCAGTTACTGAAAGAGCTCAATGACAGCCCTGGCTGGTGTGGCTCAGTTGGTTGGGCATTGTCCTGTACAAAGAAAGGCTGCCAGTTTGAATCCTGGGCACATACCTGGGTTATGGGCCTGATCTCCAGTAGGGGGCGTGCAGGAGGCAGCCCATAAATGTTCCCCTCTCACATGGATGTTTCTTTCTCCCTCTCCCTTCCTCTCTCTCTCTCTAAAAAAAATAAAAAAATCAATTAAAAAATATTTTTTAAAAAGCTCAATGAAAAAGGGCCCCTGAAGACCCTGGGGATATTTGGGATCCAGCACCCCCCAAACAGGAGTGAAAAACAGCCATCAGACAGCTGGCTCAGCTGCTGCTCCTGGGTAAGAATCAATAAACTTTGTGTGTGTGTGTGTGTGTGTGTGTGTGTGTGTGTGTGTGTGTGTGTTCACATTTTAGCAAGAACAACATCAAGAACAGGTTCCTCAGCCTTTTCTGTTCTCTGAATTGCTGTAGGCAGTAGTTCTGACTTCTGTCTCCACCTTCCTCTGGACAGGCTGCAATCTAGAGTGAAAACTATTGTGAAATATGCTGGTGGTCCCATTTTAGGCTGTAATCGGCTTGGAAATCTGGCAAGTGTGCCTGTCCTTGCTTAATCAGCTGTAGGTTTTAGAGTTATAGTTTCAGATTCCTGCACTAGATGTTCTTTCAACATTTGCATGGGAGGGGTGCAAAGTCACAGATCTTAGAAACCTAGAGGGCATCTGACCTATCCTTCATCTGGGAAATTACACTTTCGCCTTCCTAGAAGGCCCTTTTTTGGGGAAGAAACATATTGGGTAATACATCCTAGGGTCCCATCTGATTTTTGTTAATGGGGCTTCATGTTAATGGTCACCATTACAGAGAGGGGTTGGTTAACTTCTGAACAACAGATTCCTTATCTGTGAAACGAGGAGGCTTAACACAGGGTTATTATAAGAACATGAACTGAGAAGGAGATTTGGCTTGAGGTGGTGAGCACACAATACAATATACAGATGATGTGTTATAGAATTGTACACCTGAAACCTATATAATTGTGTAAATTTCATCTCAAAAAATTTAATAAAAATAAAATAAAAATAAAGAATGTGACTTGAGTGCTAACATATAGCAAAAAAGTGATCATACTAACCTCCAACTCTAGTTTAAGCATCGAGTCCTTTTTGAATATGTGTAGTGATAATTGATAAATATGAAATACGAAGTTCAGTAAGAGACACTCCAATAGCAATCTTTATATCCTTAATCCCTTTACACAGACCTCTTGTTGACCTATCAACTATTCTTTACTATGATTCCATTAGTAGAAGAAAGAGCAACTTAAAGACAAATTAAGATTTAAAAAGGGTTGTTTATGAAGATGTATTAAGGAACACTAGTCATAGCATAGTACAATCAGCCAGAGCTAACTAGTGGAGAACTTGTCAAAGCAAACAAACAAACAAACAAATAAGATTTTCCAAAGTCTAATGTTTTCAGAAAAATGCCATCAATCTGTTTCAAGATGTGTTGCTCTAATGTTAAGAGTAAAAGACCTATGCAGTGTGGGTGCTCTTCTCACCCTGAAGAGTGAGATAGCATTAAAGAAAAAAAAACCCAAAAACTCCTATAATCCCTGCTGCACCTCAGACCAGACCAACAAGAATGCAGTGGGAGAGTTAGCAACCGTATTGCTGCCACCGGTCTAGCCAAAGTAGGTTTTAGAAGAACTGAATTATGTAATGAATTGATCCACCTAAACAAAGTTCTCAGGCCTCTCCTTCAGCACAGTGCTGCTTGCTGTCAAACTAAGTACCATCTGATCTACATCCCACGGCAAAGCCCGTTAAAGCTCCGCTGACTCTGGGATACTGCTGGACTTCCTGCGCAGAGACTCCAGGGAAAAGGCCGTCGGAGAAACAGGTCTCGATTCAGGAATATGCTCCCTTCTGTATTTTTCGATGTATGGTGAAGCTACTTCCCACACCTGAGAAACAAGGATGAGACCGAAATGTTGACAACATTGTTTTCATATGCCATTAAACATCAACTTCACCTGAAGACAAAACATTATCTGATGAAGACAGTTGTAGCAGCTGTTTGCTTGCTTTTATGATAAGGCATTTAACACACGATCAGTGTCTCTGGTTGCTTTCAAAACTTTTAAAACACAAAGTCCAAAACTTCTCTGAAGTTACCATGAAGGCTTTCAGCTGCTTGCTCTTCTAAAGCCAAACAATCCAAAAAACAAACAAAACCTAGAGAATTTGGTGTGGACAGAATTAAGGAAAGTTGCTCAGGGTCTGACTGTGTGTTTTCTCAAGCAAACCTCGAATGATAAAAAGCAGTGGATTTCCTCATCTGCTCTATTTCCCTGTCTCGTGTGCTCTGTCTCTGAGACCCTCAAAGTGGGCACTGGACCAGCAGCACCAGCATCACTGGGGACAAGTTGGAATGCCAGCCCCACTGTGTCCAAATCTGCATTTTCACCCAATTTCCAGGAGATCCACAGGCACACTAGTGTGAGAAGCACTGCCTCAGGCCCAGCAATCTGTTCTTTCAAGCATAGCACCTTCTCAAATGAAGGCCCTGTTCTTGGTTTATAGCTACTGTTGTTTTTTTATCTGATTGCTGCTGACAACCAAGGGGCCTTCCCCCCCCCCCCTTCTTTTGTATCACCTTAGAAAATGTATGAAGATCAAAGGGAAAAATCCTTCCCCCAGAGCAGAGCAATGATTTCAGGGGAAATCAAGCAATTCTAGGAAACAGGATCCCCACAAATTACTACAAAAGGTTTAAAGAACTTTAAAAATATATTTTTAAAAAATGAGTCAGCCTGCTAGGCAACTGTCTTTATCAGATGAGTCTATAGTCAATGCAGCCAGAGGAAATCAGTAGTGAAGGGAACTGTATGTCACCAGGTTGATGGCTGGGACACACCAGAGCACCAGGCAGACTCAGCCCTTTGAAGCAAAAACCTGGGACTTTGTTTTTTCTCCAGATCTATGCAGGCATTGGACCAGGTGGTGATAGTGATGACATTATAAAAGGAGAAAGTGCCCTATCTGGTTTGGTTCAGTGGATAGAGCATCGGCCTGGGGACTGAAGGGTCCCAGCTTTGATTCCTGTCAAGGGCACATGCCCAGGTTGCAGTCCCCAGTGGGGGGTGTGCAGGAGGCAGCTGATCAATGATTCTCATCATTGATGTTTCTCTCTCTCGTTCTCTCTCTCTCTCTCTCTCTCTCTCTCTCTCTCTCTCTCTCTCTCTTCTTCTCTGAAATCAATAAAAATACATTTTTTTAAAAAAAGAGAAAGTACTTTTGAATGAAAGAGTACATTCTTGGTGAAGGGGATCCATGAACCTTTCATCTCATTTTCTCCCCATGAATACTTGTTCCAAAGCTCCGTTTAAAATTTATTTCTGCTTCCAATCCCTAGACACTCAATGTTTGGGTGCACATGGGAAACCGAAGAGTTTATCCAATAGCTTCTTGGTGGCCTTGCAAATTGAGTAAGTACCCTTTTGTTCATTCCAGGGAATAGCCAGAAAATGAATGAATAAGACAAGGTTTCTCCAGGACCCACTCCACTTTACTTTCCCGTAATGACCCCAAACCAAGAAAGAAGCCGAATAGTCAGCTTGCCTGTTGGTCGACAAGCAGTCTGTGCGCTGCCTCGATGTCCGGAGCCATGAAGCGATCTTTTATCCAGGGCCTGCAGAGAACGCAAACCAAGTCATCAGCCAGACATGAGCACTGCCAGGGCTCACGGCTCTGAGACCGTGTCACTTCCATGACGACAGACTTTACCTGACAACCGAGCGCACCAGGTCATAGACCTTCTCCAGGGGAGTGGTTGTCCTCAGGGGGCGTAGGAACTCGATGCCCTGGCAGGCTGCCAGCAGCTCGATGGCCAGCACTGAAACGAGAAAGGAGGAGGGGTGACTGGTGAAAGTCCGACCTCCTGCTTGAGGGCTGTGAATGACAGAAGTGGATGGCCATCTTGGATGCATCTTTAATGGTGAGAAGGGGGAAAGAGTCCAGGTAAACTTTGTTTTCCCCTTCTCACCTCTCCTAATCGAAATGGGAAAATCTGTTCGCTATTTCCACCTTTGTGTAAGTTTCCTTTTGTTGTTAGTCTTGCTGATCCCTTTGGCCTGAAATACCTGGCACGCAGAACTTCATCAAAAGGTTGAAGGAGCCGATGAAGGAGCAAATGAATCTTTGGTTGCCCTGGGACTGAGTCTACAGTTGTTTGTATGGAAACTAATACAATTATTAATCAATAATAATACAAGAATAAACTTCATGTTTTGTGTACTCCCAACTGTAAACCTACTTTGGCCCCACCCTAAGTAATGTCCCTTTCGAGCTTTCAAACTCAAAAGCTTCCAAGTCCACTACAACTGAAATTCTAGAAATTGGGACTTAGATGTCTTGCACTCTCATCTCCATGCATCTCAGATCGGTTTATTTTGTGCACACCCCTTTCCTTACGAAACTACCATTGCACTTCTCCCACTTTGCCGGCCCTACTTGTTGTTCAGGTCCTCATCTTAAATACTTCTTTGGAGATGCCTTCTCTCATGGCTTCAGACTCTAGTATTTGGTCGGAATTTTGTTACGTGCTACAAAAAGTTGCCAAGTTGTTGTCCAATGTCTGCCTCACTGGTTAGACCCTAATTTCCAAGCTGGCAGAGAGGAAGAATATCTCCTTCATGGGTTAATCCAGGCAGAATCCTCCTCTTTCTGTGCCCCTTATGCGATGAGGAGTCACTAGGCACTGTAATAAGGCAGATCCTTATCTTGCGAGTTTATATCCAGCACCACTGGGTTCCAAGATTTGTAGGTATTTGTTTAAGATCTGAATCGAAGCAAACTTAACTGAAGGTAAACATGCTTGAAAATACCAATTCTTTTTCTAAACTGCACCTGATATAAATGTTTAGAACTGCATCAGATGAGCTAGATCTATAATTTGGAGCTCTAGGCCAACTTTATTGTCATGTAAATATCCAAGCACCATGTCTGTGCCAAACACACTTCTAGGTATTCTAGATCCATCTGGGGATGTGATTGAGGCCTGATTTGGACAAACCCACTGTACAGACACTGAGATAATTGGGAGAATTTATAAATTATATTTCAATACAGCTGTTACAAAAAAAAAAGAATATTTAACTCTCTCATTTATCTTAAAATAGAGATATTCTTTTATCAGCCAACTACTTTAAATACAGTTGCAAAAACTTAGGAACTTAGAACATAAGTCCTAAAGGAAGGCAATTTCTCTTTAAAAAAACAAAAACAAGCAGTAATTAAGAGGTCAGGGAGCAGAGGGCCTAACATCCTGTGAAGTATCTTTGTCAAAATGGTGGGATCTCAGGCTTGTCAAGCCTTTAGGGCCAACTGCCACGTACAGGAAACGCATAGGACAGAGAGCAAGTTAAAAGTAACACCACAAGGAAGCTAACAGGTGAGTCCAGAATCCCGGTCTCTATCAGAAAACTGACCTGTTTTTTTCAGCTGGTCAGAGGAATGAAGGGGGGGGGGGGGCGAAGTGGGGGGAGGAGGGAGATGGGACAGCTCTGGATGAAAAGAAGCTTAAAACTTTGACCACCAAATTTAAAATGTGGCTCTTGCATCCTGATTTGAACAAACCCACTGTACAGACACTGAGATAATTGGGAGAATTTGAATGTGTACTCAATGGTGATACCAAGACAGGCTGCGATGATGGCATTCTGGTGGCATCAGAATTTGTGAGAACAATATCATCTCAAGCCCCACCTGAAATGCAACATTTGCATTTTAATGAGATCTAGTGATTCATATGCTCGATAAAGTTTGAGAGACATCAATCTAGGTAATTTCTAGGATCTCCTCACCTCCCTAAGATACGTATCTCTGGCATACATCAAGCCTCCTCTGGTGACACAACCAGTCAAATTGTCCTCAGGTACCTGGAAGTGAGCACGTATCTCCCTGACATGCTAAATGCTTTCATTGTTTTCAACTTGGCGTTAAGCGTTAAAGTATGCAGAAAGAAAATTATATAATGGATTTCTTTGAAAATAGGTTGAGAAGAGAAAAAATAAAGCAAATGTACTGTTGAATCAGTAAGGTGTGTATGAGGTCCATGGCACTAATCTCCCCCCTTTGAATATGTTTTGAAAGTCTTGTGTTGTTGTTTTAAAAGCCAGCAGATGAACCAGTTTAGGCAGCAAGAGTGGTTCTGAATCTCCAGCATGAGAATCACCTGGAGGGCTGGCTGCCTCCGGATTCCTCTGCCCTGCTCCCTAGAGTTTCTCACCCTGCAGAGCTGGGAGGGGCTTTGAGGATCTGCCTTTCTAACAAGATCCAGGTCATGCTGATGCTGCCGGTGGGGACCCCACTTTGAGGACCACTGGTGAAGCCCAGGATCCAGGCCTGGCTGGGGTTACCTTGCTCCACGTGCTCGATGACCCTGAGGGCCTTCCTCGCTGCCCATCCTCCCATGGAGACGTGGTCCTCCGTGGCAGCGCTGGTGGAGAGCGAGTCCACAGACGAGGGGTGGCACAGAGCTTTGCTCTCAGAAACTGCAAGAGGTCAGCACTAGTTAATTATGTTCGAACGGGAAAAACTGCCCAGCTGACACATATTTTCCCAAAGTGCTCCATGGCACCCACCCCAGGAGCTTTTGGTGGTTATCCAAGCACCACATGGTCCAAAGTTACTTTGGGGAAGGAACCATGTTGTGTTTTCCCTAACATGAGAAAGACTCTAAAGCTATCATGAGTTCTAACACCGGATGGGAACCCAAATATCACAAAGCCAAGTTGAAAACAATGAAAGCATTTAGCATGTCAGGGAGATACGTGCTCACTTCCAGGTACCTGAGGACAATTTGACTGGTTGTGTCACCAGAGATACATATCTTAGGGAGGTGAGGAGATCCTAGAAATTACCTAGATTGATGTCTCTCAAACTTTATTGAGCATATGAATCACTAGATCTCATTAAAATGCAAATGTTGCATTTCAGGTGGGGCTTGAGATGCTATCGTTCTCACAAACTCCCAGGGGATGGCTCTGCTTTTGGTCCAAGGATGATACTTTAAGTAGCAAGGACCTAGGTTACAGAATTCCTTCTCTCCAGCAGGAGAGGTCAAATTCAGAGTCAGCCCCCCCCCCCCACCCCCCACCCCCCCCGGCCAGCTTTCTATGATGCTGAGAGTGGCTCTGAGTGAAGTGTCGCTGTTCTGCATGCTATAAGGAGCCTACCCGAGATAATCTAGCTATAAATGGGCTTGCCCAAGACTTTCAGGTCCCAGCACTGCAACCCAAGACCTCTAAACCAGCTACATGGATCAGCAGGCTGTGGTGAGGCTTGTTCAGAAACATAACGTACAAGGGGCCAAAAAAAGGAAAAAGGTTCATTATAACGAAAGCAAGCTGAGCAACGTCATTAGGCAGCTTGGGAAGCTAACATTCATACGGGGCTTCCAAAGGTCTATAATATTCTCTAGAAATCAACTACCTCCCCCCCCCTCCCCCTCCCCCCCACCAGATTAATAGGAAAACTGGTTGCCCTTTGAAAGGATATTTTAATACGCAGGTAAGTGAGCAAGTAGAAGATATCGGACAGAGGAGAAAATGAATTCAGTGGCCCTTTGTTGGTTATTTGTGTTGAGTTTTAGTGTGAGGCTTAGGTGATGAAGGGATTAGAAGGAATAGCAGCTATATTAGTTCTAAAGTTTTACCTGCATTAATTCATTTAATCCTCAAAACGGCCCCACTAGGTAAATTTATCATGCCCATTTTACACAGGAGTAAACTGAGGGCAACAGGACTGAGACTTGTTCCTTGTCACACTGTAAATGGCAGAGCCAGGATTCGAACCCAGACTCCATGCTCTCAGTGAACTACATGCTATCCTGCCTCTTGGGCAGGTTTGCCAGATAGAAATACAGGATGTTCAGTTAAATCAAATTTCAGATTAAAAAAATATAAGTTTTAGTACAATTATGTCCCAAAAAATTCAAATTTAACTGGATATCCTGCATTCCTATTTGTTAAATTTGGCAGCCACATTTCAGGATTAAGTATTGATTAAAATGAGAACCTCTATAATTGAAATGAGAGCACAGATTCGAGAGCCAAAATGCCTGTCTTTGAATTCTCTGCTTCTTACTAGCTGTGCAAGTGTGGGTAAGACACTTAACTTCTCGGATTTCCAGGTATTCATCTGCAAAATGGAGGTGATAATAAGTACCTGCCCCATGATATTGTTGTGACAATTAAGAGAGTGACTATAAGTGAAGCCCATAGCACTTCCTTGTTGCATGTCGTAACCACATGTGTAGTGGTTGGTATACCTAATGAAAGGTATCCAACGTTTTATTATTTTAGATCAGTTCACATTTCATCATTAACTATGAACATCTTTTTCTTTCTGATGGTCTTCAAATTGAGATTGGGGGAAAAGTTACAAAAATAAAGTTCATATGATGACAAATTGTTTCCTGCAGAGAAGTTGTGGAAACCTCATTGTTTACAATCTCACTTGTGTATTATTATGTGTCAGTATAATATTGTTTAGGTTTTGTCTTATATGTTTTCCTTCAAAATATTAAAGAGACAACCTGCTGTGTTTGTATGAAGAGAGGTAGGATGCAGATGGAGGTGTTGAGAAAATCAGATCTCATTCAAAGATAACATTCGATATTTTCAGGTAAAATGGAGGGGCCCTTCAATGGACAGGCTTGGGCAAAGGGCAGTGTCCTTACCCAGGGCTGCGGCTGTGCAGTGGGCTATCATGAATCCAGAGTTCAGACCGCCTTCAGCCACCAGGAAGGCGGGCAGCTCGCTGAGGGAGGGGTTACAGAGCCTTTCAATTCTTCTTTCACTAATCGCAGCAAGTTCATGGACACCGATGGCCAAATAGTCCAGGGCCTGAAAGAGCGTCTCAATTCAGTTGGCCTGTATTGTAATATGTTCTCAGGGGCAGCAGCAATTCTAAAAATAGCTTACTTTGGCTGGGTATTCACCATGGAAGTTTCCTCCGGAAATGGTCTCTCCCCGGCTGGCAAAGACCATCTTTCAAAATAGGTTAAGGTTTGAACACCCTGAGGTGGCAGCCCTTGTAAAATGCGGAGAGAGAGCCCCCAAGCAGTTGTTGACATAAAGGGACACACACACACACACACACACACACACAATCTTGAAGAAGAATTGTGTATATCCAAGTCAAGGCCAAAGAAACACAAGGCATAAAAATGCTGTTTTCTCTTGAGATTAGAGATTCTCAAGTATCATAACTGTGCTAATCTGGTGGGTAGTAGTTGGTCTTGAAAAGTTCATAACCTGAAACTAAGAGCAGAGACCAGACACCAGTGTAAAAGCAAATTCTGTTTCTCCAGTGGGTCCTGTGAGCTTGTGCTCCATAGAAAACCTGCTGACTGGAAGACATTGCTGCTGCCCAACCAGCAAATTGTCTGGAATAATCAATTTTGGGAAAACTTCCAAGCAAACTCTCTAACGCAGTGATCTGTGTCAGCATTCTCAGCAAAGGGCAGCCAAGAAATCATTGTAAACTCACTTAGGTCTGAGGCAACTTCGGACTCACCGAATATTCATATTCTCAGGGATCTTTGCATTCCATCATGCACTTTACTTAAACCAACAGACAAAGGCAGTAATAGACCCTCCTTCCAGGTTCCAAAGAGCTAATTTTTACCTACTGGGCTAAAGAATATTCGCTACCTATTATATCAACCAGGGACTCATTCTGTGTGAGAACGGTTCTGACTTCCAAAGAGCTGGAGATGCACGTGTTACATGATCTTCATCAAGTCTGGAGTTGCCCTTTTCCATGTATTATAACCGCACGCCTGTTCTTCTCCATGAACCCACCGCAACCACAGGCCTTTGGCCTTCTCTCCATTCTCTGAATCCTTATAGCGAGTGATCTCTGCACCAAGTTAGAACATAAGCATGTTCTATTGTTCTTTAGCTCCAAATTTGTTGGTTGGCTATTCGATTATAGCAATTAGAAGTTAACTTCCATCATATCTAGTAACTAGGTAATAGGTGCTCTATCTGCAAAAGAAACCTTAGGAAAACATTATTTCAGGTAACACCAGTATTGCAGGAGAACTCCCAAAGAGTAGGCAATTGGAAATTCATCAGGGATTAAAACCCTTTCATTAAATAAAGAACTTTTGGCTGAAATCTTTGCTGAGGTAAGTGTTGGGGGGAGAATTTAGTACAGAATTATTTCCTCTCCCATTTCCAATAACTTAATGGTTTGTGTTTTTTGTTTTTTTTTTTTTACTCTCTAAGATATCCTTTCAAGCTACATTATGTAAGTGTCTAATGGATATGTCTGCTCTACAGGACAGATAGGTGAGATACGACTACCTGGAGTTCAGGAAAACTACTCCCTTTGGGAGGTGGGATGGTGTACAGGTGGGTTAGTGAGTTGAGGATTATTTAGTGTGGGTTTGACTTAACTGTGAAACTATCCGAGAGGATGCAAAACCCACATCCTGAAGTAAGCTCTCCAGAGAAACCTCACACAGCTACTGTGGACCCGTGTGCTAGCCCAGGCTGCGAGCTGCTTTCAAGGATGCTGATCCAGCACTCTCCCCAGGGCTGAGACTTGAGGCAGACGTGGGATAGGAAAAACAGATTTCTACAGGGTTTGGTGGTCTTCACAGGCAGTATTGTCTCTGTGGAGACTTTGCCAATGTGACCCCTGAGTGATCGCATTCCATGGCAGAAACAAGATGGCTCTGAGATACCCACACCAGGAAAGGGAGTCGGGCCCCGTCTTTGAGAAATGGAAGTGTTCTTACTCTTCTTTGTACAAACACAGAAAACACCGATTTGAGTCAAGTCCATGTCAGAAATAAAACCTCGGGATATGGAAAACCATGCCTCTTTGACCAACACTTTGGTAAATGTTAAAGGTTGCTTCTATCTAAAGCATCATGGCATTACTGGAACCGGGAAGGTGTACATACATGGCCACCTACCCTGGTCTCTACAATCACACCTGGCACATAGGTCTTCCTCCTTCTACCAACAGCCCCAGCAGTGGGTTTTAGGGAAAATGTCTTCATAAAACCTCTCAGTCAATGCTGGAAATCCACCCCATTTCATCGTTAATGGGTCAATTTTGAAGCTTCGGCATGTTCCACTCTGAACCTGAGATTAGGTTCGGAGACCTACCTCTGCCACCTCCCAGCTCGGATCTGGACAGAGTCCCTTAACTTCCGAGCCTCAGGTACTCAGTTTATGAAATGAGAAATGAAGTGGCCGGAGACAGGACAGAGCTGCTGCAGTGATCACTTCAGATCTTAGAGTTACCAGCTGAAACTCTATGACTACAGTTTAGGAAACGTCAAAAGATACAGGATTATCTGTTGCACTGTTTAGTTCTGTGGTAATCAGTTTCTTCACAAACGCTATTGTGTCATTCGCCACACCATGGACCTAAAATACAAGAGTAAGTGAGTTACTGCATGGAAGACTGCCTGTCAGGTAGTCTGATATCCCTGTTAGAATGCAGGATGTTTGGAAGTGGGATGTATTCCTATAGCAGATCTAATTTGGCAATTCTTCCCCGTAGACGTTTTTGATCGACTAGCTAGAATAGAACTTGCTGAGTACAAGGACGTGAGTCCTCTAGGGAGGACTCTTTATGACACTGTAGACTGGAATTTGACACAAGCTGAATACAGGGTGGGGCAAAAGTAAGTTTATAATTGTGAATAGGAAAATCAGGGAGTTTATTCTTGTGTTATTAAACAACCATAAACCTACTTTTGCCCCACCTTGTATTGTTTCATTCTTGAGTTAATCTCTCATTCAACTAATTACCATATGCAAATGAGTTGTAAAATCGATACAGGATACCTCATGCTAACCCAAGTCATCTGCATTTTTTATTTAAAGTTAAGCCTCGCAGATTTATTTACCATGATTTAGGTCTGCCTATTAAATGCAGCTAAGGTATACCATGGATGGGCACTTGAATTTTTATTAGGCTTTTCTGTGAACATCTCTGGCTGGCTGGTTCCTAGTTCTATCTAACAGGGAGAGCAAGTAAAACTCCACTAACTGGTTAAAATAATGTTACTAAGAAACTGAAAAAGTGAGGGCACTAAACCAACACAGCAAGATGTCTGTTGGACTTCTCTTCAAGGTTGAGGAAAGCAATTCAAAAGCTTATCACATGGAATAGAAACAACAATAATGGGACAAATGGAAGTATGATCTAGAAAATTTTTAATAGAAGCTGTAAAAAAAATTGGATTCTAATTGACCATTACATGATTTTCTAACACCTCCCTCTTTTTCTGCTTCCCACCTGCATTGAGAGAGAGAAAGGACACTTTTGTTTGATGATTTACCTGTGGACAGCAGCGCAAGGTGTACGCGTCCTGCACGCGGTCACAGAACCTGTGACTCTCTGTGGAAAGGTGAAGGAGACAGCAGGGAACATGTTATCAATTTTCCCCCACAAAACACAAAACCAAATAAGCTCACTCACACAAAGATGCCCAGACCTGCTATTTCTGATGGGTGGTGATCCGAGTCCAAGAGTGACCGAAACCGGAAAGCAACTTCAATTTGCCCAGGATGAGGGCGAACAGCATGAATGTCTAGAATTGATGAAGGAGAAAGAGCCTGAGCAACTCTTGTATTAGAACGAACTACCATGGATGCTCAGAACCATCCACGGAGCTGACACAGCCCTCAAAAGGCCCATGGTCCTAACCACCACCGAGCAGTAGAAACTTATCTCCAAAAGCAAGATATTCCTTATTGTCTTTACTCTTTGAAATCTCCAAGTGCAAATTATGTGTTGAGAATTCAACTACTGGGAATTCACTCAAGACACTGGGCTACCCTAAAAAGATTTAGGCTCATAATGGAAGGGAGCTCTATAGTGGTCTAATTTAACTAAGTGATTTTGAGACAGTTTTTTTATCCTACTATCTATACTAATAAAAGGGTAATACGCTAATTAGACCGGGAGACCTTCCGGACGTCCTTCTGGACAAAGCCATGGTGGCGGGACAGAGGCAGAGTCAGATAGGGGCAATCAGTCCAGGAGGGGAGGGCAGTTGGGGGCGAGCAGGCCGGCAGGGTGGGGGCAGTTGAGGGCAAGAAGGCTGGCAGACAGAGTGGTTAGGGGCGATCAGGCAGGCAATCAGGTGAGAGGTTAGGAGCCAGAAGTCCCGGATTGCGAGAGGGATTTCTGACTGCCAGCAGTCAGACATCCTCCGGGGGTCCCAGATTGGAGAGGGTACAGGCCAGGCTGATGGACATCCCCCCTAGCACAAATTTCATGCACTGGGCCACTAGTATATAATAATAGTCTTTTAAACCCACTACTTTCTTTTTTTTTTTTCTTAAATGTATTTCTTTATTGATTTCAAAGAGGAAGGGAGAATAAGAGAAAGATAGAAACATCAATGAGAGAGAATCACTGAATGGCTGCTTCCAGCATGCCCCCCACTGGGGGTCAAGCCTGCAACCTGGGCATGTGCCCCTGGCTGGAATTGAACCCGGGACCCTTCAGTCCACAGGCCGACACTCTATCCACTGAGCCAAACCAGCTAGGGCATCAAGCCCACTACTTCCTAAGTAAGCTACCACTTCTGTCATTCCCCCTCCCTCAGTTTTCTAAAGGGGACCAAACTGAATCCTACTGTAGTTCTAAAGCTCTGCAAACAGTTTCCTAAAACAGCACTTAGTTTGACGAGAGTCAGACCTAGGTGATCTGGGGCAGGTTACTTAACTATCAAGATCAGCATCTATTTATAAACCATGGTCATTTCAAGTGTTGAGTGTGGTAGAATTTAGAAGAAACTGTAGCAGTATTGGGCACACCATAGGCTCTTGAGTTTTCTCTTTCTTCCCTACCACTTACCCCCACCCCTCACATGTCTAAAGACCTCAACCAGCCCACCCCACCAGCTCTGGCTGAATGAATAACAACCAAACAGAGGGACCATGCTGACCGGTATCGAAGGCTTTGGTGGTGCCCTTCAGCACCTCCAGCGTCAAGGCCGCCACTATGTCAGCCTGTCGCGCAATAGCACTGGCTCTCTCCACAGCTTCACAGCCCAGGGAGGTGATCATCTGCGTCCCATTGATGAGCGCCAGACCCTTTGGGGCAGAGGAGAGAGGTTGCCTACTGTATTTCTGTAACAAGCCTATGTACAAGTTGATTTAGTCTTTTGCTCTCATGAGAGGAAAGTTAGCCAGTCAGTTAAACAATGTTTATTCATGTTTTCTGAAGTGCAGGTCAGTAATGATTATTTAAGCACTTTAGGACTAAGTGCCATCCTACATGAAATTACTACTATAAATCTGGCAAATAGAATAGCTGTTAAGTATCCCCATTCTCAAGGCAGCAGAGCAGCTCCAGTGTGGAAGGCATATAAAATCTTAATTATGCTACATTTCTTCTTTAATTTATCATCATTGTAGACAAGATACACTAAAACATTTCTAGTCCAATACTCTTGGCTTAGAGAATCCTAATAGATGCTGGATTAAAGTGCCTCTTAAGGATCTCTAGGGATCCCAATTTAAAGTTTAAGTTCTTAGGTAAGAGAACCCTTAAGCATTTATGGCATGAAGAATTTTTTTAAATATTGATGGAGGAGCTGTTTCTTCAGTGATCAACTTTCAACAAACATATGAACCATTTTTATTTTAATAAATCACTGAGACTGGCATTAAGACTGAAAGTAGTGTATAAATAAAGACTTGTTGACATGGACAAATTTCCTTTGAACATCCTTACCTCTTTTGGCTTCAAAACTATTGGTTTCAATCCATGGGCTTCCAGGACCTAAAGAATGATTTAAGAAATTAAAATGGGTAACAATTACTAATTTAATGAGGAACCCAATAAAAGATCTTTCAGCCCAAAGGTCTGTCTTATAAAAGACTTGAGCCCCAGTGCATGGATTCGTGCACTGGTGGGGTCCCTTGGCCTGGCCTGCACCCTCTCGCAATCCGGGACCCCTGGAGGGGGGTGGGTGTCGGCTAGCAGGTTTCAGAGACAAGGTCTATCCTCTAGGCCAGTGATGGCGAACCTTTTGAGCTCGGCGTGTCAGTATTTTGAAAAACCCTAACTTAACTCTGGTGCCATGTCACATATAGAAATTTTTTGATATTTGCAACCATAGTAAAAACAAAGATTTATATTTTTGATATTTATTTTATATATTTAAATGCCATTTAACAAAAAAATAATCAACCAAAAAATGAGTTCACGTGTCACCTCTGACACGTGTGTCATAGGTTCGCCATCACTGGTCTAGTTCCTTTGTGTTAAGTGTCCACGTTAGTGACTCACCTTTCTCCTGTGGCTTCCTGAGCACATATGCACACCTGTGCTGTGCTAAGGCTGGGCTTCTGACTGTTTGTCCATAATCCCTACCTCCGAAGCTTAACCCAGAAAGTCCTCCTATGTATCTAAACACTGGCAGATACATTGGTTGTCAGAGCAGGGCTTCTCACTTGTTTGGCAAGTGTGTGGGCACCAATGAAGGGGGTATGGTTGGCCTAATAGATAGGAACAGAATCCTGAGGGGAAATGGGCCAAATGATCTTACTCTGAAATAAAAAAAGTAAAAACAGTCAATAAGTTAAGGTCCCTCTAGGGAAGAAGGAAGAGAGAGCCTGCACCATTTGCTATGTCAATTTCTCAGGTTATTAGACCACCTATTGTTCTGAGTGTTGGGCTGGGCCTGGTGTGGGAAAAATGGAGACCACCAAGCTCAAGGGCAATTATAGTAATAGAATGTTAAGTGCTACAGGAGGTAGGAAGTGGGTACAGTCAGTGAGAAGTAATCAGGTAAGATGCTAAGAGAGCACAGAGGAGGAACAAAGGAGACTTGGGGGGATTAGGGAAAAGAACTGGAAGAGCATAGAGGGAAGTTTCCCAGAGGACTTAGCAGAAGGAGGAACCGGAGTGAGTGGGGAAGAGAAGCATGGACCTGTGCTGGTCCCTCTGCCTAGGACACAGCACATTCCAGCTGCAAGGAGCCTCCAGCTTCTGTGATGGAGAACCCTGGCAGGGAAGAAGGAGGAGGAGAACACGACAAACAAGGCTCTTGTCGCCACTTTAAGTTCAGACTTTCTCCTAACGACAGTGAGGAGCACTGTAGTTTTTAGCCAGGACATGCTCAGATTTGCTGTGTGAAGGTGGCCCAGGGAACACTGTACACAGAGAAATGATCAGGAAGAGTGTGCATGGAAGGAAGGTGATCTGGAACCTGCATCCCCATAAGGATTATCTGTTTCATTAACTTCTCCCTTCTCCTTGGTCCTCGCCCCTTTGCTTACTGTTAGGGGACCTCCCAACAGTAGATCTGAGATGGAACTTTAAATAATTCTTTGTGCTGCTCTGATGGAATATGGGGATGAATGAAGAAAAAAAAAAGCTTTATCAAATGCAAGCCTTTCTAATTAGCCATGAGGTGGGAGCTTTCAGGGAAATGGGAACTTTCAGGGAAATGGAACCTTCTTTCCCGAGGCCATAGAGCAGTGGTTCTCAACCTGTGGGTCGAGACCCCTTTGGCAGTCGAACGACCCTTTCACAGGGGTTGCATAAGACCATCCTGCATATCAGATATTTGCATTACAATTCATAACAGTAGCAACATTACAGTTATGAAGTAGCAACGAAAACAATTTTATGGTTGGGTCACAACATGAGGAACTGTATTTAAAGGGCCAGAAGGTTAAGAACCGCTGCCACAGAGTGAGTGCTATGATCCACAGCTTAGTCCCTGTGAGACTAGCAACTAAATAAACCTGCAATGACGTGTGACCTTCAACTAGGCACTTGAATTGTTTTAGGTGCTGAAGAAATTTCTGGGATCAACACTGGCAGCTGTACCTTTTCACCAACATGATCACCAAGTCCAGAGGCTGACAGCTGGGTATGGAAGCTAAGAGCCTTGTCTAGTTTGACTTCTAAGCTACAGTTTTTTCATATATAAAGTAGGGATAACAGTGGCCCCCTCACTCAGATACTGTAAAGATTAAGTGTTATAAAGCATGCTGGACACCCGGTGTCCAGCCCAGGGAAAATCCTTCCGATGAACGTTGTTGTTAAAGTCTTACGTATTTAGCGTCAGCCCAGCCACTCTTTGGAGACCACATCTTCCCTTCTCCAGTTAGCCCAAGAGCAAGATGAGAGAGTGGAGCAAGGTCTCCACTGGCACCAACGGTTCCTTTCTCTGGGACATAGGGCAGGCAGGAGGCTGGGAGGGAGTAGACAGCAGTTATTCCAGGAGAACTTCGTTCTGGTCAAGCTCACTGTGCCAGTGAGACCCACCTCCCCCAGTAGGATCTAGTACAAATGCCTGGAGAAAGACAATTACTCAAGGACAACAGAAAGCATTATAGGTTTTAGCCAAGACACAGTCAGATTTGCTGCATGAATGTGGGTGAGGAACACTATACATAGAGAAACAATCGAGATCAGGCTGCGTGAGGGAAAGGTGATATGGAACCCATATCTTCATGAGAATTAACTTCTTTCTCTGTGGTCCTCTGCTCCTTCACTTATTGTTACTGTGCATGTTCTAATCTGACCTAGAAATTTCTAGAATTCTAGCAATGTATCTTAAAGACATAATCAGGTACTAGCTGGTTCATTATAGCCTTGTTCCTAAGAATAAAAAGTTAGATATGATTTAAATTTGGAATTAAGAGATTTTCTTCTGACCAACAGTTGGGTGTGGCCATTCAAACCTATTGGAGAATGTTTGGAAACATGTAAATATTGACTTTAGAAAAGTGATATAAAATGTTCCAGAAGGAGAAAGTTCACCAAAGTGTTGACAGAGTTTTCTGGGAGGTAAAGTCATAGGCAACATAATCTCTACTTGTACCAGATTCCTAGTCTGCCATTTCACCACCACGTATAAAAGCACATGTACTATTCTGTAGGAAGTCCCCAATAGGTTTCTAAGTAAACTCGGACACCGAATAGCAGTGTTTTTGCTAATTGTTAAATACTGTCAATAGGATTACGCAGTGCCACCCACAGGCCAGCTTCCAGACCAGAGTTCACCCTGGGAGATTCTCAGAACTCTAGGGCCCCAGAAGTGCCATCAGATCTACCTTATGGGACATGCCCAACCTCAATGGAGGGTAATGGAGGGTCAGTCAGGGATCCATTGCATTACCATTAAATGCTTCGATAACTTGTTTGAGGGTCTCCAGGGAAATGCCACTGTATCCTTTGGCTAAGACATTGATCCTTAAAGCCAAGAGCATCCGACATCTCTCAGGGATTAGTGGTTTCCCAACACCTACAAAACAATTGAAAAACAAAACCTCTTCCACCTCCTGACTGCCTCCATCTCTCAAGTCTTTCTTCACTTCTTAACTCAGAGTTGGACTGCTCTCCCTCCTCACTTTCTTGCTTCTTAAAGACTCATCTTCCAAAGGTGAAACCCCACATTTGCCTTCTCAGTTTCCCTTCTTGGAACACTTCAGCAAGCCCCCACTCCCCACCCAACATCCTTAGAATAGTGTCCAGACTCCTCAGCACAAGTTGCTTTGCAATCTCACCTCATCCTGATGAACTCATTCCCTGACTTTCAGCCCTAATTTTGTGTCCTGAGTGCACCACTCTCAGCATCACTGCTCCTGTCCCAATCCTGTCCCTCTACTTGGCCTATTCCTTTTTCTGAGATTCAGCTGGAAGGTGGTCTTGTCTGCTGCTTTCTGCTTCCCTCCCTCCCCCGAAGCACCCAGTCCCTGGAATATATTGGCTGTTACAGGATGCATCACACTGTACTTTATTCAGCTAACCAAATAAGATCTAGGAGGTACCCAACATTTCGAATGATTTACCTGAAGAATGTGAACGTACGAGGTTGAGCTGGAGCTCCCTGAAAGAGAAAGGGGAAAAAATCTTCTTACTGTTACTGTGCACGTTCTAATCTGACCTAGAAACTTCTAGAATTCTAGCAATGTATCTTAAAGACGTGACCAGGCACTAGTTGGTTCATTATAGCCATGTTTCTAAGAACAAAAAGTTAGAAATGGTCTAAATATGGAATTAGGAGATTTTCCTATGATCAAAAGTTGTGTGTGGCCATTCAAACCTATTGGAGAATGTTTGGAAACATGTAGATATTGACTTTAGAAAAGTGATATAAAATGTTCCAGAAGGAGAAGGTTCATCAAAGTGTTGACAGGGTTTTCTGGGAGGTAAACTCATAGTCGTGAAAATGGTCCCTCAGCTGGGGAAGTGAGGGGAGGCAGTGGAAGAAACCAGCAAGCCTATACGTTCAATACCCAGTCGTGTGTAAATTAACCCGAGCCTCATCCTCTTCATCTGTAAATTGGGTCAAATGATATCTCCCTTGTTGAAAGGAATCTGAAGAAGGGGGGTAGGTGGCATGTGGGTGTGTGCGAGCAGGAGCCAAACTTACTCTAGCTTATTGATAGGAATTACAGTTCTGGCAAATTTCCCAAAACCTGTAGTAATGCCGTACACAACTGGAATAAAAGACAGACACCATCCAATTAGATGCAGGACATATTTTTTTTAAGTCTATAAAAATAATTGTATAACACAAAGGGGGAAAGATACCCGTTTTTTCTTTTATGATGCTGTCTATGACTTCCCTGGATTTTTGCACCTTCTTTTCCGCAGTGGGGGTGAGCTAGGAAAACATTGGTCAGAGAGGAGCACGTGGAAGAGGTCTACTTGTGGCAAAAAGGGTCAGAGGGCATCCGTCCCTCCCCCTTACCTTTATTTTGTAGCGTCCCTTGCCCAAGTTGACCAGGTCCTCCGTGGTGAGGCTGTCCCCATCTAATTCGATGTACTGCACAAAGGAAGGGGTCTCCGTGAGTCTGAACAGCTTAGCTGCTCGAACAAGAGATAGGGAAGCCTCAAGCAGAACCAAACTTGGCCACTTCAGAGATTTTATCACTGCTATTAATGTGCTAAGATAAAAGACACCTTACTTAAGAGGAAGCTGAGTATGGACTGTTTTTCTAGTGCTTTTTCCTACAACATGGAGCTGGACAAAGTCCTGTCCTAATTGGTAGTGTTTGCTCATAAATCTTGCTGGCCCTCCTCCTCCTTAAATGAGGGGGACTTCATTTTCTTAACAAAAAGAGTGGTTTGCCGCTTACCTTTTCAGGCTCTCGGTATTTGCTATACCTGAATCCAGGTAAAGGAAATTACTGGGAAGTGTGGCACAGCTCCAGCCCCGTCCCTGGCGGGAGCACCCCCCCACCCCCCAGTACCCCCAGAATCTGCAGGAAAGGATACAGGTAAACTCCCTCTGGTTGCGATGGAATGAAGTCAGGAGACATGGCATCCCCTTCTATAACTGAAACAAGAAGACAAGAAGGACCCCTTACACACCACAACGGAGAGCCCCTTTGGCCTTGCTGGTAAAGCAAGGAAGTGCCGGCCCTTCAATTGCCTTTGAATTCTTTCGAAATGGCTGCTTTAAAGTGACTTCAGATACTTCCAAGTGCTCTTAGCATCTTTACAATGAAGGAGAGCAAAGGGCAGACATGCAGGTGCCGGGGGTGGACCCTGGTTTAAATGAAAGTTCAAGATCTAACCCCCACCTCTGTCCCATCCCAGCTTTATTTTGTTTGAAATCTGAACTCCTCTGTGCCACAGGCCTCTCATCTGGTGAAGGTCTTTTGAAGGGCTTCACCTTTAAGTTTATAAAAATAGTTACATACACCACTTAGTGGTTGAGCATATGAACAAGGAGGCCACAGTTCAATTCCCTGTCAGGGCATATGCCCGGGGTTTGGGGCTCCATGGGGTGAGGTGAGGGAGGGGGTTTGGGGGAGGGGGGAGGTGCAGGAGGCAGCCGATCAATGATTCTCTCTCATCATTGATGTTTCTATCTCTCTCTCCCTCTCCCTTCTTCTCTGAAATCAATAAAAGTATATATATAGATAGATAGAGATATATAGATATTTTTTAAGTTATATAGGACAAAGTAATTCAATTACTTGGAAGAGATTCAGACCTGCAGTCCTGAGTTCACATCTGCTCTTGGCTTCTTACTAGCAGCCTGACTGACTCTAGGTAAGTGGCTAAGTGGCGTCCTCTGGGAGCCTGTTGCCTTGTTGTAAAAGGTGGATAGACCTGCCCCCACCCCCGCCCCCTTCTCAGTAGGGTGGGTGAGTACCGAAGGCCCCCAGAGGCCTAGCAGCACCTGCACAGCCAGCAGGAGGGGATGGCAGCCCAGCCTCCCGGGATGTGTGCTGCATCCATTCGCGCCTCTCCCCTCCGGCCACTCACCCACTTCCACGAACTCATTGTCCTCCAGGGCCACCTCCAGCGGGTCCTCATTGTCCAGCAGGCCCAGGCCCTTGCAGCGGCGCACCAGAAAGTGCACGTCGTCCACCGAGGCGAAGCCACCGTTGTCCGGCTTGTTCTTGATGTACCTGCGCACGGCCTCGCGACCCAGCCAGCCCACCGTGAGCTGCGCGTCCTTGCAGGGCACGGCCAGCCATTCTCCGCGCACGTGCACTGTGTACCTGGGCATGGCTCCCGCTGCTCCTACAGCAACCAGGCCGTCCGCAGGTGACAGTCACCAGGAGCCGAAAGTTTTATCTAGCAGCGGCTACCGAGGTGTGGTGGGTGGGGAGGGCGAGGATGGACTTTCAAAATATGCCACCTCCCTTGCCTTTACCAATTCACGCGTTGGACAAATATTTATCAAGGCCCCAGGGTCCCTTTGGGTTTTTGCAGTTGAGCTAGAGGCCGGAGAGGGGGATGCAGGGAGGCCAGCCACCTGCACACCAGCGATGCAGCCCTACGGCAGTAAGGCCTGGGGGTCTTAGCGTCCTTTTCTTCAGGCTCCCCGGTTTCTCCCTCCCGGGTTCCTGTCTGCATTCCCTTCCATTAAGAGCAACTTATAAACACCATGTTCCTGTCTTTATTTGGGATTACTCAACTGTGAAATAACCTGGCCAAGTGTGACACCAGGAAGTGTGGCAATCCTCACTCATTTGTTTATTCCACAAAGAGGCGTTGAGCAAGGACTCTGTCACTGCTAAGGTTCTCCCAAGCTGCTCCTCCACAGAGGGAGACTGCAAAGGCCAGAGATCATTTTCACAACTTTTCAAAGGTCACCGTCTGGGCCAAGAGCCAGGGCTTGAAGGTTAACAGCTCAGCCAGCCCTGGGTGGAACTCCTGCTCCGTGGCTGGTAAGTTCTTAATTAGCCTGTTTCCTCCTCAGAAGGGAAAGGGAATAAATGCCTCACCGCAGGATTTGCCATATCTGCCTGGGATCCAACCCTGGGCCTGCCTTTTACGAACTGTGACCTCTGGCAAGTCGTTTGACCTCCCTGGGCCTCAGTTTCTTCATCTATAAAATGGAGATATTGATAGTGTCAATTGCAAAGGCCTGTTTGGTGAGAGGACTGAGTGAGTTCATACATGGAAAGCCCTTAGAGCTGCACCTGGTCCACTGAAAATGCTACCAGCGTGTTTGTGACTACTATTTGGACTTCAGTACTCTATAAACCTATTTTGTTTTATAGATGTTCTTTCATCTTTGTACATGAATATCCCTAATCCAGTTAAGCGTCTTCAACACAGATAACTGCTCCCTGCACCCAATTCATTGCCACTAGTATTAAGAAAGTGTGAAGAGCATGAAAAAGATCAAAGAAATGTGGGCTAGTTTAGTAGTGGGCACTAGTTGAGCAGCATTTTGGTGGTCAGCCAGTTTCTAGAGATTTGATTAACACAATAGAAAAAAAATCCTAAAAAGTCTGTTCCTATTAAAACAGATTTCTGCTGGGACTAGAGACAAAGTTGCTCACAGAAATCAGCCATACCAGCATCTCCTTCTCTGGCAGCTTCCGGAATGTGTACAAATAAAGAGCTAACATGCCTTGAGCCTTATTGAAACTTGCACTTGAGCCACCCAAGTTCTAACTGCATTCTGGAACTTGTCATCTCATGAATTTGATACACATAAATCTTCCATTCCAATACCCACCTTCTGGCCAAGCCTTATAGCCTTGCAACGCCCTCCCCCAATTTACTTCGGTCATCTCCGCCCTTAGGACTTGACCTCTAGTTGGTTCCTTCTGCCCTGCACCTCCTACCTGCTTCTTCACTTACTTTCCTAGGAAGCCAGTTCCCTAGTTGCCTACCTGGACCACTTTCTTCAGCACTTTGAAATTTCTTTATAACATTAAACCTGTGCCTACACTCTGAGTAAAACCCGACCCCTGTGTTCACCCAGGGAGAGGCTCTGCTACAGAAAGTCCTGTGATGGTGCAGATGGTGGCACTGCCTTCCTACTTGCTCGCCCACTTTCCAAAACATTCACCGCCTCGAGGACCTTTTCAATATCCACCTCACCTCATTCTCAGAGGACCTTACCTCCTACCTCTCAGAAAACAGAGGCCCTTTGACATGAAGTAGCTTAACTTTCTGCTCCCTTCCATTCACTCATCCAATAAATATTTCTTGGAACACCTGTTATGTCCCAAGTACTGTGCTAGATGCTGGGGATGAATAAATACAATGCATTCTCTGCCTTTATGGTGCTTACTCTCTGGGGATGGATGCAGACATATAAGGAAGACTAGTTAAGCCCAACTATTCCCTGTACTGTGAGAAAACCCAAACTGAGCCCAGCTTTTGAGCAATCCCAGGCCAGACACGGGACATGTGAGGGAAGAAGGCTCCAGATGATAGCAGCTACCAGCAAACTGCATCACACCCAGAGATCTGAGGCTCAGGCCCTAGACACAGTAGAGCAGAGATAAGCTATTTCCACTGGTTATGTCCAAATTCATGACCCAAACACCCACAAAATCTATACCCTTACTTGTTACTCTCTCCATCCAGAACACACCTCCAATAAGATCTTTCTTATTCCTTGACTCATTTATGCTTTCTTTTCTCCAGAAAGCATTCCCTAAACCCCTTTCTCTGGGCTGCTTTAGCGTGCCTCTTCTTTAGCATTTTATAGAAATTACTTACCTTTGTTCACCCAGAAATTATGTGTATACACCAGCCTGGCACAAAGACACTGAACAGATGCTTATTAGCTGACGTGAATATAGACTCCACTGAGCTGGCCCCAGGTAAATGTTTGGACGTGTGTCTTTAGCGCCCTCTGCCTTCCTCATAGCACCCTTCCACACCACCCTTCAAGGATCCCTTGTCACAATTCACTTTTAGTATCATTCATCAGTGATATTGAAAAGTGACATTAGCTTAGACCCGTGGTCGGCAAACTGCGGCTCGCAAGCCACATGCGGCTCTTTGTCCCCTTGATTGTGGCTCTTCCTAAGCCTTAGGAGTACCCTAATTAAGTTAATAATGTACCTATCTATATAGTTTAAGTTTAAAAAACTTTGGCTCTCAAAAGAAATTTCAATCATTGTACTGTTGATATTTGGCTCTGTTGACTAATGAGTTTGCCAACCACTGGCTTAGACTATGTGGTGAGCTTAGAGGGCCAGCGATGCCTTCAAAAGGAACATGTGGATTCGTGGATCCACAGTCTAATCACTTAGAACATGATTATAGACCAGGGGTCTGAGCTGAATTCTCTGCCCTATTCCTGGCATGAAGTTTTGAGAATCACACTGTAGTGTACATCCATGTCCAGGGAGAGTGAAATCAGCAGACTCAGGATTACAGACATGGACAGGAAGTTCTCTCTCTGATATCTGCCCCACCTTCGGGGTATTTGCTATCTGTTTTGAGACTTGTATCACTCCATCAGCACTTTTGGGGGGTATTTAACAATAATATACCCCACCCACATTTATACTCAAAAACACCATTCCTCTTTGCTAGAGTTTATTTGGCCAGGAGCAGACCCAACCTGGCTCAGTCTCATTTCTGGAAATTTGGAATCAAGACAGTTTCTCCACATGGTAAGTTAAGATTTACAACAGTAAAGCTGGGGCAGCCAGACTATACAATGTGGACTAGAGAAACAGAAATGAGGCCAGGGTATTGATGGCTCTGCAGTCCTGGGTGCCAGACTCCTTCTGTCTGTCCACAGGTTCCGATAACCTCCCTCTACCTGTACCCTTAAAATAACCATCCTATTCCCTTTCTGACTTCTAGTCATTTCGGTTGCTGTCAGTTACAATCAAAGAATCCTAATGAATTGATTCCCAAACTGTGTGCTGAGGCACCCTAGGGCACTACATGGCATCCACAGGCATACTTTGTTACTCTCTTACTTGGATCAAGTTGTTGTACTGTTTTTAACATTTCTTCCCACATGCTCTATGATCTATGTGGGTGAAGAATGTTTGCTGACCACTAAAGAGTAGAGGCAAGTTGAACAGACCATCAAGAGACTGATGGGAAGTACTGGTGTTCAGGGTGGTTACCAGACCCTAATGCACAGGAGAGCAGGGTGAGTCTAGTGGATCAGCAGGGGACCCAGGCATGAGGAGCAGAGGGGTCCCCTAGAGTTGACACACTTTGACAAGGGAGTTCATCCTATATCCACCAGCTGGGTGATGAGCAAATCCAACAGAGTGTTCACACTATAGTTACTTAAAAGGCAAAACCCTAATCATACTGAATTCTTGGTGTGCAGCAGATTCAAATTACAGAACTTAAATTTAACAGGTAAATATGTTGACATATTTTGTGATCATACTGGGAGAAAATAAATATGAAACTGAAAATTTTACATTTATAAATCAAAAAATTAAACATTTAGAAAATTCACTTTATAAAGAACATGCCATTGGGGATTTGGGAATAGGGGGGAAGGTAGCTCAGCTTTATTTATGAAAATCACTGACAAAACAAGAAAAAGCCAAACGTAAAAACATTTTTAGTTACAATATGAGCTGGAGTTTATATTTCTTTATGAATTCAATTTAAAAAAGAGAAGCACTTGACATGAGCCTCAGACAGGTCCTTAATCCACTTTTAAATCCTTGCCCACCAGCATGGCAGTCACAGGGTGCATACTTGCTTTGTGCTCTTGGTAGGTACAGATGGCTTGATCACGGGACTTGTCAAAGGCAGCCAGGTCCCTACAAAAAAAAAAAAAAAAAAAAAAAAAAAAAAAAAAAAGAGAGAGAGAGAAGAAGAAACATAGCTAATGATTTATTTTGTTTTTTTGGAAAATTTTAAATAATCATAAATATTTGTCATGATATCCTTTTCTCAGAATTCCTGCCAAATCCATAGTCAAAATAACTTCACCAAGATATTTTTCAATGTATCTTGGAGTCAAGCGTTCCTGTATGTCAACCAACTACTCTTTTACCTCATTGCAACATTTGAATAAAAAAAATTTGACTTTACTTGCTCAGTGCATCTTCAGACATTTTTCTTGACCATGCCTACTCACTAGTTATCTTCTACTTGCTTTTAAAGATCTTTCTGTGTCTATAAGATTATTTTTGATTTATTTACTTTTCATCACTGTCTAACCCCATTTGGCCCATAAGAGATAAATCATATATAATGCTTCTTAAAAAAGTTAATGAAATTATCTCAAATTTTAAATATTTGCAAGTATTAGTTCCTATACAAAAATTCTATCTATATAAGTGGTTCTCAACCTGTGGGTCGCGACCCCTTTGGGGGCTGAACGACCCTTTCACAGGGGTCGCCTAAGACTATCAGGAAACACATATATAATTACATATTGTTTTTGTGATTAATCACTATGCTTTAATTATGTTCAATTTGTAACAATGAAATTGGGGGTCACCACAACATGAGGAACTGTATTAAAGGGTTGCGGCTTTAGGAAGGTTGAGAACCACTGATCTATATCCTTTAACATATGTATTATTTTTAGATTGCATTTTACAAAGTATTTTAGCAACAACAAAAACATTTAATATTTTTTTCTTCCTCATCCTTATATAAATTCAAAGCATAATTTAATTCGGTTCTTACTTGAATAAGGGTCGTGTGAACTTCATTCTTCCTTGTTCAGTCACCATTTTTAGAGCCAAAGGAATTGCTTCCTCCCATTTCGATTGAATGCAGAGTCGCAACCATCTGAAAGCAGGATTTTAGTGGATATGGGGTAGGAAAGGAGGAGGAAGAAGCAGGATATGACAGGTATATATGAAAATAACTTTTGTAATGATAAATAATCCTATTATGATTACACTGTACACCACTTTATTCTGAGAATTTCAAATACATATACAATTTAATAATTGGAGAAGAGAAGGAAGAGGAATTTGTTGTTTTAAAAGATCATATGTTTTAACAGGTCTGGAGTAAGTAGGTGCTCACGTACCTTATATATGCAATTTCTGAAGGAATTAAACTTTGGTTTAAGCCTCACACTACAAATCTAAATTAAGAAAGTTTAACCACATAACAGAATCGGAGATTTCTAACCATTCTCATTTCAGAGTTACTTTGGCGAGTTGTGGGAAAATGCCTATTTACCACTGAGTCCTTAAGCCTAATCATTTTTAAAGGCAAGAAAAGCTTAGAACAGATTCTAATAAAAAGATTAAGAATCGTACAGAGATTGCAACTATTCCTTAAAAAACGCTGTAATTATTTATATAAAAGCAATAAATTTGACCAGGATGTCTTAGGACTCTTTCCCTTTCTCCACCATTGAAACTCGTTTTCTACTTTCTTCCACAGAGACAAGTTAAAATGATGTACCTGAATCGTATTTCAGAATTGTTAATGGCATTGAAGTTGTACACCTCTTGCATTCGCTTTATGTGCCCCAATGGAAGAGGTGCCTAAGAGCAAAATGAAAAAGTATAACATATCATTTCAACAGGATTCCTTGGAAGAAAGGAGCTGGAGAGAAATTCTTAGCCAGATTAAAATCCTAAATATTTTCTAATATAAAAGTAAGTTAGATAAAAATAAAAGAAACAAATGCACACAAAAATAAATTTTGTGCAAACTTATTCTGGATAAGGATATTCTACCAGGAACAAAGGGATAATTTAATTTGTGGAGTACACAGAGAATTAAATGAGGATTATGGCCCTCAGACTTTTTAGTATATAAATTATTAACTTTCAGATTCTTTCTGATATATTTCAAGTTCTTCCTGATGTATTTTAAATTTATTCAATTCTCCAGATTAAATCACAGTTTCTTAATTTTTTCCTCATGAATTCCCCCCCAGCTTTATCTTTGCATATTTCCTCTGAATCTCTTTTACATTATCTACAGCCCTACAAAAACAAGTGTTTAAACTTTTATATTACAGACTCCTTTCAGAATCTGATGGATCATATGGACTGGACCCTTTCTTTGTGGAAAAAACAAACAAACAAACACAAAAAACCAAAAACAACAACAACAAAAAAACCCAAAACAAAACACCGCATTTACCATATAAACAAACTTCTATATACAATTTCCCCTGAAATTGTAAACTTCCTGTGCCCATCTTAACCCATCTTAACAGGGAGGGTTTGTGTGACGAAAAGAAAGAAGAGTTCAGTTTGGACAAGTGGAGTGTGAGGTGCCACTAGGTAGATGGTAATTCTCTTCTCCAGCCATGACCTCAACTTACAAAACTCACTCCACACTCACTCACCATCTCTGCTCTTACTGACTGCTAGATCCTTCCAAATTGTTTAGTCTCAACTAAATTCCAAGGCCGCCCTGGAAGGTCAGCCAGTGAAGATCACCCCTAGGCCCCCTACTCTCCCCCACGTTTGCTGTTCCTATTTCCCAGTCATCCCGTCATGTTTCCCTTCTTCCTGGTCCTAGGCCGCATAGCAGTGCTTACAGACATTTGTGAAATCATGATGACGTGATGTACTAAAAATGGATTCTCTAAGGTCCCTGTTGCCTTGAAATCCCATTGCTCATTTTGCTCATTTCATAGGAAATTCTGTTCAAAGTCTCCTCCATCCCTCTCAAGGTCCTTAGACTTGAGAGCTCCCTTTTATGTAACAATAAAGACCCAGTCATTACCTACCTCTCAAAATGTAGCTTCTCCTCTCCGTGAAATACTGCTTTAATTACCTGGGTTTGAAACATTCAAATCTGCATAGATTCTTCCCTGGTAACCCCCAAATCCAGTGTCACAAAACCCTATGCTTTCATCCTGTATGATGTCCCTCTCATCTGTCCTGCTCCTTCCCTTCCCACCTGCCCCTCCCTCACGCCAGGTCTTCCTGTGAGCCTCCCACCTAACGCCACCACCAATGTTCCTCATGTCAACCCAGCCTTCACATCACCAGCAGAGTAATTTCCATAACCACCATTGCATCAAACGACTCTTCTGTTAAACATGTTAAATCCTTTCCTACTGACGAGCACAAAATCTAAAATTGTCAGCACTCAAGACTTACCCCATCAGACCCTACCAGCCTGTCTAGTGTTGCCTTCATTAACTCCTTAACCAGAGTGATGACTTACTCCTGCAGCACAGGGCACGCTCCGTCACTTGCTGCCCCTTGGACCTGACTTTTTCCCTCCCTGCTAACACTGCTCTGCTCAAAGCAAGCCCCACTCCTCCAAATCTTTCCTTGATTATGCCATTTGGGAGTCCTTCTTCCTAATCAACTTTTTCTCAAATGATACATAAAATATACCACCTTTTATTGCTAACTTTTGCATGTGTGACCTTTCTTACTAGATTATAAACTTTTTGAGGACATGGTGTATTTCTTATTTATAGTTTTATATTCAGCACAATACTAAACATACTAAGCATTCAACAAATATTTTTAAGTAAGTGAATGAATTTTATAAATTATTTTTTTCTATTGGTTTCCACATTAACATTTCTTCCAGGTTGGGTTCAATGTAAATGCTGTGCCTTATGCCCATTCTAATTCCTAATGTTTTGAGCTAGTACTTACTTTCTGAAGCATCTGTGCTAAAAATTCATTCAGCTGATGAGAAGAGAGATCTTTCAGGTCTGCTGAGTTGAATGAACTTAAATCATCTTCTTTGGCCTATAATAAATGTTACTTGGTTATTTCCATTTGTGTAAAATTTAATATTTATTGGTTTATCTAACATAAAAGTAAAATTAAGAAAAAGACAGAAATATAAGAATATGTAAAATTGTAAAAAATAAAGCCTTAGCTACTTTATTATTTCTGAGATTACATCACTATGCCTTCTAAAGTCAATATTATTTTCTAGAAGCCCCAGTTGCCTAATGGATAAGGCATTGGCCTCCTAAAGTCAATATTATTTTTTAAAATTAGACTGTTAGTAAGAGTGGAAGAAACTTTTTTTTTTTTAAATATATTTTATTGATTTTACATAGAGGAAGGGAGAGGGATAGAGAGTTAGAAACATCGATCAGCTGCCTCCTGCACACTCCCTACTGGGGATGTGCCTGCAACCAAGGTACATGCCCTTGACCGGAATTGAACCTGGGACCCTTCAGTCCGCAGGCCCACGCTCTATCCACTGAGCCAAACCGGTTGGAAGAAACTTTTGACATCCTTTGTACCATTCATGTTAATCTGTCTTTTAAAAATATATATATTTTTATTGATTTCAGAGAGGAAAGGAGAGGGAGAGACAGAAACATCAATGATGAGAGAGAAGCATTGTTCGACTGCCTCCTGCACGCCACCCACTGGGGATCAAGCCCACAACCCGGGCATGTGCCCTGACTAGGAATCAAAATGTGACCTCCTGTTTCATAGGTCGACGCTCAACCTATGAGCCACGCTGGCCCAGCTAATCTGTCTTTTATTACAGGGATCTCAGCTAAGAATTCAGAGGGAAGAGAAATAATTATTTTTCCTCCTCTGTAAGAATTAGCCAAGATTTGTATTCACGCTGGTTCTCTAAGGCAATGGTTCTCAACCTTCTGGCCCTTTAAATACAGTTCCTCATGTTGTGACCCAACCATAAAATTATTTTCGTTGCTACTTCATAACTGTAATGTTGCTACTGCCGTAGACCAATTCCAGCATGTAATAATTTCAAGAGTTTCATTAAAAGGTTGATGAAACTTGGGGACTCAACAGGGTTGAGTCACAGATATAGTCACCATCTGGGAATGGCTAAAGGCATTTCCCCAAACCTGAATAGGAAACTGATTGTGGCTGCCAGACAGTTAAAGGGCATCTTAATCTACATGTTATTGCCTTCTACTGGCCAAACACCTGAACAGCCTGTAGGCTAATCCCCAAACTGACAATGCTTCTGTACCCTTTGAAACCTTACCCTTTGAAGTGTATTATCTCCACCCTGCCTTAGGACAAATTGTGTTAATAAAAGCAAGGGTCCTAGGCAAGGAGGGACAGTCTTCAGTTCCTTTAGCTGAAGGTCCTCTGACCCTCAATGCCTTTCAAAATTATATCTCGTCTCCAGACTCTTTATTAGTCTCTGGATTCCTATGTCATCTGCGCACAGCCCCTTTTCCAGATTCCTGAACCCTTCTTGATGCTGGGACATGAACCCCGGCATAAATGGACGCCTGAAGTGGGACTAGAGCGACAACAATAGCTACTGTTATGAATCGTAATGTAAATATCTGATATGCAGGATGGTCTTAGGTGACCCTTGTGAAAGGGTCATTTGACTGCCAAAAGGGTCGCGACCCACAGGTTGAGAACCGCTGCTCTAAGGGTTAGTTTCAGTATATACATGAAGAAGCTGTTCCTTAGGGAGTTTCAAAGATGTGAACAGTGATATCAACAGAGCAAAAGTGCCTCCACTCTTCCCTAACAGCGTTAAACAGTACCCAAGATTATTTTAGATTTCCTTGGTATGTGTAATGGCTATATTTGAAGTAGCAGCTTACAAATAATTTATGAGGAAATGAGAAAATGCAGATATTTTTGCATACTTATTTTAAGAGCTTAAAAGAAACAAGAAAAATCAGAACCCCTGACCCACCACCTTCATGTGTAGAGACATATCTGTACAACTCAAATAGGAGTCAAAAGTCACACAGTATTACTCACAGTAATCCATCTTTGACTTAAGGCAATACAAGCATTTGTCAGGGTCATATCATAACTGCAAAGATAAAAAAATATTAGAGACTGAGAAAAATGCACATGCTTTTGTATAAATGCAATTTTGAGGTTATAGATCATACTTAAATTTCAAAGTTATTTTTAAATAAAGACAAAGATCTCCAGGGTGCTGGGAATAAGAAATAGTCTGCCTGACTTAAATATGACTGGCGTCATCCAGGAACTCGGAAATCCAAGTGGATACCAAATTAATGAAGCTCCTGATTACTCTTTGAAGAGTGTGTCAGAACATCTCAGGTGAGACTGAGTAGTAAATGCTGGGTAGTAAATGCTGAAGGAGCTGGGGCTCAGCTGAGCATATTGAGTGTTTACTGTACGGCAGGAGCAATTCTGGGCACTCGGACAGCAGACAAACAACAGAGTCCTTGCTCTCATGGATCTTACATTCTCTTGTTCCAACCACCGAACCATCCAATAAATCTGCAAGCACTTACGTGACAGACACTGTTCTAATCACTGGGGAAATACTGGTTGTCACAAGAGACCCTTGGGAGACTCTGAAATCATGTGATGACAATTTCATTTCTCTTTTTTATGTTTTACAATAATGGAAGAAACCGTGTAATGTATGCAAAATTCTTGCAGAACATCGCCCTCTTCATCTGTAAGTCATGCTTGCTTGCTGTGAAATGTTTCTATTAGAGATCAGAGGGTACCTGCCTTAGGGCCCACACGAAGTAAGTTTTGATTAGAAGTTACCATTGAACCTGCTTCAGGAGAGTTTGTGTTCTAGGGTGAAGGCAGTGACCTTTGAGTCAGCTGCCAGTTCACTGTCACAAAGCAGTCAGGCTGTGGACTGTAGGCAAACCCTTTGGTCTGTCCTTAAGACCAAATGGGATCAGAGCCCCTGGATTGCTCAGGCAGTAAATCACCTTCAACTAGAACATTACTTAGCACTGATTTAAGAAAAAACACACCAATAGACAGGACAGTAAAAACCTTTGGATGGTCTGTTTCTTGGTGCCCTGAAATTTCCTTCTCAATGTAATGAAAAGAACAAGGTAGGGATTATTAGCTCAAGGAGGGAAGCAGCCCTTACTTATGGCCAGGTCCTACGAAAGGTAATGAGCAAAACCAGGTATGTGTGAGCCCGGCTCTCACGGTGCTTCAATGTAGTAAAGGAGAAAGACATTAATAATCACACAAGTCAGTGTGGAATTACTACCGTGGCAACAGCTATGAAGAGGCAACACAAGAAAGCCTCGCACTGAGATTGGAATTAGCTGGGTGAGGAGCATTCCATGTAACAGGAACAGCATTCCTGGCTAGAACATGCGGGAGTTTGCATCCTCGTGGAAGACCAGGATTCGGGTCCCTGATTGAGGCAGGTTCTTAGTTTAAAAGTCTCTGTATTGGAGATGAGACAACCAGGGTTCGAATCTCAACTCCTATTTCTTATTTGTTGTATAACCCTGGGCAAGACACTTTACCTACTGAAACTTCATTTGCCTCCTCTGGAAATGATAACTTATAACACTGTTGTCATGATTAGCACAATACTTAGGTCATTTTTCTTATTGCCAATGTTTTCAAGGAAAGGGCAGTATCTTTCTCTCTCACCATCCTTGTGCAACAAGGAGGCACTAAATAATTACTTGCAATGAATTGAACTGATTTATATTTAATTATCACGGAGATTGTTCTTTTGACCTCAGGGTTAAGGTTCAAACACCTAAGAGCTCTGCTTTCATCACTAACTAGTAACAGCTTAAGGAAGGCACGAAACCCTTTCAGATAGTTTGAGGAGCTTCAGGATTTGGGAAAATGAGAAGGAAACCATTAGCAGGGTAAGCACTGACGTGGGTTTTACAGGAGGCAGTCCAGGAGAGTAGAGCCAGGTGTTCCAGTCGACTTGATTGAGAATATCAACCTGTGAACAGTAAGAACACCCAGTTTTCTACAGAACAACTTTTTTTAAATCTAAATCTAAAACAGACTTTTAGGTACTCAAAGCTATAATTTATACTGACATGTCAAGATAATTTCTAAGTCTCTTTTCTAAAATAAATTCATATTAATCATGCTCTGTTAAATAAATATGAAAAGTACATACAAAAAAATTCTAAAACACTATCACAGATGTCTCAGAAATAGGATAATTCTATACATTAGTTCACGCTGTTCAGATCACATTTTAAATAGGAAAAACAATACAATAAAAGATTGAGCCTCAAAACAAATTTTAAACCAATACTACTATTAAGTAATTCAAGTCAGCCAGCAAACAGCTGTTAAAGACATACTGGGCATGAAAAATAAGAGTGCTCTTTAAAGCCAACCTTATCTTTAAAGTGAGAATACAGGAAGTCCTTCCAGTCATCAGTGGTTATGCTCTGGTAGGAAAATTTCTCAACATAAGCCTTAAGGAATCCTAGGAAAACCTCTAAAAGTTAAAAAAAAAAGTCTATTAATGGAAAGGTAATTATTTAACATTTTTTTCTGGTGCTTGGTATTGTACCGTTAACCACAGAGAACATTCAGAAAAGAGTCAGTGTTCAAAAAAGGTGGTAGGACTTAAGTTGGAACTTGAAAAATACATGTAACTTGATTGAAGGGAGAAGAGAAATCCTAATTATCGGTAAAGGGATCACACAATGAAGACACCGAAAAGTAACACACAGCACAAGTTCTAAAGGCAATGACTCAATTAAGAGAGAAATATCGGACGGGCAGAATGGGCCCAGAGGAGGAAGGGCTTTCAAAGTCCTTCAACAAAGGAGAATACCTACACGCCCAGCAACGGGGAAGGTTACATAAACTCAGCACGTCCATACCATGTAATACTAGGATGGCATTAAAAAGTGTGAGATAGCTTTGTATATTCTGATATGGGAGGATATATGTGAAATATTGAATTGAAGAAAATGGAGTAAGTATGTAGTATGATTCCTTTTCTGTAATCAAAACAATTATATATATTTATCTGCCTATTTGTTCATTTACACTTTGAAAAATATCTGCAGCCATCCACACCAGACCACTAATAGTGGTTATCCCTGGGGAGTGGAAAGGGTCACTGAGCAACTCTCACTTTTTACTCTTATAAACTTCTATACCACACACATTTTTTTTCAATGAATATGTAATATTTTCCTAACTTGTAAAATACTGATGAGTTGGTGTGTGTGCTTTTTTAAGTCAAGCAGCACAATTTTGAAACTTGGTGGTTCAAGATTTTAAGTAGAGAGGTAACATTAGAAAATGATACAGATTTCTTCAGCAACTACATACAGAAGGAACTGAAAGAATAAAATGGAGCAAAATCAACAGTTCAAAATTCTTTCTTGTTCTTCATGTTACCCCCCAAAAATAATTTCAGAAAATGCCAATGACTTGCCTGGTCCTCCAAGAAGCTGCTCAAGGTGAAAGAGTAAAGCAAAGCCCTTCTCATAGGGAACTGAAGAATATGCGATATCAGGGTCTACATTCGCCAGATCAACCACAAGTTTGGTGAAAGGATGTGTATCCCCAAAAGTCTTTATCTGCAAGACACAAAGTTGGATGAATGTTCAAATATGAAGACTAGTTACCACCATGCAAACAAACTAGTGAGGAAGTATTACTTCCCACAGTGGCACATTTCAGGGGAGTCTAGAACATACAAAACTCAGAGACTGGAAACTGTAGGATATGTTAGCATAAATTTCTGGAAGCCTATTAATGGAATGGCTACCTACATAATGTTCCATGGTATTTCTTGCCCTGTAATAAGCTTTATTCTTTGTAAAAGACTAGAAAAGTGTTTCAATGCCTGGACAGAAAATTTGCCGGGGTCCAACCCCAGCAGGTCCAGGGGTCCCCAAAGGTGTGGATGGAGTCGGCGAAGAAGGAAGGGCACGGAGGCAGCATTCAGTTCATCAGCAGCCTAGCCAGGATCTCTAGCCAGGATCTCCAGCCAAGTTCTGGTCTGGATCTCCAGCGAAGTTCTGCTGTTTATTGTTTTGTTACATCCGTATTTATACCAGTTGATTTTAATCCTGTCAATTTCTATTACAAAGGTTAGGGCGTTTCTTATCTCCATTCCAGGGAGTAAAGATTATGTAGCTTAAGCATGATTGTTTGTAGTGATTAACTACCCGCCTGGCACTTAGTTAAGGAGTTTCATCCCCTCCCTGACTTCAGGGAAAAATTCCTACCTGGGGAAACAACCTTTCTAGGAGAGGCATCCCCTCCCTGACTTCAGGGAAAAATTCCTACCTGGGGAAACAACCTTTCTTGGAGAGGTGACCTTGGTTAAAACACACAGCGCTAAGGGGAGCAAACATATTAAGAACAGTATGCTATATACGCCAGGTCCCTTGAAACATATGCTGTGCAGATGTTTCTTTCCTGCAGCGACTGTGTCAAGCAGCAAGGATGGACCGGCTCCCGGCAAATTCCCCCTTTTTTATTTTTTAAATGATAGCGCATGCAAATCAGTGGCCACCTCTCAGATTGGGCCATTTAAGTCTGGGAAGAAGAGTGGCAAGCAATGATAGTGAGCATAGCTATAAACATAGTGGATGGAGCGCAGAAGGAGCCCCATTCCTGTAGAAGGTTGCCAGCCTCTTCAGTCAAGGGATTTCAGCTGTCCTCAAGTTGTTGGTTTGATTGTCTTTGTTGGTCTGGCTAGCGGGCGGCGTCACTGGCGACAGGCTTCCCGAAGCGTCAGCAAGTTGAAGGGCTGCATCAAAGGGTCCATCAGGGCCATGGTTGATGGTGGTGTCGATGTCCGAGGAGGAGTAAGCTGTGCCCTCTGGATCCAGCTGATATGGCAAATGGAGGGTAGTAGAAAAGGAAGAGAAAACAAAAGAACTACAAGGCATGGAAGTGTTTAGAAAAAAGAGGGAGAAGAAAGGGAAGAAGGCAGCATCCTGACACAGCCCTTTCCTTCAGCTTCCCCTTTCCCTGTGGTCCCAGGTAGAAATGGGAAACAAGTCCTGTTGCAGAGAGAGGGCAGCTGCTGTCAGCCAGTCTCTGTCTTTACCTGGGTCCCGATCTGAGCTGGGCATGGGAAGCAGGAAGCAGCCATGGGGACAGGAGACCTTCCTCAGAAGGGGCGAGTGTTCAAGCCCCTGCACCATTGGGGAGGGGGGTCTGTGCCCCACCTTTGTTGCACCCCAAGTTTTCTCCTACTGGCCCCCGACTGTGCCTGTCTTAGGTTGCCCCACCCTGTGGAGTCTTACCCGTCGTTGACTACCAGCCATCTCTGGGCCAAGTAGGGTGATGTGAGGTTCAGTTTTGTCTCCTTGATAGCCTATGTCCCTCTGGCCTCCATGCCCAGCAATTGCCTTAGGATCCCCTTGCCTGCTGGCGGGGCTCTGGCATTGATCATAGGGAACTCAGGTTTCTTCTCTAGAGAGGGCCCAGCTTACGCCATTGGGCCAGAGACAGATCCATGGTACCAGCCACCATGCGGCTTCAACCTCAGCATGAACAGAGAGCTCAGGCAACAGCTATGGGCAATTGGATTGTAAGAAGAGGGTCCCTCTTGACACAAGGGTAAGAGGGGCCAATACAGGACAAAGGAGAGTCCCAGAACAGGGCTTTCTCAGCCCAGGCTCTTGGCACAAGACAACTCCATGTATGGGGCATATACCAAACACCCCTAGTCACGGCATAAAAGGGAGGTGCCCTTCCTGGAACAGTAGGGTAGGGAGATTCTAGAAAACGCTGTGTTCAGGAAAGAAGGAGAACGGCCAAAGAACCAGCAAACAAGTAGTTAGATTTTAAAAAAAGGAAAAAGGAAAGGAGATGTGGGGCAAAGCTGGGACATGTGGAAAGACAAAACGGAGGCACATGTGATCCTCCCAATGGACAGATTGTTCCAGCTCAGGGCTGCACATCTCCTGCAGATGGGCACTGGTCAGGTGTGCTATGATGAGGCAGAGATGGCGGGCGGTGAGACATAAGGTCGGACTAGACGGTCTGGAATCCACACAGGTGAGTCTGCGTCCTGTGGAAATATACAAGCATATCCTCTCCCCTGGGTTAAAAGTACATCAGGTCCCTTCCAGGCTCCTGTAAGCAAGTCTCTCCATTTGACGAGGGCTTTAGGTTTAGTTAGATCAGGGTTCCAATGCCTGTACATCGGGGAATTTCCTTCAGAATCTACATTTAGTATATTAATTACAAATTGAGCATGTTGTAGAACATGATGAGGAGAGGAATATTTAAACTCATTTTCTTGTAATTTTTTAATTTGTGTTTTTAAAGTTTGGTGAGCCCTTTCTACTATTGCTTGGCCTTGAGGATTGTAGGGTATTCCTGTAGTATGTGCGATGCCGAATGTAGAGCATAAGTTTTTAAAAGCTCTAGAGGTATAGGCAGGCCCATTGTCAGTTTTAAGTGCCCTTGGTATTCCTAGGTAGGAAAAGCATTGGAATAGATGTTGACTTACATCTTTAAAGGCTTCTCCTGTACGTGCAGAAGCAAGGATAACATGAGAAAAGGTATCAATACAAACATGCACATAGCAAAGTTTGCCAAAAGATGGGACATGAGTAATATCCATCTGCCATAAGTCACAGGGTCTAAGTCCTCTTGGATTAACTCCAGTAACAGGGCTAGGAAAATGAGTAGGACAATGGCCGCAGTCACGCACAATACTTCGAGCAGCTTCTCTAGATATGCGATAATATAGACGGAGAGCAGAAGCATTTTGATGGTGAATGGCATGAGACCGCCGGGCTTCTTCTAGAGCTGTACAAACTACTGGGCGAGTTAGTAAATCCGCCTGATAATTTCCTTCGCTTAAGGGTCCTGGTAGGCAGGAATGAGCTCTAATATGTCCAATATAGAAAGCCTTTTCTCGTTTGTGAATGCAAGTTTGTAGCTGAGTTAACAAAGAGAAAATGGCTGTTCTTCCTTGTGGGAGAGAGGCGGTCTCAATATGAGGAAATAATTTAACTATATATTGAGAGTCAGTGTACAAGTTAAAGGGAACCTGTTGCAATTGTTCAAAAGCATAAATGACTGCCAAAAGCTCTGTTCTCTGAGCTGACGTCTCTAGAGTTTGTTGAACATGGGTTATTGAGTCAATGATTGTTACTGCCCTACCATTAGAGGAACCATCTGTGAATACTAAGGAGGCAGGAGGTGATAATGGTTCTTTTGAACATTTGATAGGAAATATAAACGGATGTAGGGAGAGAAATTGCAATATAGGTGATCTTGGCAAATGATGTAAAATTTGTCCTGGGAAGTTACCTATAGCTATTTGCCACTCTTCTTCAAATTGTAATAGTGTGTCTAATTGTTCTCTTTTATAAGGTATTATTATCTCAGTAACTTCTCTTCCAAAGAGTTCGATACTGCGTCGTCTACCTTTGATAATGAGAGTGGCCACTAGGGAGGGATAGGGTGGTACAATCTTCCTAGGAGTGACAGGTAAATGTATCCATTCTAATGGTCCTTCCTGCCACAAGCATCCTGTAGGAGTATATTTAGTGGCTAGAATAATTAAGGCCCAAGATTTGGAATAATCTAGATACTGTAGTTGCTGTTTATTGATGGCCTGTTCTATTTTTGCTATAGCCTTTTCTCCTTCTACAGTTAATTGTCGGGGAGACTTAGGGTTAGAATCTCCCTTTAAAATGTCAAATAGAGGTTTTAAGTCAAGAGTGGTTATTTTTAGATATGGCCTGACCCAGTTGATATCACCTAATAGTTTCTGATAATCATTCAATGTGTTTAAATGATCTTTTCTTAATTGTAGAGGCTGATGGGTGATAGTAGAGGTATGTAATATTTGAACTTAGTATACGGAACCAAGAGAGACAGAACCAAGGCACAGAACCTACACAGAACGTTCTCTAGAGACAGAAGAACTTCGCTGGAGAGAACATGGCAAAAGATCCTGGACAGAAACTGGCCTCAGAACCTAGAGATAGAACCTAGGGAGAGAACATGGCAAAAGATCCTGGACTGAACCTGACTACAGAAATTGACAAAAGAACCTGACTAGAACCTGGTTACTGAACCTGGCTGGAGAACCTAGCAAGACAACATGGACACAGAACCTGGCTGGAGATCCTAAGCAGAACTTCGCTGGAGATCCAGACCAGAACTTGGCTGGAGATCCTGGCTGGAGATCCTGGCTAGGCTGCTGATCAGCTGAACGCTGACTCCGTGTCGTACCTTCTTCGCCGACTCCGTCCACACCTTTGGGGACCCCTGGACCCGCTGGGGTTGGACCCCGGCAAAAATTCAGCTTTCAGGAGATAGCACTTTAAAGTAACAAATATACCAAATAAAATTCAAACACAGTAACTGACTATTTTACTTGCAAAGACCTAATGAGGTCCTACTGGTCATGAACACATTTGGGGCAGAGTCCAATAGAATATTATACCAGCATCCGCTAGATTTTCCACCCTGTGAAAATGATTTTCTTGTTGCTACTGAGGAAAGGTGCTTTCAAACCTAAATTTTTGAACACCTATACAATTTCGGATGACTGCTTTTAAAAGTATGACTCATTTACCGAATTCTGTAGCTCTCCCCATCCTCCCAGAGCATGAAAGTGTCTGAACCTTTCACCAAACAACCGTCCGCAAATGTGGCGTTCCAAGTACACAGTATGTCCTTCATTTAACCTGAAAAATTTATTTTAAATAAAAATAAAAACAGTGACACAGCTGAGAGGAAAAGGCATTACAATCAACAAGGTATTTCCTTTTTGGCTTTTCTACAAAGTAAAGCAATTGTAAAGCATGACCACTCCTATTTAGGCGGCTGCCCGGGGTGCTTCCCTGCATCCAATCCAGAACAATGGGATGCCTGGCCAACCAGAGGGCAGGCAGGGAAAATTAGGCTATGGTTCTGGTTTTATGTGTCCTAAGCTGTGACTATCCCAGGAACTAAAGAACAAGCATAAACCGAATACCTCTACTCTACCTAACACTGCGACAAGTGTTACAGAATAAAAAAAAAAAAAAAATCTGTGCACCAAAGAGGTGATACCAAAGACAAACAAGATATACACACAAAACAATTCAGAGTGGTGGGAGGCAGGAAAAGAAATTAATATGAAGAACCAATAAAAAGAAAAAATCTTACCAAAAGTGATCCCAAGTTTTGTTGGTCACTAGATTTCCTGTCCAACTATGAGATATTTCATGTGCAATAACCTAAAGGAAACAATGGATGCAATTAGTAGTAAAATTCATTACCTTATTCTAAAATAACTCACTATGTAAATATAAACATTCTAGTTCTTTCAATTCTAAGTTCATTTTTTTAAACATTTAGCTGGGAGGTTCACGTTATTACTCAGTTCATCAAAAAATATACAATTTAGCAAAAGACAAAAAAGTGTAACAGTTTAAAAAAATTAGGAACAAAAACTCATTTAGAAAATATTAAATTAAATGGATACATCACTTCATTAAAAATATTTAATGAACATGTGAAGAGATAAAAACCATAAAATGTTCTTAAATCTGCTAAGGATTTAAGAATGGTTAATGTATTTAACTATTAATAACAGTTAATGTAACAATGTTTTACAACAAGAATTCTCAAAAAAAAAAAAAAAGAATTCTCAAGTATTCTTTTATAACCGTATCTTTAACATAACAATGCAATGGATAGTTTTAAATTCAGTTGACTTAATATTTCATGAGGGTAAGACAATGACAACAAATGTTTAACTTACATTGGAGAGGGACTTGTCACCTGCCTAAAAAAGAAGAAAATGACCTTAGTAGTTCAGTAATCAAATTACAGCCTATATCAAGATGTACTATTCTGGCATTAACTCCCTGGCATTGTATTTCTGCATGGCATGCCTAAGAGTTCAAAACAGACATGTATTTAGAAAATAAAACAGAATATGCAGAACTAAAAAAACAGCATAATTCTTCCCTAATCCCAGAGAAATTTTCCAATACCAGCAGGGCCAGTATTCTTGTTTCTAATTAACTTCTGGGAGACATTTCTCCTACTTCCATTTTTTATATGTGCTCTTATTTACCCTTATTTACCTTCTTCCTCTCTATAATCCACAGTATGTTTTTAAAAATTTTACAGTGTCTCCTATGATGTATTTTATTTTCCTTATTTAGTTGCTAATCCTACTCACTGGGTTGTAGGAAGGTAAAGTGAGGGGTTTTTTCTTTGTTTGTTTTATACCAGTACCTATATGCCAAATGTAAATGGTATAGTTTCTTTGTCTGGATACATAATTCATCAATGGATTGCTGTTACAGAGCACCCCACCCCTTAAAATCCCAAACAGCTTACACAAAATATTTTTTTCTCCCAAATGGCCAAATTATTTTCTTTTGAAAAATGAGATGATGATAACCACAATAAACAATAAAATTAGAAACAAGCGTCATATAAATAAAATGTTTTAAAAAAAATTATTGGAAATCTAAGGTTCTCTATTCCTGGGTTTATATTTGAGAAGAACGCAATTTCAAATGAAAAATATGTACACTTACCAGCAGAGTAGGAGTTACAAAAGTGAGGCAAGGATTTTCCATGCCGCCATAAGGGAAGGATGGTGGCAGGACCAATAGGTCATACTGCCCCCATACGTATGGGCCTCCCAGATCTTCTGCAATTTTAAGCATAGTTTCAGTCTGGAAAATTAATGCATATATATTTGTATGTCTTCATTAGCATAATAAATTCTTAAAAGTATATATTGCTTTCTATGAATCTTATAAGTTAATGATGCTCATTTTAAATGAAAACAATACAAAAAATGTAGCAGATGCAAATTCACATAAAATAAGATGTATTTGATTCTTTTATCACATCACCTAACACCATCACCTTTCATACTCAAATTCTTAAAATGACCGTCTACCACAATTGTTAAAAAGGGTGACTAACCTCAGAAAATTCATAAGCTGACTTTTCCACCTGCTCTTTCTCAGACCATACCAATGTTCTCGGGCCAATCTGCCTGCAAAATTAAAAAGCCTATTAAAAAGAAATTCAAGGCAAATTACGCACCTGGCTCTAGGAGAGATTTAAAGCACTGTATACAAATCCTCCAGTAGGAGTGTGAGTCACCATGTGCTCAGGGCAGGGCTGAGGTTAAATGTCCACTCAGAGACACAAGCCTGCTGCTGTGTGTGCAGCAATGGATCTGCAGCTCTCTAAGGAGACACAGTCTGGGCCAAAGGTTAGTTTACTGGCTTCTGGTAAGACATGTGGGATCTAGTTTCCTCCCTCAGTCTCACAACTGTAGAAACCCACTTGCAGCTCACTAAGAGATTCTTCCAGAACAGGGGTGGACGTAAACTTTGTTATGTACTTAAAGGCTGAACACTCTTCTATAAAAGAAACAAATAGAAAAGTGAGGAAATCCTGTGACATACTACAACATGGACGAATCTTTACGATGTTATGCTAAGTGGATAAACCAGTTACAAAAGGACAAATACTCTATGATTCCACTTATGAGGTATTTAAAGTAGTCAAATTCATAGAAACAGAAAGTACAAGGGTGGTCACTAGGAGCCAGGGAGAGGGAGATGCGAGGAATTGTTACTTAAAGAGTATAGAGTTTCAGTTTTGCAGGACGAAAATGTGCTGGAGATTTGTTTCACAACAATGTGAATGTAGTTATTACTCCTGAACTGTACACTTAAAAATGGTTAAGATGTTAAATTCCGGGTCCTTTTTAAACCACAATAAGAAGGAAGAAACAAATAGAACTCTATATCACTTATATAGAGCTTAAACTAAAAAATATTTTTTCTCATCTAAAATATGTTATGTAACACAAAACTCCAAGCAACAAGACTTGCCTTGATATTGGCCCAGAGGGGAAGTGAACTCTATGACAGTGCTTCTCAAACTTTCATGTCCATACAAATAACCTGGGAGCTTGTAAAAATACAGATTCTGATGTAGTAAGTTTGGGACAGGGGCCAAGAATTTGCTTTTCTAAACCAACACCCAGTTGATCCTAAGCTATTGGAATGCAGACCACACTGAGTAGCAATGGTAACCAATGCGATTCAACATAAATTTAATGAAAACCACAAATGTGAGCTACAGATGAAATTTCAAATGGTCTAGTGGCCACATTTTTTAAAAAGCAAAATTAAATAGATAAAAATAATTTTAATATATTTTGTTTAATCCAATACATCCAAAATATTATTTCAGCCTGTAATCAACATAAAAAATGAGTAGTGATGTGATTTACGTTTCTTTTCATACTAAGCCCTTAGAAATCCAGTGTGTACTTTACATTTACAGCACATCTCAGACCTCATGTGGTCAGCAGCTGCCACACTAGAGTACGGGTCTGTGTTGTGAGCTCACAGAAACCTAGATCTGTTTGGGTCCTGGCTCTGTCATTTCCTTGCTATATGACTCTAAGCCAGCCGTGGGCAAACTACGGCCCACGGGCCGGATGTGGCCCTCGAGACAAAAAGTTTGCCCACCCCTGCTAAGCCAATTACTAAAACTCACCAAGCACTGGTAAATGGGGGAAAAATAACCATATCTACTTTACAGAGATGGGAGGATTCAATGGGATAATGCATTGGAGATGGTTCATAATAAGATCTTTTAAATGGTCAGCTACTAAAAAAATAAAATAAAATAAAATTGTCAGCTACTGTGACAGTCATTATAATCATCATTTAGTGAATGGCTTCCCATTGGTTAGGTCTGTTAATCCTCACAAAAAGCCTTTGAAATCCATATTATTATTTCTAGCTTTTAGATGAAAAAAATGAAACCCACGGACATAGCTAGTAACTACTGGAGCTAGGATCAGAATCTGTGTTTGCCTGATTTCTCTATCATGTCCTTATTTCTGGCAATTTAGGGAGTGTAGTTACTAAAGATATTCTTATTTTTTAGTTATTTAGAAATAAACAAAAAAATTAAGGAAGGGCACTCTGTATATTGGTAAAATTTTAATAAAATATTTTATATGTCTTGCATATTTATAGACTTCCAAGTGCTTTCATATCTTTTATCTCCTTTGTTTCACATAAACACCCTATGAGGCAGGGAAGGGAGATATCATTACAATGACGACAAGGAGGCTATGAGAAGTGACTGGTCCAAGTTTCCATTAGAATCCAGACCTCTAACTAAAGGTAAGTGCATGCTCAGTCTATCATACTTGGAGAATCTAAGCAGTCAGTGACCGGTAAAGGTTTTTTAATTTAAAATTAATTTGTTATCTATATATATAAAAGCCTAAGCAACCGTTCGACCATTTGACTGATAGCTATGACATGCACTGATCACCAGGGGGCAGATGCTCAACACACAGGCATAGAAACATGGAACAGACTGATGAATCTCAGAGCAAAGGGGGGTTAGAGGGAGGGTGGGAAAAGATTAACCAAAGGTCTTATATGTATACTAGAGGCCCAGTGCATGGATTTGTGATCTGGTGGGGTCCCTTGGCCTGGCCTGCGGGGACCGGGCTGAAATCGGCTCTCCGACATCCCTCGCAGAGTCCTGAATTGTGAGAGGGCGCAGGGCAGGCCGAGGGAATCCATGCACCAGGCCTCTAGCATTTTATAATTAGATTTTAATGTTTCTAGAACTGTCAGCTTGATATGTTAAAAAACACACAAATGGCCGACTAGGTTATCCCAAACAAATGTTCAAGATGCCTAAGGTTCAATCTTTCTATAAACCTCAAAATTTGTCTAAAAGCTCACCTGCTTTCTAAAGCTCCAACAACTAAAGCAATCAAGTAGCAGGGAATCGGGACCTAAAGGGGGCAAACAAAACACACCACATGCTTGAATTAGTGTTTGAAAATGTTACAAAGTAATACAATTTGTATTAAAAATAAGTGAATTTCCTTTTGAATGTCCAAACAGTAGTATGGATTACTTTCCTTTTGTACTTCTCAAATAGTTCTTATTTTTAAGAGATCAAAATTGTAATGTACAACATTTCAAAACATCTATTTCCCTTTTATTCCATTAGGAAGGAAGGCTTCTGAAATGTGAAAAATATATTGCACAAGATATATTTTAAGCATTTCTCAAAAATTAACCTCTAAGACAATTGGACCCTTCTTTTAGGTTTTTTTCTTGATTTAAAATTTTTTTTAAAAAGCCTCATTTTTCTAAACCACTCCTGGTGTAATTTAAGAGAAAAACAAAATAATTCAGCAGTAAGAAGATGCTGAAGGTTTGGGAGCTTGGAATCTCAGAAGCTGGGGTGGGAGCAAAATTGTCCACTGTGCTACATAAAAATTTTAACTTAAAACAACTGTACCAGGATTTTTTTTTTTTTTTTTTTCCTAAAACTGCTCTTCCATTTGTAAACACTAAAGGACCACAGTCTGGTACCAGGGCAGGAGAAAGTATAATAACTTAAAGGAATAGGAAACCTGCTACTAACTGGGATGAGGAAAAATGGGATCTGGCATGCCCCCTACTCTGCCTATCTAGCAACCTCTTTCTTCAACATGACACTATAAGTAGAACAAAATATTTTAAAAGCACAAAAGAAAAAGAAATGATGAAAAAAGGAAAAACAAGCCGCTTTCTAAATTCTGAAATATTTCAAAAGCAATTTTGCTCCCTGGATAGGTAAGAGCTATTTATAGTTCAACCACCAACTAAATAGGAAAATCCAGACCCTAAGAACTTACTTTTTGGCTGAATCTGTATATTTTCCTGCTCGGATCTCCTGGGTCAGGTGCTTCTCCATCCCGAATGGCACTCATAAGTGCTACCAGTTCTTTAGGGACAGACACCTCATGGACAAGAAAAATCATTTCCAGTTTTAAGCAAAAGGTCCTATGTTTCTTGAACTACTTATGTAACATAACCTTTTCCCCCCAATTTGTGACTACCTATATAATAAATAGACCCTGAACCCAATAAGTTCAGATGTATCAGCTTTGTAAATAGAATTAGCAATATGTAAAACTGGCTTCTTTAAAAGCAAATGTGAACTATCTATCTATTCATCCATCCATATTAAGAACACTTGGTAGAAACTAAATTAAAATCCCAGCTCTGCCACTTACTAACTGCCTGGATTTGGGCAAAGAACCTCCCTGAGCCTCTGTTTCTCCATCAAATGAGGCTAATACTTTATAGGCCTGCTGCAGGGAATAAATAACACACACAAAGAGCCAGCACCATGCCCGGCAATGACAGCCACCACCACCTCTCCCCTCTACAGGTTCAAAGGCTCCTACATTCACTTTAGGACAGACAATACAGTTTGGAACAATTTTATATTTAAAACTTAAACTTGGAGTTAAAAAATAGAAGGACTTTTAAAGGGTCATCGTATGAGAAACTGAAAGTTATTGCCAAGAACTGTAAAATAATTTTCTCTGGAAATTTGTATGGAAAAGATCCTTCTGGCGCAAACGGTACAGACACTTAAATGTGCACCCCAGCTCCATGCTTCTGAAAGTTTTGTTTCTAATGAGTGCCAGAATCAGGACTATCCTCTGAATATTAATGATCCAGCGAGCACCCATTCTAGTAAGAGCTAGATTTTTCTTGCATGGTCTAGTACTCAAAGCAGGCAGGCACAGAATCGGAAGCTCCAGAACCAAGTGCTATAATCACCATGGACCCTAGAACTATAAGCATTCAGAAAATAATTTGGTTCTGTTTCCTCCCTTCATTTACACAGTGATATGTTATACGGTGTAGGTTGGTTGTAGGATGATCTGGGGATCAAGAAGGCCCCATAAACACAGGTTAGTCTTCAATTCTATTGGCTCGGTCCAAGTCCGTGGTCAGCAAACTGCGGCTCGCGAGCCACATGCGGCTCTTTGGCCCCTTGAGTGTGGCTCTTCCACAAAATACCATGTGCGGGCATGCGGACGGTGCATTGAAACTTCGTGGCCCATGCGCAGAAGTCGGTTTTCGGCCTGGGCGAGTCTATTTTGAAGAAGTACTGTAGATATTTGGCTCTGTTGACCACTGGTCTAAGTAGTCTGGCCTCCGGGATAGTATTGATTTACTAACTAAAATTCACCTTTTCCTAAAAGGATTAGCAGTACCCAGGACAAGAATAAGTTGGAAATGTATAGAAAAATTTGTCATATATGCCTGTTAGATGTTTATATGGGTATAGAGTACATTCACAGAACTTTTATTCTGCAAATGTCCATTTTTTAAAGTTTAAAAAAAATTGTTCCTATAATCTTATTTTTAGGTGCAGAATTCTGAATTCTTTTTAAATTCAGAATGCTACTCATTTCTCTCTTTTTTTTTAAACTTATGTTCAAAACTGCCTTTAAAACAGAAATTCAAAATGAGGTCCACAGCCTCTTTTGTACATATTTCAGGTAAAATTTAATTAAACAAAAATTCAATGCTTATCTCTGCTTATCATTTATATTACATTTACTTACATGAATCACTTAATTCAGTGAATAATTGTGGTATTTACCTCTGCACTGTAGGTTAACTTCACAGAAGGCGTGTCCTGGCAAGGGAGAATTGCTCGGCAGTGGATGGCCTGGGAGGGGGAGAGAGAACAAGAAACAGTTGGTTCCCTTTCTTATAAACCAAATCACTACCAAAAAAAAAAAAAAAAAAAAAATCATTAGAATTGCAGCATTGTCCTTAGACACATTCTTTTTAAAGATAAAAACACATCTCACAATTCTTGGGATCTTTTAAAGTAGCAAAAATGTATTTGCCAATTTAAAAAATCTGATTTTCCATTTTAATGCATGCTCAATGATCGCATTTCAGGCTGGAAAATAAAGCAATGCTACGCAGTGTTTCCTACTCTGTGCTCTGAGTAACAGTAGTGCCCAGCGAGAAGCTGTTAGGAAAAAAGGGCTATTTGGTGAAATACACTTGGGATCTTGGGGAGTCACTAGGAACATTGTGTCCTGAAGCCTCTGAAGAAACCTAAAATAAAGAAGCCTGTTTTCACACCTCTTTTTTTTTAACATGAAACCCATTTTTCTCTGGTGAGTAACAGCTAATGGGATGCCAGTGTTCTGAGACACAGCTTGGAAAACGCTGCTTGAGTCTTGATGTTTCCAATCTTGCAACAAACCCTGAAGGTAAAAACTAGGCAGAAAAGGAGGAAGAACAGTCTCTCTCAATACCATGCAGGCAAGTTCATTCATGAAATATGTAAAGTGTTCCTTTGCTTCCACATCAGTCTGTCATCAACATGGGTTCCATGGAGAAGGGTGGCAGAGCACCTACAGTTTTAGGTCTTGGCCTGTTTACAACTAAGTCTGTATTTGTTGCTGGTGAGCAAAGCAACCCAGCCTTATTGAGAGTCTACTGAGTCTAAAGGAATGCTGATACTAATGTTCTCTCTCTGCGACTGTTGTAATTCATAGACAGACTTCATGACACCACAAACTTCCTTAAAACCCCAAACTCCTGCCCTTTTCACTTCAGATCTAGTAGCTTCTCCAAAGATATGAGATCCCAACTGACTTCTAGATGAATGGAGTAGAACCAGAAGAACCACCTGGTTCTCTCGCCCAAAATGAGGTTTCAAGACCATGCTTTTTAAGTTCTTTCACGGGCTCTGGTTAGGTGACTCGGCAATGCCAAGGAGTTATTATATGCATTTCACTAGATAAGATCAAACACAGGCAAATATGCAGAGAGGACAATTGTAAACAAATTTCTCAACCAAAATCGTATTTACATGCTTCCTATGAACTGCAATAATTTCTGAATTTAACTGAAATCTTTCTTCTATTTCAAAAACTGTTGCCAATAAGAAATGGAATAATATTCAAAATTCACATTCGTATGGCTCACGAATCTCGCAGTTCCTGCCAACTTTAATTTATGGACACTCTATAAGAATTACTTAGAATCAGGTATTACTAAGAGAGTGCACAGCTTGTACATTCTTGCCTAGAGCGTTCTATCTCTTTCAGGTTAAATCTAAGGGTTTCTTAGATTGAAAAGGTATTTCAATTGGCAAAAGAAAGTAACCATGTCTAATTCACGTGCCAACATTGCTTCCTTTTTTATAGACTTGCATTCAAATTTGAGCCTACCATAATATCTGCTATGCAGGAATATTAGGATTAAAATATGCAAAGTATCTAACACAATGCTTGGAAATATAATAAGCAGCTAATGAAGTGGCTTCCTTTAATGTCAACTATTTGATTACTGACAGAATTAGGTGGTGTTTTTTCCTTTCAGAACAGAGTTTGATACTTACTATTTTTATGATAAATTGTCTCTACTCTTAGATTTTAAACAGATGTTTAAATCATATTGTTTTAAAGGTACATTTAGTATATACTTTGTGCATGTGTAAGGAGATTGGAGGGGCTATGCACCTACCTCAATGGTGAGTACTCTAGGTAATGATGTCTGGAGAGAATTAGGGAATCTGATCTTTCACTTTCTACTTCTTTATTGTTAACAATGTTCATAATCAGTACAGATTTTGTTTTATTAACATTTTCCTTTCATTTTATGACCATTTATTAAGTGTAAACTGTATGCCAAGTTCTAAGTTAGGTGCTGGGATATCAATATAAATATGACCCAGATAGTCCAATCTAGGTAGACATGTTTTCAAATTAAAGAATGTTTCTTTTGTTAAAATAATATGTGAATCCATTAATAGTGAGAGATAGAAATGAAAATGTTATTTTTACAATAGAAGATTAATTAAATTGCTATCTTAGGTAAAACCCATGTATCCATAAGACCACTGTCTACTTTGCTTCATTCAACTTCATGAGCTGGGAATAATAACTCATTCTGAATTCTTTTTACCTGGCACTGACTAAAGAGATATGGGTGCTCCTTCCCAGAAGTTTGTTCAGGAGTGAGCCACTGCAGGGCAGAAGATTTTGGCGATGTTTCAAAAGAAATTTCTATAACCACTTCTTGATTTCTATAAGAAACAAACCAATATATTAGTACAGTATAATTCAATCTAACTAAAATCTGAATTCATAATATCAACAGAAATAATATTTTAACATTATTAAGTAACAGAAATAATATTTTACGTGGTCTTGTTACTGATTGAGAGTAAGCTCTAGAAATGTCACGTCCTAAGTGGGTAAGTTTGCCTCTCACATTCCTACCTGAATGCCAGCCTGTATCCTTTCCATTCTACCAAACTAACTGCTTATGAAGATGTAACAGGAACTAATATTAGAATACCCCAGCTTTTTGTGTGTGAGGTACAATGTAATCTTTTATGATTGTGGGAAAATTGAAGAAATAATTTTGAAACTTGGACTACACAGCAGTGAGTCCAGAGTATGATGTATTGCAGTTACTAAACTGCAAACTGTTACTAAACAAGGTTACGTCAAGAAATTGAGAATAAGCTTTTAGAAACATTGAGTCGTTTTTGTTTGTGGAATCTAGTAATAAAAACTGTGTGCTTGGATTAATCTCTTCTTCCCTGTATTTCATTTTGATTGCATTCAACAAAAGTATCCGTCTGTGGCAGATTAGAAATAACAAAAACTAATCCTTCGCCCCAATAGTTTGAACAGCACAGACAGTGAGGAAACAGCAAGACAGTGCGGGGAACCAGCAGCCATGCTTGCGTTTGAGTCCTGACTGCCACTTACTTGTGCTAATTATTTGACCTCCCTATGTCATAGTTGCTTCACCTGTAGAATGGGGTTAATGACATCCACCTCACAAATGATGTGTGGGTTTTTCCTTTCTTTTTCTTAAGTGGAAAGAGAAGTCATGGAAACTTGGCCACTAAAAGGTGGGGAAGATCACCCTTGTTCTAGGCCAGTGATTTTCTGCCCTTTTCTCTTCCCCAATATATCAAGGAGTGGAATATACTCCTAATATGACAATTCTGGCTGCCATTTCTTGAATAAGTTACTTACTTCGAGTTTTCCTTTCCTCATCTGTAAAGTGCAGATCCTACCCAGAGGGTTACTGTAAGGATTAGGTAAAAGATTGCATCTAAAGCACTTATCTCAAGATTATGACATAGAAATGGTTCTCTGTTTGTCACTGTTATTATTCCATTAATAAAAGTGGCTGGCCTCTTGGCAAAGGTGAAAAATGTGCAGCTTGCAAAAGCTTCCCAGGTGATCTTGAAATACCTCCTTAAGATAGCATGCTCCCACTATCACATTTTACTAGATATTGGTAACATGATGAGTAAAGAAGTAACAGTTATCAAAAGTCCTATTCTTGAGTATTTCATGCAAAGAATTTCTTTAGTATCTTAAGAACATATAATTTTCACTTATATGAGCTTCAATCTGAGTAACAGATCAGTGGGCATAGTGTACCAATTACTTCATACACACAAACTAAAAACAGAAAAGAAAAAAGGTTTAAATTAATAGAAAATATATTCCTCTATTATTTAGCTGTGAAAGAGGGTAATATTCATACTTGCTCAGAGCAATGGGAAGAGAGATTTCCATGGGTGATCCTTTGTAACTTTGTCTTTCTCCAAGAACATATTTGACTTCTTGTCCGTTGATGACCACTTTTTCTATTGTAAGGTCCTTTGTATCCAAAATCTAGAATTAAATTAATCCTTTTAAGTTATAAGAAAACTAGAGGCCAAGTGCAATCAGCCCCAATCGGGTCAGATTGGAGCTGGTCCTGTCAGGAGGAGGAGAAGGCGGGAGGCTGGCTGACTGGCCCGCCCTAATCAGGGCCAGGCTGGCTGGGGGTAGGGGCTGCAGGCCGATGGGGATGGTGGGGGCTGATTGGGTGTGGGGCCAGCCATGGGGAGGGGATGTGGGCTGGCTGGCCCCGCCCTAGAATTGGGTGGGTGGGGCCAATTGGGGGCCAGCAGCCTGTGGAGGGGCCATGGGTGGTTGGCTGGCCTGCCCTGCCCCTGATCAGGGTGGGGGGGCTGAATGGGGGCAGAGCTGGCTGGGGGGAGGGGCCGTGGGCCAATTGGGGTGGTGGAGGCCCATCTGGGATGGGGCTGGGCGGGGGGAGGGGCTGCAGGAGGTTGGCCAGCCAGACCCAACCTCCAATTGGGCTGGTTCGCTGACCGCATTGGGCGCCATAGCGACTGGTCGTTCCAGCATTCAGGTGGCTGGCTTTATATATATATAGATAGCTTTATACACCAGAGAAAACTAATATTAGAAATAGGTCAACTGCAATGATTACAGAGTAGAACTAGCTGCTTATGGAGAGTAAGACACAGAGTGAAATTCAGGAATTAAAGGAGGCAAAAGTTAGCATAAGCCCCCTCTCTCGGGGCCCAAACTTCCTGAAAATTTTTGGGTTCTAAAAGTTTTTTACATAGTGGTAAGTCTGGGATAGTCACACAAATCTGGGGCTTTTAGTAAAAGTCAAACAAATGTCTGTGCTTCTATCTCCTAAAACTTCTCTGCTATGAAAATATTCATCTACAACTTAGGTTTCTGTTATCATGACTCAATATATCTTACCATGTTTCTTCCTAGAATTAATATAGTCCAACTCCTATGCACTTAAAAAATTAAAACAAACCTTGGCACTTGTTGGGCAAATAAACACCGTAATTGCTGCTGTTGTGTATCTACAGAAAGCCCAACTTGATATGGCAACTCTGACCCAATGACCTACAGGATTGGGAGAGCATAGCTACTTGCCATGGCTGATTAAGGACAACTGCTTTGGCCAGGAAGGAAGTGACAGCAAGTATGAGTCTTTTCCATCCCAATAATCCCCTATCTGAGCCCTGAACACCATACCCTTTGTCTTTCAACCATTTCTCGTTCTAGAATCATCAAACTTTCTATGTCACAAGACTATTTCATATTTTTAAAACTTCACTTGATGCTCCTGCTCACTCTGATAACTATTGATTTTTGTCTTTCCTTTTTAAACTCCAAGGGCAATCTATGACTGCTATATCTGCCGGAAGCCGGTCCATCCTTGCTGCTTGACACAGTCGCTGCAGGCAAGAAACATCTGCACAGCATATGTTTCAAGGGACCTGGCGTATATGGCATACTGTTCTTAATATGTTTGCTCCCCTTCTTAGCGCTATGTGTTTTAACCAACGTCACCTCTCCAAGAAAGGTTGTTTCCCCAGGTAGGGATTTTTCCCTGGAGTTAGGGAGGGAATAAAACCCCTTAACTAAGTGCCAGGCGGGTAGTTAATCACTTTAACTACGAACAATCACGCTTAAACTACATAATCTTTACTCCCTGAAATGGAGATAAGAAACGCCCTAACCTTTGGAATAGAAATTGATAGGATTAAAATCAACTGGTATAAATACAGATGTTACAAGACAATAAATCACAGAACCTGGCTGGAGATCCTGGCTAGAGAACCTGGCTAGGCTGCTGATCAACTGAACGCTGTCTCCGTGTCATTCCTTTTTCGCCAACTCCGTCCACACCTTTGGGAGCCCCTGGACCTGCTGGGGTTGGACCCCAACATATATCCACTTCATCAATCTCTCCTCCCTTCCCTACTTCAATCTGGCTTCTAGCTCCGCCGCTAGTGAAAGGACAGTCTTTCTGATCCACAGGTCTTTTCTGTCAGTAAGTAACCCTGACCTCTGTCTACTCATAGCCCTCATGGACCACACAATCTGTTTAAAGTTTTTTCTTTGGCTTCACTGATTTTACCCATAAATGGATCTCCTACTGGTCTAGTACTTTTCCCTTCCCCTCCCTTCTAACTACTAGATATGGATATGTCCCAGTGTTCCAGCCTTAGTCCATATTCTTCACTCCCTACCGCTGAGTCATGCCCACATCATCAACTAATACCACTGTGCTGATGAACACCAGTCTGTTTCTACAGTTGTGGCCCCTCCCTAGGACCTCAGCTGTATATTTCTAATTATTTGCTTAACATTTTCATGGGAAATATTGCCTCATTTTCAATAGGCTTCTAAAAATGAAGCTACCATTATGTCTCCCAACTCAGCTTTCTTCCCTGATTTCTCTATTCTGTTAATGGAGCTCCTCAAGGTACCTAACTTTTTAAACATTCAAATAATCTACAATCTATCCCACTTCCCAATCCCACACAGCCCATTAACAAGTTATTCTTTCACAGTGTGCTCACACTTCCTTTTCTTTCCTTCTACCACTACCCTAGGTCTAGCCCTGCCTTAGAACTGCCTATAGTCTGATTTCACCATCTTTGGCATCTTTTCCTTAAAATCTGGCCTGGAATAGCATGGGGAGCTAGAAGGCCAAGAAATATGGGGAGTTAGAGGCTGGTTGTCTTGCCTGGCTGGTGTGGCTCAGTGGTTGGGCATTGACCTATAAACCAGGAGGTCACGGTTCGATTCCTGGTCAAGGTATGAATTGCAGCTCAATCCCCAGTGGGGGATGTGCAGGAGGCAGCTGATCAGTGATTCTCTCTCATCACTGATGTTTCTGTCTCTCTCTCACCCTCTCCCTTCCTCTCTGCATAATAAAAAATATTTTTTTTTAAAAAGTGAATGTTACTTAGGTTTGCATTCCCAGGGTTTAGTACAGTGCCTGAAAAATAGTAGATGTCAATACATGAAGCACATCCCAAACCAAGAAAAAATAGAAAATGCTTTGTTTAAGCTGTGTAAATCAAGTCCTAAGCCTCAGCTGAGGACTATGTAACTGATCCTCACTTTGCACAGGCTGCTGGGATGTTGTTCCATGTCAATCTTGGGGCCCAATTCTGTTTTTGTGTCTGGGCTTTACAGCATGTGTTTGCTTCTCCTATCCTTATTCTCTCTTCCTCTAACTTCTTTACTTTTAGTCTTATTATACTGTATCTGTTGTTTGAAGCAGCCTCAAATTCTTTCTGCAACAAAACAGGGCTTAAATAAAAAAGTGTTATGCCTCATTATTATGTCTCTATTTACATTTTCTACGTTTTATTTACAGGGTGCTGTAATTAAAAAAAATACATACACAAAAAACTAGGGGGTTATGAATTAAAACCAAAATTGATTTGATTCCCAGCGTAGCCTGGAGAGTTTGCAATCAGAAAGAGCTATGTTCAATTCCTGCCTTCTGCCTCTTATTATTATGTGATCGTGGCCAAGACATTAAAAGCTCTTTTTAGCACTGAAAGAACACCTACAAGTTGAAAATGTCAATAAGAGAAACAAATGCTTGAAAGTAATCACAAAGGAGTACTACACTTCAGTGCTAGTAACAAAAAGCTCCAGAAGGATTTTTAGAAAAGCTGGGAATTCATCCTATTAGAACTCCTTCCGCATTCCTCAGCAGCATGGATTCCAAGAATGCAAGATGAAAAGAACACATGATGTCCTCACCCAGTCCTGGCACTGGGTCCCTCTATGGGTGATGGTGATGGTGAGATGTGATGCCACCTCACCTTGAAGATACACTTAGCAGGACTATCACTGCAGCCATATTAAGCGTAGGTACTGCTTTCTAACGGAATTTATCCATTAATTCATCACACTTTTGAGTGTTCTTTAGATGCCAGGTACTAGTTAAAAGCTGAGGTACACAGAGACATGAAACACCATCCCCACCTATAAGAGTCCATAATCTAGTGGAAGAAACAAGTTAACTCAAATAAACAAAACTAAACTCTTGGTCTCAAGTTATTGTTACAAATAAGCAAACAATAATAAACAGATGTCACTGTACTATAACTAGCCTTCCTTGTATAACATAATTATAATTCCAGGCTCTAATTGACTAAATAGGCATGCCAATGAGAAATCATAATCTAAAAATCTTTTCTCTAGATTTGGGGGGGTGTAAAAACAATGGGCAGATTTTTTGATTGGGACATTCTTTTCAAAATGTAGGCCTCCTGATTCTTGCTTACTGATGGAGCAGAGGTAAAACTTTATTTTTTACAAAATAGGTAGAGTGCAAGGTCTTAAGCAGTGATAAGCTATCAAAATTCACTTCTTTTAGTCCAGTTGGTGTGGCTCAGAGATTGAGCGTCGACCTATGAACCAGGAGGTGACACACCCATCAGAGCACAAGCCTGGGTTGCAGTCTCAATCCCCATTGTGGGTCTTGCAGGAAGGAGGCAGCTGATCAATGATTCTCTCTCATCACTGATGTTTCTCTCTCTCTTCCTCTCTGAAATCAATGAAAATACATTTAAAAATTTGTTTCTTTTAATAAAAGAAGAGGTTGCATTGAAACAGGACTTTAGCTCAGCCAATCCTGCCTGGGGAAAGTTGCCTGCTATAAAAGATAACATGGTACTTCCAGAAGACCAAAGTACAACGTATAAGAAAACGGTCACTTTCTTGCTTATAATGCTTTTATTTTCTTCCTTATAGCACTTTTGGTAACTACATATCAATACATAGAGGAGTCAACCCATTTTTCAAATCAGAATCAGTCTAACAAAATGTCAACGGACAAAAGTAAGAAAGTTATGTGCTATATTATTTCATATCAATGAACTCAAAATATAGGCCTATTACACAAGCAGGAAAAAGGCATGAAAACCACAAATGCTGACCTAAACTACAGTAGATATCACCACACTACTTTATGCAAAATACACTGTGGCTGGCCTTTTCTGTCCCTCTCTGACTTCTAAAATGTCTATGGAATTCTCCAGGTGGAAAGGTACAATCCAAACACGATCAGATAATCTGAGTGAGAACATTGAAGGCAGGTTATGTGGGTCGGATAAAATTCTATGAATCTAAACAAGTTTTCCATCACTCAAGGAGCTGGAGAGCTTTTAGAAGTACATCTTTTCTAAAAAAGCACAGTCAACAGTCTCTCTTTGGAACCCGCAACTAATAGATTGAATGGAGACATCCTTAGAAAGCTTGAATGGCCCACCCATCCTTCAATTATTAGAAGAGAAGGGTGGCAAGAATCAAAGGCAGGCAGGGCGATGACCCTGGAGAAAAAGAGCTGCTTCTAGAGTTGGCAGAGACTGTAAGCTGGGCGGAGAGAGGGGTCTGGTGTTGGGCACCCCAAGGGGTTTGAGAACGACTGGCAGTGAGGCGGAGGGAAGGATCCTGCGGGCCCACGGGGTGAAAATGAAGGTGCCTGGGAGGGGAGCGTGGGATCAGGCACTTAGATGAGAGTGTGGGCTGAGGACGGTGCACTGGGGACTGGAAGAACTCTGGGGCCCGAGAAGGGAGTTCTGGGCCGAGGAAACGGGGAGGCTACAGGGGTCCTTAACGCTGGGAACTAGGACTATGGGGGTGAGGGGGTTCGTGCCAAACTGAAACCTGAGCGCTGGGTGAGGAGCGCGGCGTGGATGTGGCACTAGGATGTGACCGGGAACTGGGGGGAGGCGGAGACACAAGTACGGGGTGAGGGAAGGGATGCCGACCTGGAGGTGGGGTTGGGAGGGGGGCGCAATAAGCTGAGGGGGGCTGAAGAAGAGGGCGTTGAGAAAGGAGTGGGAGCTAAGGAGGAGGTGCAGAAGAAGGGGCAAGAGCTGCGGGGTATCCCCCAGGGATGCGCGGAGCAGACGGGGGCGTGGGGCTGGGAAGGGGCCGCAGCGGGGTTCGGGGCGGAGGCGGGCGCCCGGCGCTGGGCGCGCGGTCCACTGTACCAGGCTGCGCAGATTGTCCTCCTGAGCCTGGACCGTGAGCGCGGCGGTGCCCGTCAGCGCCCGGCGAGTGAAGTCGACGCTGCAGCGCAGATGCAGATGCTTGGTCCGGCAGACGGACGCCGGAGTGGCCAAGGAGCACGTGTCCACCACCGCTGGCATGGCTCTGGGGAGTCCCGCAGCACCCCGATCAGCACCCCGACACTCACACGGCTGGACAGCTGGACTGCGAGCGAGAGGCGGCAGGAGGGAGGTTAAGAACTGGAGGAGGGATCCGCGGCGCCTGCCGGGAAAGGAAGTTTCTTACTGTCAGAGGAGCGGGGAGGACGGCGGGGAAGAAACTACAAGTTCGGTGATGCAGCGCGACAAGGCGGGCGCTTTGCACGCTGGGAGTGTGTGTTTAGCGGAGCGGAGGAAGTTCCAGATTGCGCCTGGGTCGGGGAAGAAGAGAAGGAGGTGGGAGAGCGGGAGCAGATGGAAAGAAGTGCAGCTTTCTTTTTAGTTCCGTTTAAGTTCGGTGGAAGCTGTAATGACCAAAAAAAAAAAAAAAAAGTAAAATTTATTATTGACTGCTGTGAATGGTGCGAGTCGGGCGGGGGTGAACCAGAATAAGTAGCATACCAGAAGGGTACGAGCCATGTGCAGTTCCTCGTTAGTATAGTGGTGAGTATCCCCGCCTGTCACGCGGGAGACCGGGGTTCGATTCCCCGACGGGGAGATGCAAAAGTGCCTTTTTTTTCGCCCACTTACGTATGCTTGAAAATGAAAATATTTGTACAAACGTTGTACAAGCCAGTGTGTAAGACATAACCCATTAAGATCTGTTTTGTTGCTGGTTTGCCAAAAAAGTGAGCTCATTTCTGTCAGTTCTTTGTGTGTGTGTGTGTGTGTGTGTGTGTGTGTTAGTATTTATTATGTACATTTCCAAGCCCCAGAGATCTAAAACAAAATGTTGATTCCCAGCCTAAAAGTTTAGGAAGATTATTTCAAGATGCTGTAATGAGAGAGTCCTGTCATATGAGTGTGCGCTGGCCACAAGGGGAATGCAGAGCTGGGACATGTAGCTCAGCTCCAGAAAAGGTGAGGACGGATTGAGGAATGGCTTGCCTTTAGGATGGGACCTCAGAGTTGAAACTGGAAAACTCGAAGAGTAGGGGTCTCAAAGGACTTTCAGCAGCTGGGCCTTTAATCCTGAATGTATGAATGGGGGCCCCTTGAAGAATTTTAAGCAGAGGAATGACATGGTCAGATTTATGTTATCAAGAGAACACTGGTAGTATTCAGACAGTGGATGTAAAAACCAAAGGCAGGAGCGTTAAGAAACTGTTAAAATAGTCCAGGGAGAACATGCTGGGGGCCTGACATAGGAAGGTAGTAAGGATAGAGAGGAAGGAAGGCTTGGAAGATATACTTAGATAAATGGATTCTCAGATTGAGGAGGAGCCTAAAGTGATTCTTAGGTTTTTGGCGCCAATGGCTGGGTGATCATTAATGAGAGAGTCTATACGAGGAGGACAAATTTAGGTAGGAAAGATCTAAGTTTAATATGAAGTTTGAGAATATAAGGGGATCAAAGTGGAGATGTTTATGAGCCACCTGGTGTGCCTATGAGTCCACAGCTCTGGGGATGTTTGGAGTAGACATGAAAACATCACATAATGTGGTAGCTGAATCATGACCAGGGGTAAGTTCAGTCCAGGGAGTGTGTAAAGAGTGGTGAAAAGAGGTTGGAAGCTGGGAGAACACCAGCATTTAATAAAACAGGGCTGGAAGTTTGGGGGAATACTTTCACAATCAAATCACCTTCAATTTTATTTGTCAAGTATACCTCGATAAAGCTGAAAATTTTTTAAAGGAGTGGGGACTAGAATAAGAGGAAGTCATGAAATAAACTAGGGAGGGCCAACCAACAATGTCATCATATACAGCCCAGAGAGCCATTGAAATAAAGGGTAAAGAGTCTCATTTGGATTTATCAAAGGGTTGGAGATGGGGAGAATGGCGATTTGGTTGACTTTCATGGTTTGGTTGAAGGTGTATGCGGGCAAGCAGTGGGTTGAGCAATAAAAGAGAAGAGGGGAAATAGAACATAGGCTGCTCTGCTAAGATGCTTGGCCAATGTGGGAAGGAAAAATAAAAGAGGAATAGAGGGGAATGTTGAGAAAGTGTTTTTTTAATTTTTTTTAGGGAGAGGAAACAACATGTTTGAATGTAGAAATTAAAGGGTTTCTAGAGAAAAGGAAAGATTTATAAAGTGTGGGAATAGTTGAGGAATTGAGCATTGGAGAGTGCTGATAGCTCCATTCTGTACAAAGTGGTCTAATAATCAAATTTGGCTCTAGCACCAGAAAAAGATGCTGTACATTTGGGTATAAGGAGTATAAGGAGGATACTCTTATACCTAAATGTTTAGACAAAAGAAAATAAAACAAAAACATTTCAAACTGTGAAATCCAATACCTTACATCTGTATACACCTCCATTTCATAGGGCCTAAAATCATGACATGATTGACCGTTGTAAACATTTTTTGAGGCCTAAAAGTGTTCTGGGTGTTACCAAATATAGGGTGACAAATATGATGCAATAGAATTGATACCACTGACTCCCAAATATAGTGCACAAAATTAGCAGTTCACAAACAACAGGAGTGTTATTCATATGCAATGGTGGATTGAGAATAGTTTTAAAAAACAAAGCTTCCCATTGCTTCTATAAAATGAGCATGATATCAGGGTGTATATATGAAAGGAGACTTTATCAAGCATCAAAAGATGACTTATATAAAGTTTTATGAAAGGAAATAGTACATACATTCAGAGGGCTATATGAACAGGAAGTATTCCAGCTCTACTGCTCAGCTGGAAAAGTTACTTAATCCTTCTGGGCCTCAGTCCCGTCAAGATAAATGCAATACCTCTGCCTCATGGGGTTGTTGAAACGATTAAATGAGATAATGTAGGGGAAGTGCTTAGCACTAAACTTGGCATAGAGTCAGCATTTGTCACTTGTTAGCTAGTAGTATTATTTTGGTTGGCTTTTATTTTGTTTATTTTGATCATTTTCATACTTATTTTTTCTTGTTCATTAGCAAGAGTTTTTAGGAAGATCTGGGAAATGAGAAGCAACCAAACATGGGAAATGAGGAGCAGATCGCACTGAATTAGGCCTCGAAGGAGCGTTTACAACATTAGCAATGATCATGTTTTTGAAATACATTAACATTTAGGAAATTCAGGAAGTTGCCGTTGGTGCATTAACACTTTCCTTAAAAGGATACACAGACTTTTCATTTTCCCCTTACTTCACACAGACCTTTCCTTTCTTTAAGTAGTCAATGCAATTTTCAGATACTAAGGGCATTCTAGGACACTGCAGCTACCTAGCATAGAGTTGGGGAAGGCTCTGTCCTACCTGTTGGATAATTTACTCCCTAGCACACAGCTATACAAAGACCTAAGATAGCATGATGTTAAGATGAAGGCCAAGGCCCAAGGAGAACTATAAATGAAGTTTTAGAGAGACAAGGTCTATCCTCTAGGCCCATGGTCGGCAAACTGTGGCTCACGAGCCACATGTGACTCTTTGCCCCCTTGAGTGTGGTTTTTCCTAAGCCTTAGGAGTACCCTAATTAAGTTAATAACAATGTACCTACCTATATAGTTTAGGTTTAAAAAATTTGGCTCTCAAAAGAAATTTCAATCGTTGTACTGTTGATATTTCGCTCTATTGACTAATGAGTTTGCCAATCACTGCTCTAGGCCCTAGAGTTAGGGAATGTCAAGAATAACAATATAGCATTTGAAATGGGGCTTGAAGAATGAGCGGGATTTTAATAGGAAAAAATGGTAGGGGCTATGAATTGAACATGGAAATGTGAGGTGGGCAGCTTTCCAGGTAGACATAGTCACAGGAATCCAGGCATGACACCAGAAACAGAGATGTGTTTGGGAAAGAATAATTTTGGGGGTACAGAACCCTATAAATTAATCCAATGCTTCACATACTCCTTAATAATCTGTCGTCTTCTTTCCTCTCCAGGTTATATATCTGGTGTGGCAAAGACCATTAGCTGTTCCACAACATCTGTATTTCTTTATCCTTAGTAGTAAAACTCTCCATGTTTAGCAGGACACATGGCCTCCCAGAAGACTACATTTCCCAGCCTTTTTGCAGTTCTGGCCAAGGTAAGAGGAATTGTTAATTATGACTTGTAGGAAGGGTCCTTAACAGGGACTTTTTACATATATTGATTGATTTCAGAGAGGAAGGGAGAGGGTGAGAAAGATAGAAACATCAATGATAAGAGAATCATTGATCAGCTGCCTCCTGCACACTCCCTTCTGGGGAACAAGCCTGCAACCTGGGCATGTGCCCTGACCTGAATTGACCCGTGACCTCCTGGTTCATAGGTCGATGCACAACCACTGAGCCAAGCAGGACTTTTTATTAACCTTTCCTCTCTTCTGTTATCTGGAATGCAGAGGTAATGGCTAGAGCTCTAACTGCCATGCTGTGTCATGAGGTTGGAACCATGTGCTGAGGGCAGTGGAGCAGCAACATAGGATCTGTGAGCTGGAAGTAGCCCGGGCTCTGGTGATCATGCAACTCCCCTGTGGACTGCCTACCCTGGGTTTCTTTTCCTTGAGACAGAAATAAACTTCCGCTTTAAGACAGTGTTATTGTGGGGTTTCTCATTCACAGAGAACTCAGTCTTTACTAAGACACCTGGTCTCAGTTGGATGGTTCTGTCAGTTTGGACCCAGGTACTTACCCTTGTCTAGTGATTTGGCACCACTTTATTGTGGACTATTATATAAGTTTGAAAAAATGTTATTTACCAGCTAAGTAAATGTTATTTACTTCTCTGTATCTTGTGTTTTCTGCTAGAGCATTCTTTCTAGTTTAATCAGACCTCTATTCTCCCTAAAATCCTTCAAGGTCTCACCAATATCTTCAGTAGATATTCTCCATTTTTATTGAAAGATGTGATGGCCTGGGGGTGGTTTAGCCAAGAACCTGTACAACCTGGGCAAGAAGATAAATTGTGAAGAGGTGGAGTCAACATATCGGAGCTCCGGGGGGGCCAGAAGATGATGAAAATCAGGGTGCACGTCTGAAAAGATAAGGAGCAGTAGGGGCAGAGTGTTTGACAGAATAAGATTATGGATGACTTTCTATTGTGTAAAAGGAGGAGGAGACTATATATGAAATTTGCTCATATCTATGTAAAGTATTTCTGGATTCTCAAGAAAATCCTGGCATGGTTTACCTTTGGGAGGAAAAGTGAGACAAGCTAGTAAGGCTGACAAGTGGGATAGGGAAACTGAGGCAGACAGTTAAACAAGCAGTTTGCAGCCATCTAATAACTGTAGATGCCAAGCAGTTTGCAACCATCTAGTAAATCCTATCTTCCCTAAACCAAGGACACCTAAGAGTAAAAAGTTTGCACTTCTCCTTCCCAACCGGAGAGTAAACAGCTTAAATCACCCTACTTAGGGAGACAGAGAGCAGAAATCCAACTAATGCCATTTGCCAGCCACACCCAGGGACAGATGAAGTTAAGGGGATAAATCTCATTTTGGCACATCAGCATAAAACTGATGAATATTCTATTGAGATCCTCCCCTAGGACCTCCCCTAAACTCCCAGCCTTTAAAACACCTCAAAATGAAGGTCCCAGCACCTGTCCTCCCTCCCAGGAGCATGCTTGCACCTGTCCGACAGGCAAGCATTTCCTAAACTCTAAGGGACCCCATGAGTCTTGCAACCAAGGCAGCAATGGGCAGCGGTCGTTCGCCTGGTTAACCCCTGGACCTGTCCCCAAGGCCCCCTTTTCTCTGCCTTCGCAGTGAGCCAAAGCAGACCAGCCTAGGCTCATTTCCCCAGCCCTTCCTTGTTTCACTGTCCCCAGCTTTAATTAACATCCTCTAAAATTCACCTGGACTCCTGTTGGGACATCTTTCCTGTACGAAGTCAAGAACCCACACACCACTGGCCGGCCCTAGGCAGACCCACCCAGGGCCAGGCCCCCTTTCTGGTAACAAACGTAGGGTGGCTAAGAAACAGAAGTGTGAATAGATGTTTCAACTGAGTAACCTGTTACAGCCTTTGGAATCTTGATGTATGTGACTATATATTACCTATTCAAAAAATTTGATTGATCAATATTTTTAAAAATAAAGGTCACTAGAACACAAATCTGCAAGTAAAAACAGAAACAGCCTCCTGGGACTCCCCATGGAGCTCTCTAGCAGGAGATCCTTCTAGCCCTGCAGTCTCGCCTCCACAGGCCATGCTGGATGAAACTTGTCCAAGGAAGTGCAACTTGTCTGCCTCCTGCTGGTCTTCCTTAGGTTGGAAGCCTCTACTTACCCCCACCTCCTCCCCACACTTGGCTCCTTAGCAGGGCTCTCCTCCCCCTGACAACTCTGCCTCCCTTCCCTGCACTCTGGGCTAGAGTCTATAGAACCTCTTTCCCTAATGGAACAGGGTGTCTAAGACGCCGTTCATGTCTTCCTCCCAATGAGCGAGAAATGATTCCGGCCACCTTCTTTTTCAGGTAGCTCACAAAAATGGCTGAGGCAACCCTGACCTATTTCTGCATTTTTCTCTTAAGTCTGTTTTTGCTTGTGTAAGAATTGTATGTTTATATTTACATCTTTAGTCTATTCTTCATGTCAAGAAAAGGTTTGGGCAGCTGGGCAGGCCAGAAATGCAAGGAGCACAAGTCAGAGTTCTTCCAAGGTTGTAAAATAGCATCAGTGACCTCCCGCCCCGCCTGCCCCCACTCCTTCCACTTCCTGTCTCTCTCGCTCCCACATGGTTGACAGCAGGCAGGGTCTGGTGGAGAGCCTCGCCAGGCCCTGCATCTCCTTCCACACAGGTCTGTCTTCCGTTTCTCTGTTTATACCCTTGGGAGGGACTAGCCTGAACAAGATCGATTGTCAAGCTGTGCTGGGTAGGATCCAGCCCAAGAAATCACTGCTGGTCACGTGGCCTTCTCTCTTAGCCGCAGAGTGTGGTTAAGAGACCAGCCGCTTCAGTGTCTCCTAAAAGCCTCATCAGAAATGCAGATCTCATGCCCACCCCGAAACTGGACCGGAACACAGATCCCCAGGTGATCTGTGTGCTCAAAGGATACTTAAGGGGTTGGAGGCGATGCAGGGCAAGAGTTAATCAAACATGTCAGGCAACCTCTGCCAGAGTCCACAGCTCTAGACCCTCAGATCACTTCTCCCTTAACGCCCCAATGTCGTCCCCAACACAGCACCTACCACACTGCGTAAAGGTCAGCTTCCTGGTCAGTCTCCCCTACCAGGAGGAGTGTTCTTAATTCCCAGACGGTAGGTTTGTTGTCCCTCTCGGAGCATGTTGTTCGAATGAACAAATGTGTAAATGAATGAATGAGATTTTATTTGAGGTTCCAGGCATCCTTTTATTCAGTGCTTTACTCTGTGTTGACTTTGGGGCGAAGAGAAAGCTACCTCCAAAGCCCTTCCTTGTCCTCCAGTGTCACCAGACAACATGTTTGCTTGTGACAGAGAATGCCCTACCGCCTTCTTGATAATGGTAAACAATTTCAAAACATTTTAAAATATGTTAGGTCTGTTATTATTGATTTCAGAGAGGAAGGGAGAGGGAGAGAGAGAGAGAGACATCAATGATGAGAGAGAATCATCGATCAGCTGCCTCCTGCACACCCCCTACTGGGGATTGAGCCTGTAACCTGGGCATGTGCCCTGACCTGAATTGAACCGTGACCTCCTTGTTCATGGGCTGATGCTCAACCACTGAGCCACACTGGTCAAGCTCAAAATATTTTTATTGAAGAATTCTATCTAGAATATGAAATGCACGTATCAGAAGGGTATAACTCGCTGAACTGTAAACATTAAACCCAGTGCAATTGTAACGGAGCGCAATGCTCTGTCTCTGACTCCATCTTGTTCAAGCCTGTTGTTCCCACGGCCTTGAGGCTAGTAATTCCTGCCTTGTTTGGCATATAGACATGCTAATCATCAGAGGAATTCTGCTTGAGCTCCAGTTTCCCAAAATCTGCTCTTCCCACTTCCCCTTAACTTGCCTTAAAAGAAACCTGAACTCTATACCTTTGGAAGATGGATTTGAGGAGCTTACTACACCTCCCATCTTCTTGGTTGGCACCTTCTCGATCTATGAACCATCCCTTACTCCAGACTCCAATGTTTTGAGTTTTGACGCTTTGGGCACACAGACTTTGGACCAGTAACACAACCAGCACCCAGATTAGATACAGAGCATTACCACCACCCCAGTAGGGCCTCCTCAAAACCCTCCCAGTCTCTAGATATCTCATTCCCCAGGGGTAACCACATCCTGACTTCCAATAACATATTCTATCTATTTTGCCATTTATATATTCTTTCCACAAATGGAAGCATACAGTAGGCACTCTCATGCCTGACTTCTTTGGCTCACTGTTTGTGAGATTCCTCCATATTATTATGTGCAGTTCCAGGTTGTACAGTCTCATTGCTGACTAGTGTCAGATGTGTGGATATACCACACTTTACTTATCCAGTCTATTATGGGTAGACATGGGGGTAACTTTTAGTTCTGGGTTATTGCGAATGGCGCTGCTATGGGCGTTCTGGAACACATTGTAGAACACGTGCTGCTTTGAAGTTTGGACAGCTTAAGCCATGTCAAACCCATTGTTTTGGGACTGTTGCACCAAGCCAAAATTCTTGGATTGCAGCAACCCAGGTTCTGTAGTCACGGACATAAACCCAGCAACCCCCCAGCTTGAGTTGGGGAAAGGTGAATCAGGCAAGGAGGGGAGCTGTTTTCATGTTACCAGAAAACATTTTTTCACAAATGCTGGTCTAGATCATACTTAATCTTCCTTTTAGTAACTTCTTTTTCTTTTCTAGGTGTGCCTGATTGCAAGATTCAGCCATACAGGTTGTTTTATTCTGACTCAGAGATTCCAGCTCTACTCATATTTTTCCTGGTAAGTATTTTGCCAGAGCAGGTACTTCCACCTTTTGTTCTGATTGTCTAAAGCATGAGTGGGATTTGACAAGTGTCCGCAGGATTTCATTCTCAACAGCAATATTGCTGTCTCGTGTTGATTGGCTTTGAGTCCAATTTTTCTGGTTTGGCCAGCAGAGCACATTATTGCTACTTGCCTGTAAAATATGTTTTCAGCAAAGACCACACTAAAAGGCTTTCCTTCTAAATGTAGTTCTCATCTACAAATCCATGTTTGAGGAACTATCTACTATTTTGTCATTTCTTATAAAAGGCCTCTTACTTGGGGTTTGGAGGTGAACAAACTCGTATAAGAGATTCATAGAGTTGATTCTCTCTTCCCTTCTTCTGCAGTTGGTATCTCAGCATTTCTCAAGCGGAGTCACACACTTCCAGGTACCCACTCACCTGGCTTCTGCCTTCCTCCAAGCTGCTTCCTTTGGGCTCCCTGTGTAGCCCCTTCTTCAGCCAGCCTCTACTTCCTCTCTCACGGACACACTGGGAGGCCCTCCCCACTCACTGCTCTCACCTCTGTTCCCTGACCCATTCTCCAGACAAAGTTTCCCAATGTATATTCCTCCTCTTTGGTCCTTAATTTTTCTTAATAGTAACTTTATACACACACACACACACACACACACACAGTCAACCCTCATTACTTGCAGATTTCATACTTGAGACTTTTCCTTCTTGCTAAAAACTTACTTGTTACCCCCAAATCAATACTCACAGCTCTTGGTGGTCACTTGTGGACATAGGCAGAGCTGTGAAAAATTTGACTTGCCTGAGGCTCATAGTCCCAGCTGCTCAGTTCTCTTGTTTCTGCTTCTTATAATGTAAACTAGATGCCCGGTGCTTAAAATTCGTGCACAGGATGGGGATGTCCTTCAGCCCAGCCTTCACCCTCTCCAATTTGGGACATCCCTCTCACAATCCAGGACTGCTGGTTCCCAGCCACTCCCCTGCCAGCCTGATCGATGCCTAACTGCTCCCCTGCTGGCCCAATGCCCCCACCTGCCCTTTCCTACTGGCCCCGTCACCCCCAACTGCCCTCCCTGCTGGCCTGATCACCCACAATTGCCCCCCTTGTGGGCAGCCATCTTTGACCACATGTGGGTGGCCATCTTGTGCAAGGGTGTGATGGTCAATTTGCATATTATCTCTTTATTATATAGGATGTGTCTTTTTTGTGGTCTATATAGTATCTTTGTCTTTCACATTTTTGTGCTTTTTTGTTGGTGATTTTGCTGTTTAAAATGTCCTTCAAACAAATGCTGACGTGCTGTCTGGTGTTCCTAAGCACAAGAAGGCTGTGGTGCGCCTTGTGGAGAAATTATGTGTGTTGGATAAGTTTCGTTCAGGCATGAGTCACAGTGCTGTTGTCTGTGTCTTTAACTTTAATAAGTCAACAATATGCTGAATAATGTGCCTGTAGACAGAAACACACATAAAACAAGGTTATGCATTGGCTGGTTGATGAAATACTGAGGTTTTCGGGCCCCTACCATATTTTTCCTGGGAGCAGTAGTTCCGGATTTGCTCATTCAGTGTTCACAATGACTTTATAGGACACAATCACTGCACATCAGTGTTTTCTGCCCACACCCCAGTGATTGCTGTGTGCACGCGTCCATCCCTCTCTGGAAACCCCTCCTAAATGAAAGTGCCAGGTTTGGATGGATAACTGAAGAGGAAAGTACTTCCAATGAAGTTGATGGCTAAGAGCAAAGTCAGATACCAAAGGCAAATTTGGAAAAAATAATTTACACTCCTTGAATCCTCAGATGTATTTCCAAAAAATGACCCCATCACGTTTTATACAAGGTGTTTGTGTGCATAGGGGCTGTCTTCACCCGGGCCTGGTCATCAGGGCAGGACTCGATGAGGTCCCCTGTTCCCTAGAAGTGGAGGAACTAGCAGCCACTGAAAGCTCTCTTTCCATCTTTACAGTAGCATCGCTGAGCCGTGAACATGACACACCACCATGCCTGACACACCAGCCCTGAGACAGGAGGAAGGAGGATACCAATCTGTGACTACCAGGAAGTGGGGATCACTGGGGGCCTTCTTGGGAACTAGTTACTCCATGAGGTAGGCATCATTGTCATCCCCATTATGTAGAGGAGGACACCAAGGCTCCGAATAATTAGCTCAAGTCACTCAGTTTGGAAGAGGCAGAGCTGTTGGTCAGACCCAGGCCGTGTGGCCTCAGAGCACATCCTTTTGGGGCAATGCCCTTACCCTGACCTCCCCACAGGTCTTTTTTCTTTTTTTATAACTTCCTTTCTTTCCCCTCCTGCACAAAACATTGCGAATAATATATATTTCCTTTTGCTTAGATCATTTCGAAAATCATTGTTTCTTAAGGGTGGAGATTGGAGAGTTTCCAAAGAATGAAATATAATGAGAACATCTGTCCAAAGCCCCCAAATGTATACACATTAACTAATTAATTAATTAACAAAATGTAACTCGCAGACTATGAATAACAAGACCACTGACCCAATTTCAGAGCCCAACCTTTACAAAATGAACACAAGGCAGAGTATACATTCTATCAAATACCTTTCTTTTGTGGTTGTTTGGGTTAGGTTGTTGGCTGAGCGGGCTAAATTAAGCAACATTTTGCAAAAGTGAGCCTGTAAGATTAGGCCTTAGGAAACAAAAGCCGGAAAGAGAAGCTACATTTCCCATAAAATGTGCAACTGTAGGATAACAGCTTATGACAGTGTGACTGGCTAGAGGGCAATTTATATATAAGAAGGAAGGGGGTTCCATACTACATATAATGCCACCTCTATAAATGATCATGTGAAAGGTAAAGTTTTGTTGTCCTTTTGTTGTGATTTAAAAAAATCAAATTAGCACCCTACCTGGTTTGGCTCAGTGGATAGAGCATCAGCCCATGGACCAAAGGGTCCCGGGTTTGATTTCGGTCAAGGGCATGTACCTCAGTTGCAAGCTCCTCCCTGGCATGGGCCCTGGTCAGGGCACGGGCAGGAGGCAATCAATCGATGTGTTTCTCTCACATTGATATTTCTCTCTGTCTCTCCCTCTCTCTTCCACTCTCTGTAAAAATTCAATGGAAAAATATCCTCAGGTGAAGATTAACAAAAAATAATAATAATAAATGAAAGTCAAATTAGTACTACATTGCACGAATTAATTGTCAGCCTTTTTATTTTTATTTTATATATATATATATATTTTAATATATTTTTTATTGATTAAGATATTACATATGTGTCCTTATCCCCACGTTACCTTCTACCCCCCCCTCCCCCCCCGCTCATGCCCTCACCCCCCCATTGTCCGTGTCCATTGGTTAGGACTATATGCTTGCATATAAGTCCTTTGGTTGATCTTTCCCCCTTACCCCCACCCTCCCCTACTTTCCCTCCAAGGCCCGACAGTCCAATCAATGCCTCTCGGTCTCTGGATCAGTCCTTGTTCATCAGTTTATGTTGTTCATTATATCCCACAAATGAGTGAGATCATGTGGTATTTATCCGCTCTCCAGCTCCATCCATGCTGTGACAAATGGTAAGAGTTCCTTTTTCTTCTTCCTCTTCTTAAAGAATACCTTTCAGCATTTCATATAATGCTGGTTTGGTGGTGATGAACTCCTTTAGCGTTTTCTTATCTGTGAAGCTCTTTATCTGACCTTCTATTCTGAATGATAGCTTTGCTGGATAAAGTAATCTTGGTTGCAGGTTCATGCTATTCATCACTTTGAATATTTCTTGCCAGTCTCTTCTGGCCTGCATGGTTTCTGTTGAGAAATCAGCTGACAGTCGTATGGGTACTCCCTTGTAGGTAACTGATTTTCTTTCTCTTGCTGCTTTTAAGATTCTCTCTTTGTCTTTTGCTCTTGGCATTTTAATTATGATGTGTCTTGGTGTGGTCCTCTTTGGATTCCTTTTGTTTGGGGTTCTCTGCGCTTCCTGGACTTGTAAGTCTATTTCTTTGACCAGGTAGGGGAAGTTTTCTGTCATTATTTCTTCAAATAGGTTTTCAATATCTTGCCCTCTCTTCTTCTGGTACCCCTATAATTCTGATGTTGGTATGCTTGAAGTTGTCCCAGAGGCTCCTTACACTATCTTCATATTTTTGGAATCTTTTTTCTTTTTTCTTTTTCGGTTGGGTCTTTTTTGTTTCTTTGTATTTCAAATCTTTGACTTGATTCTTGGGATCCTCTTGTCTGCTGTTGGATCTCTGTATATTATTCTTTATTTCAGTCAGTGTATGCTTAATTTCTAGTTGGTCCTTTTTCATATCCTCGAGAATCTCACTAGATTTATCAAGGGTCTCACTAAATTTATCGGCGGTTTCCATAAAATTCTTGAAAAACCTTATAAACGTGGCCTTGAACTCTATATCCAGTCGTTTGCTTTCCTCCATTTCTGTCATTTGTGACCTGTTTCTTTGTCTTCGCATTTTTTATGCTTCCCTGTGTTGGTAGAGTGGTTTTGTGTGCTAGGTGTCCTGTAGGGCCCAGTGGCTCAGCCTCTCCAGTTACCTGAGGTGGACACTCTTGGTGCACCCCCTTGTGGGCTTTGTGCACAGTCTTATTGTAGTTATGCCTTGATTGTTGTAGGATCACTGGGAGGAATTGACCTCCAGGCCAGTTGGCAGTGAGAGTCAGCTGTGTCTGCAGTGGGAGAACTTCTGTGCTGAAGACACCCTTCTGGGGCAAGACTTGCTTCAGTGGGGTTTTGGTGCTCAGTGAGTCTGCCCCCTGAGTGTGTCCCTTATGGATCTGAGGACTTGTAATCTGGATGGTCCCCCTCTGACCACTGGGTACACTGGCTCTTGGATTTAAGGAGGTGCTAATTTAGCCTCTGCCTGAGGTTACACAGCAGGATCTACGAAGAGAACTGCAGATTCCCCTTCCTTTTTCAGAGTTTGGAGGTGCCCTGATGAGGCCCAGCTGTGAAGCAATGCAAGCCGCTGTGGGGCCTTGGGCCTTCTCTTGGAAGTTCTGGGTCTGTCTGGCCCAGCTGCAGTTAGGTAATTTTCAGGTTGCAAAGGGCCGGGGCATTCATATGCAAAAGCCTCTGCCGCAGCCTGGGTGGGGCGGGGTCTCAGGGAATCAAAGGGCGGAGCAAGCAGCTATGGCTGATCGGCAGCCCTGCCCTAAGGGGCTGCGCGTCTCAGTGTTCCGGTAATTGCTGCAAGCACCTCTGAGGGAAAGCCGCCCTGGAGTTCCGAGTTTTGCCTGCTGCCAGACAGTCCAGTTTCTCCCCGTATGAGTCCTGGGTCCCCAGAGACTTCCCGGAACTGGAGTTCAGAGCAGTCGGGAGCTTGTGACTCCCTCCCGATTAAAAAAGACAGCCACGTCCTCAGGTGCCAGCCCCTTATTGTGCGCACGAGCCTCCGTACCTCTGCACTTTACTTCCGCAGCTCCTCTGGCTCTCAGTGTGCTTTTCTTTCCTTCTAGTTGTAGAATTTCCACTCAGCCAGCCTTCCTGTAGTTCTGGATGATGTCCGTTTTGTCTTTATGTTGTTTTTTTGAAGTTGTTGTGGGAGGCAGCAATTTCCCGGTGTTTATCTATGCCGCCATCTTAGTTTTCTCCAATTGTCAGCCTTTTTAAAAAAAGATGTATATTTATTGATTTTAGAGAGGAAGGGAGAGGGAGAGAGAGAGAAACATCAATGATGAGAGAGAATCATTGATTGGCTGCCTCCTGCACACCCCACATTGGGGATCGAGCCTGCAACCTGGGCACATGCCCTGATAGGGAATCAGACTGTGACCTCCTGGTTCATAGGTCGATGCTCAACCACTAAGCCACACTGTCTGGGCTGTAAGCCATTATTTTAAACTAGGTTAAAGCAAACATTGATCAATAAAGACATTTTACTTTCTTTAATAACTAGAGGCCCGGTGCACAAAATTTGCAGGGTCCCTAGGCCTGGCCAGAGATCAGGGCCGATCTGTGGGGCGACTGGCAAGGTGATTGGAGGCGGGGGGCACTGGCACCTGCCTTGGCTGGCCTGGGGCCTGTGGGCAGGGGGCAGCTCCTGCATTGAGCATCTGCCCCCTGGTGGTCAGTGTGTGTCATAGCGACCAGTTGTTTGGCCAGTCGTTCTGCCGTTCAGTCAATTTGCATATTAGGCTTTTATTATATAGGATTTTTTTTAGCACTTTCTTGGTTTAGGCCCTATTTTAAGTGCTCCAGACATATTAACACCTTTCAATTAATCCAGATAACAACCCTATGATGTAGGTTCTATTGCTTTTCCCATTTTGCAGATGGGAAAACTGAGGCACGAACTCTACCTTGGTTTACACTAGCATCACTGAGCCATGATGCTAGTATAACCAAGTTAGTTAAGTTGCTAAGTCACCTAAAGTTAAGTAACCAGCCAAGATTATACAGCTAGTCAGTTTCAGAATTGGGATCAATATCAGGCAGTATGGCCCCAGAGCCTGGCTTTTCATCAAGCTTTTGCCTGGTACAAAAAGTATGGATATATAGTTCATTCTCTTCTGTCTTACCCCTTCCCCATCTGCCCTGCAAACTCCTGCTCTTTTTTCAAGAGTCAACTCAGGCTTACCCTCCTCTATGGAACCTTCCATGACTTGCATACAGAATTGGGTACCCGTTTCTCCATGTTCTCAACATGTCTTGCTCATACTATTGAGGCATTTGCTGTCTTTTGTCTACTTAGCTTCTAGTTTCTCTTTTCATGGGATACACCTCATGTAGCCCAAGTCTGGCCAATCAGAGCACCAAGGAGCCCAGTTCAGAGACAATCCTGTGATCCAGGTCTGTCTAATCAGTGAATCCTGGAACATGACAGGAACTTCTGGAGAGAAACATACACATTTCCATTGGAAGCTTGAAGCTGCCAGCAGCCTTCTTACCTTCATGTGGTACCTGAGAATGAAGCCAAAATGAAGAAAGCCAGAAAGCAATGAGAGGTAGGGAATGTCACTGCTGATGTCAATTGTTTGAGCTTCTGGATCACGCCCCCCTAAATTTAGAAGAGACTCTTCAACTTCATGACTAACAAACTCCCCTTTTCAGCTTACACCAGTTGGAGTTTTCTATTATTTGCAACTGAAAGAATATTAACCAACAGATACATTCCACTCCATGTCTACATGGTTATATCTATTTCTTTATGCCACTGTGTCTCCGTACTCGTCCGTCATTATTTGAGGGCAGTAGATGCTCAATAAATACTTGTTGATTGAACTTAGCTGAAAAGTGGTTTGGAGGGGACTGAGCCTAGAGCAGGCACTTTTAGGGGGGCTAATGAACTAGTGTAAGATGTAACCAAGGGACTCAACCAGTTTGAAATGTGAGATTGAAAGGGAAGGGACAGAGACACAGAATTAGCAAGGCAGTGATATGAGTGGGGTCAACAGTATTTAGCGTGGGTGCACCCCATTCTGTGTGTTTGTGTCTGTGGGTTTCTGTAGGCTTCTCTTTAGTGGCCAGCACTAAATTAAAACTTAATTGTACTAGCTGGTTACTGCTTGTCTAACCCATCTCCGGTTTATCACAAGTGGAAAAATTAATGTTAAAGAATCAGAGGCTCACATATGAGCAAGTGAGCACAATTGTCACACAAAAAAGAACTTTTATTAAACACCTTCAGGTCTCCATAGAGATAGGGCCAGGAGCACAAACTGACCCCCGCACACAACAGTTTGCACTGGCAGGCAGCTTCTGGACAATTTTAAAATTTTTATTGATTTTTAGAGAGAGGAAGGGGGAGGATAGAGAGAGAGAAAAAAACCAAAAACATTGATGTGAAAAAGAAACATTGATCAGTTGCCTCCCATACACACTCCAACTGAGGATCAAACCCACAGCCTGGGTATGCACACTGACCCGGAATCAAACCTACCACCTTTAGGTGTACCAGTCGATGCTCCAACCAGCTGAGCCACACTGTCCAGGGCTGGATAATTAAATGGAGCATCAGTTATGAGCAAAGGTCCTGAGCAAAATGGAGATTGGTAGGTGAAGTGGTTCTTGCCTTCTCTAACCACCAGCCACGTAGACACCAGGAAGGAGACCCTTGGAAGGTGTAAGTGATAGCACTTTACAACCAGCTCCAGGACCCAGTGGGAGGGAGGAACAAGGCGCCCTTTTGTTTTCATCACCTCATTCAAAAAGGAGCCAATCCTATTGTGACTTAACATCTGATCCTGCCCTGGGGACAGGCCAGTAGGAAGGAAGGGCGCCATCTGTTTGCTCTGGGATTATTTCACTTCTGCTCTCTGTCACTGACCTGTAAGATGGTCTCTGGCTGACCTGTGCCCTGATCAATCTTGGGGAAGACCCCTTTGTCCAGGATAAGAGATCTATAGGCTACTGTCCAATGGAACTTTCCGTGATAATGGAAATGTTCTACCTTTATGCAGTCCATATGGTAGCATCAGCTACAGGTGGCTCCTGAGCACTTGAGATGTGCCTAGTAAAACTGAGGAACTAAATTTTTAATTTCATTCAATTAATTGAAATTAAAATTTAAACAGTGACTAGTGGCTGCCATATTGAATAGCACAGCTCTACAGTTTTTTTTCTCTCTCCCCTTGTGTGCTCTGTCTTTTCCTCATTTTAAAAATCCTTCCAGTCTGGGCCAGTGTCTGAATCCAGTGGTTGCACAATGAGTCAGGTGAAGGTGGCCTCTTTTAGCTGAAGAGAAAGGTGATAAATCAGAAGCAGAATCCAGAATAACCCGCAGACACCAGCACCCAGAATGGGATGGCACCCAAGCTAAGTGCTGGTGACCCCACTTCTATCACTGCCTTGTTAATTCCCTTCCCTTTCACTCTTCAACCTGGTTGAGTCCCTTGATCACATCTTGCACCAAGTTCATTAGGCTCCCCAACAGTGTCCCTGCTCTAGGCTCAGTCGGCTCCAAAACACTCTCATTCATCACATTGTATGCTGCCATTTCAAATTATTAGTATTTTACACAATTCCTTTAAACTGGTTACTTACTGCTTACTTGGAAGAAAGTGTAAGGGCAGGCAAAGCATCTGTGAAGAGTCGAGGATCCAGGCTCCCTGGTTCAAGATCTGACTCTCGCTCTTATTAGCTACTATAGGCTCTTGGGAAAGTTACTTTCTTGGTATCTCCGTCTCCTCCTCTGTAAAAAGAGATAATAATACCCAGAGGATTGTGATGAAGCTTAACTCATTTTTCTGTGTAAAGCACATAGGGTAAAGCTGGGCACATAGTAGGCAGTAAGCAATTATTCACTAGTATTAGCTTACAGTAGTATCCTTCCTTGCATGTGAAAGCACTCAGTGGGTTTGTGGGTTAAGTATGTGGCCACCAGGTGGCAGTAGTGCCTCATTTATGAGGACTGAACTAAAATACCAGACTAGCAGAGATCCATTGAAACTCTCTTTTGAAGTCCCAGAGGCACAGTATGAAGAAAAGAACTGAACCTCTTCTCTCTCCTGCCCCTCCTTTTGCTCTAATTTCTGCCTTCTCTGTCCTGTAATGAACCATTTCTATTTTCCTACTGTATTAGTCTGCTCAGGCTACCAAAAACAGCAGGCTGGGTGGCTTAAACAACAGACATCTATTTTCTCAGAGTTCTAAAGGCTAGAAGTTCAAAATCAAGGTGTCTGCAGGATTGGATTCCAGTGCAGCCTCTCTCTTGGCTTGTAGATGGCTGTGTTCTCACTGTGTTCTCTGTGCATGCATAGGGAGAGAGAGAACTTGGTATCTTGTCCTCTTCTTATAAAGTCACCAGGCATTAGATTAGTGCCTCCCCACCCCATGACCTCATGTAACCTTAACTAACTCCCTAAAGACCTTATCTTCAAATGCAGTCATATTGGGGTTAAGGTATCAACATATGAATTTTGGGGGTTGAGGTACACAATTCTGTCCAAACATCACTTTTATTTTTAATCTCTAGCCTCATAGAACTGGGAATAGATTACTTTACATGACAAAAGAGACTTGTGCATTAGGACCTTGAGATGGGGTGATTGTCTTAGATTACTTGGGTGCCTTACAGGGAGGCAGGAGAGTGAGAGTCAGAGAAGGCAGGATGATGAGGGAAGCAGAGGTCAGAGAGAGAAAGGGGAAGACAGAGATTTGAAGATGCTATGCCACTGGCTTTGAAGGCAAAGGAAGGGGCCAGGAGCCAAGGAATGTGGTAGTATCTAGAACCCAGAAAAGGCAAGGAAATGCATTCTCTCCTAGAGCCGCAAGAGGAATGGAACCCTGCTGACATCTTGATTTTAGTCAAGTCAAACCCATTTTGTTTTTGGTTTGTTTTTTGTATTTTTGGGTTTTTTAAACATTTTTGTTAATCCTCATCCATTGATTTTCAGAGAGAGTGGAAGGGAGGGGAGAGACACAGAGAGAAACATTGATATGAGACACATCGATTGGTTGCCTCCCACAGACACCCTGACCAGGGGCGGGTTTTGAATCTAGAACTGAGTTACGTGCCCTTGACTGGAATCGAACCCAATACCCTTCACTCCACAGGCCGGTGCTCTAACTACTGAGCCACACCAGCTAGGGCAAGTCAGACCCATTTTGGACTTCTGACCTCCCGAACTGTGAGAAAATTAATTTGTGGCTTTGTGTGTTTTTTTTAAGCCACTAACTCTGTGATAATTTGTTAGAGTAACAATAGGAAATACTACAGGCAATGTGGTTGTCAAGTCCCTGCAGGAAACAAGTGGCTCATGTATAGGCTTAAGTGACAAAAAGTTTAATAGAGAGACTGTGTTTCACGGAGGTGTGGGTAAGGGTTAAGGGATGAGGAAGCACCAAGAAGTTAACAGCGGCAGGAAGCTGGTATCTTCCTGAGGTCTGAGGGGCACGGGAGAAAAGAATGGTGTTACTGGGCCCAATGTGAGCTGGAGTCAGGAAGAGGCCGCCCAACAGCAGCTGTGGCCATGAAGAATGGACTGTGGGTGAGGCAGGTCCCCTGAAGCTGTCTTATGTATAATAAGCTCCGATGGTGAAGGATTCCTTATAAAAAAACTTGTGGCCCTAAGATTCATGATGAATTCTTTCCTCAACTTCTGAGGTCAAACCAGATCATATTAGCATGGACTCAACGAGGAAGAAACTCCCTTAGATCTAGGTGTTTGTGTGCCTTTAACTCTTGGTCTAGCTTTTGCTTCTTTTTGGATATGTAAAAATGCTTTCAGTGATTATGACTTATGCTTATTTCAACAGACATCGTTAATGGAAAAACAGATATAAATGGATCATAGGGTATGAAAAGCAATGCAGTCACCCGTGGGTGTTGAAGCCCATCTAATGGGCCACAGCTATAAGCTGAGCGCCACCACACGTGGCGGGGCAGTGACCCATATTTCAGGCAAAGTAGCAAAGGGGAAACTGAAAAGTCCCTTTGGTTTTAATATAGGAGTGGCTACCCTAATCTCGCAAGTCATACCCAGAATCAGTTGGGAGAGTGTGCAAGGCGGGGGGAGGGGAAATGGGTACTTTGATCTTTTCATAGTTTCCTTCTTGGTAAATAAACTTGTATTTTCAGGCCAAATCTCATTTTGCAATTTCCTGCCAAATTTAGTTCTCTGTAAAGCCTACCTTTGCCTTTGCCTTCTCTGCCCTCAGGCATTCAACAAACACTTTACCTTTTTGCTTTTCCAGATTTAAATTAAACATTTTGGAGAAACGAGGCATGTGATAGGAGTCTCTGCAGCCTTCCCTGCGCATGACATTCGTTTGGCCTCTGTTCTCTCCCAAACTCTTCCACTGCCTCCTGATTTATATTAAGCACAGCTACGTTTGATGGTTTAGACGTAATGTAAGTGAAAACAGCTTGATTCACTAGGAAAAATAATAAAAGTCAGAATCAAATAATTACAAGCAAATTAGAAGAACAAACTCAATTTTGTCACCAATAATTTTGAGAATTAGTTAGATTGTCATTTGTTATTACTCTGTTTCCATTCCTTCAGCCAAAAGGAGTTCTAAGCACATTTGAATCTATTTTATAGATGAAGTCAATGAATTTAACATGATAATTTTAAAAAAATTTTAAAAACCTTACCCTGGCCAGGTAATTCAGTTGGTTGTGAGTTCAATCCCCAGTCAGGGCACATATAAGATGTTTTTCTCTCTCTTTTCCTTCCTCTCTAAAATCAATCAATCAATTTTTTAAAATTAAAAAAAAAAATTAAACCCAGATAAATTACATAGTGAAATCACATTCATTTGGATCCTACCCATAGTTACCATGATTTGGATATGAGTTGGTTTAAAGTGTATTTTTCCAGTCCATGGGGGAAAGGCTTTATTAGGAAAATAATGTAAGCAAGATGTCAGTGTATTTAAGAAGTCAAATAACTTTGGAGCATTTGAAAAAGCTTTGATATTTTTAATTTGTATATAATTCAATTATTGTGACAACTGATTATCAATGATCCTGACTTCATTGACATTTATATAGGATTTTGTACTTTACAAAAACTTTTATGGGTCATAATTTTTGTTCTTACTGTAGAGAGACATTTCATTCAACAAGTGTTTTATTGGGCACCTATTATGAGTAAGGCTAATTCAAATGATGACAAGAAAACTCTAGGTTTAAACCAAGACCTCTACCCAGGTTACATTCACTTTCTCACTCCTACCCCACCCCAGTGCCACCCCACTAGATATTGAACTTGGAGGACTCTTTAAGAACAGGTGTATGTCTTGGTTATCTGACTGTCCAGAATGTCCAGTATCTAGAACTGAGCTTGGCACAGAATATATGCTCAGCAAATATTTGTTGAATGAAAATCTACTGACTCCCAGTCCAGTGCTCTTTTGCTACAACACTGCTAACACTTTTAAAGACAATTGCTGAGCTAAGGAGTATATATCATTTAATCTTCAGGAAAAAAAACACCCTAAGAAATGGATAGTATTATTATCTTCATTTAATAGTAAGAAAAAAAACTCAGAGGGTTAAAAGTCACTTGTCCAGGGTCATATACCTAATAAGTGGCAGAACCAAAATTTGGGTCCAGGAGTGTTTAATTCTGATCTTGTGCTTCACTACTACCCTATACCACCTCCACAGCTGACTCTTAACTGTTAGCCATGTGCTAAAATGCAAGGTCTATAAAGACAGGGATATTGCACTTTGCTTTGTTACTGTATTTCCAGAGCCTGGGATACTTGGAACACTTTGGTATCAGGTATACTCTAAAGACATGCATGTTGAATAGATAAACAGATTATTTAATTAAAGATGCTTTGATAGGACCTCCATTTGGTAACATGTTGTTTGACATCTATTCCATGATTGCTCATAGAAGACGCTGTGAGGCTATTGCCTCCATCACTCCTGTTTTTCAAATATGACTCAAGGAACAAGCATCCTGTTCCTGCTCCAGGGTAAAATCTTGGTTGATCTAAACCAGGGAATCCCAACTTAACGTAGTTTGGCAGTCACAACAAGGAAGAGGGTGATGCTACTGACATCTAGTGGGTAGAGCTCAGAGATCCTGCTAGACATTCTACAATGCACAGGACTACCCCCCTACCCCCAACAAAAATTATCAGTCCAAAATATCAGTGATGCTGGGTATGAGAAACCCTGGTCTAAGCCAATCACGCTGGTCCCATTTCTCATGCAGTGAGTGGTCCAGGCCTGGTCATGTGAAGTAATTCTGGCCAATGAGACAAGAGCAGGAATCTACTAGGGGATTGTGGCAGAAATTGTTAATTACTTCTGCTTACTCATTTCCCCCATCTTTTCTGTATAGTAGTATTCCTCCACTGTTGGCTAGGCACATGCCCAACTATAGACTACACTTCCCAGCCTCACTTGCTGCAAGGTGTGGCAATGTGACTAAGTTTTGGCCAATGAGATGTAAAAAGAAATGAGTCTAATAAAGAGATCGCTGTTCTTTACTTTCCCTCTTTTCCTCTTTCTGTAGAAAGGGAGATGGTATTGGTGATCCAAGTTGAAGCAAGAGCAGGACTCCAGGAGATGGCAGAGAAACAAGAGAGAAAGATTTAGCCCTGACCAGTTTGGTTCAGTGGCTAGAGTGTTGGCCTGTGGACTGAAGAGTCCCAGGTTCGATTCCGGTCAAGGGCATGTACCTTGGTTGCGGGCACATCCCCAGTAGGGGGTGTGCAGGAGGCAGCTGACCCATGTTTCTCTCCCATGGATGTTTCTAACTCTCTATCCCTCTCTGTAAAAAATCAATACAAAATATTTTAAAAAAAAGAGAGAGAGAGAGAGAGAGAGAGAGAGAGAGAAAGATTTACACTGGGACTGGTAAAAGGAGAGGAAAACAAACATTTCTTGTTTGAGCCGCTGTATTTTCAAGTCTTTTGTTCAGCAGCTTAATTTGTACTCTAATATGGAGTGTTTCTGGCTGAGATTTTCCTCTCAGATAAAATGCACACACATAGGAAAGGACCATTTGTCCAAAGGATGTTGTGAGGTTTGTGTGGAATGTCTGGAACCACGGCTGCCACCGTGTAACCATGAGATGAGGAAGCCAGAGGGTCAAACTGACCTACTGAGCGAGAATGGCGTGGGGTGGTTGTAAAACACCTGAGTCTTTCTTGACATTGTTGAACCACTGAAGTAGCTAACTTTGCTTCCTCCCTACTTCAGGGCTTCTTTTAAAGCAAAACAACCTAGTAAATTTTCCATTTCGTTTTAGCCATTTAGAGGTGTGTGTTTTTAAAATTATAGCCCTATTCGGATTTCCTTTATGTACGCAAGCATAAAGATATTACATGTTATTATAAGTATGCTCAGACATTTTTTTGTTGTTGTTAAACTTTTTCTTCCTACTAATTTATATTGCCTTCCCTCCTGCTTCCTACTTCCTTCCACCAAGTTCATCTGAATCTGTGGGGTTTCTATACCTGAAATTAGTATGTTAGGGAAATGTATACTGTCCATCACTTGTGGAAATGAGGGTGTGGGGCAGCAGCTACAGGTCCCTGTAATGCTTTCTGCTTAGAAACTAGAAGCTAGCCCCTTTGGCAGGTGGAATGAAGTTGAATGGGAGGCTCAGCTTCCAAGAAGTAAGTCCTAGGACAGCTGGAATTGTGTAGCCTGTGATCTGCAGGGGTCTAGGGAATGCCATTCACATGTCAATGGTGCTCCCTAGTGTTCCTGAGAGTATAACCTCTAATCTGGTCAGTCCAGATTAGAGGGGGCCCATGTTTAGTATGATAAGCCAATTATTTCCATCTACTTTGCTGCCACTAAAGCCTCACTCATAGCCCTTTCCTAATTACAATGCCCAGACACTCCCTGAAGCCACTTGGCTCATACTAACAGGTTTTCAATGTGGACAAACTCTTTACATCAGCGGTTCTCAACCTATGGGTCACGACCCCTTTGGAGGTCGACCGACCCTTTCACAGGGGTCGCCTAAGACCATCAGAAAACACGTATGTAATTACATATTGTTTTTGTGATTAATCACTATGCTTTAATTATGTTCAATTTGTAACAATGAAATTGGGGGTCACCACAACATGAGGAACTGTATTAAAGGGTCGCGGCATTAGGAAGGTTGAGAACCACTGCTTTAGATGATCTTAAAATGAGAGCAAGGCTGTTCCCTGGGGGCAACGATAAATCCTCTTAGTTCCCTTCGTGACAGATGACATAAAAACGGGCCTTGCTCTCCCTAGGAGGGTTCTGCTTTTCACCATCTGTGCACCTACACTGAGGGGCCAGTGTAAAGGTGAATTTCCATTCACTTCCTGCTGGCATCTGGCTCCTTCTTTTGGGCTCCCCTTGAATTGTTTGCCAGACCAGCCAATTAGTCCCCTCACCCTTCCTGAAGCTTCCCAGGAAGCAATATCACAACAGGCAACCCCTTCATTATGCCACTTCTTCTGAGCACTGTGATTCTAAGTGCCCTCAGTTGGAGAGAAGCTAATTTGCACATGACTCTTTAACCCTCCTTTGAAAGACTTCAGTCTCACACACACACACACACCATCAACAATCTAACCCAAGATAGGAAAAAAGGTGAGCATATGTGGCATTCAAGAATAATTTAATAGTGAGACATAGTTTCAGATGGACTGTAGTTTAAAGAGATCACTATTTATTTATTTTTTAAAAATGTACTTTTATTGATTTAAGAGAGGAAGGGAGAGGGAGAAAGAGATAGAAACATCAATGATGAGAGAAAACCTTTGATCAGCTGCCTCTTGCACACCCGACACTGAGAATCGGGCCCAAAACCTGGGCATGTGCCCTGACCGGGAATCAAATCCTGACTTCCTGGTTCATAGGTCGATGCTGAACCACTGAGCCACGCAGGCAGGGCAAGAGATCACTATTTAAATACAATATGGAAGGAAAACACAGGGACTATATTTTCTGATCCTCATTGCAGGACATAATACAGACTTTTTCCTAATTTATGAATTTGTTAAGATGGAAGAAATCATATAAGGCTATAAAATAAAATTATATTAAGTTAGACATTTCACAAATGACCTTTGTTAGAAAAGAGTATCATTGCGTTGGCAGGATCCTTTGTGCCCGCAAACCCAGGATGAATGGTGACCTTCCAGGTGAGGCCAAGGAGATGTCCCAGTTCTATTCATGGAAACATCAGCCTTGTAACTTGTACTAGGGTTCTTCACCTTTAAACATTTTTGTCTAATGCCCAAAGCACACATGTTTATTCAGAGCACCCATTTGAATAGGTTTACTTCTCTGATTCCTGAGTGAAGTGTCCATAGGCTGGACAGAGTGGTCGGCTGTTTCAACTCCCTGGACCATGGGAGCAATGGAGAGATGTCTGGAGGGTAAAGGCATTTGTGGGTCAGGCTGTGTGCATGGAGGGACAGACACATTGTGTTCCCCCACTTCTCTGCTGTTGTCACCACAGCTTCTCTGCTGTTGTCACCACAGCTGCTCTGCATCCCGTGCACATGAGCGAGTGGAAGGGAAAGGCGGAACTCTGCTTGATGGTTGGAGTGGCAGGTGGCAGGTCAGGCCTGGACACAGGATACACCTCACTGGGGACAACCTCCAACCTGAGGCAAGCTCATTTTCACCTAAATAATCACAGGACTGTTGTACTTCAGGGAGTTTAATATAAGCAAGGCACTTAGACCGGGGCCTCATATATGGAATGCAATACCTAAAGGTCAGAGGCTATCATTTGCATCTTCAGTGTCTTGAGCGTGCGCACACACACACACACACACACGCACACACTCCATACATGTCTGGTAAGTAGATTTAAAACTCTGTGCCACCTTGGCAGCTCACACTGTCTCAGGAAGACCTTCCTCTTGGTTCATTCTTTATCTTTGTCTTGGTTCATTCTTTATAAAAAGGCAGTACTCGCTCAACACCTGACCCCTCGATCTGGAACAAAAGGGACAACCCTTGTGACTGTGTTTAAAGTGGGGAAGCTCCTGGCTTTGTGGTGAGCTGCAAAAAGAATTAATGAGGCTGGAAGCAGCTGGATAATCAAAGTGCCACAGTTCACTGCATGGAGGAAGCAGTTGTCTCCAAAAATGCGGTTGCACCAGATTTTACGCACAATAAGGAGGTTGGTCCCGTGGAGAGGAGAGAGGCAAGGGCTCCTCTGAGGAGGAACTAACTCCTTCTATAAGTCAGGAAACCTCAAAGCTCTCAGTGGCCCAGGGGAAGCCCAGCCCCTCCCCACAGTGATTCTTTTGCTCCCTTGGAACCCGGAACCCGGAAACTCAAGCCCAATTGGGCACCTTTTTGGTGTGCCTTTCCTTACCTTCCTCCCCAGTAATTTCACAAGACACTCCTTCATGCCCGGCGACCTCCTTCCCCATTGTTTCACAGCCTGGCAGCTTCGGCCAGTTCTCCCTGGTAAGCCCTGCCCTAACATGCAACCTGTTCTGTCGACCAAAGACTCATTTCATTTCCACACCTGTCTTTCTAGGGCCCTGTAATTGTGAAACCTTTCTTTTGAAACTCAATTAAAACTGTGCAATCAGGCTTGTACACCAGTCTTGTCCAGGGGCTCCATTTTTTCTTTTAGTTTTCAATTACAGTTGACATTCAATATTATTTTGTATTAGTTCCAGGTGTACAGCATAGTGTCAGAAGCCCTCCATTTTTGAAGAGACAAAAGTAAGTTGCTGGGGACTGACTGACCGTTTAGTGGGTACGGAGGTTCTCTTCGGGGGTAATGAAAGAAAGCGTTTTGGAACTGAATTGAGGTAGCGGTTGCGCAGTATTGTGAATGTACTAAATGCTACTGAATCGTACACTTCAAAGTGGTTGACTTTATGTTATGTGAATTTCACCTCAATCAAATCATGAAATATTGGCCCAGATTCTCAGGTAAATAGATCTGGGTAAATGGTGTACATGGAGGAAAGGGGAGCCAGCCAGGGAGCCAGTGGGGCTTGCCCTCCTCACACCTACAGTTCAGGGACCGAGGGGGCAGTGGAACCACAGAGAATGCGCCCAGCTGCACATCTGGCAGACGTGTTCCGATGGTGCAAAAGGGCTGGGCAGGCTCATCACTGAGGCACCCACTTGCCATGGAGCTCAGGCTCCCTGAAGGTTTCATTTTTATTGCAGGGCACATTTCTTTTTTTGTGTGAAGAGTCTCTTTGGCGACAACTTGCCATTCAGGTTCTCTGCCTTAAATTGTCCATCCCATAAGCAAACACTGCTCAGTCGGACAACCAGCCCTTGAAGGGTTGAAAGGCTAACTACCAAATAGAGGAGCCAGCATTCAGGGAGGGTTGGTTTCCTTTCACTTCTGCCTTCTGTTGAAGCTTCTAGAGGCACCTTGCACCCGGGTCAGAGGAAATGCAGGGTGCCTCATTTAATTTGAATTTCAGATAAGGGAAAAGTACTTTTTAAGCATATGTATATCTGATGCATTATTTGGGACATAATTATATTAAAATGTGTTCATTGTTTATTTGAAATGTAAGGGACATGCTCTCTCTTTATTTGCTAAGTCTGGCAATCCTATGAAGAGATCTCTGAAATTCTTATCGATAGGATTACAAAGGACAGACAGGTTGGAAGTTCGGATAACAAGTAGATGGTCTCCTCTGGGGCATTCCATCGGCCTTGTCCCTGCCACTACTCAGTCTCCCAAACGATTGTGCAGCTTCCAATATCGCAAGCCTCAAGTGTGTAACAGATGGCTCTGGGCCTGGCTTTGTTTGCTGATACCCTCCGGGTGGCAAAAGTAGTCCCTATGATTTATACCAGGTGGGAAACAGCATTGTACCTTCCAAGTAGAAACAGGGTGATCGGATGGAGTGGAATGGGATCAAGCTCAACCCACTGAGCCACCCTCGCCTTAAGTAGAGAGCTGTGCCGCAGAACCCATTTCTGGTAAAAACAAACAAACAAACAAAACACGCATCCCAGAGAGTAGCTAGAAGATGGCCATTCTGGATTTTTCTACTGCTTTTGTCCTACTGGGTTATTTTAGGGCAAGGAGAGTTATGTGAGGAAGTCTAACCGCAGTGGAAAGGACTTTTATAAATAGTTAACTCACACACCTGATTATGTTCCCCTGGCTGCAGGCTGGACAACCATGATTTTTCTTTAGTTTCTTTTTTAAAATTGAAGTACAATTAACACACATTATTATGTCAGTTTCAGGTGTACAACACAATGATTCAATAGTTGTATATTTTATGAAATGATATCACCATAAGGCTAGTTAACATTCATCACCACACATAGTTACAATAAATTTTTTCTTCTGATGAGAACTTTTAAGATTTATTCTCTTAGCAACTTTCAAATATGCAATACAGTATTATTAACTATAATCATCATGTTGTATATTATATCCCATGGCTTACTTTATAACTGAGAGTTTGTACCTTTTGACCCCCTTGAACCAATTTTGTATCCCCACCCCCACCCCAGCAACTACCTTCTGTTTTCTGTATTTAGGAGATCAGTTTGTTGGCTTGTGGGTTTTTTTTTTTTTTTGCTTTGTTTTTTTAGATTCCACATATAAGTGAGATCATACAGTATTTGTCTTTTTCTATCTGGCTTACTTCACTTAGCATAATGCCCTCAAAGTCTACCCACATTGTCACAAATGGCAAGATTCTATTATTTTTTATAGCTGGGTACTATTTAATGTATATACACCACATTTTCTTTATCCATTCATCCACTGATGGACACTTAGGTTGTTTCCATATCTTGGCTATTGTAAATAATGCTGCAATGAACATGGGTGTATATATGTATATAATTATATTTATATAATCTCTTTGAGCTAGTGTTTTCATTTTCTTTGGGTAAATACCTAAAAGTGGGATTGCTGGATCATACGGTAGTTCTATTTTTAATTTTTGGAGAGACCTCCATTCTGTTTTCCATAGTGGCTATTCCAATTTACATTTTCACCAACAGTGCACAGGGTTTGATTTTCTCCCCATCCTCACAAACACTTGCTATTTCTCGTCCTTTTTTTTTTTTTTTTTCCTGCAAAAAGCTTTATTCTTTCATTTGGTCCAATGCATGGGAGAGGGCTTCAGGGTGGTTAAAAGAATAGCTAGGTCCTGGATTGTTTGGTTCAGTGGATAGAGCGTCGGCCTGTGGACTGAAGGGTCCCGGGTTCAATTCCGGTCAAAGGCACATGCCTGGGTTATGGGCTCGATCCTAAGCAGGAGGGTGTTCAGGAGGCAGCCATCAATGATTCTCTCTCATCATTGGTGTTTCTATCTCTCTCCCTCTCCATTCCTCTCTGAAATCAATAAAAATATATTTAAAAAGAAAGAAAGAATGGCTAGTAGTTTCGGGCAGAGGCTCAGGTAAAAGCCATACACCAGGGGAATGCAGAGGGGCCTCTCATTGGCTCTGGACTCCAAAGGCTCCTGGCCATGCTTGAGGGTGAGCCTTTCGAAGAGATACTTGCCCACCCCAGCCTGGGGCTGGCCAGCCTGCGGAGGTTAGTCAGGTGGTCGCCCATTTCCTTGATGAGTTTCACCTCCTCATCCAGGAAGTGGTTCTCCCGGAAGTCATAGAGATGAGGGTCTGCGCAGGAAGAACCCAGGCCTGCAGCTCCAAAAGAGCCTGGTTCAGGTTCCTCTCCAAGGCCAGGGCAGCTTCCATGGTGTCCTCGGTTTTGCCCCACTCATCTTGGGAGGCTTCAGCACATTCTGGAAGAGAATGCGGCCAGGCCACCATGCTTGTTTTGCATCTTTAAGAGATGCTCAGCGCCCTTGTGCTTCTCCGCCAACTCGAGGAATAAGTGGCCCACACCCCCAGAACCACAACATCAAGGCTGAAATAGAAGCCCAGAGAGAGGTAGGTGTAGGAGGCCCGCAGAGGCAGGTTGGCCAGGCAGTTGACCGCAGCCTCCACCTCAGTGGAATACTTCTGATGAATTTGGGAGCTCATGGTTGTTTGGCAATAAGGAGTTAAGGTAGAAAAAAACAAACCAGTGTGTTGGCTGGTCCCAGAGGTTGTTCTGAAGGTGGTGACTGGATAAGACACAGGAGGGTGGCCAGAAGGGTCTGTTCCATCCAAACACTGTTGAAGCAAGAGACAGATCCAGGACCGCCGAGGGCACTGCCTATTTCTTGTCTCTTTGATTATAGCAATTCTAACAGGTGTGAGATGATATCTTATTGTGGTCTTGATTTGCATTTCCCTGATGATTAGTGATGTTGAACATCTTTTCATGTACCTGTTGGCCATCTCTATGTCTTTGGAAAAATAAAATATCTTTTCAGATCCTCTGCCCATTTAAAAAATCAGATTGTTTGCTTTTGCTATTGACTTCTATGAGATTTTTAATATACTATTTTGAATATTAATCCCATATCAGCTCTATGATTTGCAAGTATCACATCCATTTAGTAGGTTGCCTTTTCAATTTGTTGATGGTTTCCTTTGCTGTGCAGAAGCTTTTTAGATTGATGTAGTCCGGCTTGCTTATTTTTTTCTTTTGTTGCCTTTATTTTTGGTGTCAAATCAAAAAAATTATCACCAAGACTGATGTCTAGGGGCTTACTGCCTATGTTCTCTTCTAGGCATTTTATGGTTTTAGGTCTTAATATTCAAGTCTTCAATCTACTTTGGGTTAATGTTTGTGTATGGTGTAAGAAAATGGTCCAGTTTTTTCAACACCAATTATCTAAGAGATTGTCTTTTCCTCCATTGAATGTTCTTAGCTCCTCTCTCATAAATTAACTAACTATATATGTGTGAGTTTATTTCTGGACTCTCTTTTCTATTCCAGTGATCTGTGTCTGTTTTTATGCCAAATACCATGCTGTTTTGATTACAAAGCCATGCGGCTTTGTAATATATTTTGAAGTCAGGGAGCATGATGCCTTCAGCTTTGTTCTTTTTGTCAAGATTGCTTTGGCTATTTGGGGTCTTTTGTGGTTTCATACAGAGTTTAGGAGTGTTCTATTTCTGTAAAAACTGCTGTAGGAATTTTGGTAGGGCTTGAATTGAATCTGTAGGTTGCTTTGGGTAATATGGGCATCTTAAAACAGTATTAATTCTTTCAATCCAGGAGCACAGAATATCTTTCCACTTATTTATTTGTGTTTTCTCCTATGTCTTTCATTGAAGTTTTATAGTTTTCAGTGTTCAAGTCTTTCACCTCCTTGATTAAATTTATTTCTAGGTTTTTTTGGGGGATGGGGGGTGCATGGACAACCATTACTAATGCCCACTTGTTTCACCTAAGTCCTAGACTCAAGTACTGACCAATAGAGAGCAAAGAACTCTCTGTCGACTTCTAACCCCAGGAAATGATTGGCAAGACTGGCAACAAAAAGCACTCTTCCACTTCATCAGGTCCACCATTCAGCACCTTCGCTTCATTTGCTTGAAGACCGAAGGAAGTAAAAAGAGGAAAAAGACTTGACCCTCATGGTGGGACTCAGCCATGCCCATCCTACCCTGCAACGTTCAAACAGCTCAGCTATGGGCTGGGGTAACAGCCTTGTCGTGGACGTCTCCCTGGTGGAGGCAGTCTGCCAGACCCCCTGAAACACACAATGCTTTGGCTCCCTCTCAAAAACACCAACACTCATTGCTGACAATGTCCCCACCTTCCACCCGTCCCTACCCACCCCTTCCTGGAAAATGTGATGGAGGAGCGGGAGTGGGCCAATTCCAACACCACCTGGCCCTCTGCTGCAGACCTGGCCGCTGGCCGGAAAGCGGCCCTGGCTCCGTGCACAGACAGCCCCTCCGGGACGTGCGCGGGCAACACATCCTTATTCTCACAGCTCTGGCTTCCTGTGAGGCTGTGCAGTCACCTCTGTTGGCTTGGGTCTTTCTGACCTCAGATGATATGGGAAACGGAGGCCAGTGGGTGAAATTGGGAGGTTGAGCTGCGATATGCCACTATCCGGCCTAGGGTGGGACCCTTTGTCCCCAAGGTCCCCAAAGAGGGAGGGTGACTTCCCACCACACCCAGCCACCGCACAGCCTTCCCAGGGGCCACGGGCCTCCCCGTCTCCCCATGTAGCCCTGAAAATCTATGCCTCCGACTGTGGCCCAGTTGCCGTCAGAGGTAATCCGAACCTGGCCGAGGAGCTAACACTCAATTCTTTGTCTACTGCTTCAGGAAGTCTTAGCTCCCTTTAGAATAGCTGGGTTTTGGAGACTTTGGGGGTGGGGGTGGGGGGAGTATAAAAGCATACTTTCAGAGGTTTGCTCACTCAACAGCACCGTGCCGAAAACTCACACGGATGCCAGCAGCACGGGCTGAAACCATACCCTCGAGTTGGTTTCCACTAATCCAGAAATCTCGTCAGCACGCCGTGTTTCTCTCCAACAGTCCGCACTGGAAGTGACTCTATCACATTTGCCTGGTCAGACACAGCACCTGCGGCCTCAGCCAGCTCCCAGAGGGGAGAGACTGCACATGAAATCTGGCTCACTCAGCGTGGTCCTTGAAAAGTCCAAACAAAACAAACACTTACAGAGTAGGAGAACCTGATGATAAGACAGGCCTCCCTTCTTTCATAAACCCGGCGGAGTAGCTCAATTTCCTGCTCACTCACACTGTTCAGGGCCATTCAGTTATTCAGATGACACATGAGAGACGTTTCTCTCAGGTTTTCTCTAGCCTCCCCCCCACCCCCCTTGTGGGGGCGCCTTTATGTGCCACTTACCAATTTCTCCTGGGGATCCCTGTTTGTCATCCTCCTGCTCAGGAATGTCCCAGGCCTGATGGTCCCTCAGGCCTCAGTGTGAGTGTCCCTTCCTCAGAGACGCTGGTCCTGACCACCTACAGCAAGCTTGGCTTAGCTTGTCCTGGTACAATGTCTTCCTCTAAGGCAGTGGTTCTCAACCTTCCTAATGCTGTGACCCTTTAATACAGTTCCTCATGCTGTGGTGACCCCCAACCATAAAATTATTTTCATTGCTACTTCATAACTGTAATATTGCTACTGTTATGAATCATAATGTAAATATCTGATATGCAGGATGTATTTTCATTTTTACATATTGAACATAATTAAAGCATAGTGATTAATCACAAAAACAATATGTAATTATATATGTGTTTTCTGATGGTCTTAGGCAGGGGTCCTCAAACTTTTTAAACAGGGGGCCAGTTCACTGTCCCTCAGGCCGTTGGAGGGCCGGACTATAGTTTAAAAAAAACCTATGAACAAATTCCTATGCACACTGCACATATCTTATTTTGAAGTAAAAAAACAAAACGGGAACAAATACAATATTTGTATTTGCATGTGGCCCACGGGCCGTAGTTTGAGGACCCCTGGTCTTAGGCAACCCCTGTGAAAGGGTTGTTTGACCCCCAAAGGGGTTGCGACCCACAGGTTGAGAACCGCAGCTCTAGAGTATTTACAAGGGACATTTTCACATCTAATGTGTGATGATGTATTTACTGGATAGCTCCTTTCTAAGCTGTAAGTTCCACAAGAGCAGCGCTATGGGTTACATTGCAGGTCCTCCTGCCACTCCCCAGAAAACACTCTAATCCCAGTACCTCACAATGTGGCCTCACTTGGAAATGAAGTAGTTGCTGATGTAATTAGCTAAGATGATGTCATACTGGAGTAGGGTGGGTTTCTTGTTTTCATGCCAGTAAAGTTTTCTCCCTTCTACGATTGTTCCCTTTCTTCTTATTCACATGGTACAGCATTTCTTGTGATGCTAGGAAGCATGTTGCATATGAAAAACAATACATTCTGTAATTATCATGCTATTTTGCAGAACCAAATATGCTAAAAACAGCCACCCACATACTAGGCCCTTAATAAGTATTTGTTAAACCGAATGAAATGAAACTTCTCAGACTATCACAAAGTTACAAATTCTGATAAAATAGTAAGCTTTGGTTTTGCAATTCTTTTTCAGAATGTAAATGAAATGTGCCAATAAGTGACTTTCCTTTTAGAATGTGGCATGCCTCCTCCTTCCTTTCTTCATCCTTCCCTTCCCTCCCCTGCCTCCCCTTCCCTTTCTTCTCCTTCCCTTCCCCTTTCCCCCTCCTTTCTTCTTCTTAGGATGATAAGACACCAGACTCAGCTAATTTTGCAACTATGCTCTGGGTTTGCTCACTCGACCGTATAAAAATAGGTCTCCAGCCCTGGCTGGTGTTGCTCAGTAGTTAGAGCATTAGCCCACACATAGAAAGGTCGTAGGTTCGATTCCCAGTCAAGGGCACATACCTAGTTGTAGGTTTGATCCCCAGCCCTGGTTGGGGCACCTGCAGGAGGTAATTAATTGATGTGTCTCTCTCACATCAATGTTTCTCTCTACCTGTCTCTCTCTCTCCCTCCCTCCCTTCCACTCTCTAAAAATCAATGGAAAAAAAATATCCTCAGGTGAGGATTAACAGCAATAGCAACAACAACAAAAAAGGATCTCCATTTTCTGCAATTGTGTCAAAAGTCTCCACCTTTCTTTTAGTTCTATGAAGCTACACGCTTAAAGTTACCTGGATATTTGCATACCACACATTGTCCTGGGTTTGTTTGAGGGATTCTAAAGCAAATAAGTTTTTTGGCTGTCAAGCATACATGGCACTAAAGGAATGGAATTTAGGGTTGGCCAGGAGACGGATCAGACTAGGTATTTATTAATACCTGAGTGTACTTTAGGCTTAGGGTCTGGCTCTTACAGACTCCAAGACGTTCCAATTAAAGCTAGGAACACTATCCTGAGTGTAAGTTGCTTTCCATTGCTGCTACTGTTTTCTGCCAAGCTGTAGTTTATGACAGATTTTTGTCTGTTCTCAAGCAAATAAGAGTAGCCAACGTTTATATAGCACCGTTTTTCCTGTATTAGGCACCAGGAACCATTTTTCATATTAACTCATTCAATCATGACAACAAAGGCAGGCTGTATGAGGGTAATAATAATAATAGTCGCTGTAGCATATACCCCTAAAATTGTATTGGTTTAGCCCAGTGGTCGGCAAACTGTGGCTTGCAAGCACATGTGGCTCTTTGGCCCCTTGAGTGTGGTTCTTCCACAAAATACTGACTTCTGCGCATGGGCCACAAAGTTTCAATCGCACTGTACATGCGCACCCGCACGTGGTATTTTGTGGAAGAGCCACACTCAAGGAGCCAAAGAGCCGCATGTGGCTTGTGAGCCGCAGTTTGCCGACCACTGGTTTAGCCCAATAGATTAGTATTTCTCACTAGAGGCCCAGTGCATGACATTCGTGCATTGAGGAGGGGTCCCTCAGCCTGGCCTGCACCCTCTCGCTGTCTGGGACCCCTTGCGGGGATGTCCGACTGCCGCAGAGGTGGGAGAGGCTCCCGCCACCAATGCTGCACTCGCTAGCCATGAGCCCAGCTTCTGGCTGAGTGGTGCTCCCCCTGTGGGAGCACACTGACCACCAGGGGGCAGTTCCTGCATTGAGTGTCTGCCCCCTGGTGGTCAGTGTGCATCATAGCGAGCAGTCATTTTGCAGTTTGGTCGATTTGCATATTCGCCTTTTATTATATAGGATTGTGTATAACTTTGCCAGTATTGGGTAGGAAGTTCAGGGTCCCAAACTCCTTTCATCTGTGGGTCTCCTATACCCTAGAGCCCCAAAGTCCTTCTTGCCCAGCCAGCCAATGGGGAACAATAGGGAGGATTACTCACTGGAAGTTTTTAATGGGTGAGGCTGAGAGCAGTGAACATCTTCTGCCCGTGCCATTTGCCAGGACTCAGACTCATGGCCTCACCTAACTACAAATGTTGCTAAGAGATGTAATCTAGCTATATTTACAGATAAAAGAGGAAATGGTTTTGGTGAACACAGATTCTGCCAGAGTCCACCCTTTAGTTACCAAATATCCTCACTCACCTAATGCTGCTTCTCACCCAGACAACACATTTATTCTCCCCCACCCCCCCACCCCCCCACCACCACCAAGAGAGACAACCCAATGTCCCTTACAGTTACTGCATCCAGCTGAAAGCCAGGACTTTTGGGTCTTTGCCATCAGGATGGAGTGTTTGCTTGGTTGTCCGCTGACCTCTGAACTGAGAGGACGAGCTGCCTTCCTGCCCCAGTAGTGCAAGGACAGGAGAAAGTGATAAACATGCCCAGTGGGAAAGGGAAGAGTGGGAGACACACGGCCGGCATCCCTGGTGAAGGTGAGGTCCCGACGGGAAGGTAGATCATGCAGTGACCCTGTCCGGGGGCAGGAGTAAGCTCCTAGGCTGCACCCTTTTTATTGTACCCCAATTTGTCGCTCTGGGAGGAGTTTCCTGTCCTTTGCTCTCTGTCTGCCTCTGCAGTCTGGAAGGTTCCTCTCTAATTGTTATCCTCCACAGCCACCTGGGAGCCTATGAGGTGGGCGTGGGGAGCCCATTGCCTTGGAGGACTGCACAGCTCTCGAGGCTCACTTCCCACTTGTGCAAGTTCAGAGACTTGAGGTTCAAGGTTCTCACTGTCAAAGGCCCTTTAAATCTGGGCTCATTTTTAATTTGGCAGTATGATTCCCTAAAAACCTAAAAAGCTTTCATCTTTGCTTCCTGACAATTTAGGAGCAAAAGTTCATACCCAAAGCTTGTTCCAATAATAACTTTTCAAGCTTCATTTGTTTATTTGCTTCCTCACCCCTCTCTCTCTCTCTCTCTCTCTCTCTCTCTCTCTCTCTCTCTCTCTCTCTCTCTCCTCTCATTAATAGCAGCTGTCTTGAGACTCTAAAATAATAGGCATGGATGAGAAGGTCACATCCTTAATCAGATCTTTGTGAGTCAAAGGGCCTTTGTCTCTCAAATAATACTGTTTTACTATTCAGGACCCAGAAGGAATAGGCTTTTATAATCTTTGAGACCCTGTGTGTCTGGACTCTCCCTAGCCTCTTTCATTTCTGTTTGTAAACCAGCCCATCTTTCCTAAACTCACCTTGACCTCACTAACAACAGAAACATGCCAGTGATTGACTCCTTAATTGTGTACCCATGGTGCCTCACTCACCTCACGGAGTCCCTGCCCTGGGAAAAGGCGATGTGTCCTATTGCTCTGACTCCTCACCACTTCCCCTGAATTACAGGCTCAGTGGGCACGCTTACTGCCGTTGAAGAAGACAGATATTTTGCCACTTGATAAAACAGACTTCCTTCTTTCTAGCTTCTTGCCTCACTTTCCTCATCAATGACTACTCAACTGCTAAGCCAGTGCCTCACTAGTCTAGGTTTTTATTATGGCAGCATTCCACTTCCAGATACCAACTTTTGCATTGGTTGTTGTTATAACACTAGACACTGTAACAAACCCCCAAATTTCAGTTGCTTAATCCAATAAAAGTTATTTCTTCTCAGTCAGGTCAGTGTAGGCACCTTCTACCTGGTGATTCAGGGCCTCAGGCTACTGCCACCTTGAGTTCTGCCCATGCCTTGGGGCCATGGAGTCCTTTGCATCTAGACAGTAGGTTAGCAAACCCACAGAGGATGATCTATGGAAGGGTCTTAGTGGCCAGGCCTGAAAGTGGCATACCTCAGTTCTATCCACATCCCCCTGACCAGTGCTCAGTCATGTCCACACCTCATGCAAAAAAGGCTAAGGACTAAAGTCTAGTCATGTGTCCAGTGAGAAGAGGCACCCAGCTCTGGTGAACACGAGACAGCCTCAGTGATGAACGGACACAGCACCACGGACCTGTGCCACCAGCAAGTGAGTCCTCTGTACCTTCACCGCACGGTGGTCTCTATAAGGTAGGGATGTTCCCTGGTGGAAGTCTAAGTGCTTGATCACATCTGAGAGGAGAGGAATGCCTTTGTTTTTAAACATAATAAAATAGGTATTTTAATATGTAAACATTCAGGCAAAAACATCTCCAGGAATTCCACTATCAGATGATGCCACCCCATTGAAAACCACTGAACGGCAGGACATTGTCTGCCTTCCTCTCTCCGACCTCAATACCCACCATCGAGCACTTCACTCTGCTCCAGCTTATCCTGGCCTGCCTACGGTTTCCGGAGCACACAAACACCTTCCTGCCAGGGTCTCTGCAATTGCACCCTTCCTTCAGGGAGCCACAGGGCTCACCCCCTCACTCCTTCTGCTCTTTTGCTCATATGTCTCTCTTAGCAAGGCCATCCCTGACCACCCTCTTTAAAATACCAACCTCTCTCCCCAGATAGCACTTCCAGTACCCCACCTCCCTTAGTTCTCTTTGTGCCACTTATCACTTGACATATGGGCATTTTATCTCCAGGAGGCCACAGATTTTTACTGTACTTGTCTCCATTGTATAAGTGGAGGCCTGGTACATAATATTTAATAAATATTTGTTGAATGTGTGAAAACAATTAATGGGGGGTACATACAGCAATCATGGCATTACTTCTGAATCACTTGCCTCCATCCCCCTGTATCTCGCTCCCCCCCCACCCCAAAACGTTTCCTCTCCCACATGCTTGGTGCTTCCCACTGGATACATTCTTCATCTCCTAGTTTAATGCTTGTTCGGGCTTTCTCCAACTTTGGCGTCACATCGGGATTGCGGGTTTGTCTCACTACTTGGTAGTGATCATATTGTGACAGCTCCCTGGAAATGCCCATCTTGTCCTCCTTCTTGCCCTCTACTCTGTCTCCCACCCCTCCACCTTTCCAAATACTCCATCTCTTTGTCCACAAACATTCAGATCATAGTGTGCAGGAATTAGAGCAAAAGATGATGGTGGCTTGGATTAGTATGGCAGCAGTGGAAGGAGTGAGAAGTGGTCTGATAAGGGAATATATTTTGAAGCTGGGACCTGTAAGATTTTTCTGACAGATTTGATGTGGAGTGTGAGAAAGAAGAATCAAGAATGCCCTCACATTTTCCGCCTGAGCAATGAAAGACATAGATGTCATCAACTGAGAAGGGAAGCCTATGAGTAGAGTAGGTTTGGGGAAAACAACAGAAGTTAGAGGACACCAACTATGTGCCAGGCACTGTTTTAGGCACCAGGAACTTACACAAGTCTGATATTGAGCCTTCTATAAAGCACATCCACAGAAGCTGAGGCCAGCAGGGGCCATTGCTTGACATGTAGGATTCCAGCTAGAGTGTAAGCCCTCTGATGTCAGGGATCATGGTCTGGCATCTGGATCATCTTTTTCACCCACTGAGTGCATGCATGGTAAATACCTGTTGAATATATGATTCACTCTAATTCCCTGGGTGATTCAAATTAAAATGGAATAAAAAGTTCACCCTTATGTGCAACCATAAAAGTACTAGAATAACTGTTCTGATTTTAGACAGGGGTTTCTTTTAGTTCATTCTACATATACTTATAAGACTATGGCACCTCCAGTCCAAACACAGTGTGTTTTATTTCTGAATCCATAGAGCCTAGCATCTAGGAGATAATGGTTGAATGAATATATTTTTGTGTATTTTTATTTTTATGGTGGTGTAATCACAGTATCCATTTCATGTTTCCTAATTTTTACTTACTATTTTATAATATATTAATTATTATACATATATTTTTCATTAACTATCATTTTTTATGTCTGTGTAGTAATGTATTGTATACAGATAAACTATGATTCCATGATCTATTTCCTCATTATTCAACATTTAAGACTCTTTCAATTTTCAAAATAATAAATAAGACATCAATGAACGTTTTCCTTAATGTAGCTTTTGTACTTTAGGCTATTCCAATAAGATGGTAATATTTCTTGATCAAGAATTGTGGTAGACATCCTATATAATAAAAGGGTAATATGGCCGAAACCGGTTTGGCTCAGTGGATAGAGCGTCGGCTTGCGGACTGAAGGGTCCCAGGTTCGATTCCAGTCAAGGGCATGTACCTGGGTTGCGGGCACATCCCCAGTAGGAGATGTGCAGGAGGCAGCTGATCGATGTTTCTCTCTCATCGATGTTTCTAACTCTCTATCTCTCTCCCTTCCTCTCTGTAAAAAATCAATAAAATATATTTTTTTTTAAAAAAAGGTAATATGCAAATTGACCGAATGACAGAACGACCAGTCGCTATGACATGCACTGACCATCAGGAGGCAGTCGCTCAAAGCAGGAGCTGCCCTCTGGTGGTCAGTGCGCTCCCACAGGGGGAGCGCTGCTCATCCAGAAGCCCTGAGCCGGGCTCACGGCTGGTGAGCACAGCAGCGGTGGCGGGAGCCTCTCCCACCTCCATGGCAACACTAAGTATGTCCAACAGATGGCTTGGGCCTGCTCCCCGCAGTGAGGGGGAGCGGGCCTAAGCCATAAGTCAGACATTCCCAGACTACTCCTGGGAGAGGGCACAGGCTGCGCTGAGGGACACCCCCCAAGTGGACGAATTTTGTGCACCAGGCCTCTAGTTATTAATATTTACCAATGTCTGTCTCTCTACTCCTTTGAGGCATGCAGAAAACTTTCATTTCTTAGTCTCCTTGACATTGGGTAGGGCCATGTGACTAGTTCTGTTCAATACAATGTGAGGGGAAGTGACATGTAAACCCCTACCTCTCTACCAACCTGAGGGAGGCATGTTGAGTGAACACGAAGTGAACCTTTATTATGGTAAACTACTAGGATTAATTTGTTACCACAGCTAACCTAATCTATCCCAACTAAAACATAGACTTTGAATGTTATCATGAATTAAAGTATATATTGGATAATTGCACAATGGCTGGTATATAGTAGATACCTAATAAATGAATTAATGAGACTGGCTGCCAAAAATACATAAAAATACAAATTTCATTGCTGTATTAACAGTGGTGGATTTATTATCTGATTGTTCTTGCCAATTTAATGGGCAAAAATATTGTTTGGCCAACAAGAAATTGGCCAATTTCTTTGCTTCTTGATAAGGTCAAACATTTTTTTCATCTGCCATTAGCTGTTTCTTTTTTGTTATTTGTTCAAAATCGTTCATTCATTCTCAATAACTATTTATTCACTGCCTTCATTGTTCTAGATATTAGGGCTGTAGTGGTAAATAACCTTGCTATTATAGAACTTTTATTCTAGGAGGGGAGAAAAATTGCATGTGAAAATGCTTAAATATTTTAGGTAATGGGAAGTGCTATGAAAAATAAAGCAAGGTCAGTGTCTTAAAGATAGACTGGATGTGTTTTCACATAGGGTGGTCACACAGCATCTTTCTGATAACATCACTTTTGAGCAAAGGGAATGAGCCTAGAAGGTAACTGGGGAGAAGAGTGGCGAAGGCTGAGGACTAGCACATACAGGGGCCTTAAGGCAGGGGCATACTTGACCTTTTGAGGATACAGCAAGAAGCCAGTCTGGCTGAAGCAGAGTGAGTGAGGGGAGAGGTGTAGGAGTTATTAAGGGAAGATGATAAGGGCTAGAATATGTAGGATCTCCTTGTCCATTGTTATGCCTTTTGACTTTTCTTTGGAGTGATTGATATAGGAGCCACTAGGAGCTTTTGAGTTGAGGAGTGACATGATATAGCTAACTATTTAAATGGATGGCTCTGGCTTCTCTGAAGATGAGAGGATGGGGGAGCAAGCAGGAGGAGACCAAGTAGGAGGCTATTGCAGTGTTTTGATGCAAGGTGATGATACTTTAGAGGAGGGCGACACCGTGAATAAAGTGAGAAGGGATCGGATTCTAGCTATATTTTGTTGTAAAACTAATAGGGTTTAATGATAAATTGGATATGGGGGTGGGTGAGAGAAATGAAGAATCAAGATTGTGTTCAAGGTTTTTGACTTGAGCAGCTAGAAGAGTGTAGTTGCCATTTACTTTATTGCTTTATTGAATTTGGTATTTTTAATGGCTCTGGAAAAGGCCATGTCAGAAATCAAAGAACAATGTACTGGGGTAGACATAATGCTTCTCTCCAGATACAGGGGCAGAGTGATTGCCGAGATCAGCCATGGTCTGAGTGGGGTCCCAGCACAGTGCAGTAGTCCTTGGTGTCTTCTCTGGGCTCCTTCCATCCCTCTTTCACTTCTGTAAATATGCCCTCTGTCATGACTGTCTCTGTTGGCATCATCAGGGTATTCAGTGGCATGCAGGTGTACAAGTTGTGGAAGCCAGAGGAGCAAATAAGCACAAGAAGGTGGCGCTCTTCCTCCTACTCGAGGGTAAGAAGATGCTCTGGGAGGAGGCCCAGGCTGGCGATGACCCCACCTTTGTTAAGATGCTGCCAAACAAGGATGCTGCTATGCCCTCCATGACACAACTTAGGAGACAAAGGAGAGCATGAAGGAGATCTGGGGCTGAGACCCTGAGTCTGAGCACCTTACCATCAGAATGATCTGTGCCAGCTCCCAGGGCGCCATCAAGAATAAGCTGAGGGGATCAAGCATGAATTACAAGCAAACTGCTAGGAGGAGGTAAAGGACCGCTAGACACTGACAGAGAAGCTGGGTACAGCGTTCTTTCTCCCTATAGTGCAAGCCTTTGTGAATCCAGCCCCCTGCCTGGGGTATCTGGCAGCCCCAGACTTACCAGACCTGAGGGGTTGGAGGGATTCCTGTAGGGGGAGGGTGATCCCTTCCCCTCAGTTGGCAAACAGACCCCGCACTTCACAGACATTCCTCCTCCCTCCATCCCTGATGATTCAGGCCTTTCTAAGCCACTTTTGATCTTCTGATCCTTCTTGAATTGAAGCAGACCAAGTGCCCCCTGGGCGGTGCAGGTTAGGGAGCGTCTGGACTTTTTTCATTGACACCCTAGCCCCCCACTTTCTTCTCCCTCTCCCTATGTTGCCAACTTCTAACCACTATAGTGACCCTGGCTCATCTGTTTAGATCAATGGTTCCCAACCTGGAGCACATGCCCCACAGGGGGGCAATTTGATTTTTAAGAGGGGCAATTTGAGAATGGGTTATTAACAGTGATTTTTTTTACATTTCTTGTGGTTCTAGGGGCCTCACATATGGTATATAAATATATGTTGTGACATATTTATGCATTTCAATTCTCTATTATATGTTTTGAAACTTTATTTGCTATTTTTTCATATTACTTCATATTATTATTATTTTTTTAACAATTTCTTGGTGATTTCCTCCTCAGTACTTCAACTGTTCTTTTGTTCTTTTATTTTTCTCTTTCATGGATGCCATGTTCTTTGGAAGCTTGTTTGGACTAAGTTAATGTCCTTTTAGGCTTCCTCCATGTGAATTAGGAGCTCACTTTTTGAATAATAAGAATTATATGTCCATCAGGATTTTAGAGATGCTTAGATGATGCATGGCCAAAACAAGGTTGGGAACCACTGGTTTAGATCTATGTAGGAATAGAGTGTTGGGGAACGGACTCCTCCTGATCTGACTGGTCCTCCTCTCCTTTTCCCCCAAGTTTCAGGGGAAAGCAGATCAGCAAGGGATCTTCCATTTAAAAAACCCACAATTAAAAAAAAACCCCAATCATGACTTATTGCTCAGGGCCACAGTGATTGGTTCAGAGATGGTCATATGACCTTAGATCAGTGGTTCTCAACCTTCCTAATGCCGCGACCCTTTAATACAGTTCCTCATGTTGTGGTGACCCCCAATTTCATTGTTACAAATTGAACATAATTAAAGTATGGTGATTAATCACAAAACAATATGTAATTATATATGTGTTTTCCAATGGTCTTAGGCAACCCCTGTGAAAGGGTTGTTCAACCCCCAAAGGGGTCGCGACCCACAGGTTGAGAACCGCTGCCTTAGACGATCCAGAGGTTCAGGACTTTTATTTAATAACTAGAGACCCGTTGCATGAATTCGTGAATGGATGGGGTCCCTTGGCCTGGATGGTGATCAGGCTGATTGGGCAGTCTCACCCAGTCCTGATCTGGGCTGATAGGGGCCGGCGGGCCAGGGAGGGACCAAGGGAGGGTTCCAGAGCATGTCCAGCCCTCTCACCCAGTCCCCATTGGCTGGACCCCAGCAGCAAGCTACCCTACCAGTTGGAGCATCTGCCCCCTGGTGGTCAGTGAATGTCATAAGTACCGGTCAAGCTGTTGACCAAACAGTTGACAGATCAGTCGGACACTTAGCATATTATGCTTTTACTAGAGGCCCGTTGCACAAAATTCATGCACTTGGGGGGGGGGGGCGGTGTCCCTAGGCGGATTCCAGGATCGGGCCTAAGCTGGCAGACGGACATCTCTCTCGCAGTCCAGGACCCCTTGCTCCTTACCGCCCACCTGCAGCAGATGTGGGAGAGGCTCCTGCCACTGCCGCTGCACTCGCCAGCTGTGAGCCGGGCTTCTGACTGAGCGGCGCTCCCCCTGTGTGAGTGCACTGACCACCAGGGGGCAGCTCTTGCATTGAGCATCTGCACCCTGGTGGTCAGTGTGCGTCATAGCAACCGGTCATTCTGCCCCCTCGTTCACATTTCTCCTTATCCCCTTCGTTTCGCTGGTCGTTCCGCTGTTTTGGTCAATTTGCATATTAGGGTTTTATTATATAGGATTATATAGGATTTAAGATAGCTACTCTTTTTTTATTTTTTTATTTTTATTTTTTGCTAGAGATGAACAAGGAAGCATGCTCTCTCAGGCATCTAGAAGTCCTTATGCTGCTTTGAGGGGAAGCAGCCTTAGGATGAACTTGACATGGAAAGCAGAGAAAAGAGATAAAAAGCTAGCGGGGCCTTTTGTGAGATGGTTGAGTCACTACGTATATCCATCCTCACCTGAAATCTATCCAGAGACTGTTCAGTTACATGAGCCAATAAACCCCGCTTTATTGTTTATGCCAGTTTGGACTGTGTTTTGTGTTACTTGCCACCAAGCACATCCTGACTGATAAAAGCAGCTTTCCAAGTAAACGCCATCCGGGGGTCGCAGGCAGAGCGGGCTCACCACCTGGGATCTCAGAACACAGGAAACAGTCACCCCAGACAATCTGCAAACCATTTGAGGCTGCGGATCGGGGGGTTACATCATGTTCTGGGAGAGGAAAGGCCACTTTCAGCGCGCGTGCTGTCCAAAACCCCGGCAGAGAGGCTCCCGGGTGCTGTCAGAGCCACAGGCATCACCTGGCATCACAGGATCACAGCTGCTCCCCAGCAGGGAGGGCTGGGCCTTCTTCCTGGAACAGGGGGGGCTCTTGCAGTTTGCTTCTAGACATGGAAGTGTTTGTGGCTGTATTCACCCATTGCTGGAAGCACGGGGTGGAAACTGATTCTGAGTGCGGAGTCTCCACGAATACCCACATCCTGCTTCAACATTTGGCTCTGAAAATCCTTTACCGGTGTGTGCTCCTTCTGAGACAATTTAGGTTTGTGGTGAGCAGCATGGGCTACAGAATCAAATGTCCTGGGCCTCCCTCCTGGCTCGCCTGGGGTTGGCGAACACAACAGGGGTTCCAGGGCTGGGGTCAGCCAGTAGATACGGCCCCTGCACGCCAGCCTCAGCAAATCCCCTGCGCAAGGCAGTGACTGGAGATCTTAGCGAACTGCTGTATGCTGGGCTTCCTGGGTCTGTTGTCCCCTCATTGTCCTGACTGTCATTGAGATTGAAAGGAATTCTAGTCTAGTGACCAACATCTGCAGACTAGTGCAAGTTAGCCTCTCTGGGCCTCAGTGTCCTCCTCTGTGAAATGGAGATTTTAAAAAAAGTATATGTCTCCTAGAGGTGCTTGGAGGATACATGAGCTGCTACGGGCAGTTTTAGTATAGTGCCTGGCAGCAGTAAACATCAACTATGAGGTTGACTGTAACTTGCTAATAAGCAATAATACAGAGATACCAAAGGCAAAATAATACAGAGACACCAAAGGCAAACTGAGTTGGGAGAGAAGAAGGAGAAATGCATATGCAAAGCAGAGAGTGCCCTTTAGTGTCTGACCAGAAAAGAGAATGGTTGGGTACCCTGCAGTCGGGCCCAGTCTTCTCTCTCCACCCAGGGCGGGGTTTCTGGGTTGGAACCAGCAAGAAGGAAGGGGAAGCTCAGCCACCTCCTTCCTGTTGAGCCTCCCAGGCCGGCAGCCGGGGTGGTTTTTCCTTTATGCTGCATTGATCCCACTCCTCATACTAACGGCCATTCCTCACTTTTTACCTTCACTTTAAGTCTACAGAACCCATTCACATTTCTCCTTATTCCTCCCCCCCCCCCCCCACTCCCACTTCACAGAAGGGGAGAGCAGCTTCTGTTAATATCATGCAAACGCCATGGAGTCTTTTTCTTCTTTATAGTTTCAAATTTCATATTTTTTTCTAAAATTTAAAAATGTATTGCTACATTTTTCTTATGTTTTAATAATAATGGGTAATTCCCATTGAGCGTGACATGTGCCAGGCACTGTTTTAAAAACTTTATATGTGTTAAGTCATTTACTTCTCACAACAGCCCAATTAGAGAGCTATTCTTACTTTTTGCCTTTTACAGATGACATCGCCGAGGCGCAGTGACACGCCGTGATAAGGTGTAAACTCAGGTGAGTTTGGTTCTGTAACCAACACATTACTATGCTAGTCTTTATGTTGATGGTAGAACTTTAATAACACCAGCAAAGCAAAAGATAGAAAAAAAATGTTTTAAAATTATAATCCCAACACTCAAGCTATAACTACCATTTTCATCATTTGATGTGTATTAATGGTGACAAATCAGGCAAGAGATGGGGGTGGAAGGGAGGGGCAAACATCAGAATTATTGGGTCGGCTTTTAAAATACACATATGCTTAAGGTGTTTAACCCAAGCATGAGGATTTAGGGGAAAAAAAATTTAGGTGATTCTAATAACCAGCCTCCCCCTTCTGTTGCCATGTTCCAGTTGCCCCATCCATCTCAGTTGAAAGTCACTGGTGTATCTTCCCAGTCTTCTTTCTATGCTTAGCTGCATAAGCATGCACATAAAGACACGTTACAGATGGCAAATCAAACACTAATAAATGGCAGTGGGGGGAAAATCAGGGTAAGCAGGAGACGCTAACGCGTGGTATGATAAAATTCCGAACTGCTCTGAGTTCCCACTGTACCTAGCAGGCATGTTCGTAAGACAAATACCACTTTCCACGTTGGAACCTGATAGGGTTTCTCAGCATCAATGGCCTTTCTTGTCGATGTGTTGTTTTGTGATTTGGCAGGTGGAAGTGGCCAAGTTATTCTCCTGCCCAGGTTCTCCCTGGGGCCTTGTGCGCTGGGCTGGTTTGTGATTTACAGTCTTCCAGACACAGCCCCGTGCCAGGGCGCTGGACAACTGCCCATGCTCATATTAGTCTATTATTCCCCATTCAGGCCAGCACAGAGGCCAGGGGCAAACCCCCCAGGATGCCTGGTGAGTTCAGGAAGGAGTGAGAACCTGAGACAAGGAAGGAAGAGCCAGAAGGAGGTGCTTCTTAGCAGCCCATGGCAACACCTGTGACACTTCCCAGGTATTGATGGACTCTCCTGGACCCTCCATGGACCCAGTGCTCCTATGGGCAGGATGCAGGTCTGGTTATTTTGTCTTCCTCTTTGTGTCCTGATTGGCTGGAATGGCTCCTGGAACAGAGAGAGAGCAGCTTCTTGTTGGGATGAATAATGGGCATGGCCGTAGCTAACATCAAAGGGCTGTTCCGTGCCTCCAATGCAGAGTCATAAGACAGAAGTTTCCTTTCCAGTCTTCACAACAACCCTATAAGGGAGAGTCTAGATTCTATTATCCCACCCAGTCCCCCACCCACCCCATTGTAGAGCTGAGGAAATAAGGCCGAGAGAGTTAGAGCAACTTGCCCAAGGTCATGCAGATAAGTGGCTGGCTGCAATCAAACCCAGGAAGCTGAGCTCTGGAGTTCGAATTCGTAATCCCTGCTCTATGCTACTCCCTCCCCCCTTCTCTCTCCTTCAATTCAGTGGTCATAGTGACCACCTTGAGGTCTCACTTTATCATGTCACTCCCCTGATCAAGAACCATCAAGGCAACTCCCCAGTGTGGCGTACAAGGCTGCCTACAGTTGTCCCAGCCACCTGATCACTTCAGAGGTGGTAGAGTTTGATCCTAAATGTATTGACAAGCTGTGCAACCCTGGGTATATCACTTCACCTCTCTCCTACCTGTGCACCAGGACTGTGAAAGGGGGGTAGTAACAGTACTGACCTCACACGGCACTTACAGGCCTCAATAATCACCGACCAGAGGAACCACTTAGCAACCTAGAACAGGGCATGGCAACTTCTTCCTCAAAGGGCCAGATGGTAAATATTTTCGTCTTTGTGGACCATACGGTCTCTGTCACAGCTACTCAACCCTGTTGCTACAGAGCGAAAGTAGTCACAGGCAATAGGGAAAAGAATGAGTGTGGCGGTGTGCCAATTCAGCCTTCTTTATGGACACTGAACTGTGAATTTCAAATAATTTTCATGTGTCATGAAATATTCCTCTTTTTATCCCCTCCTTCCCCCCCAACCATTTAAATGTAGAAACCCTTCTTAGCTACGGACACTACAAAATCAGGTGCCGGGCCTGATACGGCCCTCAGGCTGTAGTTTGCTGACTCCTACTTTGGAACCCTGTCTGGCACAGTGGAAGAGCTTAACACATCCAAGAGAAACAGTGTGAAGTAAGGAGACAAAGTAGGAGTTTATAAGGTGCTTAGTGAAGGCTTGACGTGGTGGAGATGTGTGGATGGAAGAGGCGGGCCAAGTGTGAGAGACTGTATTGAGGAACCAATATTTGCTAAGTACTGACTGGCCAGGCACCGTTTACTACATATCTCCCCATTCCACCCTCACACTGACCCTGCACCTTCCTATTTACAGAGGAGATGGAAGAGGCTCAGAGAGATTAAGTAACATGCCCAGAGTTGCACAGCTTTTAAGTGTTAGAGTCAGACTTTGAACCTGGTTTTTATAGAACAGCAACGACTGTGTTTTTTCTACTATACCATCATGTACTGAACACATATTTATTGTGAGCCTATGATGTGCAAGGTGCTGTGCTAGGTCTGGGAACACAAGGGTATACAAGATTTAGCTTTGACCAAATGACGTGAATTGTCTAGTAGGAAAGCAGGCAACTAAGCAATTACAACTCAGGTTGAAAACTCCTATGATAAGAACACCTGTCGGGGTTCAGAGGTGAACCCACACTTGGAACACCAGAGGAGGCTTCCTGAAGGAAGTAATGTCTGAACTGAGACTGCAGGTCAACAGGGAAAGACCCAGGAAAGCATGACATGGAATGGTAACACTAAGCTACAACGTCTTGCCTGCTTAACCAGGTTGTCAGCTGGTGCCCCCAACCCTTGAGAAATCTGTTCTGAGATCCGAGGCTTTTGATGGTCCTAGGAGGGTCCCATGTCTTCCACCCTTAGATGTTCCTGCCTCCACATCTCTCATCCTGAAACGCTGTCAGAGTTTTGCCCCCACAGCTCCCTGGAGACAAGACTCAGCCCCTTCTCTGTTTTCCTCATTACTTACTTCAAGTATTCCATGAGTTTAGTAAACCTGACCCAAGGTTTTGGTGGGAGGAGGGTGTGCCATGGGGAGGGGTCACCTCTGGAGCGCAGGATTTCCGCCCTCTCCTGGCCCCCACTTCCTCCGGGAGTCGCAAACAAAATCCTCCCTTTGTCTCGCTGGGAGTGTCCACCTCTGACCCTAAGGATCTCGGTTTCTACTTAGCCAAATATTTTCTCAACAAAGACAGCTCTACCTTCCTAAAAGGAATTCTGCTGAATAACATGTTCTTCTCTTTATGCATACATTGTCCCATTCAATCCTCCTCGCGTGCCTCCAGATCAGCTGTCATTGTCCCCATTTTACAGTTGAGGAAACTGAGTAACTAGTCCAAGTGATGGTGTCGAGAGTGGAGCACACGATGGTCTGATCCCAAATCTCCCTTCTCAGCCACTCTCTATTCTGCTTCCCAATACCGCTCTGACTGGATCTGGGGAAGGGAAAGAAGGGATGGGCTGGGAGAGAGCAGGGAAGATGAAAATAATCAGAAACTGGTTCCATAAGGGAATATTATGTCCCCCGAAGATGCTAGTTATGGGCTCTGGTGCTCAGTGAAGGGAGAGAACTGAGACCTGGCTGCAGGCTCCCCAGAGCCTGGGGCTCATTCCACTGGCTTGGCCGGAGAACATTCCTGAAAGTAGCACAGCCGTTCTTTGATAACTGAGCAGACACTAAGGAGACAGGGAGAAGAGGAAACAGGAAATGAGGAGAGAGGAAAGGAGGCTGAAGAGAGACGGTGCTATATTCAAAAAGGCAATTTGGATGGAAAGTGAATCCTGCAAGTGCAGCCAGGAACTCTCGGGAAGCGCGCATGGGCCAAGGTCTTGGCCCGTTTCTTCTTCGGAGAGCTTGGTTCCAAGCCGGGGAAATGGGGTTACTGTGAAGCCAAAGTCTCAACCTGTGAATCAAGGCCTCCTTGTCAGCGCCCCGAAGAATTTGGGGACAGAGTCACTAGCAGAGTCTCGGGTGCTTCAAACTTTGGACATGGTCCACATGTGGGTATGTGAGAGCCGTGGCAAGCGTGTGCCCAGAGGAAGGCTTGACGTGCAGTGAAGAACAGGGCGCCCCGCCTTCAGGAAGCCTTGAGCAGGAGCAGCAAAAATGTGCTTCCTCTTCCCCTCCCTCCAGCCCTGAAGGTCACCCTGGGCTGACCAACCCTTCCCCCACACCCTTGGGCTTGAGTTCAGTGCCCCTTACCCCACCCCAGGCTCGCTGTCCCTTCAACTGAATCAGGCCACTCTTTACCATCTCTCCCCATCTTTGTACTTCTGCTCTCAAAGACAGAGGAAACTAAATGCCACTATCACAGGAGCAGACACTGACTGGCCCCCGGTAGGTCCATGGGAGTGGCGGTGGGTAGCCCTGGAAGTAGGGATTTCTCTCCAGTCTCTAAAGCAAAGATTGCTCTGAACAGCATCTGGTCCTGGTGTGTGGGAACTGCTGGAGAGCTGTTAGCTCTTGCTCTTGACTACAGCCCAGCTTCTAGGTGTGCCAGAGCAAGTGAGGGAATGAATAAGGTGGGGATTGATGGGGCCTTGAATGTTAAATATATGAGAGGTTGGGTAGGCCAAGGGCATGTACAAAGATCCAGGAATAGGCATTTGCAAGGTGTCTGCAGAAATGTGAGTGGACCAGATGGAATAGAAAGAAGCATTCCTGCAGGCAGTGGGAGCAGGTTTCTAACTCTTAGGGCCAAATACAAACTCTTAGGGCCCTAATTGCCAGGGTAGGCTGTTTGAACCTTATCCTATAGGCAGTGGGGAGCTGGATGATTTGGATTTTAACACAGACATTATTACTTTGCTATCATAGTAAAGCCTTGGTACTTAATTGAACTTATACAAAGTCAAAGGTACAAAGTTCAAGTTGAACTCCTACTTTGCCCTTGGGTTCTGTGTCCTTTCCTCCCTTTCCCCTCCCTTCCCACCTCCCCTCTCTCACTTTCTCTCTCTGCATTTCCCCAATTCTAAAGTTCTGTGCATTGTGTCTTTCCTGTAGTTCGAAACTAATTACCATCTCCTGGGAATCTTCACATCAATTGGCGAGAAAGCTGGAAATGTGACAAGTTCTGTGTGGTTGTGGTTTTTTTCTTTTCTTTTTAAAGCAGGATTAGCCGCTTATTGTACATTCTGTACGGAAGGGAAAGTGTCTAATTTCTCACCTCTGGGGTTGTCAGAGCTCATCCTGTTCTACCAGAGACTTAATTTATACTGCCAGGGTTGCCATGGGAGAGTCCACATGAAGCTCTAATTTGAGTTACCTCTGGTTCCCACTGTCCCCAAACCTGATAGACGGATGGTTTTCAACTGGTGACCAATTTGACCCTCAGGGGACATTTGGCAATGCCTGGAGATATTTCTGGTTGCCACTACCTTGGGTGGGGTAGAGGGTAGTGGTCTACTTACATTGGGTGGGAGGGGGCCAGAGATGCTGCCAAACGTCCTACAAATGCCCAGCTCCACCCCCACAACACAGTGTTTTCCAGCCCAAAATGCCAATAGTGCTGAGGTTGAGAAATCCTGGATTAGGCGGAAACCTCTGAGCGAGGAAGGAAATGGAATTGAACTGAGTCAGTATCTGTGTAGAAAGGATAGAGATGGGGCAGGCTGACTGACCTGAGGGAAAGATCCACTGGGAGGAACTGTTCTGACAAGCACTTGGCATCAGAAAGAAAACCAGAATTTTTTAATAACACTTTTTATGAGCAAATGCAGTTTGCCTGTTTTTAATTAGCTCCCCTATGGAGATATTAAAATTTCAGCATATTGCCCCTAATGATAATTAATCAGCCAAAAATGTACCACTAGAAGTCCCCACTTGAGCCGTTTCTCTCATGTTGGTGATGTTGGAGAGCTACCAGCATGAGCAGCACAGGCTGGGCTTATTTGAAGTCCCTTGTGGCTGAGACTTCCAGGACACGTGGGTTTAGAAGGGAACAGGCACCAGACATCCATTCTGGTGGGTAGCACCTAAAGCATCTTTTTATCCCAAGTGGTAAGTCATTGAACTTGATCCTCTGAGTAAGAGGCTGGTTAATTATTAACTCAGTTCAGAGGAGTGAAGAAGACTCTCTGTTCCTAGTGCTTCTCTGGATCAATAAGGCCTCACACGGATCGGATGGTCTTGGCTCTCTCCACAGTTAGCTCTGCCCACCAGGCTCCGTCCTTAACCTCATCCTCTCCTGTCTATTCTCATTCCCTTGTGCTTTCTCATCCAGTCAGAGGCATTGATCCTCTCCGTAGGCAATGGTCCTGCATGTGAACAGGCAACCCCATGCATTTCCCTGGTCTTTGACTCTTGCCTCTCCTGGAGGATTACTTCACATTTTCCTTCTCCTCAAACTACCTTCCCCATTACTCTGCACTGATGACCTCACTTCCTATTTTTCTCAGAAAACAGAAGCAACTGCAAGAAACTTGCACTGATTCCACCACATCTCCCAGCATCTGTGTCCTTTTGCTCACCTGCCCTCCAGTTACCATGGTCCCAAATCTAGAGTCCACTCCCTCTGCCTACTCACGGGCATCACTTGCCTTCCTCCTCCCGAATTCATTTCCTTCACTGCTGTCAACGGATCATTTCTATTAACTTACTTTATATATATATATATGTAAAATTTTCCTTGATTCTACATTTCCCTCCAGCTATTGCCCAATATTCAGCTCCCTTTAACAACAAAAATGATCTCCTAGTCCTTTCCAGCTCTTCTCCCTTGGCCCTTTTAATTTATGCTCTCATCCCATCTAACACCAACACCTACTCTGGCCAAGGTCACTGTGACCTCCACTTAGCCAAATGCAATGGTTAATTTTCAGACATTCAGCAGCATGGACCCATGGCTCACTCTCCCTGCACACTCCCGACAGCTTAGAGAGTGTGATTGTTCCTTAGCAGTGAAATGTCTTCAGCCAGAGAGACTTAGAGTTAATTACAGATGATGAAGTCAATCAAACCCACAGTATTAAGGTGTGTTGTGTTTTTTTTCATGTAAAGTTTGAAATAATCTGTGTGTTTGATATTTTAAGTACTCGCAATGTTTAAATGAATTTGGTATATTGGAGAACAATATGCTATATTAAGAGACTTCTGTAAGAGACAAAAATAAGTTTGTAATCAATTATGGAACATTTAAAAGAATTTTGAACCTATTACACTATACTTGTAAGTTCAATTTTATTAGTTTTACAAGAATGGTCAAAGCAGTCATAAATTTTCTTTCCAGTCAATTAATTTATAGTTAGCTAATTAACATAGAGGATAAGAACCAAAGTCTGGATTCTGGAGATGAATGTTATGGTTCACAAAGTATTTCAGATATTATTAGCTATGTGACTTTGAGAGAATTATCCTCTGTACCCCAGTTTCCCTGTGTGTGAAACAGGCATGACAAGAACATGATATATCTTCTAGAATTTCTGTGAGAATTAAATGAGTTAACAATGTAAATAGTTTAGAACAGTTTTTGAACATAGTAAGAGCATAAGTGTTAGGTATCATTGAAAAGCAAATGAAATATACTAAATTTATAAACACAATTAAAAACCTTTTAAGTTGCTAATTAACTAAGTCTAAGTGGAACCAACCCTTAATAAAAGCCTCCCATAAAGCAAGTTCTTAAGATTTCCCCACATAAATAGCAGAATAAGAAATGTAAAAATGACTTACAAGCTTTAAAAAAAGAAGTAGGATTCTAAATGTGTTACTCCAATAAATGGTATATAATTTACAAAAAAATAAAACAACCCCAAAGTAATACTTTTTGTGTAATGAAGTTCTCCTGTGGGGTATTAGAAAATTCACAAAGGCAGAAGGAATTCCCAAGGAGCCCATGCATCTTCTAGTTGCCTCTGCACTCCTCAGGGGATTAGGGTGTGAGCTGGGGCTTGGCTCAGTGGGCGTAGCTCTTAGCCCAGGTTCCCCTTCCCACCCACCCGAGTCTTAGCAACTCCACTTAGATCAGTTTACTGTGTGGGTTTCTACCTAAGAATTCTGTTTCCAAGGGTTTGGGGTCCAGTACAGTTTTAAAATATTTTGTTTTATTGGGATGATTGCATCATTTTCTTTAAGGTTAAATATCTGGAAGATCACGAGGATCATTAACCCAAAAGGAATGTGTTTTTTAACCAAAGCCACAATACTAACTCCTTACATGATTGATAGGAATAGGAAAATCAGTGTATGAATTCCAATGATGAGGCTCTGTGGTTAGCCCAAGTGTCAGAGTAGGATGGGACTTCCTCTTATCACACAGTGACTGTTGAAAACCAAAAAGCATTCACTTCTTGCCCAGCCGGTGTGGCTCAGTTGGTTGAGCATCAATCCATGAACCAAGAGGTCCCTGGTTCGATTCCTGGTCAGGGCACATGCCCAGGTTGTGGGCTCCATCCCCAGTAGAGGGTACAGGAGGCAGCCGGTCAATGATTCTCTCTCATCTTTGATGTATCTATCTCTCTCTCCCTCTCCTTTCCTCTCTTTCTAAAAATCAATAAAAACACGTGTGCGCGCATGTGTGTGTATATGTGTGTGTGTGTGTGTGTGTGTGTGTGTGTGTGTGTGTGTTTAAAAGAAAGCATTCACTTCTTGCACTAATGACAATCGGGTTGTCAAATCAAACCACGTGGTCATTGAGCAGCAATCACCATTGTCTGGTGCTTGGGAAGTGTACATTGACTATGTAACTTGATATGATGCTGAATTCTCATTAATTCCTAAACTTTTCATTTTTAAGAATGAGGCTCTGCAAACTTTTTGTGTAAAGGGGCAGATAGTAAATATTGTAGACTTTGTAGGTCCTTTGGCTTCTGTTGCAACTACTCAACTCTGCAAGTTGTGTCACAAAATCAGCCATCCTATCTAATAAAAGAGAAACATGGTAATTGGCGTACGACCGCTACCCTTCCCATTGGCTAATCAGGGCAATATGCAAATTAACTGCCAGCCAAGATGGCGGCCGGCAGCCAGGCAGCTTGAAACTAACATGAGGCTTGCTTGCTTCAGTGACAGAGGAAACCAACGTTCCCCGCCTGCTGCTGCAGGCCTCTGAGCTGGCAGTTTGAAACATAGTTACAAAAATAGAAGCTAAACAAAACCCCAGAAACCAGCTTTCAGCTAGCCTGGATCTCAGACCTGGAGTTGATACAGAGTTTCGATTGTAGAACCTAAACAAACCAGATACCTGCTTTAAGGAGCGGAGGCCTAAGAGCTGGAGCCTCAGAGCTAAAGCTGGCACAGAATAAAAAAAAAAGAAAGAAAAAAAGGAGCAGTTGGGAGCTTCAGTCCCAGCCTGAAAACAGCCCTCAGCCCCTCACCCAGACTGGCCAGGCACCCCAGTGGGGACCCCCATCCTGATCCGGGACACCCTTCAGGGCAAACCAGCCAGCCCCCACCCATGCACCAGGCTTCTATTCTATATAGTAAAAGGGTAATATGCCTCCCAGCACCGGGATCAGCGGAGCCGTGAGGTCTCCCTGCACCGGGATCAGCATGACAGGGGGCAGTGCCCAAACCCCCTGATCGCCCTGTGGCTCTGTGTGTGACAGGGGGCGGGGCCACAACCTCCTTATCCACCCTGCTCTGTTCCTGACAGGGGAAGGCGCCCCAACCCCCTGATTGGCCCTGCTCTGTGCCTGATAGGGGGGAGCTCCCCAACCTCCTGATCGCCCTGCGGCTCTGTGTGTGACAGGGTGCAGCGCCCCAAACCCCCACCCCACGGGCCCTGCTCTGTGTGTGACGGGGTAGAGCCATAACCTCCCCATCGGCCCTGCCCTGAGTGTGACAGTGGCGGCGCCCCAACCCCCTGATCGGCCCTGCTCTGTGGGTGATAGAGGGCAGCGCCCCAACCCCCTGATCTGCCCTGCTCTGTGCGTGACAGGGGGGAGCTCCCCAACCCCCTGATGGGCCCTGCTCTGTGCATGACAGGGGGTAGCGCCCCAACCCCCTGATTGGCCATGCTCTGTGCGTGACAGGGGGTGGCGCTGCAACCTCCCCATTGACCCTGCCTTGAGTGTGACAGGGGGCGGTGCCCCAACCCCCCAATCAGCCCTACCCCGAGCGTGACTGAGGGTGGCATCGCAACCCCCCAATCCGCCCTGCTCTGTGCATGACAGAGGGCGGCGCCCCAATTCCCCAATCGGCCCTGCTCTGAGCCCGACCAGGGACTGCACCTAGGGATTAGGCCTGCCCTCTGCCACCTGGGAGCAGGCCTAAGCCAGCAGGTCATTATCTCCTGAGGGGTCCCAGACTGTGAGAGGGCACAGGCCGGGCTGAGGGAACCCCCTCCCCCCCGAGTGCACAAATTTTTGTGCACCGGGCCTCTAGTATATAAATAAATGGGCATGGATGTTGCAGTAAAACTTTATTTATAGCCCTAACAGGTTTTGCTCAGTGGATAGAGCATCAGCCTGTGGACTGAAGGGTCCCAGGTTCGATTCCGGTCAAGGGCATGTACCTTGGTTGCAGGCACATCCCCAGTAGGGGGTGTGCAGGAAGCAGCTGGTCGATGTTTCTCTCTCATCAATGTTTCTAACTCTCTATCCCTCTCCCTTCCTCTCTGTAAAAAATCAATAAAATATATATTTTTAAAAATCTTTATTTATAAAACAGATGGTGGGGCAGATCTGGCCTGAAGGCAGGAGTTTGCTGGCCCCTGCTTCAGATTAATCCTTCACTTTCTCTTTGATTTTGATTACCAGATTATTGCTCAATAGTCTAGCTCAATAGATTATTGTTTTCTGCCTAATTGATGTCTTGAACAATGGCTTTGGTCAATGGGATTATGGACGTGTACTCTCCTGCACCTTGCCTTTCAGCCAATGAATCATCAGGCAAGTAGAGGATTCAAATGCACTTATGGGGTTCAGCTTGCTCTTTTGTGCCTCTAACATTACGATGAGAAGGAATACTCCCAGGCCCCCAATTGGACACATGTGGAGCACACCTAGGCCCTGAGTTGAAGAGCCAACCTGGATTAGCCAAGCCTCCACTGGCCCACAGGTGAGTGAGTGAGTGAGTGAGTGCTTTACATTTATTAACTCATTTAATCCCTATAGTAAGTCTGTGATGTCTGTATGTATTATTATTCAGGTGAGGAAACTGAGGCATGGAGAAGGTAAGTAATTTTCCCAAGGCCACATGGCTAAGTGGTCACACAGATTCAAATTCAGCAGGTCTGGTTCCAGAGTCCGTGGTTAACTACCCTTTGATATTGTCTATTCTAATATAACCTATTACATTTTAAAAAATGAGTGGTTGTAGTCCACTAAATTGATTTCATGACCCTATGGTTTCAAAAGCCTCCTCCGAGGAGTTATTCTGTGAAAGCAAGAACTAAAAGCCACACTATTGCTCAAGAATCTTAAAGACAGAATTCCCATAGTTGGATTGTGTTCCTAAGGCTTGTCATCATTGTCTTGCCCCTGACCCCCAAGAAAAAAGCCCTCTGAATGTGCTCCTTTGTGCCTCGGTGGTGAGGAGCTCTGCAGATAGAATAATGCAGGCCAGACATTCTCTCTCCCTCATTCCCCTGCTTCCCCCAAACTCCCAGGTGCTGCAGAGTCAACAGGAATTCACAACTTCCTGACCAAAAAGAATGACTGTCACCAGCATTTCAAGGCAAGCAAATGGCTGCTTCCTAGGGCTCCCTGGGGGCAGTTTGAGCCTTGGCTTCAATGAAAAACTTGGGTCTAGACAGAAAGGTAAAGTTTGATCCAAGTACAGGAGTGTCGGAGGAGTCCAGACCACCCACTGGGTCAGGTCAGGGAGAAAACCTCCGACAGTTTTAGAACTTGATTGAAATAGAGGCTAGAATTGTAGCTTTACAAATTTGAGATGGAAGTGGTTATACCCCTCTATCCAAAGTATGCAAAAGGCCAGCCTTGGGCCACAGAATAGCTCCTGGATTCTTTTGTTGTTGTTGTTGTTGCTGTTGCTGTTGTTGTTGTTGCTGTTGCTGTTGTTGTTGTTGTTGTTGTTATTGGTGGTGGTGGTTGTGTGTGTGTGTGTGTGTGTGTGTGTGTGTGTGTGTGTGTATGTGTTTGACACAATATAAAAAGTATTTTTCCAATTTTATTGAGAAATTGTCACACATCACTGTATAAATTTAAGGTGTACAGCATGATTGTGTGTGTGTGTGTGCGCGCGTGCATTATTTTTCTGAACCATTGGAGAGTAAATTCTGACATGATGCCTCTTTACTTCTGGGTACTTCAATGTGTATTTCCCGAGAATGAGGCCATCTTTTACAGTGTAGTAACAGTACTACTTTCACATTAGGAAATTTAAGTTGATAGGATATTATTTTCTAACTAGAGGCCCGGTGCATGAAAATTCATGCACTGGGGGGAGGAGTCCCTCAGTCCAGCCTGCCCCCTCTAACAGTCTGGGATCCCTCAGGGGCAGGAGGCGACCTGGTGATCAGGGGAAGGTGATGCCCCATCACACCTCTGCTGCTGCCACTGCTGGCGTTGCAAGCCTCGGCCGGCCCTGGTTATCTGAGCCTCAGGTGGCCCTGGGTGGATGGGCACCTGCCATCCTAGGCTTGCCTGTACCTCAGGCAGGCCTGGGCAGCTGGGGAGTTGAGGGGACTGGGGGACTCCGGAGGCAGGCGCCTGTGGGTGGGCCCGGTCTTGCTGCGCACCTGCCACCCTGGTGGGGCTGAGGGGACTGGGTGCTCCCATCTTGTGGCTGTGGGCACCACCATCTTTAAGGGTGTGGAAGTCAATTAGCATATTCCCTCCTTATTGGCTGTGGGCGCCACCATCTTTATGATGGCGTGAGGTCAATTAGCATATCCACTCTTTATTAGATAGGATTTACAGTCCTTATTTGAATTTTATCAGTTGTCCTAATCATTTCCTTCATAGCAAAAACAATGGATTTTTCTGGTCCAGGATCACAAATCACATTTAGTTATCAGGTCTCCTTTAATCTGTAAGTGTCCTTCAGATGCTGTTTCATGACGAACGTTTTTTAAGAGTGTGGAGTAGCTATGTAAAGACTGTGCCTTAACTTGGATGTGTCTGAGGTTTCCTCATGATTAGAGTCAGGTAATGTATTTTTTGGCAGGTTTACCACAGAAGTAATACCATTTCTTTTTAATGCATCTTATCACAAGATACATGCCAATCTATTCCATTCCTTGCATTGTTAACTTTGATCATGAAGGTGGTGTCTGCCAGGTTTCTCTACTATAAAATAACTATTTTTCTCTTTGTAATGAATAAGTAATTTGTCACAGATACCTCCTCATCAACCTTTTACTAATTTTGAAATCCCATTGATGATTCTTTCTAAATCAGTTATAACTATGACACCAAATGATGATTTTCTTTTCTTTGGTCAGCTTTATTGATGTATGATTGACAAATAAAAGCTATATATATTTAGAGGATACAATATGATCTTTTTATATACATATGCACTGTGAAATGATCAGTAGCATTAAGCTGATTAACATATCTATCAACTCACATAGTTGTTATTTGTGAAAGCATTTGAGATGGATCTATTTTCTTAGCAAGTTTCAAGTATATAATAATACATTATTATTTACTATAGTAACCATGCTATGCAGTAGGTCTCCAGAACTTACTCATCTTATCATTGAAAACTCATACCCTTTGATCAATATCAAGCCCCTATCTCCCAACCAAGCCCCTTACTATGAGTTCAACTTTTTTTTTTCAGATATCACATGTAAGTTAGATCATGCCGTATTTGTCTTTCTGTGTCTGGCTAATTTCACCTAGCCTAATGTCCTGCAGGGTCACACACGTTGTCAAAAATGACAGGACTTCCTTCTTTTTCATGACTGAATAATATTCCTCACTGTTTGTGTGTGTGTGTGTGTGTGTGTGTGTGTGTGTGTGTGTGTACACAGGATTGCTAGATCATATGATAGTTCTAGTTTTTAATCTTTTGAGGACCACCCCCATACTGTTTTCCATAATGGTTGTACCAATTTACATTCGCACAGTGTACAACGGTTCCCTTTTCCCTACATCCTCACCAATACTTGTTATTTTTTGACTTTTTGATAATAATTATCCTAACAGTTGTGAGGTGATATTTTATTGTGGTTTTGATTTCATTTTATGATGATTAGTAATGTTGGACATCTTTTTATATACCTGTTGGCCATTTGCTGGCTTTCTTTGGAAAAATGTCTATTCATGTCCTTTGTTCATTTTTAAATTTGTTTTTTTGGGGGGGAGGGGGTTATTGCTATTGAGTTGTGTGAGTTCCTATATATTTTGGTAATTAACCCTTTATAAGATATACAGTTTGCAAATATTTTCTCCCATTTCATAGATTGCTTTTTCATATCAATTGTTCCTTTGCTATACAGAAACGTTTTAGTTTGATGTAGTCCCACTTGTTTACTTTTGCTTATGTTTCCTGTGTTTTGGTGTCAAATCAAAAAAACTAATCATTACCAAGAATAGCTTCTTGATTCTGATGTCCAACTAGAATACCCTGAAACTCACCTACTTGTTTCTCGTTCTTACCCACGGGCTCTTTCTCAGTCATATTTCACCCATCCCCAAACACATATAACAGTTAGAGGAATCCCCCATTTCTAAATTCAGTATCTACTATCTACTCCTGAACTATCTTGATTTGAAAATGTATCTATCCTATTAAAAGATTTAAAGAACTCTATAGAGAAATCAAATCTATTAAGGCAGTTAAGTACAAAGAAGAATAAATAAGGATGGAGAAAGGCTGAGTGGGAGGGCTACTGTAGAGACTGTGTTCAGGGTTAGCATCTCTGAGCTGAGACCTACAGCATGAAAAGGAGACTGACAGTGAAAATCAGGGAAAGAAGGTTCCACACCAAAGAAACTAATAGTGCAAAGGCCTGGAGGCAGGAATCTGCTTGGGGTATAAAGAGCAGTGTGCCTAAGGATGCCGAGACAATTCAATGCGGGAAAGAATAGTCTGTTCAACAAATGGAGCCAGACAAGTGGGTATCCACACATAAAAAAATAAAATTGGAACCCAAATCATACCATATTTAAAAATTAACTCAAAAGAAATCATAGACCTAAGTGTAAGAGCCAAAATCATAAAACTCTTTAAAGAGAACATAGGAGTCAATTTCTATGACCTTAAGTTAAGCACAGCCTTTTTAGACATGACACCAAAAAATATAAGTAACAAAAGAAAAAAATAGATAAATTGGACTTCATAAAAATGTAAAACTTTTGCACTTCAGTGGATGCCATCAAGAAAATGAAAAGATAATCCACAGGATAACAGAAATATTTGCAAATCATATATCTGATATGCATCTGGTATCTACAAAATATAAAAAACTCTCACAATTGAACAACATAAAGACAAACAACCCAGTTACAAAATTAATCTGAATAGGCATTTCTCCAAAGAAGATATGCAAATGTCCAATAAGCAGAAGAAAAGATGGCATGACCTTGTTAGCCATTGTGGAAATTAAAATAGAAACCATAATGATTTCAAACCAAGATAACTGTAATTTTAAAATATAGATAATAATAAGTATTGATGAGAACGTGCAGAAATGGGAATGCTCATGTGTTTGTTGCTGGTGGGAATGTAAAATGCTGCAGCCACTTTGGAAAAAGAGTCTGTCAGATCCTCAAAATGTTAAACACAGAGAGTTACTGTATAATCCATAAATTCTAATCTTGTGTTCACCCCAAAGAATTGAAGACATACGTGGATGCAAAAAAAGTATACACAAGTAGTTACAGCAACATTATTTAAAGTAGCCAAAAAGTGAAAACAACCAAAATGTCCAACAATTGATGAATAAAATGTGATCTATCCTTATAATATAATATCATCTTATCTAATAAAAGAGAAACATTCAAATTGACTGTACCTCCACTACACTCACCAGCCACACCCACCAGCCAATCAGAGCGACTATATGCAAATTAACCCAACCAAGATGGCGGCCAGCAGCCATGGAGCTGGAGCAAGCAGGAGGCTTGGTTGCCCTGGCGATGAAGGAAGCCAAGCTTCGCCCCTGCTCCGGAGGCTGTGGCCTCCGCTGAAGGCAACAAAGTTTCAATTATAGAAGATAAATACGTCCCAGATACCTGCTTCCAGCCAGCCTCCACTGGGAGCTTGGGTGGCTGGGGGCTGTGGCCAGCCTGCAAATAGCCATCAGCCCCTCACCCAGGATGGTCACACCCTCATGGGGTGAGGGTCCCTGTTGGGGGGCTTGGCCAGCCTGCAAACAACCATCAGCCCCTCACCCAGGCTGGCCACACCCTCATGGCCACTAACCCAGGCTGGCCAGGCACCCCAGTGGGTACCCCAACCCTGAAGGGACTGTGGCCAGCCTGCAAACAGCCATCAGTCCCTCACCCAGGCTAGCCAGACCCTCATGGGGTGAGGGCCCCCCCTGGGGGGCTTGGCCAGCCTGCAAACAGCCATCATCCCCTCACCCAGGCTGGCCAGGCACTCCAGCAGGGACTCCCACCCTGAAGGGCGTATGGCCAGTCTGAAAGTGGCCCTCAGCCCCTCACCCAGGCTGGCCAAGCACCCCGGTGGGACCCCCACCCTGATCCAGGATACCCTTCAGGGCAAACCAGCTGGCCCCCACCCATGCACCAGGCCTCTATCCTATATAATAAAAGGGTAATATGCAAACTGACTCTAACAGCAGAACAACTGGGAACGACTGGTCACTATGACACACACTGACCACCATGGGGCAGACGCTCAATGCAGGAGCTACCCCCTGGTGGTCAGTGCACTCCTACAGGGGGAGCTCTGCTCAGCCACAAACAAGGCTGATGGCTGCCAGTACAGCAGTGGTGGTGGGAGCCTCTCTTGCCTTCCCAGCAGTGCTAAGGATGTCTGACTGCAGCTAGGCCTGCTCCCCGCTGGCAAGTGGACATCCCCCGAGGACTCCCGGGCTGCCAGAGGGATGTCTGACTGCCAGCTTAGGCCCAATCCCCCAGGGAGTGGGCCTAAGCCAGCAGGTGTACATCCCCTGAAGGGTCCCAGACTGCGAGACGGCACAGGCTAGACTGAAGGACCCCCCCTGAGCGCACAAATGTTTGTGCACCGGGCCTCTAGTTCAGCTATAAAAAGTAATAAGTACTGATACATGCTGCAACATGAAAGAACATTGAAAACATCATGCTAGGTGAGAGAAGCCAGACATAAAAGACCAAACAGTGTATGATTTTGTTTATATGAAATGTCCAGAATAGGCAAATCTATAAAGATAGAAGGTAGATTAGTGGTTATCTAGGGCTACAGGGCAAATGGGAAGTGACTACTAACATGTACAGTTTTTTTTTTAGAGTGATGAAATATTCTAAAATTGATTGTGGTGCTGGTTGCACAACTCTGTGAATATACCAAAACCCATTGAATTATAGCAACATTACACAGGTGAATTGAATGGTATGTGAATTATATCTCAATAAAACTGTTATATAGAAAGAGAACAAGAAAGAAAGGGGAAAAGAAAAGAGAAAAGAAGGAAGGAAGGAAGGAAGGAAGGAAGGAAGGAAGGAAGGAAGGAAGGAAGGAAGGAAAGGAGGGAGGAAGGCTAAAGCATGGGCATTGATGGGGGTTGTAGGGGATGAGGTCGTCATGGCAGAGGGTAGGTAGGAGAAGAAGCAGAAGCAGTCATCACATTATGGAAGGACTTTCAGGTCATAATTCATTTTGGCTTTTATTTCTATTGCCATGGGCAGCCATTGGAGGGTTTTAAGCAAAAGGTTGATGTGATCTGATGATAAAAAAAATAACTCTGGCGCTTGCTACGGGGCAGGGTGGCAAGCCTGAATATAGGGAACTGAAGTTGTCAGGAAGGTTCAAGTGAGAGGTTCTGCGTTTTGGACTTGGTCATCATAGTGGGGAGTTACACACTCTCATGGCTGATTCCACCATCTACAAGTAGACTTCATCCTTCTCTCTGTTTTTGACCCATATTTACTTCCTCCTATATTCCCTTCAGCAGAGAATTTGATAAAATTAGTCAAGACCATCACCAGCTATTCAGCCTATTCACCATGCTTGATTTAGAAATGGAACTAGTTACTGAATTCAAGAACTCTTTATGAAGCAGGAGCGAGAACATGTGGAGAAAGGGATGGTGACTTTTCCCAGAAAACATCAGAAGGAGTTCATAGTTGCAGTGGTCAGTGCAACTAGAACATGCCCAACTGAGGTTTTAAGGTCAGAAAGGCCAAAAATGAAAAAAAAAAAAATTATTTTTATTTTTGAGTTACAGTTAGACTGGAAGTAACAGTGCACATTCATGATGTTTATAAAGAGACCTGCAAGGGATCAAAAGAAAACACACAGCTCACTCACAGCACCTCTAGATTATTGAGAGATAAATCACTAACATGCATATAACCACCCAACCTGAGTATCAGCTTTTCCTCCAGGCATGTCTGAGTTCTAGCTTCCGAGGGCTGGTTACTGGTGATGCCCAGAAAGTGTCATGTGACACGGTCCGTCTATTTTCATCTAAAACACCGACCGAGAAGTGCTCTTCTCACCAAAGTGGACATATCTCCCTTCTAGGAGAAGATCTCGGTGGTGTGGGTCCTGCGGCTTACCCAGTTTGGGAGAACCTCTTTAAGGAAAAGAGCACAAAATTACAAGTTCAAATGTAGGTATGTAATGCGTATTGGCTAAATTTAAACTGTTGACACATACCACAAACACCAAAAAATCCATTAAAAGAACAATATTTTATTAATTAATTAACTACCTGAGATATCTTGATAAAACTATTTTTCTGTATAGTTTTGACTGTATACTCTTTCTTGAAACTTCCCATATGACAACAGTGTTGTAAAATGATTATCTATAGGAAATGGGGAGACAATCCTGTCTTTCCTTTTACATGTTATTTTTTTTTCTTAGTGTTGGTGGTTTAGAAAGGTTTCTTTACACTTCAGAATCCCTTGTTGGCAATATCCTCTTAGTCTCTTGAGCAGGCAGTGCTTTTGACAGCAGCTGCCATAGAAGCTGGTCAGATTCGGCCAGGTCCTTGCCACTCCCAGGCTCTTATCAGTCCAGAGTGGCCATGAAGCTTGGCCACAGTAGCCTCTGAGCTGAGAGCAGAGCAGCATCTTGTTCATATCTTTCTTCTTTAGATCAAAGAAAGCATTGGGCCCTGCGTGCTGGTTGGATGTGAATATGGTGCAAGCAGCAAGCTCACACTGCCATGGGGCAATGGGTGACCTTTAGTCTGGAATCGGCTCCATGCCTCCTACCTTGGGTTCCTGCAATCCTGAAAGAGCCTTGAAAGAGACCCAACCAAACGCGTGGCTCTGAACATTAAACTCTATTAACTTCTCAGTAAATCCACCTCTCCAAGCCCCAGTTGTCATCAGTAGAGGTGACTGTGACCAGTGGCGAGGAGGATCATTATAACCTTGTCCACGGCAGAGAGAACCCAGGTAGAAGACGGCTCCAATGTAAGAGATGGAGGGCTGTAGCTATATCTAAACTTTCATTGCTATTTTTCAAGCTTCCTTTAGAAATCGACTTATAAAAATACAATGAAATATAATTCAGATAGTACCTAGAGCATGTGCATAAACGAAGATTGAGACTCACTAGTAAGGGAATGGCATCAAGAAATAGACATTTTGAATTGACATCTTAGATAAGACCATGTGCAAAATGTACAAGTAGATCCAAAGCGGTCTAGATCTAGTCCAGCCGTGGGCTAACTACAGCCTGCGGGCCAGATCCGGCCTGTTTGAAATGAATAAAACTAAAAAAAAAAAAGACCATACCCTTTTATGTAATGATGTTTACTTTGAATTTATATTAGTTCACACAAACACTCCATCCATGTTTTTGTTCTGGCCCTCCGGTCCAGTTTAAGAACCTATTGTGGCCCTTGAGTCAAAAAGTTTGCCCACCCCTGATCTAGTCCCTTAGCCACATTTCTTAGTGTCATTTATCACTGGCCAGTTAGTAGAGAAGAACTAAGAATTATAGTAGTGTGATAATTTATTCAGTACTTAGTGTGTGCCAAGCAATGGTCCAAGCACTTTACCTGTTCAATCCTATATAATAAAAGGCTAATATGCAAATTGACTGAATGGCAGAACAACTGGTCGCTATTATGTGCACTGACCACCAGGGGCAGATGCTCAACACAGGAGCTGCCCCTGGTGGTCAGTGCGCTCCCACAGGGGGAGTGCTGCTCAGCCAAAAACCGGACTCACAGCTGGTGAGCACAGCGGCAGTGGCCAGAGCCTCTCCCGTCTCCGTGGCAGTGCTAAGGATGTCCAACTGACAACCTCGGCCCTAAGCCATCAGTCGGACATCCCCCAAGGGCTCCCGGACTGCGTGCGAGAGGGTGCAGGCTGGGCCAAGGGACCCCGCCCTGGAGTGCACAAATTTCGTGCACCGGGCCTCTAGTCTCATATAATCCTCAGAGGATAAGCCTGGTCATTCAGCTGGGTTGTCTGGCTCCAGAGCATGTGCTCTTTACCACCTCATGAGAAGGATCATTCTCATCCCCTCTCTCTCCAGTAGCTCATTACACAGAAACATAAAGCAGGCTGTATATAGTTTACATTACAGCGTGTGGGGTGAGTTTTATGACCAATGCTTTGGTGATCTTCACTAAGTCCCTAGTTAATAAATCTCAGGTACTGTTTTATTTGTGTGTGTATCTATCTATCTATCTATCCATCTTTCTATATATCTATCTTAAACAATATATAAATATATTTTCTCCTGGATGAAAAAATACCTAAATTACTAAAGTTAATAATATTCTGGTGCTCAAAGGGTTAGATTATCAGTTGGATATCAATTTGCCTACTGTTACAAAAGTCAAAGTTATAGTAGCTTAAACAAGTAGAAGTTTATTTTTCTGTCGTGTAACAGTTAATGCATGAATAGTCCAGGCTAATGTGATGGTTCATGATATTAGAAATCCAGGTTTCTTCCATCTTGATTCTCCATTATCCTCAACAGAGGACTTCTGCCTCATGATTAAAGGGGCTGCTCTAGGTCCTGCCATTATGTCTGCATCCCAGGAAGAAGGAATATGGTACAGAAGGTGGAGTTATCCTTTCCCCTTAACACCATGGAGCAGAAATGGCACATATTATTTCTGTCCAAATCACTTTTGCCCACATACCATCAGTCAAAACTTATTCCTTACCTCACCTAAGTGCACGGGATGCTGGGAAATGTAGTCTTTAGTGAAATAGTCATGGCTCTGGCTAAAACTCAGAGGCTGTATTATCAAAGGAAGAAGGGAGAACTGACCATTGGGGCACAGCCAGCAATCCTGCTGCTGGGACCCAACCAGGTCAGCAGGACCTTGTGTAGGATTGTGCCTTGACAAGGCTTATTTCTGATTGAATGCATATCATTTTCTATTCCATCAATGATTTTACTAGTTTCCTGTACCTTTTAAGAACACAAGGGATTTACTAGTTCTTGACTTCTAATGTGAATATTTACAGAGGAATATTTTTCTTAGCAGAGAAGCTAAAAACTCCATAGATGACAAAGATAATCTACATTCCTGCTCCCACTTAGGGTGTAAGCATAAGAAAGTTGTCTATACACAAGAGCGCCCAGAAAACACACCAGCTTGACACTCCCACAGCACATGGCATGAGTCTTCACTGGATCCAGTCCTTTCTGTCAGCAGTTCAGTCAATCCACTTGAAAATGGAAGGCATCATGTCTGTGCAATGCTGGAAACAGCAGGATGACATCTTTCCAACCCTTCCCCTCCCCTCCGCCCTTGCCACATTCAAGTGTAGATATTGAGTTGCCATTGATGCAATCATACACTCCAGCTACAAATAGCACCCTGGTGGAGCAAATTGAAAGCCTCGGACCATTTCCCCACCTTGTTTACTCTGGTCTGAATGGCTGGATCTGTTTACATCCAAGTGTGTATTGGTATCAGTGCCAAAGATCCCAGCAACTCATAAAACCGAGCTACTAAACATTACAGTCAATGCACAATGCAAGGTTGACTCAATGACCTACCAGCATAATATAACTTACAGGTTAAAGTCCAATGTTATAAAATTACAGGCTAGGTCCAAATGACTCTAAAACCACCAGTCAATTTCGTATATAATCAATGAAAATCCATCAAATGAGTTGTTTAGGAAACTAGAATGCATAAGCCATACAGCGAAACAACTGAATTTTTTCCTCATCAGTGAAGTGGCTGTGCCCTGTGAAGACATAGGCAAAAAGAAGGATAAAACCAGGGGGCTCAACAAGTCATCATGACTAGGACCCTGTCTATGGTCAGGTTGAGACTTAACCTATTTTTGGTAAACTTGAGTAATGGGCATTGAACTGTCTTCCTCTGAAGTCCGTTCCAGGGTCCAATTAGGAAATGCTTTCGTATTCATAACCACCATTGTGCTGCAATCTAAGCCCATTTCCTATAATTTGCTCCTCCGTGGAGATGGAAAACAGCTGGCCTTTTTTCTCCTTGTGATAATCTTTTTTGTTCAAAGCACCCTCAGTCCTCTTTCCCATGTTAAAAAAAAAAAAAACACACCCAAATTCCTTTTGCCTGTTTCCAGAACACTCTTTATTTTCCAGAGATTGTTGTGGTTTTTCTATGGATTTCTCCATACCCCTTTTAAAGTGTGAAGCCCCACACTGCGGGGTTTAAGATGGCCTGGCTCTGTGGCAGAACCCTGCAGGACTCTGTCTCAATCTCTGTATCCCACATTCTCAACCACAGGCCAAGTTCAACTTTTAGTCCTCAGTGGCCTTCCGGTCATTTTCATGATCTGTAAGCCTCACTAATTTTTCCCCAATAAGGATTCCATTCTGCTCTTTGAAAACTACTTCCCTTATTTGTCCAGGTGACTTAGGACATGACTTCCCTCCTCCAAAACAACATGTCCACCCACCTTGGTGTCCTCTGTAACCAATAAACACATTCTAAATGAATTACTCCAGCCTCAGACCAAGATTAACAGTCCCAAACAAACACACCTGAATCACCAGTGACTATGTCCCCTCGCTGGCTGCTTCAGAGCATGAACAATTCCACATATGTAGTTGGGTTCACTGGTTATTGCCTAGATACCCTAGAAGGAACAATAAAGACCCAGCGTTGGGCCAGACCAGGGTTTCTCAACCTTAGAGTATTGATACTTGGAGCCAGACAACTCTTTATTCTGAGAGGCTGTGCATTGTAGGGTGTTTAGCAGCATCCATGAAATCTACCCACTAGATTCCAGTAACAATCCCCCGCCCAATTATGACAATCAAAAATGTCTCCAGACATTGCTAAATATCCCTTGGGGTGCAAAATCAACCCCCTGTTGAGAACCACTGTTCCAGATGTATGACTTCCCTTCCCAGACAGAACGTAAATTCGTTCAAGGAAATGTTCTCACAACAGAATCTCATTCTTTACTACCCAGCATCCTAGGAACTGTTGGGCTGAGCACTCATCATAATGCTGAGGAGGTTTTCCATGTTATCTAGTTATATCCTTTGAGATGAACATGATCACTTGCATTTTATAGATACAGAGTGGTTGAGCTCTGCATGCAGTACCACATAGCTACCAAGGGGCATATTTGAACTCAGATCAGCCAGGATCCTCAGCCCCTACTGTTTCCATCATCTCATACAGCCTCTTCTCTAGATGGGTGGATGAGTTGTAATTATTGAAGTCATCCTTTCCCTTTGTACTGGACGGAGATTTCATCTTGTAAGAACTCTGTAGTCTTCTTTAAATCAAATCTAACACTGGTTCTCTGAGGTGGCCCAGAAGGGAATCCCTGTGGAGAACCCCTGGCCGGGGTTGACCTTGAAAGATATGGGTTTATTTTATTGGTGGAGATGGCAATTCCCCTGTAAGCCTTAAAAAGCTGTTCCCTTTTCCCAGCTTTCAGAGTTTCACTTCCCCTGCTATTGTTTCTACTCACACCATCCTCATACCCAGGCCCGGATAGTTGAGGGCAGTGGCTCATTTGAGTCTTGTTTACTGGTTTTCAGCACTGTCAGTGGCATAGGCTTATATTTGCATAAAATGTTATAATTCCCAAAGCACTTTCCCATGTGCTCATTTGATTCCTGGGTGGCAGGATTATCAAGATGAAGAAAGCCCTGGCCCTGGCCAGTGTGGCTCAGTTAGTGGGAGCTTTGTCCCATACACTGAAAGGTCGAGAGTTTGATGCTGTCAGGGCACATACCCAGGTTTCGGATCTGGTCCCTGGTTGGGGCGTGTAGGAGAGGCAACTGATTGATGTTTCTCTCTCCCATTGATGTTCTCCTCTCTCTCTCTCTCTCTCTCTCTCTCTCTCTCTCTCTCTCTCTCTCTCTTTCTCTCTCTCTCTTCCCCTCCCTCCCTCCCTCCCTTCTTCTCTCTAAAAATCAATAAATATATCCTGGGATGAAGATTTAAAAAAGAAAGAAAACGGGCAGAGGAAGGCTCTAGATCACCCAGCTCGTAAATGGCTGGGAGGCCCCATAAGTAGGGGTAAGCTCTGGCCTCACCTCCAGAGCTGGTTCCAGGGGACATCTGTTTGGTGGTGTTCTTTTATAAAATCTGTGCTTTTATAGTTGTTTGCCCTTTTGTTTCACTGTTTCTCTCCCAGATCCCCCGAAGTCACTCCTCACTCACTCAGTCTCACCCATGCCTGTCTCACTGGGCTGAAGTGAGATCCGGTGAAATGCAGCATGTGAGCTACACAGCCTCCCCCACACAGAAGGGCATTATGACAAATTTAGTATATGATGTGAGAAGGGCATCCTGTTCGTGCAGACCCTTTGTTCCTCGGATTTCGTTCCCATTGGCTTTTTTCTTGCCAAAACCCTGAGCTCGAAGAAACGCACCTTCCTGCAGCCTGTTTTCTTTATCTCGCTGATTTCTCTCCTTCCTTCCTTAGAACCCTGAATGTTATCATTTGGTGGTTATTTCCACCGAAGTTCCTGGGCACTTTGCTTCAGAGATGGGAGAAGTGTGAATATGTTTGGGGGCTGTGCAAGACTCAGGACAGAGGGAAAAGTTTACTACAGAGGAGACAAAAAGAATTCTTGAAAGAACAGTCCTAGAGAAGATAAGAGTAGATGGGGTCCCAAGAACAGGAGCTCTTAGATAGGGCGGGGGCGGGGGTGCAGAAATAAGATGGGTGTGGACATAGACAAGTTGGGATTGGGGTAGGGGGCGCATTTCAAGGCCCTAATCTTAGTGCAGTCAGGTGCTCAGTGAAGTTGGGCGTTCTTCAAGGCACTGGTTGGTCCAGCAGGACTCAGTGACCCCATGCAGGTTGAGAGGGGGTGATCGGTTGAGTGAAGGTTGTTGGTTTGGAGGGAAGGTATTGGAAAAGAAAGTTATGAAGGAGCAGAGCACCTGAGTTGAAACTGATGGTGAAAGGAATCCAGGCTGGGCAGGAAGGAAGTGAAGAGGGTCAGTAGACTGGGGCTGAGTCCTCAACAAGAGAGCTGAGAGGCTAGAGTATTTGTGATTTAGCCTCAAGACTAGAGTTTAAGATTTCTAACAGAGAACATTTCTCAGGGATGACGAGGCCCACGTGGTGACACAAGTGGGCTGTCCAAGGACAATAGAGGTGAGGGCCACCCACTGCACCTTGTCCAGATTATCTCCACCAACCCTCCCAGCTTCCCCTTCGCCTTTGCCTCTCTCCTCAGATTTCTTGCATGTCTTTTATTGTGTTTCCCCAAATGGCTTTGACTATTCCCAACATTTACCCCACCTTTTCCATCCTGATACAGTGGAACCTCAGTCCTTGAATGTAATTGTTTCTGGAAGGCTGAGAAGCAATTTGTTTGAAAACTGAATCATTTTCCCCATTAGAAATAATGTAAATTGAATAATCTGTTCCAGACCCCCAAGTGATTCCCTTTTAATCTTTCTTATACGTAGTACATGTCTAATTTACTGTTTAATCTATTAACAAACACTTATTTTCTTACATTTATGGGACCACCCCCTACTAGCTTTACATAAATCACTTTTAGCACTCCTTCCGGAGGCGGGTGGGGGGTCTTTCAGGAAGTCAGCAGGCAGCATCTTCACTTTTTCACATATCATTGCCTTCAAAACGCGATTGCCAGCTAACTGCTTTTTGTGTATCCAAATTAACGGCAATTTTTCTCCCTCTTCAATGGCCCCTTATCATTGTTTTATGAGCACTTTCCCACCCTTGGCAACGTCAGTGCTCTTGATGGCTTCTTTATATTTTAAATGGTCCATTTCACCGGCAAAAGCAAAACAACTCAAACATACTCACAGCACAATTTCCTGAGATGTTAACAAGGTGAGATTTAATGGTAAACTGACTCATACTGACACAGTCTCTCCTTTGTTTGTGGCCTGAGAGACACTTTATGCCATGCTTAGGTATAGCATGAAAGGATTGTTAGGTAGAGAACCAAGGTTTTGCCGGAGAACCAACGTTTTGTTCAACAACTGAGACATTTTTTTCCATGTGAGATCAGAGCCGTTCGAGAACCGAGGTTTGACTCCCAGGCATGCCCTCTTTCTTGAACACCTACCCCAGAATAGATTGCTTTCACCCAGCTGACCTTGGCCTCAGGTGGGATGTGGACTGGCCCCCTGGACCTTGAAATGACCGAGACAATGGCAGCCATCTGGGTGGAGAGGAAGACTCTAAGGCATGAATGTGGGGAGCTGAGAGCTTAAAATAGTTTTTCCCACTTGGACTCAAATTCCTATCGGAGCCAAGCAGATAAATAAGCATGTGATGCTACCCAGTGTCGTTGACAGAAACTCTTGGGACCCAAGGCCTGATGGACACGTGATGGATCTCCATGGGACAAGAGTACTCAGCTCCAAAATTGTTTCCATGCAGAGATGTGGACTCAGGGTTGCCAGAGCTTTTCATCATTTAAGAGAAGCCAGAAACCTAAGCTTGGAAATAGAGTCTCCCAATTTTCAAATGGTGACAACTCATTCAAAAGAAAATGCTCAGCACCTGTTGGCCACGTGACCTCTGATGGTTGAATTTCACCTGTGGGTTACCTGCTTGCCTGGGTGATAGTGGGGACGGGGTGGGGGAGAACAAGGAGAAAGCTTGTTTTCCATCCTGGAAATGGGGGGGGGCAGGAGGGAGCTGGGGTGTCCCAATAGGGGGATTTCCTATGAAGGGTATAATTCCCCCCTCCCCCCAACTTGGACTCAAGAAACAAAGTTGATGACAAATGTTACATCTTTTTTTCTCTCAACATTTTACGTTTAATTTTAAGCCTTTGGAAAAGTTGGTTAAATACACAAAGCTTTGGTTGGTGCTATTTTGGAAAATTGAGAGGTAAGCAATGAAAGGAAGTAAAACTTCCCTGACAGAGCTCTCCTTTGGGGGAGCTGCACTCCTTCGGGGTGGCGGCCAGTAGGCTTGGAGAACCAGGACAGGAGCAGCAGGTATGAGGCACACCTGGGAGAGGGAGAAGGCATGAGAAAGAAGGAGAAACCGCTGAAATGGGGACTGATCTGCTGAGACCCAGGGTAAATCACTAGAGAGGGGGGACTATGATCCCCAAAGCTGGTGGAGGCTGAGAAATGGAAAGACCTTCACCATATGTTGCTAGGTGGAAAAGCAGATCATAAGAAAACATTACAGAACAATCCCTTTCATGAGAAACCAATGAATATTTATATGACTCTATGTGCCTGGGGAAGGTTGTATAAAATATTAAATGTGGCTATTATTAGGTAGGAAAATGGATACGTTGGTAAGGTTACACAACACCCAGGGATTTGGGGGAGGGGGGTGGTATAAATGGGGTTAACATTCTGCATCTACTACTTCTTTTCTAAGAGCTTTACATGTATTAACTGACTTGATCCTCCCTACAACCTTATGACATTGGTACGGTGATTATCCCCCATTTTATTATTGATGAGTTAAGGAAGGTGTGAGGAAATAATAATACCCTGCCCTCGGTCATACACCAGTAAATGGTACAGCCCTCACTGGAATAGGATAAAAATGTTGCAATCGTTGTGTTTATGAGGAAAGAAATTATCTCCACATGTGAGCACTTACTTGAAAATCTGTGTGATGCAGTATTTTTTTCCAAGTGATAGTTCGGGGATTCAAAATTTCTCACCTGATTGTAACCTAATACAAACCAAAAGTTTCCTTGGTGACATTACCCGAGATGATACTTTCTGCTTTCTTCTCGATCACTGATGGTCAGGACCCTATTCTTAGTCCTGACTTCTTTCCCATCTATTCATTGGATGCATTTTAATAGTGTGTTTAAAGTCAGTATTTACCACTTTGCTACTTTTATTCTTTCATTGTTTACGTCAACATATACTTGTTTATGAAAAAGAATAAGTTAATAATGAGTTCTTACCATGTATCAGGCTACCAGTGGTTCTCGACCTTCTGGCCCTTTAAATACAGTTCCTCATGTTGTGACCCAACCATAAAATTATATTTGTTGCTACTTCATAACTGTAAATGTTGCTACTGTTATGAATCGTAATGTAAATATCTGATATGCAGGATGGTCTTAGGCGACCCCTGTGAAAGGGTCGTTTGACCGCCAAAGGGGTCTCGACCCACAGGTTGAGAACCGCTGCTCTAGACCTTATCAGTTAGGTGCTCTGATTAGCCTACAGATACAGACTATAAGGCACAGAGAAGTTAAGTCATTTTGCCAAAGCCACTCAGCAAGGAAACAATGGGACCAGGGTTTGAACTCCAGTCTGTCTGATTCCAGATTTTATGCCTTTAAAGGCTACACTCTACTGCTTGCTCTATTCATTGGCCAATTTTGTAAGGGAATGGACAAGGCTTCTTTGTCCTGGGCCTCAGAGTATGCGTGGACATCCTTGAGGCATAAGGCTGCCTGCCTTCCCTGCCTGGCACTATTACTTTTGGCTAAAAACCATGGCAACCTGGAATAACCCAAGTCCCTCTGGCCCACATTCTTGGCATGTTTGCCAAGCCACTATGTCTCACTTTGCTGATTACATCACTACCCTGGTCCTGAGCTAACTCAGAATCTCCTTTTCTTCACATTTATGTGTAAACCTTTTCAGTCAGTCAGCCTGTCAACATAAGTTTTCCTTTGGCTATATTTCCCCTTTGCTCCCATTCTGGCCCTCTTCTAACTTTCCATGTCTCTTCTGGCGCTCGGTTTCCCTTGGGGCTTGGAAAACCCAGGGCTGACTTTGACCAGAAACCTTCTGCTCATTTGGTCTGCCAGCCTGCTCCTGAAGACACCCTTCCCTTTCTGTAGGACAGAGCACCCTTCTCTCAGATCACACTCCTGTGGAGGAATGGAAACACGTTCCTCCAACCCACGTGCACAGGGAGACGTGTGGGGCATGCCCGCTCCTTACCCCTCCTGCTCAGAGATCTAACGTTCCGCCTGGTGTGCTCGCTCTGGGTAAGGCTGGTCAGTATCATTCGGGCAATTAGGGGACAGGAGGCAGTTAGTATTCTGGAGAAATATATGGCAATAACGTAGGGCTGCTTATTTAGTGGGTAGCCACCTTCCAGATCCACTGAGTGATTGGACAACCATTTTCTCCCCAAACACTCTGGTTTTATGTTCTTCTTCCCTGGTAGGAAAAGGTATCCTCTTAAAAAGGCTCCTTTTAAGGAACCAGGAACATTCCTTTCTAGCTACACTGTACTAGATCCCAAAGACCCCATCCCCGAACTGAGAACAACGTGAAGCGGTGGGAAGGGTGATGATGATCAGCAGGCCGAGGTTATAGAACTGGCTCTGCTGGTGAGCTGTGTGTGTTGAGTAGTTACTTACACTCTTTGAGCCTGAATATCTTTTTACGTGAAATGCTAGTAATAATCCATGCAGGAACGTGATTTCTACATCATCAATGACAACGCAGGTGTGAAGTCATGTTATTCCACCAGGTTTCCTATCTTGGAGGGCCATACTTTGAGACTGCTACCTTGGCTTCTAGAAGGGAATTTAAAATCCTCAGGCAGCTGGTTTTAAGGGTAGAAGTGATAACAGTGACAAGGAGCAGATGGGGATGTGTGAGGCTGCCCCAGCCCTTCCCATTCATGATATGGACAATTACATGCTTCTTAATCTTAAAAGTACAATGCAAATACAATTTCAAGATGTCATACCCACTTCCCATCTAATTGCTACTTTTAAATCCCTTCTGAATGGAAATTCTAAAATCATACCAGATTAGAGTCTATTAAATTGTAATGTGAAATTGAACCAAAATTAGAAAATATATATTTATGCATATGAGATATCTATATGAATAGTCATAATATTCATTCAAGTAGATATTCATAATGATCACTTTGTAAGAAGCAGATATAAATAATGAAGAGTGTTTATAATGGAACACAGTGAATTTGTAGGCCTTTCCTCAGACTTACTCTTACACTAATGCTCTGTAGAACCCCTATAGTTGGCAACAGAAGCATCCCTAGTGTGATGAAGCTGAGGAGTAGGAGCTAAGACAAGAAGGAGTTGTTTGTCACAGGTCTATCAGGGAGGGGTGTTTTTGACTGCAAGTTACAGTAAGGCCAACAAAGTGGCTTAAGGCATAAGAACATCTATCATTTATTTAAGAAATCCAGGATTGATGTCTGTGCTTTGACAATAAAATCCATTAAGGACCCAGGCCTTTACATTCTCTTCTTCAATCATCTTCTGCATCTTGTTCTCACATTTATCTCCTCATGCTTGCAAGGTGGCTGCCACTGCTCCAAGTATCCTGTCCCAGCAGGACAGCATCCCCATCAAGAAGGAAAGGAGGTGGGAGAAAAAGCACAAAAAACCCCACCTTCACTTCATGTGACTCTCTCATCAGGGAATCAAATCTTTTCCAGAAGTCCCCAGTAGACTCTGCATTATTTCTCGTAGCCCAGATTTGGGTCACATGTCAGCGTTGGTCCAATTATGGGTGAAAAGCAAGAGGCTTCCATTATGATTGATCCCTGGGGCTGCTTTTAGGTGGACAACCCACAGTGTTAGCCACAACAAAGTAATCCAAAAATGGGCTTACAGAAATCAAGGGATTTGGGTTAAGTGAAAGCACACACATTTTTAAAATGTAAAGTAGATGCATGTTTTATTCATGAGCTAGAAAATAAGAAACAAATGTACAAAAAGATGTACTGGGAAATGCGAGGCAGAGAGTACACAGATCACATCTGCAGAATGAGTGTGTGCCTTCTTCGAGCAGGTGAGCATCCTGGAGGCAAGAAAAGGGACAAATAGCAAGCAAGCATTTATGGCGATGTCTCTACCAAAAAGAATTAATATCCAACTGACTGGTCTCTCAGAAAAGTGTTGGAATGCCATGGGTGTCTGCCTGGTAGCCTTTCTTTGAGCATCTGCCTTCCTATTTGCCCTATGAGGCTCTGCTCTGCAGTCAGTTCCAAGACTCCAATGTCATGGCCTCTAGGGTAGATGTGTGACCATTCACTGAGACAGTTGAATTCTCCATCCTGGAACCTGTAGCAGAAGCACAGAGGGGTGAATGCATTGGAGATGTCATTCCATGGCAATGCCCACAGAGAAATTCAGATCTTCCTGCTACTGATTGTCCCTGCCTCCCGCCATTCCCAGGGCTTCATTTTTCAGCTCCTCCTTACCACTCACTTATTCAGCCCCAAAATATTTCTGGGCATACTGTGTGTGCAGGGCACTGGCCTAGGTTCTAGAGCAGGGGTGGGCAAACTTTTTGACTCGAGGGCCACAATGGGTTCTTAAACTGGACCGGAGGGCCGGAACAAAAGCATGGATGGAGTGTTTGTGTGAACTAATATAAATTCAAAGTAAACATCATTACATAAGAGGGTACGGTCTTTTTTTTTTTTTTTTTTAGTTTTATTCATTCAAACGGGCCGGATCCGGCCCGCGGGCCATAGTTTGCCCACAGCTGTTCTAGAGATAGAGCTACAAACAAGAATGACAATATTCCTAGCCTCATGGAATGAGCAGTCTAAATAGGAAGACCAATGACAAGCAAACTAAAAAATAATTGCACACTAGACAAGTGCTATGAAAGAAGTAGGGTGGGATGATAGAGACCAGCTGGGGAGGCCACTGTAGGCAGAGGGTCAGGGGAAATCTGAATGAGATACCCACAATCTTCCCAATGATCCTTCTTTCTTTCTTTTTTTAAAATATATTTTTATTGATTTCAGAGAGGGAGAGAGAGAGAGAAATGTCAGTGATGAGAATCATTGATTGGCTGCCTCCTGCATGGCCTCTACTGGGAATGGAGCCCACAATCTGGGCATGTGCTCTGACCAGGAATCAAACCATGACCTCCTGGTTCCTAGGTCAATGCTCAACCACTGAGCCACACTGGTTGGGCAATCCTTTCTTTATAGAAGGGTCCGTTTCCATTGCTTGCATTCAAACACTCCTAACAGACGATGAAAGAAAGGGAATTCATCAGATCTGATCACACCCTGGAAACACCAGCTTCTGCATCATAAGCCCTTCTGGCTCTGAATCCATGTGCCCAAATAATCTCTTGCTAACGAGCTTAACTTACCAAGAAAAAAGCTCTAGATAATATATTCACACATAGATACCATTAATGTAGGGGAGAGTTGCTCTGGATGGCAGATGGAGGTCTTCTTGCTACTCCATATTCATGAAGGAGCTTTCTGGTACAAATCTGACCTGTCTGAGCCTGGGGAGAATGAGTCAGTTCTCCCAGGGTCTGATCTCATCCCTGAATGAGATGATGGCTTCCGATGGACAGAACTGAGACCAGAACTTTCTAGCTGGGTAACTCAGCAAAGTATCACAGCCAAGAAGTCTAGCTCGGAGACTGCACATCTCATCCATCGTCTTTAATACTGGAGGGTAATTTTAAAGCCATCTAAGCCTCATGGCATTAACGATGAAACCTGGGCCTGAGGAAGCGAGGGCTGGTCAAAGGTCACACAGCTAGTGAGTCTTGGGGGCCTGGCGAGGACCCAGATTAACACCTCAAGGCAGCCGTGCCTCAGCGTTTACCTGGGTCAGGAGCCCTGGCTCTGAACCCCAGCTGCTTATAATCACAGAATAAAGCATCCAAAAATAAAGCATTTAAAAAATATATATATTTATTGATTTCAGAGGGAGAGGGAGAGAGAGAGATAGAAACCCGGGCATGTGCCCTGACCAGGAATTGAATCTCCTGGGTCAACACTCAACCACTGAGCCACACTGGCCGGGCAGATAAAGCATTTTTTTTATTCATGCATGGTGACTGAGGACCTAGCATATGATGGGAGATGGGGCTGGAAAAGTAGATTTTAGCTGGATGGGCCTTGAATGTCTTGCTATAGGATGTAGACTTGTCCTTAGAAAGGGGAGCCATGGAATTTTTTTTTTATATCTTCACTCAAGGATATGTTATTGATTTTAGAGAGAGAGGAAGGGGAGAAAGAGAGAGAGAGAGAAAGAGAGAGAGAGAGATTGAGTAATTGCTCCCCATGCACCTGTCTAGACCAGGGATCAAACTTGCAACCTTTTAATATACAGGACAATGCTCCAGCCAACTGAGCCACCCAGCCAGACACCAATGAAATCTTCTTAAGCAAGGGAAGTGATGTGATCAGGAGTGTTTTAGGACTCTAATATGGAGCAGGATTAGAAAGCATGGAAACAGCTCAGGTGAGAGAACTAGGCAACGGGAACACAGAGAAAGAAAAACATTTCAAAGCACTGCAGTGGTAGCAATAGGCTTTGGGGAAGGAGGAGAGGGAGGGATCTAGTTTGGGGCTGTCCAGGCAGATGAGAAGAAGGACCAGAGAAGTGGTACTGGGAGCGAGAGGAACTGGGGACAGAGGTGGCAGATTCAGTTTTAGCCTAGTTAGTCCCAGATGTCAGTGGAACATGTACCTAGATGTGTAAGCCCTGGACCTGCTAACCCACAGTTTGCAAAATAGCTACACATTGGGGAGGAGATGTTTTTGGAAATCCGACTGAGAACAAATGATAGAAAGGAAAGAAGTGGTTTAAATAAAGATAATTTGATGGGGGTAGGAGGAAGGGGGTGCCTGGGGTACAGCAGAGGAAAGAGGAAGGATGCAATAAAAATTGTAGGAGGAGCTATGCTGGTGTGGCTCAGTGGTTGGATGACCTATGAACCAGGAGGTCACGGTTAGATTTCTGGTCAAGGCACATGCCTGGATTGCAGGCTCAATCCCCAGTAGGGGGCGTGCAGGAGGCAGCCAATCAATGATTCTCATCATTGGTGTTTCTATCTCTCTCTCCCTTTCCCTTTTTCTCTGAAATCAATAGAAAAAAAAAAATTGCAGGAGGAAGCAGGTTAATACCAGCCAGAAATAAGCAAGGGACAAGAGTAAGCACAAAGGAAGGAAGGGAAAGATGTGAGGGTGTGGACGGGAAGAAAAAGTGGGAGATGAAAGATTTAAGTGTGGAAAGAACACTGTCGGAAGAGCTACAGGACTAACTCTTTTTTCAGCTTCTTTCCCTGCCTCTTAGAACTATTGCCTTGGTTATTTTACATCTGCATGAAAAGGGCTTTATGACAAGGAGCCTGCCTGGATGGGGGCTGGGGGTGTCTCCTGGTTAGTGGGTGTTCATCTCTAGTCTTTTAAAGACCACGTCTACCTTTAAAAACGTGCTGGGAAAACATGGAAGGTATAGGAGAGGTGCTGATATCTGACCTCCTCCTGGTATTTTTCTTTTTCCGTCTTCCTCCTCACCTTCTTCTTAGTTTCACCAGTCAAAAGGGCAGAACTTCCTGTCTGAATTTTAAAGCCTCTGTCGCCTTGATTTTGTTCCTGGCTCAATGGAGATGAATTCCAAGTTGAAGACAAACAATTGTGCCTTGTGAACCATCATCAAGCGTTGAAAAGAACCCAAGCGCTTTTTCGAAAACCTGTCTCAGGGAAAATTCCCAGTGGCAGAGGGGCGGGAGGGTCAAATGCATCCTGGAAGGAGAACTCTCATAGAATGTAATTGTCTAAATGAATTCGCAGGAGTCAAAAATGTCTAGTAAGAAAAGGGAAGCAAAGTTGATTCCAAAGAGAGTAATAGCATTCCACAGACCCCCCCCCCCAACACCCCCAGCTGCAATATTTCTTGATATTAGACAAGTTGCGCACGTCCTCTCAGCTGGCTGGCTGGCAGTTTACATCCGTGATCACTGGCTGTCCAAGTGTCCAAGTCTCTGTCTGAATCACAAACACTGCAGCCAAGAGTTTTTTGGATAAACTGACATGCTGCATGCCCAGCCTCCTGCCTCTTGCTGGGGTGAAAAACTACCTCAGCTTCTCACATTACTGCAGAAAAGCAGAGGTCCTGCGTCTAGGAAAGGGGGGAAAAGTGTTTCTGGAAATTCCACCCTCAGGATGGAGTTTACCTCTGCTCATAGGACTGAGCTTAACAAGGAGCGTCCGAACAGTGTGGGTCCTGTGCAGACCAGCTCTCCCGGTCCCTTTTGTCAAGTCTCTGCAGAAATGATTTTTCAGAAACTGTGATGCTCTCCTCTCCGTTGTTTCTGCCTGAAACAGACACAAAACAACGTATTTATCATCAAGAATAAATATTTAGTGAGTGCCTATTGCATGCTGCCCAATTGGGCTCACCACTGGTGTGAAATTATCTTTTAAAAGTCAAAGCAATTTGAAATGCACTTACTTCTGGATACTTGAAGTCACCTTGAAATGTTGTAAATTCAGGGTTAGATGCCAGTGTCACAAGAAGATAGTTTTTTCTTACTTCCTAAAGTAAAAAATGTTTTAAGGATTCCCTCTTTACAATATTATTTTTAGAATTCTCTATTAGATACTTACTTAATTCATCCAAAAGTATTTGGAGGGTGCATTATGTATCAGACACTAATCTGGATGCCAAATGATTCAGTGGTAAACAATAATAATTATAGTTGGTATATTTGAGTATTTTTTTAAAATATATTTTTATTGATTTCAGAGAGGAAGGAAGAAGGAGAAAGAGACAGAAACATCAGTGATGAGAGAGAATCATTGATTGGCTGCTTCCTGCACACCCCCTACTGGAGATCGAGCCTGCAACCTGGGCATGTGACCTTTACCGGAATTGAACCAGGGAACCTTCAGTCCATAGGCTAACTCTCTATCCACTGAGCTAAACCATCTAGGGCTTGAGTATTTTCTAGGTACTCATTGTGTTAAGCATTATGTTAAAGGTTTTATCTGTATCATTAATTTATTCCTAAAACACTATAATGTAGATGCTATTAGTATTATTATAAACTAGAGGCCTGATGCATGAAATTTGTGCAAGCGTAGGCCTTCCTTCCCCTGGCTGCTGGCACCGGCTTCCCTCTGGCACCCAGGACCCGGGCTTCCCTCACAGCCCCGGCTTCTTCTGGAAGGTCGTCCAGAAGGACGTCTGGTCTAATTAGCATATTACGCTTTTATTTTTATAGATTATTACATATTAATAGAAAACATCTTAATGAGGAAGTAAGGGCACAGAGAGGTTAAGATACTTGCCCCATGCCCTAACCAGTTTGGCTCAGTGGATAGAGCATCAGCCTGCAGACTGAAGGGTCCCAGGTTCAATTCTGGTCAAGGGCATGTACCTTGGTTGCGGGCACATCCCCAGTAGGGGGTGTGCAGGAGGCAGCTAATTGATGTTTCTCTCTCATCGATGTTTCTAACTCTCTATCCTTCTTCTTTCCTCTCTGCAAAAAATCAATAAAATATATATTTTTTAAAAAGATACTTGCCCCAAGTCACACAGCTAGCAAGTAGCGGTGCTGCGATTTGAATCCAACAGCCTGGGCCCCGTGCCTGGGCTCTTAACCACTTGGAGAACCTCTGTCCTCATGGTATAGATTCCTTTGCAACACACATGGCCTCTGAGGGGTGCGCAGTCCACAATTTAAGGGAATCAACAAAATAGAAAAAATGGGCACTAGATTTAGGGTCAGTCCAAAGACCTGGGCTCAAAATTTCAATACATCATTTAACCTTTTTGAGACTCAACTTTCTTATTAAGTTAAGAATAACACCCCTGATGGAAAGTCTAAACAACTCATGGATATGAATTTTCTCTCTGGACTTTGCAACACTGCACTTCTGCAAGGGATTGTGTTATTAATTGCTTTTTTTTTTGGTCTGTGAGGTTGACTGCAGCTCTATCAGCCTGGATGCACTGGTGATATGGAGACTCATTACAAGGTGTGACAGTAGTGAGGCAGCCCCAGATTCATCTAATGTGAAGCTGAGCTCCTAGAGTCCTACTTCATCCAAGTGTTAGCCCTGTGACTATAGAAGACATGTAGCAGAGAGGATTTTCTGCTCACACAGGATTGTTTTTCAGTTGGAAGAGAGCATAGGTTCAAAGATGCTCAAATTTAAAATAATTAGAGCTGAACTGGCAGCTTCACCCCAGTAAACACCTATATAATAAGTGGTCCAAGTTGAGGAAATTTTTAGACAGTATTCATGTGGGACTGGGAAGTGTTTCTGTCAGTATGAGCAGTAAGACCTTCACCGTAGCTGGTAGGAATAACCTTTGTCACCTATTAAAAAAGACACAGAAGGTAGAGCATTTTTTAAAAATGCATAAAACTTTATTCACAAACCTTTATATAAACTAATTGTTCTCCTCTTTCTATTCTGGACAAGTTACACACTTCCCTGAGCCTCAGCTCCTCATCTACGACATGGGGAAATGATATTTACGTTGCAAAGCTGTTAGTAAGGTTTGAGATAATACAGCTCAGGCTGCTATAACAAATGACACCATAGACTGGGTGGCTTAAATGACAACATGCGTTTCTCACAGTTCTGAAGGCTGGGAAGTCTAAGATCAAGGTTGGCAGATTCGGTTCTAGGTGAGGGACTTCTTTCTAGCCTGCAGATGGCCACCTTCTTGCTGTGTCCTTACAAGGACACTAATTCCACCATGAGGGCCCCACCCTCATGACCTCATCTAAACCTAATTACCTCCCCAAGGCCCCATCTCTAAATATCTTCACATTGGGGGTTAGGGCTTCAACATATGATTTGGGGAGAGGGACACATTCAGTTCATAGCACATGTAAAAAACTTAATACAGTTACTCATAGGTGCTCAATAAATAATTATTTCCAGCTTTGGGGGTGGGGAGGAATCAAGATTTTTGCCCTTTTCTCAGACATCCCTAGTTGGGCCTGGGCTGCCTCAGGTAAGTTGCTGCCACAAGCAGTTCATATCATAGTTTGCAGCAAATAGCACAAGCATTTCCTACTCTTGATTAATGCCTGGGCATAGTGTGAGAAAAAATAACATTTAAGCGTTGATTTAAAATATATTTTGCCCGAAACTATGTAAAGTGATACCTAAGTTCCTATGCAACTATAAAACCAAACTGAATTAAGAAAAACCAAAACTGATGCTTGCAGTCACTGCAACTCAGCATGAAAACATTAGTGTACGATGTCCTGGCCGGTGTGGCTCAGTTGGTTGGAGCATTGTTCTGTACACCAAAGGGTCATGGGTTCAATTCCCCATCAGGGCCCATACCCAGGTTTCGGCTTTGATCCTGGTTAGGGGCACATGGGGAGGCACCCCATAGATATTTCCCTTTTACATCAATGTTTCTTTCTTTCTCTCTCCTCTTCCCTTCCTCTCTCTCAAATCAATAAAAAACATATCCTCAGGTGAGGATCTTTAAAAAACCAATTGTATAAAACTAAAAACGTTAGTGTGAGAGGTGGTGTCTGCATTAACCTAAATCACTGGCCACAAGGAGACCATGGCTCTGACCTCCCACCGCCAGTTCTTTTGTGCGCGGCCCCTACTTTGCTCGTTCGTAGTGTTCTGTGGTGTCATGTGGCTTTCACAGGCATCACTTATGAATCACTTAGAAGTTAACCCCCCTCATGTTCCTTTCTCATTAGCCCCAGGTAATTACAGTGATACCACTTTGTGTCAATGTGACAGTGAATGCAAACACACACTTGGGCCCTGACATCAAACAACAGTCCCTTTTGATGGGATTAGGACTCAGTGATGGTGAACCTATGACACACGTGTCAGACACGCGAACTCATTTTTTTGGTTGATTTTTCTTTGTTAAATGGCATTTAAATATATAAAATAAATATTTAAAATATAAATCTTTGTTTTACTATGGTTGCAAATATCAAAAAAAATTCTATATGTGACATGACACCAGAGTTAAGTGAGGGTTTTTCAAAATGCTGACATGCTGAGCTCAAAAGGTTCGCCATCACTGGATTAGGTGATCATCAAGGTGACCCGGGATATGCTAATACTAAATTGTTAAAGCTGTCATTGAAATTGAAATAAATAGACTAAATTTTAGAATTATCTCAGTAAACTTTTAGGCCTACAGAGATATATAGATCTTGGTTTGAGAACATTGATGTGATCCTTAGGCCTGTGAGCTTTGCCCTCAGATAGTCTGGATTCGAATTTTTTAAAAATATATTTTTGTTGACTTCAGAGAGGAAGGGAGAGGGAGAGAGAGATAGAAACATCAATGATGAGTGAGAATCATTGATCCCCTGCCTCTTGCACGCCCCACACTGTGGATCAAGCCCACATCCTGGGCATGTGACCTGAATGGCAATCAAACCGTGACCTCCTGGTTCATAGGTCAACGCTCAACCACTGAGCCATGCAGGCTGGGCTGGGTTCAAATTTTGCATCCCCACGTGTGATACTGGAGGAGTCCACTCATTTAGTCATTCAACAAACACATAGTAATCACCTACAGCACTCTAGGTACTTTTCCAGGCACTGGGGCCATAACTGGGTACAAGACAAACAGGTCATGCCCTCTAGGCCTTACATTTTAAATCTAGTGAGCAAAGCACTTAAACTCCTCCCCACACTAAGCTTCTGTGTTTATAAAATGGATAATAATTGGACCTAACCAGAGGGTGGATGGAGGTCTAGATGAAATGACGCATGTTTAGGAGGTGTGCTGGGTTTTCCTGTTTATTCTCCTAGTTCCACCCCTCACTCTTCTCACCCTGCTCTGGGCTTCTGGTTGGACTCAGCTATGAGGCCTCTCCTGGTAGAGACCAGAGGATGGGGAAATGGGGATGGGGTACTTATGCCCCAGTCCTTTCCTGCTGGACTCTGGTAGGAGTGGCCAAAGCTCCTACCATGAGACCCTCTCCTACAGCTTCAGCCCTTCTAGAAAGTGCTCCCTGCCACATCTCACCATCCCATTACTCCTCCTCCCTATTCCATTCGAGCATCCACCAGTGTCCTGCTGGAGCCCTGCTCCCCAATCATACAGAAAGCGTGAATCTTGTGTCTGTGTGAGCGTGTAAAAACTAAAATATCATTTATCCATTGGAACTCATGATCCCAGTGAAAGCCAAAGAGTCTATTTCAAACAAATATACAAATTTGACCAAAGAAGAATGAGCAAGGCCTAAGTGATCTTTCTGCTGTAGCATCATCTCCATGTAGTCTTTTCTAGCAACATATTTACCCAAAATATAACTACTCAGATAATAAACTGCATACGGTGGTGTCCTAGATAATAAAACTAAAATTTAAAAGCATTTACAGAAAGCACAAATCTTATTACACAAAGTCAAATGTGCAAGAAGAGTCATGTAGTCTCTCTTTGTTGCATGAAATTAAATTTGCTTCCAATCTCCCCTTCCACTGGGTTGGCAGGATCTATGGTGGCAATCCTCTTCTCTAGGGTCTTTCTAGAATGTACAACCATCTTTTTTGGCCTCCAGCATCTCACTTCTGCTGCTGATTCCCTCCTTGTCCAAGTCCACGTGCAGGTCAGGCTCTGCACCAAACAGTGTCTCCTCTAAAGGGGCACCATTCACATCACAGACCCAAACTAAGGTTTATGGGAGTGTGTGTGTGGGCACGGAGACTGCAAGCCTGGAGCAGTGAGGGACACACAGCTGTGCACACACTTGGTGGACCGCACGCACACACGCACACACGCACACACACACACACTTGCTGGCACACAGGGCCATGCCCTACCCCAGCTTACTCCAGTGGTTTTTCCCCCCTTCCCCCCAGTCCTTGGCAGCCCCTTCCTATGTGTCTGTCCCTCTAAACCTGACGGAGTCTCTTCACCTACCAGCAGCCCCTACTCAGGTATACAGCGCATAAGTGAACAGGAGAGAGTCCTGCTATCTGAGCACACAGGCTGCTGCCCAGCAAAGGCTCAGGAAAGACTAACCAGGGAGAGGTGTTCCGACTGCACAGCAATGGTGTTAGTTCGCCGGGGCTGCCATAACAAAGTACCACAGACTGGGTGGCTTACACAACAGAACGGTTTTCTCCCAGTTCTAGAGGCTGGAAGTTCAAGATCAAAGCACTGGCAGGGGTTGCTCCCTCTGAGGTCTCTCTCCTTGGCTTGCAGATGGCCACCCCTTGCTGCTTCCTGTGGTCTCTCTTGCGTGTGGGCTCCTGTGGTCTCTTTGTGTGTCCAAAGTCCCTGTTCTCACAAGGACACCAGTCGGATCAGATTAGATCCCACTCTGTGGCCTCATTTTAATTTAATCATCTCTTTAAAGACCCTCTCCCCAAATGCAGTCCCATTCTGAGGTCCTGGGGGTTAGGGCTTCAACATATGAATTGGGTAAGGGGACACAATTCAGCCCATATCAGTAATATACTAGCTTAACAATAAATTGTTTCATGTGAGGAAGAGGAGTCCTTTTTCTAATTAGCATAAGAACACCAGATGGACTAGCGGTGGCCCAGCTGGTGGTCCCTTGAAGCTCAGTGATTCCAGGCTTCTGTGTCACACTTTGGGGCGGAAACCTAGGGCCTGAGTCCAGTCCCCCCCCCCACCCCCCCCCCCCCCCCCCCCCCCCCAGGGAACCAGGGAACCATTCCCCTCTCCGAGTCTTACCAGCAGCCCAGCTGCCAGAGAATGGGGTTTTGTTTCCACTACCAAAAGGACTTTCTGACCATTGTCCCCTTTTCAGTCTGGGGAGCTGGCCCATTCTCCCTCTCTCCTGCCTTTTCCTCCCTTCTCTCCTCTGCACAGTCTCCTCCAGGAGCTTAGTCTTTTTGTAAAAGACAAGCAGATACATGGTTTTCAGTCAACTTCAGCTTTGGGCTCTGCAACACCGACCTCTCCCTGCACAAGGACCCACAGCCACTTCTCTCTTAGATATGGGGGTGGAGAGAGGGAAAAAGCAATGAGGGGAAAAGTCAACTTCTCAATGAATTAACCTGCCAGATCCAGAAAGATGTTAGCATAGTGCCTGAGAGAGAGAGAGAGAGCTCAACAACGTGGACCACCATTGTTTTTATTAATGTGACAGGAGGCCCAATGCACGAAATTCATGCAAGAGTAGGCCTTCCTTCCCCCGGCTGCTGGCACCAGCTTCCCTCTGGCACCCTGGATCTGGGCTTCCTTCTGGCCACAGGCAGGCACCCGGGCCTAGGGCTTCCCTCGCAGCCCTGGCTTCGTCCGGAAAGTCATCCCGGAAGGATGTCCGGAAGGACATCTGGTCTAATTAGCATATTGCACTTTCATTATTATAGATTACTAGGGGCCCAGTGCACAGATTCGTGCACCTTGAAAGGAACTGTGGACCACGAGGCTGCAGTGGGCACAGAGGCGGGTCTTCACCCATCCTCGGCGCCCCCACCCTCCCCCTCCCACCGTGGACCCTGGTCCCAGGTCTGCTGGCAGCCTCGCTCCCCCCACCGCTGCTCCTATGCGCTGATGGCGCTGACCCCACTTGCACCCACTGATGATATGGAGCGATTGGGGCCAGTGCCAGCAGCGGGTGCAAGAAGGGCAGGCGTCATCAGCAGGTGCGAGCGGCGGCTACTGCCCTAATTGCCCCTCAGGAGCAGGGGTAGGTGGAGAAGCCCTCAGGGGCGATCAGGGCTGGCCTCTCGCACCTGCTGACGGCACCAAGCAATCTGGACTGGCACCAGGCACTGGCAATGGATGTGAGCAGCAGCTCTGGCACCGATAGCGGGTGCAAGTGGGGCCAGCACCAGCAGCAGGTGTGAGCGCCGGGTGAGACCATGGCCTGCAGGAACAAAAAATTTTCAGTAACCACCAGAGGCTTGCCCTGATGACAGCAACCAGCGCCCCACTTGGTCTGGTGACCCCACTCACCGGCTCCACTATCCTGCCATGGCCGATGCCCACCATGTTCCGTGCTCTGCCACATGCTGCCAATGCCTTCCATGTTCTGCGCATGCCCCCTGGTGGTCAGCACACGTCATAGTGACCGGTTGTTCGGTTGTTCGGTTGTTCCACTGTTCAGTCTATTTGCATGTTAGCATTTTATATATATAGATTGCTCTCATCACAACGGTGTATGAAGCAGCAACCACAGCCTGTGGTCTGAGGGAAGAGCACTGAGGAGCTGGTATCTAAAACAGTGCTGTCCAGTACAGCTTTCTGCCCTATCTGCACTGTCCATGAGGGCAGTCAGTAGCCACCTATCATCCCTGAGCACTTGATATGTGGCCAGTGCAAGTTGAAGTCTGAATAGCAACCCAGCAAGCTGCTACCCTGTGAGGCAGGGCAGATTTGTAAGATTTTGTAGCAGCAGACAATAGAGCACGTCTGAGAATTTTCTTTTCCAAATAATGTAACAATTCCCACTTTATTTCCTAGCCTTGCCCTGAGCCCCCTTTTGCTTCTGTATCCACTACAAACATGGGGACTGCACCCCTGCAGTTTCTACCAGCAAGCCCAGAAAAGCCAACAACAGCATCTGGAAGCCCCGGGGGGTTTCCATGTCGAAACCTTGACGTTCCCAGCTCATTCTGCACAGCAGGAACGTCAAGGGGTGACGCTGTCCTTTCATGCTTTCGGTTTGCAACACCCCCTTTCCCAAGCTTTATGTGGCATCTTAAGAAATATAGTGGAATCCAAATTACTTTGTTCTCATGCATTGCCGCCGACTTGCACACCACCTCTTAAGACCCTCTGAGAAGCTGCAGGACACGACTCACAGCCCGGCCTGGGAGCCTCACATTCCACACCCGCGTCCCAGCTGCCAAGGGCTATGAAAGTCCTTCGAGCACAATTAGGATTTTTTACTAGATGCCTTAATGGTGTGCCCACTGGAAATGTGTACCTTGGCACGGCTGGGCCTCCAGGCTCCCGTCACCTTCTCACTGCAACTGTAATTGGATGTCAGCCCCTGGAAAATGGGCACCTCTTATCATTACACTCGGCATGAATTGCCCCGTTCTGTGGAGGAGCAGGGCTTGCCTCAGACGCCTGCAGACATAACAGAGCGCTCTCCCGTGGCGGGCTGGAATTTTCCCTCTCCTCATCCTCTGTCCTTTCCAAATTATACAATTTCCTTGGAGCCACATGTTTTGAAAGTCTCTCATTCACACACCTTTGCAAATACTCTCAAGCAGAATGTGTGTGTTTGTGTGTGTGTTTTAAAGCTACACTTGGCAAATGCGTGGAGGTGAATGAATCTGATGGCCTCTCCCTGTGGGAAGTAGGCCTCTGACTCCCTGTCGCCTACAGGATATAGTACAATCTCATCCGTAGTAATAAACGAGGCCCTTTGTGGTCTGGGTCCTGCTTACGTTCACGGCCTCGTCTCCCTCCGTGATGTTTGCTCCAGCAATGCGGATCGGCCTATAGTTCCTCACATCAACCCTACTGCTCATCCCTGCATATCTCTGCCCATGCTATTCCCCTCCCCCAGAACGCCCCCTCATCGACCAGGGAACCTCCCTTCCCTGACACCTAGGCCAGCAGGCACCTCTCCTGGGAGCTCTTCTCTTCCTCTCTCAGAGTTACCCCCTCCCTCTGTGCTGCTTGGTGCTCTCCATCTTACGTATTTCTTGTGTGTCCTGTGCCTCTCTGTACTGCATTTTGTTTCCTAGCTCCTCTCTCTCTGCTATTGGGCTGTGAGATCACAGAGGGGTTAGTGGGTGTCTTGTTCCTCTGAACTTCCAGAACCAAGGATAATGCCCGGCTCATACCCGCCAATCACAGCCCATTGTGGAATTGAATGGAAACAAGTAGAAAAAAGCATCCGATGAGACAAGGTTGTGTATCTCCCACACTACATATTCTCTTCGAAACAGTTTTGTTGAATCGAATTGAATCTCCTTGGCTCTGGATACAATTTTCATCTGCACATTTAAAGAAAAAGGTGCAAATTACCTAAGAAATACTTTATGCCAAAGCTCAATAAATGAAATGAAGTGAGGAACCAGCAAGGGAGGAAATGAAGAAAAGTAAAAAGGTGTGGAAACATTTATTCCGGGCCTGTCCTCCAAAGGACCAGGTGAATCTGACTGTGTCTCTCCACCCACTTGAGCCCACCCTGGCCCAGCCCCACCAGCTCCCACTTGGACCTCTGTGGCAGCTCCTCTAATTGTTTCCTCCTGCCTCGTTATGGACCAGATATTTGTGTCTCCCCAAAAGCCATATGTTGAAACCCTCACCCAGGGTGATGGTGTTAGGTGGAGCTTTTGGGAAGTAATTAGTTTAGATGAGGTCATGAGGGTGGAGTCCCCATGATGGCATTAGTGCCTCTCGAAGGAGAGGAAAGCGCACAGCTCTCTTTCTCTCTCCCACGTGAGGACACAGCAAGAAGTGGCTGTCTGCAAGCCAGCAAGAGGGTCCCCCCCCAAAACTACATCTGATGTCACCTTGATCTTGAACTTCCCGGCCTTCAGAACTGTGAGAAATACACATCTCTCGTTTAAGCCACCCGCCTCTGGTATCTTGTTGTAGCAGTCCGAGCTGACTGAGACATGTGCCCCATCCTCCACTCCAATACAGAAGCTAGTGTCAGCTGTTACCAATACAGGCAGACCTTGCTTTATTGCGCTTTGCTTTATTGCACTTCATAGATTTGCATTGTTTTACAGATTGAAGCAAAAGGATTATGACTCTCTTTATTGCAACATTTGCTGTATTGTGGTGGTCTGGACCTGAACCCACAATATCTCTGAGGGATAGCTGTGTGAGTCAGATCCAGCCACTGGGCCTTAACTGCCTCCAACGAGTTCCATTCACACTTGAATATAACCCACACTCCTTTCCCCCGCCTACGAAGACCTTCCATGATCTGACTGCCACCTCCTCTCTAGAATTCTCTTTGCCCTCTCCCTCTTGTTCACATTCCAGCCACATGAACTTCTTACGGACCCCACAGGCTAAGCCTATGTGTGCTGCTGCCCAAATGGCATTCCTGCAGCCATTGGATGGCTGGCCTTTAAAAGAAAGACATCCTGCCCTAGCCGGTTTGGCTCAATGGATAGAGCATCAGCTCTCAGACTGCAGGGCTGAGGGTTTGATTCCTAGTCAAGAGCATGTACCTCGGTTGCAGGATCGATCCCCAGCCCTGGTTGGATTGTATGCAGGAGGCAACCAATCGATGTGTTTCTCTTACATCAATGTTTCTCTTTCTGTCTCTTACTCTCCCTTCCATTCTCTCTAAAAATCAATGAAGAAATATCCTCGGGTGAGGATTAACCAAAAAGAAAAGAAAAAGGAAGACATCCTGGCATTGAGACCTTCCCTGGCTTCTGTAGCTGTCACTCACAGTCACTTTCCATCATGTTGTCTGTTTTGTTTCCTTCATTGAAATTTTCAGGACCTGACATACCTTCTTGGTCATTTGCCGATTCATTCTCTGTCTTCCCCAATGAGGCTCCTTGGGGACAGGAGCCTCACCTGTTTTATTAGCTGCTCTATTCTTAGCTCCTACAAGAGAGCCTGGCCCAAGCAGTGCTCAGAAAGGACTGGTCATTGAAAGGCTAGTATGTGCCTGGCATTGTGCTAGACACTTCCACAGACAGTGTTTCACGTAATCACTTCCAGGAGGGTTTCTTTAATTAGCAGAGAATTGCCAATGATTTCCAGTGTTTTGACATACCTGGGTGAGTTCATTCATAAGTAGTTTCTTTGAAGTAGAAGTGAGTCAGAGAGTGTGACTTCAGACCCACCGTCCGTCCACATCAAAGTATTTATGGATGAAGGCAAGGGCAGCAAAATTAATGCGGCCTTAAAACGGAAGCTGCGGGGAGCTGCAACCTAGGGAGCTGTAACCAGTGACAGCGCCCCACCTGGTTCTGCAGCACGCTCCTCGTCACTCAGCTCTGATGCGCCCAGAAATAGTGCTAAGGTTTCTCCAGCATAAAGCTGGGTTAGTCCTACCAGCCCACCCCTTTGGACACAATTTCTAAAACACCAAGTGTCCCAGAAGCAACATTTAACATGAAGCTTAGGTTGTGCTGTCAGAGGGAATCACAGACTTGTCTTCAGCTTTGAGAAGAGCACCAGACTTGGAATCGAACACCTGGGTTGGAGTCCAGATCCTAGCGCTTAGGCCCTGGGTGACTTCGGGCAGGTCACTTAATCTCACCTGATCTGTTTTCTCCTGTGTAAAGGTTAGGCTTGCTCCATCCACCTCAGAAGTGTGTTCTAAGGGTCAGAGTTAGAATGGCTCTCTGCAGGAAAGTGTAACACTGGGAGTCCCCTGCATGGTAGTTTGTTACTGTAACTATTATCAAGATCCACTCCCTAAAGGTATCAGAGAATGATAGATTATTAGAAATTATGAATTCAAACTCTTTCGTATGATATATGTTTATATGTTACATGGCTTATAGAAACAACATGTTTTTTATTGTTTCCCATTCATTTGAGAAGAGAACACTAATACACATATGAAAAGCTAACCGTAGAATAAAGAACCAAATGAGCACTTTGGACAAAATGCTGTGGAAGTTTGGGGTGGTGCTGCGGGTACTGAAATAGCCTCCTGCCCCCTAAGGCTCTCTCCTCCTCAACCTACCCGATGTACTGGCAACTGAGGTATTTCTCTAACAAAAGGTAGTTTATTTATTTTTGAGGAGTGGGGGTAATAAATTTTTTTTTTCCAATTATACTTTATGTTTAATGTTATCATGTATTAATTTCAGGTGTACAGAATAGTGGTTAGACAATCATATACTTTACAAAGTATTACCCCTGATATTTCCAGTACCCAACAGACACCACACATCATTATTACAGTATTACTGACTGTATTTTCTATGTGTACTTCACATCCCCATGACCAGTTTCACCCAGTCACCCAGTGCCCCTCCCCTTCGGAACCATCAGTCTGTTCTCTGTATCTATGAGTCTGTTTCTGTTTTGTTTGTTCGTTTATATTGTTCTTTAGATTCCACATATAAGTGAGTTCACATGGTATTTGTCTTTCTCTGACTGACTTATTTCACTTAGCATAATATCCTCTAGGTCTATCCAAACTATCGCAAATGTAAGATTTTGTTCTTTTTTTATGGCTGAGTAATATTCCATTATATATATATATATATATATATATATATATATATATATGCTCAATGTCATTAATCCCTAGGGAAATGCAAATTAAAATCACAATGGGATATCACTTCACATCTGCGAGAGTGGCTACCATAATAAATCAATAAACAAGTGTTGGTGAGGATGTGGAGAAAAGGGAATCCTGGTGCACTGTTGGTAGGAGTGTAAGTTGGCACAGCCACTATGCAAAACAGTATGGATGGCCCTCAAAAAATTAAATGTGGAACTGTTTTATGACCCAGCAATTCCACTTCTGGATATATATTCAAAGAAACCTGAAACACTAATTGGAAAGAATTTATGCTCTATATTCATTGCAGCATTTTTACAATAGCCAAACTATGGAAGCAACTCAAGTGCCCATGAATAGACGGGTGGATAAAAATGGCAGTTTAATCAGGTGGTTACAGATGCAGCCTTTGGGCCCAAACTGCTTGGGTTCTAATCCCAGCTATGCTACCTAACTAGGCTCTCTGTAAAATTGGGGAAGTATCAGTATCTTCTTCCTCTTAGGGTTGCTTTGCAGATGAAATGAGTTATGTAAAACTACTTAGCATCCTGCGATCCTGTCAGGCATTTTATAACTACTTGCTTAAATTAAATTGCTCTCTGACCCTATCGCTGGCCTAAGCAAAACTTTCTCACTGGGTCTCATTTCTACCAAACAAGGCCCCACCCATAGCAGGTTGTCAAGTCCTCCATCTCAGCCACTTTGTCTGTGCTCTTCTTGTCTTCAGAGTGTGACTCCTCTTCCCAGAGTTGGAAGTACCCTCCCTTGTCTCTGAACTCCTACAGAATCTTGTCTCTGTCTACGGCCTTTCCATTCTAGTTTTTGAGGTCACTTTATCTTCCACTGCTAGACCATGAACTCTTGGATGGCAAGGATTATGATTTATTTGACTTGTATACTTTATAAGATCCCAAATTGGCCCTTTGACCATAATAGGTACTTAGTAAATGTTTGGTGAATGAATGAATAGCAGATGTGGTCAGAGGGTGGCATCACAGAAATGAGAGTTGAACTGTGTCTTGAAGGGAGAACAGGCTTTAGAACGTGATTATTTTGATTGTAGTGTAGTGATTGAGAGTCTGAACCACCTGGGTTTAAATCCTGATTTTTAACGTTTGCTAACTCTGGGAAAATCGCCTCACGTCTTTGTCCTCGGTTGTCTCACCCATTGAACAAGGGTAATAAACATACTTTCTCCATGGTCTTATAGTGTGAGGATTATACAAACTTAGTGGCATCCCTTGCACACAGTAGTGCTCAGTGAACCACAGCCGTGATTACTATTATCATAAAAGTAATAAATGCTTCTTGTAAGAGGCCCAGCAATACAGTAAAAAGTGGAGTCTTACCCCACAGACATAGCCACTGCTATTCCACTCATTCATTTTTATAAATGAGGACGCTGAGACCCGAAGAGGTTAAATAACTTGCCCCAAGGTCACCAAGGATTAGAAGTCAGGCAGTGAGTCTCCAGAGATGGGAATGATCATTAGGGCAACTGGTAGAAGACACATTCTGGAATGTTCCCCTCCTCCACCTGCACACCCCTAGCTACCATAATGGATCACAAAAATCTGTCTTTTAATAAAAAAAATTTACCCCCCAATCCATGCTCCATTAATTCAGCCAGAATTCAATCCAGAGAAATGCTACCACAATAAAAGCTCATGGAGCCAGCAGGTCCTGTAATGGCCTAGATCTGAGAGTCTTACATAGAAATCAGTCATGCTGTCGCTGTGGTTGAGGGCCCGCTTTGATTTTGCTAACGAGTCTGCTTTCATGGTCGCTCCTAATCCCTTGATGTTTGCTCCTCTCCTTTTTTATTTTGACTCCGAAGACTTTAATAATTTCACCATGAAAAATGGCCTTTCATTGTGCATTTCTTCCCGCCAGGTAGTGGTAGCCTTTGAAACACACACTAACATTTCTCTTTACCTTTAAGTCCAGTTAATGCTCACTAGACTTGATCTGGGCAGGGTGAGTGATGGTGCTCATGCTTGCACTTTTGTAGTCACTTTCCTCTGAGACCTGTGGAAGGCTTTATAAACATTAGCTAAGCCTCAAGCACCTCGGTGATGCAGGGAAAGGCTAGGGGGAAGAAGAAGATGCTCCATATGCTAGGTGTGTGGCATACACCAGAAGTGATACTTCCACTTTATGTTTTCCATTTTGATCTCTTCAGTGTAGACGCAACCAGAGAACTGCACTGAAGACATATTGGTATCCCTGCACCCTTTCTTCTCTCGTTTAAAACCTCAGCTGTGGCACTTGCCCCTCCGGCCCATTCTGTGGCCCTCTGGATCCTACCTCTGGACCACACGGAAGCCTCTATGCAGGGTCTGGATCCACCCTACCACCCTTCCCTAATGCGGAGGAGGGCAGGCTTGTCCCCAGGATTTCTAACCACAGTCACATGGGTGGAAAGAGAGTGGAGAAGGGACTGCATGTTGATGAGAAGGGATCCAAACCAGCCTTCGGACCAACCTTGTTCTGTTAATATGATACCTTGACTCATCCAAGGCAGAACCTCCACCTTCTTGTACTCACAGGGTGGCCCTGTGGACTCCATTGATCCGTGACTCACTTCATCTTAGGGAAATGGGGTGGAGGGGGGTGAGGGCCTTAGAGGCTGTAGAACCTCTAGGTGTGTGATTGATGTGCCATGAGAAGGAGGATGGCTGGGGTGTTAGAACTGACACCCCGGTGAAGTGGAGAGATGAAAGCTGATAGAATCCCGGCCAGGGAGCTGGGGAGTTCAGGGCTCTGTGGCAAGGGGGATGAGAACCTGGAAAACCAGGCAATTACACAAGATTGAGGTCAAGGTCAAGGTCATGTCAGAGGCTAGAAATGCAACACAAGGTAGAATAACCCAAATAGACCCCCGGAACAGGCTCTGGGGAAACAGTTCAAAGTTGTTGAACATGGAAGAGCAATGTGGTTCGCTTGAGAAAGCCAGAGAGGACTTGGGTGGAGGTGGATCTTGACCACTGTTTTTGGTCAGGGAAAAATCTGAAGCTGGTTCTATTCACAAGGGACTTTCCTCCCATAGCACTTCCTTGTCAAGTGCCTATGGCAGTGATGGCGAACCTTTTGAGCTCAGAGTGTCAGCATTTTGAAAAACCCTAACTTAACTCTGGTGCCGTGTCACATACAGAAATTTTTTGATATTTGCAACCATAGTAAAACAAAGACTTATATTTTTGATATTTATTTTATATGTTTAAATGCCATTTAACAAAGAAAAATCAACCAAAAAAATGAGTTTGCGTGTCACCTCTGACACGCGTGCCATAGGTTCGCCATCACTGGCCTAAGGACACCACCTTCCTTCTTGGAGGCTTACTAGTGCCCTGGGAAATTGTTTGGTGGTTTGATCACAGTGGGTAAGTTCAGCTGTGACAACATAGCCAAGGCTGGGGGCATAGTCAGTTGTTATTCCCAGCTAAATAGACAATGAGATGTCCTTCTTGGATGCCAGAGGACAAGTCAACTAGTGTAGCCCTGGGCATGGGTGATACAGCGTCATGTGAGTGGGTAATGGATGGTCTGAAGGGCCTGTTTCTGCTCATGCTCTGTAGCCCCTTCAGATCTGGCCCTTGTGGCTCGGACCTCACCCATCATTCTCTCTACTCTGGTTCTCCTGAATTCTTGAAGCTCATTTAGCTGGGCTGGTGAGAAATTTTGTTCTCACTTGTGATACTTCTGCCAAATGTTTGATCCTTTCTGTGGGTCTTTTTCCATTTCCTTAATGGCCTAAGCTTTTGGATTAAAAAATCAGGAAGAGTCTTTTCCAGGCTCTTTTTTTCCACGGTAACATCCTTTCTCTGAGGCAGTGCGTACAGAAGAGCCCAACTGCTTCAAATGGAATAGGGACACGAGGGAAACGCCAAGAAGAGAAAGGAAATATTGGGATTACGGGAACGCACTGGTTAATACAATACAAGGATGTGAATATCTTTCTCCCATAAATCTAATGCTGTAGAGACTGGTCACAAGGTGGTTGTCTCACTTGGGTGCAAAAACGGTCTGGGGTGACTCTGGGCAGACCTGCTGGACTTCTGTATCTGAAACATCAGTTGGGTGCCCCAGGATGAGCACAGAGGGTCTGGCTCCCACCAAACACAGCCACGGGAGTGGAGGAGCAGGCAGGTCTGGGAGCAGCAGCTGCCCCGTGGGCCACCAAGGACCCATAGGAAGAGGGAATCTGGAGAGTTTCTCCCTCAAAAATCCTCACGTAGCAGAAGAGCCACAAACAGCTACCAGGTAAGCAGTGGGTATGAGGAGCTGGATCTTCTCTAACAAGACTGGGTGGGGACAGAGCCTCTGACAGAGGCAGGGCCCTGGATGGAAGACGGTGTAGCCTGGGAAAACCAAGACCCCACTAGAGCAGAACCCAATTGCTTTTTTCCTGGTTCCTGTGCTCTGGTGGGTAGTTAAAAATGGGTTGTTTTCTGATTCCATCCAGTAGCTGAGGTTCTGCGTCTAAGCTCCAAGGTGAAGAGTTGACGTTGGAAGGAAAGCTCCTTCCGTTTGTGGATGATTGCCGTTTATACAATTCCTATGTTTAAACTTTATCCGTAGGCAGGAAAACAACCAATTTCCTCAGAATATAATGATCTGAGGTTGAGTTCATGTAAAATGAAGGATCTAGGTGGACCGTGACTCTTGTCCAAGTGGACTAAATAGGCTGAACTGATTTAAGTGGAAAATACTGGGTCAACCACAAACACACCATGATTCTTGAGAAACGGACTTAACCTTCCATGTGGAGTCTGCCTTGTCCACCAGCCACATACCCTCTCGGGCAGCTGTTAACATGAACCCTTCGATTTTATGTGAGAGTCTGTGTGAAGGATTTTCATTCTGAGCGTCTGCCGTCGACAGCACACACACACACACGCACACGCACACGCACCACACGTGTGCGTGCATTTGGAGTCAGTCAGAGTCCACAGCCTGAAAAGGGGTGAATGAGAAAATAAATCTGAGCTCCTGGGATGCAGTTTACAGCAGTCACCAATCCCAAAGCTCTTCACTTAACTTTGATTTATGGCCAACTTTGAAAGATGTCATTTGTTGTAAACGCAGAACACATTCGTTTCGGGGGTGAGCGGAAATGTCCCCAACTTCTGGTGGTGGCGGATACATCTGAAAAATGGAATCGAATCAGTTTTGCTCCCCAGGGGGACAGGTAGAGGATTCCTGTTTCCTGCCAATTCAGTTGGAAACAATGAGGAGAGAGAAAAAAAGCGCGGAGCCCTCCCTTCTCTCTCTGGCCTTAGACGTGAACTCTTGATAAGATCCCGGAAAACAAGCAGCGTTTTCACCGGCCGCTTGCCCTCTTCAGCTGAGAAAACAGCACGAGCCCGAACTCGGAACCGGGGCCACCTCTATTGTGAGTGTGGCCAGGCTGACTTCTCGTCGCCAACCAGCAAATCACAAAATGACTGAGATAAGGAATATAATAACATGTTCACACGAACCTTACATTCTTACCTCTTCTATAGGAAAGGATATCCCTGCAGGAAGGAGGAAGGTGGGGCCCCGCCCGTGTCCCACAGCAGGGCTGGGACCGCATTGTCCGGGCCTTTTGTAGGGACACAGGAAGAGGGTCCGGAAGTTTCTACAGGAAAACAGAGAAAAGTTCAAACATAAACAGCATCCAAAAAAATTTACCAACAGTGAACTCGACTTCCTCTCTGGGCCTCCATGCGTCCCTGGACCTCTGGGCTGGCAGATTGTAATCTTGGGACTGGGTTCACCTTGGTAACCTCCAGCCTGGGTGATTGTGCCGTGTCTCTCCTTAATAAGTTAAAAGGCTGTGTTTTCTATGGCATCGGAGACACAAACAACCTCGTCCCAGAGACTGTATCCTGGCCTGGCTCGAGTCCGTCTGTCTTTTCCATTTGTCATTTCTGGGGAGGGTCCGGCTTCCCTGAAGCCCCGGGCGGGACAGGGCGGCTCCCTTTCGGGAGGCTCTGAACAAAAGCTGAACGTGGCTGAATGGCCCTTCCTGTCACAAGGCAAGGGCTTGGGTTGGGCTCTCCCCCCCCCCCCCCCCCCCCCCCGTTTGAGCCAGAGGTGTACCTTGAGAAGCTCACTTGCAAGGAACGGTGAGAAGAACTGTGTCCCTCCTGCTCCAGTGAGGGCTGGACTTTCCCTCCCACCTCCCTGCACCCTCCACCCCCCAGGCCACAGAATCTCTGCTGCCACAGGGCTCTCTGGTCTTAGGGCTGAGTTATGAACACCACAGCTCTAACAGGGAGAAGCAATCCCATGGTGAAGTCCGAAGGCAGATGAAAACAGAGAGCGGCTTGGGGGGACCCTTCCCCCTCTTCCTAGTCCTTGTGCGTGAAACCCACGGCTCCCCTTCGCCTCCGGCGGCAGGGATGGGCCACAAAGAACAATGGGAAAATGTCACCAGCTCCCCGATGGGGACTCAGGGACGGGGGTCTTCTCAAGGGCAGCCTCTGAAGTGAAAGGAGTTGCTCCCCACTTTTCCCACTGATGCAAACAGCCCTCCACCCTGGCGGGGGATTGTGGAAGCCGCTTCCAAAGGGCTCTAATGGGGCCGCCAGACGCTGAAGGGAGCGTCCTTACTTCCCAGACTGGCCAGTCGCACACTGCAGGAGCAATGATTCCAGCGAACAGACAGACTTCCTAGAAGATGCCATTATGGGAAACCAAATCACTCCCTACCACCCCCCCCAAAATAGCTCTTAAGTCCAAGGATCTTTCAGAGCCCATCAGAGGAGAGAGTTCTGAGTGGACTGCTGGAGCTTTTTAGGTGATATCTTTTTCTGAATTGCTTTTTCCAGAACAAATGACTTCCATTATGTTCAGCCAGGGACCAATTCTTCACTCAAGTATGTAAAGCAAAATAGGGCTTGTGCTCCGGATGTGTTACTCACAGCAGAAACCTTTACTGACGGCCGCCCCAGACCGGTGATTGAAGTGTGTTATATAAAGGCCCGGGTCCAAGTGAGAGGGTGAACTTGACCTCTGGAACGAGTCTCAAACGCTGGTTAAGATGTATTCAGAGTGCTATGTCACACGTAAGGGACACTGGAATTTTCAGAAAACAGCTGACGAGAGAACCCGTTCACACAACACACATTGATGGAGCAGCTGTTGCCTACACCCTCCCATTCGTTTATTCCTGTAATTATTCATTTATACAGGGGTGGGCGAACGTAGGTTTACACTTGTTCCTATGGAAAATAAAACAATAATTAATAAATAATAATACAAGAGTAAACTCTGTGTTTCCATACTCACGACTGTAAGCCACCCCATCTAATAAGGTGCCAGACATGGGGTTACATTTTATGGACAATCGAGGTGGTTGTCAATACATTTCAAGGTCTTGAAAACCTTGCTGGACACTCTGCTGGAGAGCCCCATCCCTGGGCCAGGTGTGAATCCTGTCCAGCGGTTCTCAACCTTCCTAATGCCGTGACCCTTTAATCCAGTTCCTCATGTAGTGGTGACCCCCAACCATAAAATTATTTTCGTTGCTACTTCATAACTGTAATTTTGCTACTGTTATGAATCATAATGTAAATATCTGATATGCAGGATGTATTTTCATTGTTTGGGACCCACAGGTTGAGAACCGCTGCTAGTCACTTGCTGCATTTCAATGTGTTAGTCACCCCCACAGCTGTTGCTAACACAGCCCTGAATACAATGACGAACTAGAATAAGCATGTCAAACTCGTGGCCCGAATGCCTTGTTTATTTGGTCCGTGTTAGCCTTTGAGTTTGACATACTTGCACTAGAAGCCAACAGTCTAGGGCCCGCTGCTCTAAATTAGGTGTTTCTCACAGAGAGACAAGATGTAAGGGCTTTGAGTCTCAAGCTGACCTGAGCCTAAAGGCCTGCATAGATCCCAGGATGTTCTTGGTTCCCACTGAAGGGAAACAGCAGGAGGCAGGAAGGACCCTCTGATCAAGGCTGGGTGTGAGATGGGGCTGGGACACACTTGTGTTCAGGATGATGAACCAGGTCAGGGACTGCCTGGGCTCTGGGTGCTCTGTCTCCCACCTGGCCCAGGGCGGGTGTAGCTGCCTGTGGAAAAGGGCCTGACACACTCTGAGACCAGCAGGTGCCTGAGCAGGGGGTGTTGGGTGAGCAGGATCACTCTGTTCTGAGCTCCCACCTCAATGCTGGGGCTTCTTGTCACATATTGAGATCCTGTTTAGGCCTGTCCCCAGGTAGACTCCAGGACCTTGACTCCCAACTTTTCTTCCCTTCTCTACCTTCCCAGAAACTGAATTCTGAATCTTTGATCCCTGCCGGCCAACTCCTGGTTAGCAGACACCCAGCTCGGTCTCCCCTGGACCCTAATGTTTTGTGTCTGCCTTCTCCCCAATCTTCATTCATTCATTCATCATTCAAACATTCATTCACTAACTATGGATTGAGCACCTGTCATGGCCAGGCACTCTGCAGGTGCTGGGGATATAACAGTGACCAAGAAGGACATGCCCCTGCCCTTAGGGGGCTAGTAATTTGGCCAAATAACAGAAAGGTAACAAATTGTTCTTGAAATTTCTTCTTAAATAATCATGTTTAAATATAATACTTTAGAAGCTGGTGTTCTAGATTGGGATGTTTTTTCCCCCCATTTTTTTAATTGTCCAAATTATTTATAATATTATGTGCTTGTTATATTCTAATTTTATTAATAATTATATCTAATTGTGCTATTATAATTTTATTAGTATTGTTTATATATTTAATTGTTAAAAAAACTTTGAACATATATAGTTAGAAATCCATAGGCCTTGAATAGCAACCCCATCGACCAGATTAAGGCTTCCTGAGGATGAGAGAGGTTCAAGGCACGGTCTACTCCCGGTAGTGGTGGTGGGGGGGGTGGGGGGGGGGCCTAACTTAATACTCACAGTAGCATTTCTAGAGGAGGCTTGCCCTGTTTCAGGCACCATGCTAAGCATTTTGTATGGATTCTCTCATGTATCACAACCCAAGAGTTAGTTACAATATTATCCTCAATTCACAGATAAGGAAACTTAGACTCGGTGAGGTTAAATAACATGTTTTAGGGGGAAAAATACCTTTTCATGTTTGAATCTGCAACTTATTTGGCTTTGCTATACCTAAGTGCAAAGGTGGTAAACAAAATATTTAACGGGCATGGCACGGGCACTAACCAATCAGAAGAGATGCCAGGCTGTGGAGCAGAGGCAGGTCTCAGGGCAGGGGCCACTGGAGGCGGGGCAGGGAAGACAGAGGGGCCGGGATAGCCAAGTCATGGATGGGGTTGGCTAGGATAGCATCTGTTCATGGGCCATTAAGGGGGTGCTTGAATATGCCAACAACTCAGACAGCCGTACCTGTAGAGCCCTGTCCAGGTGAAATGGACAAGTCCCCCCTCCTGTGGGTCACGGAGTGACTGCTGAGGCAGTTGTGTTCATCAGCAAATTGGAGAGTTACTAAGGGTCAGGTTGACTTTTACAAAGTCTTAGTGTAAGGGGATACGCGGAGATGGTGAGCATAGTTTTATATAAGCTTTTAGGTTACCGAAAGCTTTCTTTCCCGATTCTAGACCACGGTACCCAAATCAGAAGTCTATGGGCCTAATTCAGCCTGCAGATGTTTTATTTAAACCCTACAGTGATTTCTCACTTTAAACAGCAAAAGCTAACATTTCTGTAGCACTCTAGGTAGAGGCATGTATATGCTTTCCATATGTTAACTCAATCTACATCAAACCTGCGAGGTAGGTACTATTTTTACCATACCCATTTTACAGATAAAGAAACTAAGGCACAGACAGGTTGAGTAACTTGCCTAGAGTGGCACAGTTAATTAATAAGTGGCAGAAGTGGAATTTGAACAGCAGCCGTCTGACTCCAGAGTACAAGTTGTTGATCGCTATGCCCCTCTGCCTGCCTGGTATGTCTGAATTCTGTGCCGACATTTGAAAATCAAGAGCGGTAAGATAAAGATCCAGACTTACAGCTTGTCAGATTGGAAATCAGCAGTTACTAGTAATACAGCCCCAAGTTTACGCTCCCTCGACGAGGGGATGCGTTTCCCCAGGTCCCACCATTCCCCGCTGCCTTCCAACACGGAGGCTGACAGCCATTGTCCGTTTGTCATCAGACTAGCACTGTTGTTTCCTTACGCATGGCCCTCTTCACTCATTTGTGACCTGCCTGGCCCCTGTAGACATTTGTGACCCTCAATTAGACTCCTCCTAAAGACAGGATGCCCACCCTGGCTGTGTGCTCAGCGGTTAGATCATCAACTCACACACCGAGGGGTTTCAGGTTCCATTCCCGGTCAAGGGCATGTACCTGGGTTGCAATTTCAATCCCTGGCCCTGCTGTGGGGCCATGTGGGAAGCAACCAATTGATGTGTCTCTCTCACACTGATCTTTCGATCTTTCTCTCTTTCTCTCTCCCTCCCTTCCACCTGTCTGTGGGGTGAGGCTGCAGTGTTTTGGCCAGGTTCAAGCCTCGGACTAATGAAAGGACAGGTTCCTCTCATTGCCACGTGCAAGTCCCAGCTGGAGGGCGGGGCCCTCCCAGCACAATCGTAGCCAACGGCTGTGGTTGTAAGCTTGAACCTATGGTCTGAACACGTGGCCCCATGTGCCTTGTGATAGAGTTCAGGTACATGTAGTTGAGTAGGGTTGGAACTCACGAGAATGCTGTAAACAACGTGATCTCGCCCCTACTTTGCCTCGTGGCATCTGCTATAAAATAAAGACATGGCTTGTGGGCGCTGGCGCTGTCTCCTCATCAGGGAGCAGCATCCCACCGAGACCCAGCTTTCATTCTCTTATCTGTCTTTCCTTAATCCTTTCACCGCCCCCCCCCCCCGCCCCCCACTCAGTTTACCTTTGGCCACAACACTCTCTAAAAAGCAACGGAGAAAATATTCTGGGGTGAGGAATAATAACAACAAAATAATAATAATAAACACAAGATACCCTTTTGCTATAACACATATATTAGGACATGCAGAAGTGTGTGAGGAGCTCCCTTCTCTTGTGAATTGATAGCAGTGAGGAGAGAAACAAAGCAGTGATGGGCAAGTTCAAAGCAACTCCTGGAGAAAGCTTGTCACATTGGGAAGAAAATCCTTGATCTCCTCAACCCAAATCATGTTAAGACCTAAATTTTCAAAGTAAAAGCAAAGCAAAACAATCTGATTACTAAGCTAAATTCCCTACACCTACAAATAAATTTCTATAAAAGTCCAATGTTATAAAAACCATTACTATAAATCAATATAATTATCTTTTAAAACTCATCTATTGGAATTTTCACATACAGATGCAAGCCATCACCTTCTAGGGGCCCCCCTGGAAGATACGCACTTTTTCCCATGATGCCTCTGCAAGAAACATTTTGGGACTCCTGGTGGGGGGCTGATCTTCAAAGCAATTTATAAGCCATGGAGTAAAAGTCAATCTTCTTATTTTATATTCACGTCTTGTATTTGATCCAAAATATTAACATCCACCTTTTCACCAATATTCAAATAATACTCTTGTTCCAAATTAAAATCCATTAAAGGATGAATATATGTTCATACTGAGAATAAAATAATTAGCGACAGTGTTCGGAGGCAATTCCATAGGTGTATTAGTGACAGGGACATCATGGACATAGAACATAGCCTCTCAACTTGACCCCCTTAAGTGGGCCATTATTTTAAAATATATATATTTGTATTGATTTCAAAGAGAAAGGGCAAGGGAGAGAGAGATAGAAACATCAATGATGAGAGAGAAACATTGATCGGCTGCCTCCTGCACACCCCACACTGGGGATCAAGCTTGAAATCCGGGCATGTGCCCTGAACGGAAATCTAACCGTGACCTCCTGGTTCATAGGTTGACACTCAACCACTGAGCCACACCCGCCAGGCAGGCCATTATTTTTTTAAATATATGTTGATGTGTTTGTTTAAGGAATCAGATAAGAGAAAAGTAAATATCTATCTTTTAATGTGTATATATGGTTACAAATAGAAAGCATGTACACGGAAGCATATACACAGAATAAATGATCATCATTTCTGGGTAGCACGATTACACATGATTTTTATTTTCTTTATTACTATCCATTCAAAAGAACTCAGTGCTGATAGCAGTATGTTAAATGTTAGAAATGCAGTGTACAGAGTTCTTTATAGCTTTGTATTCCAGTGAGAATGTATGTTTTTATAATGATAGATCACAGCCGACTGGGCTCTGCCTTCTGCTTGAAACACAAAGGAAATTCTCTCTCGGGCATCCCCTAAGCCGGGGGCGGGGCAGCCACAGTGGAGTGGAAATGGTGTCCGGTGGGTTTCTGTGGAATGGGACTGAGGTTGCTCCCCACTTCCTCTTGTCCTGTGTGTGGCATCCAGAGGATATACAAGTTCCTCAGGATGCACTCTGAGACAGCTGAGCATGCCAGCTTGTGAGCCTGTCCCAGCAAGCTAGGAGATGGCCTTGTTGCCATGGCTGGAGGGTGGAGCTGATCCTCCGAAATCCCAGACAGGGAGGCAGTGCAGCTGCAGGTGTCGTGGGGTCCCTGAGGCCAGCAGGGGCTGAGTTGGGTGTGAAGGCAGGAGGAGATCCCTGGGCCCTCCCAGAGCAGGGCCTGGGCAAGGCCAGTGTCCCAGGCCCAGGGTCCGAGGCCAGGTGGGAGGGGGCCTCCTCGGTGCAGGGCAACACGCCTGGGCCCGGCCCAATGCCTGAGGATCCCTGAGCCACCCTCCCTGCAGCCAGACACACCTCCGGAAGGAGGACTGCGGGAAAGTGCTTGAGATGGAAGGAAGCAATCCTGGTAGGAAGTTTCAACGGTGCATTAACGGGTTATTTGGGGGGAAATAGCTTGTTTTAAACTGGAAAAGGCTGTTGCCTTCCACTGGCAAGTTTAAAGGTTGGTTTTTACCCCCACCATCAGCAAGAGAGGGAGCAGATGAAACCAGTTACCAAAAAATTTAAAGTACTGTTGTAAACACCTGAGCGGTAGTGTATCTTTCCACTCTGCTGGGCAAGTATGTAATTATAATCGTTGCGAGTCCTGTGAGGAAACAGCCCCTAGTGCCTGGAGTGCGCTTAATCAGGGCACCCAACACACACAACACAGACTGGCAGGCGGCCCTCGGGAACAGCCTCCAGGAGGAAGTGATGGGACAGCAGAGGGTTGGAGGAGGGACCAGGTGAGCTGGGGAGAGCACAGGGCCCGGGAGAAGGAGGCTGGTCCTCTGGAGGACCCACAAGGTGGGTGGACAGGTGGGCTGAGGCCAGTCTAAGAATAAGTCAAGATAGGGACAGCAGGCACAAGAAGTCAATGTGGGCATCCACAGCTAAGACAGCAGAGACCACAACAGCTGCCGCCCGTACCTGCCAAATCCTATGAGCTTTCAGGGATTCCTGTGCCCTGCCAATCTCTCCAAACTTCTGAAGGGCTGGCACAGAACATGGCTCCCCTTCTAGAGGGGCTGAGCCAGAAGCAAAGGGGCCAAGGAGACCGTGAGAGACAAGAGGATGCGGGCTCCTGGCCAACTCTGGGTATGTCTCATCCACCATGTGTGGATTTCTCCTGGTGGCATCACCGAGAACTCTCCTGGCCGGTGTGATGGTCCGGAACGACAGCAAGAGCAGACAGAATCGAGCCGCCTTCCTCTCCGCGGCCAGCATCTGCTCTAAGCCACCAGCACACTTGCCTGAGACCATTGCAACGATCCCATTATGGTCTTTCTGCTCTCACTCCACTCTCTCTTTTTAGAGCTGTTTTTACACAAGAAAAAAAGACATGTCTCTTCTTCGAGGGCTCCCCATTTTGCTTTTAACAAAATCAAGAGACCTCCCATGCCTGCAGGACTGCAAGTGACCTGGCCCCAGCTCACCTCTCCAATGTCATCCTGTCCCAAGTGGTCATTCCACCCACGTACATTCCCTCCTGTTGGTGTCTAGCTGTGTCCATTCTTTCTCTGCATCAGGGCTGTTGTCCTTCCCGTTTTCCCCCGGACCTCTTTGTGTCTTCTGTCTAAAATGGCACCCCTCCTACTCACATTCTATCTTATCACTCTGCTTACTCCTTTTATAGCACTTACCAATCTGATGTTTCTTTGCTTGTTTATTGTCCATGACCTTCACTAGAATATTCCTTGAGGGCAGGGTGTTTACCTGGAATAATGCCTGGCCCAAAGGAGGCACTCAATTAATACTTGTTAAATAAGTGCATGAATACACAAATGAATGAATGAATGGATGAATGAATGAACCTTTGGTGGGTCTTAGTAATGGAATGACCCTGGACCACAAACGTTTTCATTATAGGATTGGTACTGGAGAGTGTTGATGGACAGAAGACAAAAAGGGAGGTGGGAGAATCTGAAAATAGATTGTTTGCCCATGATCTTGTGACTGAGGCAGGTGCACTCAGCTAATCTTAATAGAAACACTAAAAGAAGTGTTATCTCACTAAAAAGCACTGCTTTTGACTGGGGAAGTTAAAAAGTTTTCTAGATACAGATTGACTTTAACAGCTCAATAAACAGTATTTGGGCATTTACTGCCAGGCAAAACACAGAGCATGTAGAGATGAACAAGGCTAATTACAAGTTGAGAAGTAGGAGAGCAGCCGGGAGGAAATCTGAGAATAGTTCCCAGGAAGAAGTGACTGGCTCCACCTGAGGAGGGTGGGAAGGAGCTGGCCGGGAACTGTGCCCTGAAGGTAAGCAGGGCTATTAGCTGCTGAAAAGGCTGGGGGAGATGAAGGCAGAAATAAAAATATCAGCAAGGAGGTGTGAATGGCCAAGGTGTGATGCTGGATAAGTTGGTGATGATGTCCTGACGGTACAGTAACTGCCAAGCTTGGAATCCTTGGCAGGTGTGAGCCACCGAGTGCAGGTAAAGCATGTCACATCAGAGGGAAGAAGGCAAGATCCAAACTCTGGGTGGAGCCAGCAGTGACCGCTGGAGCAGAAGGTATGGACAAGAGGGGGGGTTCTGTGGAAAATAACGTCACACGATGGTCGGATCATAAATTCCGGAATGGGCAGGTCATGGTGGATAGTCACACCCCAAGCCCATAACTCCTCTAGTGAGGGGTTTTGAAGCAAGCTTTGACCATTGCATCTAAGTTGATAGACCCTCAAGATGTCAGAAGTAATATCCCTCAAAGGCTTAACCCCTTGTTAACTATCCTGTAATCCAATACTTACTTCCTCCCACCTCCATGTAATCTTCCTTAGGTTCCTTCTTTAGTTTCAAATGCATAAAAGAAGCTGCAAAACTGTGATTCTCAGGAGCATTTGAGATTGTGTTCGCTGGCATATGTCATCATTTGGGCTCAAATAAACATAAAGATTCTCTGCAGGAATGGACGTTCTTACATGGACAGAGGACTGGTGAGTTTGCCACCAGGAAAAGAGGAAAGAAAGAGCTATAAGGACAAATCCTTTGGGGAGGCCAGAGTTTAAAGGGCATACGGAGGAAAAGGAATCAACAAAGAAGTGGTCAGAGAAATAGGAACTAGAAATAGAATCTGGAGTTTTAATGTACAGAAACCACCTTTCAGTGGGCTTTCCCACCTCCCTCTTTGCAACACCATCCTGTTGGCTGCTACTTATTCAATGCCTGTCCATGCCACTAGACAGGAAGATTCAGGAGTGCAAGAAATGTTTCTTTAAAATATATATATATATATATATATATTATTTCAGAGGTGGAGAGAGAGATAGAAAGAAAAATCAATGACAAGAAAGAATCATTGACTGGCTGCTTCATGCATGCCCCCTAATGGGGATCAAGCCCGCAATCTGGGCATGTGCCCTGACTACAGAATTGAACCGTGATCTCCTGGTTCATAGGTCGATGCTCAACCACTGAGCCATGCAGGTGGGGTGCAAGAAATATTTCTGACTTGTTTACCGCTCTATCACCCAGATCAGGTCTTCTCACCTAATAGAATGTATGGAGGGAAGGATGGATGAATAAGCATTTTCAAATTTTGCAGAGTTAGAAAGACTAATGACTGTAAGTAAGACCTTGGATTTGGCGATCAGACACAAACGTGACATCTAAAAGACAGTTTTAGGAATGGGGAGAGCAATAATGCCTATATCATGTATGTGGTAGTTAGGAGAATTAAATGAGCTAATACTTTGTGCCTAGATGTAACTAAAGCTCAGTGAATATTAGATGATGATTATTATTCTGGATAGCCTTCTCTTTCAGAAGCTATTTTGGTGAAATAATTCTCTGTGTGTGTGTGTGTGTGTGTGTGTGTGAGAGAGAGAGAGAGAGAGAGAGAGAGAGAGAGAGAGGGAGAGAAATAATTCTTTATGGCCTTATTGTGTCTAACAGATTGGCTTACTACCCTTCCAAGGCCTACTAGAGACGTATTGCCTTAAAAACTACCACGACAACAAAGCATATTTTATTAAAAGGCTGCAATAGAACCCAGTGAAATGAGATTTTGCTGTCAAATCTAGCTGTGGCCTGGGAGCCCGAAAGGCTCCCAAGGGACCAGAAGATGGAGTGGAATCTCCTTTCCTATTAAGGAGACTCATAGAACTAAGGCGGCTACAGCCAGCCCTGGAAACAGAGCCCCGGGGCTGTGACTGTGCAGGTCACTAATCCAGAGAAGGAAGCCTGCCTGAGAAGGGGCGTGGCTCCAGGGACCTGCTCTGTCACTAGGTTTGGATAAAGAAGAAAGAGGCTGCAGGGGGAAGAGGTCCTTGAAGTGTGAAAACATTGGCCTGAGAGGCAGGAGACCTGGGTTTCTATTCTGGATGTGCCATTCCCTCCATGGACTTGACCAAGTCGCTTAGCCTGTGTGTGTCTCAGTCTCCTCATGTTTCTAATGAGAGGACTACATGAGCCTCCAGGCCTCTGCAGCAGATTGTTTACAAAGACGGCCACAATTTCTCCCACGCCTGCATGTTTGCTTCCTTTGCAATGTAATTTTGCTTTTTCTCCTGTCAAGAGGTGGCATCTATTTCCTCTACCTTGGAATCTGGGCTAGCTCTGTGACTTACTTGACGAACAGAATGCAGTACAAGTGACATTGTGTTTGTCTAAGCAAAAGATGTGTTGCAGCTTCCACTGTCATTCTCACGGAATGATGCTGTGGCCATGTGAACAAGCTAGGCTAGTCTCCTTGGAGAGGAAAGATCACGTGAGAGGGAGGCTCAGCTAGGAGAAAGCACCAACCACCAGACATGTGCATGAAGCCTTTTTGAATCATCCAACCCCAGTTAAGTTGCCAGATGAGCTCAGTCACAGAAGTGATCCCAGACAAGACCAGCAGAGGAACCGCTCTGCTGAGTCCAGCCAATATTGCTGACACACAGAATCGTGAAAAAATACTTTAACCCAATAAGTGGTGGTTTGTTACATAGGATAGCTGATACAGCCCCCTTGATAGCTGACCAGAATCCAATTTTATTGCTCTGAAAAAGGAATCAGACTGTAAGGTCTTTTACTTGTGTGCTAGTGTTTGCTGCAGAGAACTCAAAGGTTGTATGACTATTTTATTTCCTCCCATCCTCCCCCAGCTGTTGACCATGAAAGCCTTCTCTTCCCTGCACTGTTGTTTATGGACCTACTAGACCTTAAACTCTTTGCCACCTTTTCTTAAGATTTGGCTTGAAGGACACTGAGCAAGGTAGTAAGTGGTTTGGTGACTCAGTGGTCCTTCCTTCTGAACCACTGAGTTGCCAGTTCCCTCTCTCTGCTGGTTCCAGGCGATGTTTATTCATTCTTTCAGGTGATACTGTGTGAGCAGCTGCCATGTTCCTGGCCCAGCGGAGGAAGCGATGTGGTGAAGGTAGGTCTGGCCATGGAACAGATGGGTGACAGGACCCAAGTGGTCTGCCTGGAGAGGGGTCACCCATCACCCCTTCTCAGCAGCTTTGCTGTAGCATCTCATGCATTTGCCTCAGAAATGACCCTGTCCTAAAGGCACAGTTTCAGAGTTGGGGGAGCTTTTAAGGCCCAATTAGTTCAGCGTATTTAAAGATTATGCATATGGAGAAACTAAGGTCTGAGATGTTAAGGAGAAGGAGCTTATGGTAAAATTAGGCCTAGAATTCAGGCCTCTTAGCTCCAGATCCGGAGCCCTTTATATTACATTCAAGTCCTCTCCAGGTTCCACAGCCTCCTTTCTCCTGATTTCTGAGTTCACTCATCCTCTCAGCCTTGTGTTTCAGTGTTTCAGGCACAACAGATTCCTCCTCTGGCTCAAGATTCAGACATTACCTGTGGACTCTTTCCTCAGATAAATTCCAACCACCAAATGATAATGGTAATAATAACCACAACATACATTCAAAATGTATTTATGGAGCTCCTATCATATGCCAGACACTGCCTCAGTTTTGGAATTACAGTAAAAAAGAGAAACAAGAACTCTACCTATAAGGAAATTTATATTCTTGAGGGAGGTATGGCAGAGAATACACAAGAAAACAAATAAGAGAACGAGAGACTGGTGTTTTAAAAACTCAAGAGGAAAATGTTATAGAGGTGACTGGACTGGGGGATGTATGATCAGGAAAGGCCTCTTAGACAACATGACATTTGAGCTGATCCCCGATCGGAGAGGAGCCAATAGCTCTTCAGGAAATGAAGAGAGCAAAGGCCCTGTGGTTGGGACCAACTTACCTTATTTGAGAAAACAGAGGAGAGGCATGTGTCTCTTGGAGAGAGCAGTAAAGAGAGAAGAAGGAGACAGAGAAGGAAGGGAGGCAGAGGCCAGAGCATGCAGGGCCTTGTAGGACATGATAAGGCATCAGGGATCCATGTACTTGAGTGGATATGTTTTAAGTAATATGACACAATTTACATTTTTACAAGATCAATCCGACTGCTTGGATGAGGGTCAAAAGGGGAATTGGAAAGATGGTTTATTGAATGCAAAATGTGTGGGGTACTTTATGTAGTTTAGCCCTAATCCTCCCAACACTTCAAAGTAGATTTTATTTTGCCCATTCTATGGATGCAGAACTGGAGACTGAAAGGATAAAAGAACCTGCCCAAGGTCATGGACGAATTTAAACCTAGGACCATCTAATTCCACTGTAGCACGTGGCCTTGCTAAGATGGTGGTTCCACCCTGTGCTAATACATTTTTCTGATTATCATCGTGTATTGAAGGGTGAAATTTTGGAGCTGGAAGCTATAGATTGGAAGTTCCTTGAAGACAGGAATCATCTTGCCACTTAGTTGTGTTATAGTCCCTGACATATCTGATGAATGAACGAAAGAATGAATGGATGGATGGATGGATGGATGGATGGATGGATGGATGGGTGGATGGGTTTTTTGAATCACCCGCCACCTCAGGCCTACGATTTTCAAGATAGGAGATTGTCTTTCCCAAAATCACACGGCAGGAGTGGAACAAGAGCCTGTGCTGTTGAACCAAACCATGCTGTCTCCAGTTTATCTGGTTAATACAAGGTTGTTGGCTTTAACCTACTACTTTAGGTTGGCAAACTCTCAAGGTCAGGCCCAGTGTCTCTTTTGTAGCATGCCATGTTGGGAGCATGTGGAGCCTAGAGGGAGGTTCAATCTGGGGCTTGTAAGTTATCGCTCAGAAAACTGAACTAAACACATCAAATTCGCATGTGATGGGATGGGAAAGGACATCTTCAAGGTCTCCTGGAGGAGCTTGACTGGAGTTTAGTGTCTAAAGCAGTGATGGCGAACCTTTTGAGCTCGGCGTGTCAGCATTTTGAAAAACCCTAACTTAACTCTGGTGCCGTGTCACATATAGAAATTTTTTGATATTTGCAACCATAGTAAAACAAAGATTTATATTTCTGATATTTATTTCATATATTTAAATGCCATTTAACAAAGAAAAATCAACCAAAAAAATGAGTTCACGTGTCACCTCTGACACGCATGTCATAGGTTCGCCATCACTGGTCTAAAGAAACAATGTTCAAACAGAACTGGTTGTGGTCAGGATGGAACAGGAAGAGAAAGGCCATCCTTGGCCTGAGTGTCCACCAGAATGAGGGACAATGTGGGAAAAGGGACTTTCTGGTTTTTAGAGAGGACCCTCTATGCTAAGATTTTCACCTCCTGGTGCTTTCATTGTTAATCACCAAGCAACAAATTTTCAAATGTTAATTTGGCTTTCTGGTTACCAAAGGCATCCTCTGGACAGGAGAGGCAAGCGTGTCAGTCATTGTGAGGAAGAAATGCTCTCCGTCATAAGTAAATCCACTTGCAGATGTTCCAAGAAAATTGTGTCACCAAGAACCTGGTCTTCCGTGGGGGTCAGGCATCTCAAAGTTGAGACAGGTATAGACCACTGCCATTTTTTGAGGGCCTGGGTATATTAAAAACTAAACAAAAGTCAATCATAAATCTTGAGGTGTATTTTAATTGCTAACATTCAAAACACAATGTGATTTATTGTGCTAGTGACAATAACATTAAGGACCTATAGAACTATCAGTGCCTTGTAAGCAGTGTGGTTAGAGGACGGGATGTGTGTTTAAAGATATGTGATGGCTTCCTTCTACTTTCAGTTTTGTCAGGCTGTCTCTGTATGAATCAGATCATTTGGCGATGATATCAGAGCTAAATATGGGGCCTTGTGTGGGGAGGCCCAAGGCCAATGGCCATGCTCAGAAGTGTGGGTCCATCTGAACCTGTCCTCTGAGGCTCAGACCATCACCAAGGTGATGTTATCCATGGGCCAACCAGCCACATCAGCCTTCCCTGGTGACTCCCTGACCTTGTCATGTCCCCTCCTTTAACAACAGCACGTGTCCCACCACGGTAAGTAGAGCAGCTGGCTATGTACACAGTGAGAACTCCTCAAGAAACCTGCTGCCCGACTGGCTGATAAATCAAGCCACGATAAACAAAGCTAGGACATTCAAGAGTGTCTTTTAAACATCACATTTGGGGAAGACAGAGTTGGGAAAGTGCTTGGTGAAGTGGTAGACAATGTGAAAATGTAGGGGGGTGTTAAGGACACTGATCACACATAGACAGCCAAACACTCTCCCTTTTATATGATGCCAATTCTCCACGGGCCTCATCTGCCTCCTGTGATCCGTTTTTCCACGCCCGGTCCCACCACCACCCCTCAGTGTTCAGCTTTCCCATCTGTGCATCGCAAACCATTCATGGCTCCTGAATTCAAATGGGTGGGCTGCAACCACCTTTCCTAAATGAATACAACAGGATGGAAAATATCGGAACAGGTCACATAGTAAACGTAAAGAAAAGGAAAAACAATTGTTTTGTGAAACCTGTTTCAATTGCATGTGTGTGTATTGGGTTTAGATGTAAATTTAATTTCCTACTGTGGGTCGGAGTGAGTTTTCGACCCACTGCTCTAGATGGCAGGTTCGAGTGCCCCGCCTTCCGCCGAGCGGGTTCTGTGACATGGGCTTCCTAGGCAGAGTGCTATGAATAACTGCGGTAGGAGGTGAACCACGCTGAGACCATCCAAGACCTACACAGCACGTCAGGGTCTTAGGCACTCTCTTGTTTTACAGTTTTATGGGGGAACAGGCCGAATCTAAGAAAGGCAATAGGATCAGTTAGTGAAGGAAGCTGCCCTCCATGCAGTTTCTCTGCCTCTTCTTCCTGGGTTCTTTCTCTTTACTTTTTTTTCATCCTTTATTGAGACACAGCAAAGACTGGGAGGGAGGATCCCATCTCCAGCAGAAGACCTGGATTTCAGCCCCAACCCCATTACTTGCTGTGTGGCCTTAAACTCACAAATTGCTTACCAGCTCCACTCCTCAGTCGTGTCACATGTAAAACAGGATTCATGCCACAAGGGACCAATTGAATGTATCTATTTAAGGGCACTTTTTAGACTCTGAGGCATTATACAGTGGGGCCTTGACTTACGAGTGTCCCGACTAACGAGTTTTTTGAGATACCAGCTGTCTCTCGGCTGATTTTTTTGCATTGAGTTGACAGAGTAATTTGAGTTAACGAGCTCCTTAATGAGCTCGGTCTCGGAACGAATTAAACTGGTAAGTCAAGGCCCCACTGTACCTGTTTTCTAATAATTATTCTTTGTTTCTTGAGTTTCCATGGCATTTATTCATGATATAGATAGTGCTGTGGGGACCAAGGGGATGACTGTAATGTTATCACATCTGACCCCTTCAAGAATATTCACTGACACTTTCCAGGGAGAAGACACTTCTCCCTTCTGTCCTCAGAGCCTTTGCAGGGGCCTACAGAAGTGGGTTCATTTAAAGCTAGTTCTTTTAAAAATATATATTTTTTTATTGACTTCAGAGAGGAAGGGAGAGAGAGAGAGAGAGAGAGGCAGAAAGAGAGAGAGAGAAGAACATCAATGATGAGAGAGAATCATTGATCAGCTGCCTCCTGCACACCCCACACTGGGATCGAGCCTGCAGCCGGGGCGTGTGCCCTGACCAGGAATCAAACTGTGACCTCCTGGTTCATAGATGCTCAACCACAGAGCCTCGCTGGCTGGGCTAAAGCTAGTTCAATAGCAAGACAGCGCCCCAGCTTCCTTTATCTCCAAACCATGTGCATGGTTCCTGAAAGCAGCCTGCAGAACGCAGTTTCTCTTCTCCTTCACCTTGGTTTGCACCCATAGCCTCCTAGGCCGGTGGGTACCTGAGGCCCTATGAGTGTGTGTGTCCCACTTATGACAGAATCTGACTTTGACCAGCAGCTGGTCAAGACAGTTTCTCAGTTGTATTCATCCTGGAAATTATGGCAGCGACTCACAGTTTTGGACACCCTATCACCATGGTGCCATCTCCATTCCTTTCTAATGGTACAGTGTGGATTTGGGGTGAATGTATGGATACAAAGTATTAATGGATTTTAATAAATTTTTGAATTTAAAAAAATCTAAATTTTGAATCAGGTTTTTAAAAAGTTGTTCAATTACAGCTGACCTACAATACAGGGTGGGGCAAAAGTCTGTTTACAGTTGTGAGTATGCAGACCAGAGTTTATTAGGTGTTGTATTATTTGTTTGTATGACAATGGTAAACCTACTTTGCCCACTTTTTCTTATATGGTTTCAGGGGTGGAACATAGTGGTTAGACATTTATGTAACTTACGAAGTGATCCTACCATAGGTCTAGTGCCTACCTGGCAGTATTATTATTACAGTATTATTGACCATATGCCTATGCTGTATGTACTTTATGTCCCTGTGACTTTATGTCCCTGCTTTGTAATGGCCAATTTGTACTTCTTAATCCTTTACTTGAATCAGCTTTAATTCCTTCCATATATCCTTGATGACTCACATCGCCTCCTGGTGATGGTTCACATGTTTCAGTTAGTACTATACAACATCATTTACAAAATTTTATTTATATGATTCCTGTTATTATCAATGAACTGATTGATTCAACAACAAAAATTAGCACTTTTTTTTGGCAGGCATTAGGGATTTAGATATAGGATGCATGGGGGATAGGTATATCAATAACGCTAAGTGATAAGGTTCAAACACTATGCAATGGAGTGTGCAAAAGAAATGGGCCCTGCACTTTATCTGGTGCATCTTGGAAGACTGCTTGGAGGAGGTGGAGTTTGAACTGAGATATTTATGAGGGCTACATGAGGAGAGAGAGGTTGCCTGGGTAGAGTTTTGGAGAAATACCCATTCCTGGGCTCAACCTCAGAATCTTGGGAGTGAGTCCTGGTACATGTGGCTGTGATGTGAAACTAGAGCTGGGAACCATCAGAAAAAAAGGGCTCAGGTCTGTTCAGAGACTGGAGAAAGGCTTGAAGGGCTGCCTGAGGGACTGGGACAATGCAAGCCAGCTATTCTGCACCTCATCAGAAGACCAAGTAAGAGGAATTAAATAAAGCACAATGACTTGATTTCCTGTGAAGATAATGTTCCTGGATGTGATATTCGTTAAAGACACCAAGGACCTTCTTTAGAATAAGAAAGAAAATGCAATTTAAATCAAACTGGAAAACAAGACAGAATCTCACTTGTCTCCGATGGCCTATGCCAGGGTTGACATGCTTTGTCTGTAAAGAGCCAAAAAGTAAATATTTTCAGCTTTATAGACCATACAGTCTCTGACAGAACTATTCAGCCATGCCCCTGTAGTGCCAAAGCAGCATTAGACAGTGTGTGTGTGTGTGAGAGAGAGTGCTGTGTGCCTATAAAGCTTGAATTTCTATAACTTTTACATGTTACAAAATATTATTGTTCCTTTTATTTGTTTTCAACCATTTAAAAATGTAAATTCTTATTGTTCACAATAATCAAGAGGTGGAAGCAGCCTAGATGTCCATCAACAGATGAATTGTTAAAAAAAGTTATGGTATATACAGATAATGGAACATTCCTCACCCTGAAAAGGAAGGAAATCCTGTCACGTGATACAATCTGGGCCAACCTTGAGGACATTATGCTAAGTGAAATAAGCTAAAACTCATGATACTGTATGATTCCATGTACATGAGGTATCTAAATAGTCAAATTCACAAAAGCAAAAAGTAGAATAGTGCTTGTAAGGGTGAATGGGGAGTTGTGTTTAAGGGGTACAGAATTTCAGTTTTGCAAGCCAAAAAAGTTGTGACTATACTTAACACGCTATGGTACCATATAGTTAAGAAGATTAGATGGTAAAGTTTATGTTACGTTTTTTACCACAATTATATTTTTTAAGAAAGGAAAAATCAATTATTCTTCGCTTGAAAGTCACATAGAAACAGGTGCCGGCCCTGTGGGCTGTAGTTTGTCAACCCTGGTTCCTGGATGTCCAGTCTGAGGGCCAAAGGGATGGTCCAAATTAATACTTCTCAAATGTGCCCACTGAAAGACCGCTAACAACACAAAAGGGAGAATGCAGGCTCCCCGCCATTTGCCTGCAAGTCTATAAATTGCTTTTAAATACTCTTTCAAAAGAAGGTCATGAAAGTTTTTGAGTCCTAGTCTATAACATATTGTTTTAATGTAAAATTGGCATTCACTGTAAAAATCAGTAAAAACCGATGCTCACTCGGGCTCATAGAGGGCGAGTGACTTAGTCAAGGTCATGTAACTAGAACAAGTCAGTATGGGACTGGATCCCAAAGTTCCTGCTTCCAAATGTATACTTTCCACCAGAGTGGGCTGCCTTCCCATCAGGCTTTGGCTATCCATTCCCAGCTCTAACCCATATTCCCTCAATATTGAGGCAGTCCTCGAAATCATGATGGCTCACCACATTTGAATTTCTACCAAAACACATCAATCCATAAATGTAATACCATCAAGTCCTTAGTTTCATATATTACTTGTTTTGCTGTGTTCTACAATAATTTGATATATTCTAAAACTCAGTTTTTTTCTCCTGCCCTATCTAATTCATCTGTATATATAATCTGTATTATTTCTCATTCATCTGTATATAATTTTTTAACCTTCATAGCATCCCATTCTGTTCTACACTGTGGAATGTTTAAGTATGAGGGACCTGAGATGTGTTTTTTTGTATACCCAGCATCTATTTCCTCTTGTATTATTTGTTCAGAATTTTCTCTCCCCACCCCTGTACTTTTCCCTGTCCCATTGACTTTAGACTTGGCCATATGACTTGCTGTCCCCAATAGATTGTAGCCAAAGTGAACGTGTGCTAGTCCTAAGCAGAGGTTTTAAGAAGCATCATCTGGCCCTGACTGGTTTGGCTCAGTGGATAGAGCGTCAGCCTGTGGACTCAAGGGTCCTAGGTTTGATTCCGGTCAAGGGCATGTACCTTGGTTGCGGGCACATCCCCAGTGGGGAGTGTGCAGGAGGCAGCTGATCCATGTTTCTCTCTCATCGATGTTTCTAACTCTCTATCCCTCTCCCTTCCTCTCTGTAAAAAATCAATTAAATATATTTAAAAAAAAAAAAAAAAAAGAGGCATCATCTGTCTCCACTCCTGGAGAACCAGCTGCCCCAAGTCCAGCCTGTCCCTCAGAATGAGAAGATGTATGAAGCAGACTGAAACCAGGCAGCCCAGACCCACTTGCTGTAAGCCACTGAGTGGTGGGTTGTTTGTGACATAGTGTTATCCCAGCGAAAGCTAATACGTCCCTTCTTTTGGAACTAGGATTTTGATTTTTCTTCTGGAGACCCAGCCCTCCTCCACTCTTCATCCATAGAGTTTAGCTGCGCTGACCACCCTCCACTCTGCCCCAAGCACCCTCCAACACACCACACTAACTCCAATCTCAGTATGATCTCTGCTGTTCTTATCGAAGCTGAGAGAGCTTGGCCAGCAGAAGTGAATGACCCTAGGCCCTGTCACCTGCTATAGAGGGCTCCTAAAGAAATCTGATAATCCATACAATCCCAAATCCTGTCTGTTTTACAACAAAGCCATAGAAAGAAGAGTGTGGAGCACACAATATAAAATGCCACCCCTCTTGGCTGCTTTTTGATAGTGGGAAGGAAGGCATGAAAAGCAATTAGCAGTTGTTATGGACTGAATGTGGTGTCTCCCCAAAATTCATGTTGAAGTCCTAACCCCCAATGTGATGGTATTAGGAGGTGGGGACTTGGGGAGGCCATTTGGTTTCGATGAGGTCATGAGGGTGAGGCTCCCATAATGAGATTAGTGCCCTTTATAAGTGAACCTCCTCTCTCTCCACCCACGTGTGCACACTGAGGAAAGGCCATGTGGGGACTAATGAGATGTGGCCATCTACAAGCCAGGAAGAGGGTCCTCACCAAGAATCCAATTTGCTGGCATCTTGATCTTGGGCTTTTCAGCCTCCGGAACTGTGAGAAATAAATGTCTCTCATTTAAGCCATCCATTCTATGGTATTCATTATAGCAGCCCACACTAAGATAGCAGTGTTCCCTTAGAATGCAAAAGACAGAAGCAAGCTGTGGACACCTAAAAGTAAAAGTAAAAGATTCCCATGCCTTTAGGAAGAACAGAGTCAGCTCTGAATTCCTCATTCATATGAAGGACGGGTGTGGACATTCTAAAACAGAGATTTTCAGCCTTTTTCATCTCGTGGCACATATAATCTATCAAAATATTGCGACACACAAAAATATATATTTTTGCCAATCTGACAAAAAAATAGGTATAACTTTAATTCATTCATACCAGGCGGCTATTGTGTTGGCTATTGCCATTTTTGTATTTGACAACCTAAGGAAAATAGGTCAGTGCCCCTGACTAAATAGTCAGGTATTGGATGTTTTAAAAATTCTTGTGGCACACCAGTGTGCCCTGGCGTACCGGTTGAAAATCGCTGATTTAAAAACACCAGAAAAACTTTTAAGTGTTTCTTTCAGAAGTAGTTTACACAAGGAGGCATTTCCTCAAAACAATTCATCGGCCTGATAAAAACACATACATACACCCTGTATGTCTTACTTATTAATATTCCACAAAGATTTGTTGTAAAAAAAAATGCAATAAAAAGCATGAAAGCCACTGGTTGAAAATATACGTATTTGGCGTTGTTAAATACTTAAAAAAAAAAAAATAAAGCAACATGGTGCTCTTCATTGTGTGTGTGAGATTTTATTTCTCCTGGATAAGGATAATAAATACGTTCTCCCAGTCCACAGCCAGCTGCGTGGTACCGGGACACGGAGTGAACTCCGCTGAGTGACAGGACAAGCCTACTAGGGATTAAAGCGATAATCCCTAAAGTGGAAAATTGGCTGTGAAAAATCAGGGGGTGATCAACAGCCCTCTTCCCCATAGCTTCTCCTCGGCCCTGTTCTCCTGCCTTGCCCTACCCCCTGCCCTTCTCTGAGGTCGGGTCGCACCTCTCCTGTTCTCCTGCCTTGCCCTACCCCCTGCCCTTCTCTGAGGTCGGGTCGCACCTCTCCGTATATACATCCACACCAGCAGGAAGCAAAGGTGAACTGGCCTGTCCTTTGAGGCAGGTGCCCCGACCGGAGCGCAGGGTAGGGGCCCGGTTAGATAAGACTAGATACAAAATACAAGCCTGGCCTTTAGAGGCCCACAGAAGGCAAACAAACACTCTCTCTGAAAGATTACAAAGATAAACAAGTGGAGGAAGTCTGAGAATGCGGTCCTTAAAGGACTCACTCCCTGACCCCAGGGAATCTGACTTAATTGGTTTGGTTTCAAAACACTCCCCGGGCAATTCTAAATTAGCCAGGGCTGAAAACGTCCCCAGACCCGCTGAATCAGGCAGGAACTCCGGCCGTTGAGGCCAGGCAGCCAGTGTTTTCACGAGCCCCCGCCCCACGTGCTGCGGTGCACGCTCAAGTTTGAGAACCACTGGTCCGAGCTGCCAAGGAGTGGAGGCTTGGAAATGGAGGGCTCTGGAAGGTGAGCAGTTGGGGTTGGAGCACAGGGCTGGGGGTTCGGAAGTTAGGCCCCCTCCCCCTTCTTCTCAGGCTCAGGGCCGTGGGCAAGCTCGCCGGTCTGAGCTGGGCCTGAGCCCTGTGGGGTGGGCCGTCCCTGAAGGATATTGCGGCGAGGGGTCCCGTTTTGAGACCACTGAGCCTCCCTCTTAAGCCTCAATCACTCGGCCCCGTGGTCACCGGTCGTTTCCCTCCGAAGCTCCAAAGCAGGCGGGGAAGGGTAGGCCATAGTGAACGGCCAGAAAGGTCTCTTCCAGGAGAACCCTGGCTTCCAGTTTATGGCTTCGCATCCTTTTCCCCAAAGTGGGCCCCCTACTCTGAGCGCTGGCTTTAAAAAAAAAAAAATCCCAGACCGAAACCGTGTCTCCGTTTCCGCACACCCAGTATCTTCTCATCCTAAGCAATCACGCCCCCTCCCACGATAAAAGCAGCCTTTTCCCCAGAGCAACCAAACCCTGAACCCCACTCCCGATACTCCCTCCCCCAACTCTTTCATCCCGGCGGACAGAAAACAGCAAGTTCAGCGGCCTCCCCACTTCGGGCCTCCCCACTTAGGCCAACTGGGCAGGCTCGACCCCACTCCAGTGCCCAGCGCAGTCCCCAGCGCAGGGACTCCTGGGGGAGAAGAGGGATCCCCGGTTCCGCCTCCAGCGAGGGTCACCGCCCGAGCGCGTCGGGGGCGGCTTCCCTGGGTTTCTGGCCGAGTTGCACCCCCGCCCCCCGTGGGGAGGGGCTGCGGCCGCTGGGAGAATCGTAGGGTCTGGTGGCTCCTCCCCTGGGGTGGCCGAGCAGGAAGCGGGGCGCGCGGCGGGCGGGGGCGCGGGGGCGCGCGGCGCGGTGCGGGCGAGCGCGCGGGGCCGAGGCGGCGGAGTATGCGCGGGCCTGGGCGGCCAGCCCCGGCGCACAGCCGCGGCCGGGGCGCGCGGCGCGGGGCGGAAAAGCCTGTTTACACAGACTGCACACCGCCTGGGGAATAATGCAGTAAAGGAAGTGAGCCGGCTCGGCCTGACTGCTCCAACTTCCTGCTCTCACACACACCAGAGGGGAAAAAAAAAGAGGAGCGAGAGAAAGAAAAAAAAACGGGGGGGGAAAATCAGGATCTCATTACAAGAGCAACAGACCGTCTGCAGACGCCTGTCAGCATGGAAAGTCGGGGGCTTTCGCCCGGTTCCTCCTAGAAATTCCCCCGAAGAAGGATCTCGAAAGCTCCCCCACATCTGGGTAGGTAGCAGGGCTTCTGCCTGTTGCTGGGACAGTTGCAAAGTTTCGTGGGGGGCGGTTTTTTTTCCCCCTTTTCTTTTCTTCGGCTTGGTGGGGGTTGGGCGGTGGGCGCCGCGGGATGAGCTGCGGGCCGGGGTTGGGGGGGAGGCCGCGGGGAGGGGCGCAGCCGGGATGCTCGGGTGCCCGCGCCGCCGCCCACCCAGCGGGAGCTCCGCGCCGGTCCGCGCGCGGGGCCGGGGGCTGCCGCGACCCTGCCCTGGCGGTACCCGGGCCCTGAGGCTGCGCTGAGAGCCCGGAGGAGGGGCGCGCTGGGGGTGTAGGGGACGGTGAGGTTGGGGGACCTTAGGAGGAGCGGTGACTGGAGCAGGCTGCGTGCCCGGAGGCTGGACCACCGCTGACCTGCCAGCTGGGGCGCCCCTTGGGGAGGCAGTGGCACTGATGCTCGGATTCTGGAAGGGAGACGGGAGTGGAGAGGGCCGGCGGAGGGTGTGCGGCGCGAAGGCGCAGGGCTGGAGGCCGTGTCCTCGCGCTCGGCAGGTGACCCCCCGTCGGGTCACCGCCCCAGGCGCACGCCCAGCCGGACCTTTAAAAGCCGGCGGAGCCTTGATGGACACTGTTGTGGAGGACGGGACAGTAGCTGGTCTAGGCACCTCCAGCTCCCGAGGAAGGGGCTCTTCGGCTTCCAACGGAGTGTTGGCCTGTAATGCTACTGCACTTTTTGGGGAGGGGGAAATGAACAATTTTGCAAGAGAAAAATAAGAGGTCTTGGTTTTAATGTTTTCTGACCTGAATCATCCTGAAGACAAGCTGCAGTTAGGCAGCGGGTGGGGGTGGGAGCAAGAAATGTTATTTCAGAAACTGCAAAAGGGGCTTTTTCGGAAAAAAAAAATAAAACGAGTGTCGGGAGAGTTTCTGGCTTGTCTGGAAACTGCAAGACTAATTGCCATGCGCTTCCGCTTTGAAACTGGCAGCAGACAGCATCTTGAAAATGACTCACTAGAGGAGCTCACAAAGAAACTGTGGTTTGCTCCTTCTCAGGTTTATGTATTTGTGCCTTTTACAGTTTCCTTTGTAGTGTTGGAGGGGTCCCCCGCCCCTTCCCCGCCGCCCCCCTCCCAGCCTCCCGCGTTTGGAAGCCCCTGGCCGGTCTTTAACTCTCCCCCACCCCCAGCACCCCAGGCGGGAGGGGGTGAGGGGGAGGCTGAGTTGTTTTTGGAGTTGGCTGGGGAGAGGGTTAAAGGGATTCTGCTGCTGCAGGGGGAAAAAGTTCCCTGAATTTTCCACTGGCTGCTGCAGGAAGAGAGAGCCCCTTTAGTCATTGCTAAGTAATGTCTGCACACACACCAACTAATCTCATTAGGAGTTTCCGCTGCTCCGCACAGGAGGGGTTTTGTGCAGCCACCGTCGGGCGGGCGAGCCCTGCGCCGGAGAGGGGAGACAAGCTACGGCTTTATTTACCTCGAGGTGCAGCCGCCAGCCGAGCCTTTGCAGGGTCCTGTCTTTGAAAACTTTGAAGTCACTTTGGATTTCGGACTTACAGGTTTTTCTTTCCCAGTTGTGTGTGTGAAGTTTCTATTGCCTAAGCAGCTCTACACACCCATCCTCTCGCGGCTGAGCTTCAGTCTTTGTTGGGGGGGGGGGGGGGCGGGGAGGTGGCGGGGGGAGGACGCGGAAGCGATGGGAAACCAAGCATGTTCCAGGCATCTATTAATGAGCTCAAATCGGTTTCTGAGCCTCATTGCCTTGTTGCCAGACACAATACCCTCTGATCTGTCTCCCTTTCTCTCTCTCTGTGTGACACATTTATTTGGGAAAGGTCAGTTATGAGTTTCAATTTATGGGCATTATAAAATACAAATTGTGTTAGGAGGGCACATGGGTCAGACAGTTAAGAAGATGGTCCATAAGTGTTTTTAGAGTTTCCAGTAATGATCCTGCCTGCAAAAACCCCTGATGGTATTATTATGCCAAATATAGCAAGGGCCTTCTGGCCTCCCCCCCCCCCTTTTTTTTTTTTTTTTTAAAAAAAAACCCTTTATATGATGGAGATGTGTAGAGTTACTAAAAAGGGTAAAGAATTTGAAGGAACCCTATTGGAACTGTAGGGCTCCTTTATTGACAAGGATGTTCTGCTGTCTTGAGGGTTTCTAAGATGTTGGCATTTTTTTTTATGGTAGCAAGGCATGTCCTAAAAACAGCCTAACCAGCCGGACCAGGTTGAGTCAGTGAACAGGAGTACGGGATGTCCCTAACACTGTGCCTGGCACAGGGTAGGTGCTCACTAAATTGTTGCATTGAGAGCCGTGAGTAGGATAACAGGACTTACAATAAATAGATAAGAAAAGAAGCTTTGCGAAGCTAACAGCATTCTGCATGAGCATTTCTTCAGGACGGAGGTTGTAAATATTCTCTCAAGACTCCATTTCCTTCGAAATTAAAAGGAGGTAATTAGAAGTCTTCATTCCAATAAGTTATTATGTGGCTAGTTCTCACCTGGGAGTAATTTTGCCTCTCAGGGGGCATATGACAGTATCTGGAGACATCTTGGTTGTCATAACCATCCGGGGGTGCTATTGGCATCTAGTAGGTAGAGATCAGGGATGCTGCTACACAGCCAACAACATACAGGACACCACTCCACCCCCCAAAAAAGAATTTTCCAGCTCAAATTGTCAGTAGTTTCCAGATTGAACAACTCTTGTTTCCCATTAGTGACGGTGATGATGATAACTCTTTTATGTGCATTCATTCAGTGAAGAGGACATTTAAAACTCATCAGTTGCCCTTTTCTGCCTCATATATAACATACGCACGGATTTTTTCTCCCTCTTTTTGGTCAGTAATATGCAATAGCGCGACATGTAAGGGAAGACATTGTGTCGGTGTACCTGTTAGACCGTCTCTGAACCTCACTCCCTTGGTGCTAATGCTTTTTGGACCAGAATGGCAATAGCCCAGATAGGGGAGAGCAGTGATATATTTTTTTTCTAGCCCCATTGGAATTTTAAAGTTTCTTAAACATTTACTAAAGACCTCCTCTCTTTCTTATTTAAAAAATTTAATAATTCAAAAGTGCTAGTATACAGTAAATGTAACTCTGAGGTCATATATCGGAATTTATATTTGTAATAAGTTTTTGGAACTTGGATCTTTTCCTGAAATTGGTTTTAAAGGACTTCCAGGCAGTGCATATAAATTTAAAAAACTCCTTTCCTAGCTGTCAGATACTGAGTTTTGTATGTTCTGTGCTACCCAATTATATTTATAGATCTATCTGCTTCAAAAACCAATATGGTTGCTGAGCATTCCCTATTGATAAACCCAAACACTTAAAATAGCTTTGCTCCTTTGCAGCCCTAGAGAGTGACCTAGCCATCTCCATGTTTCTCAGGCCTGGGGTTCCCCATTAAATTTTAGAAGAAATCTGTTCTCTGTCGGTTCTGGTTGTGCCCTGGCTGCAGGCAGCTGGCTTCTGCCCCTTCTTAAGGGCCTGCACCTACACATACACGTGAGTGGCCCAGGTCATTTGAATGAAGGCCCTCACTCCTGTCTGATTTTTCTGTATGTTTCAGGCAAGAGTTGTTGTTGTTGTTTTTTTAATGCCCTAGTTATCCATAATTCCTCTTTGCCTTCATAGTTTGAATTATAATACACTTGAGACCACGCTAGCATAACACAATTTTGAAAGGTGAGTTGTTGTTTTTTCTGTTATAAAAATATGAATGTGAATTATCATAGGGAGATTTAGAGAGTCACTAAGAACAATATAAACATCTCCCATAACCCCACTGTTAACATTTGGTGTATGTTTTTCTCGTTTTATAAATGCATGTGCGTGTGTGTACATACACAGATATACACGCACATGCACACGTGTAACCTTTTTAATTGCAGTCACACTATGCTTTCTGTTTTGTAACTCATTTTCACTTTACGTATCATGTAGCATTTTAATAACTAGTATGAAGACCAAAGTGACCACACATAGAGCTTGTATTTATTGATCTAATAAATGTGTTGATTCAACAGTAGATTGACATAATTTTGACATGGACATGTTCAGTGTTTTTGTCTTTGTGGCTCCGAGTAATGTTCTAAGAATGCTGTCCTCTTGAAAGACTGAATTCATATGTGGTGTGAAATTTGGGATTTTGCTGAGTTTCTCTATGATTTAAGAATGAGTCATGATTTGCAGGAGAATATCAAGATGTAGTAACAGGAAGTCCAGGACACTACACATCAAAATAGAATGTTCAGTGATGAAAAAAAGAAACTAGGTTAAACCAAAAATACACCTTGAATTTACCTAACTATAGGAGGGGGGAGGAGGTGCCTCTTGCACACATTGACAACTCTTTATTTAGCACTGTTTCATTTGATATCAGTAGAGTTTTCAAACTTTGAAGTTGGTATTTTAAGTGGGTTTTCAGCTCAAGGTTTGCTATTGCCCATGGCCAGTTTGAATTGAGATCATCCAGCTTTTGGGTTGAAACCACGGCAGGAAGACCATGAAAACGCTGTTTTTTTGCCACCTTGCATGCAGCCCTAGTAAATTGAGTTGTCAGCCTGTGTGTCGGTAACCTTCTGTTAACAAACCCTAAAGGCCTTCAAAAATGGTAGATTATTTTGTCTTTTAAGTAACGATTCCATGCAGATATTTGACTCCGCATGACTCCCTATCTGCACCAAAATAAAAATGGCCTTTCATCCATTACTGGAAACTTATATACATGTCAGCAGTTTAAAAATAAACTTTGAATTGGTCATTTCGATAAATTGGAATTTGGTCTGAACTGCCAGGAGAGGTTAGCTCACTGACTACTTTATGTGTTTTTAATTCCATTTTCTGGAAAGTAATTACGGAATTATTGTAAGAATTGAATGGGATTATTTTTAATGTGGCAGTGAGATTTATTTGTATATTTTTAAAGACATTAAGGTTTTGGTTATGCTAATGTATTCCAATTTGAATTGGACAAAATGAATTTTATTTATTACACACATGCTCTAAAAAGTTCTAATGCACACACATTGTCTTAAGTATTCTTAGAGCTACTATATCTAGCAGAACCTAAGTTTCCATGCACAAACATGGGAGTGGTGGGGTATGATGCACACTTATCTGATGCTTCCTCTTAGACCTCTAGAGAAAGTATCAGATAAGTATGCATCAGGCCTACCCCATCACTAGTGTTAGGGGTCTTCTGTTGCAAGCAGCAGAATAAGGAATCTGAGACCGTTGGTGCCCTTTTTTAAAAAAAAGTTGAGGTAAATAAAAAAAATGTGAGGTATAATTTGCACACATGAAAACACCGATTTTAAACGTTAATGTATAAACTTGTGTCATCCCTACCCCCTCCCTCCAAACTGAGAATATTTCCGTTACTCCAAAACATTCCTGGCTGGCTTTTTAAAAAATTATATTATGGCAATTTCATGATTCTACCATGTAGGTTATTCAACCCCAGAACATCTTGATAAAATGATGCAGTATTTTTATTTCATCTGTATGGTTAAAAATAAATCATGAGATGGTGTGAATTTCCTTATTATATGATAAGAGGAAGTGTCCCTTGTACATTTTTTTATCACTTAAGTTAGCCAAAAGTAATACAGGGTGTCCTAAAAAAAATGTACACACACTTTTAATCCATTATTAACTCCAAAGGGTTAAATCTGAAAAGAAAGAAACATCAGTTGAGCTACCAGCTGTTAACATGTGTATACATTTTTTGGGGGGACACCCTGTATACATGCTGCAGGGAAAAGTAGATTGCCTCCAAACCACTTGGGTTGAGAGGATATCACTTCATCTTCCTCGACCTCAGTTTCCCTGGCTGGGGGGTGAAGTGAGTCAGAGCGGCTTTCAAGGCAAAGTCTGATTGTACTACCTTTTTGGAGTAAAGAACTTGAATTCTTCTGAGAGTTGTGAAAGTGTAATGTGAATTTTGCTGTCATCCCCAAACAGATGACTTTTAGACATATATAGCAATTTAAACTGCTGTTTTGGGGTGGGAAAAGGGGTTCCCCTTCAATCCCATTTTGGCCCCTTATTGAATAGGGATCACCTGTGTGAGGGTCAGTGTCAGCTGCCGTGCTTACCTCTCCTCCTTTTCTTGAGGGTTGTGTGACAAGCACCACAATTGCCTAATTCTGTGGGGACACCAGGTACTGACTCTGGGTTGGGTGCTGAGTAGGCCCAGGGAAGGTTTTCATCACCAGGTGAAGTCCCTACTCCTTCTTTCCCAGAGTCTTTGAAACGATCTCCATCCTGGACGGCAGTGTCTGATGGGGCCCCCCGTTCCCTCTCACCCCCTCCCATTCCCTTCTCCACCCACAGACTAGAGCAGCCCTTTAAACACAGACCTGACCTTGGCTCTCCTCCACTTAAAACCTCCCCATGGCTTCAGCGAGGATGAAGACCTAAGTCCTTAGTGTGAGCTCCCAGCTGTGATTGGGGCCAGCCGCACTAGCCCTTCCTCAGTTCCTCTAGTACGTAATGTAGCCTCTGTCCACTGGGCCTTTCCCAGTGCTGTTCTCTGTCCTAGGAATTTTCTTCCGTGCCCCCAGCTCCCATCAATTTTTCTCACTTTGCTTTGTCCAGCCAATTTGTTGTCATCAGCTCACCCATCTCTTCCTGGAGGAAGCCTTTGCTGGTCCCCAGACTAGATCTCCCCTGGTCATCTGTCCCTGGTCTTCCAAGCCCTCACCACAGGTCTAGTCATACGTGTCTTCATGACCCGAATTCTCCCTCTCCAAATTCTTACTTCCCAAACACAGGTATTGAACAGTTTCAGATAGGGATTCTGGAAATAGGGCTGGTGTCCCTCATTATTCATGAATGCTCCTTATCTCCAACTCAGGAACCAAGTGCCATATCCCTCATTATCCAAAGTCACTGTCCAAACTCTTGAATCCATTCAATTCAGACAGGGAGGGATACCTGTACACGTAGGTGTCATGATGCGTTTCATATCTGTCACGCACATCAGTCTGTAAGCTCCCTCTGGGCCTGCATCTGTTTTTCTCATTCTTGTATTTATCCCAGCACTTTGTCCAAAACCTGGCACTCATTGAATCAAAAACAATCTGAAGGGGAAACAACTTGCCAGAATAGCCCATTCCTCCCCCCCCCCCCCCCCGTCCCCCGCCCCGGTCCCCACTTTGCCATTGAACTTGACAAAGCACTTTGTCGACATGCATAAATCCAGCTCTTTCCTAGACAGTAAATTAGTTGGATTAATAACAGGCGTATCTTTTGGTTAACCCATAAAGACAACCAAAAAGATCCTCTATAGAGAATATCCCGTTTTCTAGAGGTTTTGTCCAGACTTTCAAGAACAGTAGATGTACAGAAGTCAGGTTAGTTTGTTAAAAAACCTTAGCCCTGTTGTTGATATCAGTATTCCGCAAAGAATGGTTGGTTCACAGTTAAATAATTCATAGGAAAGTATAGCGTGAAAGAAGTTCTTTCCGTAGTAAAATGAATCATTCTGTAGCAACCATCATTAAACCTTTATCAAGACTTTAATTGATCAAGTCTTCATAGTTCCCTTGGGCTGAATTCCATAATACAGGGTAGGGTAAAAGTAGGTTGACAGTTGTTTGTATGGGAAATAATACAGTAATTCGTAGATAATCACGCAAGGGTAAAGTGTGTCGAGCACTCACAACTGTAACCGTACTTTTGCCCCACCCAGTGTCCCCCGCTCTAAGTTCTTCTTCGTTTATACTAACACCTGTGTGGGTAGCTTTTGTCTTTCTGTCTGTAACTTTTGGTAACTTATGAATGACATTTCTGATTGAGTTTTAAAAGTTAAAAAAAAAAGATTCTGTCTGGGAGATGATGAAAAGATGAGTGACGACCTAAATTGTTTTTGGGGAAGGGGGGCAGGACCTGTTCATTTCACTGGGTTTTGCCAAGGAGCCGTTGGTTGATCATCAAAGCTTGGTTTACCAGAATGTGTGACTAAGGAGCGTTTTCTCCCTGCACTTAATTGTCAGCAGAGAGAGATTAAAACAAGAACAACAACAACAGCAGCAACAAAACAAGCCCTGGAATTGATCCCGGGAGTGACTGCAGGGGTTCCCGCACACTGTCTACCTGTAAGTTCTCACCGTCCTCAGAATGACAACACCAGGCCCAGAAGGGATCGCATGCTCATTAGGCAAGAGAAGGGCTGTAGATGTTAGAACAGCTCCCAGCACTGATAGTGAAGAAGAACACTCCTCTGGTGAATACTCGGTGAACTGGAAATCTTACTTCTCAAGTGTCTCCTTATTGGAGTTTGGAAGGTCTGTCCTCAGAGCCTAATATACGAGCCCTCATTTTTGTTGTTCATTTGAAAATGAAAGAGAGAAGCATTGGCAGAGAGAGAGAGAGAGAGAGAGAGAGAGAGAGAGAGAGAGAGAGAGAGAGAAAGGAAGGAAGGAAGGAAGGAAGGAAGGAAGGAAGGAAGGAAGGAAGGAAGGAAGGAAGGAGAAAGAAAGAAAGAAAGAAAGAAAGAAAGAAAGAAAGAAAGAAAGAAAGAAAGAAAGAAAGAAAGAAAGAAAGAGAAAGAAAGAGGAGGGATGTCTAAGGGTGGGACAGTGTGATCTCGGTTGTTACTCCTCTGTGCAGAGCCCCTCTTGTAGGGTTCGAGCCCTAGCTCTGTGCAGGGGATAGCAGCATAAAGGAATGTTTGTTAAACATTGCCCCAATGAATCATTGCTTCACTGTAAGAGCTCAGGAGAGAACTTGGGTGGGTGTATTTCCATAATTTTCAGGAGAAGAGAAAGCTGGGATTCTTGATCATGTCAGCAAGGCCTGTTAAGAACTTAGAAGAAGGGACAGGGATCCTGCAGTGTTATTTGGAAGACCACCTGGAGAGGCGGCCCTTCCATCTTGTATGGCCTTGCAATGGGAACTCTCTGGAATCTAGAGTTCGTGAGTGTAGGTAGGGAAGTGATGTCTGCTAAGGTCCTCACCTGTTTTCCAAGCACCAGACGGTGAGCATGTAGACCAGAGGCTGTTAGATGGGAGAGCATTACTTTTTTTCTCTCCTAAGGATATGTTTTCTTATTGATTTTATTGATTTTAGAGAGAGAGGAAGTGGAGGAGAGAGAGAGACAGACAGACAGACAGACATTGATCGGTTGCCTCCGGTAGGCATCCTGACCTGCCACCTATGTAAGTGACCTGACCGGGAATTGAACCCGCAACCTTTTGGTATCCAGGACGATGCTCCAACCAGCTGAGCCACCCGCTAGGGCTCTGCTTTTTTCCTTTTTCTTTCTTTAAAGCCTTTTAGAACAAATTCTCCAAGTACCATTCTGGGTCAGGATTGGAACTGATTAAACGCCAGGCAGAGCTATGTCATCAGCATCAGCGCTCAGAGTGTAGCAGAGGGCAGCGGTGCCTGTGATGGGCTGGCTTCATCTTTGATAGTTGAGACAAAAAACGGAAGCAGTGCTCAGTCAGCCACTCAGAGTTCTTTGTGCCTAATTCACTTGTGTAGACGTTTTAGCCCCATTCTCTGTTCTGCGTGTACGACACGTGGATAAGTTGAGTAATTTTGAAGAGTATTAATAACTCCTGAAAGGGAATCACTTCCATGACAAAAGCGGGTGCTGTTAGAAGATGCCTCGAGCCACACAGAGTGACCCATGTGGCCTGGGCCTCTCCAAAGCTCTGAGCCGCCGTGCTCAGATGTGAGGATGGCCCTGTTTTGATTCAAATCAGAGCTGAACCACAAGAACGGAACCCTCCTCCAGGCTTCGCCACATCCTTTGCTTTATTTTTTTTTAAACCTAAATATTAAGAACTAATTTGTTTGTAGGAAAATAGAAACTTGACGTAGAAGGTCATCCATGCACCAAAATGATGAAAATATAGCAAGGCGGGGGGGGGAGGACCATTTATAGCAGGAGCTGGCTGTTGTCTTGTCCCGCTAATACAATTACGTGGTACAGTTATTGGAAGAGTAGGTAGGGGGACAAGTTGTACGTGACATTTCTAAAAGGACCAGGCCAGGTGAGTGGGTGGCAGGTTCCTGCCTGGGAATTCAGGGCCATGAGCACACTCTGGACTATGAATCTGATGTTTGATGTGAATGCCACCAACAGCCATTCTCTGTGTGACACGAATGGACGGGTCATCGGTCTTCCACTTGATGGACAGTTTTGTTATCTTCTTCATTTATTCAATGCAGTTTGGGGGTCAGTTTTTAAAAATTAGGTTTTAAGGATAAGGCATTGGGAGAAGGTCATTTCATTTTGGAATCACGCACTGTCTCTCTTTGCCACCGTTTTTTTTTAAGAGTAACTGAACTCAACAGGGACGTCAAGATATTTTTTCCTGTGTTCCAGGGGGTGGAGTTTGCTTGTACATCAGGCTTGATGTTAAAGAGACATGCAGTTGAAAAGTGAGATGGCTTTTGCTTGTCATTTCCCCTTAGTGCCCTTATATTTGTGTGTCCTGTGAAAGAGGACTTTAATAGAAGTTGTTTTAATTTAGAAGAAACTCTGCATTTGGCATTGTCCTATGCATCTAGACTTGATATCCATGTACAGAGATGGGAGAGAAGTATATGCATATGGAGAGAGTAAAAGCAGTAGGAGGGGTAGTTCCTACCTTCAGGACTCTCGATGCAGCTGAAATGCCCACAGGTGTCCACCACATGAGCAGGTGATGATGTTTTGAAGACTGCAGAGTCACTGTCTTTTTATAGATCCCTCCAAAGTGCATATATTATCATGCCAGATTTATATATACATGTTTATGCCCAGAATTTCCATGTCCTAAATTGTACAGGAGTTTTGCTGAGAAGAACACCAAAGAAAAGCAGTGAGGCTAATGTGACCGTGGAATCTAGACACCTGGAAGTGCCCAGGTCTTGCTTAGGTGACCCCACCTGCAAGGTAGCTCTTTCTGCTTCTGTAAAATCTCCAAAGGAGATGTCACAAACCAGAAATCCATACCGCTTTTGTAAGGGTCGTGTATAGAGTAGGACCCAAAGATTACCCGATGTCAGTGTTATCTAGCTAAGTCTTGACATTGCCCAAACCGGCACATTATGGCACATGTTAAATTTCAGAAAAAAAAGGGGGGGGGGGAGGTTTAAATACTAACAGCCATTTGTAAATTAGCAGTTCAAATATGCTATATTGTAAAATTTTAAGACATCATATATGTCTAAACAATGTCAAGATCAGCTCTCTGGTATATACTATTTTAAAAAGACATCTAAATCCAGTCAGTGTGGCACAGTGGTTGAGAGTTGGCCCATGAACCAAGAGGTCACCACTTTGATTCCTGGCCAGGCCACATATCCGGGTTGCAGGCTCAGTCCCCAGTAAAGGGCGTGCAGGAGGCAACCACTCTATGCTTCTCTCTCATTGATGCTTCTATCTCTCTATCCCTCTCCCTTCCTCTCTCTCTCTCTCAAATCAATAATAAAATTTAAAAAAAACCATAAAATACATCTAAAATAGTTTCAGTGGATTTACTCCAGGGAAGAGGGAAAGATAACTTTCCCAGGAATGCTGATGTTGGGGACAGTTTTCTTTCATGACTTAACCATCCAGAAATGATGGAAGGAATGGTGCTTTATCATTTTAAGTTCAGTAGAGAAGACCAGAGAGTTCACAGTTTCTCTGGGAAGACCATGGCTCCTCACCCTCTGCAGGCGCCCGCCGGGCCTTTCTGGGAGGGAAAGCTGGAGGCAGAGGGTCAGGGGTTCCCGTTTAGTAGCTTGATGTGCCAGGCATGCCTGAGAAGCAGGCGCTGGGGATGAGACATGATCTGATGGCAGTAAATGAAGAAGAGAACAACTGCATGGACCTCTGGGGGCGCTGTGGGGCCTGGGTGGCTTTGTTAGGACAAGGGAGCAGCAACAGGGCTCACCCTGGAGGGAGTTTGGGGCAGGAGACCGGAGATATGGGCCATGAGGGGAGGAAAGTGCAGATGTTGGTGGGGGGCCAGGCCAGGCCAGGTGCAGCGGGCCAGGGAAAGGGGAGGGTGCACAGATGTCACCTTTCTGTCCGGAAATGCTTGGCGCTGCAGCAAGAGGGGGATGCGAGCACAGCACAGCGCTGCACATGTCCCGGCCCCCAGGGTCCCTTGTGGATCCTTCTGAGAGGAAGGGATGGTGTCCGGCCCACACCCGACCTACCTGGGACTTATTCCTGCCCGACCGTGGTGTCAGCCCCGGGTGTGTGCACCCGTGTGAGAGTATGGCTGAGGTCTGTGCGGGTGGCGATGAAGGAATGGCCCGAGGGAGGAGAGTGCCATTGTGAAGCAGACATGTTGCGGGTTGCTGTTGATGGACAAAGAGCAGTGTCCAGATGTTTAATGAGAAGAGGTAGGACCTGGGTTTTCTTTCCTTCTCTTAAACATATTTTATCTGGCCTTTTTCTTTTCTTTTTTCTTTTTTTTCTTCTAATGTTTCCATTGGGTGGTGCTGCAGGAATTCCTACCTTTTGCCTTGGATCTCCCCTTCCCAGAAAGACGCTCTGAAGCATAATGGGCGGAAGTCCTGATTTAGAACGATTTTACAGTTCCAGCACAATAGGAGAGTCTGGAGGATGCTCTGGCAGGAAACGGCTCCGTTCCTGGATGTGGAAAAACCACCATCATTTCGTATCATGCAAAAGTGTCCTTGCCGCATGGGGCATACCCTTTCGGCTTTCACCAACTTGTTTTTCAGCAGAGAACAGCGTTCACGCTCATCACTAGAGACGATGATTTCATCCTAGTGGCAGTGGTAGGGCAGATTCCTCTATTTTCAATTTTCGTGGAATTATCCTCACAAAGTCCCTAAGCAAATAAACATTTTCTGATGTGAAGACGAATCAGATTTTAAACATGTATCTGTTAAGGCTTTATTGAAGTTGGAGGCACTTCCCCCTTCTTATTTTAGAGATCATTTGCACAAGATAATTGGTCAGAAGATAACTTAGATTTTTACTTTCAAAATACTTTTAATCATAAAAAGGCTTTTAGCTTGGTAAGACTTAGGTATGGAGGGGGAGGGTTGGCCATCTCCCTGCTTTACAGAGAAAGAAGTTAAGGCAGAGAGAAACTGGCTTCCCTGCCCGAGATCGCCTCACTCTTGTAAAGCTGTGGACAAGATGAGGGTGTCTGTGTTCTGACCCCCTTCCCTTGGGCACAGGACCAAATTTTATTAATATGAGTAGTAAAAAAAAAAAAATGTAGGTAAAAGGTTTTCCATTCAAAGGCCTATGAAATGTAAGGATCAGGGGAGTAGGAGATGGGGGAATACCCACTGGAAATTAGGAAGCAGCTCCTATGGAGCTCAAATTTCAGGACAGTTAGCAAGATTTTAAGTGCATTTTACTGAATGCACAACAGTGTGTGTGTGTGTGTGTGTAGATCCTCCATGAAATCCCAGGTATTTCTTTCTTAGAACCTGAAACAGGGCTTCCCCAGAGGTGTTTGTTTTCATTCATTTTTATTTATTTATTTATTTTTGTTCATTCTTGCCTGAGGATATTTTTCCATTGGTTTTTAGAGAGGGTGGAAGGGAGGGGGAGAATGGGAGAGATAGATAGATAGATAGAGACTTTGATGTGAGACACATTGATTGGTTGCCTGCCACATTCATCCTGACCAGGGCCAGGAATTGAACCTGCAACTCAGGTACGTGCCCTTGACTGGGAATTGAACCTGAGACCCTTGGGTTTCAACACAATAGAAGAGTCATTGATGACTCTTCTTGAACCTGAGACCCTCTAACTACATAGCCACACCTGCCAGGGCCAAAGGTGTTTGCTTTTAAAGGGGACACTCAGAGCCCTGCTGGGTGCTAGGTGCCTCACTAGGAACTGTGGAGTAGTGTCAGTGCGGTCCCCAGCCTGTCCCTGTCCCATGGGAAGTCTTTCTCATACATAATTCATGTCTTCATCCTGTGAAATGGGCTCAGGCGCTGGGCCCCTCCCTGGGCCCAGGCTAGGCCACTTCTGACTTTTATCATCTTGTTTCTCTGTCCTGTGTACACACACCGTGTCGGGGGTTGTGTGTGTGTGTGGGGGGGGGATGGGGGGAAGGAAGGGGGAGGGTATGTCCTTTCTCTCAAGAGCCCACCTTCATTCTTTAGTGTTGGATGTACCTGGAGCACAGCTCAACCCATATATAGATCTTTTTATTTTTTTATATATTTATGAACATGTTTTTATTGATTTCAGAGAGGAAGGGAGAGGGAGAGGGATAGAAACATCAGTGATGAGAGAGAATCATTGATTGTCTGTCTCCTGCATGCCCCCTACTGGGGATTGAGCCGCCACCCAGGCATGTGCCCTGACCGGAATCGAACCCTGACCTCCTGGTTCATAGGTTGTGATGCTCAACCACTGAGCTACACCAACCGGGCTACAAATGTTTTTAAAAGGGAAATTGGTTTAAAAACAAAATATGGGATGGGTTCAAAGTCTGTTTCTTAAAACAGCCAATTGGGACAGTTGGAGTCACCCATGAGGCAAAGCCAGAAATAAACGAGGAAATTTCCTGATTTGAGTGGGAATGCCAGTGCCCTCTAGGTTAAAAGGAGACGCTTCTCTCAGCAGCAGTGAGGTGTGCGCATGAGAATGAGGCCTCTGCTGGAGGGAGTGCGTGTGGTGATGAAGAACCTGGACTTCGGAGTCTGGGTAGGAGATAGGAAGCTCTGCCCATTTACTCCTGTGGCCAGGAGCCTCATTTCACCTTCGGTCCCAACTTCCTCACGGAGTATTCATTTAGATAGTGTATCGAAGGCACTCGGCCCAATGCCTGGTACATAGTGAATGTTCGCCAAATGGTAGCATTTAAAAAGAAAAGCTATTGAAAGAAGCAATGCATTTTTAAAAATTTTTTGGTGTGAGCCTTAATTTTGAGAATTCCGTGGAATCTCAGAATTGCTGGGGGAAAATGTAGCTAGCATCTCCCTTAGTGTAGGGCTCTTTATTTTAAATTTATAAATTACTTTGAGGGTTTTATAAACCCTGCTGAAATTGTGTATGTTTTGTATGAATATATCTTTTCTTCCCCCCCCCCCCCCCCCCAGAGAATTTCAGATTCTCATAAAGGTCCACCCCTGGACCGAACACAGGAAGAAGACCCTGCCCTGGGGGTGTGACTGCGTGTGTGTGTACATGTGTGTATGTATCTTCTCTGTTGTGATTACATGCTCTAGGTTGTCTATCTAAAACAACAGTTTCACACAGTTCAGCCTAAGGTGACACAGTGTGATGATGAGAGAGACTGTGATGAGTTATGACTCTACCTCATATTCATCTGTTAGGTATCAAAGCCTCCCAAGTTAGAAGTCACCAGGTAGCCTTGTACCAGTCGTCATCGTATTTACCCGAAATCACCTGCTGTGTACAGTATTATGAAAGTCATGAGTCTTCACTGGAGACTGAGTGGTAGCTTTATCCCATCGCGTGAGTCATTTTTCTAGTTCCGTATTCTTTTGATCCCGATGACTACTGTTGGGAGCATTTGCTTAGTATTTTTTTTTTTTTTAGAATAAAAATACTTAGAATTAAAAAACACTTAGTCTTGCTCAGTATGTTTTCCCCTGTAGAATTCATAGGGCTAATCATTCTGGGGAGCAAACCTGCCTCGGGGAGATTTCTTGGGCAGCGAGTGGTGTTCTTTCAGAGAGCAGGGTCTGGCCGTCGCGTTGAGGGTTAAAGCAGAGGTGACACACAGGCAAAATGAAACCAGAGCTGCAATTACAAAGTGGGGCAGATGTAGGAGGCCAGGTTTCCTGTGGCCCATTTTCCAGTTTCCTGCCTGCAACCTGCAGAACAGGAAGCCGGGTGTTACCGACTCTGAGAACTGCAGGACGACGTGCTCCGGGCCAGAACGGAGACACACGCAAACAGCACGGACAACAAAGACACTTGCAAAGAAAGTGAACGTTTGGGTCTTAGTCCAGGAATGTCTGGGAAGGAACAACCCATCTGTGTAAAGAAAAAGCATTGTCAATAGTGTGGCGAAGGCCTGGGGTGGGGCGGGGGCGGGGTGGAGAGGGGCAAAGGTGGGGGCCCGTGGGGGACATCTGTAATGCTGTCAACAATGAATGAAATAAAACGCACAACAAAAAAATGAAAGTATTGTCAGCAGAGCCAGCATGTCCACAGGGGACTCTCTGGGGGCACCTGGGGGCTGGCTGTCCCGGATTGTAGGAACCTCTGATTTTTACAGCCGTACTCATCTCTCAAAACATGGTCTGCTTTTTCATCCAGTGGGTTACCTGGAAAGATCTTCCCTGCCATGCCCAGGACTGCTAAATCTGTTTCCTGGCCATGTTGATATATGAGGGAGGTGGATGTGGTTAACTGACGGGCTGTAATGAACTACAGCCTCCCTTTGGGAAGGCTGGGTGACCAGTTGGCTGCTTTGATCTAGCAGGCTTGTGTTCCTTTAACTGCCCAATAAAATCGTGCCTGATGCTTTCAGAGAAGAGATTACATGGTGATGTGTATGCTGAAGACTGCGGACCGCACACTTCTTTGTGTGTGTGTGTGTGTGTGTGTCGCTACCCGATGTGAGGAGAGGCAGGGCTCAGGCGGTCAGAAGACACCGGAGAAGTGGGCACGACTATCGTCCTCCTGAGGGGAAAAAAAAGAGGAAAATGGTTTCGTGTCTAGGCTCCTTGACACATGGTAGTAGAGTCTCTGAAGTCTCTGAAGTCATACGTTACAACCCCCACTTCAATGGTAAAGAAATTAAGATCCAGAGAAGTTGATTCACTGCACACCGTTTTCTTGAATGCTTATGGATGCTGATGGAGTGGTGGCCAGCAATCAAGAGCTCCAGTTGTGGGTGCCGTGGTGAAGGCTTTCTAGAAGGCATAAGAAGGCAACACATAAGCCTCGTCAAAGGCTTATAATGGCCAGGGCCCAGGGCTGAGCTTGTCCCATACACCAGCTCATTCCAGTTAACTTGCTTCTTCGAGGTACAGGGAAATAGGTGTGGGCTTCTGGGACAACCAATTATTTGTTTACCCTGTGGATTGATCCCCTCTTCATCTTCCAGCCCAGGAAGAACACACGTTGTACCAGGAATGCCAGGAAGCTTTGGGACGTTGTCGAATTAGGGATCAAAGAGGTACCCATCGGAGTGGGCCTAGGATGGGAAGAGGTGCTCTTGTACTCCCATGTGGGATCAGAGGGCTGGTTGGGCAGTGGTGTGGTGGGGTGGGGTGGGGTGGGAAGTGGCATGAATATACGGATGTGGGAGGAAGTAGAATGGCTCAAACACACTTTCCCAGCCCAAGTTGGTGTAGCCATCGCTTTACTTTTCCAAAGGAAATTCCCACAAAAAAAGTCACCTATGAACCAACCAATTGACTTGTTTCTAACGTGCCCAGAGATAACACAGGGTTTCAGAAGGAAAGAGGGGTGGATCACAAGCACAGTAAACGACTATGTTGTTATGACAGTGGCATTCAGTGATTTCCCCTGAAAATGCTTTTTCTTTTCTCAGGTGGAAGAGTTATTTGAAAAACATTGCAGCTGTGAAGGGTCAATACTATAAGTAGGCTGCACAATGGGGCCTTTCCCTCTCTTTTCCTGCGTGTTTTACTCTTTAGAAAATGGGCAATCTGTAGGGATTCACAGAACGAATGAGAATACAAACACTTGTTAATAGATAAAAAGCTTTGAGGGGCAGGAACTTGACCTCACAGAGTAGCATTTTTTTTTTACATGCAGTTATTGACAATAATTAAAATATTTTTGAAAATACATTTCCATAACCTTAGTTCCACCTACAAAAATAAAGACTTCAAGTATGGACTGTAGTTACCAGGTATTATCCTTATTAACGTAATTCCTTAAAATTAGTCTTTGCTGAGTTACCGCAGACCTCAGGTCATACATATTGTTGTTTCCCAATTCCTTCATTTTAAGAGCAGGGTTTGTTTTATATAAGGAAATGGTTTCTTCCCTTTCTCTTGGACACTGATAATGTAATGGTACAGAAACACTCAGTAGATGCTGCTCTAGACAGAGGACTTGGACAGGGGAGTTGAATTTAAGAGAATTCTTGCTATGAAGTGTTCAAATCCATCCTTGTTTCTCTAATGTGCAAGTTTTAACAAGCAAAAAAGATCGGTACTTACTGAGCGCCTGCTTTATTTACTGCTTACACAGTTCTCCTTTCCTTGGCCTCTCTCATTTTTAATGTTTTTTAAGTCGGCTAATTTCTTTAGTTCCTACAATGCATACGCCGTAGAAAATGAAAGATAATAATTCTACTTCCTCAACTCCCACCTCAGTGTAACTTTAAAAATGAACTCAGGAGCACGCAAAGAGAAATGTTAGGTTGCCATCAATAGAAAGAAGAACAAATTAGTGGGTATTTGACTTCTAAGAATGGAAGCAAAAAAACCGCATGCTTTGCATAAAGATTCCGGGCAGCCCCATCTCACATTAAGACGTCTGGCGCCACCTTGTGGCAGACCGAAAGAATGCCTGCTTCCAAGACCAGGAAAGCAGCTTCTAGGAGGGAGAGCCGGAGGGAGGAGGCAGCCTGAGAAGGGGCTCCCACAGCCCACAGCGGCAGGTCCAGGTGTTGCGGGCTTGACGCTGAAAGCAATTTGGGGGAACCCTCTTTGTGCAAAAAAAACCAAAAAACCTCCTGAAGTTAGAAATGTAAAACCACTAGGGCTCTTAGACTTGTGCAAAGTGGTGGTCCCTGAATCAGCCTCAGGGTGCAGGTTCAGGTGACAGGGCGATGCTGGTGGTCCTGGGGTAGAGCTAACTCTCCCGCCGGCCCCTCGAGGGAGCACAGTCACCCTGAGACACTTCTGTTCTTCAGGCTCAAGGGGGAGGCTGTCGGTGTGGAAACTGCAGGCAGTGGCACTCCAGGCCCCACGCTGCTGCTGTTTCCTTGGCATTTGTCACTGCTGTTCCCACCCCTGCCTTGTTATAACGTCTGCCTGGTTCCCTCCTTGATTAATGGGTAAAATTAAATCTTTAACCCGTCTTCATTTTTGTATCTGTCAGAGGGCCAGGATGTTACCTAGTGTGAAAATCATTATTATTATTATTTGTTTATTGACTTCAGAGAGAGAAAGGGAGAGGGGAGAAAGATAGAAGCATCAATGATGAGAGAGAGGCACTGACTGGCTGCCTCCTGCACGCCCCCTGTTTGGGATCGAGCCCCAAACCTGGGCATGTGCCCCTGACTGGAAATGGAACCGCGACCTCCTGGTCGATGATCAACCACTGAGACACACTGGCCGGGCTGAACATTATTTTTTAACAAAGGAATTTCTCAACTCTCAGTTTCTCCAGGAGGCCTTCCAAGACGTCTCGCACATCCCAGGCTCCCAGCCCCTTCACCGGCTCTGGCTGCATTTTCCCATGAAGTCAGTATCAGGTTCTAAGGGGCTCCTTTTCCCGTCAGAGCCGTGACACCTTAAAGTGGACTGATCTTCGCAGTGTATAGGTGCAGAGTTTGATTTTGCAATTGCAATACCCTGTGGAATTTCATGCATTCAAAGTAACCTTCTGTGTTGTTAAGCAGTCACGTTTGCATTGATGTACGGCCTGTCTTCTCCCCCTGAAGGCACGCTCCGTGGGGACAGTGACCTTCGTCTCTTTTGTTCACTGATATGTCCCAAATACCCGGCGTCTGGGCATAAAATGGACACTCAAAAAAAAAAAAAAAAAAAAAGGAAGGAAGTGGGGAGAATTGAGTTTTGGAGAGCATAGTAGTGTAAACACATTTTACTTACAAGTACCTACGTTGGCTCAGTCCTTGCCATAACCTTTAGGGCGTGTTGGATGCGTTTCCACAAAACATCATCTATCCTATGTAAAATCAATGGTTAATCTGAGTGGAGGGGGGGATGTGTGTTATCTGTGCAATTCATTTTACCGTCCTGTGAGAATTCTAAACCTTGAGGAGCCTATATCGAAGGGAGAACATAATAACAATTTTAATGAAAATCATTTGTCAACATGGGGAAACCTGTTAATTTTTCCCCTGTGCCTTTAAAAGGAGATATGTGTGTTATTCAAATTGGACAGCCTGTTTTAGATGATCTAACTAGACCCACTGCGGCAAGATCTAAGGTATATATTACAAAGGGAGAGCAGTTGGGGCAAATAGGAGGTAGCCTTGTTCTCTGGAGAGGCCTGGAGGCGGGCCTGCCAGCTGCTGTGACTGTCCTGTTTGGTTAGCTCTGGGGTGTCAGAAATGGTGACCATTCATTGCAGGCTATGCCACCGACCGAGGTGAAGGTACTGTCAAGTGCTAAGGGGCCCCTCTTCCTGTCAGTGCGGTGACGCCTTAGAGAGGCGTGATCCTCTCAGATATCTAAGTGCAGAGGTCGGCTTTGAGTGGCATTACAAGACCCGATAGAATCTCACACATTCAAAATAAGGTCTGGACAGGGGGGAGGGGAAGGAGAAGCATTTTCTAATGAGCAGAAATTTGTTTTGGAGGAATGTTTTTAAAGCATTTATATAGCATTTCGTTCATGTGCTCGATGTATTTTCACTTTTTTTTTTTTAAAAGAAATTTTTATTGGTTTTGAGAGAGAGAGGAAGGGAGAGGGAGAGTGAAACATCAATGACCCAGGCTGCCTCCTGCACACCCCCTACTGGGGATAGAGCCACAACCTGGGCATATGCTCTGACTGGAAATCGAACCGGCAACTTTTTGGTATATGGGATGATGCCCAAACAACTGAGCCACACCGGCCAGGGCTCATGTGTTCTACGTATTTTCAGTGGAGAGTTTTCCAAATGAGCTCAATGAGGCTAGGCTGATGAAACATTTTAACTTAAAGCTGGCCTCTGTTTGCATAATAATGCACACAGCCTAAATCCCAACTTTTTATTTAATAGGAGCCAGAGTATACTGTCGGAGTTACTCATATTCCTCATAACACCTGCATGTTAAGACACGGGGCTTCATTGAGGAATTAATCTGGAAAAAAAAACACACAAAAAAACAAACACTTAGATTTTTTTTTTTCCCTGGTGAGAGAGAGCTTCATTCGGATGAATTTGCTAATATGTTCTGTGCTGGCGGTTGTTGGAAGAGCCTGCTCCCCAGTCACGATGTTAGATTCTTCCTTTTGCAGTGTCCCAGAGGGAACAAAATCTGTAGCTGGCAGGGGCGTGATAGAGTGTGAAGCGTGATTATATGCAAAAACAACTGTGCAAATGACGCTTAATCACGATTAAAATGAGTTAAGGTTTGAATTAAAATCAAAGAAACACAGCGAGTGCTCTTGCATGGAGAGCACAGCGGTGACGTCAGCTGGTGGCCCCTGCCCTGCTGTCACCCCCCGCCCCGCCCCTGCTCCCCCCCCCCCATACACTCTCACTTTTTAATCCCCCCTAGGGCTCTGGCCAGAGGGTGTGGGAGGGTCCACAGCTGTCTTTGGGGCCCACTCTATCCCAGGATTACTTCTGCCAAGTGTTGAAGGGAGTGACAGATGTTTCTAGATGTGATTATTAGCTCACTGGGAAATATTTCTGAGACTCATCTCTGAGTCATGTGTGACGGGGATTTTCAACAGTGAAGATTTGTGTGCTGTGCAGTCCTCGAAACTGGTGGACCAACCAGGGCAGAGGGGTGGCTGGAGAGAGCAGGGGAAGCGAGAATGAGCCTCCTTAGGCAGGAATGGCTTGATGCCTTAGTCACCTCCGGTGGAACCGTGTTACTCACATTTAACTCTTCTGAGGAAGCCTCCAGCCCTCAGTGGTGGCCGGGCTGTGACACGTCGGCCTGGGAGAACCCAGGGGAAGGGAAAGGAACGTTCCACAGCCCGCCCAGCCACCAACCAAGCTCTCCTGGCGTGTGAGAGTTTGCGGGCAGCTCTGTGGTTCTTGGTTCACAGCTCCATGCCTCCCCTCGGCCCAGTTCCTGCATTCCAGAAATCTGGGGAGGGGGGGGCCCTGATCTGGAGGTCCCCATCTCCACCACTTGCTTGTCTTAGGCCACGGCCGTTGTGCACGTGGTTATACTGAGCCCAACAGAGCCCTTTGAGTAAAGACATGGTCAGCCAATCCCTCTGCATCTCGTAGAATACTTTTTGTAAAGTGCTGGTGATTGTAAATGTAGGCACTATAGTGTAAAGACATTGCACCCCAGTAAAGAAAGAATTTTTAAAGCAAAGACATCGGGCATTGTAATAGTCAGCTTTTGCTGCAAAGGTGCCATGTAACAAACTGCCCCTAGACTTGTGGCTTACAACAGCATTTCTTTTTCTCCTGGGTTGGCTTCAGGGATGCTGCTTCAGACTGTGGGACCTGAGGCTTGGCTCTAGGCTTTAGGTTGAGCTCAGGTTGGGCCCATGCGCCACGTTTTGGAGCAGCAGCTTCACAGTGGTGATAGGAGCACAGGAGGAAAAGCACACACATGTGAGGCCCCTGCAAACTCGGCTCAGAATCATCACGTTGTAGCTTCTACCACCATTCCATTGGCCACATCAAAGCACTTGGCCAAGCCCAGATTTCAGTGGGATGGGGAAAAGTACCCCATCTTGTGTAGGGCACTGTTGCACGATTATGTGAACAGGGAAAGGAGGGAAGGCATTTACCCAGCCTTCTCCATAGCTCCCATGCACACCGTGGCAACGCCATGAGAAGGGATTCCAGGAAGCTCAAGGAGCTCTGAGGAGGCCTGCGTGGGAGGAGCACCGAGTGTAAAATGCATAGAAGCGTTTCCATGGTCCTCCCGTCCCATCTGGAACACAGTGGTTCATGTCCATTGCAGGAGGGGAAGGGCAGGGGGCCGACCACTTTCCCCTGGTCCCCTGCACCCTAACCTCCTAACTTCCAAACCTCCTGGCAGCCCTCTGCCCTTTGGAGCAAGTTCCTCTGAGCATAGTTTCAAAGATATTTTAAAAGTGACATTCTGAAGTACTTAGCTAAAAACACACCAAAGAATTTGAGACAACTGCTAGCAATTCTTAGTGCCAATGATGAGAGGAACGCCTGTGGCTCATCTACATTATAAAAGGCCAGTGGCCGTAACGCCGTAATGACCAACCGACCGGTCACCAGGAGGTGCATTGATGGGTCTCGTGAGATTTCGTGCGCTGGGCCTCTGGCCCTCTGATAACTGGAGGGTGGTTCTTGTCAGGAGCTGGAGCCCATGAGCTGCTGCGTATCACAGCAGCTGTGCTTACAAGACTCGTGAGAGGCAACGGGGGTTTTGATCCAACAAGACAGTGATTCGCAGTCTCGCAGACGGAGTGGCCATTGTGCGGAGGGTTGATTTCCCCTTTAGAGGGCCATACATAGAATGCCGTGTGGGTATTTGAGAACACTCCTCATCTGCTTTCCTTCAACTGAGAAACCCAGGTTGCTTAGAGAAACAATAAAATGTGTTCCTTTGGCTAAACATGTGAAGGGCAATGAGGAAATGACTACTTGTTGGATGGCTAGGTGTTTTCACGTCCCTGGCCACGTGGAAAGGGAGAAAAACAAGTTGCCAGCCTGAAAGCTGCCCCTTTAAGAGGGTTGCATGAGGGGAGTTGTGGAGATGGCCACAGTGTGAAGCAATGATTCTGGCTCCCAGGCCTCCCAGGGCGGGAACCCTCACTGTTCCCGGGGTCCAGTCACACCTCCTAGGACGTCACTGTCCCCTTGTGGCTGTCTCAGTTCTTGCTGGCTTTGTCCCCAGCTCTCAGCTTGCCCATAACGCCTCTCTTCCTGCCCGAAGCTCATTTCCCACCCTCTGTTAGTCCCTGGCCTCCTCGGCCCAGCACCGACGGTCACCCCCTCCCGCCCACATGGGAACCCAGCGCACGTCCTGTGTCCAGTCACTGCAGCTCATCTGAGGTGAAGCGTTTGAGTGCAGCCCAACCACCTCTTTTTTTCTAGTTTGATGAGTGTCGATAAGAGAAGTGGATATTGTCATGGTTATTGTTGCTGTTATTGTCGGGTTTAGAATCAGTACCCGTTGCCACGAAAGTCCTCAAACGCCTGAAGGTGGGGAAGCACCGAGGGAGTGGGGGGAACTGTCCTCGAGAAGGCCCTGTTTGAACGGGGTCCCGGTGAGTGAGTGGGCATTCACCAGCCTCCCAAGCCAGGGAACAGCATTTTAGGCGGAAGGAACAGCACTTACGAAGTCCACACCCGAGTCGAAGGGAAAAGATAACATTTTCTAGGTTTTCCTCTCATGGCGGAGAAAAAAAATGCTGTACCCGCCTCCGCACAAGTGACAGTGGGGTTTGACCTGCAAGCTGACGAATGCCTGGCAAAGTGCGGAAGCCTCTTCCAGTGGCAGACACCTGCCGGCTGGCACATGCTGCATCCGGGCACTGTGCTGGGTTGTCAGAGTGCTGGGAGGACAGAGTGAGCCCACAAAGACCTTTCCTCGCGAAGCTCAGCCTATAGTCACCCCGACTGATACCCCCAACCTCATGATCCCAGGCCCCCACGCAGATGCACGTATCAAGGGGTCCGGCATCCATAGCAATGAGCAGACTAGAGACCGACCAGCAAAGGAGTTGATAGGATGGGTGGACACAGACACTAGTTGAGGTAGGGGGTGTTAAGTGGAGAATCGTTTGAATGGGGTCTAACGCTGCAGGTGGGCAGTTCGTGCATCATTTTTCACTTTATTTCCAACGCAACCCTGTCACCTGTGGGGATGTGTTGTGAATACGAGGACCACAGGGCTGCCCTGTATTTCTGAATCGTAGCTGTTTCCAAAATGCAGCCCGAGGCACCCGATTCAGAGTGGCCTGGTGGGCTGGACATGAACGTGAGGGTATTGGGTTCCCGGGGAGGGGAGAGGGGGCACTGAGGGTTCACCGGCCCCCCCGGCCCCCCAGACTTGCCGTGTGCTCGGCTCTGACCCGCCCCTCCCTCCCTCCCCAGGTATGGAGAGTGCAATCACGCTGTGGCAGTTCCTGTTGCAGTTGCTGCTGGACCAGAAACATGAGCATCTGATCTGCTGGACCTCCAACGATGGTGAGTTCAAGCTCCTCAAAGCAGAAGAAGTGGCCAAGCTGTGGGGACTCCGCAAAAACAAGACGAACATGAACTACGACAAGCTGAGCAGAGCCCTGCGCTACTATTATGACAAGGTAGGCCCTTGCCGGACTGGAGGCTGTGGCGGGGAGCTGGAGCGGGGTGGGGGGTGGGGGGGAGGCTCCATAGTCCATGGTTGAAAGCACATAACCGTGTACTGTGAAGCAAGTTAGAAAATCAAATAGAGGCGATGTATGCAGTTTTGGGTGTTTTGGGTGTTTTTTTTGAGAAAAATGGCTATGGAGATTTTTTTTTTTCCGGAAGCCCTTTGGGTATGACTGCAGGTCCAATTCTATGCCTTCTGCATTTTCACCTGTCATAGCTGCAGGCCTCTGTGGGCAACAGAAATTAGATGTGGGTAGGTTGTGGGGCTTCCCTCACGGCTGCTGGGGTGACAGGATGAATGCTAAAATCTAGAAAGTCTGTTGATCTCATCTGGTTTGTAGTTCCCGCACCTGGGCCTTTCCTGGGGGGATGGTAGCTCGGGCGCTTTGTTCAGTGCCTCTGGGTCGTCATTGATAAACCAGGGTCCTACCAGTCCTGGCTCAGGGTCCCTGTGAAGACGCAGCAAGTGTCATGTGGTCCGTGTTACTTAAAACCAAGCATGTCAAACTCGCGGCCAGTGGGCCGCCAACCTCATTTATTTACAGGAGTCCGGAGGCCCTCTGCCCGCGAGTTTGACATGCTTGCTTAAAACTGCTCGGTACATGGAGTTCGACACTTCCCTAATCCAAAGAAAAACCATGTTCCTTTTTAAGTCACAGCATCGTTGCCAGAGCCAGGACAGTTGTGCATTTTAATCATTTCTGGGAAAAGCAGTCAATGTGCCTTCTAGGGCAAAACAACAACAACAACATTGCTCTTTAGGGGCAATCGCTTCAGGCCTGGGATTGTTGACCATTTCTGTGTGGCTCTGTTGTTGCTGACCATGTAGCCTCATCGACAGGAAGACTTAGTCGTAATGAGGGAGAGCTTCTGTTCTGGTTTTACTGCTCATATCGAAAGGTGGATTAAAAAGTGACTTAAGTATTAGTTCCCGATCTATATTTAATGATTCCTCCTGCCAGCCTCTCTGGAATTCAGGACAGAAGGATTACACGTTTCGGGAAGTGGAGGCATCGTTAATTATAAAGGTTCCTTCATGCAATCATAATGGCACATGATTATGGCATTGAAATGTTCGAGGTGCTTTCTTTTAGTGTGGCAGCTAATTAGTCCCGGCTCAGTGCAGGGTCCTACTAAGATGTGAAAGCACGTCTTGCAAATGGCGCTCGCTGCCTGCAAGCCTGGCAGACGGTCTATTGTTTGGCGTTTTTACCCAGGTCCTAGGTTGCAGGATGGGAATTGGGACCCTCTGAAGGAAAACAGTCGTCTCGCCGGCTGGCAGGGTGCCCGAAAGCCTGAGGCTTTAAAAAGAAATCATTGTTTTAAGATAAGGTGTCAAAGGAAAGGAGTCCTGCCTCCGCGTCTGGGCCTCTGTTTCACTTCTGGACGCAGGAAGGGAGATCGTGGGCTGGAAATGACACGAAGAGACGGGCAAAGCTATTGCTGCTGAGACCACACCTGGTCTCCCCTGAGCAGATGTTTTTAATCTCTAAGGAAAGCCATTTCAGAGGCCACAGTCCACCAGCACTGGGCTGAGGGCTCCCTAACCTAAAACTACACCTCCAAGACAGCCCCTCTGGCATCGTCTCCTTTCTCGGTGAGGATGCGGGGCTTTGGTGAGAAATGTGCCCATGGTCCTGCAGCCAGGAAGCCGGGGAGCTGGGATGCCCACGTTCCAGGCCAAAGGCCCACGCCCCGCCTTCTGGGCCTTTTTTACTCTGAATCACCTGAGTTCCAGGTGCCCCGTCAGGCAGCGCAAAGTGTATTGCAACCTTAGACGTTCTTTGTTGATAATCAAGCACTTCAGCACTGAAAAATCCATTGCACATGGGGTGTCAGGCTGCACCCAGGCTGGGGATCCCAGTGGCCAGAGAGGCCTGCTCCCTGAAATTGCCCCTTTCCTGTCCTGCTGGGGCTGAGCTGGAGGTCTGGCCTCGTGACCTCTGAGCAGCAGCTGGTGCTGACAGTGAGCGCAGGGGCAGCTCTTGTCCTGTGTGTCGCAGGCTTGGCCCAGGAGAAGGTGCCCTGCGTCCAACCGTGGACCTGCGTGCATGTGTGCGGGTACACAGTACAAGAATGTGTCTACACATATGTACACACGGCTGTTTTCATCTTCCTCCTGAAATGTTCTCAAGTGGTGAATAAGAGTGATGGTTAGACTCCTGACGTAGCTTAAAGTGAGATGAAGAGGGAGGAGGGGGAGGAGGATGAAGGAGGAGAGAGGACAGGCTGAGTGGGGGGGGGGAGGAGAGAAGAGGAGGAGGAAGAGGAGGAGGGAAAGGAGAAGGAGGAGAAGAAATGGCAAAAGAAGGTTACAAAAAGTACCCTGCATTTTACGTTTTAGGTGAATACCTTTCAGTTTTGCCAAAGTTACTCTGTGTGTAAATGGAACCATATGAAATTGCCAACATCTGGCCATTTTTGACCCACAAAAATGGCGATCTTAAATAATCCAGGCTCTCCCCTAAGAGATGGGCTTGAGGAGGGTCTTTGTGAATGTGAGGGCCCTGGCCACCTGGTGTGCCCCACTCTGCACCACACATGTGTTTCAGTTTCCCAACACTCTGGCATGACCTTGTTTGCCATTTACTGTCCTCCTCCCCCTCCCCCACGTCCCCCTCCCCCTCCTCCTCCCTCTCCTCTTCCTTCGCCCTCCTCCCTCCTCCCCCTCCCCCTCCCCTGACACTTATTCCAAACCTGCTCTGCACTGGTTGTAAATTAGGTAACTTCCTACCTTGATGGCTGTGTTCTTCCTTCCTGTTTTTTTTTCTGTCATTTGCGAGCCACCGTCTCTTCACTCTTGGCTGAAATTGCACATCCCTGGGTTTGTCCTAATAGGGAAGTTTCCCCGCCAAGTAGACGAGCATGAGCGTGCCATTATTTTTATATGGTATACGTTATATTTTTAGCTCATTCCGGAATACTAGAGATGGGTAGAGAAAAGGAGTGGAAAATACGGGCAGGACTTGGCTGAAGGCATCGGAGGAGGGTAACGGATGGGCTGATAGCGTCAGGCTGGGCTGAGGCACTTGAATCATCGTTCTCCCAAAACCGCCCCACCCTCCTCCAGCAAGGCTGTGACAGCAGGAACTCTGGGCTGGCGTGTCCGGGTTTGAATCCAGCTCTGACTCGGTGCTTCGCCTCATCTTGCTGGGTCTCAGCGTCCTTTTTGGTAAAATGGGTGTAATAGTCTGCACTGTGGGCCTGTGCTGGGGATTAGCCGAGTTCACACATAAGCTGAGAACAGTGCCCCAGACACATCAGGTGCCACAAAGATGAACCAGAGTAATGACAGAGATGCTCTGTTCCTTATCGCTCATCGGAAAAGCTCAGGCAGGTGCAAGGGAGGAAATGGGGACCTTTGTCCTGCCTCCCGGCCCGGGCCACACAGAGGGGACAGCTCGCGTCCCTGTGAGCCATCGGGAGCGCTGGGTTGTGCTTGTTAATGACTGAAGAGGGATGGCCACAGGTTCTTTACCCAATAGCCTATTTTTTTTAAATATATTTTTTATTGATTTTTAGAGAGCGAGGAAGGGAGAGAGAGGGAGAAACATCAATGAGAGAGGAACATCATTGATCGGCTGCTCCTGCAGGTCCCCCACTGGGGATCGAGCCCTCAACCCAGGCATGTGCCCTGACCTGGAATTGAACTGGCGACCTCTTGGTTCCTGGGTCGATGCTTAACTGTTGAGTCACACTGGCCGGGCCCAGTGGCCTATTTTTGTCTATGTTGGCTGTTCTGAAAATTCAACTACGAAGATGTTTTCCTATTTAAGTGACTCTTACTCGCCCCTCTGAACCAAAGCGCACATTATTCTGCACACCCCAGTTGGAGCGAGTCTCCATCTCTTCTGAGTGGCCGGTGTGGTCCAGGCTGGAGTCCCGCTGTCCCCAGGTCTCTGAGCCGAAGTTCACCCATCGGAAAGCGGGCATCGTAACAGCACCTTCCCTCGTCGGTTTGTGTAGGATTAAATGTGACAAGAGGCGCTCAGCACTGCCCAGGCACTTGGTGGCACACAATAAATGCTCCTCATGTCTGCTATCCGTGCTTATTAACGTGCTGCGTGGCCTTCACGTGGCTGTGTATATAGCTGGCTCCCTCGCAAAGCTGTCCTCACGTGGTCTCCTGGCTCACCCACTTTTGCGGCTCTGGGACCCTGCGCAGGCTCTCGCATGCATTAGTTGCTCCGTTCATGTTAAATGAATGAGCCAGCGGACCACATAATGCGGTGGACACTACCCAAACACAAATCACTCAGATAATTGTTGACGTTAAGTAAGTGTCACAGTTAAACACACGCATTGTACAGTATTAATTTCCGAGGGCTGCTGTAACAAGTGACCACAAAATGTGTGGCTTGCAGCAACAGATATTTCTTGTCTCAGTCCTGGAGGCCAGGAGCCTGAAATCCAGTCTCGGCAGGGCCATGCTCTGAGATTCTAGGTAGAACCCCTCCTTGCCTCTCCCTGGCTCCTGGTGGTCTAGCTTGGCCAGTAGCTGCATCGCTCTAGTCTCCGCCTCTGTCCTCACATGGCATTCTTCCTGTGTGTCTCTCTCTTCAAATTTCCCTCCTATAAGGACACCAGGTCTGTTGGACTAGGGCAGTGATGGCGAACCTATGACACGCGTGTCAGAGGTGACACGCAAACTCATTTTTTTGGTTGATTTTTCTTTGTTAAATGGCATTTAAATATATAAAATAAATATAAAACATATAAATCTTTATTTTACTATGGTTGCAAATATCAAAATTTCTATATGTGACACGGCACCAGAGTTAAGTTAGGGTTTTTCAAAATGCTGACATGCCGAGCTCAAAAGGTTCGCCATCACTGGACTAGGGCCTGTCCTCATGACCTCATCTTAAATTGGTTGCATCAGCAAAGACCCTCCTTCCAAAAAAAAGTCACAGTCACAGGCATGGGAGTTAGGACTTCCCCGTTTCTCTTTGGGGGGACATCCTTCTACCCGTAACACATACCTCTAGCTCACACACTGCCAGGTTTTCGTTCAGCTTTTCAGGACTGCCAGGGAGAGAGGGCCTTGGAGATGATGGCTTGGTCCAGCAAGTCCTTGGGGAAACTTCTCCCCGTGACAGAGGCAGCAGCTAGACTCAGCAGCAGGGACGGAACTAGATTCTGTGACAGGCACGTCCCAGTGTGCCTACCGTGTGCCAGGCACCGTGCTGGGTCCCCAGGGAGGAAACAGGTGAAGACACCGAGACCTGCCTGGGAGGGATTCAGACTCTCTGGGATCTCAGCGGTAAAGGACTTAGATGGGAAGCAGAGCTGGGCCTGGTGGCTGCAGCCCCCGGTTAGCCATGGCGGAGACCTGGCGCTGGCCTCTGAGGTTCCCCACCCAGCCTGTGTGTCTGTGGCTTGCTCATTTCCCGGGCACAGGGAAGGCTGGAGGGCCTGGGGTTTGCAGCTGAGCATCGCCAAGGACTGCTTCCCCCACTTCGTTTTTGAAGAGGCTGCTGGGCAAACCCAAATAAATTGCAGCAAAGGAGTGCTGCCCAGCCCTGGATGCCCCTTGCTTTATGCCCGGGCGTGGACGGAAGGCCCCTGTTTAGCTTGGAAACATGCAGGTTAATGGGAGGACGCCTGTGTCTGAGTCCACGAGGGGCAGACACCCGAGCTGGTAGAGACCCAACGGGACGTGTAGTTTGTGCCTGAGCATTCCCGTTCCTCCTTCCCAGGCAGCCGTCTCAGCCTCGTGCCTTCGGAGGTGGGTTTGTTCGTTGTGGTTCTGACCGGTTGAATTTGGGGGTAGGGTTTATTTCTTTCCTGAAGTTTAAACTGACTCTTCCAGAAGGTACATCTATAACCCGATATTGATCTCTTTCAGAGGGTTTATTTATGAACATGTTAACAACCCTTTTCGCCCCTTAACCACATCAGACGGACTGGGTGTTGCAGTCTCTCATCCCAGGGGTGCTCAGGTGGAGAGGAGAGGGGTCGGTGCCCACAGCACACCTGGAACTGGCCCCGTTGGCTGCCCACACGCCTCGCGGCCCAGGTCGGAGGGGCACGAGGAACTGCTGGGTGCAAGGCATTCATTGGCTTCCAGATGAGCTCTGGGTGGTTTTAGTTACACACCCGTCTCCAGCTGGTGTGGCCCCTTTCCTTCACCTCTGCCTTCTCCTCCATCGTTCAGCCATTCCTTCTAAAACATACCCACTCCCCTTGAGTGGCTCAGCTCCTGGTCGGGAGGCAGACATGCCAACCAGCCATAATAGAGCGCGAGGTAGCAGACGCTAGCTGGGTCGTGATTCCAGCATCTTCCAGGAGAGACGGGGAGGCGGCGAGAAGGCCACCGGGAGCTCAGGAACCAGATCTGGAGGAATGAGGGTGACTGTACCAGGCTGACAAAAGCTGGGAAGGGATCTACCAGGCCAGCGAACAGCATGTGCTAAGGCAGGCAGGTGTGTGACTTTTCAGCCACGGAGGATTTATTTAGGGAACGAGGGAGAGAGGGGTGTGGAAGAGTGGGTGGGAAATGGAGCATGAGGTGCCTCATGCCAAAGAGTTGGAACTTTATGGTGAGGGCAACGGAGAGCTAATGAAGGGCTATAAGCAAGGGAATGCCATGACCAGATCTGCATTTTAGAAACAAAGATCTTTACCTCCTCTTACTCTTCTCGGCATCGATCGTGTCCCTGATCTTTCTGGCCAATTCCCACAAATGGATCTCTGTCTGCCGGCTGAGTTGGCGCCACCCAGTATAAGGGCCAGCAAGCCCCTCTCTAGCACTGCCTGGTGGGGGAGGGGGGCGGGGGCGGCAGAGAAGGAAAACGGGGGAGCCTGCCTGCCTCTTGCATATGCCCAGCTACTGTCTTGTGCTCATAGAAGCTGAAGCCAGGACTCTCGGGTTGCTGCAGAAGGAGACCTGGAAGCTTACACCATCCCTCATCCTTTTTCGGTCCAACGTCCAGCAGAGCTTTTGTCCTTCTTGTTGGCAGCGAACACTCATCCCAGCGGGAGGCGGCAAGTGTTGCCAGCTCCCCTCCCATCGGGAGATCGAAATGTTGATATGATGAGAAATCCTCCCGTCTCCACAGCAACATCCCCGCTCCTTCTCACACTGTACCAAACAGTCTTGGTTTTAATTGGAAGGGGTTTAGGGGGAGAGCAATCAAGACAGAGCCACTGGCAGCAGATTCCTGGAAGTGGAACGCATCCCCTTCTTAGCCGAATTGGATAATTCATTTAAAATTGGGTGTGCAGTCGCGACAGGAGGATGTTCGCATGACTATCACATACCCGATAGCGACCGCCCGTGCCAGGAAGCAGGACCCGGGCAGAATTTTTTAATTCCCCAAAATAAATTTTGCAAAGACAGAATGATGTATTGGCTGCCAGAGTGGAGAAAGAACCCAAATCCGGCAAGCGTTTTTATCCTGGAACCTTCTAGAACACCTGTGTTGTTTGCCAAGGAGACCCATCTCTTCTGGACTCCATTCAGGATGCCTTGTGTGTGCCCAGCCCTGGCACATGTGGGGGGCCCTGCTGTGCTTTGCTGGGTGTCTTCCCCCCCTGCCCCCCATGTCATGTCAGCAGCTCAGATGGTCTGAAGCACAACAGATGGCAACTGGGCTCCGCCTGGGGGCCGAGGCGAGAACCAGGGCCTCTCTGCAAGCCTTTGGCCCTGGGAGCTGCCGGGAGACCTTTTGGGGAGCTGGCGGCCGCGTGGAGGTCCGGTCTCATCACATGGCCTGGGGGAGAGCAGCAGGCCCAAGGGGGCGGGGCTGCAGGGGGCCCGGCATGTTGGTGGAGGATGCTGCCTGCCTTGCATAGGCTTCCAAGCCAGCCTCCCTGTGGCACCCAGTGTTCCCCCCAAATAGGCAGTTGCTAAGAAACACCCCGAGTCTTGGGAGTACCTTCCACACGGTTGATAAGGCTGCCGTGCTCAGCGCTCAGATGCCAGCGCTCGGGCAGCGTGGCCAACTCCAGTGATGTCAGGCTGCGGCCCAAGCCCACACCGGCCTGCTGGCACAAGCGTTCCTGCTTCTTTCTGGGCTTCTTGCTGCAGGACATTTTAGTGGTTGTGTCAACACACTGACAACACTAACCTTCACATCCTACCACCCTCCACCCACCATCTGCCCACTGGCCCAGCTGCTCCTCCCCGCCGCCTGCCTGGGCTCCAGACAGTTATCTCAGTTCCTGCCCCAGGTCTGTGACGTAAGGAGGGGAGCTCACAGGCCTGTCATCATGGTTGGTAATGGGCCCATTTTAGAGGTGGGAATACTGAGTCTCAGAGAAGTTAAGTAACCGATCCAAGACGAAGTAGCTGGTAAGCGGCAGAGCTTTCCACCTAGGAGTCTTGAACCCCGAGTCCATGCTCAGGATTATGAAGCAGGAGAATCACATAGGTAGAGAGCCATGGGCCCAAACCTGAACCGCATATTCCCAGTAGTGCTGATTATTACCCCAGGGCAGGCAGAGAGAGGAGGCCAGCCCCCCAGTGTATGTTGTTCAAAGTGACAGGAGAACACCTCCTGGCAGCACTCTCAGAGCCAGCTGAAAACAGGAGGCGATAGTTCTGGGGGCCTCCGAACACCCCAGACTTCCATGTGTCCAGATGACGTTTCCTAAAGAAAACCAGACCGGAGCTTAGCTCCCGGTGGCCTCTGGGAAAGACTCCAAACTCCTTGCACCATCTGGGTCCCACCTGCCCTGCAACCCTTACTCGCATCTACTGGGACCTCATCCTTGCCTGACCGGTCCCTCTGCCTCTCTTGCCGGCCACCCCGCTCATCCTCACACTCCTCTCTGTTCCACTCCTCCCGCTGGTGCCTGCACTCACTGACTGGCGCCCTTCTTTCTTATCATGCCCAGCATCTCTGCAGCCTGGGGCCTGTGGTGCCCAGTGAAGGTGGAGGAGGCAGGTGAGTGAGCCTGGGGATGAGCAGACATGCTGCTCCGTGGCACAGAAGGAAGTCTGTCATCTTAGAATGTCATGGCTGGCAGCACCTAACCAACCATCCTGCCCGCCTGCCCCTCTTTGAGTGAGTGAGGACCCAGATGGAAGGTGATTTTCAAGAAAATTGGTGGCAAAGCCGCGGGGATGAGAGCACACTCCCCGATCACCTGTGGCTCTGACTCCCCCAGCCATCTGCCAGGTGGCAGGTGGCCACTCCAAACTGGAAGCTGGCTGCTGGCAGCTCCTTGCCTGGCAGGGAAAGCAGAGGAGGACGTACTGGGGGAGCGGTTTTCAGTTTTATTTATTAACACTCCAGAGGCCTTTAATAAAAATACCCTTGGATGTTGAAAGAGAGTCGGGAGCGTTCAGTGAGGGTAAAAAAATGCTGCTAACGTTCATCCCGAGCCCCCCTGGGCCGCGAGTCCCGCCAGGCGCCTGTCATCATCGGCGATTTCACGCCAGGGGGTGTGGAGGCGGGCTCCCGCTGCAGCCTGCGGTGCCAGGGGAGACAGACTTCCCAACTCAAACCACAAGGAAACCTCCCCCGGGAGCTGGCCAGTTCCGAGCCAGAGCTGGAGCCCTTTATTGCGGCTCGCTATTCTTAGAAGTTGGAAGTGGGGTGAGTGGGTGTGTGTGCGCGTGCGAGTGTGCACGCTCCAAAATTAAACCTGAAGCCCAGGCTTTGCCCAACCCAGGGCCTCTGGCAACGTGACAGCAGGCTGAGCCCTCGGGACACTGTGCCTCCCGCCCCAGTCGACGGAGACTTTAACAAGTAGGTTTGAGGGTGTAGGTTTTCTGGGGCTGCTATAACGAAGCCCCACATACACGGTGGCTCAAAACAACAGACGTTAGCCCTGGCCAGCTTGGCTGAGTGGATAGAGTGTCAGTTTGTGGACTGAAGGGTCCAAGTTCGATTCCAGTCAAGGGCACATGCCCGGATTGTGGGCTCGATCCCCAGTAGGGGGCGTGCAGGAGGCAGCCAATCAATGATTCTATCATCATTGATGTTTCTGTCTCTCCCTCTGCCTTCCTCTCTGAAATCAATAAAAATGTATTAAAAAACAAAACAAAACATTTATTCTCTCAGTCCTGGAGGTCAGAAGTCTGAAGTCAAAGTGTGGGCAGGGCCGTGTACCCTCTGAAGGCTCTGGGGGCGGGTCCTTCCTGGCCTCTCTGGCTTCTGGTGGGTCCTGCCTCTGTCTTCACGAGGCCTCCTCACTGAGTCTGTGTCCTTTCCTCTTAGAAAGATGCCAATCATGGAATTGAGTTCCACTCTCACTGCAGTCAGATCCATCTCAACATCCTTAACTGACCACATGTGCAAAGACCCTATTTCCAAGTGAGGTCACATTCTGAGGATGTGGTGGGTGTGGATTTTGGGAGGGCACCCACATTCACTTCACTGCCCGGGAAGAGGCAGCCCCCAGGAGAGGCCGCTCCAGTAATGGGCCCCTTTCAGAGCTGCTCTGTCGGGCAGCAGGTGTCGGGTGAGCCTTGCCCACAGCCAATTCCTAGCAGAGCCCAATGCTGCCAGCCAGCCGCTCCGTGCCCCCTCAGGCCCAGGAGGCTGGGGATGACAGGAGGCAGGGGCTGCCACTGCCCGGGCCAGCACCCGTCGGACGCTCCGGGGACAGAGGCCGGATTCACTTCCTCTCCTGTTCCTCTGAGCCTCGCAAGGAGAGCATCTTCCGTGTTTGCTGAGAGAACGTTGGCCTGTTAGAGAGGAGGGACGCTGAGCATGACTCCTACAGTGAGTACTTGTTCTGACTTTGGAGAGAGGACAGTCGGGGTTTGTGTCGGGAAAGGGTGAGTCAGACCGTGGTCTGGGAGGGAAACCAAAGGAGGCGCTGAAGACAGGGTGTTGGCTGGGAAGCTGGCAGCCTGAGCTCACTTACTCGTTTGTGAACGCAGCCTGGAGCCCAGGGTCCCTCCTCTGGAAAGTGGGCATCGGGGTGGTGAGGGCTTATGGGAGATCATGCATAATCTTCGGCAAATGGCAGAGCCAGGCCCCATGGAAGGAACTGAGGTGACTTGAAGGCCAAATGAAAGGGACAGACAGTGTGGCAAAGTGAGGGTGCTCTGCAGTGACATCATCGCTGGCTAAGGGACGTTCCACTGGGTCACGTTTTGAGGACCTACACGAATTGGGCACTGACATACGTTGTTCTTTTAGAAGAAACTACCCAGTGAGGCATCTTTATTTCCCTTTTAGAAGTGAGCAAACTGAGGCCTGCGGAAGTTCAGTACCCCTTCCCAAGGTCATAGGAAGTAGAGCAGCTGGGATTTGAACCCAGGTCAGTCCACATCACATCTGGGCCTGTGCCCTTTGCGAGCAGCTCTCAGGCCCGTGGATGCTCAGAGGAGCCGGTCAGCGCTTCCCTGAGCTCCTGCGAGCACCTCTGCCGCTCCTGGGGGCCATCACCAGGCTGTGTGTGTGTGGACATTAGCTTCCGGTCGTTTTCGCGTCATCCTTGCCTCTTGGATGTCACCCACTTAGAGGTGGGCTTTCGATGTTCAGTCTGCTGGCGTGGGACCACCAGGTTCCTGGTACCTCGTGCAAGGTACCCCATCAGAGCAGGCACCTCCTTTTCCTGTGGGTGGGCAGAGGCAGTTCTATTCCTGGTGAAAGAACAGGCCTCAGGGAAGGCCGGCCTTCCTTCCCAGGAGCTAGAAATACCCGAATGACAAGGACCATGCTTCCTACACCCAACGCTGGTTTCCCAGGAACCCTGGGCTACCCCACGAGTGCTCTGGCATGCAGCGCCCCCGGGTTCTGACGGGTTGAGTTAGCAGCAGCCTCTGAGCCAGCAGCAGCTGCTTTCTGGGAGAGGGTGTGATGGCGGAACAGGAGGGCTCGGTTTGGGCTCTGGATAGGATTGGGTTCAGACTTCAGCTCCACCACTGACTGATTCTTTTTCTTTAAAAAAATAAAAGTCATGCTCAGCTGGTGTGGCCCAGCCATTGAGCGTTGGCCCATGCACCAAGAGGTCGCTGGTGCGATTCCCGGTCAGGGCATATGCCCGGGTTGCAGGCTCGATCCCCAGTAGGGGTGTGCAGGAGGCAGCCGGTGGATGAAGTTCCTCTCTCGATGTTTCCATCTCTCCCTCTCTTTTCCTCTCTCTCTAAAAATCAATTTAAAAAATATTTAAAAGTAAAGCTGACATTGCCAAGACATGAAAATATATAGTCTGAATTCGATAAGTAATACATGTATTACACATATATTTAAAAATGTGAAAATGCAGATAAGCGAAAAAAGAAATTATAAGTCAATGGTAAACCTACCACCATTAAATTTTATTATACATCTTTTGAGATTAATTTTTCTTTCTCCTTTTATTGAATATACACGGTAGGGCAAAAGTAGGTTTACAGTTGTTCATATGGAAAATACAATAATTAAACAATAATACAAGAATAAACTCTGTGGACGAGACCATGCATATATGGGGGGGAAAAGGGAATATATGTCATACTTTCAACAATAAAGAATTATTTTTTAAAAATTACAAGAAGTCCTAACTGTTTTGGCTCAGTGGATAGAGCGTCGGCCTGCGGACTGAAGGGTCCCAGGTTCGATTCCGGTCAAGGGCATGTACCTTGGTTGCGGGCACATCCCCAGTAGGGGGTGTGCAGGAGGCAGCTGATCGATGTTTCCCCTCTCATCAATGTTTCTAACTCTCTTTCCCTCTCCCTCTCCCTTCCTCTCTGTAAAAAATCAATAAAATATATTTAAAAAAATAAAAAATACAAAAAAGAATAAACTCTGTGTTTTGTGTACTCACAATGGTAAACCTACTTTTGCCCCACCCTGTATACTTATTTAATTAAAATAATAGAAGATCCCATGCATGTTTTTTTTTTAACCTAATGTATATTTAAAGACATGGGCACATGTTAACAATGCACTAGCCTCTAACGTAGCTGCAAGGTATTCCATTGGAGGGCCCTCCCAGTAGTTAACCCAGCTCTATGGGGTGGAGAATTGGGCATAACCTCACTTCCAACCAAGAACCTCAACTTCTTCATCTTTAAAATGGGGTCATGGTGCCCATGCGGCAATGTGTGTGTACAGTACATCCAGGCCCCCGTAAATGCTTCTTTCCTTTGCCCTTTCTGGCCGCTGGTTCCTTTCATGTAGGAAAATGAATGTGCCCAAAATAACTCCATCCCACTTCCCCACCCCAGGATCTCGGTGGCAGGCACTCAGGGCAGCAGCCCGCATGGCACTCCCCCGAGGCTGAGCCCGACTGGGCCACTGCCGACACCGCAGAGCTGGGGTGCTCCTCCCGTCTGGGCAGGCGTTTCCTGCTCCGAGCACCGGGAATGTGGAGATCAGCCGGTGTCTGGTGAGTGTCTGCACCACTTGTCGGGCTGGACGTGGGGACACATGGATCCCGCGATTGTTCACATCTGCGGCCCCCACCCCTGAATGAATTGGAATGTGTGAGGTTTTCTTCACAGTGGATGTCAAGCGCTGGCCACGCCAGGCATGTCATACTGTAAGCCTTGTCTGAACCCAACTAAATAAAACATCATGTTTCCCCTGCTTGGTCGAGACCTGTAAACCAGATGTAATTGTGCCTGCCATGGACCCATCTCATCACCCAGAACTGGATAAAGCGGGAGGGGGCTGCACAGCCTTCTGGGAGGTTTGATTTTGAGCAGTCAGTTGTCACTGGAGCTGATAGAGGGTGGTTTGGTTTTGCTTTTGTTTACAGGGGAGAATAGAAATAATTATACTACTACTAAGAGCAAATAAATATTGTGGGCTTATCATGCGTGGCTGTCTTAGGCCTTCTGCTGTTAGCGTCCTATGAATTATCTCCCATGAGGCAGGTGGTAGGTCAGTACCCATTTTGTAGATGAGGAAACTGAGGCACATGGCTGCTAAGAGACAGGGGTGGCATTTGCACCCAGGCAGTGACTCAGGCCGTGGCCGCTCTTGTGACAGGGTCCAGCGGGTATTTACGGAAAGTTCCACCCCTTTGTCCCCTGTATCGAGCCCTGCAGTGGGTGCTGGGTTAGGAAAGGGCTGGGCTGTTTGCTTGGAATCATCTTCTGCATGTCCTTTCCTGCCTGCCTAGTGAGCTGCTGACATTTCTCAGCTTGGAGAACAAGATAGGAAGGATGCAAAATCAGAGAAAAGGAGTCCTTCAGCTCCTGGGAGCCCCCAAAGGTGGAAAATTCAGGGGGGCTGTAGCGGTAGGGACCCATGACTGGTCCAGCTCCTCCTGGGGCAGGTGCAGCCTGGGGGCATGGAGCACTGGTGGAAATGAGCTGGGATAAGAAATCTGAGCACAGGAAGGCCCACTCGTGACCTTAGATCAGTGGTTCTCAACCTTCCTAATGCCCGACCCTTTAATACAGTTCCTCATGTTGTGGTGACCCCCAATTTCATTGTTACAAATTGAACATAATTAAAGTATGGTGATTAATCACAAAACAATATGTAATTATATATGTGTTTTCCAATGGTCTTAGGCAACCCCTGTGAAAGGGTCGTTCGACCCCCAAAGGAGTCGCGACCTACAGGTTGAGAAACGCTGCCTTAGATCAAAACCAGTGCCAGGCCAGAGCCGATGTGGAATTACAGTTTGTTAAGCTCTTGTAGCAGGTGTGAGGTGATAGGGGTTTGCATATGGCCCCGCTGTCTGAATGGGGGTTTTCATTTTTTAAAGGCCAGCAAAATAGCACACGCAGGTGTACGAACAGGACGCAGTCACATGGGGTTGTGACCAGCCTGGGATTAGCCACAGAAAATTGGGGCCCTTGTGAGGTGAAGCCACTGGCTTCCTGCCCGGGTCAGTTCTCTCCCCGGGGGGAGTCACTCACCCAACAAACGTGCAGCTAACGTGATCCTCAATGACGTCAAAATTAAGAGGTAATTTCAGTTCCATAAGCATCTCTCATTACCTAGCACTGTATACAATTTTTTTTTAAAATCACAATAGTTAACAGACATTTCTGATGTATCCACTGTATGGGATTGCTGGACAGGAGAAGGCAGTGGGAGGAGGCAGTCAGTGTGTGTACACGTATTAAAGCACACCCCAGGACGCATCGGTTTTTATCAGTAGGTCTGTGACTGGCATCGGGGGGGATGGAAAGGGGACCCGTGCTCCCAGTGTCCTCCATTCCATTCGGGCGAAGTAACACAGGGAGACCCTCCAACTGCCACAGGTAGCTGGTGAGTCGGGCAGGATTCCTTTGCCTAAGTCCGCCCACCGTCCTGCTCACACGGACTGCTTCCCCTTTAAGCTCCTGCATCCTCAGAGCACCCACTGGGACATGGGGATGGCGGGAACTGTTCCGGACCCGAGCTTCCACTGACGCCTGGGCCTGCACAGTAGCTGTTACTGTCGCCCCCACCAAAGGTGGCCCGTCCTCGCTGCCTGTAACCGCAACACGAATGCGGGTCAGCAGTCCACACTGGTTGTGAATACGCACTTCCTGGGAAATGATGACCAAAGAGCTGGTCCTGTGTGTGTGAAGGGAAGCAGATGTGCAGCTGTCCCCCTGAAACCACGCTGGAGAGAGCCACTCAGCTTGTCAGACAGACAGCGTTGTATTAGGTTACCAGGCAACTGTAGGCAACAAATACTTGTGAGTCTGGGAGGAAGGGGTGAGCACATCAGACTTTTCCTAAACATCCTCATCACTTTCCATCATAAGAGCCCATTCCCATGTGCTCTCGTATCCTGAGCTATCTCACTTGGCCTGAGTCTTGTATTGCTTTCCATTGTGGCCAAGTGCTCTGGGGCCAGGCTGCCCAAGTGCTAGCTAGTGTGTGGCCATCGGTAATTTATACCCCCCCACCGAGCCTCAATTTGCTCCTCTCTAAAGGGGGGACAAAAGCCTGGCCAGCATGGCTCAGTGGTTGAGTGTTGACCTATGAACCAGGAGGTCACGGTTCAATTCCCAGTCACAAGAATAAACTCTGTCTTTTGCGTACTCACAATGGTAACCCTACTGGGCACCCGCCCCCCTTTCTTCCTCCTCTGGGTCAGCTCTGTAAGTTGTCCCCATCTTGTCACTGTAACCGTTCCCTAAAAAGCTCTCTTGGCGGAGGCCCCGGCTACTGACGGGCCCTTCTTGCTGTGGCCGAGTTCAGTGCCCTTTGAGGCATCTCCTTGTTTTGCACACAGAGGAGGTTTGGCTTGTTAAGGCAGTCACCACCCAGCCATGGAAGGTTCGCACATCTTCCATGTAAACCTGTAACGTTCTTAGGATTTCTCATGTTCTGGATGGACCCTGAGGGCATTATGCTAAGTGAACTGAGTCAGTCAGAGAAGGACAGATACTGTATAATGTTACGCATACTGTATGTGGAATTTAAAAAACCAAAACTCATAGAAACGGAATAGATTGATGGTTTCCAGGGACTGGGGGGCTGGGGGAGTGGTTGGTCAAAGGGTCCAGACTTCCAGCGATACAATGAGTAAGTTCCGGTCATCTAATGTGCAGCATGGTGACCAGTTAACAATATACCGTAATATACTTGAAAGTTGCTAAGGCAGTAAGTACATCTTAAATGTTCTCCCCACAAAAAGGAAGTGGTGACTATGTGAGGTGATGGAGGTGTTAACTACCCCAGCTGTGGGAGTCATTTTGCAATATATAAGTGCATCAGATGATCACACTGTACAGCTTAAGTGCACACAATGTTATATGTCAATTTATATCTTAATAAAGCTGTGTGTGTGTGGGGGGGGGGGGCGCAGATTCCTCATGTCCTGTTTTCAGAACAGCTTCATTGGAGTATGATTCAGATATCTCCCAGTTCGCCCATTCAAGGTACACGATGCAGGGGCTTTGGGTATATCCACAGAGTTATGTGCCCGGCAGCACAATATTAGAACATTTCCACTACTCCCTCAATGCCCCCATCACACCCCCAAAACCCAGGAGAGGACTAACCTACTTTCTGCCTATAGATCTGTCTGTTCTGGATATTTTATTTAATTTTATTTTTTTTAATCCTCACCCGAGGATATTTTTCCATTGATTTTTAGAGAGAGTGGAAGAGAGGGAAAGACAGAGAGAAATCGATGCAGGCTTCTCCCCTGACCAGGGCCCTTGACCGGAATCGAAGCCGGGACATGTGGCCTTCTGTGTCTGGCTCTTCACTTGGCACACAGGGAGCGTCCGAGTCGTAACAGGTGTCAGAACTTCATTCCTTTGAAGGCTGGAGAATCTATTATGGGAATATACCCCATTTTGTTTGTCCACTTGTCAGTTGACAGTCTTAGGCATTGTTCTTTATTTTTTTTAACCTGTTGTTACGAATTTTGAGAGAGAGAGAAGAAGGGAGAGGGAGAAATATCAATGAAAGAGAATCATCTATCTGCTGCCTCCTGCACGCCCCCTCCTGGGGATTGAGGCCGCAACCAGAGCATGTGCCGTGATGGGGAATCGAACTGGTGACCTCTTGCTCAACCAACTGAGCCACACCGGCTGGGCCTCTGTACGTACTTTTTGATGCACCAAGTCCCGGCTCTCTGCCTGCGATGCCTTTCCATTCCCAACCATTTTTTGAGGAGGAGAGGCATTTGTGTCGTTTCTCTCTCAGCCCGAAATTACTTCCTGGTTTGCTTGTGAAGGTAACACCTGCTCAGACATTGTGTTCTGAATCCCATAATAAAATTAAGCGTTGGTATTAAACACACACACAAAACAGTCTACAAGACCTGCCAGAAGAAATGATTCCGACTGTGGTTTCTTTTTTCTTCTGTGTAATTATTTAGGCTCTAACAATTCGCTCAGTTTAGATGAGTGCTCCCCCGGCTGAGGATAAAGTAAAGTTTTCCCTCAGGAGGAAGAATGTTATGAGCGAAGAACAAAAATACGTTAGAATTTTAGCAGAGGAGCACACCAGGCGAGGATGCTTTCTTACCAGGATCCGGTGGCACTTAAGGAGGTTGTCCTCATTTTACCCTTTCCTGCTGGAGGCTGGTTTCTCCCAGACCAGGTGCATCGCCCATGGAGATGCTGCCAGTTAGGCTCCGGTGGAACTAAGTTCGCAAATGTCTCTGAAGGTTTGTCAGCGGCTTTCAGGGTCTCTGGTGTTGCGTGTAGGATGAGGTCAGAGGGAATAGGCGGGATGCGGTGGGGTCAAGGGCAGGCCCTGGTGCTGGGATGAATTGTTCAGCTTTGACTCTGGCGTGCCAGGCGGTGAGCCTCCGGCGTGCAGTGCGGAGTGGTTTTGCCAGGATCTGTGTTGTTGGGGTTTCCAGTGCTGACTCATGTGTCGCTTCCTTAAATGCCTGCCCTGAGGCATTCCTTCTGGAAACCTCTGTGGCGTGGTATAGATGCCCTTCCCTCCTGACTGCTCGCTAAATTCTCTTCTGGGATGTAGGGTCCAGTTAAGAGCAGGCAAGTTAGCATGCCCTAATGTAACCACAGGGAAGGAAAAAAAGAGTTATCTACCAAACGAGGACTGTAAAAGGAACACCAAAATTTAATTGAATTTCACCTCTCTTGTATCTTGGAAAGTTGCTAAGAGAGCAGATCTTACAAGTTCTCATCACCAGGATAACTAGTTTTGTGACTATGCGTGGCTGTTAACTAGACTTGTGGTGATCACGTAGCAGTATGTGCAGATATCAGATCATGTTGTGTCCCTGACAGTAAGTACGTCTGAAATGTTCTCCCCACAGAAAGGAAGTGGTGATTTGTATGTTATATGTCAGCTATAGCTCAATTTAAAACAAGATTTATCTCTACGGAGGGGTTCTTTGATTCCCCCAAATGTGTGTGGGAATGTGAAATAGCCTGGGCTTTCGCATGAGTAGACCTTGGTGGTTCTTGGGCAGAGAACGCCCCACCTCTCAGCTCAGGTGATAGGGATGAAGCCTTCCACCCTACAAGAGGGTCAGTGTGAGAGCAACTGAGGTAGCGTGTGTCCAACACCGGGACAGAGGGGGCACCCATAGGAGCTCCTTCTAAAGCTCTTCTCCCCCAAATGGTTCTTTTTAACCTTCACTCATACCCAAGTTTTAGGAGGAACCATTTGTAAGGAAACTGAGTCCTTTCCCACGGGATGGCGCTGCTGGAGGGAGACCACCTCCGTCTCCCTTGAGCACCTCGGACCCCCGTGAGCATTTGAGAGAGGTTTGCTACTGTTCCGATTTAGCACAGCTTTTAATATGAAGTCCGTTCGCCCAAAGGAGGCAGGAAGACGTTTGCAGTGATTATTGGTTTACATTTAAACCCTCGTGTGTTTGGACGGGAGCCATACACCGAAGAGCCAGAAGCAGGTAATAGCAACTTAGAATACAGGATGAATGCCGCAAATATCAAAGCAGACAATTTGCTTCCCCCCCCCCCCCAGCGGCTCTCCTGGCAGAAAATTTAAAAAGGAAGAAATGGCTGCATGATTTAAGAAAACATTGTGGGGTTTGGTGATAATAACTTACGTTTCCATAATGCCTCCCAGCGTACGGAATGCTTTCCCATTATTATTGCATTGAATTCTCACGAGTCCCAGAGGTAGGTAAGACAATACTGTATTATGGTGAAGGAAACGCTGTCTCTACCACGTACCTCCCACGTGGCTGTGTGGGTTATGTAAGCGCTCTGAGCTTACTTTCCTAAGTTTTAAATGGGAGTTTAATAATACCGTCCTCTGAGGAGTGCTGTGCAGATATGGGAGATAATGCATGAGCAGTGCCAGCTGCAGAGCAAGTGCTCAGTAAGTGGCAGCTGTTGTTGCATTTAGGTCGAGGCAACACAGGTGAGGAGACGATCAATTTGCCGACGATCACACCATTAGTAACTGGCCAAACCTCAATGCAAACCTGATTCTGTCCCCAACGTTAGTCCTCTCTGCGGGACACCGTAGCCAGGCTGTGGGAATCAGAGTATTCAGCATAATCCCATTCTTTTTTCTTTTTTTTTTTTTTAAATATATTTTTATTGATTTCAGAGAGGAAGGGAGAGGGAGAGAGAGAGAAAGAAACGTCAATGAGAGAGAATCCTTGGTTGGCTGCCTCCTGCACGCCCCCCACTGGGGATCGAGGCCACAACCTGGGCATGTGCCCGTATCCGCAATCGAGCCTGGAACCCTACAGTCCACAGGCCAACGCTCAATCCACAGGCCAACGCTCAATCCACTGAGCCAAACCAGCCAGGGCCACCACAGTCCCATTCTGAGGAAGCCCTTCCTCCATTTTGCTGGGGCACTGACCTTTCCAATGTCTCCTTTTGTGTGATCCACAGAACATCATCAAGAAGGTGATTGGGCAGAAGTTTGTGTACAAGTTTGTCTCCTTCCCGGAGATCCTGAAAATGGACCCCCACGCCGTGGAGATCAGCCGGGAGAGCCTGCTGCTGCAGGACCGGGACTGCAAGGCCCTGCCCGAGGGCCGTGAGGCGCACAGACACGGCCTCTCAGCCCTCAAGAGCACCAGCCGCAACGAGTACATCCACTCAGGCCTGTACTCGTCCTTCACCATCAACTCCCTGCAGAACCCACCCGAGCCCTTCAAGGCCATCAAGACGGAGAAGCTGGAGGAGCCGCCGGAGGACAGCCCTCCCGTGGAAGAAGTCAGGACTGTCATCAGGTTTGTCACCAACAAAACCGACAAGCACATCAGCAGGCCCGTGGTGTCCCTGCCCTCCACGTCTGAGGCCTTCCTGGCCTCGTCCGTCTCCGCCAAGATCTCCTCTTTAATGCTGCCAAACGCTGCCAGCATCTCGTCCGCCTCGCCCTCCTCCTCTCGGTCCCCGTCCCTGTCCCCCAACTCGCCCCTCCCCTCTGAACACAGAAGCCTCTTCCTGGAGGCCGCCTGCCATGACTCGGATTCCCTGGAGCCCTTGAACCTGTCATCGGGCTCCAAGACCAGGTCTCCATCTCTCCCCCCCAAAGCCAAAAAACCCAAAGGCTTGGAGATCTCCGCGCCTCCGCTGTTGCTCTCCGGCACAGATATTGGCTCCATCGCCCTCAACAGCCCGGCCCTGCCCTCAGGATCCCTCACCCCAGCCTTCTTCACCGCACAGGTAAGAGCCGCGCCAGACTCGGCTCAGCAGACGGGAAGGAAGGGCCACCAGACCACCTTCCTTCTGCCTTCAAGGGATAATCCGAGGGCCCGTGTGACAAAGTCCTGTGCGAGTGTGAAGGGAAGTTTCTTTCCCACCCCCAGACCAAGGTATCCACAGGAGAAAAGGCGGGAGATGGGCTATAGGGGATGCTTGGTTGGTTTCTTGCTCTTTGTGGCCCTTGGAGCAGGTCCAGTGATGTCCTGGGGAAGGTGGAACGGGCCAAGTGACACTTGAGAAGGCATTGGGGCTTTGTGAGATTTTTATGCCAGCGTCCTCTCTGGTGGAGAACTTGATAAGTAGCCGTTTATTCTCTGTTGATGAGAAAATAGATGTAGCCCTAGCCGGTTAGCCTCAGTGCATAGAGCGCCGGCCTGCGGACCGAAGGGTCCCGGGTTCAATTCCAGTCAAGGGCACGTACCGAGGTTGCAGGCTCCTCCCTGGCCTGTGCCCTGGTCAGGGCATGTGCAGGAGGCAAGCAATCGATGCGTTTCTCTCACATCGATATTTCTCTCTGTCTTTCCCTCTCTCTTCCACTCTATCTAAATCAATAGAAAAATATCCTCAGGTGAGGATTAAAAAAATACATATATATTAACTGTTGTGGCCCTTGCGATGGTCAACGTGGAGCTGTGGGTCCTGTGGTCCCTTATAAGTACTAACAGTCAGGATGACAAGGGCCGGCCCAGCATTGAGAGGAAGAGTCGGGGAGAGCAGAGCTACCGTGAGGAAGCCCAGGTCCGTGTCCGGAGGAAGACAGCACACGTGTGGAGCAGGGACGTCTGCGGCGAGAGTAACTCGAAGGAGAAGGCAGATGCTCTTTCTTGTCCTGCTGGCAGTTGCCGGGCAAAGGCAAAGCAGGTGCCTGGTGTTTTCTGCTTCCTCTGGGAAACTGGGTGCGTTTTGGCTTCGGGCTCACAGACCTGGGCTGCGTTCCTGGCTGGGCCGCGTGGTGGAATGTGACTGGGCACTTGCTCTCTGAGCCTGTTTGCACGCCTGTGAAATGCGTTACTGTGAGGACTGGATGGGAGAGCGGCGTGTAAGAGAGCTCGCTACAGCTGGCAGGCGTTGTCATCATGGAGCTTTGTGGCACCAGGTGGGGGACATGCTTGTGTGGGGGTGGGAGCAGGAACTCTGTCTCCTGCCTCTACTCATCGCCGTGATGTCCTTGCTGGCGTGAGCAGCAGCAGCAGCAGCAGCAGCATCCTATATTGGAGTTTTCTCGTGGGCCAGGCACTAACACTTCGCATGCGTTGCCTTGGCTGTTTTTCAGCCCCATGAAGTAGACACTGTTATTGCCCCGTTTCCCCAGCTGAGGTACCTGAGGCACAGGGCTGGAGTAATTTGTCCAAGGCTGCACAGCTAATAGGTGGTGGAAGCGAATTTGAACCCTGTTAGTCTGCTCCGGAATCCGTGCTCCGGACATTGGTACTCACCGGGAAAGCGCCCAGTTGTCCTTGATCATAACAGTCTGCACAGCATCTGCAAGCAGCTCTTTCCATTCTCCTCTCCCTGGCTTCTCCCCGCCACATTGGGGGCCAGGGATTTGGTGTCAGCTCAAGCTTGTGAGCTGGTGCTAAGGAGGCTGCCCCCCCGGAGGGGAGAGCTAAGGCAGTTACTGGGCAGAATTGTGCTCCTCAATCGGGCATTTTCCAGCCAAGCAAGAACGGCCGAGTAAATGCCTCGGAAACAGTGGCCTGAAGTAGCTCTGAGAAGTAACGTGAGAAGCGGGGCAGGGTGGACATTCTAGAGATCCCCTCCCCTGGCCGACTTCGTGTTTACAATGTAAGGTTTAGAGAGGCCTCCAGCCAGGCCAAGGCCAACTCTGATTTCGGTATCTGCTTTCCTGAGCGCCCGTTCACTGTCTCCGAACAGACTGGGACGGTTGCCAGCCCTGCAGTCATCTCGGAGGCAGTCGGCTCAGGCGAGTCCTGTGGTTTTGGACACTGAATGTAGGGGGGCTCCACTCAGTGGGATGAAGGATGGTCTGGCTGGGCTGGTGAGAGGAGGAGGGGGCCTCGACTTGAGAGGGAGCAGACGGTGGATGCAAAGCTCAGGATGGGCAGAGAGATCCTTCTAGAAATGGCCTAAAACCAGGGCAGGAAAGCGTAGGAAAGCCAGATGACCTGTATCTAGGGCAGATGGGAGTGAAGTCCTCAGCCAACCTGTGAGTGAGCAGCAGGAGTCCCAGAAGTGGGACCCGGGCTTCCCAAAGGATGGAGGCAAAGGGCCAGGTCTGAACCAGGACAGGACAGGAGTGGAAGTGGGGCCTGGGCTGAAAGGGCCTGTGGATGGGGTGGGGTGTGAAGAAAGCACAGCACATAGTGCTCTGAACAGGGTCAGGGGAGTCAAGGGCTGCCTTTGGGTGATGGCACATCTGAGGACTTGACATCCCCTCACCTTCCAGCAGCGACAGCTCTGCCCCTGGCGTGGGTGTATGTGGCCAAGAGTGGCTGCCAGGAGGGAGAGAAAAGCAGAGCAGAGAACGGGTGGGGCTCCAGCATTGGGGGCGTCCACCCAGCTGGCTTCTCTGAGATCAGCCAGGACTGTCATGGAATTTTAGCTAAAAAAATACCCCCCGCCCCCAATTAGTTTACATTGAATCTTATTTTGTATTAGTTGCAGCTGTAGGGAATGTGGTTAGACAATCATGAGCTTCTGTCTTGACAAGCTTCAGGGCTTTGAGGATTTGGGGGCGGGGGGCTGAGTCAGTGCAGGATTTGGATCCTGAGGACCCACCCCAGGAACTGCTGTGTGCGCCCCATTGGATAGAGCAGCATCTGCTCTGAGGAGCCCACATGCTGCAGAAGGCTACCGGCCACAGCCCGGGGAGGACCCATTTTCCTGGGGCAGGAGTGAGACTTCGCTTTGCTCTCGGGCTGCTCTGGGGGTTCCCTCTCCACCTGAGGGGGGCTTGGAGCCTTCCTCCCACAGGCACAGTGACGTCTCACTCCCACAGCTCAGATAGGAACTTGAGCACTTTGCCTCCCCGAAACCCTGCTCCCCTCTGTGGGCTGTGCAGCGTGACAGTTTGCTCACCTATAGGAACCTCCTATAAACTTTTAACAGTTGGCCTTAGAAGAGGTGAAAGCTGTGCTGTAACAATTTCATACCCTGAAAGTGAAATTCCCAAGAATTTAGTGTATTCCAAGAACTACTTACTTATTTTTATTTATTTATTATTTATATTTTACTTCTTTATTCTAAGAATAATTCCCAGTTATTTTCAGCTGGAAACATGGGAGGATGAGGGGAGGTAGGATTAGGAGGAAGGGTTAGGATTAGGAGAGTGCTGGCATGACTTGGGTCTTGTAGTTACAGTGCCCTCTGTGGACCTTATTAAACCACATACCTTGCATAAGCTTCAATTCAGATTTGAAATTTCATCTGCAAAATGATGTGCGTGAAAATCATCAGCCGACCCCCAACGCCATTGCCTTCCCCAACATCATCACCTTCCCCAACACCATAACTTCCCCAACACCATCGCCTCCCCCAACACCATCGCCTCCCCCAACACCATCGCCTCCCCCAACACCATCGCCTCCCCCAACATCATAACCTCCTCAACACCATTGCCTCCCCCAACGCCATCGCCTCCCTTAACACCATCGCCTCCCCCAACACCATCGCCTCCCCAACACCATCACCTCCCTCAACACCATTGCTTCCCCCAACACCATCGCCTCCCCAACACCATCACCTCCCTTCCCATTGAAAATACTTGTGGGGCATCTGCTGGGACCTGTACGAAGTACAGTTGAGATGACTCTTGTATATTATGAGTGTTGAAGAAACCAGATTACTAATGTAGACAGACATGATGATCCCCCAAAGGCACTTTAAGCATGGACTATGGGGGACTGAAAAAAGGGAATTCAAAAGCCAGCTGGGCACCAAGGAGCTTAGCTGCCAAGGGGAATGGCTGCCAGAGTATCAAGGTCATATTGGAGTGTGGCTAGAGGAGCAAGAGTGTTATCTCAGATGGCATGAGCCACAGACGGAGACGGGGAGCAGCCAGGCTGTGAAACCCTCCTGGCTCCTAGCCAGGCACCATGCAAGCCCAAGCCGTGCCAGCAGGAGCTTCTGATCCTCTGTATCTTCTGCACCTTGTGGCGTCTGCCCCTCTTCCTTCCATTCCCCTCTTCTGTTTGCTCTCTCCATCTAACAGTGTGAAGTTGGTTCAGAATCAGAGGCCGGCACATTGCATTGCTCTTCTGGTATGCCCAGACCACTGTTCCTCTCACGTGTGATGTTTAAGATGCTCAGCTCAGATATGTGCAGGCACTGGGGCTTGAACTCACCCTGAATCTGAGCGTGCATGCCCCAGGCTGTTTGTTAGCTCAGACCTGGATTAGCACCAACTGAGTGGAGCCAGTTGGCCGAGGACTGGAATGCTGAAACCCTCTTCCTGCATTTACTGGTGGGTGTATCAACTTTGAGCTCAAGTCATAAGGTGGGAATTGAGTAAAATGGATGTGTGTGTTTGAGGAGAGATCAGGTGTAGTACATCCTAGCCCAGCCCTGGGGGGTTTCTCATCTTATTGTCTATCTTGCCATTATCACAGAAGCATAAAAGGGGTTCTTCTCTCTCTCTTAACACTTCTGCCCAGCCTGCTGCCTTGTCACACTGACCTGAGTGCAGAGATTGTCCTTCCAGGAGCTTCCCATTGGGAGATGTCACCGGGAGTTTTGTGTGACTTGACATGCTTGTTGAACGTTGCTTCCCCAGGCTCTGGGTTCCCTCTTTCCACCTGGGACCCATCCTCTCTCCCTTTCTACCTGGGACCCATCTCCTCACCCTCTTCCCACCTAGGACCCATCTCTCCCTCTTTCCCCTTGAGACCTATACCCTCTCCCTTCTCCTTCATGGTTCTCCTACCTCTTCCCGCTCCTGCCCTCACTCCTTTGTTTCCCTTACCACTTACTCTACCCGCCCTAGCCCCTCACAGAATTCTCCATCTTGACCCCCTTTCCTTACGATGAGTACCACTCATTCAGTACCACACTCTGCTGTGTGATTCTGCTTCTCTTTTACAGGCTTTACAACCACATTTTTATGTGAATTCAGGCAACTCTAGGAATTTAAAAAAGGTGGATATAAAGTGTTCCAAGGATTCAGAAACAAGAGAAGTGCCACCTGATCGAGGGGAGAGCAGGAGAGTCTCCCACGAGGTGCTGGCACTTCGATGGGCAGAGGGAGGCAGGGGTAGGAAGGAGGAGATCTGAGGGCATGACCCAGGTGGAGGGCCATGCATAGAGGACACGCAGGTGTGGCATGTCTGGACACCAGCTCACCAGGCTTAGCTCAGAGGTGTTAGCTGTCTAGGAAACCCACTGTTAAGTGGAAGAGCTAAGCTGGGAGGATGGAGGAAAATGAATGCTCATTGCCCTTGGGCCTTAGGGCCTCTCCCTCCCTGGCAGCCTTGGGAACTCTGCCATTCAGAAAGGCCCGGAAGAGGAAGCATGCATCCGTCTGCAACTTCTTTCGTGAGCCCTTAGTCCTCAGGCTCAGCCCTCCCTGCCTGACTCCTGGAGCCTGTGGAGAGAGGCTCTGAAAGCTCACACTGTACTTGAGATAACCCAGAGCAGGCTTCAGAAACTTTCCTCAACAGAGCAATCGGATAGCCCCGGCCGGGGTGCGGGAGGCAACCCCATTGATGTTTTTCAAATCAATAAACATCTACTTGGGTGAGGATTAAAAAAAAAGAGCAACCAAATAGTGTTTTCCTTAAGGCCACAGAGTCTTTAGGGAGATCAGAGATGGGAGGGATGGAAGTCATTTTACAATATTTATTTGCATATATTATGAAAGGCATTTCAAACATTAAGCATGAGAAACAGAGGGCTAGCTACTGTATTCTGAATACATTTTGTAACACTTAGAAAAACGTATGTGCAAACATCTCAAATCCTGACATCGGTACACATTTTGGACTATGAAAATATATAGTCCAAAGGATTAAAAATGGATGGGTATATATTTATGGCCACAGATGAAAGATGGCTAGACTTTGTAGTTTAGAAGACTCATGGTCTCTTTAGAACTTAAGAGATCGTCACTGGTGGGTAAATGAGGAGGCTCTGGACATACCGGTTATTAAATGTTAATGTGGCTGGAACCTGGCTCCTGAGTGACATGCAAATATCAGTTCTCAGGCCATCTGAGCCTGCGGACTGGAGTCTCAGGACTGAGAGGAGCCGAGCCGTCAAGTACCCGCTGACAAGATTGGCTTGTCTGTTGTAGAACATGAAGTACTTTTCTATATACAGTTGAATGTCTCCCAGGAAAAGGTGAAATACATTTAGTGAGTCAGGTAGACTTTTAATTAATCACCGACAGCAGTCTTTAAATGCCTGTTGCGCATTTGCTGTGCCAGGTACACATTATCCTCCCCACTATCCTGTAGCGCAGGCATTTTTCCTCCCCACTTTTAAGCTGGAGGTGGAGAGCAGTTGGCCTGGCTCATAGGGGGTGGTCCTGAGGTGGGAAGCCTCGCAGAACTCATGCTGAATTGTTCAGTCTACCGTTAGGCCAGATGGCCTGGCGCCCTCCTGACATTGCCTCGGATTAGAACAAATGGGAAGCATATCCAAACACAGGTATTTATCCCAGTGACCTGGCGGCTCATGCAGTCTGTAGACGTGCCGTGGAACCAAAGAATCAAATAATTTGGTATAAATTAGTTTGCCTTTCAGCAGCTTCCGTTTGAGAACCTTTGTCTGAATCCAGTGCACTGAGCAGAGCAGAACTTGAACTTCGGTTTAAGCCAAATGCTCGAGATAATTAACAAAGCTGCTTAGGCCAGTTCTAGGAAAAAACAACACTGTAGCATCCAGCATGATGCAATCTGAGCTGCGGCTGCCTTTGCTGTGGTTCTTACACAAAGCACCTACTGACATCACAGTCACCCAGGGTGCAGAACCACCCTGGGCAAGGGAGTTCGCCCTTGCGAGAATCCAAGCCAGGCACTTACAGCTCGGCAGATTTCTCTGCCCTCTGGCTGGCGGGCAGGCGGGACTCCTGCTGCCTGTGTGCAAGCAAATGCAGCCCTTGGCACTCTCCCGGGAAACCCAGAGTTTTGGCTTTACACCCAATCTGACAAGAAAGGATCCCCCCTCTCCCCCCTCAAGCCATTGCCAGGGAGACGAATTCTCATCAGCCCCACATCCGGAGTGGAATCTGGAAAACCCAGTTCAGAGCTTTTGAAGAAGCTGGTCAAGGGTATTTTAGCAGCAAATTCTAAAGTATTAAGGGCCATGGATAGGGAAAAGGAAGCTCGGGAGGCCCTTTCAAAAATACGTTTGTAACCCAAGTAATGGATGTCCACTACAGAAAACTACAAAAATATAGATAAGAAAAAAATAGAGCCTGAAATGGGATCCTGTTTTGTTGTACACTAAGTCTAGTTTAATGTTTGGGGGGGGGGGGGGGCGGCAAATTGAATTAGGACAAAAGTTGCTACAAACTTGAGTTTTCCACTAGAATGTTTAAGGGGAAGTAACTTGTCCATACCTCTCTCCTTTTAAAAATTGCTAATACTATTAGCATTAAAGAAAATTACAAGTAAACAGTGCGCAGCCCTGCAGAAATAAGAGTTGTCAGGTTTTCCTAAGGTGGTGAGGCTGGCTTCTTGGTTCGTGGCGGGCGCACCTAGCCACCCCGCTGGAAGAAGTCAGGTGACACCTGTATCAAAAACTGTCTCTGCTTTCTTTCTCAGACACCAAATGGATTGCTCCTGACCCCGAGTCCACTGCTCTCCAGCATACATTTCTGGAGCAGCCTTAGTCCAGTTGCTCCACTGAGCCCTGCCCGGCTGCAAGGGCCAAACACGCTGTTCCAGGTGAGTGTTTGGAAAAGAACTTATACACAATGCACGTCTAAGAGTTATGCTCCCCAATAAACCCTGCAGAGGTAGCCGTGAGTTCTGCTCTGTGTTTCGTTAAAATGTTAAGTTTCCAAAGGGAGTTTCGTTAATGGGGCTGCACGCAAAAGACAACCTTCAAAGGCAGGAGTTTCCTTTGGGGCAGAAATGGAGTCCTCAGGCCCGACAGCCATAAATGGAAGGAACAACGCCTTCGCGCAGGGTTCTGGAATTTTCATTGACTAGGAAAACTGGAAATTTATTAAGGAAAAGGCAAAACTTTAAAAATTATATCTTATAAAAATCTCATAATACTTAAAAATATTACTGTATTAGTCAACAGTGAGATCACTTAAAATAAAAAATAGTGAACAATTTTTTTCCATGCTACAATAGAAAAGTTACCTGTATAATTCCATGATACATAATCAAGTTCTCCTTGTTCCATAGTAAAAAAAAAAAAAAAAAAGGAGTATGCAGGGCATTTGATTAAAACTAAGTCTTAGGGCTTTATCTTGTGAAACTCCCTGAACTAGGTAAGCACATTCATTATTCATTAACAAACTAGGATCTTGCAGTAGCATCACTTGTTATCAAGTGGAAATCACTATTTCCTCTTTGAGATCCAGGCTGTTCCTCACTGACAAAGATATTACTGTTTGAATACATGAGTGAAGAACAGAAAGGATCCTAGGGACAGGAATGGAGCAAACTGGACAAAGTGCTAGCTCCCTCTTTACCTAATTCTAGCCTCACCTGTCTCATCCACCCTGCACCCCATACCTGCCCCTAGTGTGGCTCACCCAACGTCACTTACAGCTCTTCTGATCCTGTTGCATCTGGCACTCGCCAGTTTGCACTATGATAGACTGTGGGCCCTCAGGAGGCCATAACTGTACTTTGCTCACTGTGGTGTGCCACCAGCATCTAGGACATTGCTTGGCGCACAAACGATGCTCAGTAAGTATTGTTGACTGACTGAATGGATGGATGTCTAAGAATTTGTTAAGAAAGTAAGTGTTAAAAAGTTCTGGTCTCCCTGCTTTGTTGAGTGGGTCATTTTGCTTGTCAGGGTTAATAGTTACCTCCTCGGTCCAAGGAGCTGTACATAGTGGGATTTAGGGTGTTCTTTGAGGAAAGGTGGAGCTAGGGTGGTTTTGATTGCTATCTCGCTTCTCTGGTTTCCTAGTTGGGAGGAGGTAGAGTGTCACGATGTCACCGTATCCCTGGAGTAATAAGGTTTCTCTTCCTGGCCCTTCTTCCCGTTACATGAAATTGAGCTATGGTTTTGCCAACAGGTTGATTCATAGCCATTTTACCTCAGGCAGGGAAACAAACTAGAAAAAGCAAGCAAACAGCAGTGAGCAAATATAGTTTCAGTAAGTTTAGATGAGCAACTTGATGGAAAGCTAAGACCTTGCTTCCTGCAAGCAGTTGGAGCAGCAGTGTCTCGGGTCAGAGCTCTGGAGTAAAGCAGAAAGGAGCTGTGTGGTCTGTGTAGTGCCCTCCACAGCAGCATGGGCTGCAGTACTACTCTAACCTGAGACTCCGACGTAGGGCCTCAGTGGGACTCAGTAGATGTCTGGACTCAGTAGATGTCTCAGTAGACTTTCCTCCTTACTGGAAAGTCTGCCACCTGGTTGGTGCAGGGCGTGGTGACCTCCCAGGGAAGCCATGGGAAACTATTACTTGGAAGCTGTTTGGCATATCTTGCCTCCTTAGATACTCAACCTTTTCTAGCCCATACTCCCCACAGGAACAATGGGTCGTGTCCTCAGTGATTTTGTGCATTATCAGCATATCTACTGCTCCAGGAACCACACTTGGAGAACCGGTGCAGACCAGTCATTCCCTATTTACATTTAGAATTCTGCAGAAGAAACTGCTGCATTTTAAGGCTACCTGGTCACAATTTCAATTTTACAAAATGCACCTGCCCCCTCTTCTGAAGCTGTTCAAACTGCATTGGGCAAAAGTACATTTACAGTTGTGCATACACAAAAGTTTGTTCTTGTATTATTATTTACTGTATTATTTTCCATATAAATGGTAAACCTACTTTTGCCCACCCTGTACAACCCATGCAACCATGATTGGATAGCTGACAGGGCCTTGGACCCTCTTTTTGGTTTGGGTCCATGAGACTAAGGAAAAATCTTTTCAAATATTACTACTCTTCCTATAATAAGAGCAGTTGAGTATGGGCTAGAAAAGGTTTAGTATCTAAGCAGGTAAAAGTTGACATTAGCAGTTTTGAATATAGTAAAGAACAAAACATAGTGAGAGGAATAATACTTTTTGGGGGGAGAATTTTTATAAGAGTTTGAGCCAAACATGACATATGCCAGGGAGCAAGATCGCAAATGCTCCCTATACTTTGGTTTTTAAAATTAGACACTTCAAATGATAGATTTTCAAAATTCCCATGAGTATCAACAGTGTCTCTTTTCAACTAATGGAAATAATTTTCTTTAAAAAATAACAAGCCTCTTTCTCATATGCTATAAATGCGTGGGAGGAAGAAGAAAAAATACAGTTAAGTCTTAAATGGCGCTGGAAAGTTTCCTGCTGTGATGATTAGAAAAGTAGCTCAGAATCCGGAGAGTGACAGATGACAGAGCTGTAAGTCTTTGCACAGAAGGTCCCCTGATAGAACTGTTATAGCAGATACTGAAGAACTGAGGGGAAGGAGAGAAGGTATCTCCCTTCCTGGGAGAGGCATGCTTTGTAATCGAGACATGTCTTGGAGAGAGAGGACAAAGACATGTTGTGTTAAATCTAAAAATACAACCCTGATGTACAAATAAAGTGACATCAGTTTCAGCTGGACAGTTGAGCATTTTACGTTTGTCTGTAGGATGTCTGTTCCACTTTTGAAATAGATGTTGATCAAATTTGGAATAAGTCGACCAAGTACAACTAGATCTTGAGACAAGGTGAAGCTAATTAACTTTTCACTGAGATTGTTTTCTATAATTTTAAATTCAATAAATATAATCCAGCAAATATTTGTAATGCTCTGAGGCAGGGACTTAGGGTTTATATAGTATGTGAATAATAGATGTGTAAACAAAGTTCTATAAGAACCCAACAATAATAGCTCTTTTCTGCTGGGTAGTGGACAAATGCTCCAAGGAGGTGCACCTGAGCTAAGCTAAGAAGGGATAGGATTTTATCAAAGAGTAAAGCACATTTTAGATGAATAGAGCTTTTCAATATGGAAGTACACAGTCTGTTCAGGAAAGTACTGGGTAGTAGGAGTCAAGATTGGAAAAGTAGCTGTGGGACTTGAATAGTATGCTCAGGAGTTCCTACCTTAATTTCTTAAGTGATAATGGAAGTCTTTTAAAGCTGGAGGTAGTAAGACAATCTCTAGAAAGATCACTAAGTGATTAAAAAGTGCTATTAATAACAGACATAAGCACTTTTTGTGGCTTCTCATTTAATACTCAAAATAGTAATATTTAAAGAAATTAAGGCCCAGAGATATTGCTTCCATTTACCTAGATCACATGTTATTAAGTGGCAAAGCTCTAAGTCAAATTTAGGGTTGTACTACTCATAACCACCATCCTCACTGACTTAAAAGCACACACAGAAGAGCAGATTTTGTGGGGAAGAGACATTGGTGGTCCTTCTAACAACAGGAAATGATTGCTAAGTCCAGTATAAGAGAAAAGTTTGAGGAATGTTACAAATTTAAGAAAAGGGACAAGGGGGTAGGTTTAGTGCCAATAAAGATGGCTATGACACATGCCAGAAAAGGCAGGCTAACCAAGAGAAACTGTGACAACTGAGCATATAGAAATAAAGAAAAAAGGGCAGAAATCACGAATATATTTTTAAAAACAAAGACTAACCCAAAAGCTGACTCTTTTGCAAACATCATTAAGATGGACAGAACCACTAAGAGGTACAAATAAATTAAGAGAATGAAAATTCAAAACCTCTTTTTCCAATGTTTACCTGAGTCAGCGATTTTCAACCAGTATGATGCAAGAATTTTTAAAGCATCAAGATGTGGCTAGTGAGGGGCAGGCACTGACCTCTTTTCCCTTAGGTTGTCCAATAAAATGAAAAGAGCCAATACAACAGTAGCTGTCCGGTGTGAATGAATCAAAATTGTATCTTTTTTTTGGAGTACCTCAGGATTTTACTAATTAAGATAGTTTATGTATGTCATGAGATGATAAAGGTTGAAAATCACTACTCTAGGTGGGATCAGTGGTTAGGAACACAGATTTGCAAGTAGATTTTATAACCCAGTTGAAATGGATCAAATTCTATAAAAAACCTAAAATCAGAAAACAAAAACCTATATATGCCAATAACCATTGAAGAAACTGAAACAGTAATTAGACAACACTCCCCTCCTCAAGCCCTACAAAAAACAAATTGGGCAGTTTGGCACAGAAAGCAGTTTAAAACTTAGCTTTACTGCTTATTACCTATGACCTTTAGACATTCTGAACTTTTCTGAATTCTTTGTTTTCTCCCTAAAATGGGGAAAACCAAACTTAACTTTACAGGCTCTAGATAGCAAATGAAATGACAACCTTTGATAAACTGTAAGGCACCAGACACGTCACAAAAGTAGCTTGAAAATTACGAAAGTACATTTACTTGTTCTACAAATATTTATTGTACTTCTAATGTGTACTGGACTCTAGTTTGATATTTACTGTTGAAATGAAGTTTAATATTAAATTCCTATTAAGTCCTGATAAATTAAACTAGAAGAGGGCCCCGGGAGATCATTCTGACACATGTCATCCTAGAGACAATGAACATCTAGTTGAGGCCTTTAATTCTTCTTGTTCAGTTGGAATATAGCTGTTGTACTTCTTTCAGACCTGAAAGTTATCAAAGCATATATACCTTTATCCTGTTTGTCATCTTAGTTACCAGTAATACTGAAATTAACTTTATTCTTTAAGTTTCATCATGTATGGGTGACCTCGCTGTGAAGTTTGATATTATGCTTTTAATTAGAAAGAATACTTTCTCAGCCCCCAAATAAAGAGATTCTTGCTCTCTAAATCTTTTTTTTTTTTTTTACATTTTTTTTAATTGATTTTTTTTACAGAGAGGAAGGGAGAGAGATAGTTAGAAACATCGATCATCGATCAGCTGCCTCCTGCACATCTCCTACTGGGGATGTGCCCGCAACCCAGGTACATGCCCTTGACCGGAATCGAACCTGGGACCTTTCAGTCCGCAGGCTGATGCTCTATCCACTGAGCCAAACCAGTTTCGGCTCTAAATCTTTTAAGATAAAAACATTCCTCATTTTTAATAGTTACAGGGAAGCAACTTTGTAGTACTCTGGAAAGTTTATGGCTAATTTCAAATTACAGTATTAGAAATTACTGCTTTATATGTAAAGAGTCAGTTGTGGTTTTCAAAATTAATTTTTTAAATATTAAAACAACATTCCATGTAGCTTGGAATCTTTTTGTTGTTGTTAATCCTCATCCAAGGATTATTTTCCCATTGACTTTTAGACAGAGTGGGAGGGAGGGAGAGACAGAGAGAGACACACATTGATTGGTTGCCTCCCACACGCACCCCAACCAGGGATGGGTATTGAGCCTGCAACTGATGTACATGCCCTTGATCAGAATCGAACCCAGGACCCTTCAGTCCACGGGCTAGCGCTTCAACCACTGAGCAAAACTGGCTAGAGCAGTAGTTTGGAGTCTTTAAAAAATAGTGTTAGAACATACTTCAACAAATGAAGTACATATTTTATATACCTAGGCTACTATGAAAAAATAATTTTCTGTGCCCTTCTGTTTGCTGTACATAATCCTGATCTCATTATCCTCTTCCAGTTACTCATTTGCAACTTACCTTTATCACAACGGTGATGACAGAACTGAGCCACTGTAGTCTATCTAGGAATGTAAAGAACTCAAGTTCTTCCCAATAGATTTGTAATTGTTGGAAATCTTTTGTCCCCACCAGTTCCCAACACTGCTCAATGGCCACATGCCAGTGCCAATCCCCAGCCTGGACAGAGCTGCTTCTCCAGTACTGCTTTCTTCGACCTCTCAGAAGTCCTGATGACATCTGGCCACAATGAAAGACTCATTCACTGATGAAGCAAATTTGTCCCCATGGGCTAGTTTACCTGTGTCATGAGAAGGACTTTGTGAAATCCTGTTAATTTGGTTTGCACTTTTCATAACATGGATGGTCTAGATATATGTTAGCATTTTTAAAACTTTTTTTTATATTCAAGTATATATGAAAATCTGTTTTGCATTAAGTGAATTTTAATGTTTTTGTTTTTATATCTTCTTAGCTCTTAAGTGTTGAACACTGTTGACAGTGAAGAACTTTTCTTAATGGCTTTCAGTGTAACTAATAAGGATGTGAAGCTTTTTCGCTTTAATTCTGCATATGCTGAACTGTGCTTATACACTATAACCAGCTGTGCCTTCCCTTGCATTTAGTTTAATGTAAATGATTTATATATTTTTTAGAGAAAATGTTTGAAAGACAAAGATTAGTATCAAACAGCTCTCTAGTAGAATTTTATTATTTTTCACAAGTAGGCAATATGAAAGCATATTCATATTACTTTTTCTCTTTTGCTTTCAATTATAAGAATTGCCTTAGAGCCTCTTTTGAACTGAAATTCAATAAATGTAATGTCCAAGTAATGTTTTTATAAGAAAAAACTAAGCCATATTTAGACAATAAACATTCATGACAGAAAATGTTCGAAAGTGCATTTTTAAAGAAAGGAACTTTGAAAGGCTAGCCTCCCAGCTGTTTACCAGCTGTTTACAATCTTTTAGACTCCTCCCAAACAAAACCACCTGATGGAAAAGCTACAAGTTTATTCTATCCATACCCCTGGAGTATTTCCGAGGTTAGCATATCCTTAGTTCAAGAAATTAGCCCTGGTTCTTCCAGTTTTCCATAAAGAATCACACCCCTCCAATACATTTCCTATATCGTTATGAGGTAAGGTTTCTCTAAACCCCCTGAACTATTAACATTTAAAAAGCCTATCCTTTGAAAGAGGCTCACAGACTCGTGATGAAAACAAAAAATGAAGAAAAATCTTGTAATACCAGGTATCTTCATGTGTATGGGTATGGTCTTGCTTGTGGAAACCTGAGCGGTTATTGCTAAATTTAGGGTGAGAATGAAGGAAACCTGATGCAACAAATGTAAGATTCTTCAGAAACCTCATCAATGTTGAATTGATTATGTAACAATGTGGAACACTAAACAGTAATTCTTTTGTGTAGTGGAGAGCAGGGACAATAGGAATGTATTTTCTGTTCCTTCAAAAAATCAGCAGGCACCCATCTAAGGCATCTTTCTGTACATTATGAAAGTTCTAATGGTAAAAGAACTGGAAAGTGCCCAGTGCTTGCAATTCAAGATCAGATTAATTATCATCCTTAACTATAAGTAACAGAAACCAATTTAACATGTGGCTAAATAATTAATTGCTCCAAACCAGGCATTAAATAGCAGGGATAAATAAAACAAAGCTTGTAAAAACACATTCCTCGGATTTTCAAAAAAATTTAAAATTCTGTTATGATATAAATGTTGAGATTTTCAATTGGAATTGAGCATCTCTATGTGAGGGATGTATGCCCTTATTTGGAGGAAAACCCCAAACATTTCAGTATGCACCTTTGAAAATAAAATAATGGGGTTGATTCCAGAATCCACAAACAGACACTACTGTCATGGGCTAAGGATAATTCTGGACAAAATAGCTGGTCCAGCTGATATTTACTGAGAATGTGTCCTACCCAGGTTTCCAGATGCGGACAGTTGCACAGGAGAAGCTGCGTAAGATCACATAGCTTATCGGAGTAACAGTGCCCAGAGCCCAGACCAGTTCTGCTTCCCCATCTCAGCTGTAACTACCAATCCAAAACTATATGTTAGGCAAAAAAGACAGCATTAAAAAACTGTCAGATAAGAGAAGGATGCACTCCAAATGCAAGAGTCTTAGAGAAACTAATTAAAAAGGAAGTCCTATGTACAAATATCACAACCAAAATATTTTTAAATGTAAATACTGACTGGAAAACTCAAATGACTATCTCTGATTCTTGTATTCCCTTCCTCCAAATACTATTAACATACAACCTAGCTTCATTTATTGGAAATGGAAAAATACCGTAATTCAAAAACTCACTATAACACGAATAGAGAACTAGAGGTATTGAAGTATAACCCTTAAAGCTCTGCCTCATTCTACACGTGTGTATGTGTGTGGTTTGTTTTTTTTTTAATCAACTATTTTAGACAATAGGTTTCACAGAACATATTAAATTTTTTCTTCCTTTTTATATGTCTGCTTGATCAGTGTTAAATTGATAAGGCTCAAGTTTTATAGAACTATTATCTAAACATTGGTCTCTTTGTACACATCATTTCTCTGACTGCAAATCTTCATTCCCTTTCATATATGTATCATTTTTACTGTTATATTATTTTTGTTCAATAAATACTTTGTGATAAAAGGCAAGTGGGTCAGTTTACTTCCATTTATTTGGGATAATCCAAATTTCACTTTTCCATATGAGTACACTTTAGAAAATGAGTTGTCTAGACTTAAATATGGTATATTATCAAAACATGCTCTGTATATGTAATCTGCTTTGAACAGATACTTAAGGAAACAAAATTATTGAAAATGAATTGGAGAGAAGGAAATGGGTTTAAAAAATGTCCCCTGATCTTTAAAATCTTAAGTTCTAGCAACTGTTCTATATTGAGATGGAGGAGGGGGAAAAATTACCCTTTATTCTTGTAGCTACAACTTGTATCATACTCAATGGTTAAAGACTGAAATCTTTTCCCCTAATATTAGGAACAAGATAAGGATATCCTCTGTTGCTGTTTCTATTCAACACAGTACTGCAAGTCCTAGCCTAAAGGGAGGAAGAGGGGAGAGAAAGAAAAAAACACACAAAAACATCCAAATGAGAAAAGAAGAAATAAAACTATTTGTAGATATCTTATATGTAAAAAACCCTAAAGAATCTACCAAAGAAAAGTTAGAGCTGATAAACTGAGCAAAATTGTAGGATACAAAACATGTAAAAATAATTTGTATTTCTACATACTAGCAACAAAAAACCTGAAAAATTTAAGAAAACCATTCTAGCTACAATATCCTATATAATAAAGAGGTAATATGCAAATCGACCGTCACACCCTCACACAAGATGGCTGCCACAAGATGGCTGGCAGGGGAGGGCAGTTGTGGGCAATCAGGCCAGCAGGGGAGGGCAGTTAGGGGCTACCAGGCCAGCAGGGGAGGGCAGTTGGGGGTGACCAGGCCTGCAGGGGAGGGCAGTTGGGGCGACCAGGTTGGCAGGGGAGGGCAGTTGGGGGTGATTGGGCTGGCAGGGGAGGGCAGTTGGGGGTGATTGGGCTGGCAGGGGAGTGGTTAGGGGGTGATCAGGCTGGCAGGTAGAAGTGGTTAGAGGCAATCAGGCAGGCAGGCAGGCAGGCAGGCAGGCAGGCAGGCAGGCAGGCGAGCAGTTGGGAGCCAGCAGTCCTGGAATGTAAGAAGGATTCCTGTGGGATCGGGCCTACACCGGCAGTTGGACATCCCCCGAGGGGTCCCAGGTTGGAGAGGGTGCAGGCTGGGCTGAGGGACTCCCCCCCACAGTGCACATATTTCATGCAGCGGGCCTCTAGCCTATACTAATAAAAGGGTAATGTGCTAATTAGACTGGGGTCGACTGGACATCTTCCGGTTGTCCTGCCTTCCTTCCAAAGCCACGGTGGCGGGGGCTGAGGCAGAGGTGGTTAGGGGTAATCAAGCCAGCAGGGGAGAACAGTTAGGGGCGATCAGGCCGGTAGGGGAGGGCAGTTAGGGGTGATCAGGCTGACAGGGGAGGGCAGTTAGGGGCGATCAGGCCAGTGGGGGAGGGCAGTTAGGGGTGATCAGGCTGGCAGGGGAGGGCAGTTAGGGCAATCAGGCCAGCAGGGGAGGGCAGTTAGGGGCAACCAGGCCAGCAGGCAGAGGGGTTAAGGGTGATCAGGCCGGCAGGCAGGTGGGCGGTTAGGAGCCAGCGGTCTCGGATTGCGTAAGGGTGCAGACCGGGCTGAGGGACCCCCCACCCCACCCATGCACGAATTTCATGCACCGGGCCTCTAGTTAAATATAATAATGAATAAATTTAATCAAGACGACACAAGACTTGTACACTGAAAACATGAAACATTGCTACAAGAAATTAAAGACATCCTATGTTCATGTATTAGAAGACAACATTGTTAAGATCCAAAGTGGGGACCTACAGATTCAATGCAATTCCTATTACAATCCCAATGACATTTTCTTTTTCCAGAATAAAAAAATTTCATCCTAAAATTTATATAGAATTTTAAGGGACCTCAAGAGTCAAAACAATACTTATATGAACAAAAACAACTCACACTTCTTGATTTAAAAACTTACAAAATCACAAGTAATCAAAACATTGTACAGGCAAAGGACAGAGATTTAGACCAACAGAATAGAATAAAGAAAGCCAAAATAAGCCTTCACATCTATGGTCAATTGATTTTCAACAAGAGTGCCAAGATCAGAGAGAAAAGAATAGTCTTTTCAACAAATAGTGCTGGGAAAACTAGATATTCACATGAAGAAGAATAAGTTGGGCCTACTTGACACCATATACAAAAATTAATTAAAAATGGATTAGGGCTCTAAATGTAAGCAGTAACAGTATAAAAACCTTAAACAGGAAAATATTCATGACCTTGGATTTGGCAATCGTTTCACAAATATGCCACCAAAAGCAGAGGCAACAAAAGAAAAATAGATACAATGGACTTCATTAGGATTAAAACTTTTGCACACCAAAATGACACTGTTAAGAAAGTGAAAGACAATCCACAGACTGGAAGAAACTGCAAATCATATACTTCATAAGAGTCTAATATGTAGAATATACAAAAAAAACTACAACTCAACAACAAAAAGGTGACACAATTTAAAAATGGGCAATGGACTTGAATACACATTTTTCTCCAAAGCAGATATACAAATAACAGATGAAAAGATACTCAACATCAATAGTTACTAGGGAAATGAAAAAACCACAAGTTCCCATTAGAATGAATCTATATATATAAAAGCCTAAGTGACTGTTATGACTAGATGACCGGCCAGTAGCTATGATGCACACTGACCACCAGGGGGCAGACACTCAAAGTAGGGGCTGCCCCCTGGTGGTCAGTGCGCTCCCACCGCCAAACTCCCACGAGACGGCCCTGATCAGCCCAATCACTGGCCAGGCCAAAGGACCCCACCTGCACACGAATTTCTGCCAGGTCTCTAGTACAATAATAATAACAACAAGTGTTGGCGATAGATGAGGAGAAATTGGAACTCTCACATTACCATTGGGAATGTAACATAGTGTAGTTGCTCTGGAAAACAGTTTGGCAGTTCCTCAAAAAGTTAAACATAGAGTTACTAAGTAACCAAACAATTCCAATCCTAAGTATATAAACTCAAAGAATTTGGTAAACAAGGACTCAACAAAAGCTTCCAATGTCCACAATAATCGAAAGGAGAGAAAAACCCAAGGTCCATCAACAGATGAATGGATAAACAAAACATCGTATATTCGTATCAGAATATTATTCAGCCGTGTAAAAAAGAATTTCTGACATGCTACATCATTAAACCTTGAAAACATTATGCTAAGTGAAACAGGTCAGACACAAAAGGATAAATACAATATGATTCCACTTTTATGAAATATCTAGAATATGCAAATTCAGAAACAAAAAGTATATTTGAGGTTACTAAGGACTTGGGGTATGGGAAAAATGAGGGCTTATTTAATGGGTACAGAGCTTTTGTTTGGAGTGATGAAAATTTTGGAAATAGTGGTAATTGCTGTCCAATATTGTGAATCTAATGCCATTGAACTGCATATTTATAATGAGTAAAAAATGGCAAATTTTTCATTATACAGATTTTACCACTATTAAAAAGATAGTAAAAAAAAACCAAAACACTAAAAAAACCCTCCATAAATTGTCTTGAATCCAAAAGATAGTAATTATAGCATGTTAACAAGACTTTAAACATCACCCGATAAAGCACCAATAAAAATCCAGCTACTTCTATATAAAGTGACAAATTCAATGAGTTTATATTCCAGAAAACAACGTCACTTGGAAGAAAAACAAGTCATCCTGTTTCATCTTTAAGAACATTATCAATTTAAGACAAATCGTTAAGTGTTCAAGATTCAAAATTTCTGAGTTTCCAAAAAATTAATAAAGGAACTGCCTTATGACCCAGCAATTTCTGGAACTATATCTGAAGAAACCCAAAACACTAATTCGAAAGAATATATGCATCTTTATGTTCATTGTAGTGTTATTTACAATAGCCAAGATTTGGAAGCAGCCCAAGTACCCATCAGATGAGTGGATAAAAAAACTAGTACATTTACACAATAGAATACTATTCAACTGTAAAAAAGAAGAAAATCTTACCTTTTCCAACAGCATGCAGGGACCTGGAGAGCATTATGCTAAGTGAAGTAAGCCAGTCAGAGAAAAACAAATACCTTATGATTTCACTTACATGTGAAATATAATGAACAAAATAAATTAAAATAGAAACAGACTCATAAATACAGAGAACAGACTGACAAGTGTCAGAGGGGATGGAGGAGGGGGGAGGTTGGGAGACTGGGTGAAAAAGGTGAAGGGATTAAACAAACAAAAAAAAACCTCACAACAATTTGGGTGGTGAACACACAATACAATATACAGATAAATATTTTTAGGACTGTACACTTGAAACCTATATAATTTTATTAACCAACTAGAAGCCCGGTGCATGAATTCGTGCACCAGTGGGTTCCCCCTGGGTGACCTGCAGGGATCAGGCTGAAACCTGCAGTCCAATGCTCCCTGCAGCTCCTACCTGCCGCTCCCGCTCATCCCGGCCCCACTGTGCCTCCCGTGGGCTCGCACCCTATCAGTGCTGATTGGGAGAGGCTTGCGCTGCTGCAGCAGTGCTCACCAGCCATGAGCTCTGCATCTGGCACCCTCCTAAGGGGAGTGGCCTGCAGGATTGGGCTGAAACCAGATCTCTGACATCCCCCAAGGGGTCCCAGATTGCGAGAGGGCACAGGCCAGGCTGAGGAACCCCACCAGGTCACGATCGAGCCAGGGAGGGACTGCGGGAGGGCTCCAGGGTGTGTCCAGCCCATCTCACTCAGTCCCGATTGGCCGGACCCCTGCAGCAAGCTAACCTACCGGTTGGAGCATCTGCCCCCTGATGGTCAGTACATGTCATAGCGACTGGTCAACTGTCTGCCCCCTGGTGGTCAGTGCATGTCATAGTGAGCGGTTGAGCAGCCTTAGCATATCATTAGCATATTACGCTTTGGTTGGTTGGTCGGTTGTTCTACCGTTCAGTCTATTTGCATATTACCCTTTTGTTATATAGGATGTCACCCCAATAAATTCAATAAAAATTTCAAAAAAATTTCTGAAGTTCAATTCTCTTCATTGAAGAGTTTCTAGGATCTGAATAGTACTCAAGTATATAAAAAAACCCACAACAGCTCCCCAAAATACAAAACAAATAAGCAAACAAAAAATCCCACCAAAATTCCTTAATAAAATAAACATTCCTAAGACTTCCTAAGAAGAAGAATTTTACATAACTACTGGGTTATATTTCTTCACATTTTATATACAAGAATCAAACTTATGAATATGTCAAATTTGCAACAAATCAAATATATAACCTCTGAAATACAATATATCACACATTATAATTGAATGCTATCCTTTAAAACTACAGTAGAGATTACTATAGTTTGACCAGGACAGATATAAATTAAATATTAATGGCATGAGACTTCATTACCTTAAGAATGAGTCTCATAAAAAAAAGTGATCCCATCCTACACCATAGCCTTTTTCCCCCAGAAAGAACTGTGACAACAAAACCACATCTTAACAACATGAAGATTTTGTTATTATAAATTTCAAAACAAAAGGGAGGAATTTCACATAATATTTATAACCTTCTAATACATGTCTGTCAGTTAGAAATAACAGCAGTTTGTTAAGCTACAGGGTTTAACATAAAACTTATTTACAAATGTGAAAAGCAGTAGTGGTCCAATATTCACCATTACACATAAATCTGTTTCTTCCAGAAATTTTTTTTAAAAAATTAAAATTTCACTATCATGAAATATTAAAATAACACCCTAAACATGCCACAATCACTATTCACAAATAAAGTTAAAATGAAATATACAAAAATTCACTTAATACTGTTAAATAACAATAAACTACAAGATTTCCTGAACAGAAATGGTAGGACCCCTGAATGTTTTACAGTGAATGAATATCAGGAAGAAAATTAAGTTATGACTATTTTCATGATATATAAGCCAAAAATTTACATGACCACCTCAAAATATACCAATTAAGATTCGTAGTTTGTAAGATGCACTAAACAAATAGTCCTAAAAGTTAACACAAATGCTTAAAACATTATTACCAACACCAAGGTGTGTTTGTGATGTTCAAAGAGATGCATAATTAAAACTGTAATTTTGTATCTGGTAAACAGATAATATCTACAATGCTTTAAAACAATCCTCTAAGCTCTCTTTTCTCTCATTTGTATTTATCATGGCTCATTTCAAAGACATATTACAGCTTTCAGCTGATTCCAAGTGCATGTTATTAAAATACACACATACAGACAACCCCCAAATGAAATAAATTGTTCCTCAATGATATATCATCCTGTCTAATAAAAGAATTATATTTAAAACAAACAAGACCTCTCATGTTTGGACTTGTATGGTTTATTCTGAACTAAATTAAAGCACGATGTAAAACAGATAAGTGTATTAGTAAAAAATATCCAATAATATGCAGTAAATATTTCTAAAATGAGGAAAGGTAAAAATAAATAATTTTGGTGCTTTAATTTTCTGGTATCTAATGTGAGATCCCCCAAAATGTCAGGTGTTCACTTGCTTGAATCAACTTCTGCATTGCGTTTACCTAAACATAACGTGCTTATCAATTTCTTAGCTATTCTATTTGCCAATGTTCAATAAAAAAAAATTATATAGATTATATAGCATGAACTTAGAGTGTTCAAGATGGCTCACTTATTTTACTGTTAAGCAAAGCTGAATTTACATTCCAGAAAACACTGCAGTTTAATTTTAAAAACAAACAAAAATGCAGCAGTAAAACAATTCATGAGGAGAAACAGATGCATTCACATAATAAAGCCACTGCAACTTCTTCAGGCATTCAACTGTTGTGTTAAATAAACAGACAGTAGTTATTTAGCAGCAATAATTCCGCAATAAATAATGCACTGTGTTTCAGTCCTGCACAAAAATTGCAGCTAAAGTTACATCAATAGCTGTAACCTAATGGCTCTAATGGCAGAGAAGACCTTAAAACCAACTGTACAAAAAAATTGTCACACTGTGACAACAAATATAAAAACAATCTGTAGGTCTGAAATAAAAAGACTCCACTGTGAAGAGGACAGTGTAGACAAACGGAGATTCCAAGTCCACCAAAAGAAATAATTGCCTTCAGATCTGAGTCCTTGATTGATAAGAAAGGCTGGGGGCTGGGCTTGAAACCATGTTATCAGACTTAAAAGAGCATGCTCTGTCTTCTGTTCTTCCCATGTCCTAAAATATAAAGTCATTTTATGAGGCAGTTCGAGGTTCAATTTTATCCCACATACAGTACTTGGTGACTCTAGGATGCTAATGTTCCCACCAGCAAAGCTAATTTTCCACGGTAAGAGTGATCAATACTGTCTTAAATGACCCGTTTGTCGATGGGGTCAGTCTACAGCTTCTATGCTTCGAAGTGATGAACCTGATGACTAGGGAAGCACAAGATGTGTCTTCTGCCTCAGGTACCAGGATGGCATGTGCAATGATCAAGCCAGGCCACTTGTAAAAGGTTTCTGTGCCATCTGCAGCTTTCAGGATCCCTGACTTGACTGAGTCAGATTTCTCTCTGAAGAATTACTGAGAATGTGCAATGCTAAACATACACAGTTGTGGAATGCACTGTACATTGGTTTTTACATCAATAATTTTACTGATCAACTTATAAACCAAAAAGTTGGTTCCATGCATAATTTCATGATCGACACGTGAAATGGTTTATGACAAACACACCTGTCTCTGGATAAGAAGAATTTCGAAAACCTGGGTCCTTTTGCAACTGAATCTCTTTCAAACTGAATATTGATACACCTAAAATGCATAGACAGGAATTATCAGGTGAGGTCTAACAGTATTAAAACAAATATAAACCAACTATAGACAAATGTTTAAAAATGAATATTGATTCAACATGAAACATTTATACTACATTTACAAGGTTATAGCCCTGCTGAAATATTTTCCCTTTTGCCCCAATGTTTTAAAAAAACCAAAAAATAATCTCTCTTTAGGACCCCTCCCCCCATCTCTGCTTTAAATCATGCTTCAAGTATGTAGTTCTCTAAGGAGACTATACATTGATATTTCTAGGACCTACTGGGGTTGGGAGACCTAATCAAAATGTATTGCTTTTCCTCTCTCTGTCCTTTTCCTCCCTCCTATGATGGCATGAAGGTATCAGGTCCTCAAACTGTCTTCAGATTTTTTTAGATAAGAACAAGGATTAGATTTGTACATAACTGCCTACCTTAAACTATGAAATTTGATATTAATAATGAAATATAAGTATCATCTTAAAAACATCTGTAATTCACCTTCCTCATTTCAGTCTCTGCCAGAGAGATAATCTTTCATTAAAAACTATATTGTAAATTCTAAGTGGAAAGTCTTGATTTCAATAAGCAAACTTTGATGAATCAATATTGTCTAGTAAATGAGAAATAATGTAAGCTTTTAGAAGCTCAGTTCCCAAATATTCTAATTTCCCAATCACCTTACTTAATTTTAAAGTAAAATATTGAGGTAATTAAAAAAAGAATGTTATGAGTAGAATCAAGCAGTTACCTCAGGCACAAGAAATGGGATGGTTTAGTAACTAACAGTAGGCTCACTACTGTCAGGGCAATAGTAAAGGAAAATCATCTTTATGTCTTAAAAAGGAACTCTACTTTCACAAGAAAACAATCTTATGTTTTGGTTGTGTTTCATTGTTGTTGTTTTTTTTGCCTGAAATCCATTTTTTTAACAACTCTGAATCAAAGCAATACAGACTGGGACTAATGACAATGTCTATCATCAGATGGCATTTCCAACTTAAGTCCAATAAGATTAATTACTCTTGCCTAAGTACTATTGATTTCTTACAGAATAGTGGCAATGTGCTCAGTGTTAAATAAATTAAAACACAGGCAACCAATACATAAAGAAATTCTGATCTAATTACAAGAAGACTAGAATTTTAGGCTTAAAAACCAACAGCAATCTTGCCCTGGCTGGGTGACTCAGTTGGCTGGAGCAACATCCCGTGCACCAAAGGGTTGCAAGTTCCATTCCTGGTCAGGGCATGTACCCAGGATGCGGGTTTGATCCTCAGCTGGGGTTTGTACAGAAGACAACTGATCAATGTCTCTCTTTCACATTGATGTTTCTCTCTCTCAAATCAATAAAAACATATCCTTGGGTGAGGATAAATAAAAACAAAACAAAAAAACCAAAAGCAATCTCTTTCTAATCCCCTAATTCACCTCAGTCTCCTACCCTGGACAAACGAAAAGAAAGAAGGTGTGGGGGAAGGAGGAGAACACTAAAATTTCTCTTACTTTCAGGTAAGGCATGTATCCTTGGTCCCAGACTTCGAAAGTACACATGTTTCATGGCTTCTTCTGCTGAGACTCTTTTCTTAGATTCATACTGTGAAAAAGCAAAGAATTGCGTCATTAACTTTTTCTCTAAATACTGTTACAGGAGGGAAGTTAACACTACTTTACTTTGATTACTTGATACAATCACTATTTTCAAAGAATCAATTTGGAGGTGCCTCAGATACGCTCTAATTTGAGCTATTATTGACTATATCTCAGCCCCAAATTTCTAAGATAAAGTTGGAGCTTACCTAAAAATTTAGATTCCCCGTATTTTTTGAAGAGATGAAAAATTAAAATACTTGAATTTTGGTGTTACTTTTCTTCATGAACACCAAAGGATCATTGAAAATATATCTCTATGACAGACATTATTAAATTACCTATTCAATACCCATTTCCCCCTTTCCCTTGATAGATAACCTAGATTTATTTCAGGTGTCCATTGCTTCAGCTCCAACAGATGGATCATGAATCATGACTGTCCTAGTTTGGGCTAATTATGATAATTCTGCTCCTCAATTCCCAGACTCTCTTATAATTAATGTTCTGGCCAACAAGAGTTAGTTTTGAAAAAAACCTTACAGGGATTTCTGGAAAAGCTTTGACTTTTCAAACACAAAAGGGATAAAGTGGCTGACGCAAACATCATACTCTCTCTTCTCCCTGCTTTGAATGATGATATGAACGCTATTTGGAGGTGCAGCACCTTGTACAGAAATTAAGTATAAGGAAGGCAAAGAGAACATAAGAAAACACGAATTGCAGAGAACATGGCCGTGACACAGTTGATAGATGACAGCGGCTAACTGCCTCAGACTATTCAAGGTCACAATGAGAGACCCACGAAACACATTATGAGAGACCATAATATTTTTACTTTAGCATATACCTTAAGCATGCTAGATACTACAATAAATAATATTATTTAATTGTCATGACAAAATTTTGGAGGTAATACTGATCCCATTCTACAGATGAAGAAACTGAGTCTCAAAGAAGTTGAGCCATTTAACAATTACAACATAACATGTAACTTACCTGAAGAAATTTTGTTATCAATTCGATTCCTTCAGAGTCTAACCTAGAAACAGCAAAAAACAAGTGGCAGTTTATTCTTTTATCTTAGCGTACAGCAACTTTTCAAACAAAACTACTTTCCAAACAAAACTACTTTCCAAATGTTTTAATCTGTGAAACCTAGTGCTCTAAAATAGCCACTCTTGTTCTTTCAAATAGACCAAAGCTGTCTTATCCTCAAAAGACTAATCTCACCACTTATTTAAGAAGAAACTATAAATAACCGGGTGCAACTTCAAATTTCCAATATTCAAAAACAAATTAGATTATTAAAAACGATAGAATTTTTTCTGGTATTGTTAATCTTCACCCAAGGATATTTTTCCATTGATTTTTAGAGAGGGGAAGGGAAGGAGACAGACAGAGAGAAACATCGATGTGAGAGACATACATCGAATGATTGCCTCCAGCACATGCCCCAACCAGGGCTGGTGATCAAGCCTGCAACCAAGGTATGTGCCCTTGACTGGAATCAAACCTGGGACCCTCCAGTCCGTGCGTTGATGCTCTATCTACTGAGCCAAACTGGCTAAGGCAAAAGTAGAGAATATTTTTTAAAATCACCATTCTGTCTCAAACCAAAGTAACCACTATTTATCAGGAAAGCTTAAGTAAATTGCACCAATTTTCAGTGTTCCACTGAAGGCAAGAGTACAAAAGCATCACTTTCCTATTATATAGGTGACAACAAGGAGAAAAGTGATCCCACTATGTATCACTGTGGTCAAGATAAACAGGTAGTCTGCTGAGCACGGGGTACTAGGAACTATAAAGTGCAATTTAAGGATGTCTCAATAACTTCATAAAACTTAATTTACAGGGCTACAAAACCAATGAATGATATAGTCGATAAAGACAGATAATTATAGCGATGAATTTAATACAATAGGGAGTAGAGAATTTAGGGATTATCTTAATGGGATAATCTCCTGATCAGAAATCACAAGTTCTCTCTTGCTGCCTTTCACTTGCAAAAGCACAATTATGGATAAAGAATATTTTCCCACCTGAGGGCTCCTAGTGAGTATTGTGGATGCTGTGGCCTAGACATTTGCCAGACTCTTAATCCTCTGTAGTTTGCCATTCTGACAAATACATAGACCTTCTTGGACACAGACAAACTCAGTGCTACTAAGATCATGGAGAATCTGCTTTAAAGAAGAGCTTTAACCTTCTACACTGGATATTACAATAGCAAGCAATAGATACATGAAATAGGATTTACACTACTTGGGAAAGACACATACACAAAGTCCAGCACATAATATGATTCTTCCTAAGCAGGAATACTTAGAATGTTATTAGTTACTACAGTAACAATAAGAACATCAACTCACATAAACACTTTAAAGATATTTTTGGTTAGAACTGCATTGCTATTCTTCCATAGCCACAGAATAAATTAAACTAGACCAAGCATGTTATGTTGTGTGCAATGTGAATAACGTTTGAGTAAAACAGACATTGGCCTTATTTGGTATCTTGGTGCCCTTTTTATATTTTTTTAAGGAAAGATGGAAAAATACAGTCACAGATATTATTCTGCGTTACTAACTAAAATGTAATACATTCTGCAAGTCAAATTTTATTGGGAGTCAGATGGGTCTAGGGCAGGGGTGGGCAAACTTTTTGACTCGAGGGCCACAATGGGTTCTTAAACTAGACCGGAGGGCCGGAACAAAAGCATGGATGGAGTGTTTGTGTGAACTAATATAAATTCCAAGTAAACATCATTACATAAAAGGGTACAGTCTTTTTTTTTTTTAGTTTTATTCATTTCAAACGGGCCGCATCCGGCCCGCGGGCCGTACTTTGCTCACGGCTGGTCTAGGGGTAGGTCTCAGAAGAAACTAATTGAATGGTAAAATTGAGGATATGAGAGGTCAGAGTTTATATTCTTCAAATACAAATTATTATGTGATTAACTTTGACCAAAATAATGCTGAGTCACCTTTTGTCAGTGTCAAGATTTTACTTATAACACTATCTTAGGTTTTAAAAAACGTATATATAGCCCTAGCCGGGTGCTAGGTGGTTAGAGCATTGGCCCACGGACCGAAGGGTCTCAGGCTCAATTCTGGTCAAAAGCATACAAACTCCCTGGTTGCAGGCTCGATTCCCAGCCCCAGTCAGGGCGTGTGCGGGAGGCAACTAACTGATGTGCCTCTCTCACATCGCTGTTTCTCTGTCTCTCCCTCTCCCTTCCACTCTCTCTAAAAATCAATGGAAAAAATACTCTTAGGTGAAAATTAACAAAACAAACAAACAAAAAAGTAGAGCTGATTCTGTAGAAAGCGAAGCAGAAATTTCATCATGGCATTGAATAAGGAATTAATGCGTTCTTTCTGGTAAAGGGAACATCTATATATACTCTAGAATTCTAATACATACGTTCTATATTCACTTTGTATACAGCTCAATTCTGTGGTCACATAATTTGGTGATCCTTGGTCACTGAATTATAAAAATTAATCTGACACAGGAAGGAAGGCTCAATTAAATTAGTTACTAAAGTATTTAAGAATTGTGTATGTGTATTAAATATTGAATCCTTACTGTGAATAATGCTTCATGAGAGTAAAAAGAATCAAGTACATATTCTCCCTTTTACTTAGAGAAAATAAAAAAAATACCTGGGTGCATGGTTAATTAGAGGTTGTGGTTTATATTTTGGGAAGTTGTAGTTCTTGAATTCATCATTTGAAGAAACACCTGGCCAAGTTTCCTGAGATGGAGTCCCTAAGTTAAAAAAAATTATATACATATAAATATGTAAAAATTTATATAAATATGTAAAAACTTATATATATGCAAATATGTATAAGTAGGCAGAGCTAAGAAAGTGTTTTAAAGAACAATTTATATTTAGTAGGTGATCTGACTTTCAACTGAAACAGAAATGACAGAAATAGTAAACATATGGTCTTTTTTTAGGAATATGCAATGATGCCATAAAAATTATGATGCCTAAATGACACCTACGCTAGAAATATTTCCTAGTAATATGGTAAAGGTCAATTTTCAATATTTCTCTTTTCTATTCTTCCACAAAGGTGGAATTCAGTAAGTAAAAAGTTACCTAGAAGGATTTGTATTTATCATAATTATTTAATTTATAATTCATATAACAAATAGCTCTTTATGTTAGTCTCAGTATCAAATTTTTAAATAGTCTTTAAAAGATTTACCTAGAAGTCGGAAAATTAAGTGCAGTTCATCTTCTACAGTTGATCCTGGAAACAGAGGTCTTCCAGAAGCCATTTCAAAGAAAATGCAACCAACACCCCTTTAAAATATATCATAAAAAATGATGAGTAACCCATTTACATATTATGACACACAAAAATCTTTTTCTTAAGATGGCCTCTCAGGAGAATTTTGTAATAGTCTGCTTTTAGAAAACCTCCTGCAGAGATATTAACATTTATCCTATTTGTCTCAATTTCCATATTGCTATATCCATTTTTCACACATCAAATATCCAGCTATCCTCTGCATGATCCTTGAAGAGTAACAGTAACAATAGCTAACAGTGACTTAATGCTTACTATGTGTTAGGTAGTGGGTAGCAGTGGTAGGGAGAAGCAAATGATTCAAGATGTTTTTACACAGAAAGCAGATAGAACAGGTAGGTGCAGGGTAGAGAGTGTTTGAGTATGTGTATGTAAGAGAAGGAAGAGAAATGGACGGAGGCTAAATGAATAGATACTCTCTTCTACAATTTGTGTGACTACAGCCCTCCCATTTAAGGAGTCACAATCTAGAACTGTATATAACATTTAATTTTATATATTAAAATGTTATATAGAAAGAAAATGATGGCACCATGACGGAAAAAATATGGTAGTTCCTCAGAAACTTTTAAAATAGAATTACCATATGATCCAGCAATTCCACTCCTAAGTATATACCCAAAAGAACAGAAAGCAAGCCTCAAAGAGGTATTTGTACACCCATGTCCATAGCAACATTATTCACAATAGCCAAAAGGAGAAAACAATGCCAGTGTCCACTGACAGATGAATGGATAAATAAAATGTTGCACACCTATGCAATGATTATTCAGTCTTAAAAGTCAAATATCTACAACATGGGTGAATTTTGAAGACACTTATGCTAAGTGAAATAGGTCAGTCACAAAAGGACTATATAATTCCATTGATATGAAGTACTTAGAAAAGTCAAATTCAGAGACAGAAAGTGGAATGATGGTTGCCAAGGGCCAAAGGGGGAGGATATAGGGAGCTGTTTAATGGGTATCGTGGGAAGAGGATATAGGGAGTTAATGGGTATAGTGTTTCAGTTTTGCAAGATGAAAAAAATTCTGGAAATGGATGGTGGTAATGGTTGTACAACAATGTGAATGTCCTTAATCACAGAGAACTGTACACTTAAAATGGATTAAAATGGTAAATTTTATTTACCACAATTTAGAAAATAAGTTTAAAAAAAGAAAACTGTTATACAAAACAAAATTATATAATTGTTCAACCCAGGACAACAGAAGGAAGTATATGATTTATCACTACATGAAGGCTATAGGCAATGAAATGCAACTGCATTTCAGAGGAAGAAATTGCCACCGGAGGCTACGTTGTATTCAAGAAGGATTTATGAAAAATTGTGTTTTGAAAGTTCCTAGGTACAGGCCCATTAGAGAAAGAGCAGGCATTCCAGATGGATGGACTGGTGTGAGCACAGCAAAAGTGGGAAAGCCCAAGTTATGTTTCAAATATAATGAGTAGCCCATTTAGCTAAAAGGGAACATCTGTGTATAGGGATCCTCTGAAGTAAGTTGGAAAAGGCAGCTTAGAGACATTTTATAGAGACCATTATTAAGTACCAGGGTGAAGAACTGTACCTTATTCTAAAGGTAATGAATAGGGAAGGAGGCAAGGGTGTTTGAATGAAGGGATGTCATGATCAAAGTGGTGTGTGAGGAAGATGGTTATAATATTTTATTCTTTTTAGATTACCTTAAAGCAAGTAGATTTTGGTGACTATTAAATGACAATAAAAACAATAATTTTGTTTTAAATTACTATGTACCAGACACTCTTCTAAGTGCTTTATATGTATTAGCTCATTTGGCCTTAATATTATGCACAGAACAGTCATTTAAAGTCATTATTATTACTATTCCCATTTCCTTAAATGAGGAAACTAAGGCACAGGTCTATAATCTGAATAAGGTTATTATGAAGATATAAGTGGTAGAATTGGTATTTAAACCTAGGTGATCTTACGTGCCAGAAATCTTAGTCACTGCTTATCTCATGGCTCTTTAATATCTCCATAAAAGTCAAATATCTATCAGTATGCCCTGTATTTATGGCTACATTCTTTCAAAATTATAAATAGCAATAACATCCACATATATTTACCACATGTCAATCTGTGTTGAGTACTCTGAGGAACCGAGAAGCACATCAGGTGGCCGGTACCATAGTGTGACAACTTCATTTGAGTAGGTCTTTGTGGGAACTGACTTGGCTCTAGCTAGTCCTTCAAAGAGAAAGAAAAGAAGAAATAGCTATAATGAATTTCCCAGCCAATGTCCTCACCATGACTCCATCACTAGGATGCCTGAGATGACTACTCTGTAGCTTTTTAAAACTTAACAAAATTAGTTTTATAATTTTTTTTACCTGCGCATGGTGTAAGGGGTCAGCAAATCCTTACATAATTAAACTAAGTAATAGTAATCCCACAATAGGTATTATGCTTACTTTTATGCATATGAATGCACCTGGTACAGTGTCTGGTTTAATTTAAACTTAAGATATTTTCCTGTTATCCATGAATCATGCCAAAATTATTTCCTAGCTAAACTTAAATTAATGCAAAATGGGCCAATGACATCGAGATGAACAATTTTATTTCTTATAGCTATAGGCTTTTGTCACCTTTAAACCTGATTCCAACTTTAATTTGCTACACCAATTTTTATCAAAAAAAATAAAGAGAGAGAAGCTATTGGTCCTAAACCTTTTTTTAAATCTCTAAACCTACTTTTTAAATATTTTTTTTTTTACTTTTCAATTACAGTTGACATACAATATATTAGCTTCATGTGTACAACATACTGATTAGACATTTATATAACTTATGAAGTGATCACCCTGATAAGTCTAGTACCCATCTGACACCATTCTGTAGAGTTTTATTGACCATTTTCTTGCAAAAATCTTTTTAGAGAAAGTTCCTTAGAATAAATTACACTGCTTTTCTGTACTCTTTTTAAATTTTACGTTATAGGGATAATTTTAAAATAAGACAAACCTCACTGCCTTTAAAGGGTATTATTAATTGTTGTAAATGATATAAAACACATACCATTCCTTTGCTAATTTAATATGGAATTCACTGATTATCCAGAAATAAGGATGAGTTCACAATTTTCCCTCTTGAGCCGTTGGCATAAGAGAGTTATTTTTACTACCTCTAAGCCTCAAAATTCTGAAGAAACAACTTTAAAAGATGTCTGAAGAAATATAAATTTATTTTAATATATAGTTTATTTCAAACAAGGAATAATTACTTTTTCAGGCTGTGATTTCTGTTATATATAACATATCTGATTAAAATATTACATCTTTTAAATGTCATAAAATGATAATACTTTAATAAACTGGATTAAGTCACTCCAATGAAACCAGAATTTAAAATAATAGGTAGCATTCATTCTATTTTTGTTTGATGGCTAAAGGGTATAACTAGAACAATGTTGATAATATTTCATTTAATTACAAGTTTTATTCTACCATCCTAACTTTGAAAAATAAATTCAACAAATTATTTTCCTTCCAACTTTGGTAATTAGCAAGATGAGAGCAGCTTTTTGATCGCTCTTCCTGATATGAATAGTGGTTATATGAGGGCAAAGGACAGGGCCACAAGTTGACTTATTCTATATCCTATGGCATCAAAACAATTATAGTTTCCTCAGTACCTTACTCTCCTACTCCTGAGAGAATTCTGAACTAGGGTGCTTGTTCATGCAGTGTCCTGGTTCACAATCTGAATTTCAGCATTGGCATGAAATGAAATAATAATCTCTTCCAAACCAAAGTACTTACATGTGATACAGTATTATTATATAAGCCATTTTCTATTAGAGATGAAAATGTCTATAGTAGTACTTACTAAACCTGAATTTCACCAATTACAGCAAAAAGAGTAGAATTTTCACAGGGATAAAAAACAATTTACAGTAAAATATTCAAAGTTACCTGACCCTCCCCTACTTGCAACCAGTAAAAAAAATATTGGTTTTCCTTTTTCATTAATGAGGAGGTCTGTGGTTTCAAGTTTCAGTGCAACACATATGCATTACTAATGCAACCAATAATATATAACTAAAAGCAAAACACAAAATTGATTATATTATCTTATGGAACAATCAGAACTTCTTGTTGGCTTGTGGAAGATAAGATTTACTTGGCTTGCTTTGTAGAATTTAGAAGCAAAATTTCAAGCACTGATAGTATTCTTCCCACCAACCTTGAACTCCCAAAGGTAAATTTTTGATGGCCCTTGCCATTCCTTTATGGAATTTCTAATAGGCAAGCTGGATTTCTCTAACATTGCCATTCATTTTGGGATTATAGAATAAAGAACAGTGAATGCAGCTTGGCAAAAAAGAGGAGAGAGTCTGAGGGGGTAATAACAATTATGAGGAAAATAAACCATGTGTAGGAGATTGTGTAATATATATAAGCCTATGCAAATAACTTGTACTTTCTTGTTTAAACACATGACCATTTCCTTTTTAAGGAAGGAAATACAAATAGCAACTTACCTTTCAAACAAATGGTAAAGGTTTAAATAAGTAAAAGTATAGAAATTTCTAGAATTTACCACTTAATAACAGTGAATTTGTAATTTGTTACTAAAAGACTACAATGACTACTACCAGGTAAGTACAGTTTGGTGTCACTGCCTTGATTTATACCAAGGCACTAGTAACATTACCCCTTATTACTTTTGGATCATCAATACAAATATTAATACAGTGAAAAAGGCAAATAACATTCAGTATAAATTTGATAGCATATTAGACTTTTGGAGACCTCCTGAAAGGGCCTTCGGGGTCTAGGGATCACACTTGAGAATGGTGCCTTTTAGCATTTACTAACATAACTCACCTACCAAAGTTTTTGTCAAATATCTTATTCAGAATTTCTTATACAGAAAATTTCCACACCCATATAAAAACAATTACAGTGTCAACGGTTGTTCTAACCACCTAGAACTATTTATAAATATCTCATACATTCCGTACCAAAATCGGCTAGCTTTAGTTCTCCTTTTTCATTAATGAGGAGGTTCTGTGGTTTCAAGTCTCGATGCAACACTTTCCTTCTGTGGCAATATGCCAAACCACGTAGAATTTGGTATAAAAACAGCTACAGAAACAAATAAATAGAAATTAGTCTTACAGATAATGAGACAGACTTTGGTGTAAGTGTAAGTTATGGTAAAGAGAAAAGCAACTGGCTTAGAATAGCAAAAAAATAAAAAGAAATCATACCCTTAAGTACAAAACCTTTTCCTTATATAGTTGTTTTCTATTTGAAACATCAATCTATTTTTTTAGTCTGATAGTATCTATGCAAATAAATAAAAATAGCAGTTTCATAAAGTGAAATGAAACTTTGCATTAGAAGTAATAGTTTGCTTATTATAGAAAATGATCCTATATAATAAAAGCCTAATATGCATATTGACCAAACAGCAGAACGACCAGTCGCTATGATGCACACTGACCACCAGGGGGCAGACACTCAATGCAGGAGCTGCCCCCTGGTGGTCAGTGCACTCCCACAGGGCAGCGCAACTTAGCCAGAAGCTGGGCTCATGGCTGGCGAGTGCAGCGGCTGTGACAGGAGCCTCTCCCGCCTCCTCTGAAGCACTAAGGAGCAGCGAGCCTTATGGTAAGGAGTGAGGGGTCCTGGACTGCGAGAGGGTGCACACCGGGTTGAGGACTCTCTCCCCCCCCCCCCGCCCCCCCCTCCCCGTGCATGAATTTTATGCACTGGGCCTCTAGTTTAAAATAAACATATCCTTGCCCGGCCTGCCAGTGTGGTCAGTTGGTTGGAGAGTCATCCAATACACCAAAAGGTGGCAGGTTCGATTCCCAGTCAGGGCACATACCCAGGTTGTGGGTTGGATCTCCATTTCAGGAGTAAGCAGGAAGCAATCAATGTCTCTTTCTCAAACATCCATATTTCTCTCTCTCTCTCTCTCTCTCTCTCTCTCTCTCTCTCTCTCTCTCTCTCTCTCTCTCTCTCCCTGTCTCTAAAATCATTAAAAAAATATATAAAAAATTTAAAAAAAACAACACATATCCTCATAAACTTATAGGCCTACCAAGGCTTACAGTTTGATTATGAAATTCTGGCAAAACAACCAACCAAACTCTATCCCAGCCATGGGCAAACTACGGCCCGTTTGAAATGAATAAAACTAAAAAAAAAAAAAAGACCGTACCCTTTTATGTAATGATGTTTACTTTGAATTTATATTAGTTCACACAAACACTCCATCCATGCTTTTGTTCCGGCCCTCCGGTCCAGTTTAAGAACCCATTGTGGCCCTCGAGTCAAAAAGTTTGCCCACCCCTGCTCTATCCTCACCACCCACCCTGCCCAAAAAAGAAAACCTGACCTGGGACAATGTCTTTTAAAGGTATTGGAATTGGTAGTTTTACGAAAACTCTGAGATGTCACACAGAATAGTGCCTCACAAAGCTCTGGCAAATTCTGTGCTATAAAAATAACCTAAACCAGCTTCTATCACCTACCTCCTGGGTATTTTACTTTCAGCACCTCCTACTCAGCCTTCAAAATCTGCTATGATTCAGAACAGGGAATTAGCACTATAGAGCTCTAAATAAATCTTTGAAAGAAGCAATTCCTAAGGCTAATGTAGACTTTTTGGGTTGATTTTGGTGGAAAAAGGGATATGAAACACAGAGGGTTTTTGACTCTTTGGGATTAACAAAAAAGAGCCTGAAGTAGAGGACTGAAGAGTGTATCCTTTGTTTACTTCGAGGTGAAAAATAAAGCATTAGAACAGTGATTTTCAACCTTTTTCATCTCATGGCACACATAAATTACTAAAATTCTGAGGCACACCAAAAGATATATTATATTTTGGGCTGATCTGACAAAAAATTTTGATTCATTCACGCCAAATGAGATTGTTGTGTTGCCTGTTGGCAATTTTTTATTTGATAACCTAAGGGAAAAGAGATCAGTGCCCCTAACTAAATAGTCAGGTATTGCATGTTTTAACAATTCTTGTGGTACACGGGTTGAGAATTGCTACATTAGAACTCTGAGAAGAAGCCAAAGCAGGTAAACAATAGGCTTAAAGAAATTCTAAGTAGCCGAGTTTCTACACTACATATTTATGGGTTGTTTTGTTTAAAATTACTCTTTCCATATATTCCTGTTACTTTTTAACTTTGGACAAATAAAAGTAGAGAGTTAAATTTGCTATTTAAACAAATAAAAATACTTTAAGCCAGACATGCATTAAAAGACATAAACTTCTCAAATCTTTGTCAAATTATAACTAAGGACTTATTTTCTTTCCAAATTATTGTTAATCTGAAAGCAGGGGGGAAAAAAAAATAAAAACCACAAAGAGAAATATATGTAAATGAGATTTACAACAACTTGCCAAATAAAATGCAAAATATGATGAAAATAATTCTCAGAGAATGTATATGGAAAGACACTTAAAGACCTATTCTAAAATTCTTAGCAATGTGGTATCCAATATACTCTGAATTGTCCTTTAGTAGAAGAAACTGATTCTCCTTTATATCTATCAAAATTACAATTTTTAAAAAAATGTAAGTTTAAAGTTAGTATCTACAGAATTGGAACTGTCTCAAACCCACAGCCAAGACAGCCTATTTCCAGAATAGTTTCTCACAAATTGCCCACTAAGTTTGGATAAGTAAATCTTTGCTAAATTTAGCGCATACCACTTTGGTCAAAGAAACCTACTGTAAGAACACAACTGTATCAAATGTTTTTACTTGATTTTACTTTTCCCTTACTTTTGGGTTTCAGCTGACAGTGATTATTATGCCAAACTTTTCTGGCATTACTTGCATCTTTAGATATACAAGTAAGAAAACAGAACAATTATCTCTTCTCCTCCTGACAATAGAGTGGTATTTCCAGCTTACTATTCGTAATACTTGTGCATGTTAGGGAAGCCGAAACTGGTTTGGCTCAGTAGATAGAGCGTCGGCCTGCGGACTGAAAGGTCCCCGGCTCGATTCCGGTCAAGGGCGTGTGCCTGGGTTGCGGGCACATCCCCAGTAGGAGATGTGCAGGAGGCGGCTGATCGATGTTTCTCTCTCATTGATGTTTCTAACTCTCTATCTCTCTCCCTTCCTCTCTGTAAAAAAAAAAAAAAAAAATCAATAAAATATAAAAAAAAAGAAAAAGAAAAGAAAAGCCATTCTTAAAAAATATATATATATATGTATATTAGGGAAGTTTGCCATTTAAAGAAGGGCTTTCACAGAATGAACTAATCATTTGTATTTATTTTAAATATTTGGATTTTTATATAATAGGCTTTTGGTTTTATTTTGTTTTTAAAGCAGATTACATGTGTAAATATAGTCTGTATATCAGTGTTATGATGTGAAAATATATGTCAAAAGTGGTTTTTAAGAGTTTTAAAAGAAAGCAGGTTCTACAAAAAAGTCTGATCTTAAGAAGTAGTGTAGTATAGTTAATAATAAGTTCTGAGTAAATTATTTAGAGGACAATAGCCTCTTTAAAATGCCAAACAGATCATTCTGAAGCAGAACAGTTATCAAGTTAGTATATTTCATTAAGTAATGTAGTTTGTTTATGCTTAGGGTTAGTCTCTGCTTTAAACAAAATTTAAAATTACACATTAAAACATACCTTCACATTGTGCATACTCATGATGTTTCCACAATCATCCATGTACTGTTTTAAGTCTTTATCCTGAAAAAATACAGCACTTTACTATGTGATACCGAGGAAAGATATTGAATGTACCACATAATTTAATTAAATACCAATAACTAAGCAAAAATGTCTCTGGGCCTGTTAGAAAATCCAATTTGCTATGTTTTATTAAAGCAAAAGTAGCCCTGCCCAGTGTTGCTCAGTAGTTAGAGTGTCAATCTGCGCACTGAAGAATTGCAGGTTTATCCCAGGCTCGGTCAAGGAGCACGCAGGAGAAACCAATTGATATATTTCTCTCAATGTCTCTCTCTCCACCTCCCACCCTCCCTTCTGCTCGCTCTAAAAAATCAATGGAAAAAATATCCTCAAAAAATATCCAACAAAAAAGCAAAAGTAAATACTGAATTTTAATTAAATGCTTACCAGATACTCAAACACCAGAGTCAAAGATTTATCTGTGTGAACAATGTCATGTAAGGTAACTATATTTGCATGTTTTAGATCCTTTAACAGTGAAACTGCAAAACAGAAAAGAAAGTTAATTATTGGTCTATGGTAGCCTGTCTTTATAATAACCTGAAGTACGTTTAACATAAATTGATTATATTTAATAATCTCTTAAGTTTAAAACATTAATTCACCAAGGGGATTTGAAGTAGAAATTCTAATAGAGTTAATTTTTTTCTTTTCTTTTATGATCCTGTGTTTGATATTTTTAATACTTAAAGTTGTCTCCAATATAATAATACTCTGCTTATTATCTTCTGTTTTTTCCCTCAAATGTTAGCTTATTGAGACTTCTAGGATTAATTACATATAAAGTACAAGGTACCTTTTTTCTCCAAATTGCTCATCAGTGCCTCAAACCATTTTCTGGATATCTCTCATTTTAAAAAAAATGGTACCATGATAGAAATATATTTACATTCTGCATATACTAACTTATAGCTTTTCCCAATGTGCCATTATATAACAGTTCCCAATGTCAAATATTTGTCTATGATATAATACATTTTACTCACAAAAGATCAAATTATACCTTCTCTTATCGCTGTGCAGGGTGCACCTTCTTCGTGTTCCAATCGGATCTCTTTTAATGCCACCAAATTCTCTGTCAATTTACTTCTCCCTTTATATACTGTAGCATATGTACCCTATAAAATATATTTTTGAAAGACACAGCAAAAGATCACAAAGAGTATATCTATACCACCTACAAAATAAAGAGCACTAACCAAATTTCTGAGCATATGTTAAATTCGACCTTGCAAGGAAAACTCCACAATGATTAGCCTTGGCTTTCCTACACCTAAAAGGACATTCAGTTCCATATGCACAGATTCCATACTTACAACCAGGGTGCCCTAAAATTATGAAATGTAAAAATATCTAATTTACTTTTTATACTTTGCATCAGATTAATAATTGGAAATCAGTAGCTTTAGAAACGAAGGCATTTTACCTGCAATAGTATGTGGAGATTGAGGAAACTGAACATATTAACTGAAAATTGAAATTCTAACTAACACATTGTTAAATTATAAAAATCTTACTGTTTTTTTAAAAAATATATTTTATTGATTTTTTACAGAGAGGAAGGGAGAGGGATAGAGAGTTAGAAACATCGATGAGAGAGAAACATCGATCAGCTGCCTCCTGCACACTCCCTACTGGGTATGTGCCAGCAACCAAGGTACACGCCCTTGACCAGAATCGAACCTGGGACCCTTGAGTCTGCAGGCCGATGCTCTATCCACTGAGCCAAACCGGTCAGGGCAAAATCTTACTGGTTTTCAGAATTTTTAAACATTAACTCTCCTTTAAAAAAACAAATAGAGTTTTGGGGTGGGGGCAGGCTAGAAGGGAACATATGTAATACTTTCAACAATAAAGAAAAAAAAACCCAACCACAATTGTATTCTACAGGGGATTGCTTCTATCATTGCCAGGATAGCTCTCAAACTCTCTCAAGAATTCCCTGTTAACTAATTCTTATTTTCTTTACCTTCTCTCACTCTGGGAGGGAGACCGTTTCAAAATTAGTAGTAGCAATAGCAGCAAGTTCAAGAAAACCCAGGTCTTATTAGCCAAGAATTTCTTTCTGTGACAAGTATCTTTAAGATAGTATTTTGGCCCTAATCGGTTTGGCTCAGTGGATAGAGCATCGGACTGAGGGGTCCCACGTTCGATTCCGGTCAAGGGCATGTACCTTGGTTGCAGGCACATACCCAAGAGGGGGTGTGCAGGAGGCAGCTGATCGATGTTTCTCTCTCATCGATGTTTCTAACTCTCTATCCCTCTCCCTTCCTCTCTGTAAAAAATCAATAAAATGTATTTTTTTTAAAAAACCATAGTATTTCGATTTTTCACAGGTTTGAACTTATGCAATACCCGTATGACAGTACAGGTAGCAGATTGTCAGGGAGCTAACTAACAAATTGATACCTAACTAACAAATTGCTACCAAGGAAATTCAATATTTTGTGCTTCAATAAAGATTACAAGGCGATAGAAAATACTATTTTTTTCTCAAACTAATAGGGTAATTTTAAGAATTTTTTCTTTCTAACCATCTTTTCATAACAAGATATGAACTTTTACACAATAATGCTTACTTTTTTTTTCCCAGGTTGGGAAAAACTATAGACTAATAGAGAAGTTTAGGTTATAAAAAAAAGTCTTACATTTTAAAAGTGTTTACTTACCTCTCCAAGCTTCTCCAATTTGATGTAGGTTTCCATTTTCCCAAACCCAATTTCTGACTGAAAGCAAACAATCATATATTTAGTATTCTTAAAATTTCAATTAATCTCTTCCTCAATTTCTGAAATTCTCCTGCTCAAAAGAATGTCTTGGAATAGAAAAAATTGATTATAATTAAATTGTTGAACATCTGTCAAGTTTTGCCACATACCTGATTTTTAGAATATTCAAAGGTTCAAAAACATCAAAGTTCACAATTAAAATTTATACAGATTAGTTAACATTTTACTGTTTTAAGACTGAGATTTTAAGTTACCAAAGAATTTTATAAAAACACGATTTTTTAAACAAAACTACAAAATAATTTTTCTATATATTTTCCTTCGCTAATCTTTGTGTTCCCTAGGAATGCCAACAAAATACTATTTGTCTCAGTTTTTCCAACCAAAATATAATGAAAAAGACAACTGCAAGCTACAACCTATTATGGATCAGGAAATAGCTGACAGAGAATAAGCAATTTAAGTTCAAATCTGGGAGGGGGGAAAAGGCTTTAAAAAGTGAGTTTTCAAACTCATTGCTTTTAAACCTTGAACTTGTTTGTCTATTTTGTATGGAATCAAAAAATGAGATAAATGGAATGCACTGAAATATGTAATGGAAATTCAATATTTAAAAACTAAAAAACAAGACAAAAAGTCCTAACACAAAAGATCTAGGAAAAAATAGAGAGAGATGGAAATTTAGGTATTGAGAGAGCAAAAATAGGAAAAAAGTTAAGCAGAAGAAGAAAATAAGAATTTTCTTAAAATTATTTTCTAGTACCCTTTATAGATAATGAAAAAGACAATAATGTAAAAAAAGACAAGCTTCTTAGAGTGGTGCTAATATCCTTAAATAGACAGTAAAAGGACATAATGTTCTTTTATATGTAATCTCAGCAGTAAAAAGTGTGTCAATTACATTAAATAGTATGTTTTAGTCAAATTCTGGAGGTTCAAATATGCAATTTCTTCTGGAGGTATTGAATAAAATCTGACAAGCAGATTTTTAACATCACTCACCAAACTTTGAATAGGATAAACTGCCCAAAGTTGAATGACCAAAAGTAGCAGAGGCACCTCAAAGGAACTGTTTTTATACTTTTTTTTTACAATGATATATATAAAGTTAAAAAGACACAAGGAAAACTGCATGTTCAACAGTATTTAATTCAATTTTGATTAACTAATAAAAACTTTGGTCAGAGGAAGTATCATTGAATTAATGAAAAATTGCTTCTTTTTGCACTCTTGTAAGACCTAAATATAATGTTTCCAAAAAAACCTAACTAAAAATGAAGTTTTGGGCCGAGACCGGTTTGGCTCAGTGGATAGAGCGTCGGCCTGCAGACTCAAGGGTCCCGGGTTCGATTCCGGTCAAGGGCATGTGCCTGGGTAGCGGGCACGTCCCCAGTGGGAGATGTGCAGGAGGCAGCTGATCGATGTTTCTAACTCTCTATCTCTCTCTCCCTTCCTCTCTGTAAAAAATCAATAAAATATATTAAAAAAAAAAATGAAGTTTTGGAACCAACATAATCCATCCATCAAGTACTATCTTGTATATGCCTCAGAGATATTAAGTCCTTGTTTTCTATTAACAACTATGCAAAACAATAAAGCAAAACTATAACATAAAACACTTTCCAAATACAAATGGAGTTTTTTAACTTTAATATGGAAAATGTGGCAAACAACACCTGGTACATAAAAGCCTGATTCTTAACAACCTTTATTTTATGTATGATTTTTACAACCTATTTACATATGATTTTTACAACCTATTTACATATGATCTTAAATGATTTTTTTTAAAAAGACTAATTGCCAAGGTCACACAAACTGATAGAACATGTTTACTTTCTTATACGTATCTCTGGAATTCAGGTTCTTAAATTCAAAAATATGAATTTTAACTCTTGTCATATATTTTATTAAAAAATGATATTGAGAATAAATGGAAATTAGTATGAACAAAACAATGAATGTCCCTGAAAAAAATAAAATATCATCACCTAAAACAATGATAAGCACATAGAAAAAATATGACTGAAAGCTAGGAACTTTTTCTTATCAGGAGTTGGAATACTATTTTCTTATTCTTTCATAAGTGAATAAATAGTAGCATGCTCTTAAAACATCAAATATACTTTGGTCCAGAGGTGGCTATGACAAAATGCTAAGGTTTGGTTTTAAGCAGGTGTGCTACGTAGACCACAAACTCAAGACCATAAGATAAAAATATTACAGATATTACTGTTATATAAAGTGTATAAGGAATAAAGTGTACAGGGCGTATCAAAAATTAACACAGCAAAGAGTAACTGTTCAAAGGATGACATTTAGTGAGATCATTAAAATATGCTGAAAGTCTGCTTTTAAAAAAGTAAATACTGTACTATCATTTATACAGCTAAATTTAAATTTTAATAATCCTATATAATAAAAGAGAAACATGTAAATTGACCATCCCTCCACTACGCTCACCAGCCAATCAGGAGTATGCAAATTAACCTGACAAAGATGGCGGGTTAACTTGCATATGCAGGTGTCAAGCACCCCGGGAGGCGACAGTGGCCACAAGCTCCCGGGACAATCGCCGGCCCCAGGAGGCAAGGCCGGCTGTGCCAAGCCACAGCCGCGGGCTCCCGCGACCTTCGGCGGCCCCGGGAGGCGAGGCCGTAGCCACCCCCACGTGGGCTCCCAGGACTTTCACCGGCAGAGAGCAGAGAAAGAAAGTGGGCAGAGAGTGGGAGGTTTGGAGGACTTGGCAGAGCAGGAGGCTGCTGGATATAGAACAGAGCGAGAGAGAGGGCGGCTTGGAGGGCATGGCTCTCTCTGTCACCCCAGCTTCCTCATCACAGCTGTGGAAACTGACAGCAGGGAGGAGGAAGTCCCATCCCCACAGAATCAGCCAGAATCAGCATTGGTCAGACAGCTCTCAGCGGCCTAACAGCCAGGACTCTAATTCACCTGCATCTCAGACCGTGACAGTAGAGAGATGGGACTATGTCTAAAGAACAACTGTTGATACAACGTAGCTCTGCAGCCGAAAGATGTCGGCGTCGTCGACAGAAAATGTCTAAAGACCAATGTGCCTTTGAAGTTAAAAGAAGGCGGTGACGACGACAGAATATGTCAAGAGAACAGTCATCAACAAGTACTACCAATACCGGTAGGAACTGCCTTCTCAGCAAAAATGGAGTACATGAGGATGCAATTCTCGAACATAGTTGTGGTGGAATGACTGTTAGATGTGAATTTTGCCTATCACTAAATTTCTCTGATGAAAAACCATCCGATGGGAAATTTACTCGATGTTGTAGCAAAGGGAAAGTCTGTCCAAATGATATACATTTTCCAGATTACCCAGCATATTTAAAAAGATTAATGACAAACGAAGATTCTGACAGTAAAAATTTCATGGAAAATATTCGTTCCATAAATAGTTCTTTTGCTTTTGCTTCCATGGGTGCTAATACTGCATTGCCATCAGGAAATGGGCCATACTGCTTTAGAATACACGGACAAGGTTATCACCATACTGAAACTTTACATCCTTCGGAAGTTTGCTCAACTCTATATTTTGGATACAGCTAAAGCTACAAGTAAAAGATTAGCAATGCCAGAAAACCAGGGCTACTCAGAAAGACTCATGAACAACAACCTCATGCATGAAATAAATGAATTAACAAAATCGTATAAGATGTTACATGAGGTAGAAAAGGAAGCCCAATCTGAAGCAGCAGCAAAAGGTATTGCTTCTACAGAAGTAACAATGGCAATTAAATACAATCGTAACAGTGACCCAGGTAGATATAATTCTCCCCGTGTAACCAAGGTTGCTGCTATATTCAGAAACAAGATTTGAATATGCTGTCATATTCAAAATGGAAAACCTCCTTTTGAAAGGGAATTGCTCATTCATTGTAAACCAGATCCCAATAATCCAAATGCCACTAAAATGAAATCAATATCCTGTTTTCTACATTAGATGCAATGACATATCCTATTCTTTTTTCACATGGTGAAAAAGGCTGGGGAACAGATATTGCATTAAGACTCAGAGACAACAGTGTAATCGACAATATACTAGACAAAATGTAAGGACACGAGTCACACAAATACAGTATTATGGATTTCATCTCTCTATGCGGGACACGTTCAATCTTATTTTAAATGCAGGAAAATTAACTCAGCAGTTTATCGTGGATTCATATTTAAAAATGGAGGCGAATCAATAAATTTCATCAAAGCAAACCTATCTAAGTTGAGAGTTGAAAAATAGAGTGGTTTGATGAATTATCTCAAATTTAGATCTGAAAATGACAATGTGCTGATTGGTAAAATGATAATACTTCCATCATCTTTTGAGGGTAGTCCCAGAAATATGCAGCAGCGATATCAGGATGCTATGGCAATTGTAACAAGTATGGCAATCCCGATTTATTCATAACCATGACATGCAACCCCAAATGGGCAGATATTGCAAACAATTTACAATGCTGGCAAAAAGCTGAAAACAGACCTGACTTGGTAGCCAGAATTTTTAATATTAAGATGAATGCTCTTTTAAATGGTATCTGTAAATTCCATTTATTTGGCAAAGTAATAGCTAAAATTCATGTCACTGAATTTCAGAAATGTGCACTGCTACATGCTCACATATTATTGATATTAGGTAGTGAGTCCAAATTACATTCCTCTAATTAATTCCCTTTCAATGTGCACCGATTTCGTGCACCAGGCCACTAGTTGATCTATAAAATAAACAGCATAACTGAATTCCACCCACGCAGGCAGCCATAAAATTCAGACAAAAGGCAGTTTACCAATAAATTGTCTGTCAGAAACAAATTCAAAGAGTAAAGCATACCTACTTCACCACCTATTTTAATAATTTCAAACACTTAGGATTTTAAAGTTATGTCCAAATATTACTTACTGAGTCTTTAAATGGAATTTTTAGAAAGTTTTGCTTGCATATTTATCTGCTGAACATGACAAGATTAACAATTGATATAATGACTAGCTTGTTGACATGCTCTCCTACAGAAATTATTCAGAGGACAGAGGACAAAGCTCATTTATTCAACATTCACCAAGCACAGTGCTAGGTACTGAGGATACAGTGAAGAAGACAAGTGTGACTCCTGTTTTTATGAGTTCCATCTTAGATTATTTTAGAATATTTTAAAAATTTTATAAAAATAGAAATAGGTAAAGGGATGAAACAACAAGCTTTTGCATTTTAATATAATATAAAAACTCCATTAATTGTGGTTTCTAAAGAAATGAAAATAATTTTATTTTTTTTGGATACTTAATTATTCCAAGAGAATACTTAGCTTTTTGGCAGCTCCAAGCAAATTTCTGGTCAGACAGCTCTTACCAGAGTAAACACATAAAAAAAAAAAATCCAAAATAAATTATAATTTATAACAGCCTTCCTATAATTCAGTGTAACTTGTAAGTGGCATTGAGCATTATGGGAGACTTCTGATTACTTTGGCTCTGTAATCACTCTAAAACAATTGTAATGATGTATAACATGCTGGCAATGCGGTTCTAACTGAACTTCAAAACAAATGAAGTATGTGCAAAAGTTCAATAGCTGCCATTCTAAAAGTGAATGTGCATATTAGAAACAATAGGGACAAAGGGAGCTTTTCTCAAACATCTCATTTCCCTCCCATAAGAATTACTGTTACTGTTAGAAATGTGTTCTTAGATATGAGGGGGGCTGAAAAGAGATTGAGAGAGCCTCTATTCTATTGGATCATTTTGTCTTAGAAAAAGTGCCATTACCATCATCATGACACTATCTTAATCCTGTAAATAATATGCCAAAGGTAAATTAAGTTGTGGGCAGACTTTGAACCTCATTTTCATACCCCATAATATATAAGGTGTCCCCCCAAAAAATGTATACACACACTTTGAATAATTATTCAAAGGCAATGTTTATTAAAATAGATTTTATTTTCAAAATTAAGTTAACAGCTGTTAAAGTATATATACATTATTTGGGACACCCTTTCTGACAACAGGACTTGACATCCTATTTTCTCGTCTACTCTTAGAAACAAAAAGGACTACATACTATCTATATCAGTAAAGCCATGAATGAGGAACCCAACACTCATTGTTTAGGAAGAAACAGATTCTTAAAATGTGTATAATCTATAATTCCAATACAATGACAAATTTTCATATAAACATTTTCAGTCTATTGAATTTGTACTTAATAGTATCACAAGCTTCCACTGGGTATGTTATCACTCTAATTCAAGAATGCTCAAGTGAATCTTGACTACCTGCAGGTGGGCTTTCCCAGTAGTCTAATATTCCTTTTATTATCAAACATAAGTGAGAATTAAATAGGACTTTGCCAACCCAATAACCAGTATCTTTAATATGAGATATGATGACTATATGTAATGAAGTGCTTTAACATGAGATATGATCACTAAATGTAATGAGGCATCCTAGATGGGATCCTGGGGCAAAAAAAGAACCTTAGTGAAAAACTAGGGAAATGTGAATAAAGTGTGGGTTTAGTTAACAGTAATGTGCCAACGTTAGTTCGTTATTTGTGACAAATGTACTAAAATAATGTAAAATGTTAACAGTAGGGATAATTGGATATGCAGTATATGAGAACGTTATAGTACTTTCCTTTTCTTTAAATCCTCACCTGAGGATATGTGCTATTTTTTTTTTTTAAATGGTTTTAGAGAGAGGGGGGGAAGAGAGAGAGAAAAAAAAACAGAGAGAGAGATATAGACAGAGAGAGAGAGGGGGAGGGAGGGAGAGAGAGAGAAACTGACTGATCAGTTTGCTTTCCATATGTGCCTGGACCGGGGATTGAACCCAAAACCTAGGTATGTGCTCTGACCAGGAATTGAACTCAGAACCTTTTGGTGTCCAGGATGATGCTCCAACCAATGGAGCCACCTAGCCAGGACTGCTATAGTATCTTTTAAATTTTTCTGTAAATTTGAAACTATTATAAAATTAAAATTTATTTAAATAAAAAGTCAGAGGGAAGGTGGGGGTGAAGAGTAGGTAGGGAAAGATTAACCAAAGAACTTATCCTATATAATAAAGGCCTAATATGCTAAGTGTCCGATCGACCAATCAAAGCGTAATATGCTAATGATATGCTAAGGCTGCTCAACCACTTGCTATGACGTGCACTAGCCACCAGGGGGCAGACGCTCCAACTGGTAGGTTAGCTTGCTGCTGGGGTCCAGCAGATTGGGACTGAGCAAGACGGCCCGGACATGCTCTGGAGCCCTCCCGTAGTCCCTCCCTGGTTAGCTAACCTCCCGCATCCCTCCCCGGCCCCGATCATGCACCGGTGGGGTCCCTCAGCCTGGCCTGCACCCTCTCGAAATCCGGGACCCTTTGGGGAATGTCGGAGAGCTGGTTTCGGCCTGATCCCACAGGCCAGGCCGAGGGACCCCACTGGTGCAAGAATTAGTGCACTGGGCCCCTAATATGCATATATGCTTAACTCATGGGCACAGACAACAGTGTGGTGAAGGCCTAGGTAAGGATGTGAGGGGGGAGGGGGATCAATGGGGGAAAAAGGGGACATCTGTAATACTTTCAATAAATATAAACTTTAAAAAAAATGAGAAGGATTCAGCTAAGAGGAAGACCAAATATACATGAATGTATAGGGATAACAAATATTCTAAGCCTCCTGAGGAGATAGGATAGGAAGGTCAATTCCTCAATATTAGAACCAGGAAAGAATAGAATGAGTATAAATGTAGGTAGATTTGTACATTTGTTACTCAAGAAATAATGGCTTCTTTCTTCCTTATCAAGTAGGAGAAGAGACTGTCTGCTTCAAGCGAGAGGGGAAAAGTTAACCAGAGAAAGACAGTAGGGTAGCCACACAGTATTTCTGAAGTTGACAATCATCTGTAATAATAAAAGCATAATATGTGAGTTAGACCGGACATCCATCTTAATGACCTTCTGGACAAAGCCGGGGCTGTGGGGGAAGCCCGGGTCCTGGGTGCCTTCTGGCGGCTGGAGGGAAGCCCGGTTCCCGGGTGCCTGCCGGTGGCCGGAGGGAAGCCGCTGCTGGCAGCCGGGGGAAGTTAGGCCTATTCTTGCACCAATTTTGTGCATCGGGCCTCTAGTAAATTTATAAAAGAACCAATAAGCCCTATTTATGTCTTTCTCCAACAGAAAAGAATTCTATGACTTGTTTCTTAATTCCTACCCAAACAAAGGATTTACGTTATTTTTACTAGTTTACTTATCATATATTGCTAATATTGAAAACAAAGTTTTATACTTTTATAAAGACAAAACTAAAATTTTATCTTTTATCTTGAAAAAATATTTTTTAGATAAAGTGTATATTATCCATAGAAACATAAGCTCTAATACATGTGAAGAGTATTTTTCTTTTTCCGTCTCCTTTCCATTTCTCTCTAACTGGCTCCTTCATACATAAACTTAGGTTGTTAAAGAATAAAAAAAAAGAATATATTTCAAAAGAAACCACCTTTTTGTAGGTTAGGTGAATAATGAAAGGGATGCATTAATAGAAATCAAAATACACTGGCATGATTAATCTGAAATCTATAAGCCATTTCAGATAAAAAAACCAAGAGAGGTGAGTGGGAACACCCAATCACAATAAAAACTAAAGTCACTTGTAACATTTATTAGAGGGCACTGTTTTCCTTAATTTCACGTAGACCGAAAAAAGCTTTAAAAATGATAGCTTTAAGAATTACATGGTGATCGAATCATACTTTTAGTCCCAATATGAACATTTAATAACTTCAAAATGTATTCTAAGTACCAACCTTGGATAAAAAGTGATAGCCAAAGAACACTTTTAACGAATAATCAAATGACAAAGTTGTTTCGACACATTGATTGGTTGCTTCCTGCATGAGCCCCAATGAACCATACTGGATCCATTCTATCCTTTCAAGCCCTATTCTTTAATATTAATCCACATTTACCCTTCATATCAGTTATAATGATACCTACAATTATACCTTTGGTGAGTTTTATTCTTCACTTGAGGAAATGCTTAGAGAGAGGAAGGGAACGAGGGGAGAGGGAAAGAGAGAGAAACATTGATGTAAGAGAGAAACTTGGACTGATTGCCTTCTGTAACCTCCCAGACTGGGGATCAAACCTGCCCTTATCAGGAATCGAACTGGCATCCTTTAGGTATATCATAGTAGGATGATGCTCAACCAACTGAGGCACTCTGGCCAGGCTATACCACTCGGTTTTTTAATACGTGAAGTTTCCTCTGCTTAGAACACAACCTGACAAATTCCTACCCATTCTTCTAGAGCCAACTTAAGCACTATTTCCTCTATAAGCCTGAGATGTGCAAGGACATTTTATTTGCTATTTTTGTTGTCTAATAGCACTTTATTATTACTTTTTAAATTTATTTTTATTGATTTCAGAAAGGAAGGGAAAGGGAGAGGGAGAGAGAAACATCAATGATGAGAGAGAATCAGTAATTGGCTGTTTCCTGCATGACCCCTACTGGGGATCGAACAGCAAGCTGGGCATGTGCCCTTGACCAGAATCGAACCCGGGACCCTTCAGTCTGCAGGCCGGCACTCTATCCACTGAGCCAAACCAGCTAGGGCTCTCACAGCACTTTATATGTACCCCTTCTATAGGACTACAGCCATCCAAAAGAAATCCTCACGTATACAATCACCTGCATTTATGTTGAAGATAACACCGCCCTTTCAATAAACAGTACAGTGGGGCCTTGACTTACAAGTTTAATTCGTTCTGAGACCGAGCTCGTTAAGGAGCTCGTTAATTCAAATTACTCTGTCAACTCAATGTAAAAAATCGGCCGAGAGACAGCTGGTATCTCAAAAAACTCGTTAGTCGGGACACTGGTAAGTCAAGGCCCCACTGTACTGGGTCAATTGCTACATGCTATAAGATATTTGCAAGACATATAAGTGACAAAGGTCCTTTATTACAGAATGTATAAAAAATTCCCATAAATCAATAAAAGGCAGAAAACCCAATAGAAAAGAGACAATAGACCTGAGCAGTTAATTCACGAGAATATCTAAATGCCCAATAAACATCAAGAAACATTATAAAGTGTTCAACTAGCTGTACACCTGAAACTAATAAAAAGAAAAATTAACCCCTCCCTCCCAGAAATCTAATTAAAAGAAAATTTTTTTAAAGTGTTCTAAAGTGTTCAGCTTAGTTTATGGGAAATTGAAAAATAAAACCACAAATAACTCTCATCAGAAAGTCAAAAAGGGACCATATCAAAAATAGGCAAGGAGAGCAACTAGAACTATCATGTACTGGTAATGAAAGTATAAACTGGTACAACCACTTTGGAAACTGTTTTGATAGTATCTAGGCAAACTGAACTATGCACATGATCTTATCCAACAATTGCACTCCTAGATATGCACCCAAAAGAAATGCTTATATATGTTAACCAAAACACAAGTACAGATATGGTGATAGACGCTTTGTTTGGTAAGCCCAAAACTAAAACAACCCAAATATAAGTGCCCATCAACAGGCGACTGAATAAAGTATAATATATTCATACAACAGAATAACATGTGACAATAAGAACAAATGAACTATAATTACATACAACAACCTAGATAAAACACAAGCATATACTGAGCCAAAGAAGCCAACCACAAAAAGAATACATATTGTATAATATATGTAAAAATCTTGTATAAATACACATTTATATATTTGAATTAAATGGGGTTTAATAATTTATATATTTTTAATTAAAGTTCAAGTCTAAATAAGAATCAGAAAAGGAATATCAAAAGCATTTTTAAAATAAGAACAGGCACACAAATGAGGATTTTAAGTTTTTCCAGATATTAAAATATACTATAAATGTAATATAATCAAACAGTGTAAAACATTAAGGACAAAATTAATCTTTGGCATTACGAGGCAGGGATAATGGCTAAAGTTGAGGAAGTGGGTCTCAAAAGTAAACATAGAGGTGGCAGGAGGGGGTTTTTGGATTTCTGAGATTTCATCAATCTGGGTACTGGTTATACAGGTATGTTAACTCAGCAAAAATGCGTTGAGCTACACAATTATGGTTTATGCACTTTTCTGTATATCTAGTACATATCGATATATAAAAAAGCCTAAGCTACTATTACGACGGGAACACTGGACAATCGACTGGTACCTATGACACGCATTGACCACCAGGGGGCAGACGCTCAACACAGGAGCTACCCTCTGGTGGTCAGTGCACTCCCACAGCCAACCTCCCGTGGCCAGCCAACCTCCCGTGGCCAGCCAACCTCCCGCAGTCCCTTTCCCCAGCCGACCAGCCCTGATGGGCCCCAATCGGCTGGGAGAGACCCCACCCATGCATGAATTCATACACCGGGCCTCTAGTCAATATATATATATCTAATACATATTCTGTACATCTAGCATATATCAATAAAATTTACCAAAAATAAAATAGAACATAGCGTAAACCCTATTCTAATATGCATCTTTAAACCCTTAAGAATCGAAAACAATAAAATTCAAAAGGAAATGTAGTAAAATTTAGCTAATCAAAAACTAAATATAAGAATTAATATAAAATGTTTACACCCCATAAAAATCAAACAAAGCACATGTGATGGGGGTAGATTATAGGCAACTAAAAACTTACTAAGGAAGCTCTACGAGATCTTCGGCTCATTGGTTGGTCAAACGGTGGACTGTTTATCTGAAACTTTTCAAGATATCCATCAGGTATTCTGATATCTGCAGGCAGTGATAACCGTTTATTTAAATCCTAAAAAAAATAAAAATATTTTTGTAGGTAACTACAAACAGAAAAGGGCATTTGGCTTTTGAATCATGGGCTAAAATATATTATTTCTTAGTGATATGTAACTGTAAAGTTTTATTGTAGTTACAAAGTTATCTGTATTGATTATATATACTATACTGAATGCAAGCATATTTATTCTAAGAAAAAGTATACAATGCAGTTTTATAGAAATGGTACTCTGTAACCCAGCTATTTCTGAACTTCTTTCAAAATGGAATTTACCTTGACATTCTTTTATCATATAGTAGGAATTGGCAAAGAGTACCACAAAATGTGATTGGTTTAAATGAACTAACCAAGAAGATACTGTATGATTTTGTATAGAACCCAGATACAACTGCAATTTTTTATTATTGCTATGTCAATGGACAGAAATAAGCAAAAGGCGTTTCTATTTCGTTTAATTATAGAATATGAACTGGAAAAAACGTGAAAGGGAATCTTGCTTATATTATCACATCAACTAACATAAATCCTACAAAAATAAATCCCTATTAGTCATAATAGTAACAAAACCATGAAACAAAATTGAGATGTATAGAGACTGTGTAAATACTTGAGATATATGACTTAAGTATAGAAATATACCATGTTTTCAAATGATAAGATTAAATAATAAAGATAATGGCTCTCCATATTCCATAGTTTACATAACCCTGGACAAATCATAGTAAGATTATTCTTAGAACAAAACATTTAAAATTAATCTAGAAGAATAAACAGAAATATGCAAAAACATTCTAAAATAAATCAGAATGTGTATGTGAGGTGGGGAAATACTGAGAAAGAAATCTTTCCAAATATAAAATACACAATAAAAACAATATAATCAACACTGTCACCTTTAAGGAAAAAAAAATATATAGCTCACTGGAAGAATGAGGAAGTCTAGATATAGATCCTGATAATAAATAAAATTTTAAAATATATAACAAAGAAAATCATATATCTATATGGTAAATACAATCAGGAATACTATTTTTATTATTATTGTGACATAAATTATACAGTGATATGAACAGTTATCAAGTTGACCTCAAGAGATAAAAATGTTAATTCATCATTTAGGAAACTGATATTGTTTTCCTTAACTGAATCAGAAGCAATCTTTATCAATGAAAATGCAATCAAAAGATACCCTAATCATCATCATCTCAACAGCACCGAAAAAAAGTTAACAATACATACTCACTTTAAAACATGCCCAATTTTTTTTAGAGAAAACTATTTTAATTGACAGTATTGTGAAGTGATAACATTCATAATCAACTTCTGTCCTCAAGGTTATACATAACATTCACAAAGAAAAGGAAATGAGCTCTTCATTCTTCCACATGGAAAAATAACTTATATGTGCTACAGAGATTAGTAGGTATAATGAACCATAGAGGAAATGATACCCACATTTATAATGTAAGGCAAGAAGAATTGATGCTTATTTTATGTATGTATAACTTTTGAAATTTGAAATATTTATAAAATGAAATATAAAGTATACAGATGAATCTCAAAACTTAATTAAAATAATACTTTCCAAATAGAGTATTTTACTAATATAACATTCTGATTTCCAGAACTTCCAAAAATTCACATTTCCCTCACAGAGAACCTACACAGTGTTTTGAAAAGTGTTAAATATAATTAATGCATGCTTGCTTTGGGATAGTAGATAAGTAGAAAAAAAGAAATACAAAACTACTCTTCACTAATGCAGAGAAACAATTTTCTTTCAAGTTTCATTTGCCTTCATGAAAATTTTCAAATAGGCATTTAGACTGTTTGATATATACATGTATATTTACACACACACACACACACACACGGGCATAGTTATAGTCATTAATGGTTACCTCCATTGAGATCCGTCTATGTATACGATTTCTAAGACAAACACCTGTAGGTGATTGGACTTCATCAGATGATGTCCCAGAAGCTTGGTCACTCTCACCATCTGATCCCATTTTTAGATTTTCGTGAACAATATCTGTATTAGAACATGAAACATTTACTTTGCAAGAGAGGTATTATTACATAATTTATTACTACTACAGCAAGATGTAGATAGCAAACACATAAAGAATCATAGCATAAAAAGTCATGTACATTCTGGGTACCATGGTGTGCAGTTAATAGATTGAAACATACTAGTAAATGTCTTAAAACACAAGTAAGCACTCCTTTTATACTCTCAGATTATGAAAAATTAGGGGAAAACTAACATTCAAGATAATACCAAGGTTGAATAATAAAATTAGAGACTGGAAATAACAATGAGAATTATTGAAGTCAGTTCTCTCATTTTTCAAATCTGGGAACTGAGACCATGAAAGATTAAATGACTTTCAAAGGTCACACAGCTTATATGCAAAAACAGAAACCTGGTCTTTTGCTATTATTTAGTTTAGTATTCTTTCCATTAAAATAATGTGCCATTGGCTCCACAGCCAAATGAATTAGTTCTTTATAGTTACTCTTCAAAACTACGCTGATGTGTCATCACTCTGAAGTTTTTCTAGTGCTATGCTCACACTGTACCTACTGCACTGAACAGCATTTTGTGGTTCATGTAATTTTATACCAAGCTGTGGATGAGATCCCTGATGGCAGGATTTGGCTTATTCACTTTTGTATTCCAGGAATTTAACAAAGTGCCTGGAACTTACAAAGTGCTCAACAAATTCCAATGAATTAAATAATAACTAAAAATCAAGAAATAAACTAAACTGGGACTTTTTTTACAAGTGAAATGTTATATAAAAGAAAATGCCAAACAAAAAAATAGCATTTTATAATAAATCTGAACTTTCATAAACAATACTTGCTCATAAAAATATGAGAACTGCTTAACAAAAATTAAACGCAAGGATCTCATCCAGTCTTAGAATTCATACATTTCTGTATTTTGCCTTTCATTCTTGAGAAAATGTATTCACACTAAAAAAAAAAGTTGCAAATGGCAATGGTTTTTAAAATATATTGACATGTAATTTAAGAATACACTTCTTCAAGTACAGAGATTTCTGGAAAAATTTTATACTGAGATCTGAACAAAAAATTAACTTGGCAGTAAAAGTCAATGTACTGGAGACTGATTCTTGATCTTATGATATCTAACATCTGATATCTAACATTCTTCAAAATCTGAAACTCTAAAGAAAACTTTGAATAAAAATAATACTTTAAAATGTATAGCTTAGTTTGCAAGAATGTATGCATAATATCAAGGAAGCAAAAACAGAGAACTGAAAACCCAAAGTTGCTATGCACAAATTGACTGTCACTTTCTTAAGAGGGGCTGCTGATCTTGGTTAAGAAGGTGCTTAGGTTTAGCTGCCACATTGGAATAAAAGATGAAGCCCTGGTATCCAAGCTGCAAGTGAGAGCTTCCTGCAGAAAGGCACAATACTCCCGAAGTGCTACAACTTCAGTAAAGGGCAGTCTTAAAAAACAAATCTGTTCTACTGCACAAAGACTACAAAGGAGCATATTAATTTCAGACTATAAATAAATATTTGAGTACTCCCTGACTCAACAAAAAAACTGCTCATGTCATTAACAAACAATTGCAGTTCCAACATGAATACTGGTTGATATTTTCATGTCCGAAACAATGCAGGCTTATGTGAAAATTCCACTCATTTGTCATTGGTGTGAGCAACTTCTTTGCTGAATCAGGTAATAGTTTTTAAGTACTAGACGAATATTTATTTCTGAAATTGCTCAAGCTTTGTTCAATTTACAATGTAAAAGCTAAAGACAGAAGGCATTTTTTTAAATGTAATCTGCATTACTAACATTGTCAATGTCACTCTTTTAATTTTTAATTTATTTATTAATTTAAGGGGGAGAGAGGGGAAAGGGACAGAGGAAGAGGGAGAAGGAGAAAGGGCAGAAGGAAAGGTGGAAGAGAGAGGGAGGGAGGGAGGGGGAGAGGGGAGGGAGAGAGGGGGAGAGGGAGGGAGAGAGGAGAAAAGGGAGAAGAAGAGGGAGAAAGAAAACATCAACCTATTGTTCTACTCTCTCTGCACCCATTGGTTGATTCTTATATATGTCCACAACTTTGACGTATCGTATCAAGACAACACTCTAAGTAACTGAACTACCTGTCCAGGACTTAACATCACTTTCTTAAGTTGAGACCAAGGGTCAGCAAACATGATTGTTTTGTATGGCCCCTGAACTAAATATTAAAAATCGTTTTTGCATCTTTAGAGTGCTATTTTAAAAGGAAGAATACGCAACAGAGACCATATGTTGTGCACCTGAAAAATTTACTATTTGGCCCTTGACAGAAAAAGTTTGCCAACTCTTGGTCTACCAGTGGTCGGCAAACTGCGGCTTGGCAAACCATGGCTCGCAAGCCACATGCGGCTTTTTGGCCCCTTGAGTGTGGCTCTTCCACAAAATACCGACTTCTGCGCATGGGCCACGAAGTTTCAATCGCACTGTATGTGCGTGCCCGCACGTGGTATTTTGTGGAAGACCCACACTCAAGGGGCCAGAGCCGCATGTGGCTTGCAAGCCGCAGTTTGCCGACCATGGGTTTAGACAATTAACAAAACAATAAATCAAGTCCTGATCTAAAGTGTTCTCCAATTTCTGTGGGGTAAGTACTCCCTCCATACCAACTTCAAGCTACCAAGATGACATCATTTAACATGTATTTGGGAAGACATATGTAAAACATTACATAGTATTTTGACTATATATATACAATAGAAATGAATAACCCCCAAAACACTGGTAACAGTAAAGTACAATAAAGTAATTAGGAAATAAGTATTCATTCCCGTTGTTTCCCATTTAGCTTACCTAATTGTAAGTTTGTATAATTTAAATTTTACTAATGGCTATGTTTAACAATTAACTTGTAAAATTCCTGAAAATTTAACAGTCATCTGTCATGAACTAGTGTGAATCAACTCCAAACATCATAGGGTTATACCTCTAGTGACAAAGGCCACACACAATTCCCATAAGTAAAACCTTCCAAAATTAACGAAATACATGAAGAAATAATCTACCAAGGCAAGAGTAAGCAGCAGACAAGAGCCCTCAGAAACTTCAGTAAATATAATTGTCATAAGACTACAAAATAATTACTTAGTTATTTTAGAATAAAAACATAATAAGCAACCACCAAACAAAGACCAGAGAAATAAACAGAACCTTGCAAGTATACATTTTTCCTAGATATTTAAAATGATAGTAACATAAGAATAACAAATCAGGTGCTACTCATATATACTAATTATTGTACTGGGTTATCATATGGTGATAATCTGGAGTTACCAGGTATAACCCTAAATTAAGCATCACCTCAAGCTGCCATATCTTTAAATCTTGCATACACCTCTCAAGGATGTTGTTTTCTTCATGGTGGACAGATTTTCAAATGTTACTCCTCTGTAGTGTCAGTACTACTACTCTCTAGAACATCGGTTCTCAACCTGTGGGTCGCGACCCCTTTGGGGGTCGAACGACCCTTTCACAGGGGTCGCCTAAGACCATCAGAAAACACATATATAATTATATATTGTTTTTGTGATTAATCACTATGCTTTAATTATGTTCGATTTGTAACAATGAAATTGGGGGTCACCACAACATGAGGAACTGTAGTAAAGGGTCGCGGCATTAGGAAGGTTGAGAACCACTGCTCTAGAACCTTCCATCTTTCTGCTCTCTCTCTTATCAACTTGATTTTTATCTTACAAGACACATCAGATAATGCAAGACACATCAGATAATAAAGGCTGGCTGACTTCCATATACCTAAAACCTACTAGCTATGTACACGACCTACACTAAGAAAGTTAAAAAAAAAACCCAACCAAAAAACTAGACAAATAATTAAATTACCTAATCTGCTTCCATTTCTGGGCATTGCCATGAAGGAGCCAAGGCTTCCTCCAATAACACTATGTGGTCTCCGCAATGGGGGCTTCTTGAAGGACCCTGTGTACTGGTGTAGGAAGGAATGCATGCTGTGAGAGGTTGGAGGCCTGCCATTCTTCACAATAGGCTCTGTGGTTCACAGCATCCAAAAATCATTCCATTAACAGCCCAAAGTCCAGGATCACATGAAAAGAATTGAGAAAGCAAAACAGAAAACAAAAGTTATAACAGAGATCATTACATTTAACCTCATTTCTTTGGCTATCGATACAAAGTACTAGAATTAAAATAATTTATATGAAAAATACTTACAGAAAATACTGATTTGAGATTGGCTTAGTATTGATCTGTTTCTTATATAGTCAAAATTATTTAGCAATAACCACACTACTATAACCTATACATTTTTGATCCATTTGCTTATTTTAATATATCTCAAGACTATTTCCACACTATTCCTATATTTACTGATTGCCTATTGCATGCTGTAGATTGTAGAAGATGAAAAAACACGGCCCTGGCAAAAAGGAACTTATATCCCTATTTGGTAAACATTCAAAAAAGCATGTCAGTTAGTGAATAAAACAGAAATACTTAAGTACAGCTCAATGCAGAGACTCTAAAATTTATTACCTCAAATTTGGGATTTTTAATATAGTTTAAAATCACAGACAAATAAACAAGCAAAAACATTTTTAAATGCTTAAAAGTTTTTTAATTATAAGTAGGGGAAAATCCTGTTTTGTAATATTTACAGGGAATCTCATGACTCCTTCCCACCTCCAAAAATGAGTTCTGATATAGGTTAAGGACATGATGAAATCTTCTGCAATACACCATTAGTCTTTCATATTAGAATTATGTTTTTACTGACATAGTCAAGGAATTTAAAAAGGAAATGGTCTTCTCTGAATATCTTCTCTTCTAAAATGAAGCCAGCTCTTCTTTTGTAGCTGATAATCAGGAATAAGGGATTTTCCTACCTGTAAAGGATATCAGACACCAAGAACAAGTTGGTGGGAGTGGGGGCTTAGATCTACAGAACAAACCAAAGTATAGGCCTAAGGAAAATGAAACAGTGAGGCCACCTGGCCTGCCCCTCTACTGATAACGACTGCCTAAAAGAAGAGCGGAGAGGGAGGATGAGGCAGAAGGGTCCTCGAGGCTCACACAAGGCCCAAGTCATCTAATATGGATAGAACACCAGACTGGAGGCAGAGAACATACCCAACTAGTTATAGAGAAAATCTGTCCAAAGTGTCCCATAGTCTCTACATTCTTTGGCAGTAGCTGGGCTGATCAAAAATTTGAGGATCGCCAAAACCGGTTTGGCTCAGTGGATAGAGCGTCGGCCTGCGGACTGAAAGGTCCCAGGTTCGATTCCAGTCAAGGGCATGTGCCTGGGTTGCGGGCATATCCCCAGTGGGAGATGTGCAGGAGGCAGCTGATCGATGTTTCTCTCTCATCAATGTTTCTAACTCTCTATCCCTCTCCCTTCCTCTCTGTAAAAAATCAATAAAATATATTTAAAAAAAAAAAAATTTGAGGATCATGCCCAGCCGGTGTGGCTCAGGGATTGAGTATCGACCCATGAACCAATAAGTAACTGGTTCCATTTCTGGGTTGCAGGCTCAATCCTCAGAAGGGGGTGTGCAGGAGGTAGCTTTCATAACAATGTTTCTATCTCTTTATCCCTCTCCCTTCCTCTCTTTAAAATCAATAAAAACATATTTAAAAAAAAAAGAATTTTGGGATCTTTACATAAACCTAGTAAGACAATCAATGACTTAATAATGAATGGGGAGGGGTATCTAATATAAATGCATAAATTAGTTTCAATAACTGTGGGATACAAGCTAGAACACCTAAGAAAATTTTTCTCTTTCTGGGTTATAAGATTTCAGATGTGGAGTAATAAAATATATAAATATTCTGTCAACAAACAACATTTGTTTTAGATGCTCTGTAAAGCTGTCCTGGGGAACATGCTTTACAGTCCTAGTGAATATAGCTAAAAAAATGAAGATCATAAATCCATTCAATTATTCAGGGGATATTTATTGTGTACCTACCATGTGATAAGCAATATTACAAGCCATGGACATCAAGAAGTAAACAAAACAAATAAGATGCTACTCTTTGAAACTATAAAGTTTAATGGAGGTAAAGACAGGTAAGAAACTAATAAAAAATATTGGATACTGATAGGCAATATGCAAAAGATTAAAATAAAATAAAGAGATGTGATAGAAAATAAATGATTAGCTATTTTACACTAGCTATTGAGGAAAGTTATCTCTGCAGAAGTGTTTTTTTTTAACAGAGATATAAATGCAAGAAAGAGCCAGTCATGGGAAGATGGGTGAGTGGTGGGTTAGTCTGATATTAGAAGCAGTTATGGTAACTTTGAAGCAGGTAGTAATATATCTAATTCATGTTTTTAAAACCCCACTCTGAGGAATCAGGGCCGGGGGGAGGGGGGTGAATATAAAGGAGGTAGGAATGAATATAAAGGGGTAGTATGAAAGGGATCTTGGGCAACGGAATAGCTTCTTTATCATGAATACAGTGGTAGTTATACGAAACTACCCATGTGATAAAATGACATAGAACTTACTCAGACATTAATCCAATGCTAATTTCCTGGGTTTGATAACCTATACTAACAATAGAGGAATATGCAAATTGTCTGGGACGCCATCACAGTAACAGTAACAACCGAACAGCAGGCTGGCAGGCTGTGTGGGGTGACCAAGCCAACAGGGGGGTTAGTGAGGGACAACCAAACAACTGACCAGCAGGCTACATGGGCAACCAGGCCGGCAGGGGGGTTTAGTGAAGGATGACTGAATGACTGAACAGCAGGCTGCATGGGGCAATCAGGCCGGCATGGGGGGCAGTTGGGGGTGACCAGGCCGGCAGAGGAGGGAAGTTGGGAGCAACCAGGCCAATGGGGGGAGGGGGCAGTTAGGGACAACCAGGCCAGCAGAGGGGAGCAGTTGGGGGCAACCAGGCCAGCAGGGGGGGCAGTAAGGGGCTACCAGGCCAGGGGGGGGGGGGGGGCAGTTAGGGGCGATCAGGCAGGCGAGCAGTTAGGAGCCAGTGGTCCCGGATTGTGAGAGGGATGTTAGTATAGGGATGTCTCAAGGATCGGGCCTAAACGGGCAGTGAGACATCCCCCAAGGGGTCCCGGATTGGAGAGGGTGCAGGCTGGGCTGAGGGGACACCCCCCCGGGGCATGAATTTTGTGCATCGGGCCTCTAGTGTTCTATAGTTATGGAAGATGTAACCAAAGGGGAGAACTGAGAGAAGGGTATAAGGGACCTCTCTGGACTACCTTTGCAACTTCCTTTGATTCTATATTTATTAAAAGTAAAAATTTTTAACTTTATTCTGTTTACTGCTGGAGAACAGATGACAGAATCAACAGAAGGGAAACAGAAGAAGACTATTACAGTACCCTAAGCAATAAATAATGGTGGCAGAATCGGAAAATGGAAAGAATTGAGCAGCCTTAGGATATATTATAAACTAGAGGCCTGGTGCACAGATTCACAATCCGGAACTCCTCAGGGGATGTCAGACTGTCAGTTTTGGCCCGATCACTGGAGGCCAGGCTGAGGGACCCCGCAGGTGCATGAATCCGTGCACCAGGCCTCTAGTATGCATATAAGATCTTTGGTTAATCTCTCCCTCCCCTTCCCCCTTCTCCCCCCCTTCCCTCTGAGATTCATCAGTCTGTTCCATGTTTTCATGCCTGTGCATTGAGCATCTGCCCCCTGGTGGTCAGTGTGCTTCATAGCTACTGGTTGAATGATCCAACGGTCGCTTAGGCTTTTATATAAATAGATAGGCAGAGCCAAAAGGCCAGCAGACATAGCTGCAAAATTACTTTCACATACACTCTTCCACCCAGCTTTTAGTGAGGATCAATATTAATAACATCTATCCAAAGAATACTTTTTAAATCTCCAGCAGAGCAACTATTAAAAATATGAAATATGATATGTGAAAGAACAATAATTGGACTCATAACAAGTATATAAATGGCTATCATTAATTGTGAGCTTTTCAAAGTTATTTATATAGCAATTAATTGGCAAGCTACACTAGCAGAGGAGGGGAGTACAGAAAGGTAAAGGAGAGAAAAGAATCAAGGATAATTGCTGAATTTTTAGCTTTAAGTTATTTTCAGGCTAAAGTGAGGGAAGTTGGAATAGAAGCAGATTTTGGGAGAAGAAAATGAAGAATTCTGGTTTGGTTTTATTACATCTGACACTCCTATTAGACATCTCTATGCATAAGCTAAGCAGGCATCTGAATATGAATCTAGTGATCCAGATTAAGAGATACAGATTTAGGAGCTGACAGTCAGCATACACACATGCTGAAAGCACAGGACTGGATGAGGTCACCTAAAGACAGTGTACAAAGACGAGAATGGGAGCCATGAGAGAAATCATAAAATATTCTAATATTTCCAGATTATGACAGCACTTAACTGAAACAGTTCAATAATATATTTTTAAAAGTAATGGAAACCTTTACAACATTGTATGAAGTAAAATAAGTCAGACACAAAAGAACAAAACACTGTATGATTCCACTTATATGATGTACCTTGAATACGCAAATTCATAGACAGGAAGAAAGTAGAAGAGTGGTTACCAGGGGTTAAGGGGAGGAGATAATGAGGAGTTGTTTAATGGGTACAGAGTTTCAGTTTGGGATGATGAAAAGGTTCTGGAGATGGACAAGTGTTGATGGTTGCACAATAATGTGAATGCCATTAAAATTGTATACTTCAAAATGATTAAAATAGTAAATGATATGTTATGTATATTTTACCATTATATTTTTTAAAAAGTAATGGAAATCTATATGAAAAACTACAGTAAATATATTAGTTCCAACTAAGGATTTCCAATGATTTCTATATTGTAACATAGCAATCAGTATGATTCCACTGAGAAATTTATTTGGCATCTTACTTATTTGGATCTTCCAATGATGTGAACTATTATGATCTGGAACATTCAATTTCATAGCCCACTCCATTTCCTGTTCCCAATCCAGTTCTTCTAAACACTTTTATTAACCTCATCCTATTCCAGACCGTACATAAATACAAGAGTTCGGTGCTGTTAATCTCATTCTATCATGGACTTTGTGCTGTTGGTAGGAATCGGCACTACTTACAACCCTCTATCATCACTTTTGTCAAACACTAACTGTGACTGCTACCACGTATCAGATCAACAGGAGAAAGAAAGAAACCTGGGAATAAGAAGAAAGGCTCATAATATTAATTTATTTATGAAAAATTAATCTGACAGCTTTTAAAAATTTTAACATTCAATACCTTGTCAGTTACCAAAAAATTAATTCTGATGTGCTCAGAATTCTTTCTCCTTGCAGGTACTTAAAAAAATGTTTGTTATACTTTAATTTAAAAAATGTTTAAATTTGTGCAAATTTTCATTTCATATTTAGGAAAAATTGTATTGAGTTAAAGCCAGTATGCTTAAATCAACCAAGTTTGCAAACGGTCAACTTATTTTTAACATACTAAATAAAAATTCAAGATTTTTCTTCCCTGGATTCAATCTACCTATTAATGTGCAAACCACTAGCTTATCTAGACAGGCGCTCTAGTGTAGGGGTGGGCAAACTTTTTGACTCGAGGGCCACAATGGGTTCTTAAACTGGACCGGAGGGCCGGAACAAAAGCATGGATGGAGTGTTTGTGTGAACTAATATAAATTCCAAGTAAACATCATTACATAAAAGGGTACGGTCTTTTTTTTTTTTTAGTTGTATTCATTTCAAACGGGCCGGATCCGGCCCGCGGGCCGTAGTTTGCCCACGGCTGCTCTAGTGTGAACTATAATTATATTAAACATTTCTGAGTTAAAGTCTAAAATGACTAAATGACCAAAATGACAGAAATAATATATCAAATTCTATTTGGTTGGAGGTAGAATATGTATGAGTGACAGTATATGTGCATATATGAATAACCAAATGCACCATAATTTTTCCAAGATTTTTATACTATTATCCCCATATCCTCCATTCAATTTGTTCTAGAGTATGCATGAGAACCACCTACCTATACATAATTAACAGGATTGTGCTCATGAATGTGACTGAACAAGATACAGGAGATCAAATACAGGTTCAAAGTCAGTTTACGTAGGGAAATTATAAACTAATTCATCCTCCTCCCAAAGCTGGCATTGCCACTACATGGGTATTAAACAAAGCTCACTTGCTTCATAAACTGGTTACATCGTATGTGAGAAGATCATTTAAAGAGGATTCATTAAACCATCTTCAGAAGTGGACTGTGTTTGTCATCTATTTTAGGAACTTTTTATGCTCTAAGATAAACTCCGTAACGTAAAAATATGATGGAACCAACTATCAGGAATTGATAGATGACCAAAAAGGTAGAGAATCTTTGTCAAAGCTCTTGATTAAATCTATGTGCTGTTACACATAGGTAATAAGAAACAGCAGACTATAACTCAGAGATAGCCTATGTTACCAGCAAGCTCTGCAACTCAAGAGGAATCAGTATTATGACATCTTCAAGTATTATTTCAAGTAACTTGGGCTAAGAGGGAAACTCAAGAGAATTACTATTTTCCTTCGTTAAAGTTATTATAATAAAACAAAGTGTTAATAAAGTAAACAGTATGTACTACTGAAAAAAATATTTCCAACGTTTCACTGTTATAATTTAAGAATGTTTTAAACATTTTGACCTAAATATCCCACAAAATTTGCAATTAATATAAAATGTTAATTAGCTATATTGCACATAATATAAATGTGTCCCAAAAAGCATCCATCAAGATATATACTGTGCTTATTTTACTCCTGCACATCACTGGAAAATAGCTGGCAAGATTCTTCAATCATAAGAATGAACACATTGGGCTTAATTAATAAGAATTCAAAGAGAGTCTGAGAGAATGAAAAATTTTGTTCCTGGAAAGAGTAAAAGTTAAGACATTATAAAACCATCTTTGAGATTTGACCCAAATGCAAAATGTTTCCCTCTTAAATTTAAGTAAATTAAAAATTATTTTAAATTTTCTAAAATATTCATGTGTAACTCCTTTCCCATATTACAAAGAGCCACATAACCTTGAGTAAATAATGACCCTTTGGAGGAAAAGAGATACACTGAATATTGGGTAGAATAAATTACTTACCCAGAGTCACACAACTAATAAGTGTGTTAGTACACCCCAGATTCTAACCCATGAGTTTTAACTTAAAGTCCAGACAGAGCCTTTTCCATTTTCTTGTTGTCTCCCACAACAAGTACATTTGCATTCAGCTGGAGGGGGTAAGGATTTCCATGCTTTCACCCACTACCAGAAATCTCTCATGGAATAATTTCAGGCACAGACATAGAAGGCTTACCAAAGAATCTTCATACCACAACAGCGGCAGAAATTACTGAAAGCTCCTTTCTGATTGCATAATGACTTCCTTAGGAATAGTTCAGTTTTGAGTATGTAGTCTTATTCTATAAATTTTAGCAGGAATTTGCATTTTAATCCACTCAATTTAACAAGCTCTTTTTATATCTACATCTGGGTACTACTTTACATTATAAAAAGAACTGTCAAACGTGTGAAACATTATATGCCTATCTACTATAAGTGCCCTCAATACTAGGGCAGATTCTATGGTAAATATAAAATAAAACAGTAAGATTCACTTATGTAATGAACTTTGTCTTCCTTTTTTTGTTGTTGTTCATTTCAGAGAGGAAGGGAGAGGGAGAGAGAGACAGAAACATCAATGATGAGAGAGAATCATTGATCAGCTGCCTCCTGCATGCCCAATACTGGGGATCGAGCCCCAACCTAGGCATGTGCCCTTGAACAGAATCAAACCCGGGACCTTTCAGTCTATAGGCTGATGCTCTATCCACTGAGCCAAACCGGCTAGGGCTGAACTTTGTCTTCTAATAGTCAACATGCATACATACATACAGTTATAAACTATAATGAAGCCTCAAACAGAAATTTCACATTCTTACTATGCACTTTTAAGCTATTTTAACAGGTTACAAGAATAACAAAAATACTTAAACTTTAATTTAAAAATAGTTACTTAACTAGGATATTATTATACAAGGTATTCTTATGGAAGAATAAAAATGGAAAGATAAATGGGACAGAATTCATCACAGTTAGAGACCAGGTACAGTAGTACTTGGAATAAAACTGGAACATTCCAATAAGCAAGCAAGCAAGTTGTGCAGTCTCGTTTCCTAAGAATTAGGGACTCACAGGGAAAAAATAAACAAAAGGAAGCTATCAGGAAAGTAAATTGCATTCTATTTATAAATCAAAAGCATCCACCCCCCCCACCCCCCCACCCCCGCTAAAATATTTACCATTATCCTTGCTGCTATTTTCTTCAATAGTCATTTGTTCAGCCAATTCAGACAATGATTCGTCAATAGTCTGGCTTCCTCGAAGTGTGAGGGATAGCCTTCTCTTAAATTTTTTCATCCTATCGATTGAATGTGACTTGAAATATCCTAAAAGAACAGAACAGAATGAACACAAAATTAAAACCATGAATACTTTACAGCTCAAGAAAAATGTTCTACATTTATTAACAACTTTCAAAACAGAAAATAATGAGACATTTCCACTTCTGCCAAATATCATAAAATCCAACCACTTCCTTAAAAAATCCCCTCACTCAAATTAATATTATATTTATATAGAATCATCAGAAGAGCAAGAATTCTACAAACTAGAGGTTGAGATTCTAGTATCACAATTATTTTTAGTGTAGAAAATTTTCCTAAAACATGTTTTTTAAAAACCAATATAGAGAAAATATCAACACTATTCTGATGCATAGGTTCTATCATCTTAACTAGTAAAGAGAGAATATGCAAATTGACCATCACACCTTAACGGTCAAGATGGCTGCGCCCACAGTGGAGGCAGGGATTCCATAACACAAGATGGCTGTGCCCACAGTGCAGGCTGAGTTCCTGTAATAAGCCTTAACGAGCAATCAGCAGGGACCTGAGGCTGCATAGCACTGGGTTGAGGCAGGGTCCTGAGGCTGCACCTCCCACCTGGTGGGGCTTGACAGGGGACCTCAGGCCACGCACGCCACCCCGGGCCGGGGGACCTGAGGCTGCACCCCCTGCCTGGCAGGGCTTGAGGGGGACCTCAGGCCAGGCCCCTCACCCCAGTGCTGAGCCAGGCAACCTGAGGCTGTGCCCCCCACTCGGTGGGGCTTGACGGGGGTGGGGTCGGCCAGGTCTGGATCTAGCCCAATGGCGATGGGGCTGGCTTGGTCTGGGTCTCGCGTGATTTTGAGGAGCATGTGGATGGGCGGGGACTTGATTCTGGTTCCCATGGCATGCCCCAGACTCTGACGGGAGGATGATTTTCATATACATTTTACTAATTTTCTTTCATCTCTGATACTTCTATTATAGAGAAAGGGAAAATAGCAATATTAAAATATTTCCTGTAATTATTTCCCTTTTAACGTGCACAAATTTCGTGTACTGGGTCACTAGTTATAAATAATGATCATTATATAACCAGTCAATGGTATCTTTAGGTAGGAGGAGGTGAAGGGCTAGGGGAGAGAATAATGAATGATGTTTGATACTTCTGTAAAACAGGAATTTTCATTTAGCCAAGATATTGGGGATTTGTTTTGTGGGGGGTTTTTTGTTTGTTTTTTTGGTGTGTGGTTTTGGTTTTTTGTTTTTTCTTTGATTGGTTATCAGGAGTCTCTTCCTATTATCATAACAATGCCAAATGGTATCAAATGCCTCTCCCACACTTTCGTATTTCTAAACTCATGTAGTCTTCCTAACTCTAAGGAGTAGACTACACTATTTCATTTTTACAAATAAACAAATAGGCTCAAAGAAGTTCCCTGACTGAAGTCAAAAAATTAATGATAGAACTGAGATTTAAAACTAGAATTACCATTTACCCTTTTCCTCCACATTTTCACATCTCTGAAATCAGGATGTATCTCACAATTAACCCTTTGAGTACCAACCAATATCCTAGGAACTATGCTAAAATTGCCAAGGCATTTTTGCTGATTTTACAGCAGTTTAGGAAAAAAATTATGAAAATTAGGCAGATAAATGCCAGTGGTCAATTTTAGAACTACAAACATTCAGAATCATAAGTAATCTGCACTTAGGTGCCGTCTGTCAATAAAGAGTGAACTACTAGCATCTAATAGTGACACTGCAGGAGGAGCGCAATAGCGCTCCCGGCACTTTTGGGGAAAGACAGGTGGCGCGCAATCACGCTCCCCGGCACTCTAGAGGTTAATGGGATGTCAAAATATAATTGACAGCTTTCTTCTTCTTTTCTTTTCCCCCACAAATAGGATTTTTTATTTGTCACCAGTAAATGTCTGAATTTTAAGCAGAGTATTGGACTGGGGGCTCATACCCATCAATTCATTCAACTTTAGCACTTGTCTCATCCTTAATAACTTTTCAAAACTGCTGCCTTCACTATGAAGCTCCATCAATTTTCCCAAATCAAGCTTTGGCTTCTGCATTTTGACTTTTCTAACTAAGACATTATGGAGCGGATAGATTGACAAGCTTTATCTCTGCCTTTTCTAATGCTATCTGGAATCAATTTATTGACTTCTTTCAAGTCATTTGTCTGCACCTCTCGGGTCATGACAAGAGGGAACGTAGCACAGAGTATGTCTATCTATCTCCCTTCTCTCCTGAATCTTGTCTCTTCAACTCTTGATTAACTCAGAGGCTCTCCAATGACTTCAAACTAATTTTTTCACTACCTTTTCAACTATTCTCAGCAGAAGCCTCAGTCTAACACAAGTTGCTCCATCACAGGCAGAAATGGAGGTTTAGATGAGATAATATGTGTATTTCAACAAGCAAGTTAAATTTATAGGAGGCAGTACATTTTAAGAGTTGTTTCCAACTAAGAAACCTGTAACTGCAGAACATAGTTAGCCTTTATAATCCTCACCATTTGTTTAAAACATACTTGGTATTTAAAGTGAATTGAGCTACTGCCAATTTCATCTACCCTTTTGTTCCTATAAGAATTTATACTAGAGACACCTTCCTTTGTAAGGCATCAGAATTTGTGCAGGGAAGGGGTAACTCTTCAAGCTTGGGGGCTCAAACTCTGCACATTCCAAAGAAAGGATTAGCCTCTGACAGGTTTCTGGGAGATAATCTCTGAGCCCCTGGAATATCCTGCCTGATAAGTCTCTTTGTATACCTGAGATCTTGGGCCATACCAGATTAATTTACGTCAATAATGTAAAATATGGTAAATGGCTGTTTTTGTATGCCTCAGGTTTGGGCCACACTATATCACTTTGACCTTTGGATAGAAGAGAGAAGAAAGAAGCTGCAAATGAACAACTAAAGACAATAATGTGGGTATATCCATGCCTACGAAACTAACCCCCAATAAAAACCGTGAACACCAAGAACCAGATAAGCTTTCCTGTTTGACATCACTGCATATAGAAGGTTATCACACAAGGCGGCTGGAGGAATGAAGCACTGTACATGCAACTAAATCCACTAGGTGAGGATAACTGAAAACTCACACACTTTTTCTTGGACTCCACCCTACATGCCCTGTTCCCTTTGCTGATTTTAATCTGTACTTTTTTGCTATAATATACGATAATCGTGAGTTCAACAGCTTTTCTCTGATTTCTGTGTCCATCAAGCACGGGTGTGGGTCTTAGGAAACCCGAACACACTCTCATTCAAGAAAAGAATTAATTCACAGCCCTAGCCGGTTTGGCTCAGTGGTTGGAGCACTGGCCCACAGACTGAAGGGTCTTGGGTTTGATTCTGGTCAAGGGCATGAACTTCAGTTGCAGGTTCAATCCTGGCCTGGTCAGGGTTGGGGCATGTGTCAGAGGCAACCAATCGATGTCTCTCTCACATTGATGTCTCTGTCTCTCCCCCTCCCTTTCACTCATGTAAAAATCAATAGAAAAAATATCCTCAGGTGAGGATTAATAAGAATTCACGTAACAAAGTAACATACTATTCCAAACTGCACTGTACTATAAATGCAAAATGCACACTGAATTTTAAAGACAGTATTTAAAAAGAATGTGAAAATAACTCATTGTTATACATTTAACATGATAAAAAATATTTGGTTAGTAAAATGTGTTACTAAAATTAATTCCACTTTTTACAAACCTGCAAAATATTTTTACATTAGTTTGTATTATATTTCTATTGAATGCTGGTATAGAACGTTAACTATATATGTATATATGTATGTATAAAGCAAAATAACCTTTATTCTTTTCTAGTTGTTAAAAAGATCTCTAGCTTTTTTGTCAAAGTTAGATCAAATTTTAAAAGGTAAAAGGGCAATAAATGATAGAATAAAACTCCCCCCCCAATCTATCTATATACACACACACGCACGCACACACACACACACACACACACACACACTAGAGGCCCAGTGCACAAAATTTTTGCACAGGTAGCATCCCTAGCAGCTGCTGGATGCCTGCTGGGGCCTCCATTCCCTGGCTCTGGCCTGGGCCTTCTTTCGTTCCATGCCAACGCCTTGTGGTCAGCGCACATCATAGCGAGCGATCAAACTCCAGGTCCATCGAACTCCCATGGGGACAGTTTGCATATTAGGCTTTTATATATATAGACTAGAGGCCCGGTGCACAAAAATTTGTGCACTCGGGGGGAAGGGGGGGTCCCTCAGCCCGGCCTGTGCCCTCTAGCAGTCTGGGGCCCCTCGGGAGATAACGACCTGCTGGCTTAGGCCTGCTCCCAGGTGGCAGAGGGCAGGCCCAATCTCTAGGTGCAGCCCCTGGTCGGGCTCAGAGCAGGGCCAATTGGGGGGTTGGGGCACCACCCCGTCACACTCAAGGCAGGGCCGATGGGGAGGTTGTGGCGCGACCCCGTCATGCACAGAGCAGGGCCAATCCGGGGGTTGGGGCACTGCCCCCTGTCACACACAGAGCAGGGCCCATCAGGGGGGTTGGGGCTCCGTACTCTGTCATGCACAGAGCAGGGCCCATCAGGGGGTTGGGGAGCTCCCTCCTGTCACGCACAGAGCAGGGCCCATCAGGGGGTTGAGGAGCTCCCCCCTGTCACTCACAGAGTAGGTCCGATAGGGGAGTTGGGGCACCGTCCCATGTCACACACAGAGCAGGGCGGATCAGTGGGTTGGGGCACCGCCCTCTATCACCCACAGAGCAGGGCCAATCAGGGGATTGGCGTGCCGCCACTGTCACAGGGAAGGGCTGATGGGGAGGTTATGGCTCTACCCCATCACCCACAGAGCAGGGCCCGTGGGGGGGCAGAGGGGGGGGAGTTGGGGCACCGCCCTCTATCACCCACAGAGCAGGGCTGATCAGGGGGTTGGGGCACCGCCACTCTCACACCCAGGGCAGGGCCGATGGGGAGGTTATGGCTCTACCCCGTCACACACAGAGCAGGGCCTGGGGGGGGGGGGGGTAGGGGTGCCCCCTGTCATGCTGATCCCGGTGCCGGGAGGCCTCTCGGCTCCGCTGATCCCAGTGCTGGGAGGCATATTACCCTTTTACTATATAGAATAGAGGCCTGGTGCATGGGTGGGTGCCAGCTCGTTTGCCCTAAAGGGTGTCCTGGATCAGGGTGGGGGTCCTCACTGGGGTGCCTGGCCAGTCTGGGTGAGGGGCTGAGGGCTGTTTTCAGGCTGGGGGTGACTGAACCCCCAAACGCTCCTTTTTTCCTTCTTTTTTTTTTATTCTGGGCCAGCTTTAGCTTGAGGCTTGGCTCCAGCTCTTAGGCCTCCGCTCTTGAAAGTAGGTTTCTGGCCTTTGCATACAATGTTGCGAATCTGCTGGCTGAAGTCCGGCGGTATTTGTTACAATGTTTGAAACTGCAGGCTCAGAGGCCTGCAGCGGCAGGCGGGGAACGTTGGTTTCCTCCGTCACTGAGGCAACCAAGCCTCATGTTAGTTTCAAGCTGCCTGGCTGCTGGCCGCCATCTTGGCTGACAGTTAATTTGCATATCTCGCTGATTAGCCAATGAAAAGGGTAGCGGTTGTACGCCAATTACCATGTTTCTCTTTTATTAGTGTAGATATCTTCTATCCTATATAATCAAAGGGTAATATTCAAATTGACCCTAACAGCAGAACAACCAGAAACAACCGGTCGCTATGACACACACTGACCACAAAGGGGGCAGACGCTCAATGCAGGAGCTGCCCCCTGGTAGACAGTGCACTTCCACAGGAAGAGCACTGCTCAGCCAGAAGCCGGCTCATGGCTGGCCAACAGAGTGGTGGTGGCAGGAGCCTCTCCCATCCGCAGCAGCACTAAGGATGTCCAACTAATGGCTTAGGTCTGCTCCCCGTTAGTCGGACACCCCCCAAGGGCTCCCGGGCTGCCAGAGGGATGTCTGACTGCCAGTTTAGGCCCGCTCCCCCCAGGGGTAGAGATCCCTCAAGGGCTCCTAGACTGCAAGAGGGTGCAGGCCGAGCTGAGGGATCCCCCCCTCCCCAAGTGCACAAATTTTCATGTACTGGGCTTCTAGTATATATATAAAAGGCTAATGTGCTAAGTGTTCCTTTGCCCATCCAGTCACTATGACATGCACTGACCACCAGGGGGCAGACACTCAATGCAGGAGCTACCTAAACATGCACTGGACATTTAGAGAGAAATGGCAGCATGGACCTGGTACCGACAAAGCAACACTCAGCTTCCCCCAAGTGGGAGACAGGCCCTGCCACTACCCTGGAGCGACAGCCCACCAAATTGCAGCCAATGCTGCCATGGCGCAAAATGCAGCCGACAGCCCAGCCCAGAAACGGTCGCTGTGGGCACCAGGTAGTGTTGTCATGTAGCAATACCTGGCTTCCTCTCCCTAGCGACTAGCCTCCTTGGAGTTTCTTCAGCCCAGGAACATGGCTTGCTTTATAGCCAGGTGCAAACATTTTACATTGTAACCAAATGTCTGTGAAGTGTTTTCCCCTGCCTCATCTCATTTGATTTGATCCTCACAGAAGTCCTGGAGTAGGTAGACAGGAGACTTGGTGGAATCCTATTTTCTTTTCATTAGCCAGAAAATGGAGACTTAGAAAGTTTAGAAACTTGACCCGACTGAAAATAATAAATGGTGGACCTTGAAAATGACTTCAGGTTTTCTCTCACTGCACAGAAAATAGTCAAACACTGCTGCAGTTAAATATTTTACCCTTTGTTCTCCCTGCGTCATCTACAATAATAATGTGCTTCATGTTGATATTTACAGCTGTGTTGCTGACAATTACCTGAAAGAGAAGTTGGGGTGCTTCACTGGGCTGGAAATAGTTTAGCTAAATCCAAAAGGAGGTCTAATTAAGCAAGTTTATTCTATATCTATAAAAGGCTAAGTAGACTCGCACATGCATGATACATATAAAGCTCTTGCTAGCGCCAATTGTACACGTGTATTTTGATCTGTCATTGTTGATCGTGAATTTGGTTGACACTTTTATTATAAAAGGTGAATAGCAATATTAAACTATTTCTTCTAATTAATTTCCTTCCAATATATATACTAGAGGCCAGGTGCACAAATTTGTGCACTGGTGGGGTTCAGCCAGCCCGCCCTGATGGAGGCTATCGGGGGCAGGCCAGCTGAGACGAGGGGCCGTGGGTGGGGCTGACCGGGGCAAGGGGCCACAGGCAGTTTGCCAGCTGGCCCCACCCCCAATCAAGGTGGGGGTGCCTGCTCCAGGGTGGGACTGGCCAGGGCAAGGGGCCACAGGCGTTCTGGTCGTTCTGCCGTTCGGTCGATTTGTATATTACCCTTTTATTATATAGGATATATATATATATCTCTGAAAATGTTCAAAATCACTTCCCAACCACAAGTGTTTAAAAGAAACTCGTCTGGGACTAAACTTGATCTGGAACTGTACTGTACAATTAAGAAACACTTTCATGGTTTTTATTTTTAATCCCTGAAAATGTAACTATTCTATTTACTTATTTACTTACAGAATATAAATATATAGATAACCATTCTGGAATGACAACTGAGTTTTGCCCTAGGAATAGGAAGCACACATATACATATACACACCTTAAAAAAAATAAAAATAAAAAAAGACAACAGCTGCAAAGCTCTAAACACTCCCAAACTAGTCTGCTATGAGTATTTATCTGTATAAATACTTCTCTAATATAAAGGACTTAGAGTAGCAATTATCTGCTTATGTTTTTGAAAGTCATAAAACAATTTCATGTTAATAATTGCATAAGTTGGAAAAAAAAGCTAAAGAGTGTCTGTTTTAAAAATGTCTAAATTACTTCTCTTTAGGTAAAGAAACAATTTTACATGTACAACAAATTGAGCATTTTAAAGTCTGGATTAAAATCCAATACTGAAGTGGCAGACTAGTACTTTTCCACCCTGCTGTTGTCAATCTTTTCAAAATATCAAGTAAGAGTAATATTACTTCACAAATATGGCTTTAATTATTTATTTCTAACATTTTCTGCAGTGACTATGGCTTTAAAGTAAACCTGTTCTAAATGAGGTGAACTCATTAACTGACATGTAAGCAAGTTTTCTATTATTTTTCCCCACAAAAATTAAGTCATGGTACACCTCTAATGCTCTCTAGGACACTTAAACTAACCATACTTAATTAGAAATGACATTTAAAAATTAAGTTTTTTCACTAGAGACACAAATTTTTTATTTGCATAAAATACAAAGATATGCAAAACACTGACAGATGACTGAATTAAAATTTCAATCATGATTAATAGGTTTTCCCACCAAACACTTAAATATCTTAATCCTTTGGTTGAAATCTGAGGCTGATTTTTTTCCTTTAATAATAGTGATAGTCAAACACACAAACCAGAAAGGATTTTCCTCTATCCATTAGAAAGATAATGTAAGACTACTGTGACACGTAAGATGCAAAATGTCGTAACAGAAAACTATTAGGGTTAGTCACTGCACCAAAAGCAACCAGAACCAACTATCATGGACTCTGCCACCTGACTGGACACTTATAACAACCATGATAGTGCTTGCTAAAGGCTGCTGATCTAAATAGGAAAACCATATATGCAAACCAGCTAACATTGCCCATTCCTCAGTCCTGTCCCAACAATAGAGATAGTAATCCACATTCTTAAAGCAGCTGCTTGGTGCCAGGGCAGACAGTGAAGAACCTTCACATCAAAAAATTTGGGGTGAGTGCTGCACATTTTAATCAGTCTGGTAGATCCCTTGTGAGACTGTAATAAATGGAGACACTTGCCTTCCTTTAGGCCCTTTCAGACTCCAGGGATTCCTGCACCAGCAATTATTGGAAGACTAGAGGCCCAGTGCACAAAAATTCATGCACTCGGGGTGGTCTTTCAGCCCAGCCTGCACGCTCTCACAACCCGGGACCGCTCGGGTAGAGTCCAATCCCCTCACATCATGGCTCTGGTTCCCTGGGCCTGTGGGCCAGGCAGGAGGTACCAAGAGGCCAGTCCAATCGCAGCATGGCTCCGTTCCCACAGCTCCCTCCCGCTGCCATGGGCAGCCGGGACCCAGGACTGACTCCCGCCAAGGGCGGCCGGGACCTGGTGTTCGGTCATCTGTCCGGATGTTTAGATCCTGGCTCTTTATATATTAGGATATAGAGAGGATAACAGTTTTTTGTTGTTGTTTGAACCAGATATTTTAAAACATCTTTGTCAGGTCACTAGTTGACTGCAAAAATAACTGAATAAAAATACTGGTGACCACACACAACCAGGAATACACATTTGCAAAAATAGTTTTGTAAAGTCACAAATGGATGGCAGCCATGAAACATCAGTGTAGTGGGAGAATCTGGTTTCCAGAGTTCGGACACAATGTTCAAGTCTCAAAAAATTGACAAAGCACACAAACAAAAAAGCATGGCCATTCACAAGAAGAAAAAAAAAGCATGACAGAAATCATTTCTGAAGAAGCTTAGAAATGAAATTAGTAGTCAAACATGTTAAATCAAGTGTCCTAAGTATTCTAAAAAGACTAGAGGAAACCAAGGACAAAGAACTAAAGGAATAAGAAAAACATATTTAAAAAATGAAAATATCAATAAAGAAACAAGGATACCAAGACTATTAAATAGGGAAAGATAATCTTTTCAACAAATTGTGCTGGAAAAACTGGATATATTCATTTGAAAAAGAATAAAGTTGGACCCTTACCTATGCCATATTAAAAATGAACCAAAGTCTAAATCTATGTAACTCTTAGAAGAGAACATGGAAGAATACTACTCATGATATTGGATTTGGCAATAATTCCTTAAATATGGCATCAAAAACACAGGAAACCAAAAAATAGATAAATTAGGACTTCATTAAAATAAAAACCTTTTGCATATCTAGGGACAGTATCAAGAGAGTGAAAGGATGATCCACAGAATGAGAGAAAATATTTGCAAATCATACATATACTGGTTTAATATCCAAAATATATAAAGAACTCAACAACAAAAACAATTTAAAAAATGGGCAATGGACTTGTATAAACACTGTGCCAGAGAAGGTATACAAATGGCCAATAGTGCATGAAAAGATGCTAAACATAAGAACTCATTAGAGAAAAGCAAATCAAAACTATAGTGAGATACCACTTCACACCTACTAGCATGGCTTTCATAAAACAACAACAAAAAACAGAAAAGAACAGTGTTGGTGAGAATGTGAACAAATTTAACACTAGTGCATTGCTGGTGGAAATTTAAAATATGCAGCCACTGTGAAAAACTGTTCCTCAAAAACTTAAACACCTAGGAATATATCCCCTCCCCAAAGAAAACAGAGACTAAAATAGATACTTGTACACCAAAGTTAATAGCAGCATTAATAATCTATCTATATATCTATATGTAAAAGCCTAAGCAACCATCACAACCGAACGGACAACCAAACAGGCAGTGTGGGGCAACCAGACCGGCAGGGGGGCTAGTGAGGGACGACCAAATGACTGAGCAGCAGGCTGCAAAGATGGTGGCGCACACAGCCAATAAGGAGGGCATATGTTAATTAACTGCCATGCCCTCAAAGATGGCAGCGCCCAGAGCCAATATGGAGGGAATATGCTAATTGACTGCCATGCCCTAAAAGATGGCGGAGCCCACAGCCACAAGGTGGCCGGCAGGGGAGGGAAGTTGTGGGTAATCAGGCCAGCAGGGGAGGGCAGTTGGGCAGTGACCGGGCTGGCAGGGGAGAGCAGTTGGGGGTGATCGGGCTGGCAAGGGAGCAGTTAGGCGTCCATCAGGCTGGCAGGGGAGTGGTTTGGGGGTGATCAGGCTGGCAGGCAGAAGTGGTTGGGAGCCAGCAGTCCCAGACTGTGAGAGGGATGTCCAACTGCTGGTTTAGGCCGATCCCACAGGGCAGTCAGACATCCCCTGAGGGGTCCCAGATTGGAGAGAGTGCAGGCTGAGCTGAGGGATAACCCCCCCCCCCTCAGTGCATGAATTTCGTGCACTGGGACTCATCTACACTAATAAAAGAGAAACATGCAAATTGGTGCACTCCACTACGCCCAGCAGCCAATCAGAGCAACTATGCAAATTAACCCAACAAAGATGGCGGTTAATTTGCATATGCAGGCGCAGAGCGAAGACTGAAGGCTCTGGTTGGAGTGAAAACTGAAAACTGAAGACTGAAGACGGAAGAGGCTTGGCGGAGAAGCCAAGCCTCGCGGCAGCCGGACCAAAAGCCTGGGTCCCGGGTGCCAGAGGAAAACCGGCGCCAGCAGCCAGGGGAAGGAAGGGCCTATTGCGCGAATCTTCCTCCCAAACGGCCTGATGGGGGCGGGGCCAGCCGGCCAACTTCCCCCAGCCCCTCCCCCAGCCAGCTGGCCCAGATCGGGGTGGACTGGCAGGACCCCACCCATGCACAATTTTGTGCACCAGGCCTCTAGTAATAGATAAAAGGTGAACACATTTTTTATCAACAGATGAAATGATAAACAAAATGTGGTTATCTATCATCTACCTATCTATCCTATCTATCTACCTATCTATCCTATCTATCTATCTATCTCACAATGGGATACTATTCTGCCATAAAATGGAATGAAGTTCTGACATATGATACAACAGGAATGAACCTTGAAAAGATTATGCAGGCACAAAAGGTATTGAATATATTGTATGATTCTACTTATATGAAATATCTAGACTAGGCAAATGGATTCAGACAGAATTTAGAATATGTCCTAGCTGGTTTGGCTCAGTGGATAGAGCATCAGCCTGCAGACCAAAGGGTCCCAGGTTCGATTCTGGTCAAGGGCACATAGTACCTCGGTTGCCAGGTCCTCCCCGGCCCAGGCCCTGGTCAGGGCTTGAGCAGGAGGCAAGCAATCAATGTGTTTCTCTCACATTGATGTTTCTCTCTGTCTTTCCCTGTTGTCCATTCTCTCTAAAAAAAAAAAAATGGAAAAATATCCTCAGATAAGGATTAGCAAAAAAAGAAAGAAAAGAAAAAAGAAAAGAGGAAAGAAGAGAAAAGAAAAGAAAAAGAAAGAAAAGAAAATAGAATAGAGGTTATGGGAATAAGAGGAAGTTGGCAATGAGGAGTTGTCTAGTGGATACTGAGTTTTTGTTTGGGATGATGAAAAAGTTCTGGAAACAGACAGTGGTGATGACTACATAATATTTTGAATGTATTTAATGTCACTATATTGTACACTTAAAAGTGTTAAAAATGGTAATTTTATATATAGTTACAATAAAAAACATTTAACTATTTTGTCAGCAGGCATTTATATCAGTTTTCCACCAAGCCTAAATACAGCCAATACCTCATTTCAGTAGAATTTTATTTTTAAAACTGTCTAAATATTTTCAATATGAATAATCAGCCTATACCAATTATTTAAGAGAAAGTAGAGTAGCATATTAGGACTAATGCTTATGATTAGTACGTTCAAACTCACAATAAATGACTATTGTTTCTCCCATTTTAACAATAAAAACACATTGGACAGACTATAAAATCATAGTTTTTTAAAGTCAGAGAGCAGAGATGCAAAGAAATAAATGAACTAAATTCTAGAGAGAATAAGCCCTTTCTAGAAATGAAGACATGTCTGGGGTCATGATGAAAGGAGTAAACCTGCTACAGACGGGGAAAACCAGCCTAACTTTGGTTTTTTTCCCTATTACATGCCCAACTTTTAACCAACTTTTGGCAAGACATTAAAATCCTGAGCGGCCCCATTCACAATGCAAATCTGCACTTTCTCAAAAGGATGACAAGTACTGGAGCAGCTTGCGGGGCTGGGGGGAGGAATGGGCAGGAGCTTGAGGAGGTAGGGTTGCAAAATGCTGGGACCAGGGCAGCAGACCTAAGAGAAAACTCTGTCCTCAAGGGGCACAGAGCCTTCACCAAACGCAAAGTCATGCCCATACAAGAGGGAGTCAGGGTATTAGGTGAATGACTTCTCTAGGTGTGAGAAAAGCCAGGGGTGGGGCTAAAGAGAAATGAAAATGACCCAGCTGTTCAAAATCCCAGCAGCTGGGCTGCAAAACAGAGATAGATCTTTTCCAGTTTTACTAACTGTTGGCTGAGCTGTAAACACATGAAGAGATTACCTGAGTCTCACAGGTGCTCAGATCCCAAGCCCTAATGAAGGTCAAGTCCTGATTCTGCACTCAAAACATTTGATACCAGTAGTGATCTAAATATAACTAAAGATGTAACAGAGTCCTGACCCAAATTAGGCTGTTTTCCTATCAAATATTATATTTCAGCTTTTCCCCCTCAACTATGTCATGAAGATTCATTTATGTAAATGAATGTAGCTATCCTTTTAAATAGGTGTTTGCTATTCCACTGTATGGTTGTACCATGCAGCAGAAATGTTTATGCTAATTGTTTTATCACACAGAATATTGAGAAAAATATGTACTCAAGGGTGAGATTTAAGAAAATTAATCTTTCACGGCTTTATCAAAAAACCTTTGTAAGTGAAACTGTTTCTTTCCTGTAAATGTAAGCAAAATGTCATTGCTATGATTTGAAATAAGGAGCCAGTAGTTTTACATACCAATGCATATGCAAATGTTAAGACAGTAAAAAAAAAAAAAAGGCAAATAATGTTTTAGTATTATGAAAATTTAATTTTGACCTTGCAGGCTCCAAGAAAGGGCTTTAGGATTTCAATCACACTAAGATCTGATAGGTAGGCTAGATTCCAAAATTTAATTCTAATTAACCTATTTAGCAAACTGGACATTATAATTCAATAATGTTAATGGTCAGCTTTAATAATAGGCATATAATCATATTAGCAAAATTAACAATTGCTGAGCACAGGAAGAAGAGCAAGTTTGGGGTAGGATGATGAATTCAGGATTGAAATTACTGGAACAAATTTAAATGAGTCTGGAACTCAGAAAAAAAAAGTTTAAAGTGCGGATTTGAGAGTTATTTTTATAAAACTGATTGAAATGAGGAAAAATAGGTGTAATAAGAGAGAAGGTCAGAAATATGAGGAATGTCTATAATAAATAAATGGGTAAAGGAGAAGCCATCAAAACAGTTCCAAAAAATAAATGGATCAAGAAACAAATTGTGACAAATGAAAGGATGTCAGAGACAAATCTGGGCCAACCAACTCATTTTATGGTTAAGGAAACAGTTTGAAGAACCTCAAAATACGAAGTGATTTGACAAAGTTTCTGAAAGTGAGAGTCAGGTCTTAAAGTTCTACCTTAGGAATCTCAATTCAGTTTTTTTCCCCCCATAATACCAAATTTCCAGACAGTTAGCAAACAACTCTTTCCTCTTCTAACTACAGAAAAATTAGTCTAGCATCAGGGACAGATATCAAGGGGGGGGGGGGGGGATAGCACATGCACCTCCACTCCTCCAAACACTGCTCCTTTTGCAGTCTTCACTATCCCAGTAAAAGCCTATCATCCAGTGTGGTTGTCTTCCCGTTCTTCACACTCTACCATCAATGCATCACCAAAACCTGTAGGCTCCTCCTTCAAATTATATCCAGAGTATTACCACATCTTACCATGTGAACAGCTAAAATCCTGATCCAAGCCACACTATCTTTACCTAGAATGTAAATTTATACCTAATCAAGCATGTCAAACTCGAAGCCCGCAGCGAGTTTGACATGCTTGAGTCCTAATTGGTCTTCCTTCTAGATTCTACTCAAATATTATTTCTCTGGCCACCCTGTATGAAATAGTGACAGCTCTACGCCCAGATTACATTCTATCCCCCTTGCCTGTTTTAATTTCCTCCATATCCTTATTGCTTGACATTCTAAAAATTGGTTTATTATTGATTCTCTCCACTAGAATTTAATCTCCTTGAGAACAGGGACTTAATGTTTTGTTCATTGTTGTATTTAATACAATCCAGAGTTTAGTACAAAACCTGGCACTCAATAGTTGAATGAATGAATGGAGAGAGAGAGAAGGAATAGAGATTAGTCATCTTTTATAACATAAGATCTTTTCCCTATTCAAAGCCAATCTATTAATTGTCTCATCTGACAGCTCTGCTTAGGCTTTCCCCTTTATGTTTCGCATTTATTCATTCTACAAACATTCACACAGAGGCTATACCATGTCCCAGGCAATATAGGAGGCACTGAAGGTAGAAAGATAAATGAAATATGAATTCCGCCCACAAAAAACTTGGGGAGATGTTATATATTTTCCAGTATGATGAAGCTGTAGTATTGCAGATGAGTATAACTCCAGGTTAGTACATAAATGTTGTTATAATTGTTACAAAGCCAACCAATTCATTCAACAAAGAGAATATTCAAAATGCACTCTTCCTGAAAACTGTTTCACTAATGTGGTAACTTTCATAAAATTTATTTTGATTGGCTGACTTTAATAAGGTTGTAATTCCTACAGGTACATGAAATGAAAAAGCCTACATACACATTATCCCTGGGATTCAATAACAATTTAGACAAAACCTAAACCAGTAAATGAGGAGCCTCTAACAGACTTGTTAATATTATATCTCAGTACATTCATTGGTATAAATATTCCCCCAAGCCTTCTGACTGTTAGAAGGTATTTTTACACTAAAAGTTATATTAACTACTTTCTTTAAACATATTATTTCTGCATATTGGCTGTTGGGTTATACATTAAAATTAAAAATATAATTAAAATCTGATTTCAAAATCACTCAAAATGTAGATATTTTCATCACGAATAATCATCAATTGATCTACAGATGACAAATCCCCACAGAAAGGGCATTTGTTTGAAACAGCTGTTTAGTTTCAGTGAATTCAAAAAGTCATCTATTAGAAATGTCATCTGATACTTTTGATAATAATGGTCTCACTCAGAGCAGAACCAAGAGAGCAATTGTAATCACTTGAGGTAATGCCTCAGCTTGACAAACAAATGGTTATATACAAAAAGGAAAAGGTCCACTGAAAAAGCAGCAAAGTTTTGGAAAGAAATTGGTATCAGAAAAATGTAACACTTCATTAATTTTTATCTTTGTAAATGGAATAAATTCTCTTTTAACATAATTATTCACTGCAGCCAAATTTATTTTATCAAATTCTCTGATTTTTTAAAAAAGTTTTAAATTGTAAAGCTAGGAGAGATACAACAAACTGTTTCTAAAACACTTGCTCTGCCAATTGTCTCTAATACTTGAGAATCTTCATCTCTGGTGACTAGTGAAACATCAGTATTCTAACAAAATTTAAATTCCTCCACTGAAATTCAAAAACAAACAAAAAAATGCAAATTATTATTCTGTACCTCAGTCAAGTGATGAGAGCTCCTGAGTTTGCATATAAGTACTGTTATTTCTCAAAGTACAACTACAGGAAGGTTATAGAAGACTGATTACTCTTGGCTTCAAATTACTTAACCCAGTCCCTTGAAAACTAGTATTTTAAACAATAAAGGAAGTGCTGGGAGTTTATAGATCTGTGTAATACCTGACCTGTCTTCTTTCTAGAGCAATCTAGCTTATTTTATTTGGTTAAGAGTGAACTAAAGATAATATTGGAATAACAGCTTCAAATTCTTCTTGAGGAAGGTAAAGTTTATATGAAATGTTTCCCAAGCATTAGTACAGAAAACAAAACAACAGTATCCCAACAACTTTCATGAGGCAATAATGCTATATTTTTAAAATTAAAAAATAATGACATAGAAACTAATGAAAGAAAAACAAAACTGACCTGGGCATTTTTCAATTGCAAGCTCAGAAAAAGTATGCACTTATACCCTGATTCATATACAGGCCAGAAACCCAGAAGTCATTCTGTACTTTTCCCACTCTCTCTCAACTGCCATAGCCAATTGAATTATCAAGTCAGATCATGAGGCCTTCATATCCCTAACATTTCTTAATCCCATCCTCTTCTATTTCTACGCTTAAGCCTTTATTTTAAACCATGGTAATTTACCTAATCACTATAACAAGCCTCATAATTAACAAGCCTGGTTCTTTCAAAGGATTAATAAAATAGACAAACCTCTGACAATCCCGGTTAAGAGAAAAGTAACGTAAATGAACAATATTATTATAACAATGGTGGAAATTAATTAGGTAGTATCTTGTAGAGTTAAATTAAACATTACATATTCTATGATCCTGCAATTCTTATTCTGGGTACATATATTCAAGGGAAACTTTTGACACATGTTCACCAGATGAACAAAATGCTCATAGCAACATATCTATAATAGCATAAATACTGGAAACACCTCAAATGTCTACAGGCAGAAAAGAAATTATGCAGAATAGAAGATTATACAGTGGTAAAAATGAATGAATTACAACTATATGTAACAAGAATAAATGTTAGTAACATGATATTTAACCAAAAAAGCAAGTCCAGAAGACTAAATTTAGTATATTCTTTTTATAAACAAAAAATAATATATTTTTTAGGCAAACATATAAAACATTTATAAAATGCAAAAGAGTGAAATACAAAGTTCATGATGTTACCTACTACAAGGAGAGACAAGAACACATAGGAAGATGTTAGTTACTGATCATGTGGTTTGGACCCTTCCCTGGCATGTTTCCTCCCGTGGCAGGTTAGACCCTCTTAGAGGGGGAAGGGCCAAAAGGGGGCAAGGGGTGGAGAATAGCTCTTAAGCATTAACCCCAGGACAATGAGGTTCTGACTAGCATCAAATACATCTAGGCCTTAGTGAGTCTCAGCTCTAGGCCCAGGAAAGCAGCAAAACCAGACAAATGAGGCCATAGGTGACATTAGGACCAGCTGCACTGACTACTAGTAAAGACCCCTCACACAACAGAGACCTCAATCTTGAAAGGACACACCTGGAAAGCTGATGAATAGTCTACTGGGATCCTCCCAGATAAATACCATCAAGAAGGAGGACCCAGCATGCCTTTCCTCACCGCCCCTTGCTGCCCCCCCCCCCCCCTCACCCTAGGTGCTTTTCCTTGCCTTTCTCTTCTAAGCTCCAGCCTCTCTAACTTGTTCCAAGCCCACGCAGCTCAGAGGCACACTTCTTCCACCATTCACTTCTACTTTTGTAACTTTCTAAATAAACTTTCTCCTCTAATTTGAGGGTTGGCTCTGAATTCTTTCCTAGCCAGAACTCAAGTACTGAGGTTGCTGAACTGAGGTCCAATCACTGGTAACTGGTGCCAACATTAGAAGTTAGGAAGTGACTGAAATTGTTCCCCCTTTCAAAGGTAGGAAATGAGAGGCTATCCTCAGGCCAGAATCTTCTGTGGCTCTTGATTTAAATTGTGTTAACTTGCTCTGCTCCAGGATGAAAGCAATTACAACCAGATCAATGTGCTCTGCAGCTGGTTAGTCAGCTGCTCCAGAGTAGGCAGCCAGGAAAAAGCTTTGGGGCCCTCTCTAGGCATTGTGCCTCCAAAGATACAAGTGCAGGCCAATCCCTTTGCCACGAATTCTTAAAAGGTATTTTCAGGTCCCTAAGATAAGAATTAAAATAAACATAAATAAAAAATATCCTTTTAATTTTCCAAATAAGCTACAACTGTTGAAGTGTTTCACATTTTAATCTAATATTTACTAGAAAATGAAATATTTTGACTCCTGTATATGAAACTATTACATTGACTCAAAAGTCAGCCTTAGAAACATCAGCTGATTCCTTGGAAGAGGAAATTTAAAAGAAACCAAGTGTTTTCAAAAGAAAGGGGGCAAACAAGATTAGAAGGATCATAAGAGGGTCCGAAAATCTAGGTAACTATAAAGTCTTCCTAAAGGATATGGCTTGAATACAAAATTTTATGACCATTGCTGCAAGTAGTACTAACTATGCAATCACAGTATTATTCTAATTTTACTACAAAATCTATGTTAAAGTCTGAAAAAGTGCTTCAGTCCTACTACTAACCTTTCTTCAAGTTAGAGTTCAAGAAAAATGCCTGACAGAGGTATATTCAATAAAAATAAAAACTGATGAATCAACTACTTAGGACCAGTCCACTAACCAAGTCAGTAATTCAGGAAAATCACAAAAAGGAAAAAAGATTACCCCTATGTACCGTAAGTACTTTAACTTAAAACATTCAAACGTGCTTTACCAATCGTTTGCTGTGAGACAAAGGTCATGATAGGAGTTCCTTATATAAACCAGGTGCCAATATACTCTACAATTTCTCATGTATCTCTTACAAAATAAAGGTACAACTTGAAAACACATATAAAGCACTAAATGCCAAAATCTTCTATATTTGTATGACCTTTCCAGGCTTTTGGTTGTCTTCCTTACATCTAAGTCCACAAGATTTTTTTAGCGCGTCTTCCCAAAATTTTCACAGAAATAATTCTCCTTATGCACTGATTTTTTTATTGGTTTAGTAATATGCAATTATATTATGTAATTCCAATAATAAATAAAACTGGCAAGAAAAGTCTACAAGCCACCAGTTGGTATTAAACATGTTATGGCTATCAATCTCTAGTCTTCCAGAGAGAATGAAGGCCACAAAGTAATTATTAGAGCCTCTACTATACCCTTACTTGCCTTTTAAATGCTATATACAGAAGTCTCTGCAAGCATGCAATCCTCTGTCTTCAAAATACTTTAAAACAAACTTGAAACAAATTTCATAATTGTAGTAGAGGAAGATCATTTGAATTTCCCTTCTATATGGAGTGCTGTTGAACTGTAATAAAATTTCTATGCAATTTTAACTAATATTCATAAACTGGAAAAAAGTTAAACAGAAAAAAGAAAAGGGAAAAACAAACTATTACAATTAAACAAAAATTTTGTTGCATAATCTTCCCATCAGCCCACCTCTGTGAATGTGATTTCCTTAAAAAAAAAAAAAGATTAAATTCTATTATGAAAAGGTCTTTTCTTATTTAATTCTTACAACAAATACCATTTGAAATATGTGGTATCAGCTAAGATTTGATGATTGTTTTATATATAAACTAGAGGCCCAGTGCACGACATTCATGCACTGGGGGGGGAGTGGGGGGTGTTATCCCCTCAGCCCAGCCTGCGCCCTCTTGCAGTCCATGACCCCTCAGGGGATGTCCGCCCTCCGGCTTAGCTGGCAGTTGGACATCCCCCAAGGGGTCCTTAGCACTGCCACAGAGGCTCTCGGGAGAGACTCCCAACACCACCGCTGCACTCACCAGCCGTGAGCCCGGCTTCTGGCTGAATGGCACTCCCCCTGTGGGAGCACACTGACCACCAGGGGGCAGCTCCTGTGTTGAGTGTCTACCCCCTGGTGGTCAGTGCGCATCACAGCAACCAGTCGTTCTGGTTTTTTTAGGGGTTTATTATATAGGATTAAAAATAAATTTTTATTACAGAATTTGATCTGATGCTAGAAAATCAATTTTTATGCTTTGGGCAAGGTTTACAGTGAACTCCTAGCAACTTAAATACATATTCACTTACATGACTGATTTTATAATAGCAGGCTGAAAATTTGATTAAAATACAAGTAGTAGGGATGTAAACAATCAATAGGAAAGAAAACCTAATGGTACTCAACAAGGCTCTACAAAACTCATGAGTAGTAAGGTACAGTAAAACTGGGTATAAATTCATTAATACTGAATTCTGCAATGTATTTTACTCTGATCAACTTTACTCACATATTGAGGGAAATGGGAAAGTGTCACTTAATCACAGAGAATGTTCATAAAGTATCTGGAGCATTAAAATGCTTCTCAAGGAGTCCAAATAGACCCCCTGTATTGTGGTCCCAACTACATCTACAAATATGTTATTTTACCAAGGAGAAAACATCTTATTTTTTTTTTTACACACATTTAATTTTTTATCTAGAAATTAAAAAGTGGCAGAATAAATTTCTTGTTCTAAGTATGTTACTACAATTAAACCTTTCCTGGAACCCTACTGTGTACTTAACTTTTGTGTACATATTTCACTACCATTACTATCTTTCTGATATCCTCAGTGAAATAAAAGGACAAAGGCTTCTATTTTTTTTTACATCCAAAAAATTTGATATTAAGCCAAATTATTTGATTGTAAACTTCTAAATTAACACTATACTTTATCCCTAAATTAAAACATTCTACAATACCACATCACCTCAAAATGAACTGAACAGGAATGTCAGCCTACAAAAGTGAAAAGATCACACTTCACACGGTGACAAGTGATGACTTCACTAATGTAAAGATATTCTGTGAGGATCAACAAATCATTCACTCTTTTAATTACCTCCTACCTCCAACAATAAGAAATTTAAAGAGCATTTTTAGGAACCTCACTTTAACAGAAAGAATTATGTAAAAATATACATCTAGATATTTAGAAGGTCACATTCTTGTAATTATAAGAATGAAACTTCAACTCCCGGCAAAATAATTTAATCCTATATCACATGACACATTTTCAAGTACCACCAAATAAAGGATTATGCATTGTCTTTCAAGTTTTCAAAATACAAATCTCACAAAATCTCCTACTTTCTAAATATTCATGCAGGTTTTCTTTGAGAATGTTCTTAACATACTTGGCACAAGGTAATTATAAATTTGCTCTTCATGTTTAAAGAAAGTAGCCGAAACCGGTTTGGCTCAGTGGATAGAGCATTGGCCTGCGGACTGAAAGGTCCCGGGTTCGATTCCGGTCAAGGGCATGTACCTGGGTTGCGGGCACATCCCCAGTAGGAGATGTGCAGGAGGCAGCTGATCGATGTTTCTCTCTCATCGATGTTTCTAACTCTCTATCTCTCTCCCTTCCTCTCTGTAAAAAATCAATAAAATATATTAAAAAAAATAAAAAAAGAAAGTATGTAGGCAACCTTCTAGCCTTTCACTCCAATAGACATCTGAATTGGACAACTGAATATGCTATTTTGTCATTCTGTAACTGATGACACAATAATAGTTTATCACATTAAAAAAAACTAACACTTTATCAAAGACAAATTTTACTGGATAGCGGCCAACTTTCCTTGGCAACATGTTAAAAACGCCAGCACTCATCAAACTTCTGGTAAAGTTTTTATTTGGTGAAGGGAAGGGCTGTTTAGGAAAAAAAACCAAACTTTAAAACAGTCATCAGTTTGTTTTGAAGATATTGGAAATACCTCCACAAAAAGGTTTTTCCTAGGGCTGAATCATTTAACAGTTGACCTCAAAATTTAAAAACTATCATCACCTTCAGGAAAGCCTTCTTGTGATTTTGGAGGAGAAAAAAAAATTAATCCTCTATCACATTATTTGCTAAATGGAAAATTAGAAACTGCTCACATACCAATCTAAGAGGGAAGGAGCGTAACAATGAGCCCATTAACAAATTCACTTAATTTACTTCTGTAAGATTTACAGGATAAGATTTCAATCAAAAGATTAAGAAAATTTGAACCTCACTAAACTCTATAGCCACGCTTTTTTTTTTTCCTCAAAAATTTTCATTTTTACTTCTAGTATTTTCTATTCTACTAATTTTACTTATTTAGGAAACCTTGGGATATCAGAAATAGGAGAATTGAAGCACTAAATTAGATTAACACAAAATGAAGAAAAAAGAGGGTAAATGTGTACACACATTACAAATGACAAATTTTTTTTAAGTTCAAAGAAAGGTTTTCTGTGAGAATAAAAATACTTGAAAAGAATAATACCTGAATTAACCAGAATTCTGACATCATGATGCTGTTCTGTAACCTGAATGTCTCCCTCAGGTGAAATTAAATAGACTCTATTAAATCAAAGATTGAGTATATGGACCTAGATCCTCTCTTTGCTCAGTCTTGATCCTCAAAAGCTGAGAGATAACATATATCTACATTTAATGAACACCTTTGGTGAAATGTTAATTACATACAACTTTAGAATAGGTTGATAAAGGATTTACAACATACAGAAGTCCACCTGGGGTAGTAGAAATTGAGAGCAAACCTAACATAGATTCAAATCCTGATTCATATAGGCATTGGGGGGAGTGAGAGGTATGACACTGAGAGAGCCAACCTTAGTTTCTTCTTTGAAGGAGGGACATAACAATACCTCAAAAGGATGTGAAATCTAGAATGGATGTATTGTGCCTAGCCCATAGGATGCATTCAACAAACGTGAGTTCTTCCACTATACAGTTCCATATTATGAACAGCAAATATATATATACTATATATAAAATTGCAGGCTGCATGCCACTGACCTCCTTTCTTCGATCACAGTGAAAATTAGAAATTAAATAACTTTTATGGGGTGATGTGGGAGCAAGTTGGTAAAATTATTTCTAAGAAAATATTCTTAATAATTTCAAATAGCTACCCAGCAAGCAAAATTTTCTACTAGGAAATTCTTATGTGAAGAATGTCATGACAGGCTGAATAGTTCTATAAATAACCAATAATTTGTACATGTACAGAACTGTTGAGTAAAAAATCACCATTAAAGTCAATAAGTCTTTCTCCACCTAGGCATACAAGGCCTTTGTGTTCTCACCTCACTACTACCTTTTAGCCACATCTCAAGGGATCACAAATATTCCCGGTTTTCTTCCAACCTCTCTGGCCACTCCTTTGCTGGTTTAAGCACACACACACAGAGAAGGAGCGGGAAATGAGGGGGTAAACAGAACAGACACAGAGAGACATAGACAAAGAGACAGAAACACCAGCATAGCTGTTAAGTACTAGATAGAACTCTTAAGGCCCAAGTATTTTTCTTCTCTCTCTATGCTTCCTCCTTAGGCAAACTCATCTAGGTACATGGATTCAATCTAAACAATAACTCCCAATTTTCTATTTCTGATCCTTTTCTATCTCTTTTCTAAGTTACAGACTCATATCCAACGGCTTATTTGGGTACCTTGAACTCCTTAATTGTCAAAGTTAAGCCTCATTCCTAGGGGGAAAAAATCAAATGTCAAATTCCTCACATAAGAGAATGTACTATCTTTGTAGATGGGCCTAAGAATTAGACTTTTTATAAATACACTAGAGGCCCGGTGCACAAAATTCATGTACCTGTGGGGCCCCACCCCCTAATATTCATGTATTTATGTTTATGTGTGTATGTATGTATATATTTTTGTTGTTGTTAATCCTCACCTGAAGACATTTTTCATTGATTTTTAGAGTAGAAGGGGAGGCAAGAGACAGAGAGAGAAACATGGATGTGAGAAAGACACTTCAATTGGTTGCCTCCTGCACATGCCCTGACCAGATCGGGCCAAAACCGCATGGATGACAGGACCGACTGCTGGTGGCCCGCTCGGGCTCAGGTGCTGAGCGTATGGCGATTTTCTGTTTATGCTTCCACTTCTGTTAGAGGTCCCACTTGTAGAAGCTATAGATGTGGGCACAGCTCACCTGCTGGAACGGCCTCAGCCCCACAGAGATCAAGTGGCCAGGGGGAGGCAGACGTTCAATGCCTGAGCTCAGGGTGCGAGGGGGGGGGGGCATCAGGGGCAGGGCTGGCAAGGGGGAGGGGCCACAGGTAGTTGGGGGGGGCCGATTGGGCCCGGATTCAGCCAGTTGCCCGTAGCAGTGTGTATCATAGCGACCAGTCACTCCGCCGTTCCAATTGCTGGAATTCACGCAAGAGTAGGCCTTCCTTCCTCCGGCTGCCAGCACTGGCTTCTCTTCGGCAGCCGGGACCCAGGCTTCCCTTGCAAAGGTAGGCCCCACTCACCTGCTGCAGCCCGCCGGTCAGGGCCTGGGCCTCCCTCTGTGGGGCAATCATGGAGCAATGGCCTGCACCCGACAAATTGCATCACACCCGCCTCGGCTGGCCTGGCACCAGTGGATGTCATAGCGTGGTTCCGGATGGTCATTCAGATGGTCTGGATGGTGGTTCCGCTGTTCGGCCATTCGGTTTTATTATATAGGATAGACTAGAGGCCCAGTGCATGAAATTCTTTAACTGGTAGGGTCCCTAGTTGCCGGGAGCCGGTCCATGCTTGCTGTTTCAAGGGACCTGGCATATATGGCATACTGTTCTTAATATGTTTGCTCACCTTCTTGGCACTATGTGTTTTAACCAAGGTCTCTGAGAAAGATTGTTTCCCCAGGTAGGGATTTTCCCCTGAAGTTAGGGAGGGAATAAAACCTCTTAACTAAGTGCCAGGCGGGTAATTAATCACTTTAACTATGAACAATCATGCTTAAGCTACATAATCTTTACTCCCTGGAATGGAGATAAGAAACGCCCTAACCTTTGTAATAGAGATTGATAGGATTGAATCAACTGGTATAAATACAGATGTAATAAGACAGCAAGAGACAGAACTTAGAACACAGAACTTAGAACACAGAACTTAGAAGAGAGAACCAGGAGAGACAGAACCTAGGCACAGAACCTACACAGAACTAGAGACAGAAGAACTTCGCTGGAGAGAACATGGCAAAAGATCCTGGACTGAACCTGACTACAGAAATGGGCAAGAGAACCTGACTAGAACCTGGTAACTGAACCTGGCTGGAGAACCTGGACAGAACCTGGCTGGAGAACCTAGTGAGGGAACTTGGCTACAGAACCTGGCTGGAGAACCTGGAGAACCTGGCTGGAGAACCTAGCAAGACAACATGGATACAGAACCTGGCTGGAGATCCAAAGCAGAACCTCTCTGGAGATCCTGGCTGGAGATCCTGGCTAGGCTGCTGATCAGCTGAACGCTGTCTCCGTGTCGTACCTTCTTCGCCGACTCCGTCCACACCTTTGGGGACCCCTGGACCCGCTGGGGTTGGACCCCGGCACCTAGTGGCTGCTGGCCAGGTACTCCCTCTCCCTTCCCCCGGCTGGCCCCGCCCCTGGTTGAACTCCCAGACAACTTCCAGTAGAGGGGACAATTTGCATACTATGCTTTTATTATGTAGGATTTTCAAGTTCACTGGTATTGAATAGGCATTGAGAAGTGAAACCATCTGCACCCAGAGTTTACATCTACATTAACATCACTGTCCAGCTGTCTTCAACTACAAGACTTTACTATTCCAGGAAACCCTTGCCCAGGCAGATAAGAGTTGCAAATAACTTCATTGTTCATTTCAGGAACTTTCCCAAAACCCCATATAAACCAACATCAGACTATTCAACTTTTCAATAAAGAGCAGTAAATGATTGTTCACTTTCCAAGACTTTGAAAAATCTCACATCAAAACCCTTGCTTTGCTATGCTATCAATCCTAAACCACTATATCATGATCATTACTAATTCTATTCAAGTTCTTGCATTGAAATACTTGCTTCACAAAGACTCCATATTCTCAACAAATGTCCCTTTGCTCTCCCTTTCTACTTTGCTATTCTTCTCTCTCTCTTTCTCCTTCCCTCCCTCTCTCTCTTTCTTTCTCTCTCTCTCTCTCTCTCTCTCTCTCTCTCTCTCTCTCTCTCTCTCTCTCTCTCACACACACACACACACACACACACACACTTCACCCCATGGATCCTACTAACTCTGTAAAGGTGGTACTCTCCTTTACTACCCTAACCAATAAACTTACCAGTTACTTTTGGTGGTATTTACCAGGAGCCAACATTCCACATCATACCACATAGTTTCCAAAATGTTTGTCAAAATTCATCTCAGCACTACCGGTTTCATCAGTAGTTTTATAAGAAAAGGTTATAAGAAATCTTCACCCTACATTAGGCAGCATCCACTGATATTACTGGTTCCAGTTTCTTAATGAGTACTAACATCAAAGGGGCCATTAACCCAGTAAGGAGTTCTAAGGAAGATGGAAGCTAAATTACAGACAGGTTTACCAATCTAAGCAGGAGTCTTAGGAGAAACAGAATGGGGGGAAAATGAATTAATATGTAACAATACACAACACTAATAATCAGTAGAAGAAAAAAAGGACTGTTAAATATAAGTTAACAATGAAAAAAACTTTAAAGAAGTTTTCATTACTGTAAAATTATTTTTAAATCAAGATTTGGAATTTAGACACAGTGAAATGCTAAATATGTTTTCTAGAAAATTTGAGACTTCTAATCCACCAATAATAAGTACACAAGCATTTATGTTCCTTTAAAGCACCTATAAAACCCACATGCATGCTTACAGGAGAGTAATTTGATAGAAAAGGTTAAGCATTCAAAATGCCTCAATGAGTGGAAGGAAGGATTCAAATTTTAAGATCTAAATGTAAAAAAGGAGACCACAAGTACTGGCAGAAAATATGAATGAACTCCTTATAATCTTGGAGTAGTGAAGTTTAACTATATTTCAAAATCCAAAAACATAAAAGAAAAAATTATTCTACCATATGGAAAAGGAAAAATTGTACGTTATAAAGATTCTAAATATATAAAATATATTACAAATATATATATTACAAATATAGGGCTAGTCTCCCTATAGAGAACTGAAACCAAGAAAAAAATAACAACCTAATGGAAAAATAAACCAAGAACGTGAGAGTTCAGAGTTGGTGGGGAGTAGGTAAGTGCCCATTCAACATATAAAAAACACTCAATGTTATTCATAATGAGAGAAATACAATAGTCTGAGTTACACCAGTTCTCATCTGTCAAAGTGGCAAAATTCCCAGTGTTTGACAACACATTCAGCTGGTGAGGCTATGGAAAAATCAGCTTCTCATATATTCAGGTAGTAGTACAGAATGACAATTTGGCTACATCTAACAGATTACAGAAGCATCTACCTTTCCTAAATAAACATTTTATTTTTTCATAGTTTTCAATTTACAGAAAAATTGCAAAGATAGTATGCCACACACCTATTTTCTGCTATTAAGATCTTGTATTATTAGTATGGTACATTTGTCACAATTAATGAACCAAAACTAAAACATAATCAACTAAAGTCCACTCTTTATTTATTCTATTAGTTTTTACCTAAAGATGAGAGGGAAAGGGTGCGAAAAGATAAACCAAAGAACTCATCTTCATATATGCATAACCCACGGACACAGACAATAGTGTGGTGTAGGCCTGGGGGTAGAGCGGGGACAGGGTGAAGGGGGTCAATGAGGAAAAAGGGGGGACATCTGCAATACTTACAACAGTGAAGATTAGAAAAATAAAATAAATAAAATAAAATAAAAGCAGGCCCTGTGGCCAGTTTTTTTAACTTTGATTTTTTAATATAACCCAATGCAATTTTCTACAATCATCATTTTTAAATAAATAACTTACTAGTAAAATTATGTTTTCAAAAATAGTATTTTTTTAAAAAAATCTTTGTTGAACGTATTCACACAGAAAAACAGACTTCCTTGTTGTAGGTGACCATGACAGTTTTGAGCAGTGCTGCTCATGATTTTCTAAAATATCACTCAACTGGCATTTGTCTTGTGGTGTTTTTTTGTGTGGTTAGACTGGGGCTATGGTTTTTTGGGAGGAAGATCATAGAGGTGAAGTGCCATTCTCATCACTTCATGCTATCAACATGATTTATGACTGTTAATGTTAATTCTCTTAGACTGTTCAGGCTGCTAAAACAAAATACCTTGGACCGCATGGCTTATTAACAACAGAAATTTATTTCCTACAATTCCAGGGGCTGGGAAGTCTAAGATCAAGGCCCCTGCAGATTCTGGGATCTCTTCGAAGGGAACTAATCCCATTCATGAGGGCAACACCCTCACAATGTAAGCACCTCCCAAAGGCCCCACACCTTCAAATATCATCATATTGGAAATTTGGTTTTAACATATGAATGGACACAAACATTTGATCTATACTATTAATATTACATATTGATATGCTGGGGCAGACTGGCAGACCCTGAGTGACGGACGAATGATTACTCTGACACACGTTTCTGTGAAAGAGAGGGCTAAGGGACTGCCTGGCTAAAGGAATCAGACAGCTCCTTTGCCTACCTCCTTAGGATTTTATTGTAGCAACAGCTTGTACTAAAATTAACAATTAGATACTATCAGCAGGGTAAGCATCCTTGAGAAGACACATGCATCTGTAGTGTCCTTTAAGCAAGGAAGGTTTGAAGTCTAAATATAAAAATTCTAGTAAAACACCTGGGTGCTTAGACTTGTTTGGAAAAGTCAAGGCAGGGTCTGCCGCCTTCAGCAAGGTCCCCCTAGAGGCCCCCGACCTTTCGAATATTCCTCCTTACAGACTTTCCAACCAAGTCCCGTGCTTCCCCACTTATATTTATAGCATCTATATTTATAGATCGTATTCATAACATATAAAAGGCATATAAAATATATAATATTTACAGTATTAAACTTTGATCACATGGCTGACATAGTATTTGTCAGGTGTTGCTTATGTCAAGTTACCCTTTTCCCGATTTTTCTACTCCTTAAATGGGGAGTATGTTATACCTCCTTGAGAGCTGAGTATCTACATAAATTATTTGGAATTATTCTGCACAGGAGATTTGTCTATTGATTTTATTTATGTATTTACTTATATCAGTATGGACTCATGGGTATTATTTTGTATTTTAATTAAAACCCAATACTATCTTATTTTGTTGCTCAAATTATTTTAGTATGAGCCATTGGGAGCTCTTTCAGTTGGCTTCTGTGACTCTTTTACAAACTTCATTCACTGTTTTGTTTGAATACTTCCTTACTTTCCAGCATTACATTTCCAGTATCCAGGTGCTGGGAGCCGGTCCATCCTTGCTGTTTCAAGGGACCTGGCATATATGGCATACTGTTCTTAATATGTTTGCTCACCTTCTTGGCACTATGTGTTTTAACCAAGGTCTCTGAGAAAGGTTGTTTCCCCAGGTAGGGATTTCCCCCTGAAGTTAGGGAGGGAATAAAACCTCTTAACTAAGTGCCAGGCGGGTAATTAATCACTTTAACTACGAACAATCATGCTTAAGCTACATAATCTTTACTCCCTGGAATGGAGATAAGAAACGCCCTAACCTTTGGAATAGAGATTGATAGGATTGGAGTCAACTGGTATAAATACAGATGTAACAAGACAACAGAAGACAGAACCTACACACAGAACTTAGAAGACAGAACCAGGAGGCACAGAACCTACACAGAACGTTCTCTAGAGACAGAAGAACTTCGCTGGAGAGAACATGGCAAAAGATCCTGGACAGAAACTGGCCTCAGAACCTAGAGACAGAACCTAGTGAGAGAACATGGCAAAAGATCCTGGACTGAACCTGACTACAGAAATTGGCAAGAGAACCTGACTAGAACCTGGTGACTGAACCTGGCTGGAGAACCTGGACAGAACCTGGCTGAAGAACCTAGCGAGGGAACATGGCTACAGAACCTGGCTGGAGAACCTGGAGAACCTAGCAAGAGAACATGGACACAGAACCTGGCTGGAGATCCTAACCAGAACTTCGCTGGAGATCCTGAACAGAACTTGGCTGGAGATCCTGGCTAGAGATCCTGGCTAGGCTGCTGATCAACTGAACGCTGTCTCCGTGTCATTCCTTCTTCGCCGACTCCGTCCACGCCTTTGGGGACCCCTGGACCTGCTGGGGCAGGACCCCGGCATCCAGGTTCATCTTGCACAGCCCTGGTTCCTTTATGGAAGAATGGTATTAGAAACTAAGAAACGGGCACCAGGTATGCTCACTGCTACTTGGGACATTGTTTCTTCTAAGCCCTCTCAGCTGACAGAGCAAGGAAATACACATGTGTACAGAAACATTTATCATTAACTTAGAAATCCTTGCTCTTAGAATCTATTTTTTTTCTGCAAGTACAAAATACTATATGTATGTTATTCATTCACCATTGTAATAGGAAAAGGTAGGAAACAATCCGAGTGTCCACACAGGACTGAGTGACTAAATCATATACCCATGCAAGTACTATTCAGCTGTTAAAAATAAAGAACTTTATCTAGATACTAGAGGCCTGGTGCACGAAATTCGTGCACTCAGGGTGGGAGAGCCCCTCAGCCTGGCCTGTGCCCTCTCGCAGTCCAGCAGCCCTTGGGGGATGTCCAATTGCTGGCTTAGGCCTGATCCCCTTGGGCAGCTGGACATCCTTAGCGCTGCCAGAGGTGGGAGAGCCTGGCTTCTGGCTGAGTGGCACGACCCGTGGGAGCACACTGACCACCAGGGGGGCAGCTTCAGAGGGCAGTGCTTGTCATAGCGACTGGTTGTTCTGCCATTCAGTCGATTTGCCTATTAGCCTTTTATTATATAGGATGAAAAAAATCTCCAAAATAAAATATACATTTGTTTATATTTCCAAAGAGAAACATTGGAAGATTACACATAAGAAATGCTTGTCTATAAAAATATATCTAATACTATATCAAAAAGATGTAAAAACTAAATACTCTATAACCACTGAAGAAACTAAATTGGTAGTCAAAAATCTTCCCACAAAGTAAATGACAGGGTCAGATGATTCCGCTGATGAGTTTCATCAAACTCTCAAAGACCAAGAATTTCAATCTCAATTTCAAAGAATAGAAGGAACACTGCTCAATTGATTTCACTAGGTTAGCATAGTGTTTGATCAAAATCAGATAAGAGTACTATAAGAAAAAAATTATAGGATAATCTCTTCCATGAACTAAATGTAAAAACCCTAAACAAATATAAGCAAATTGAAAACAGAAATATATAAAAAGATTTATGAAAGAAACTCATTGTTTGCAAATATGATTGTATATATAGGAAATATAAAAGAATATAGTTTTAGCATTTTCTTCAAAAGGTCTTTCATTTTATTAAATTTTGGAGATTTGCTATTTTTTTAATGTATAAAAAGGATACTAAACTTTATATATCAACAAAAGGGGAATATCTGAAGATTATAACCATTGCTAGGGAATTTAGATAAGAATATATTTTAAAAATAATTTTCCAAAACTTAAAATTGAGTTCATGCAGTAGAAAACAGTAAGACACTGGGAAGCTTAACAAGCAATCATGCTCTGGCAGGATTGTCAGTTGTTTGGAGCATCCTACCATGCCACAAAGGGTTGTGGGTTCAATTCCTGGTCAGGGAGCATACCCATGTGGGGAGTTCGACACCCCCAGTCAGGGTACATAGGAGAAGCTAAATTCAATAAAAAACATATCCTCGTGTGAGAATTAAAAAAAAAAAAAAAAAAAAAAAAAAAGAACCAGTCACAAACCGTCAGCTATGCTTTCCCAAATAAGGTAACTGCTTAAGCTATACCAATCAAATAATTTCCTTACTTTGCTTCCACATCTTCTATATAAAAACCTTCCCCCATCTATTGATGCACTACTAACAACCTTTGGCTTAGGGTTCCCCAATTTGGCCTTTATACATAAACCGAAGAAAAACCCCCAAAATATAATAAAACTAGAAAATTCAGTTTTTAAAGAGAGAGAAAAATAAGATGGAATGATGGAAAGTTCTAATCAATTTGCCTTAACTTCAAATTTAATTTATATGTGACTGGTTCCTCCCCTTCACACTGCTAACCTCCAAAGTGTTTCTAAAACTCAAGGATTGCCTGGAACATTTATAAAACCCAAACTCAGAGATTCCAATTCAGTTGTACAGGGACAGAGCTTGAGATTTTACACACGCAGGCAGGTATGCACTTCTAGCTTTTTTGTTTGTTTGTTTGTTTGTTTGTTTGTTTTAAATCAACAAGAGTGCGCCTGAAGTTCAGGTTAAGGCTTACTGACCTAGAAAAATACAAAATAATAAACAAAAATGTAAGATAATAAATAGCAAGCATCCAAGCAAATTTTATAACAAAAAGATAAAATCCAAAACCAATTTCTTCTTTTGATGGATAAGTTATATGACCTGTTATTCTACTTTAACTTCAGAAACCTGAGTCACAAACAAAAGTCATAAAACAAGGAAAGCAAATACTGTCTAGACTATTAAGATGTCAAACAAGTGGTATAGTACAGGTCTGAAGAAGGGGAACAGAGAGGGTACAGTTAAAAGAAAAATTTGAGTATCAATGTGCTCATCAGGAAGATTATGACAGCTTTATTTCTAATTGGTCATTAGGTAAGAAACAATGAATATGCTACATTATTTAGTCCACTAGTTTATACTAACTACTCCTCGTCCGCCAATACACCTCAAGGATGCACTTACACCCATTAGTAACACCAACTCACCAATACATTCATTCTCAAATTCGGTGAGAATAGGGAGGCATTACTAGAAAATCTATGAAGTATGCACAGTTCAAAAAGCCACAGGAATTATTTTGACATTTTGATTCAACTGTCCTTGTGAATCACTTATTTAGACATTCACTGACCCGAAGGAATGGATCAGCTAAACATTCTAGTACCATTACCAACAGTTCTCCCCACTATATTTCCCATAATATAATTTTTATTACTCTTTAACTGTGTGAGTACCCACTAGGTGCCATGTACTTTGCGAAGTGTTTTACATGTTATCATTTCATTTAATTCTCACAATCTCATGAAGTAGGTTCTAGCATTTCCCAATTTTATAGAAGAAACTGACCCTTAAGAGTTCAAGTAACTAGCTCAAGTTCACATGGATTATCATTTACTATTGAAGCAGTCTTTATGGAAAAAACAAACATATAACCAATTCTAAACTTTATATAATAAAAATGAGAGTTGTAGATTTTTTCCAAAAAACAAAAACAAAAAACTATACCTAAAATAAAAAGTGTTGTCAACCATTTTAGACCTTTTGGGGAAGAAAAGGGATCAGAGAAAAATAGAAATGTAAATAAAAATATTTGGAGAAAATGGAGGGTCAAAAATCCATGCTCATAAACTTATGAACAAAAATTACTGCAAAATACAATGCTGACTCCACTGTTCTGAAAGTGATAAAATGTAGGTAAATAAATCATGACCTTGAAAAATTAACTGATATAAAAAATTTAATGTTTTAAGACCATATCATAAATTGAGGAATATGAAAAACCACAAAATCTCACAAATTATAAAAACTCATTTTTAAAATGTCACATCTCAAATGTTATCAAGCCATGCTGATTTCTAAAACAAATCTAGTTATATAAGAATCTACTATAACAGAGGTATAAGTTAAAGCTCAATTACAAAACTCAATAAAATGTCTTTAACTTAAAAATTAGACTAGTTTTTATTTAGTTAATCCCAATGAAAACTACGCTCCTAGTTAAACTCTCAGGGTAACAGGAAAACATTAAATACACTGTCTATCCATTTGAGTGCAACTCTGTAACTCACTTCAGTAAATGCATTTAAGTCTAATACTATACTATATAGCTAAAGTGTTAGATTTTATTAATAAAATTTTAGCAATTAAACCAAATTTTACTCGATTATTGATCAATGTTTTTAGACCTTATGAAATAGATAATTTACATATAATTTGTAATTTTATATTTCCAATTTGTCAAAAAATAACAAGTTAGTACAGCTTATAGGTAATTAAAAAGGCCCAATAAGTCCTGGCCAGTGTGGCTCAATGGTAGCATGTGAGCCTGTGGACCAAAGGGTTGAATGTTCAGGGGCATATACCTGGGTTGCAGGTTTGTTCCCTGGTCCCGGTGAGGGTGTGTGCAGGAAGCAACTAAGGTGTCTCTCCAAATTGATGTTTCTCCCTTTCTCTATCTCTCCCTCCCTTCCACTCTCTATCAATGGAAAAAATATCCTCAGGTGAAGATAAACCACAAAAAGAGGCCCAATAATGCTCTAAATTGGCCTGTAAACTGCTTCCAGATTACTCTCACACAAGTAATGTCTATGAGTACTCCAATACTCAAAAACCTTTGATGGATTTTTATTTTCTACTGTATTGAAATTAATTCTTGGCTCTTTCCAATCTAGGCCATAATTAATTTGACCCTAATTTACTAACTCAATGCTGTTTCTCCTAATCTCATCAATTCATTCATGCAATTGAATGAGAAATAATTTGGGGAATATACCAAAACAAAAAAGCATAGTCCCTGTGAGGCATAAAGCCAGCCAAAATGGGAGAGATTGGTAATTAATTACAGTGCAATGTGTCAAGTACCATCGTAGACATAAGTGTTATAGCCAAATTACCATAACTCTGCCAGAATGGATCAAAGAAGACTTCAGAGGAAGTGACATTTATCTTTAAAAATGAGAACTTATCTCCAAGTGTCACAGCACTGTAATATCAAGACATTTCCTCATCTTTGTATCCTAGCACTGACCATAGTGCTAGTACAGAGTATGAAGGGCACTTGAGATATAGATAGATGGATGGATGGATGGATATCCGGAAGGAAAGAGGAAGGATAAAAGGATAAAAAGGCATACACAAACATAAATATACAGAAAGAATGAATACTTTTTAACCTAAAATGGGGAAAAATCAAAAGTGGTAATCCAGATGAAGTTTTCAAAACCCTGACATATGAAAATGATGATAGGAAAAGATAAATATAAAAGATATTTAGGGAAATAAAATCAACAGGATTTGGTAACTGACTGGACTGGGGCAGGGGGGCAGGGGGGTGGCGGCGGAGGGGAACACGTTAGAAAAACATAAGCTGCTGCAAGTGGTTAGGCTGATGGTGCACTCACTGTGATTAGGAATGGAGGCAGGGCACAATAAAAGTTCAACTTAGGTAAGGGAGCACTGAGAGGCAATATCTGGGAAGTATAGTTAGAAAGGAACTCAGAAAAAGAGGTCTGGATTGAATAGAAATAAAGATGTGGAGCTCGTCAGCATATAGGTGATAAAAACAAAGCACTAAATATGGATGAAACTGTCCAAGGAACATGTAAAATCTAAGGGTTGGGCCAAACACAGAACATCCCAGGCAACCAATACTGCTGTTATGTCATATTATAATACTGCCACATTTAATTATATTTTTATAACATTTACAGGTACTAAACACAATGTTGTGGACACAAGAAATGCTTTAAAAGTACTTACTGATTACACCCCTGAGTAAATTGGAAAATCAAACTTATTAAGTAAAGTAAAGCCATAAATAAAGGATGTCTTAAAAATAATTCAGCAAAACATGCTCAAGGGACTAAAGGAATCCAAAATTTACTTCAAAAATAAATTTACTTAAAAAAATCAATGAAAAATCAATGAAGCGCAAACCAGTTAAAATACTGAAATCTGGAGTTATGGTATGTTCTTTTAAAAGTCTATTTTTAAAATAATACATATTAATTAATTTAAAGGATAATGCCTCTAAATTTGGAGTGTTAAGAGTCCCAATATTATCAATATTTACCAAGCTGTTTATATCATTTGACATTAACACACACTAATAACAAATATTAACCACTAACTGCAAGAATATGTAGCAGTATTACATATATCATTTGAGAAGAACCAAATGAGTTAGTAACTAACCTAAAATATAGTAAAAAATAAATTATTCTAGGGTCCTTTTCCCATTCTTTACAAATACTCATACAAAATTTAGAGTATTCTTGAAAGTACTTACGTACACTAACAAGTAATTAAACGAAAACAAGAATATGCTATTAAAAGGTTGACAAATCTTTTAAATTAACTTTTATGACAACAAAAAAGAAAGCAAATCTTTGTTTTTCACTTTAATGGACTACTGTCAGGTCAGTAAAATTTTCTGTTGTTTAAATGTGAACAAGAAATAAGATATATATCAACAATATTAATTTGCAATTTTTATATCATAAGGGTTGGTTCTCAGTATAAAAAAATATGCCCCAAAATGCACAATCTGGTTTTAGTTCCATTTTTCAGGGATATATAACCATATATCAATAAAAACACAGTATCAAAATTTACAGTTTAATTAAAATACGCAAGCAATACCAAAACCAATAGGCAATTATACATATATACATGTGGACATAACATTTATCTACTTTAAGGCAAAAATTTCATCTAATACTGAAGTAAACTACACAGAATGCCTCTGGGCTATCTTCTTTTTTATGGTATATGCTCAAATAATGCAAACTAATTTTAACACATGAAAAAGCAAAATAAGTAAACATATAAGTAAAAATAAACATATTTGTATCACAAGACCAAGTATAATTTTTCTTTTGCTTTTCAGCACCCATATTCATTTTATGCCCATAGAACTCTAGCTGATAAATCCATGATTAAAAATAACTCTACAAATACTTTAAATCTTTTTAGCATCTTGATTTTAATTCATTTTGAAGTATAAATATATCCTCCCTTATCCATTTTGTATAATTTGATATTTTTATGAAGTAGAAAAGAGAATTTAAAATCTAATTTTGATGAACTTTTAAATTTACCACATTTTAGACCTCTCTACAGCACTCAACAATCACATCCCCCTAGAGCAGTGGTTCTCAACCTTCCTAATGCTGTGACCCTTTAATAGAGTTCCTCATGTTGTGGTGACCCCCAACCATACAATTATTTTCGTTGCTACTTCACAACTGTAATTTTGCTACTGTTATAAATCGTAACGTAAATATCTCATATGCAGGATGTATTTTCATTGTTACAAATTGAACATAATTAAAGCATAGTGACTAATCACAAAAACAATATGTAATTATTTATGTGTTTTCCGATGGTCTTCGGCGACCCCTATGAAAGGGTCATTCGACCCTTAAAGGGGTCGCGACCCACAGGTTGAGAACCGCTGCCCTAGAGGCAGTGTAACATGGTTTGAATGCCCAAACAGAAATCTTCAACCTGAAGACAATTACTTAACTAAGGCCTCTGCTTCCTCATTTAAAAACAGCCACAATCAATAGAGAATGAAAGACCCAAAGCACAGCTTTAAAAGAATGTACTTTGTTTCTTACTAACAAATTAGAGTACTTGGTAGTAATAAAAAATTTCAAAAAGCAAGAAAAAAAATACAGGCACAATACCTACAGCAAGCATGTCAAACTCGTGGCCCACAACAAATATTTTTGCGGCCCAGGCAATATAATGGTATGTAAGAAATGTTTTAATAAAAAATTTTTAACTTAATTTTTACAATATCCTGTTATACATAATAATGAACTACAATGTTCACTAATGACTGATTACTATAATCATGTTGCTTGCATTTCCCTTACACACCTTACGCACATGCACACCATTTCTCTTCACTAATTCTAGCAGCGAACATTTTAGCAGCTGATTGCCAAGTCATTAGTCTTGTACTGACTTGTTTGGTGTGCGCAACAGGAAATATTTCACTTTTGGAGAACAAGAAAAATAGGTTTATTTGCATTACGCTTATTAATTTGTGCAGTTATTCAGTGTCTGGTAAGTTAATGTTCAAGAAAATATATTAATTTTTATTAAAATGTTCTATTATTTTATGTTAATGATTACTCATTTATTTCAGCCCTTTGTATTCAGCATGTCTCTATCAAAATAAACCTACGTTTCTATGAAAATTGAAGCTTTTTTTTTTTTTTGTGGCCCACATAAACTTAAACCTTGTTTATTTGGCCTGTGTTAGCCTTTTGACATGCTTGACCTATAGAATGGGCTTATTGTATTTAACAAAGTAACACTTGGCATAGTACCTACCAAAAGATATTAAATAAGGTTATTTCTTTCACATAGATTATATAAAAACATTTTTTTCAATAGATTTTTATTCATTACAGAGAGAAAGGGAGAGGGAGAGAGAGAAACATCAATGACGAGAGAGAATCACTCATCAGTTGCCTCCTGCATGCCCTCGAAACCCAGGCATGTGCCCTGACTGGGAATTAAACTGTAACCTCCTGGTTCATAGGTTGACACTCAAACACTGAGCAACACCAGCCAGACCAAAACATGATTTTAAAAGGAGACTTTGGAGAGCACGATAATTTTCACTCATCCAAATATGCCATAGATCTGTAAACCACTTCAAATACAGTATTTAGTATCATATGTTACTAAAGAGCACATTATATACAACTAGTGGCCCAGTGCACGAATTCATGCACAGGTGGGGTCCCTCTGGGTGGCCTGCAGGGATCGGGCCAAAACCCGCAGTCCAATACTGCCTGCATCTCCTACTTGCCGCTCCCACTCATCCTGGCCCCACTGAGCCTGTCGCAGGCTCGCGCCCAATCAGTCCTCAATTGGGAGAGGCTCGAGCCACTGCAGCAACTCTCGTCAGCCATGAGCCCTAAGTCTGGCGACCTCCCAAAGGGAGTGGCCTGTGGGATCGGGTCAAAACTGGCTCCCTGACGTCCCCCAAGGGGTCCCGGATTGCAAGAGGGTGCAGGCCAGGCCAAGGGACCCCACCGGTGCACGATCAGGACCAGGGAGGGGTCACGGGAGGGCTCCAGGGCATGTCTGGACCATCTCACTCAGTCCCAATCAACTGGACCCCAGCAGCAAGCTAACCTACCCATCTGAGTGTCTGTCCCCTGGTGGTCAGTGCACGTCATAGCGAGTGGTTGAGCGGCCTTAGCATATCATTAGCATATTATGTTTTTTGATTGAACAGTTGAGAGTCACCAGACAACCAGACACTTTGCATACTAGGCTTTTATTATATAGGATAGCACTCCATCTACTAGATTTATAGATAGACGTGTATTGATTTTCCAACCTGGCCAACAGAGTGAAAACATGCCAGGAAAGGTAAGCCATACTCAGATATATTCAATACATTTTGCTGGCCATTGGCAATTCCTCTTTTCAGGTCAATATTCTGCAGATATCAACGCAATTACCAACTAAAAAGCCTGGGAGCAAAATAATAACAAAGAATCCACTCATAACAAAATTCTTGGCTTATTATTATAAACATTTCAGAATTATTTTTTTATAGCCACTCTAATAGGTCCTCTTCCTACCACTTCAAAGAAATTACCCACATTATAGATCAAATGCTAGTAAGCTGAACAGATTTTCCACTGTAGGCAGTTTTCTACCTCACACATAATGATATGAACTGTTAATTTCAAAGCTCATTTTCAAATGCCATAAACTTATTTTTTAATCTTCATTTAAAATGCAAAATTCCTAAATCAGTTTATAAACTGCATTTTAAATAACTCTTTCCCATGTAAAAATTTAAGCAAAAATTACACATTTAAAATTCAGGGAACATAAAATTATTCTTCCTTCACATGTATGCAAGAAGGCAATTTTTTAAGTAGATAAAATACTCTAAAGAATATCTAATAACCTGGATTTAACATGTCTCCATTTTTTTTTTTTTTTAACAATACATTCATTAAGGAAGTATCCACCGTGGAAGTATAAAAGCTATACAAGAGAATGCCATAACATGAAGCTATCTACACTAATAAAAGACAAAGATGCTAATTGACTGTACATTTGCTACGCCCAAGCCACGCTCACCAGCCAATCAGAGCGACTATATGCAAATTAACCCAACCAAGATGGCAGCGGGCAACCACAGAGCTGGAGCAAGCAGGAGGCTTGGTTGCCCCGGCGATGGAGGAAGCCAAGCTTCCCACCCGCCCTGGCCGGCTGTGGCCTCCGAAAAAGGCAACAAAGTTTCAATTATAGAAGATAAATAAATTCCAGATACCTGCTTCCAGCCAGACTCCACTGGGAGCTTGGCTGGCTGGGGGCTGTGGCCAGCCTGCAAACAGCCATCAGCCACTCACCCAGGCTGGCCAGGCACCCCAGCAGGACCCCCATCCTGAAGGGTGTGTGGTCAGCCTGAAAACGGCCCTCAGCCCCTCACCCAGGCTGGCCAGGCACCCCAGCGGGACCCCCACCCTGATCCGGGACACCATTCAGGGCAAACCGGTCGGCCCCCACCCATGCACCAGTCCTATATAATAAAAGGGTAATATGCAAATTGACCCTAACAGCAGAGTGACTGGGAATGACTGGTCACTATGACACACACTGACCACCAGGGGGCAGATGCTCAATGCAGGAGCTGCCCCCTGGTGGTCAGTGTACTCCCACAGGGGGAGCTCTGCTCAGCCACAAGCCAGGCTGATGGCTGCCAGTACAGTGGTGGTGGTGGGAGCCTCTCCCGCCTCCTCAGCAGCACTAAGGATGTCCGACTGCAGCTTAGGTTTGCTCCCTGCTGGCAAGTGGACATCCCCCGAGGGCTCCCGGGCTGCCAGAGGGATGTTTGACTAACAGCTTAGGTCCAATCCCCTGGGGAGCGGGCCTAAGCCAGCAGGTGGTCATCCCCTGAGGGGTGTGACTGCAAGAGGGCACAGGCCAGGCTGAGGGACCCTCCCAAGTGCACAAATTTTTGTGCACTGGGCCTCTAGTAATTTTTATAAAGACTAGAGAACAGTAATAATGATTCAAAATGTAGTGCCTTATAAATATTCAGGGCTATTAAACAATATGGACACTACTATCTTCACTACTGAATATCTAGCTCAGTTGTCATAGCTTCCATTGTCCACAATAAAGTATTTGTAGTTTTATAGTCATTCATTTCACCAGTAAAAAAAAAAAAGGAGATAAATATTGCTGGAAATTAAGAAAAAAACAAAAGCCTTAACAGCATAAAGTATTTTAAATGCCATCTCTTTCCACCATTAATTGTAGGACTGAATCTATCTGAAAACTAAAAATATCAACAAATATATCCATTAAAATCTGCATAGTCAACACAGCTATTCTGCTACAGACAAAATAAAATTTAATTTCTCTCTTTTTTTTTTGTATAACCAATGACTTATTAGAACAAGATTAGTGGTGTACAAAGCTTACCATACAATGAATCAATTCTTCCAATTTCATCACTCTTTACTACATATCTCTCGTTTCCTACTAGTAACCAGAGAACATTTGGCAACCTACACTGTTTCAAATACCTAACACTAAAAGTTACTTTTTTGGGCCTGAATCCAAGGATGAGAATAAATTACACATTTTACAGAAGCTTCTTTTAATAATAAACAGACTGGGATATTAACAAGACTTTAATTATTCATATACTTTTTCTCTGATTGTAAAAGTATGTGAAAATCTGAAAAATACTGAAATGTATATATTTTTTATCTACCAATAAATCTTTAACTTTTTGGTAGATTACCTTCTAGTGATAATTAAACTTCTATTATCTAATCCAGCGGTTCTCAACCTGGGGGTCGACCCTTTCATGGGGGGGGGGGGGGTGCCTAAGACCATTGGAAAACACATATATAATTACATTGTTTTTGTGATTAATCACTATGCTTTAATTATGTTCAATTTGCAACAATGAAATTGGGGGTCACCACAACATGAGGAACTATATTAAAAGGTCGTGGCATTAGGAAGGTTGAGAACCACTGAATTTTAATCAGACACTAATAAATATGGAGGAAAAAAAGTGTATCCTCGATAAATAAATGTTATATAAAACATCAATTATTAATGATATGAACTGTTAATTTCAAAAACATCACAAATATGTTAAGTGGTGGTGACTGGAAGGGGTGGGGTTAGAGAGTCCCACAATTCAGACATTGGTTCCTAAACTGAAATCCTTTCACAATTTTTATAGTGTCAACATTTTAATGGTAGCAAGCAACAAGATATGACTGTTCTTACGCAATATCAACACTGATGCCCTACATCAAACAGGCTTTACTTTTATTTTCTTTCCATTCACATTTCAATGATTTTATTTTTGCTGTAAAAAAAATCAATAATACATTATATCTGCACAGTAATCTTAAAACAGATAAATTCAAAGACTGAGCTATTTTCTTTAAAGCCCCGCGTTTAAATTGTTAGTGTTTCTGGCACATGAGATGGTTTATCAGATAAAAGAATAACACTTTTTATATTCCAATATTCTCTCATAAAAACAAGAATACTGTATTCCCTAAATATAGCCAGTTTTTCCTTTTGATCAAACTGTTGTTTATGAAACAATGTTAGAATTATAAAGACTAAAATGTCTTCATTAACAAAACATCATCCCAACATTTCATAAGCCAGCTACTTAGTATCAGAAGAACAAAACCAATGGTATTACCACGAGCTAATTTTTTCCCTTAATATTTGGTTGAACCTTGTTTCTAGCTTAAAAGGAGGATTTTCCTCTACTCAGGGCATCAAAGGTCTTAAGATCCCATTCATTCTCTTCTGCCCAATGATTAACAAATAAACCTAACATACAGTAAGTCAGCTTTGTTCCTCTGACCTTCTTACACAAGCATCCCTTAAAAGAAATCCAGAAGCCATCAGCAAAGTTTGAGGAAAGAATTGTCCTGTCTCTAACTCAAGCATTTCCTGCCAGTGACAGGTCGGGCTGCTAGGAATACACGTTGCCGACCCTCGAAATCGCCAAAACTCCCAACAAAACTGGCCACTTTTGTATCTAGGAAACTAATTTGCCCACTAAAGAGGTGCCAGACCATCACCAGCAACGTGTCTTTGGTAGACATCGCCATAAAAAGGACGGACGAGCGCCACACATTGCAGCCAAATGCTTTTGCCTTTTTTTTTTTTTTTTTTTTTTTTTTTGAAGAAGAAGAAGAAGAAGAAAAGCTAATTGTGAACGGCCATGTGACACTGTAAGATCCCAGAAAGGAAAGGGTGGGAGGAAGAGAGAAGAGTTCAAGGCAGTTCAGGGTCACAACAAGCTCAGGCATCCTGTCATTAGCAAACGTTCCCCCAGCTGAAGGCAAAACACCGCTTACCCGAAAAGGAGCGGGTGAGCAGCAGGGGGAGAACGCGGGGAAAACCGCAGGCGAGCCGCTGTGGCCGCGCGGGGGTGCGGGGCGGGCGGCGATCGGAGCTATCCAGCGGGGCGAGGGCGCCCAGGCACTGGGCACCGAACGCCGAGGAAGGCGGCTGCGATGGAGACAATACTTGGCAGTCCCCCCATCCCCCCTCCTCTTCGGTCCCTGCCGTTTCCCACCTTCCCTCCACCTCTGCTCGGGACCAACCCTCGGGGGTGGGACCCGACAGCGGGAGGGCGCCCCGATCTTTGTCTCGGCCCCGCGCAGGGCCGCTCCCCTCCGCCCCCGCCTCCGCGCTCCCACCCGCGCACACCCCCCGCGTCTCCAAGGCGCCCGGAGCGCCCCGGCCCGCGTCCCTTCCTGCCCCTCGGGGCTGCGCCGCCACCCCGCCCCGGAGACCTTTGTGTCTCGGGGGACTTTCTGCCTCTTCCCCTCCTCGGCCTCGCGGGGAGCCGGCCTCCCCCGGAGACCAACGCGGCCGCCAGCGCCGAAGGCGGCGGCCCGAGGCGCCTCTCGCCGAGGAGCCCGACAGACATCCCGGCCCCGGAAATGCCTCGACGCCCCGAGGCCCTCGCTGCACCCCAAAGGCGACCGGCATCCGCGAGCCCGCCGCGCCGCCCTCCCGCAACTTCCCGGCCGGGCCTGACCCCCGCCCGCCCGGCCCCCCGGCCCCAGCGCCTCCCGCCCCTCAGCCCCGGGTCGGCGGGCAGCGGGGGAAGCCCGCGCCGCCGCCGCCAACTCACCAGCAAGTGCGGGGGCCGCGTCCCGCGGGAGGCGAGGCGAGGCGAGGCGCCCGGGGAAAGCGGCGCCGCCGACGCCCGCGGTGACCGGATGCAGGTCCGGGTCCCGGCAGCTGGCAGAGCGAGGCGCCTCCGAGGCGCAGGCCTCCCCGCCGCGGCCGCTGCCCACTCCGCCGACGAGTCCGGAACCTCGGGAGGGGCCGCGCGGGTCCCTCACGCGTTGCCAAGTCCCCGGGTCAACATGGCTCCCGGGCCGCGAGCCGCGCGGGCGGCCACTAATCCCTCGGAGGGGCCGCGGGATCGAGGCGGACGGACGGGCGGGCGAGAAGCAGGCGCCGAACCGGCGGAGGCGGTGGCCGAACGCGGGCAGCTTCTCGGGGGCCGGACGGCGAGGAGCCGAGACCGCGGCGGCTGCTTGGCTCGCGGCGTGTGCGTCGCTTTCTCACTAGGCGGCTGCGGATGGACGCCTCCGCCTCTGCCCCGGAGGAGAGCGAGAGCGAGCGAGCGAGAAAGAGAGAGAGAGAAAGCGAGGGGGGAAAAGGGACTTATTGGAACGATCCAACCAGCGGTGGCGGAGAAAAGCGACCGGCCGCCGAGCTCTCCCCACCCCCGCCTGAGACGCTCGCTGGGGGCAGCGCGACCCCTGCCGGCGGCGGCGGGTGGAGGCGGGGCTGGCGGGCCGGGGGCGGGGCCTGGCGGGCAGGGCGGGGTATCCCCGGGAAACCCCCGAGCTGGGGGCCTCGGCCTCGGCGGCCGCCTCCTGGAGCGGCCGGGACCGGGTAGGAAGGGCGAGAAGACCCCGCGGGACTGAGAAGCCCAGGCAGGGTCTGTCCACAGCTCCCGGGGAAGAAGTTATCCGAATAGGCCAGCCCCTTCCTCTTCCTCCCCCCCCCCCGCCCCCCAGCCCCCACCAAAACAAAACCCTTGCTTTCCATTATGCTAGTAATTATGTAATTAAGACACCCTTGCCGCAGTCGTTGACTGGTTTTCTAGAGAGTTGATGTCAAAGGGCCCACACGTGGGCATGATGATTGCTGCAACTTTTCTCCTTGATGGTGCGTGGGTACCAATGCAGCAGTCGTTTCCTCGCGCAGCATTTATTTATTTAAACTTCGAATGTCTTTATATTCTGTTCTTGGCGATATACTAGACCCTCCAAGGACTGAGGGTCTAGCTGGGATGAAAGATATTCAAGGAGCAATTATAAGGACAGTCGGAGCCGTATGAGAAGGAGATGCTAGGTGCTGTGACAACGGAGGAACTACTGCGTGGGTGGTTAGGTTTTGTTTTCTTGGAGGAGGAGAGCTGCGGAGGCATTGGCCCAGTTTCTGTAAATATTTTTACTTTCTTCGTTTTCCAGAGGCTAAAAGCTGGTTCAGCACTGAACAGCAGAGTGAAAGTGAAGACAAACTGAAGTAATACTGACCCACTTTGTTCCAGTAATAAGGATAAAAAAAAAAAAAAAAAAGTAAAAACAAACATAAACGCCCTGACCGGTTTGGCTCAGTGGATAGAGCGTCGGCCTGCGGACTGAGGGGTCCCAGGTTCGATTCAGGTCAAGGGCATGTACCTCGGTTGCGGGCGCATCCCCAGTGAGGAGTGTGCAGGAGGCAGCTGATGGATGTTTCTCTCTCACCCATGTTTCTGGCTCTCTGTCCCTCTCTCTTCCTCTCTGTAAAAAATCAATAAAATATATTAAAAAAACAAACATAAACGCCTAGAGGGAGATAATGAGAAGACTGAAGAGAATGGGGACCCTATGTAGACATCCTCAACAAGAAAGAAAAAGTTAACTACATAATAGGCCTGGTGCAGTGAGATATATTTTTCCCATTTTAATACTAGGAAATAGATTTTAATAAATTTTAATGCAATTTCAAATCACATTATGATGTAAAGATCAGACAATTATCTTCTTGGGTTCCTAGATGAATCCTTTACCCCTAAAATTAATGCCTGCTGACTTTTCCTGTTTTATTGGGCAAAGTTAAATGTATATACTGTACTATCCAACAGTTATACATTTTTCAATCAGACTTCTTCCATGCCTCTAAAATTACCAGGATCCATAAATTATCAACATTTATGCTCTACGAATATTTAACACTTGCTTATCATCAAGAATGCAAAGGTAACACAAGCTTTTCTTTAGAAACTGCTTAAAAGAAAAACCACAGACACTGTTAATGATGCTTTTTGGTTTGTCTAAATCCAAGAACTTTATAATATAGCAAGAAGAAGCATTCTTCTCAGAGGTCTTTTAAAATTAGAGAGATATTTATATAAGGCCTACTTGTATGACACATATTTTTCACATACTTTCCTTATTTAAAAAATAACTGTATGCCTTTTGGGGCCCCTTAGTAAATATTAAAAATTAAAATAAGTGAGGCTACAAATTGGCATCCTGAGTTTCACATTAGTAATTCCCCATACATACCATTAGGTTGGAATTCCTTCATTAGAAATCAAGATTGTTCTAATTGCCTCATCTAGAGCTGTTAAAGAGCACTGTTTCCTCTCGCTATATCTTTATTACTATAATAAAGATTTCATAATTAGAACTCAGGTGATTACTTTATGATCTATTTATTCTTTTCATCAGAAAATATTTATTGACTGCACATGATGTGCTATGTACTATGGCACTGTATATAAAACTGAATAAGACAGCTAAGGGAACTGTTTTCTAGGGGTAGAAACAGACAATAAACATGTAAACCACTTAGGGAATTAATAAGATAAGTTAAAATAATGAGGAATTTAATGAAGAAAATGGAACAGTCATGAAAAAGAAATGAGGATGGGGGAGAACAGGGTATTTTAGGTGGTAAGGTCAAGCAAGCCCTGATATCAGCAGAGGCTAGAAGCCCTAGGTTCTTCTTTGTATCACTCAGGAAATTATTTGAACAAGAAAAGATCTCATGAAAAAAGAAACGTGGTATATACATACAATGGAATATTATTTTGCTGTAAAAAAGAAGTGGTGCAACACCAATGTATGAACCTTGAAGACATGCTAAATGAAACAAGCCAATCACAGAAGGACAAATAGTGCATAATTCTACTTACATGAAGTATCCCAAATAGTCAAAGTCGGAAGTAGAGAATAGAAGGGTGATTATCAGGGGTTGTAGGGAGGGAGAAATGGGGAGTTGATGTTCAACAGTGTGAGGTTTCAGTTATGCAAGCTGAGTAAGTTCTAGAGCTCCGTTGCACAACATTGTGCCTATATTAACAATACTCTACTTAAAAATTTGTTAAGAGGGTAGAGCTCACGTTATCTGTTCTTATCACAATAATAAAAAAAAAAAAAAGTAAAAGTCACCATCAAAAAAATGGGTGAATGCGTTTATTTAGTTACTTTTCTAAGTTGATTTAAAGTTTATACATCATGTTTTTGGCATGTTATCTGGCCTCTTTCCTAGCTTGTAATATAGATTTTTTTAACATTGTAAAATAAATTTAAATTATAAAATCACAGCATTTCCCAAACTGTGCTTAAAAGATATTCTCTAGCACTTGGTGGGGAAAAGGAGCTGAGAAAGAATTCCAAGATCAAACCCACATGGGAAATGCCCCATATTTTATCTTCCTTTGGAAAATTCACAATGCACATTTACCTATTAAAATCTGAGAAGTTCTGAGATTAAAATTTTTTTATAGTATAAAAATATTTTTGTAAGAATATAATATAAAAACGTTTTTATAAATATAAAAATTTTTCCAGTTGAACCACTGCTTCCCAAAATGTTTTGACCATAGAATAGCTTTATCATGGGATATATATGAAAATATTGAGGGACCCGTGTGCTGATGAGCACAGCTTGGGAAACTGTTCTCTGGGAGCATTAGGCATTTACTCTTCAGCCTCGGGAAAGGGGGCCCTTGAAGGGGAGCATTTGAAGGTCATTGAATTTTTGGACAGAGCAGAAGGAAATGAAGCCAGAAAGTCTTTGCTGTGATTCACACTTTGAGAGTGATATAGCTTAGGAAACAAATGTGAAACATATCTGGATAAGATACAGAAAAAAGACACTTAAGGCTGGTTTTCAGTTCTCTGTGTCAGTGGTTCTCAAACGAAGGCCCTTGAACCAGCAGCAGAAACACACCTGGGAATTCCTCAGAAATAAATTCTCAGGCCCCACCCTAGACGAACTGAAAGAGAAACTCTAGAATAGAGCCTTGCAAACTGTTTTAACAGGTCCTTGAGGATTCTGCTGCACAATAAAATGTGAGAACTACTGCCCTACGCGGCATCTATACATTGCTTTATCGGCTTACAAAACAATTTTTTCACGTTTGAATTTCTGAACCATTTCCAATTATTAATCACTGTAAACAATTTTTTTCAAAGAAAGTAGTGAGTTTACCAAATTGGGAAAAAGCTTTTTGTCTGGTTCTATTCCCTATTTTGCTAGGCTGAACCATATAATAACACCTATTTGCAACCGGAGTGAAGCAAATCAAGCTAAGGGCAGCAATCCACTATCTTCCCTCTAATATCACTTGAACAAAAATAATTTTACATTTGGTAAAAAGGACACTATAAGCATACCTTGGAGATCTTGCAGGTTCGGTCCTAGGCCACTATACTAAAGCAAGTAGAGCAATAAAGCAAGGTGTAATCTTTTTCCAGGTGGAGGGTCTTGCCTTCCATGTGTAAAAAAGGTTAACACCTGTGCAGTGCAATGGCGTGCAGCTCAATAAAGTGAGGTATGCCTGAACAGGTAAGAAAAAGAGTATTCTCAAAGGATTTTTAAAACGTGCCTTAAAAACAAAACAGCTATCCTCACCCTAACGTTTATTTTTTTATAAATATTTTATACCATCCTAACATTTGCAAAACAGCTGCTTACCATTACATAATATGGTTGTAGCCCATCACTTAAAGGTTAATTATAGAGATTTTACATAGCCAGATCTATTTAAAATCAATATATTTTTTTTAAATATATTTTATTGATTTTTTACAGAGAGGAAGGGAGAGAGATAGAGAGTTAGAAAGATCGATCAGCTGCCTCCTGCACATCTCCCACTGGGGATGTGCCCGCAACCCAGGTACATGCCCTTGACCGGAATCGAACCCAGGACCCTTCAGTCCGCAGGCCAACACTCTATCCACTGAGCCAAACCGGTTTCGGCTAAAATCAATATTTTCAAAGGCATATAAGTTACAAATTTGGGGTGGGAAATTTCTCCCGCCTACATCAAACATTTCAAATTTGCAGTCCTGGATTTAACTGTCAAGGCTTGATAACATCCGAGATATTTGGTCCAGCCCTGGGAGCACTAGGAACGTGATGTCACGTGTCCTTACAAGGAAAACGAATCCAGGAACCAAACCAGTCTTGGCAGTTAAGGACGACATAATTTTCAAACATTTCATTTTAAAATAAAATTGTTTTCTAGTTGCTGACAACGTGTTTAAGGAGTGTTAGTCTACTGGCTTCCAGGAAGCCTCCACACAAGGCACTGTTAAGAGACTAAGAAGGGATTAAATCATTTTTCTTTTTAAACCTTGTGATATTAACTGCTCCTCACTAGATTCATGCTCTGTCTACTGAAAAAAAAAAAAAAAAAGGCAGAGGTGGACTCTTAATCAAATAAAATACATTTAAAGCTTATTTTAACTTCCTAAAAATGAAGCACAACATGAAGCCACCTTTAAGGTTTAACAAATTCCTCCTTTTTCTTTTTTCAAGAAAATAGGCTTGAAAACTGGGAGCCAGAGGAGTAAAGGTTTTTCGCTCTTGAACATCTTAAGAGGAAGGATGTGGCAATTAGCCATTTTCCCAGGGGCTTGTCAAAATGGTCATTGGACTCTTTCCATCCTTTTAAAGAATGAGAGAAGGGAGGGAGGAGCAGTGGCCTTCTGGTTTTGTCATCTTTGAAATCTGGCCCAGTGATTTGTTTTTAAGGAAATTTATCAGACTGAGTTGTAGATGTAATCCTTCGAGTCTTTAGCTAATAGTTCAGAAGGGCAATTTTTTCAGTAAACTAACTTTGCCTTGCCCAAGCCAACATCACCTCAGGAACATTTTAGAGTTTGTATGACTTGTGAAGAAGAGATTAGACCAAATATTTTGTATTTAACATTGGAAAAAAAATGGAAAGATAAAAAAAAAAGTGAGGAAAAGGAAAAAGACAAGAAGAAAGGTAAAAAGCAGGGGCAGAAGAGAAGGAGAATAATTAAGCCCTGTAAATGTAATTGTATTTCAGCAATAAGGAAGCCACAAATGTTAATACTATTAAATGTCAGGTAATAAAAAAGTAAGTGTAGAAATACGCAAAGCTGAGCAGGGCAGGGGGCTAGCCCAGCAGCAGTATTGCACTGTAATCATTTGTATTGGGCGGGAGTTACAGCTTTGTCACTGTGAGATTTTGATAGGTTACTTAAGAATTTCCCTGCGTGTAAAATTAGGATAATAACATACCTGCCAGGTTGTAAGGATTAAATGAGATAATGAATGTAAAGCACCTGTATCACAACTTTTTCTTTTTGAAAGTGACCTGAACAGCAACTCAACCTATACAAGAAGGGGCTTGTTTTTTTACATAAGTTCCAAGACCAAGGGTAGTTCAGGCTTCAGGGATATCTTATCCCACAGCCCACAAGATGTCATCAGGACCTGGTTTCTCTCCTTTTGGTTCTGCCTTTGGCATCTTTGGCTTGTCTGCCCACTAAGTCAAAAGATGGCTGCAATATTTGTCGCTCTATCTATACTTTCTGGTTCAAGTCCTACAGAAAAGAGGGCGCAACATCCTCAGTAGCACAAACATTAGCTCTAATTAGCCCAGCTTGAATCAATAAACTGTCACTGTAGCCAAGTCAATTGAGTGATTGGCCACATATGCTTTACCCTTAAAGCCCGGGTAGAGTTTGCTTTACCTGGATTACCTGTCCACTATACCGGGGTAAATGCCAAGTGTATAATCAAAATTTCTAATCAGGGAAAGTGATTTTGATAAGGAGAGTAAAGTGAACCAAGGAGGGGAGCCAATGAATAAATGGATAAACAAACTGTGGTGTATTCACGCTCAGCATCAGATATGGCTCAGCAATAAAAAAATGAATTACAGATGTATGCAACAACATAGATGAATCCCAAAATAATTATACTGAATTAAAGAAGCCAGATCAAAAAAGAGCACACGCACTGTATTGTTTCATTTTTGTAAAACTATAGGAAATGAAAACTAATCTATAGTGATAAAAAGCAGATTAGTGGTTGCTTGGGTCTGGGAAAGGTATAAAAAATCATGAGGACATTTGTAGGAATGATAAATGTTTTTTTTCTTTATTATGGTGATGGTTTTATGGGTGTATACATATGTAGAAACTTATCATATTGGACACTTTATATATGTGCAAGTTATTGTATGCTAATCATACCTAAATAATAGTGTGTGTGTATGAGAGAGAGAGAGAGAGAGAGAGAGAGAGAGAGAGAGAGAGAGAGAGAAAGGAGAAAGAGAATGTGATCCAAAACACTATCCTATTTAATGGCTTTTGAAACTATTATCTGACCGATCTGTACAAGTATGAATTTTCCAACATAGTTATAAATGTAGTCTTTCTGTAATATATCTATATAGAAGTCATACCACTTAACCCGCAGGTAGTTTCTAGCCACAGGGTCAAAGAACAGGTTAATAAAAGCTACAACTAAGATTATATTTTCCTTGACAGATTTCTCTCCACAGTGCAAGTGTTAGCAGTGGGCAATAGTGAGTGAGTGTGCCATGCCTGAAACCTGCTTGACCCTACATAAAATATTGGCCTGGTAAATTAGAACATCCTTTCTAAGCAGATTGTAGTGCTCAGTAAGTGTCAGCTCCCTCATCCTCCACCTCCTCAATGTGAAAATAATCCAGAAGGTTGGAAATGTTGTTCATTTCATTTATGTATGGAAAATATTTCCTGTTTTTATACTTCTGATATGTAGATGATTTACACAATTCAAGATACTTTCCCTTAAAGTAGGGAACACTTGCTATGGGGCCCAACACCCTGTTTCTTTGGGCACCCTGAAACTCAAAGCCATTAGGTAGATCACAGAATTGCTTTCCAGAGCTCATAATAATTACCTATCTTCGAATTCTAGTTCGATAGGAAGGCATTAGAAGTGCTAACTATTTCAGTATCACCTCGCACACACCTAAAAATACAAAGACATTTTACAAAGGCTATTTTTGTTGGTTGAAAGAAAACTTTCTTCCAATATAGCCTATTACAAAAAGTGATTTCACATGTTTGGGTAATTCAAATCATTTAAAATTGACCAATAGTTAAGATTGTAGGTACCTTTCTGTGTGCCTTTGTGCTTTATTCCTTCACTACCTTCTATTCACTGTTAGGCACAATGGAGTAAAATATTCCAACCCTCTTTTATTTTGCGTAAATGTTCACAAAAATTTTTAGCAGGATGCAATAAAAAATGTAGAATTTGCAGTAAAATAAACCTAGCTTTGAGTCTTAGTTCTACTACTTAGCTCCACAATGAGAATGATTAACCTTCCTGAACTTTAGTTTCTTCATATATAAAATGAGCACATCTCATAGGGCCTTTCATGAGGATTCAACGAGACACCAAATATAAATATAATAATATTTGGCACTTAACAGGCAATGGATAAATGTTAGTGTTCTTCCTTCCACTCCAGCACACCATGACTATAAAAGTCATGGAAAAATACTCTGATGATAATGCCTCTAGGAAGGCAGAGATCTAAGTTTATAATGCTCAGGAGAAATAATCTGTCTTCCAGGAGAGGAACTACAACATTTAGAAGAGAGAAAAATAAACATTTTTGCTGGCTGATGATGAGCAGCCCCATTTGGAAAAAATTAGATATTTATAACTAGTATATTTCATTTTAGATATTCCTTAACATTTAGAATGTGAAGGGTCAGTACTAGCTATTTTGAATAAAACACATGTACTGCATGATCTGTAAAGAGCTTCCTGCAACCCTGGCTGGTGTGGCTTAGTTGGATGGAGCATCATCCCATACAACAAAAGGTTGAGGGTTTGATTCCTGGTCAGGTCACATACCCAGGTTTTGGGTGATCCCAGTTTGGAGTGTGTATGGGAGGCAATCAATTGATGTTTCTCTCTCACCTCTCTCACATTGATTTCTCTCTCTTAAAAAAAGGAAAGAAAAAAAAGAGTTTCCTGTAAAGGGAACAACAACAACAACAACAAAACCATATGAGTGCAGATTCTTATTTATCTACTTTCTATACCCTGTATTTACAAGTACAACTACAAACCTCAATTTATTTTATCAGAAACACACGAGCAATTTTAGGATTGGGAGCTAGAAGTCTTCCAACTCTTATATTTACTTTTCAACTATTATTTCATTCAAGAACTTGAGGCCTGGTGCACGAAATTCGTGCATGGGTAGGGTCCCTATGCCTGGCTGGTGATCAGGGCCGATCTGTGGGGCAACCGGCGGGTGGGGCGATTGCGGGGGATCCCCACTGGCACCCGCCTTAGCTGGCAGCCCTCCCCGCCCACTCACCGGCCCTGACTGAGGGCAGCTCCTGTGTTGAGCACTTTCCCCCTGGTGGTCAGTGTGTGTCATAACCACCAGTCATCCTGCCATTCAGTCAATTTGCTGTGGCGAGCCGGCACGGCCATGGCATACTCAACCCCACGTTGGCCGCCTTATGTGCCAAGCCAGCTCAGCCAGGTTCGGTGAGCCTGAGAGGGGGCGGTGAAGGATTGAGAAAAGACAGACAAGAGAATAAAAGCTGGGTCTGGGTGGGACGCTGTCCTCTCTGATGGAGAGCCTCTCTGCTGGAGAGCCTCTCTGCTGGAGAGTTAGAGACAGCTTCACTTAACACATTTATTTTATAGCCAGATTCCACAAGGCCAAGTAAAGGCGTGGTCAAGATGTTTACAACATTCTCGTGGGTTTCGATCCTACTCAACTACATGCACCTGAACTCTAACAAGCCCACATCACTCAGACATGTGGGGCCACGTGTTCAGACCATAGGTTCAAGCTTACAACTATAGCTGTTGGCTATAATTGTGCTGGGAGGGCTTTGCCCTACAAGCTGGGACTTGCACGTGGCCATGAGAGGACTGTTCCCTCTCATTAGTCCAAGGCTTGAACCTGTCCAAACACTGTAGCTGCTCTCCACAATTTGCATATTAGGGTTTTATTATATAGGATTACTTCAATTAATGTGGTTGGTGTCTACAATATACTAGGCACTGTAAGGAACAAAAAGATAACAGGCAATGTTTTTGTCCTCAAAGGGCCTAGTGTCTATCAGATGAGAAGAAGGCCTGGCCATAATTCAGAAAGAACTAAGGACATAAAATAAAAGTCCAAATATGCTGCCCAGGTGAAGAGGAGGACTTGTAGCTGGGAGAAGTAGAGGGCATAGAAAATCAAGGCAGGTTACACTGCTTACATAGAACAAGTCAACAAGTACTTATTGGTGACTAATTAGGAGTCTAGCATTAAATGCTAGAGAACACAGAAGTACCTTCAGTGGTAATCGCTGGCCACAAGGAATGTCTTTGGCAGAATTTGCAAGGTAAGCAGGCGATCTCTACTCCTATAACTTTTGGTACTTTTATTTCAGATGCCAATTGTTTGTTAATAGTAATTCTATGACTTTTGATATGATTATTTCAAATGTCAATTGATTATTAGTAATAATTCAGTTATTAATAGTAGTCCAGTTTTTTAAAAGCAGTGAGCCTGTTCATACAGAGATGAAAGGCAGATGTCTCTTTATGGAAGTGGTTTGATAAATAGATGATAATAATAAAGAAAAAGAAATCAGGACATTTTGAAATAGCCTTTAGGGTTTTTTTTGCCAAATTATGAATGGGCCATACCATTCTTTATGAATCTTGGCTGCCTGGAAATATTTTGAAAACTAAAATTTTAAATTAGTTATTTGGTTACTGCCTACTAGGCCCTTGTTTTTAAAGACTTAATGACATAGTTATAACTGTAGAGTCACATGAAATTTGGGTCTTGTGTTTTTGCCTGGCAAGACTGAGAGGAGTACTAAACTTTTATTAGAAAGGTTAAACATTTTATTTCACAATAGATATGCTGTAATTCTTAACACATTTATTTATAAATAATCTTCATAAATAAATTTAGTTTTTGTTTATATTACAAGTCAATTAAATGTGAAGTAATCTATTTCTTTCCCTAGAATCAAGTTTCCAACTTTCCCATCTAAAACAATCTGACTCCTCAGGTTTGGCATCTAAGTTTTTTATTTCTTCACCTAAGAAACACTGTCCTTCCTTTTGTATCTGATTCATACCTTCTACTGAATTACAAATTGATTTCTCAGGAATTGTTTTTTGCAAGTCATGTACTTCCAACTCAGATTTAGGCACGTCCATATGGCTCACTCAAGTGACACCTAAGCCAGCAGAGCACAATAGGCTCGAATTATGTCATAATTGAGCCTGAGGGGGGAGTGATCTGTTTTATTCAATTTTAGTATATGTCCTGCTGTATTGAGCACAAAATAAAGAAGGAATTGGAATGAGAAGAAACTTGAAGACAGACTTTGAAAAGATGACAGAGGAAGGACAAAAGAAAAAATTATTAGGGTGTTTAAGAACTTTTTCTGTTGTTTACAGAATATAAAAATGTTAATTAGATGTTCTCTTTACCCATTACCTATTTTGATAAATACTCTTTAAAAATTATAATATAACAATATTACAAAAGGTTTAGAAAGAAATTAAGTAACCCACATAACTCTTCAACCCCAAGTTTGTACCTTTTATTGTTTGGAAGTATTTCTTTTTAGCCTTTATTTCATATTCATATATGTTTTTTTTCTCTTTATTGTTTAAGGTATTACATATGTGTCCTTTTCCCCCATTGTCCCCTACCCACCCCCCACTCATGCCCTCACCTCCCTGTTTTCTGTGTCCATTGGTTAGGCTTATATGCATGCATGCAAGTCCTTTGGTTGATCTCTCCCATTTACCCCCACCCTCCCTTACCTTCTCTTTGATGTTTGACGGTCTGATTGTTGCTTCTCTGTCTCTGGATCTGTTTTTGTTCATCAATTTATGTTGTTCATTATATTCCACAAATGAGTAAGATCATGTGATATTTATCTTTCTCTGACTGGCCTGTTTTGCTTAGCATAATGCTCTCTAGTTCCATCCATGCTGTTGCAAATGGTAAGAATTCCTTCTTTTTTATAACAGCGTAGTATTCCATTGTGTAGATGTACCACAGTTTTCTAATCCATTCATCTACTGATGGGCACTTAGGCTGTTTCCAGATCTTAGCTATGGTAAATTGTGCTGCTATGAACATAGGGGTGCATATATCCTTTCTGATTGATGTTTCTAGTTTTTTGGGATATATTCATAGAAGTGGGATCCTGGGTCAAAGGGGAGTTCCATTTTTAGTTTTTTGAGGAAACTCCACACTGTTTTCCACATATATGTTTTAATAGTGTGCAGGTAATTTCATGTCACGTTCTTCATTTGTGGTTATCACAAACACTGGTCCCTGTTGTCTTCATGATTACCCTATTTATTGGCTGCCTCACACTCTGTGACCTGTGTTTCATTGGCCCTCCCCACCTCTCTGAAAAGTCTTTCCCCAAGTGTGCCTGGGAGTTGCTGCAGGGAGGGGATTCCTTACTTGTGTTCCTGACCTGTCAGGTGCTGTATGTATTATTTAATTACTAGTGGCCCAGTGCACGGAATTTGTGCACTGAGGCAGGGGGTGTCCCTCAGCCCAGCCTGCACCCTCTCCAATCTGGGACCCCTTGGGGCCCCCAACTGCCCTCCCCTGCAGGCCTGGTCACCTTCAACTGCCCTCCCTCCCCTGCAGGCCTGGTTCCCCCCAACTGCCCTCCCTCCTCTGCAGGACTGGTCCCCCCCAACTGCCCTTCCCTGCTGGCCTGGTTGCCCACAACTGTCCTCCCCTCCTGGCCATCTTGTGACCACATGGGGTGGCCATCTTGTGCGAGGGTGTGATGGTCAATTTGCATATTACCTCTTTATTATATTGGATTCTTCTCCATTGCCAGAGACCACCATGTTTTCAGGCAAGCTGAGTTTGCATAAACTAATGCTGCCTCTGCCATAATTTCTCCTATCGACTGTTGCCCTCCTAGATAGGACTTTTGTTTTAGTTTATACTCTCAAGTCGCCTTTAATAGCGTGCAGTCCCCACTGCTACCCCATTCTAAAGGGTTCCTGCTTGCTGAGAGGGGAAATTGGGGTGGGGGCCAACAAAGGCCCTTAGTTCCAGCAAGAGACACACATTTTTCCTGAACTACTTATTTTTAGGGATAAAAGAGAAGTTGTGTCTCTTTGGGCTTGATAGGAATTTTTTTAAAAAATATATTTTATTGATATTTTACAGAGAGGGAGGGAGAGGAATAGAGAGTTAGAAACATCGATGAGAGAGAAACATCGATCAGCTGCCTCCTGCACACCCCCCACTGGGGATGTGCCCGCAACCAAGGTACATGCCCTTGACTGGAATCGAACCTGGGACCCTTCAGTCCACAGGCCATCGCTCTATCCACTGAGCCAAACCGGTTAGGGCATTGATAGGAATTTTTTTAAAAAATCTTTATCCCAGGTAATATATAATATTATTGTAAGTGGCAAACCTACTTTTGCCCTACCCTATTGATTGGGATAATACTTTCTACTTTGCAGAGTGATTGCAAGGCCTAGAAACATTGTGGTTTGCAGTATCATATTTGAAATTGATAGCTAGTATTGTTATTATTTATTGTTCATATACTAGAAGCAGAGTTAATTCAAGTGGCCTTCCCCATCTTCAAAGTGGCAGATTGGAATTATGGACTAAGAATCAAATTTTCAACTCTGTTTTATAGTTTTGATGATCAATTTAAGAAAAATTCTTGAGCTCAAAATAGTTCATGTTATAAAAAAGACACTTATTGAATTACATGTGAAAAATATATGACTTTCATATACTTGAAAATAAAATGTCTTTAAATTAGCTTTTTCCTTTCTTTTCTTTTTAAAGTTAAGGGTCCATGTCAGCATATGGCCACAAGACACTCACTACAGACCTCACTAAACTCTAGTATAAGCTATTTTCTATGGACTGAATGTTTATGTCTTCCTAAAATTCATATGTTAAATCCCCCTCCCCCCAATATTATTAGGAGGTAGGACCTTGGGTAAGTGACTAGGTCATGAGAGTGGAGGCCTCATGCATGGGATTAATGACTTTATAAAAGAGACTCCAGAGAGCTTCCTCAGCCTTTCTGCCTTGTGAGGACACAGTAAAAAGATGGCTCTCTATGAACCAGGATGTGGGACTCTCACAGACACTGACGCTACCGGTGCCTTGATCTTGAACTTCCCAACTATCAGAACTGTGAAAGATAAATTTTATGTGGTTTAAAAGCCATCCAATCTATGGTATTCTGTTAGAGCAACCCAAATGGACTAAGACAGTGTTATATACAGAGTTCAGACAATGGCAAAATAACACAGCAAGAAAAGCCATGGTTTGGATTTAGAGCAGTGGTTCTCAACCTTGGCTGCACATTAGAATCACCTGGGGATCTTTTTAAAATCCAGATTTCTGGGCCTCATCCTCCGGGAATTCTGTTTCTTTGTTACTAATGTTGTGGCCCCACCCCATAATAAAGAAACAGAATTTTCGGAGGATGAGGCCCAGAGATCAGGATTTTAAAAAGATTCCCAGGTGATTCTAATGTGCAGCCAAGGTTGAGAACTACTGGTTTAGAGAATAGAGACACACCCAGCTGAAGGCTGGTGTTGGTTATTTAAGATGCGTAAGTCTGCTAGTGGATTTAAAACCGGGACACCTGTCATTAAAGAAGAACAACAGGCAGGAACAAGGTGGGGTAATTGGCAGATTGATTTTCCAAGCGGCTGGCAATCAGTGCAAGTCTAGACAGGTAGGCAAGTCTATGTTGGGAAAATCTTGTAGTAACACATTTGAAACAAAAGCTTTCATTTTCACATGTTTAAAATGTGTAGTTGGTATACAGTATTATATTTAGTTATATTAGTTTCAGGTGTACAATATTCACAAGTGATTTTTTTATTGGTTTTGTTTTGTTTTAGTTTAGTTCCAAAGAACTTTCCTGTGTAACTGTGGAATATCCCACTGAGGACGAGCTGGAATCATAGTACAGTGGCCTTAGACACAAGAGAGCTGGGCTCAGATTCCAATTCTAATACTTAGCTGGGTGACTTTGGGCAATTATTTCATGTCCCAGAGTCTCTACTAATTCACTGTAAAATGAGATGGCTCTGGTGGATCCATGATTCTTAACTATTTTGGGGGGAAGAGGGTTTGTGGTGGTGGTGGTGGTCATTCACCTTTTTTATCTGATAAAAGAAAAGGATCATTTTCTTTTCAAATAAATGCACATAAATATTCCCTCAATTTTGGGCACATGCTTTAATTTATTGCATTAGAAATTAGTTTCATTCACATAGAAAACAACTTACAAACATTTTCCTTCTTTCATTCTTGGTTATTCACATAAACGGAGTGATTTAAAATAAATCCAAAGTGTGCAAATAAAGGAGAATAAGAAATTCTTCCTCAAAGCAAATTTAAATAAGAAGGCTGCCATCGTTTGCCTTGAAGAGAAAACATTATGTCATTTGTGCTAGTCTATAAATTTTGACTTTTAATTTTGAGAGCAACAAGTGTAAGAAGCTCCAATGAACAAAGTGGTTTGTAGCAAATGCATAGGCTTATGTCAAGACACACTGGCTTTCTCTCGGGCTCTTCAAGCTGATCCAGTTGCATCATTTCCTCTGCCCCCAGGCCAATGAATTTAGTCATCTTTGCAAAGTCTGCATCATCAATGCTGTACATGTCAACAAGAAAATGGTCAAAATCCACATTTCAATCTTGAAGTCGAGTGAGTATAACTAACCTTTGGAGAAGTTCTGCAGTGTTTGCAGGTGTCTGTAGATTTCTGCCCTGTGAGAAACTGACAGGTTTCACCACTCTTGGATAGAGCCAGGTGAATCTTCTCCAGCAAGGGAAGGGAAGCTCATATTGGTCGGTTTCCAATCTTTTTTTTCCCCCGCATAGTGGCAACTTGGCCAAAAGGGCTCGTGGGTGTTTCTCTCTCTCTCTCTCTCTCTCTCTCTCTCTCTCTCTCTCTCTCTCTCTCTCTCTCTCTCTCTCTCTCTCGTTTTGGTTAGCTTCCAAAACACATACACTCAGGATCTTATGCTGAACAAAAGCCTTACCTTATTCACGTGATCAAATAAATCAAAATGCAAATGACTCTCTCCTTATGGAATTATGTTAGGAGAGAAATCTAATGAATAACTTCATATCCTGCTTCCATTTCTTGACAAAAAGTTCTTTACACCCCAATGAGTCAAAGCCCTGAGTCTGGACACATTGATGACTTCTGCAGCAATAGGCAAATCTTCTTCAGGACTATTGGCAAAGGCTTTGATGCCTATGCAAGGTGATGTAGAAAGCCATGACTCATGGCTGTCTTTCTTCATCAAAGCAGAAAAACCAGATGCGTTGCCAAATACGGCATAGTTCCAAAGTTTTACTTACAATAGGAGTTTTTACTTGAAGAAGTGTCTCTTTACCTTTTCAAGGAATTCAGGGCCTTTATGGTTTCCATTCGGGACTCCTAAAGTAAAATTCTTTTGAAGATATTACAACACATGTTTGACACATAAACATCAGAAAATGACTGGCAATTTTTTTGCTAAAGAGAATGGCATAATTGCAAATTCCTCCATGTTCTGATTCAAAATAACAGGTGAAGTATCAGTAAATCTAGAGTAGAATATGTCACTTGGCAAACGCACTGGTTCCATATTATTCCATTATTCCAAGCCATAATTTAACTCCATCATTTAAAGGCACAAGGCTCAGGTGTGACTTCGTTTGCCTAGCAATGCAATTAGAAGCCTTCAGACAGGAAGTGTTTGGCGGTAAATGTAAGCTTTTGGGAAATTCCAGCCTTTCCAAATTGTCATCTTCTCAAAACAAAACAAATTACAACAACAAAACCACCTCATTTTCTCCATGTATTTTCAGGGTAGAGAGATAGAAAGGTGTTTCTCCAGCTCTTTGCCTGCTAGCTGTCATAAGCCAGCATCAAGGTACACAGAAGGCAATCTGGCTTTCACATCTCATAACAACAGGGCACAGCGTATCAAGCTAAAGGATGCACGCTTTGAAGCACTTTTTTCTTTCAATTTCAGCTAGATCCAATACAAGCAGATATCTGTCAATATATCAGGAATCATTTTAATTTTTAATGGTTGGGCTAGGAGGGCAAAATTAAGAGTTAGTTCATCTTCCCTTGGAATTTCTAACTTTTTAATAATGCTATTATATTATGTTTAGAATATGATTATATATTAAAATGAAACATAATATTGGAAGAATAAGACTTGCAGAAGTCAAGAAGATTATATGCCACTTGGCTATGAGAGCTGATACTTTCAGAATAATGGTTGTGCTAGCTGTAACTAATTGCCCTAGCTGTTTTACATATATTATCTCATTTGATTTTCATAATAATCCTGTAAGACAGGTACTCTTACTGCTCTCATATACGGATGAGGAGTTTGAAACTCAGAAAGGATAAGCAATTGCCCAATGTCACACAGCTGGTGACTGAGTCAAAATTCTAACCCAGGTCTCCTTCACTCCAAATACTGTGCTCTCAGTTACTACACAAATGTGAAGGAATCGGAGCTACAGGTGAGAAAATAAATATAAGCAGAGTAAGCAGAATTCTTAGCTGAAGGGTAAATATCAGATATTTGTGGGAAGGACGGTTAATTTAAAGATGAATAAAAGTATCTTTGGAGGAGGTACCATGATACAAACAAATCCAACTCCCTTTGCCCTAAATCTGTCTTCCCCAAGAGTCTGCTGATCAGTGACTGGCTCCACAGTGAGTGTTTATCAGGAATGGAATCCCAGTTCACAATTCAGGTCCTTAAAATTTTCCATTACAGACTAATGAATCTCTTTCATGTCAAACAAGCTCTTGGGGGTTTGAGCAGTATGAAACAGTTTTTCTGATCACACCATCTGCTTCTCAGAATTCCTTCTTTTATTCACCCCCCTGTCCTCCCAGGCTGGCACAGCGTCTGGTGGTTAGTGGCACCCAGTAAATGTCAGTTGACTGATAAAGTAATGAATGAGGTTTTAAAAGACTCACCAAGTCGAGTTGGCAGACTATAATACCTCAGCGACTTGTTGAAAGTGTGCTACAGGAGAAATATTTAGACAAAACTGATGGTTTACTTCCCCCAGCCCCATCCCATTAACAACATCAAGTTTGACAATGGGCAGAACCATCTGGCCAATTCCTGCATGGCAAACCTTTGGACAAGCATGTGGCTAAATTGTGCAATCCTTAGTGGTGCTGACTCATGCACATCTTTTGGGCTTTTTTTGCAACCATCTTATGCCATCATTTTCTTATCTTTAGAAAACATATTTTTTCTACTGCCCTTGGCCATACTAAAATTTGTCCATTTGAAGCCTGATCACTTTGATAATATGCAATTAATTTGTGCTTTTTCTATGAATCCCTTCTAAAATGAAAGAGAGAATTAAATTTTCTTAATTCTTTCCCCTCCCCAACCCCCCAATAATAGTACTAGGTAATCTGAGGAACAGATAAGCAAAACACATTATGCTGTAGATGCGTAGATTTTTTACCTTCCTCCTGAATTATTCTTCAGTAATCCGGTTTTCATTGCTGTTTTCTAATTGCATGTTGGCTCGGTAAGGTGACTGCAGGGTTTTTTTCCTTTCTTTTTCTTTTTTTTCTGGGGAAACAGCTGTTCTTCCTGAGAATAAAAAGCTATTGCTCTCACTAAATGAGTTCGAGAACCCTGGGAGGATTTCCTTCTGTGGCCTTGTTTGTTCCTGAAACAGGTTCTTCTACTTAGCTTTCTTGCTTCTGTAGCTTTGGTGAAGAGAAATATATTTTGCTGGCATTTTTTTTTTCAGTCCTCAATACAGTAATAGCCTTGTTTTCTTACTAGTGCTCATATAAGCCCTTGTCATGAATGGGAAAAAGATAGCCTTGAACACTGCCCTAAAAGATAGCATTTGCCTTGGGAATACACTCTAATAATTCCCTTCTTTCTATAAATTATTTCCCCCAAAATGCAAAAGCAATCTTGGCTGACAGAGGATGCAGTTATTTAAGTGTTAAATGACATGAAATCCTTCTGATGAGCTCAACTTGAGTGTCTGAAACAGCCAGGAACTCATGCTCCAATTCCCTATTGGGAACCGGTTTTATATTAAAACATGGCAAATATTATCTAAGGAATTTTACTGCATTGCAGCTGAGAACTGTCTCTTTGAAATTTGCTGCAGTGTGTTGGGCCACATTTTGAACTTGATGGTTTAAGGGATTCGTTATTCAAACTCATATTCTGATAAAAATTAAAACTTTTTTACCTCTTAAATTTTATTGTGTATTAAAACTGTATAATAATACTCCATCATTTGGTTTCTACTCATGTCTATCAAATGTTTAAAGGGCTAGCCTCCTCTTGGTATATTTTATTATAGCACCAAATATGATGATGTGTGAGATAGGCAATCAACATATGTTGTATTTTATTTTTTTAATTCAATTCAAATAATTTTATGTAAGTATACATATGCATATGTAAGCATAGGGATATATTTTTCTCCTCTTTCCTGAAATTCTTTTAAGAGACTCATAACATTCTACATGAAATATTAAAAATATAGCATAGCCGAAACCGGTTTGGCTCAGTGGATAGAGCGTCGGCCTGCGGACTGAAGGGTCCCAGGTTCGATTCCGGTCAAGGGCATGTACCTGGGTTGCGGGCATATCCCCAGTGGGAGATGTGCAGAAGGCAGCTGATCGATGTTTCTCTCTCATCGATGTTTCTAACTGTCTATCTCTCTCCCTTTCTCTCTGTAAAAAATCAATAAAATATATTTAAAAAAATATATATATAGCATAGTGGGGCAGTCAGATGGACTGTTCACTGCAGGCTTCAGTACTTGCTATCTCTCTGACATTATTCTAAGCCTCAGTTTTGTTTCTTTCTTTTTTACTGTAAGACTCAGGGTTGTTGTAAAGGTTAAATGAGAAATGTAAAGCACTTGGCACACCGCCTGGCGAACTGTGATGTTAATCATTATCAAGAGAAAAATCGTAATTTCGGAAAAGGAAAATACAAATATTATAAACATAGAGATAAACATGCTGCTTTAATTGTTCCAATTAAATAGTCAAATTGATTCTTAGTTTTCTAGCTCCCAAATAGTAAGGTGAAACATAATCCATTATATAAATCTTGGGTTAAGGAGGGAAGAGGCAAACTAGTTCAGAAGTAAAATTTTTGCTAGCACTCAATCCCAAAAGGAACTCATAGAGGGTACATTGAATAATATACTGAATGATGCTTTCAACAACATTTTACTGCAAATACTATAATGACTTTAATATGGCTGTTATAACAACCATTGGTAAAAACTAAAAGTAGTCAATGAAAATGTAGCTCAATTAAAAGATTATGTAATACATGGCCCAACTATGTTGTCTTATGGAATCCAAAATATACTTACTGAGCATCTAATTTGTGCAGGTACTGTCTGAGGCACTGTAGATGAAAACATAGATAAATTAGACTCAATTCTTGCGGTCAAGAATTTACTAATTATAAAGCATGGAAACAAGAATCCTATATAATAAAAGGCTAATATGTAAATAGAATGAATGGCAGAACAACCGAACAACCAGTTGCTATGACGTGCTCTGACCACCAGGGGGCGTGTGTCGAATATAGCAGGTGTCAGCTGTGGCGGAATGGTGGAGCAGGTGAGTGGGGGCACCAGACCAAGGCAGGGTACTGGTTGCTGCCATCGAGGTGGCCCCTGGTGGTTACTGAAAATTCTTTGCTCCCGTGCCCCAGGGTCCCTGCCGGTGCTTGCAACCGCTGTTGGTACCGGCACCGCCGCTTGCACCTATTGCCGGTGCCAAGTGCTGGCCCTGATCGTTCAGTACCATCAGCGGGTGTGAGCAGTGGCTGCTGGCCCCAATCGCACCTCAGGGCTTCTCCATCTCCCCCTGCTCCCAAGGGGAGATTGGGGCCGGCAGCTGCCTCTCACATCCGCTGCCGACGACAGCCTCACTCACACCCATTGCTGGCGCTGGCCCCAATTGCTCCACAGCAGCGCGAGTGGGGCTGCTGGCAGACAGGGGATGGGGGGGGGGGCTGTGATGGGAGGGGCTGGGCAGGGGCACAGAGGATGGGCCGAGACCCGCCCCTTTGCCTACTGCAGTCTTGTGGCCCACAGTTCCTTTCAAGGTGCATGAATTCGTGCACTGGGCCCCTAGTAAGAAAATAATAACAAGGACTATGATCAAGGGAAACTAGAGTAAACCCCAAAGGAAGATATAAAATACTCTGGAGGTTCAAAGGAAGGAAGGGTCTGTTTCTCAAACATATCAGACTCGGCTTCACCTCATGGCTTTTGCACATACTGTTCCCTGTGCCTGGAATGATCGTCTTCCCACTCTGCATGCACAACCCTCCCTCTTCCTTCAGTTCTTAGCCTATGTTTTTATCTCCTTGTAGAGGCCTTCCCTGGCCACCCAACAGAGAGGACACTCCCCACTACAATTCTCTGTCTCAGCTCCTTATTTGTTGTTGTTTTTCTTCACAGCACTCATCTCAATTTATGATTTTGTACTTATTTGTTAAATTACTTGATTTTTATCTGTCCCCCCATGTAAAATATAAACTCCATGAAGGCACGACTATGTCTATTTGTCTTGCCTGCCATTTAATCTTTGATGCCTTGAACAATGCCTGGCATGTAGCAGGCTTTCAATACATATTTGTTGAATGAGCCAATGAACAAGCTAATATTACATTTGATTGGTAGAATCAGGGAAGGTTTCATAAGAGGAAGGAAGGAATTCTTAAAAAATGGATAAGGTATAGGTAAGGGTAGGGAGAAAAGAGATATTCCAAGCAGAAGGAAAAGCATAAGCAAATGTTTTGGAGTCCAAGAAAAGCAAAGCATTTTCTGAGAGCAACAAATACTGTATAACTTTAAACATTAGATGCACACTTCACCCCCCTTTAACATTTCCAAGTTGGTATAATTGGTATGTGTCTTATAATCACTATCTGAACGTGCTATGGTTGTAGCCTTTTTTCTCTCTAAAATGTTATTTAATTGACGGTGTGTCTTATAATCATCAGGTGCATTTTAGAAATGGGAAAATAAAAGTAAATCAGTTTTGCCGGAGAATAAAGTATGTGTAGGGAAGCTGAGAAAGTTCTGTTGTAGAAGTTCTGCCGTGGGCATATGACAAGGCCAGCGTGGTGAGTTTATAGTATACTTAATTTATCGGCAATGGGAAGGAGTGCCTACTGAAACTGTACTACTATACTGTCTCCCAAATTAGTTGTAAATCTTTCCATAAAAATATTTTTTTTTTCCCTTGGCCTTTTACATTTTAGCATTTAACCTCAAGACAAAAACTTCTCTGTACAAGGCCCAGGAAAATAAAAATCCTCCCCCACTGGACTGGGAGCTGTTTGAGGGGGTGTAGATGGTGTTCCTAGCGACCACGTTACTACCCGGTATGGAGTAGAGCCTCTATCAATAGTTACGGAATTTTAAATTAATAAATAATTATTGAAGGAATGACAAGTGGCATTTTAACATTCTTTTTTTTAATATTTTTTTTTTATTGATTTCAGAGAGGAAGGGAGAGGGAGAGAGATAGAAACATCAATGATGAGAGAGAGTCATTGATCAGCTGCCTCCTGCATGCTCCCCCACCCCCTTCCCAATTGGGGATTGAGCCCTCAACCATGGCATGTGCCCTTGACCGGAATCGAACCCAGGACCCTTCAGTCTGCAGGCCGATGCTCTATCTACTGAGCTAAACCAGCTAGGGCGCATTTTAACATTCCTTCTAGGAAAAACATTTTATTAAGTGGGTAATGAACATGGAGACAATGGTAGGAATCTTTGAAGCCAAATGGAGTTAAGGCAGGAAAACCTTTGGAGGAGGGAAGTGTTTAGCCACTGCTTGGAAGCAGGGGAGAGATACAGGTTGGCAGAGAGGAGGTATAAGGAGTCTACTTGGGAAACAGGACATTTAAGTGCTGTGAAGCTTTAGGAAGAGAGTAGTGAAATATGTGTGGGAGCCAGAAAGTGCACCAGGGAGAAGGAAATGTACCAAGTGAGGGCAAGGAGAGGAGGGAAAGGCGAGTTGTGGAACAAGAGAGGGCCTGAGTCTGTCATGACTGACTTTTAAGTCAGTCAGTCATGAGGCAGAAAATATGTGTGGATATTGAAGTCATCCAGAATGTAGGCAGGGCATCGCTTGCATTTGTCATGGGCAGTCTCCCTGACCCTGAAACACAGGGGATATTTCAGCCCTCCTTATACCTGACCTTTTAGTTGCATCTGGCTCTGTTTGCCTCTCTTTGTTTAAAAAAAAATGTGGTAAAACGCACAGCACACAGAATTTACCATGTCAATCACCTTTACAGCTTAGTGGCATCAAGCATATATTGTTGTGCTACCATCACCACCATCCTTTTTATCTTGCAAAAGTACCTCAAGACTGATCCATATAGTGAACTTTACTAAACACCACTTGACTTTCTGTGTCTGTGACTTCAACTACCTAGGCACTTCGTAAAAGTGGAATCATAAGTGTTTGTCCTTTGGACACAGGCTTATTTCACTTAGCATAATGTCCTGAATGTTCATCCATGCTATGTATGGGTTAGAATTTCCTTCCTTTTTAAGGCTGAATAATATTTCATTGTATGTATACTAGAGGCCCAGTGCAATAAATTTGTGCATGGGGGCAGGGGTCCCTCAGCCTGGCCTGCACCCTCTTGCAATCTGGGACCCCTTGGGGGATGTCCGACTGCCGGTTTGGGCCTATCCCTGGGATTGGGCCTAAACCGGCAGTCGGACATCCCTCTTGAAATCTGGGACCACTGGCTCCTAACTGCTCACCTGCCTGCCTGCCTGATCACCCTTAACCACTCTGCCTGCCTACCTCATTTCCCCTAACCACTTACCTGCCTGCCTCATTGCCCCTAACCACTCGCCTGCTTGCCTCATCACCCCTAACCACTCGCCTGCCTGCCTGATAACCCTAACCACTCTGCCTGCCTCCCTGATTGCTCCTAACCACCACTACGGCTACCTCGACCCCCACTGCCATGGCTTAGTTGGGAAGGTCGTCTGGAAGGATGTCCGGAATGACATCCAGAAGGTCATTGGGCTGTCCGGTCTAATTAGCATATTATGCTTTTATTATTATAGATATCACATTTTGTTTATAATCTCTTTTTACTTGGTTTCCTCCCTGACATCTATTTCTCTGCTTCCTTCCAGGCTCACTCTCTTCCACTTGACCATTTGATGTTGAAGTTCCCTAAAACTTTGCCTTAGGCATCCCTCTCCTCTTACTCACTACTCTTTTCTTAAACAAGCCTACCCAAGACCATGGCTTCCCTTGCTGTTTGTTTGCCAGTGTTTTCGTGTGTACAGATTCAGGGGGTAGGGGTGCACATGAGCAGTGAGGAAGGAAGAAGGGCATTTGTCTCACCAATCAGATCAGTAGAATCAACACTGGTGAACAAAGAGGCAACAGATGTCTCAGCCAAATTGTTCTCACATCTGGATCAGGAGTTTAAGTATGATTTGAAAAGCGTGAAACCAAATAATGCTTGAGGAAATTGGCTTGTGCTGTGATTTCATAGAAAAGAATGGAGCAAGAATAGACTTGGAGATGGTTGTGGTGGCAGTTCAGCCACAAGGTGACTGCCATACAGGCTGTCTTTGATGATAGCATTGGATTTGAAAGAAAAATATGTTTATTAGAAAAAAAGTACACAAATTGGTGGTTGAAAATGAAGGAAGTGATACATGGTGAAGTTAATGATTTCTCTAATAAGGTTTTTGCCTATAGATGCAACATGAAATCTCCTTTCTGATCATGCTTGAAGTAAACAAACAAACAACAAAAAACCTCTCTCTAAAGATTAAACAAAAAGACCCAATTAGACCATTGAGATGTTTTCCTACCAAGTCCTCCTATCTTTTTTGTTTTACTTCATCCTCTAGGGCTGAAATCTATGCAAAATTCAGAAAAGGATGAAGAAGACAGGCTGACAATGGTATTCCCAATAGTCTATGCTTTCCTCCATTGTTTTCCTTTAATATTGATATTTTTTGGTTAACAACCTCACCTTTACTTTGCTTTTCCTGCCCTTCAAAAACAACCTTGTAATATCTCTTTATACTTATCATTGACAGACTTCCTGAGCATATATGTGTTTTCTTTTGGATCGAGCCTTAAAAATAATCAGTGCTATAAGTCACATAAGAAAAACCAACCAACCAACTTTGAACATTGATAATGGTTGAATTACTTGGATAATACAAAATCCTTACCCTGTAAACATCATGCAACAAATATAGACTAATCAATGTAGTTAGATTTTTTGTTTTTCACCATATCCCTTCTTCTGGTGACAGCACTCCAAATTTGTTTGGGGGCACTATTGAAGATAGGCTAGTGACACCATTAACCAAGGTACTTTTCCAGCCAAATCAAGAGGTTAGTATGACCCAAGCTAAGCCAATCAGATGCTTGCTCTCAGGAAGTTGAGTGGAGGAATGAAAAGACTGAAAAAGATCACTTTCTCTTTGCTATCTGGATCCCCAAGCTTGCCCAGGTCCTTCTCTTTTCTGAGCCTGGTTATTGAGCTGGGCTTTCCATCCTATGAGCTAATACACAGAATGGAAATTTCCTTTTTGGACTACCTTAGCTAGTTTCCTTTACTTCCAATTAGCATTTTTTATTCAACGCTTACAAGTGCCAGGCACTATTGTAAAGGCATTGTGTGGATGACAGTCATTTGATCTTCATAACAACCCTACAATTATTATTCCCCTTTGACAGATGAAGCTGAGCCTTAGAAATTTTAAAGTAGCTTGTCAAGGTTTACACAGCTAGCAAGAAATGGAACTGAAATTCAAATGTGGGTAATATGACTCCTGGTCTATGGCATCCAATCTCTGAGAAAGAATTTTTTTTAGAAAACTCATTAAGTGGGCTTTTTGGTATTGAAGTGGTGGGTCCGACCCTGGAGGGTAGCTGGGAGACGTTGAGACACAGGCAACCTATTTGTTTTCCATAGAAAAGCAATAGAATTTGTTGTTCTTTGACATTCAGAGAGAGTAGATTTGGAGAACCTGGGACTCAAAGAAGGCTGCAGATGTGAGAAGAGTGAATGCAATAGCAGCAGACTGGGATCTTAGAAGAGAGAAGCGAAGTGTCTATTAGAATACAAATGACAGAAACCTGTACATGAAATGGATATAAGCAATGACACTCTTATTCCAAGAAGTCCAGAGGCAGGAATGTTCAAGATTAAATATTTTGATGGGCTGACAATAAAGACCAGGTTTTTTCCCTTTTTGCATCCTTTGCTGTATTGTCTTTGTCCTCCGGGTAATCCCCTCTCTCATGGTTATGAGATGCCACAGCAATTCTATGTATTACCTTTGGACAGGACAGTGATCAGGGACGAGACTACCTCTTTCTGTGTATCTCTTTTGGGAGGAGGGAACTTTTCCTAAAAAAGCAGCCCAGATTTCCTTTTATATCTTACTGGCCAAAATGCATCACATGCCTGTGTCCAAGCCAAAAACTGCCAACCATAATTGCTAAGAAGAATCAAGGGGGAAGGGGGCCGCTTAGAGAGGGTGAATTCCTGAACAAAATTAAAGTTCTACTAGTATAAGGAATGACAAATGAAGTAAACATTGCATAGCTGACCAATAAAATCTACTATATACAAGAAGAGATTTTTAGAAAATGAATTTTAGAAACAGTAATGACTATGGCAGACTGTAGAGCAGAAAGACTTGGACTTGAATAATGGTTCCCTAACTTACCAGCCGTATTATAGTAAGTGTAAGGACTCTCTGAATATTAAATGAAATAATGCATGTAAAATGCTTGACACTCTCTGTGACATATTAAGTGCTCAATAATTGATAATTATTTTGATTAGCATATAGCATTTTAATCACTGTCTGTCCTAGGCTCAATCACTCTCTATTATTCCCCAATGTTTAGTAAAATTTCACAATATGGAACAGCCTTTGTGTTAGTGATGCTTTAAGGAATGGAGTATAAAAACGTATGTTTCTTCTTATGAAAAAGGAATGTTAAGAGAGGACTGCAGATACAGGAGGCAAGATCATAAGAGAGGATCAAAAACTGAGCTGTGGGTAGAGGTTTGGAGCAAAAGGTGAGAGATGCAGTAAATTCAAGTGTTCTTCTCGGGAGAGCAGAGCTAGTGCAGTAGGAGTTTGATTTATTCCATCTAATATTGAAAGGAAGGCTGAGGTCTTGGAAACATCTGGGTCACATGCACATTTAAAAAGACTAACAGTACAAGGCAAAGATGAATACTGAGTAATGCTATAGGAACCCAAAAGAAAGAGAAACCACCATGGATTACAGTGGTCAGAAAAGGCCTTACGTGACATGTGAAACTCAGGTCTACCTTTGATGAATGTTTAAGAGTAAGTTAAGGGAAGGTGAGAGAGCATTCTAGATAGAGAGAACGATAGTAAAGTCATAGAATCAAGAACATGCAAAAGATACAGAAATACCAACGGGGTTTATTGCAATGGTCATAGTATGAAATGATAATGCTATGAACCAAGAAGCTGGATACTGAGGAACTAAGTAAGGCTACTGAGGAAATATAGTTCTGCTTTTGCAATTTAACAAATCTGATTGTGAAATTATAAAGATGAAACTAGGTAAAATGGTTATTTAAAAATAATTCTAACAAATAGAATCTCAAATTTAAAATATCATAGTTACTAAATTTGTCAATGTACTAAAATCTATAGCACCAATGACCATTTTCTGATAACTCTTTTTTAAAAAAAATGTTTTTATTGATTTTTAGAGAGAGAGAAAGGGAGAGGAAGAGAAGGAGAGAAACATCAATGAGAGAGAAACATCTACACCAATCAGCTGCCTCCTGCATGCCCCCTACTAAGGATCGAGCCCACAACCCGGGCATGTGCCCTGAGCAGGAATCAAACCAGTGACCTCTTGGTTCATGGGTTGAAGCTCAACCACTGAGCAACACTGGCCAGGCTGATGATGACTGTTTTTAATGGTATTCATTACCACCATAAAGTCATAAGACTATAGAAACAATAGTTAAATAGCATAAAAAAGGCTAAAGAAGTAAAGTTTTAAAATGAGGCCCCATAGAAGGTGTCAAAATGTGAAAGTAGCATGATGGGTAGTTAATTTGGCTACACGTCCAGGATGGGTGGGTGGAAAGACCAGAGAATCAAAAAATGTGTAAGATTCCAAGCATAAGGTAGCAAGGATCTGGGCTAAGTGTTCTATCTGGAAGAATAGAGGAAGGAGTGGGTTTCAGAGAGGCCTAGCTCCGCTCTGATTCTTTATGCTGTCAGTCCCACTCCTGTTTAACACAGTCAGAAGCACATTAAGGGCAGCCTCCAAGAATTCCTGGGACACACTCCCAATCCTGATTACTTCCCCAACCTGTTTCCCACACCACATTCTGACATGCTTTTGGCCCCCTTCCCCACTTACTGCTCCTCTGGTAACGAACTGGTGGTTTCTACCACTTATAGGAGGTTTTTGTTTTCAACTACAAAAAACAGACAAGCCAAGACCATGCAGATATCTGTTGCTTACTTAACAAGAAGCCTGTCTCAAGGCTGGTTTGGTAATTCAGCAATGTTATCAGGAAGGCAGATTCCACCCTGCCTCCGCAGTGACTCAGCAACCTCTCCTCTTGTGATGTCAAATGGCTGCAACCTTTCTAGGAACTATCCCTCCCACAAAAGCATTTGCTGGAAGCCAAGAGAGGAAAGGCAAAGGGTTTTCTCCTCAGTTTATTTTATCAGGCAAAAAAGTCTTTCCTACAAGCTCTCAAATGACCTCTTACATTGCACTGTTCAAGTCAAGCTCCTCTACCCACTCCTAGACCAATTACTGGCAAAGAAAAATGGGCTCATATAATTGGCTTAAACCAGTCATCATTTATCCTGTATGTTGGGCATTCTTTTTTTCTGAACAAAGTTGAGGCTTGTTAGCAGGCAAGAAGGGAGATGGCACTTGGGCAGGCAACTCAAGGTGTCAGCCATGGACTCAGAGTACAGAACCTCCTCTGCTGCCTATCCCAGTTTGCCCCATGTAATCACTTCTCAACTAATTCTTGGAACCTTAACCTCAGTGCATCCATTCCCTATTTTCCCTTCTACTCCAATGGGAAGTTCTTGACCTGATTTGTCCTGACTCCTTAAGGAAGCAAGATGTAGACATGGCCTAGCCTAGATTCTCAGGACAAGGCAGGATGATGCTTTAGTTTACTAGTGAGGTCGTTTGAACCTCTGTTACTCCTTTTACCTTATTTGTAAAAAATTGGGGACTGAGCTCTTTTGTTTTTAGGCCCTGGAGTCAGCAGCATGTTGGATTTTAAGGAGATGGATAATATAAACATCAAGGATTAGAGGAGAACAGTTGAGGAGGAGCTGAAAGAAGAATAGCAGGTGCCAAAGTGTCTGCACATGACAGAGCTTTTGTAAGTTTCTCTCTTATTATCATTTCTTTTCTGTGGTTCATTTCACATTAAAATTTCGCTCAGTGTTTTGGCATGCACAAACTTTGGCAATGTCTCTTTGAAAAAATAATTATCATGTATTTTTTTTCTTGTTAAAGTCAAGCAGATTTTAAAAATGGTTACAGCTCTAGTATTCACTAGGAAAATCTATTGGGTGCTTAGGAAATGGGTATCATTAGAGTTCTGAAATGTAGCTAATTTCACACCATGGACTTCTCTTTGCATCTACCTTTTATTGTCCTTTATTCTAGCAATTCTAATAACCATAGATGTAAAAGGGGGGAATACATTTCCTTATTTTTTTTTAAGATAAGTTTTTGCTTTATTCCACCCCTGGTGCTATACTGCCTTGACCTTACAAATATACCCATTAACCTTCATGCCCTGGAATTTATTTTTTATTTGAGAGGAAGAAGAAGCCTTATAACTAGTAGGAGCCAACTCTCTCTGACCTAGTGGGTTTTCCTATCTTAGGGAAAATACACTAAAATGGGTTGTTTATACATCATCCCAAGCTATGTTTATGCTAGAGCTTTTCATTTACGCCAAATAAAATTTATGAAAAAATTTGAGCTCAGTTGAAAAGAACCCTAAGGAAGAAAAGCTTTTAATTAAAGGGTGACCTCATCTCTCATTCTGCCCGTATTTCATACCCCTCACTTGTGTGCACGCTCACACACATGCACCCACAGTCACACGTGTGTGCCTTTCCTGTCCTCTGGCCACCCTGGATCAGTCTTGGGCACTAACATCAGCCAAGTGTGTCTTCCTCTTTGGGCATTAAAATCAGGACAGCTGAATATTCTTTAGCGTGACCAACTCCCTTCTCCCTACCATCTTGACTTATTGCTGGACTGTGAACTCACTGAGTGTGGGGACCAGACTCTGCAACTTGGAGAGGATATAAGTTGCAATATCTCAAGCAGTGATAGTGAGACTTGTGCTAAAGTCCTCAATTTAATTTGCTTTGAGTCATGGGGCACAGGGTTTTAAAAATAGAGGCTCCAAAAATTGTTCCCTTGCTAAAGGTTTCTTTAAAAACAACAGTTCACAGCAAAGGAAAAACAAATGGCCCTCAAACATCTGAAATTATATTTCATCTCATTCATAATTAGAGGAGTACAATTCAAATATATGCTGAGATACCATTTTTCACTAACCAAAAACATAAAAAACAAAATCTGTGTTAACACACTATGTTGTTGTGGATATGGGTTAACAGATGCTCTTAGGCAGATGCACATGCTCTTTGACCTACAAATATCATTTCTATAAACATGCAGGTATGTGCAGAAAACATCTTACATATAATGTTATGTATTTCTGTATTATTTATAATAGAATCAGAGTGAAATAACCTAAAGTTTCATGGTTATTAAAGACAATGAGTAAGTAAATCATGGGACATCCACATGTTGGAATACTATGCAGCCAAAAATATTGTGGAAATGTTTAATGTACCAATTGAAACAATTTCCAATATACCAGTATATTATTGGCAGGGAGACAGCATGTCTAAGACATGAAGTACCAGGGGCATGTGTGTGAGAGGGAGGTTTTTACTGTTTACTCTTTTGCGCCTTTACTTTTTTGGACTATGTGGATATATTACCTGCTAAAGAAAACATGATACAAAAAGAGCATTTGTTACTATAGAGCACTATGTCTTTCCCCTACCATTAAGCACAGGGTTTGGCATTTGACAGATGTTCAGATTCTCTAGAAAATAGAACCTGAAGTTAAAGCTTACATATCCATCACTTTAGAGAGGGGGGTAGTCTCAGGAAGTGAGAGTGAAGAGAAAAGGGGAGTGAGTCGCAGGAAGGAGAGGGAACATGGGCAGCGTGTTATTAAGTGGGCCACAGCTTCAAAACAAAACACGGCTGATTGTCTGGTGTCCAGAGAGGCCAGAAGAAACCAGAACAGTCCCTGGATAGGATGAAAGACAATTTATTTGTTGGGTTCTCCCTGTCTCTCACTGGTTAAAGTCTATCCCATGGGGGCAATAATTCCATTTACCCTTCCATGATTTCCACCTAGTCCAGGCAGCCTCTGGTGAAGGCAGAGCCTCCAGGGTCCAACTCAGCCAATGTGCACACAGCACTCCCCCCTGGTCAGGTGACACTGGACACAGGGACTCCTCTTTCTATTTCTATGGTGGAAGCATGCCAAGTCGCTGAGGTTTGGGAGGGGGACCAGATATTGTTGAGTGGTGTGGTGCATAAATGGGTTCAATACAGAAGAGTTTGGGTTTTTTAAAATAGATTTTATTTTTTAGGGCAGTTTTAGGTTCACAGCAAAACTGAGCAGAAGGTACAGAGATTTCCCACATAGACCTGCCTCTACTCACAATCTCCCCCACCATCAACACCTTGCACCAGTGTGATACATTTGTCATAATCAGTGAACCTACATCATTATCACCCACACTTAGGAAAGTTTTTATTTGCTTTTGTTTGTTTATAGGTTGGTTGATGAGTTAAAATATTTCCTACTAAACTATAAATCTGAGAATTTGTAAGAGCCTAAGCTATTTAAATCTCCAAACCCACAATATTTTATTGTAGTGCTAGATGATTCCAGTCCATTTAAGGTTATATGTGGTTGTATCTGTTTCTGTTTAATACAATGTACTTTCAATAAACTAACCTAAAATATGTATTGCTGAATTGTAGACACTATTCTGGATGGGGTGCAAGCAGATAAAGGAGTAAAACATCACCTTTCTCCCAAAATTACTATAAAGCACACAAACTTAAACTGGAATGCAAGAATTAAGAAACAGTACTGGCCTGGCTGGCATGGCTCAGTAGTTGAGCATCAACTTATGAACCAGGAGGTCACAGTTAGATTCCTAGTCAGAGCACATGCCCTGGCTTGCAGACTTGATCCTCGGTGGGGGCATGCAGGAGGCAGCTGATCAATGGTTTTCTCTCATCATTGATGTTTCTATCTCTCTCTCCCTTCCTTTCTGAAATCAAAACAAATATATTTAAAAAAATAAGAAACAGTACTGTACAACAAAATGACACAAAATGTGCCCATCACAGAAATAATTAATGGCCAACTGAGAAGTAAATACTGCAAGGTTTGTGCAATTTTTTTGTACCTGGAGCCATTATCAAAGACTAGATGGAGAAATAGCAACTTGAACTGGACTTAAGTTTTGGATAAGACTTGGAGAGGAGAATAGAAACTGTGAGGTCATTTTGGATGACAACCTGACCCAAGCCCCAAGTTCTGAATCTTGGGACACCTTGTGTTGACTGTTTTTGATTTTGTTTTTAATAAGTGGGGTGGTTTGAGACAAGTTCTGGAAAGGTAGGTAGGGACTATGTTGTGCAAGACTTTCAAATTATTTGCAAATAAACTAGAATTTTATTCTGTAACTAAGAGGTAATCATTGGAATTTTTGAGTAGAGCAGTTACATGCCCTACTGGGAAATAGTGAAATAACTTTAACCCACGTCTACTCCCAACTAAATCAGAAGACCTTCCTCCTACCCTGCATGGGAATGTCTGTAGGGAGAAGTTGAATGTATTCCAAAGGAGCTAATTTCCCTGAATACAGATCTTGTGTATTTCTGAGGCTTGGTAGATCATCAGGAAGCTGTTTGTAAAGGAAATATTTTAGTTGTTGGTTCTCTATATCATATAGTTTAAAGGTCTGTTAAGGGGCAGTCTTCAGAGTCTGAATCTAGATTAGGTCGGTAGAAAACTATGAATCACTAGCCACTGAATGGAGGGTAGCAGCAGTTATCAGCAGCATCTAAGAATCTAAGGCCAGCGGCTATAACATCACATCCTCTCCTTTCTGCTATCAGTTGGATGCAACAGGAAACTGACGAAGGTGCTCGGCTGTTTCCTTTCTGCTCAGACCTGGCTAGTTTCCTCTGCAGCCTGCTCTCCGCGTATTGTAAAGGAAAATCACGAAATACCAGTCAATTTCCTTCGTTGGATCAAGTCTAGCACAAGGAAGGAAAAGCAAATTTCTAAGATTAGTCAGTTTCCCTTCGCAGCTATGAACTTGGTTCAGCGCTTCCGGCTGACCCTTCTCCTTCACATGTCTCTGTGACAGCTCAGCTTTACCTCACAGGCAAGGTAAGGGCTTGTGGCAAAGTGTGCAAAGCATATTATGTAATTCTTACGGGATATCTTAGGTTCACTCATGGGAAAGCTGCCCATCTAGGATAGCTTATTTGGTAAGCTTTTCATTCTTCTTTGACTTCTATCAAACTAATTCAAGGGGGTTAAGCAAAATATAGATAATTCTAATGGATATAACCAGCAGCCAAGTTCTTTTGCTCTTTTTTTTTCCCCCAGGATAATTAAGGAGCTGTTTCCATGAAGAACATTTGAGTGGTGTTAGTTTACTGAAAGAGACAGGGTTGAACTGCTCTGAAGAGCAAGGCGTTATGTCTGGTGTCCCCTAGGTAACCTGGATTTTGCTGGGTATGAGAGGGAGACGCTCTGGACTGCTGAAAAAAAAATGTAGCTAAGAGTCTGGCATCTGAGGAATGTGACTGGCTTACTTTGTAGAAGTAATTCAACTTGAACATGGGAATTGCCATTTAAAATATCTTCTCAGCAAACAATGTAGAGGAACAATGCTGTTGTGGAGTTCACGTTGAATGAGAGCATATTAATTTAGCAGGTGGAAGATTCTTCCTCATCACATTCTTTCTTTTAATTTCCCTTTGAAATGTTTTATTTCTTTGTGTACACTTATTATTAAAATAATATTCTCCCACATGTCCCTTTCATACATTTGTATGATTTTTCATATTTATACTGTAGAAATTCCTCTGCATAAATTGTGATTACTGAAATTGATAATGTAATAAAAATGAGAACACAAATTTAAGGAGCTTTGAAATAGGAACAGTTGATAAACAGACTGTAAGAATAAATAAGGTAGGAGTTCAAGGTTTTACTTGAATAGCGTTTGGAGCCGTCGCTGTAATAGGCATTTGACAAGTAACAGATTTGCGGGGGCTGTGGCATTCTGGTTTTTTTCTAGGGACTAATTATCTATGACTTTACAGATTTGCTAAAATAATGTGAAGCTCTTAAAAAAAAGTTGGTGGATCAACCAGTAGTAACATTATTAAACTAAAAAACAAATCAACAAGCTTGTACACAAATAAGGGGCCTAATATTTTTTTTCAGGGACTCCGTAGACTTTTTCTTAATACTTACAAGAACAACATACCTTTTCTTTTTAAAGATAAATCATATCTCTGATGGGGTGAGTATTCCCAGATGTTTTTGCATAATTAGCCTGAATCAGTAAAATGGTTTCTGTTCCCATCATTCATAAACTGAGCTCTAGATGAACTTGCATCTTATTGGTTACATTGCATAATAAAGTTATGTCTGATTGGTTAATTCTTGGTACCAGAAATCCTTTATATAAGTATAGGCACCTGATTTTTTAAAAAATCACTTTGGAGCAAAAAGGGTAGGTAATTATTATTATTATTATTGTTATTATTATTGGTAAATAAAACAAAATTATAGCTATTTTTTGTTAGATTGGCAAAAAATGTATGTTTTGGTGTGCCGCAGAATTTAGCAATTAGTTTGTGTATGCCATGAGATGAAAAAGGTTGAAAACTGCTGACTCAGGGAGCTGTTGGGCAACTTGCTACTAGAGCTTGGTATTCCTCTTGATAGGGATGTTGGGGGTTGAGAATAGAATGGGCTGGAAACTGGATAAGGAGAATCCCCTGGCTCTATTATAGCAGCCTCTCCTCCCATTTTCAAAGCACCCCCCCCCCCCGCACCCCCACCCCTACTTCCTCCTAGATGAGCTGTGGGCTTGAAAGAAGTAGAAATCAGAGCTCTGTCATGTTCAGTGAGTTGAACAGCCGTCTTCCTAAATAGAAGCAGAATGCTGCTGACACCCACCCAGCCATCTCCTTATATCCCCTGCCTTTTCTCTTCCCTCCATCCCAAAACAGAAAAAGGCAGTGGGTGAATGCGTCTGCTTGTGCTGGATAAAATTATGAATGGGGCCAAATATTTCTTTCTTTATTCCTCATTATTTTCTGCGCCTTGGTATTGTTCTCCCCAACTGTTGACAGAGAGATGATCTGGGAGTTAAAAGGCTCATGATTTAGTCTTAGAACAGTTAAAATCTACCTATTTGGTTATGAACAAATAGAGGAATCTCTCTGGGCTAAGCTTCCTCTTTTGTAAGGGGTGCATTTTGGTGGATGCAACAAAGGAGATGATGATAGTAATCTTTAAGATTTCCTCAAACACAAACACCCCATTTCAGGTTGAGATACCAAATCCACAGGGCATACAGCACCTTTGTGTTATCATTTTGCTGTCTAGGTCCCTTTGTTACAGTTTTTCCTCCTAAGGGTACTTGATCCTTAAAAGACCTTTACATTGCTCTGGCCCATGTAGTTCAGTTGGTTGGATGCTGTCTGTGCACCCAAAGGTTGCTGACTCAATTCCTGCTCCCACATGCTCAGGCCCTGCAGATCTGTTTCTTTCTCTCCCTCTCCCTTCCTCTCTCAATAATTAAAAAAAAAAAGACTTACATTATTTATTAAAACTATAGGTATCTCATTTTTTTTTTGAAATCTAGTTTTAATAGGTTATTATTAAATTGTAGTTTAATTTGTTAAGTTAACCTATGGTAATGTTTCCCTCAGAGGAGACAAACTTTACTGATATTCAGGGGGACATTATTTAACCCAAAAGTGACATAAATGGTAGCAACATTGTACAATGTGGAGATGTTTGGGGACAGGTAAATCTTTTGATGCTTCTGCACAAGGTAATCACCATTTTAACTGAACAATGTAATCAGCTATTTTACCTGCACATGTGACTAGCCCATGAAAGTAAATACTGTTAGTGATGGTAAATGGTCTAATATAGACTTTGGCTGCAGACAGTCATTTAAATAGAGTTCAGGTTCAACCCCTTTCTACCTATGTAACCCCTACCTACTGCTAATTCTCAGTTTTTAAATTTATAATATAGGGCCGTTGTGGAAATTTTAAATAAGCAATTATATATAACATGATAAGTATTCAACAAATGCTGGATATTATTCTCACCATTCTTGGAAACTTGAAAATGGCTAACTAGTTGATTTTCCCATTCACCTCAGGCTCATATTTTCTCCACATATAAAAAATAATGCAACCAGTTCTTGCTTCACTCACACTGAAGGGTCAATATTCCTAACCCTAACTCCGTATACAATGAAGGAAAAGTTGGTGAATATAAATAAATTGTGGTTAATCCACAGTGGCCAACTAGCAGAGGCCACTTCTGCTGCTACAGTTCTATTGTTTCCACAAAGTCATGCCCCAGAAACAACTTGTCTCACCTCTCATCATTGAGGAGTGACTCAGATACTGAAGAGCTGGAAGAGAGGCTGCCTTCTCTTGCACACCCCATCCTGGGGATCAAGCCTGCAACTTGGGCATGTGTCCTGACCGGGAATCGGACCAACGACCTTTTGGTGCATGGGACGATGTTCAACCAACTAAACCACACCACCCAGGGTTCAGTGGCAGTGATTTATAAGAGAAGTGTGGACAGATCAGTTTTGAAAGCTCCTGACAGAACAAACTTAGAGGTTCTTAATTGGTTTGGCTTTGACTATAATGGCTGATAAGATAACAAAAAATGTAGCTGGTTATCCCATGTAGAATCAGAAAAGTTTCTGCTTTAAGAAAACCAGAAGTTTCCTTAAAAGTTTCCTTAACTTTGAAGTTGTTGTGAATCATTTTCCTATAAGTTCTGTGCTTTTTATGTAAATATGTAAAAACCCATAAGCAATATATTTTACATTTATGCCTTTAAATAAGCAGTATTATTTTGTACATATTATTCTGTGATATTATGTTTCTGAGATTTATCCATGTTGATAGAGATCTCTGTTTGTTTCTTTATTGCTGTACTGGAGTCCATTCAATGAATGCACTATTTTGATTGTTAGGATTAATTGTGGCTAAAGACAATCAACAGAAAACAAACTAACGGGGTCTCGAGCAAGGAAAGAAATTTTTCTCTCTGTTGTGTATAGGTCCAAAGGTAGTTTTCCAGGGATAGTATGGAGTGCCATGAGTTCGGAGACATGTGCTCTATCTTGTTACTTCTCTATGCATGCACCTTTGTATAATGTCACCTCAGAGTTCAAAGTGGCTGCTTGAGCTGCAGTGGCCAGATCTGTGTTCCTCCAGTAGAAGGAAGAAAGTGAAGATGTTTCATTCCTCAGCAGTGCTTACATCCCATTGACTAACGCTTAATTACACCATCACAGCTCTAAAGGAGAATAGAAGAAAGAATCTTTATTCTAAGTGACCACATGCCTAAAATTTGGTTGTTCAATTACTGATGAGTAAGGGGAAGGGGAATTTTGAGGACCAAGTACAAGTCTCTGCCACAGTGTACATTTAGGTGATTTCCAAATTTGTGCTATTACAGACAGTCCTATAATATGTCTTCTCGTGCTCATGTGAGAGAGTTTCTCTAGGGGAATCTGTTGTTGGTGATTCATGTTTTCAACTTTACCAATTGTTCTCCAAAATGATTGTGCCTTGTTTGCTCCAGCTCTAAATAAGTTTGTTTTCTCACATACTCCTAATATTTGGTATTAGGTTTCTTTTAAAAAAATGTTTTTACAATTTGATGGGATCATAGGGTGATGACTTAGCAAAGGCAGCTTGGGTAGAGTGGTGGAAACAGAAGCCAGAATGCCTGGGTTGAGACAGAGTGGGAACAGGTCAAATCAAGCTGGTGGGTGTAAACTATTCTTCCACTCAGCTCAGCTGCAGAAGGAATTGAGGTAAAGCCTTAGATATCATTGGTGGGACATTTGTGTTACAATCGGAAAGTCTGGGACTGTTGGGAATAAAGCAGTAGAGAATATACCCAGGAATGAGGGGGATAGCAATGAAAGGGATTTCCATGGGCTTTAATTTCAGAGGTGGGGCATTTCCAAGTGATGACTGAAGTGGGCAAGGTGTGAGAGTTGATAGCTGCTGTTTTCTATTCCAGAGCCCAAGATGCTTTGAAGCTTCAAGGGAGCCAAATAAATTATTCATTCGACAAATATTTTCAAGCACCTCCTAGGTGTTAGACATTGTTCCAGAAACTTGAGTTTCATGTTGACAAAAACAGGCAAAATTTTCCCTAAAAGGGGCTGGCAGACAAGTATATAAACAAATGAGATAATTTGTGATAACAAAAAGAGCAACTAAGAAAATAAAACAGGAAGAGATGGTGTTTTCGTAGGATTAATAGGAATGTAGGTGGATATTACTCTAGTGCCCCTGGAGAGGAGGAACTGGAGGGACCAGGGTCAACAGGAAAATGGTTGGCCAAGTGATTGGGAGCGGGGTGGAGTGAGGGTTTTGCTGATTCTGAGGAAGTGCATCTGCTGAGGGAATTATGGATATCCTGGAAGCTGCAGATAATGTTGGCAGATTTTCTAGCTCTGTTGCTTTCTTAACTGGAGACGGTCAAGGACAGAAGATAGAGCTATTCATAAATAAGAATTATTTCGTTTTATCTTGGATTTATGGCTTATGAACAACAGACATTTTAGAAGGTAGTTTTTACAATACTTCTAAACAGAGATTATTGAGTACCAGTAACTATTTCTTCTCTATAACAAATGATAAAAATTTATCAGCTTATTTTTACTTTTTCCCCTTTCCTTCCAGAAGATCTTATGGTCCTGGACAAGAAGGGCATTATTATTTAGTTTAGAATGGGAAATATTCATTTTTTGATAAATTATGAAACATCTCTTAATTCTGTCCCTTTTTCAGTGGTTCTCAACCTTCCTAATGCTGCGACCCTTTAATACAGTTCCTCATGTTGTGGTGACCCCCAATTTCATTGTTACAAATTGAACATAATTAAAGCATAGTGATTAATCACAAAAAATATGTTATTATATATGTGTTTTCCGATGGTCTTAGGCGACCCCTATGAAAGGATTGTTTGACCCGCAAAGGGGTCATGACCCACAGGTTGAGAACTGCTGCTTTACATCAGTCGCCCATGCCCCTTTTTAACCTTCTCAATGTTGCAGTTTCCAGAACATATCTGAAAACCAGGAAGCCAATTGCTATCAGAAAAACAAGGAACAGAAAAGAAAAGCTTTCACTTTTCAAAGTTCATCAGCTTTAAAGCAGAATAATATTTCTTTATTTTATCCAGCGGAGGGGTGATGTGGATTATGAGAGGAACTGGAATAAAAGCCTGTTGTTCTTGGCAAGTGAGTCCGTTGAGATGAAAATGTTAACATATTTGAATAGATATGAGTCAATTCTATTCTGGAGGTGGAAAGAAGTGTGGTTTATTGTACCAGCATGTATATCACAGAAAAATCTGAAAAATATTGTAGGGAAACATGAGAGATTTGGCAATCATATTCGCATGCCTTTCTTTCAAATTGAGATAGTAATTTTTACAAAAGTATAGGTCCAGAACATTTAGAGCAAACCTACACAAAACAATCATTTCTAGGGAGATGATACCATGATTTTAATGATTTTCTTTTTCTGTTTTCAAAGCCACCAAATAGAGAGGCAGAGAGACAGAATAAAAAGAACTCTGAGGTAATTCTGGCCTTATCCCTAGTTATTAGTACCCCTAATTATATTAATTAGCTGTGAGATGATGGGTAAATCATTCATATTTGCAAAATAATGGGACTGGTCTCAGTTGTTATTTTCCCTTTCTGGTTTAAAATAATGTGATTTAGCCCTAGCCAGTTTGGCTCAGTGTATAGAGCAGCAGTTCTCAGCCTGTGGGTTGCGACCCCTTTGGGGGTAGAACAACCCTTTCACAGGGGCCACCTAAGACCATCGGAAAACACATTTATAATTTTTACATATTGTTTTTGTGCTTTAATTATGTTCAATTTGTAACAATGAAATTGGGGGGTCACCACAACATGAGGAACTGTATTAAAGGGTCATGGCATTAGGAAGGTTGAGAACCACTGGTATAGATCGTCAGTCTGCAGACTCAAGAGTCCCAGGTTCAATTCCGGTCAATGCAGGAAGCCGGTCCACCCTTGCTGCTTGACACAGTCTTTGCAGGGAAGAAACATCTGCACAGCATATGTTTCAAGGGACCTGGCATATATGGCATACTGTTCTTAATATGTTTGCTCCCCTCTAAGCACTATGTGTTTTAACCAAGGCCACCTCCCCGAGAAAGATCGTTTCCCCAGGTAGGGATTTTTCCCTGGAGTTAGAGATTAACAGGACTAAGGAAGGGAATAAATCAGTAAAACCCCTTAACTAAGTGCCAGGTGGGTAGTTAATCACTTTAACTACGAACAATCACACTTAAGCTACATAATCTTTACTTAGGATAATCTCCTTCAGTTACTTCCTTGTAGCTTAACAGAACAATAGAGTAGTGACCTTGGAATGGAGATAACAAACACCCTAACCTTTGGAATAGAATAGGTAGGATTAAAATCAACTGGTATAAATACAGATGTAACAGGAGAATAAAGGTAGAACCTGGCTAGAACCTGGCTAGAGAACCTGGCTATGCTGATCAACTGAACACTGCCTCTGTGTCCTTCCTTCTTCGCTGACTTTGTCCACACCTTTGGGAACCCCTGGACCTGCTGGGGCTGGACCCCAACAGGTCAGGGGTACATGCCCAGGTTGCAGGCTTGTTCCCCAGTGGGAGGTGTGCAGAAGGCAGCCAGTCAATGATTCCCTCTCATCATTGATGTTTCTATCTCTCTCTTCCTCTCCCTTCCTCTCTGAAATAAAAAATATATATATTTTAAAAAATAATAATGTGATTTGGAGTTATATACTACAAAGAGATGCCCTATTATGACCCTGGGTGGCCCATAAAGAACTTACAGTGGAATTTCCGGGGGCTGTGTGGAAATTTCAATGGCACTGTTTCCTGTTTTCATACCAGATCTTCATCCAGCTTTCTAGGTTGATAGGCCATGGGAAGTAGTTTGTGAATGTTTGTGCCTGTCACAAGGGTTGGCTAATAGATGGTTTATACTGACTGCACGACAGCAAATAATGATTTATACCAGAAGCCCTTCTTCAATATTATTGAACACCCATGTTTGAAAAAAAAAAAAATAGTTTGGTGGCTTTAGGTTCAAAAGTTAACTGACCACATGAATTAACCTTTCCTTTTTGTCTAAAAGCCCACAGAGCCCTGGCCGATGTAACTCAGTTGGCTGAGCATTGATTGTCACATGCACTGTAGAGTCATTGGTTCAATTCTGGGTCAGGGCACATGCCCAGGTTTTGGGTGCAGGAGGCAGCCCATCAATGTTTCTCTCTCACATCGATGCTTCTCTCAAATCAATAAAGTCATATTTTTTAAAAAACCCGCAGAAATGACAGGATTAATTTAGAATTGCTAAACTCTGTGCTGCTCTAGAAAGCCAGAAAGAGGCCTGTTGTCTCACCCAAGAGATTTGTTTATTTATTTATTTTTATTTTGCATCCTGTCAGCAGCAGAGACTAATACAGCTGAGTCCCTAATATAATACTATCACTCAAGGAGACAAGCCAGTTCATTACTGGCAAGTTGATCGGAAATCTTCTATATGGAAGGGGATAGCCATTTCTGGATTGATTCGTGATTTTAATGAATTTGTCTAACATGTTCAAACAGCTTATACAGTACTACCATCTGAGGGCACACAAATAACTGGTTTAACAAAATAAGATCTCCATTACCTCATCTAACACCAAAGACTCACATTTAGATGTGAAAATGAGCACTTGGTCCTATAATCCTCTTGATGTACCATTCACCACCTCACTTGGAAACTTCTGGCCCAACAGCACCTTGAAAAGGCCTCTTCAAGGGACAGATATTGGGGATGACATCTGTAGGGTTAGGACATCATTGCTTATGATCAGTAGGTAAGTTAAACCAGTAGTAATTGTGTAGTACCAAGTCCCTGATATCATTAAAAAACTGGATCCATGAAACGATGTACAATTAACAGTGGCCCCTGTTACCATTACTCTGTGATTTACTGCTTTTAAAATGTTAGAATTCACAAGAGGAAGCCTAAAGTTTAGGTGCAGCAGTTTCTTGGTAACTTGCTTACTCTCTTTGGGTCTTCCAGCCCTTGAGTAAATTACTTTCCTTTTCTGTGCCTCCATTTCCACATCTGGAAAATGGACAGAAATAATAGTGTTTCTGTGAGGATTAATACAAGTAAAGTGCTTTGAACAGAGCCTGACATAATAAGTGTTCCCACACTTATAATAATTACTATAGGTACTATTATAGGTTTAATATTAAATATTAAAGCAGACGGGGTTAGTTACAAATGATAACATTTATAGGGATTGAAAAAACAACAGCCTACAATCCTATTTAGGTGAAAGGCAGCAGCTTTGATAAACCCTGAAAAAGAAACTTAATTTAAGAAATATGGGCAGAGGAGGGCAGCCAGTAAGCTCATTAATTACATTGCTGTGGAATAACTGAATCAGTCTTTTATTTTCCAAGTGGCTGCTGTGGCATTTGCCCCCAGGTGAAAGCCATGAGTCTGCTCTCTAAATTAAGTGGGATATTTGCCATGAGGCACTTCCGGAATGGGTGCTGGGACCAGAGAGAGAAATAGGACAATATCCCAGCTAACTTCCATCTGTCCTAAGGAGGATGAAAATGCAATTTGTTGTCTAATCTGGGACACTATTGAGTAAAAGCAAGCTCTATAAAGAATTATGCCAGGATAAGAAGTGTAACCTGTGACCATCCTAGGCAAACCAGGACATTATTTCCCTTGGTATAAGGGATGGAGAGCAACCACATCCAGAAAGCAAGCTACCTATGCCCTAAAGCAGCGGTTCTCAACCTGTGGGTCGCGACCCCTTTGGCGGTCAAACGACCCTATCACAGGGGTCGCCTAAGACCATCCTGCATATCAGATATTTACATTACGATTCATAACAGTAGCAACATTACAGTTATGAAGTAGCAACAAAAATAATTTTATGGTTGGGTCACAACGTGAGGAACGGTATTTAAAGGGCCAGAAGGTTGAGAACCACTGCCCTAAAGGAAAGCCCACTTGGTCACACAGTCTGTCTTTCTTACCCAAGAATTGTATAGATTGCCAAGAAAACATGGAATTTCACTCCAGCTACCTAGCAGGTCAATTTAAACCTGAAATGATAAGTGTGACTAGATAACCAAGAGTTCCTGAACATTTGAGGACAACAAACAGTGAGAAACAGTGACCCCCACACTGTAGAAACAAAGGAAATTTCCTATGAACCAGCAGAATTAATGCAGAAACAGAGAGATCCCTACAAATTTGTTATATCTATAAAACAAGAATAGGTTGTTACTTTAAAAAAGAAACAATTTAAGTTCTGGGGAATTAAAAAAGAAGAATTACCCCCCCACCCCCACCCCTTAGGGTTGCCAGAAGGCACAAATAAAAATAAAGGACACTCAGTTAAATTTTAATTATTTCTAATTGCCTAGGCCAGTGGTTGGCAAACCACAGCCCGAGAGCCACATGCGGCACTTTGGCCCCTTGAGTGTGGCTCTTCCACAAAATACCACGTGCGGGCGCGCACATACAGTGCGATTGAAACTTCGTGGCCCATGCACAGAAGTCGGTTTTCGGCCTGGGCGAGTCTATTTTGAAGAAGTGGCGTTAGAAGAAGTGGGAGTACGTTTGCTGAGGTCGACCCCTGAGATTGGGGATGTTTTTAGCAAAGGCCAGCTTAGGAGTACCCTAATTAAGTTAATAACAATGTACCTACCTATATAGTTTAAGTTTAAAAGATTTGGCTCTCAAAAGAAATTTCAGTCGTTGTACTATTGATATTTGGCTCTGTTGACTAGTGAGTTTGCCAAAAATTTTTTTAAAAGACTGAATTTGATAATCTCATAGTAGCATCGTGTGTCTGTCACTCACAATTCACATAAACAGGGATTGAACTTGAAAAGATTGAGAATTAATGGAATAATGATAAATTGAACATACAATGCAAAAAAAAGTGAACTTCCAGTTTGCTTGCTCATGAGGCACAGTCTCCCCAAACAAAGCCAAATATGATCTGATAAAAGGTTTTGAGAAGCCTGGCATTCAGAGTTTGGTGGACTTCCAGAAGCATGGGTGTTTGGGGATTGACAGATTTTAGATGGTCGCTGGAGCAAGGCTGAGGTTGACTCACTGACTCTGAGGCACTTAATGATTGGCTGTTGTCTAGAAAGTTGGGGCCTGTCATTGATGGCTGACTTTAAGAACTGTGGGTTTTAACACTGATTGGCTGATTTCCAGAAACCAGGAGCTGTCGTCGATTTGCCAATTTTCAGAAACAGAATGAGGCTGTTTTTTATTAGCTGATTTTCAGAGCATTTGCACTGATCTAAAGTTATCCATCTTTAATGGCGGTTACTTGTTCAAAATGTGGGTCTTTGACTTGCGCCTTCCCACATCCAGTCACCTCCAGTCAGGCTGGTATTCTAGCATTCCTTGAAAAGGCCAAAACTTGCTGTTGTGCCTTAGGCCTTTGCCCTTGCTATTCCTTCTTACTGGAATGCTCACCCCCCAGATATCCACCTGGCTCATTCTCACTTCATTCTGGCCTCTGTACAAATGTCACCTCTTCAGACAGCACTTCGCTGACTACTTATATAAACAGCATACCCCTATCTCTCTTTATTGCTGGCTTATTATATATCCCAACTAGAATGTAAACTTCGTTTGTTTTGTTCTTTGCTATATCTTCAGTGCCTGTAACAGTACTTGGTATATGCTAGGTAATCCATAAATAGCTGTGGAATGAATGAACTCTTAAGCCAAGGGGAATTTGTCATAAGGAAATGAATACATCTCATTTGAGCACAGAGCCTAAAGGAAGGAATGCAGGTAGGCTTCAGAATCAAACTGTGTCCAAGAAACCATTTCCCTATCTGACGTCTGTGTTTCTCTGTGTGCATCTGCTTCCGTTTCTTTTACCCAGTGGGTGGCAGTGCCTGTGCCACCTGTGTTTTAGCCATGACAGCTTCAATCACTGGTGAATCTCATAATCCTAAACAGAAATTCTCAGGAAGAGATTGTTGGCTCTTTGGGTAAAGTACCTACCCTGGGCCGACCCACTGGCAAATGCTGGGGTTACATTTTAAAATGGCCACTCCTAATGCAAAGAATATCCACAAAACAGAGAAAATATTTAGGTTGATAAAGATAAAGTCTAGTAAAGAGATATAATAATCATCTCAACAATACAGTGTTAAAATGTATGAAGCAAACATGGTTAGGAAGACAAGGAGAATTTGAGGAAAACTATAATCATGGTGGAAACTTTAAAATAGGAAAAGTTATCACTGCTATTTTCAATGCAGTAATAAAAAACTGAAGACATAATCAATATAGGGAAGGAAGAGGCAAAACTGTCATTATTTGCTAGAAATAATGCAAGAAATAAAACCAATGAGCCAAGAGCACAACAAGATTCTTTAAGATAATAAAAGACAATCTCATAAAAGCAAACATCTGTCTATGTAAAGTGATAATCAAATAGAAAATGTAATGAAAAAGGATCTCAATCACACTACAACAAAAGTATAAAATGGATAGAAATAAACTTATCAAGAAATGTTTAGGATCTGTATAAAAGAAAACAACAAGGCTTTGCTGAAGGTTATAAGAGCTCAGAATAAATGTAAAGATGTGTTTTTCTCCTGATGTGAAAACTCAGTATTAAGATGTGAGTTTTCCTCAACCTGATCTATAAATAAAATGTGACTCCAATTAAAATCCTAACTGAATTTTTATAAAATGCCATTAGCAATACATCATTCGCATATTAGCTAAGTCAATAGATAAAACAACAGAGCTTAGTGCGTTACTACAATAAATGGTTTATTTATCCTTTGCGGTCAGTGCAAGAGTTTCTGGTCAGGTTGACTTCCATAAGATCATTGTGCAAGCCAGGCATTTTCCATTCTGTGATAACCAAATAGAAAATGTAATGAAAAAGGATCTCAGTCATACTACAACAAAAGTATGAAATGGATAGAAATTAACTTAGCAAGTTTATTTCTGTGGCCCTGGCCTCCTGTTAGGTCCTTGAAGTGCTTGTCGGAGAACAATGACCATGAAGAAAGCCTACCAGGTTCCCCGTCACTCAGACCTGCTCACTTCCATTGGTAGAACTGGTCACGTGGTCTTAGCTAGATGTAAGGGGCGGGTGCGAGAAACCTCCCCAGCTAGATAGCTACTTTCTGGCAACAAAGCTATATTATGAAAAAGAGCATGAGTTTTTTGGTGGTCAATGGCTATCTCTGCCATAATCTGCAACAATACAAGTTGCAGGAATAAGTTTTCAAAGGACTATAAAGTTAACAAGTAATGAAATATGCTTTATAGTAACTAAAGTAACATGGCACTGTCAGAGAAAGACTAGTGTTTCAATAGAAAAACAGGTGAGTAGAAATTGAACTATATGCATGTGGAAATTAAGTATGTAATAAGAGTGTCATTTCAAATGAGTTGGCAATGGTACAAGTTGGCAGAGAAATATGCTTTAAAGGATTTATCCCATTTGACCCATCTATTTCTTTCCTAGGCATTTACTCTTCAAAAGTATTCTAGTACAAGTACAAAGATATTTGCAGCATTCTTTGTGAAACATTGGAGCAATCTGTATGTTTAATAATAGGAGAATGTTTTTCGTAAATTATAATAAGTCCAAACCATGGTACTATTTGGTCTTTGAAAAAAAAAAAATGAGGTGGAAGAAGGAGCTCCATAATATAATCTTGAGTAAGATAACACCAATTACACAATAAAAGCTAATATTTGTTGAGTTCTTAGAATGTGCCAGGCTCTGTTATAAGTGATTATGATATTCATTTTCACAAGAGTACTATGAGGTATATACCAACATTATTTCCACTTTAAATATTAGAAAATTTTAGCAATGAGATGTACAGTAACTTGCAAAAGGTAACATGATTTGAATTGAGGTGATATTGCTTAACATCCATGCTCTCAAGCAGTCTGCTGTAATGACTCTGTGTATAGTATGATACCATTTTTTATTTGTAAAAAAAGTATTTATATGTATTTGCATATGCTTATTTTAGGAAGCATGAAAAGGTACCATACAATGTAATAGTGGTTACCCCACCTAGTGGTGGTGTTTATAGAAAGTCTTTCACTTTTTGTTTCTGTATGGTTTGATCTTTTTTAAAAACATATACGCCTTGTGACATAATAAAATCTTAAAGTAAAAGTTTAAATTTGATGACATATGTTGAAATGATCCAATGCTACATTGCAATCAGTAAGAGTTAGTACCCAGTGAAGTATCTTGTTTATGACAAATACTTGATAAAAAGTTGTTGAATGAATGACCAGACTCTTTTATTAGTCTGTAAACTCTTCAGGTCTATGGATTTCACTTTATATTTCATTGGTCCATATGCTATTATTGGACTCTACGCAATAGATATTTATTAAAGTTATGTAAATATAACCATTAAATTGAAATGTTCCTATTTATTTCTTGTCATAGATTTTCTCCCTTGTTTTTTATCAGTCTTACACTTTTTCATAAAATGTTTTTATATAATATAATATAAACAAAACTTTATATTATTGACTTAGAAAACTCAGTCTTTTGAAAAACAGTCACAGTTACAAATGCATGTTAGAAATAAATATTTTTAGTAGCATGCTCTGATTTTTATTCCTAATGAAGTGAAAACTAATGCAAAATTAATCTATAAGTCATCTTTTAGTTCCAAGTTGTAAAATAACATTATTTAATTTTAGAACTTATAAGCTTTGCTTTGAAAATCAGTTTTAATTGGAACTGGTTGAAATGTAACGGGTATCATTTCCTTGTTTTTAGAGAATATTGTATCTGAAAAACAATGATTTGGCTTTCAATTAGAAGCACATCTTATGCATTTGAGAGAAATCTGGAGCCTCTGGAACATACTGTGACAATCCAGTGCACTTAGCAACTGAAAGAGCGTGGGCTGTGACATGAAGACATCAATTTGCAAAGAGGTGTTTGAAATTTGCAGACTTTCTTCAAGGTGTTGTGAAGAGGTGTTGAAGCCACGAAGTGATGAGAAAATGACATGCATTTCACTGCTTGTATAATATTCTGTAGCTCACATTTCCCTGCTCTCTCTGTATGTTTTTTATTGCATTTTTATAATATTCCAGGAGAATAACATCATGCCTTGTGGGCATGTGTACAAGAGAAAAACCTTCTGTCTATGATGCTTGTCTCTGATGGTCAAACGCCTCTTGAAAGACTTCCTTCTTTCAGGACAATTCACTCTAAAAAAATGGGCATCATAAGTTGCTCAGAGATTCGGGAAATAAGAATACTTTCTCTTCTGAGGTTAAGGTAGTAAAAATATACCTACCTTGTAAGATATCTCCTAAAAGAACAGGAAGTAAAAAGGCCTGGAAATTTTGTGAAGACACAATGAAGAGTGCAAGAAAGCTACGGCCAAACGAGGTACCAATATTCTTTGAAGGGGGAAAGGAAACTCAGATTTAACATGTCCAGAAATGAATCAATCATCTACTTTGAGGTCTAATTAATGATATTTGCTTAGAGCATCAGAAAATAAATCTGGTAACTTGCCCTTCTCTCAACTGGTGAATTTATTATGAGGATATCTAGAAACAGTGGCATGAAGGCAGTTGGGCCTCTGGGAGGGAACAGAATCAGAAGCAGAAAACCCTCATTAACATAGGCAGTACTCTCTCCTCAGCTTCTACCTTTGCTTTCCTGAGACATCTTGCTTCTGTCTTTCCAAACTAGCTTTCTCTGCCTCTCCAAGCTCTTGGCAGACTTGAACACCTTTGCATTAGTTTTGTGCCCAGCAGAATGTCAGTAACAGATTCCTCAGGGCAAAGAATCTGATTGGTTTAGCTAGTAGTAGTAGAAACATAGAAGAAACAAGACTTCTAGGTGCCTGGAGAATGATATTTGGAGTAAATGAGGTTTACATGCATTAGTTATCTACCTGATTGCTGTATAGCAAGCTCTTCAAATAATCTCTTTTAGACTTTATCTTGAATATTAACACCATGAGGAGTCTTGAATTTATTTTCAGTCCATCTTCCTTTACTTTTCACATTTTCCATCCATTCTCTGTTTATTCATTTATTCGTTCATTCACTCAACAAGTGTTTGTGGAGTTGAACAGTGTCAGATACTGTTCTAAGCACTGGAAATACAACAACAGCAACAACAACAACAACACCACACACACACACACACACACACACACACACACACACACATCCACACATCCCTGGTTTCAGGCTTCACTTTTCATTTCATTCAACCACAGTCCCATTTGAGGGCTATTGTGGTTTAATGAATTCATAGTTAATGAGTTAGAAATTAATATACAATTGAATCACTTGAAAGTACCTGTCAACTTTGGAAATAGAACCAGCAGATCAAAGGCCTGAAAATGTTGGAAAAACATTCTTAACAACACACATAGTTTCTATTTTTCCTAACATATAAACACACAAAAAGGGGAATTCTAGGTAAGAGAATGAAGAATTCTCCAGTGAACCCTAGAAATAAGAATATATTATTTCAATGAATTGATGATACTATTTGAGACATAGGATTTTAGGAACAGCCCTAGTGATGTATGTGTTTCTGACTGGTTAATTGAGAGTTGAGATGAATAACACACACACAGTGAGGCAGAAAATAAAACTTGTGCTTGTTTTAATCTAAGTTTCCTGCTGAATGTTCACCTTGGGGAACTGAAGTATCATCTACTTCTCACCTTGCAGATGTACCTGTATATTTATATTTATGTACTTGTATACTGTACTTCATATGTCATTTTCTGGAGTTTATTGCTTCATAAGTTGAGTGAAGCCCATGTTTATTCAGTACAAATAACCATGGGTATGTTTTTAATTATTAGAAATAATCAAAATCACAAGGTAAGTATGGAGTAACATCTAAAACAGGGTTGTGCAACTATGGCCTGCAGACCAAATCTGACACAATGCCTGTTTTTACAAATAAAGTTTTATTGAAACACAATCACATTAATTAACTTACTATTGTCTATGGCTGCTTTGGGGCTAAAATGGCAGAACTGAGCAGTGACAATAGAGATCTATGACCTAAATAGCCTAACATTTACTACCTGGCCTTAACAGAAAATGTTTACCAACCATTTCCTAAGAAATTAAGTTACTTGAAAATATTTTGGGGAAAGATGTTTTGAAGTTTAGGACTTTTAAAAGTCTTGCCACACTGAAGTGCAAACAAAACCAGCAGAATTTCACTTTAATTTTTTCTCTTTGTGCTTGTGTGTGTGTGTGTGTGTGTGTGTGCAAAACCCAGAGAGTTGAAAACATTCATATGTGGTGAGAAACTGGAAAAAAAAATTGGGACTTTTGTCAACAGGGGCCTGATAATTTTAGCATTGAACTCATTATACTGTTGAGAGGGTTTATTATTGAGATGAAATTGAATGTATTTTAAGGATAAAGAGAAATGTAAAATTTCTTTATGAGTTTGCTGAATCCCCAAAACAAATCTTTTGAAAGAGTGAGCTTGTCAACTTACCAATTGGTCTTTTATATTATTATCCAAAAACTCAATGACTTACAATCTAGGCACTTCGCTAGCTTTAAATCATTTCATTCTTATAACAACGAGTTACTATGAATGAATTACTATTTTTATTATGTCCACTTTAAAGATGAGGAAACTGATGCACAGAGAGGTTAAATGAATTTTCCAAGGTCACACAACTACCAAGTGGTTGAGCCAGGCAGTGTGACTCTGGAGCCCATGTCCCTAAATATTCTCCTATATGCCCTGTGATCATTCCCACAATGACCTTGACAATGAATTTGGACTCACCACTATGACAACCACAATGAAGGAATCAACAAGCAGCAACTGTCAATCTAAACAATAGAAGATATGCATATGTGTTTACTTATTATATGAGTTCAATAATTAAATCTTGGTGGGTTTTGTTTTTGAGTATTAACTGCTTGAAATTACTCTTGCAATAACATTGAAAAATAACTATGAAATTTTGGAAGAAAAAACAACTTTTTTTTTTTCTACTTGAAAGGAGTGAAGTCTTGGCAAAGAGTACCATAATGATAATGAAAATGAAACAAATAAAAATTGTTGCGTTTTCCTTCAAGTTCATTTCATAACTTGCAGTAAAAGTCAAGGCCCACATACCAGAGGGAAATTTGATGAAGCCCCTGTATATGAAAACTGAGAAGTAGCCTTTTCTGATGATGCCACCAAACAAGCAGGAGGTGTAGCAAGTGCCTTAGAAAATGAACGTGAGCCCTAGCCAGTTTGGCTCAGTGGAAAGAGTGTCGGCCTGCAGACTGAAGGGTCCCAGGTTTGATTCTGGTAAGGGGCACACACCTGGGTTGCAGGCTCAATTCCCAGTATGGGGTGTGCAGGAGGCAACCGATCAATGATTCTCTCTCATTATTGATGTTTCTATCACTCTCTCCTTCTCCCTTCCTCTCTGAAATCAATAAAAATATATTTTAAAAAAGGAAAAATGAAAAAGAAAATGAACGTGAGTGGAAGTGAATGGTGTCACGTGAAAGCAGAGAAGCTTTAGGAGCCAATAAATGGTTTCTTCATCATTTTTCCTCCTCTGCCCTGAGACTTGCAATGTTCCAGATATGCTTGCTCCTTCAGCTTTAGTCCCCAAATAAAGATAGTATCCTATAAAATAAAAGCATAGTGTGCAAATTGTCTCCTTGACATGGAAGTCATCTGGGAGTTTGACCAGGGGGAGGGCCAGCTGGGGGGGAAGGGAGGGAGGCCCTGGCCAGCGGTGGTGGTGGTGGCAGGTGACCAGGGGAAGGGAGGGAGTACCCGGCTGGCAGCCAGCAGTGGCTAGGGACCCTACCAGTGCATGAATTTCATGCACTGGCCTCTAGTGTGAAATATGAACTCAGCTGAGCCACATCACTCACAAATATGAGCAAGAAATAAAATGTTGTTCCTGTAAACCATGGAGATATGGGATTGTTTGTTACTCCATCATAATTTAGTTTAAGGAGACTACCATCGTGTTTTATATTGGCATTAGGTTGTTGCTACAACAAAAACCTCAAAATATGTAGTACTGGCTACAGAGCAGATGGTGGGCAGCAAGGAAAGTGTAATTGGAGCCTAGAAAGATGGTGACTCATGTTGTCCTATGATGAATTATTTGGTAAAACTGTTATCTGCAGTAACTTGGTAGCTTAAAATATACTAAATAAACATGGGGCTTTAGATGAAGGATTGGGAAACAAAAAGCATGGATTGGTTTATTTTGCTTGTATTTGCCAAGGTACTATAAGAAAGATATGAGTGCAGAAAAGAACTGTCTGGTTTTCAAGCAGGGAAGAATGAAACAGTCCAAAAACTTTGGGACTTTGCAGAGTTGAGTTTCCATCTCCATCTGGTAACAGATAAAACCAAAAGTATTTAAAATACAGTCACCTGAAAAGAACTAAACTAAAAATATGGTCAATATGCTCTTTGTATTTCTTGTGGTGCATTATGGTATAAAAAAGTTTGGGGACCATTAGACTGAAATGTTATGACCAATCAAGAGAGACAGATAAAATTTCATCAGTATATGCTTCTTTATGCATGTGTGAGCATCATTATTTAAAGCCGATTTAAATAAAATTTCTGAGACATAGGTAGTGAGAATGTTGGTTTGGCTGTTCCTACAAAGACCCTCAATACTAGTACTTTAAATAAGATGGACGTATCTTTACTCCCTGGAATGGAGATAAGAAACGCCCTAACCTTTGTAATAGAGATTGATAGGATTGAATCAACTGGTATAAATACAGATGTAATAAGACAGCAAGACACAGAACTTAGAATACGGAACCAAGAGAGCCAGAACTTAGAACACAGAACTTAGAACACAGAACCAAGAGAGACAGAACCTAGGCACAGAACCTACACAGAACATTCTCTAGAGACAGAAGAACTTCGCTGGAGAGAACATGGCAAAAGTTCCTGGACAGAAACTGGCCTCAGAACCTAGAGACAGAACCTAGCGAGAGAACATGGCAAAAGATCCTGGACTGAACCTGACTACAGAAATTGGCAAGAGAACATGGACACAGAACCTGGCTGGAGATCCAAACCAGAACTTCACTGGAGATCCTAAGCAGAACTTTGCTGGAGATCCAGACCAGAACTTGGCTGGAGATCCTGGCTAGAGATCCTGGCTAGGCTGCTGATCAACTGAACGCTGTCTCCGTGTCCTTCCTTCTTCGCCGACTCCGTCCTCACCTATGGGGAACCCCTGGACCTGCTGGGGCTGGACCCCGGCAGACGTTTATTTTATGTAATAATCTGGATATGAGAGTGGTCCAGGATTAATCCTATACCTTCACAGTGTTGGGGACCCAGGCTCCTTCCATACTGCTGCTCTGCCTTTCTAAGGGTATTGCTAGCATTGACATCCAAGAGGCCTGTGTGTGAGAACACACCGTATGCACTGCCTTAGAATTCCTTGTCTTCACTTGCCTACTGGGTCCTCAACAATTTTCTGCATTCTCCGGCTGATTCCATGCTGGCCTGTTTGATTCTACCACCTGAGGCCACCATCTGGAATTTCTGGCTCCTCTACCACTTTTGAACAAAGACAAAACACTGTACCACAAAGTATGAGATTTGGCATCTCCAATAGCTACCTAAGGGATCAGGTGATCCAACCTGGAAGTACAGATGTGAATCTTGATCAGTGGGGTACAAAAGACAGGAGGAAACAGCAGGCACATTCTCTTTATCCTCCCTTCTTTTGGACTATACCAAGATTTGGTATATAAAAATCTATATAGCCTGTTGAGAGATATCCCACATAGCTGAGCAACTGGCTGTGAGTTTTTTCACGATGCATTGGCCAGCATTGTATTTCCTTCCCATCTGTCCCTGGTCTTAGCGCTTTCGGGCTGCTAGAAGAAAAATACCATACACTGAGAGGCTTAAATAGCAGAATTTTATTTCTCAGCTGAAGGCTGGAAGTTCAAGATCAAGGTACTGGCAGATTCAGCGTCTAGTGAGAGCCCACTTTGTGGTTCATGGATGGCTGTCCTCTTGCTGTGTCCTCACAAGGCAGAAGGATCCAGGGAGCTCTCTGAAGTCTCGTTAAAAGGGCACTAATCCCATTCATGAGGGCTCCACCGTCATGACTTAATCACCTCTCAAAGATCCCACCTACAAATGCCATCATCTTAGGTATTAGGACTTAACATATCGATTTTAGTATGTGTGGGAACATTCATTCTATAGCATTCCACTCCTACCGCCCTCAACTCACGTTCTTCTCATGTGTAAAATTCACTCATTTTGTCCCAACAGCTCCACAAGTCTTAACTCATTCCAACATCAACTTTAAAGTCTGAAGTCCAAAGTCTCATCTAAATATCATCTAAATCAGATATGAATGAGATTGGAGGTATAATTCATGCTGAGGCAAAATTTCACTCCAGCTGTGAACCTGTGAAGCCAAAAAAGTTATGTGCTTCCAAAATACGGTGGTAGGACAGGCATAGGGTAGACATTCTGAAATGGAGAAATAGACAAGAAGTAAAAAGGAGAAATAATAGGTCCGAGGTAAATCCAGACCCTAACAGGGAAAACAACATTAAAGGCTTGAGAATAATGCTCTTTGTTTGGCTCCATTCCAAGCCCACTGGGGTGGCAACTCAGTGGGACAACCCCACAGTAGCTCTTTGCCTGCACCCCTTTGTCTCCAACCCTCATCCATGGTGGTTCTCTGCCCTGGGTCGGCATTTCTTTCCAGGCTGGGATATTGAGCCTCTGGCTCTTCCCCGCAGTCCTGTTCTTTGAAATCTAGAAGAGGCAGCGATATGGACTTCGCCAGTGCACTCTGCACCCTGGCAGGGATGGTGCAGCACAGATGTTGCCAAAGTTTGTGGCCTGCCCCTTTGGAGGGGCAGCCATGGGTGCCTACTGTAGCTGCTCTGTCCCTGGAACTCGGTCCGTTATTGGAGCGCCTGCCCTGAGGAGCTCTGAATTGCCTTTGGAGTCATTCTTCCATTGTCTTGAACAATAGCTCCCGGCTTCTGTGGAGATGACTGAGCCACACTAATCTTCTTATCAAATGTTCCCTTGGCTACACTCTCAGGGTTCTCTTCCAAACACTTTTTATAATATAAATAGGCTGAGAGGTTTCCAAATCTTTAAATTCTGCTTCCTTTTTACTTGACAATTCCACCCTTAGGTCATTTTTCTCTTCTCACTTTTTACTATACACAGTCAGGAGGAGCCAAGCATCGCCTTCAGCACTGTGCTTAGAAACAGCTTCAGCTAAATATCCAGTTTCATTATTTTCAAGTTTTATCTTCCACCAAACATTAGAATATGAGCACAATTCAGCCAAGTTCTTTGCCACTTTATAACAAAGGATGGCCTTTCCTCCATTGGTCAGTAACATAGTCATTCCTCATTTCCATCTGAGACCTCATCAAAATGGCCTTTACTACCATATGTCTTGATTTCTACCAACATTCTGTTCAGGATGACTTGGGCGTCCTCTTTGAATATCAAAGCTTTCTCTACAGCTCTCCTCTTTTCTTTCTGAGCCATCACTTGAATTTCCCTTAATAGTTGTTCACGGCAAAGTAGGCTTTCTCTAGCATGCACCTCAAAACTCTTCTGACCTCTACTCATGACCCAGTTCCAAAGCCACTTTCATAGTTCAAGGTATTTATACAGCAATAACATGTCTCAGTACCAATATTTGCATTAGTCAGGGTTTGCCAGAGAAATAGAACCAATAGGACACACACACACACACACACACACACACACATACGTACACACGTACACGTACACGTACATATACATATACATATACATATACATATACATGAACTTATTATAACAAATTGATTCAACTGATTATGGAGGCTGAGAGGTCCCATGATCTGCTATCTGGAAACTGGAGAACCAGGAAAGCCAGTGGTATGATTCAGTCGCAGTTCAAAGGCCTGGGAACTAAGATTGCCAGTGGTATAAGTTCCAGTCTGAGACCAAGGACTTGAGAACTAGGAATGTCAATGTCCAAGACAGGAGAAAATGGATGTCCCAGTCAAGTAGGGAGAGCAAATTGATGCTTCCTCTGCCTTTTTGTTCTATTCGGCCCTCAACAGCCTGGCTGATGCTCACCCACATTGGTGAGGGAGACCTTCTTTACTCAGTCTACTGATTCAAATGTTAATATTTTCCAGAACCACCTTCACAGACACACCCAGAAATCAGGATTTACTAGCTATCTGGGCATCCCTTAGCCCTGTCAGTGGACACATAAAATTAATCATCATAGCCCCTGCCTCACTTCCCTTTTCTCTCATTCTTGCTTCATGGGAATTATACTACCAAATAAAGCACTAGCACTTAAGCTTTTGCCTCAAACCTTGTGATTTAGGGAACCCAGATAACCAGATATTTAGGTTAACACAGTAAGAGTGAGCTGTAAAAAGTGCACCCTCAGGATGGGATTTTAGAGTTAAATCACCCACTGTCTAACAGCAATAGGGAGTCGATGGTGGTGGTAGGTAGAGTGGTAATCACCCTTTGTATGCAGTTTAATTGTGGTAGGCATATACCTCATTTCCACCTGAGACTTCAGGTGGAAATGACTTAAGGGTGGAATTGTCAAGGTAAGGGGATTTCAAATAGCTATGGTGCTTAGTCAATATGGGGACAATATTAATTAAAGAGATTGTGGTGTGGCTTCTTTTGAAGGCATTGGAAGTCTTGCCTATATATACAGTCTTAAGGCAGTTAACTGACAATTTAAGTCATGCTCTGAGAGTCAGAGCAGCTTTATCACAGCTCAGGGCAACTGCAGGGAAGACTTTGCTGAAAATCAGGCCCCAGATCTGGTTATATAGCAGAGATTCTAAGAAAAGAATGAGCCCCAGAATCTGGAAATGGAGATATTTAGGTAGACAAGCTTAATAATTTTGAGCTTCTAAATTCCTCTGAGCTCTCCAGGCGGGCAGAAATAGCCTCTAACCACTTGCCAAGAGCAATAGTCTCCGCTTGCCTGGGGGAACACACATTAACCTATCTAATCTGAAGCAGGTGCCTTTCAAGATGATTCCTGTTGTCCTCAAGATATGCCTCAACATCTTTCATTAGCTCCTGGCTAAAAACCAAAGTCAGGTTTCAGCACAGCCTGAGCAGGAAAGTACAAGCTCTGCTTTGGGGGAAAAAATAGCCCACATGCCAAAGGAATTGCAGGATCTGGCTAACAGGTACTCGCTGGAACTGGGGGAACATGTGTAGGAGTGTATGTTGTTCTGTTAGACCAGCAGGACAGAATACAAAGCTGGATAGTGTAGAATTAATTAATATGGGGGTACCTACCGATGATCCAGGATTCCTAATAACTTGAGATGGCTTCTTGAAGCACAGATCCGATAATGTTCTACATCAAATGAAGTAGAGATGGTAGAACTTCCATGGTATCGAATTGAAGAAAGGGTCAGAAGTCTCAGAGAGTGGGGATGGTAGAAAGGATTTATTAGGTATGTGCTCAGAACCCGCCACTTGGCTATGTTTCCTGGGATGGTCAGAGGTATTTCCTTCACTGAGGATACAGGAATGAAGCAATGAGATGAGCACTAGCACCTTTGGAGAAGTTGCATAGCTTCTGTTATCTGTACACCAGGGTTGATAGTAGAAGATTCTGCCATGAAGTTTAGCTTCATAATATTAGTGGGGAAGATGTAAGTCCAGTACAGCAAAGTCCAGGTGGTAGCAGTTAACAAAGGCTACTAATGTAATTATCATAAAGACAGCCAGGCCACAGTGACAATGAAAGTGCCTTTACCTACAGCAGGGGTGGGGGACCTTTTTTCTGCCAAGGGCTACTTGGATATTTATAATGTCATTCTGGACCATATAGAATTATCAACTTAAAAATTAGCCTGCTATATTTGGTCAAATATTTAATTAACTAACCCCTAATGCCTGGATAGGGCCAGACCAAAAGATTTTGCAGGCCTTATATGGTACATGGGCCAGATGTTCCCCACCCTTGACTTAATCTGGTGGTAGCTAATGTATCATGGTATTAAAGGGGCAAGATGGATAAACCTGCAACAAAGGTGTTGCCCCACATGTATAATCAGAAAACTCAGAATGTTACCCATCCAAAGTCCATGTGCCCAACACTTTGAAAGGCCAAAACTGAAAATGTCAGACTTGGGGGAGTAAAGAAAGATTTATTAATGGAGAAAACACCAACCAAGAAGATGAAGGACCTAGTCCTCAAATCTATCTAAGGAAGTACTGAGTTCAGGTTCTTTTATGTCAAGGGAAGGGGAAATTGGGCGGGATAAGAGGTGATTGATGACCTGAAGATGTCTGAGTGCCAGCAGGCAACTGAGGAAGATTGTGCTAGTTGATGTGAGTCTGATGACGAGGTTCCTGCAAATCTTTGATAAACAATTCGTACTTTCCTTATCTCCTCGGGAGAGACACTATCTGGTAAGGGGCTATTTTGTAAAACTCAAGCTGAAAGCAAAATTCTTCTAATGAGTAGCATGTCTATATGTAAGACTAAACAGAAGCTATAGCCTGAAGGCCACGGAACAGACAGGCCTGAACAAGATGGAGTCAGAGAGGCTGAGCATCTCACTCAGTTACAATGACATTGCAAGCAGAAGTCTGAAATCAGGTGCTGCAATAGAAAATTGTGATTCCTCATTTGGTTCCAGATCTTAAGCAGTTCACAAACTCAGAACCTTTGATTGAAGAGGAGACTTAGTATTTAGCAGACCTCTAACACCCAATCCCTGGTCTGTAGCATTAGAGCTGTTATGGGTAGAAGAGTCAAGTGGAGACCTTTGAAACTATCCATACCAAAGTGTTAAATTAGAGGCAATACTGCACTCCAGAGGAATTGCAGAAATTTGTTCAAACATCATCAAAGACTTGAAAGATGCAGGGATAGTACCATCTAGACCGCAGCGGTTCTCAACCTGTGGGCCGCGACCCCTTTGGCAGTCGAACAACCCTTTCACAGGGGTCGCCTAAGACCATCCTGCATATCAGATATTTACATTACGATTCATAACAGTAGCAATATTACAGTTATGAAATAGCAACAAAAATAATTTTATGGCTGAGGTCACAACATGAGGAACTGTATTTAAAAGGCCAGAAGGTTGAGAACCACTGAGAGCTATGTACCACTGGTGAGGATTTTAGGTTTTGAAAACTTATCTTCCAATCTGGCCTGGATAGTGTTACTGATCTCTTTGTCATAAATCCTGACTACAGACTCCCACTGGTAATCCGTAATAAATTGATTTACCTAAGCCGTATCTTTATCTGGTCTGAGCCTGCTATTGATACTTATCAATATGGTGTTCACACAGTAGGTTATGCATTAGAAATATCTTTCCCCGGTGTATGTGTGTGGCTTGTTTTTCTACCTTTGTGGTGGTATTTTTTCATTGTTCTATAAGTTTTTTTTAATCTATTCAAGTTGATTAGATTTTTTTTTTTTGTCTTTTACTTTTAGGAAAGCATTAATTCATGACCATAAATACATTCTGTTAGAATTTCTGCGAATACTTTTATAGCCATTTCATATATATTACATAAAATATATGTTACACTATATATATATGTGTATATATATATACACATTTATATAAATTACATATTGCTTCATGACTCTACATTTATTTTATTGATTATAACTTGTTTTCCTACTAATTCTGCCTCAGTGTCTATCTGTGGTTTTAGTTGGCTACTTCTGTCTCATTTGTTGACTATATATAACCACTAGAGGCCCAGTGCACAAAATTCGTGCATGTGTAGGGTCCCTAGGCCTGGCCAGTGATCAGGGCCAATCAGGTTCCCTACCTCCTCAACTCCCCGCCTCCTCCTTCCCTTGGTCCCTCAGCGACCACTGCTTCTGGTCTCTTGCCATGTTCCGTGCCACCCCCTGGTGGTCAGCGCACATCATAGTGAGCTATCAAACTCTTGCAGTCGAACTCCTGAGGGACACTTTGCATATCAGCCATATATATATATATAGTGGTAATTTGTGCAACTGTGATTAGATATAACCTGCTTTGCTCCAATCTGTCTTTCATTCTGCCATAATAGTTCCATTCTAAAATACATAAAATACAGACTAGATCATGCTCTTCTCTGTTTAGGAACTTTTGATGGTTCCCAAGTAAATAATTATATTAGCAAACATTACCATAGCACTTACTATGTGTCAGGCACTATTTTATAGGTTTTACATATATTAACTCAATTATTTCTAAACAAAGCAAAATAATGAGGTAAGTAGTAGTATTATTTCAGCCCCATTTTACAGATGAATAAATGAAGGCACAGTGAGGCTAAGTAATTTGGAAAAACTGAGAATTCAAACCATGTTTTCAGGCCCCTGAATTTGGGCTTTAACCTGTATATTACACTGTTATTCTAAGACTCCCCACTGAATACAGAACTAAGTTAAATTTTCTTAGCACATCTTCCAACTACCTACTATATTTGATAATGTTTCTCTTTCTGTCTTATTTTCTGCCTTTGGATCTACTGCAGTTGGTGGTTTACCACACTAGACAGGTTACTTATGTAACTTGCTATTTATATTTATGACTGTACCTTACTCAGGCTTTCCTATCATTCAGGATAACCTTCTAAATGTTTTATCTTATATCTTTTCATTCACTCATTCCAACAAAGATTTGAGTCATCCTCTATGCCAGTTGCTAGGCTGGGGTGCTAGGTCATCACAGCAAATAGGCAAATCCCCGTTGCAAGGGTCTTTCTGTTAATGAGTAGCAATTACTGTCCAGGGCTAACACATCACCCCTTCTACCATCCTCGGTTCTCTTTCCAGTTCCAAGCTCCATGTTGAGACTCTCTTAGCATTTTTTAAACCTTCATCGCAGCACATTTCACAGCATGTCATTTTTAAAAAATTTTAATTTTTGTTGATTTCAGAGAGGAAGGGAGAGGGAGAGAGAGAGAGAGAGAAACATCAATGATGAGAGAGAACCATTGATGGGCTGCCTCCTGCACATCCCCCACTGGGTATCGAGCCCTCAACCCTGTATGTACCCTGACTGGGAATCCAACCATGACCTCCTGGCTCATAGATCAACGCTCAACACTGAGCCACGCCGGCTGGGCTCATCTGTACCTTTTTATCATGGTTAGTTGTGTGTCATCTGCTTCTTGTAGGGGATGGGTGGGTTCATTTATTCATTGTATATCACCCTAAAATATGGTTGCTGAATGAAGGGATGAAGAAGTTGAAAAATAAAGTCTACATTAGATGGTGCGGTGGCAAGGGGAGAACTTTGTGCTTTTAAAAATATACCACATATATATGTACATATTTGGAACAGTCCAAATGATTAAAAGCTAAATTAGGAATAGAAAGAGTATTAACCTTATTATTTCTTTCTCTAATAGTTACTTTAGATGATAACGACTCTGGGATGGGCAAAAAGGAGCCCTGCAGCCTGCAAAGACACTAATTATAAGGAAGTAGCAATTTACATTATTTATAATGAAGCTATTTACATTTCTTAGCCCTGTCAGACACAACAGTTGCAGAGCTCCATTCTTTCACTATGGCGAACAGAATAAAGCAGAGTGACAAGGAAATAAAAAAGATATTCGAATAGCTGCATCTCATTACAAGAAAGATAACACCTCAAATATTCAAAAAAATGCTTCAAATATAATTTAAATGGAAGAAAATGAAACTCATTTTTACCACAATGATGATTCAGAGTATAGCACCCATTTAAATTATTCAGACAAGCTCCAAAATCTACTGAAGGTTAAGCATTGTTAACAGTATGTGCAAGAAGAAAAATGACTAAGATGCAATGTTTCATAATTCAAGTATTTGAAATTAGTCACATTTCCTTTACCAGTGACTTTGCAATGTGCTTTGCACTATGACTGAGGTTGTGAGAACACCCAGGTCATGGAGAAAAATCCTAACTTTATCTGTTTTATTTTTATTTTCTTTCCTCCTCTCTGGTCACTTCCATTTAATTTTATCTGGCAGTTTCACTTTCATCAATATAATAGCTAGTACTCAGTGGCAAATCACACCAGCCTTTTATACTAACTGGACAAGTCTGTTATGTGAGAACAAGGATCAGACGAGAAGAGAAAGATTTACCAAGCTGATTGAAAAAAAGAGAGAGATTTAAAAATACTTTTTTTGGTAAATGTACCAAGGAGGAATATTTTTAGGGCTAAATTTTAAAAAGTCTTGCCACTAGTACACATTACTGTTCAATAGTTAAGATTGAGTAAAATGCACTTTAATTTAGAATATAGTGATAGTTAGGATATGTTTGAAATACAAATGAATCAATAAAAAGTAGTCATAATTGTTAAACACAGACATCACTCCCACAGTTATAAACCTCAAGAGACAAATAGAGGGAAGCGAATGGACAGTTGCATGTACTTGATTTTTAAATTGCTTGTCACATATTTTTAAAATTTCAGTTTGATTGATATGCTTAGTGTTTTGGAGATGGTCAGTACAACCTATTCATTTTGAACACAGGCTTTGAAGTCAGAAGGCTAAGACCTGCTTGGTCCCCGACTCTAGGGTTTACTCTGACCTTGGTCAAATGACTAAACTTCTGTAAACTTTGGTTTCGTAAACTGTGAGATACTAATAACATCTTAAGTTGTGAAGCTATTCTAATGACTAAATAAGATAATGTTTCAAATGTTTAGAACAATGCCTAGTACATATTAATGATGATAATCATCATCATTATGCGGTCTAAATAAAATTAAAAAAAAGGAATAGTTTGAATCTGTAAGTTTGGGCTCTCCTATTCGCGGGCTCTCTGTCCAGAACCTTCATCCCGCCCTCCCCGCCCCCCAAATCCCCCCAAAACCTTCAGGGGTATCAATTGCTTTCTGGACTTGACTCTTTCTTCCTTTGCCCTCCAGGGGCCACTGTGTTTCCCCCAAAAGCGCGTTGGTTGGATGCCTGGTTGCCACGACACCGTCGCCAGGCAACCGCGTCTGTACACTCCTGTGCTGGTCGACATGGCGGCGCACGGCCATTCCTCGATCACCTCCTCCAGCATGTCTGGCATCTCCGCGTCTCAGCCAGGACTGCCGGTGCCCCTGCTCCCCGTCTCCGCCACAGTCTCCAACACCCTGCAGACGAAGGCGAGCTCCCTGGACTCGCTGCCCTACCCCACCTGCCACGAAGACACGTTGCCCCTCGCCGTGTTTTATGGGCCGCTGGACGCTAAAAACCCACTCCTGGCCTCTCTGGAGAAGGAGATACAGGAGTTGCTAGGCTTTATGAGGAGAAAGGAGGCTTTGTCGACGACGGTGGAGAAGAAGCATGAGTTCAACCGGCGTGGGTGAGCGGAGGCGGGGCGCTGGCGGGACGGGGGCGGGGGGACAAGGGAGGGAGGGGACGGGCGGGAGGAGTAGGCCGCCGGGGGCGAGGCGGGGATGCTGGAGAGGACGCGGGTGGTCCCGGAGCTTGGACCGCGCTAGGTCCCTGGATATGCCAACAAAGTTTAAGAAGCGGAGACGAGAATCGCTTTTCCGTCCCTAATTGTATCTTTGCTTCCTGCTTGGTCAGTGTTTCTTATTCGCTGTTTTTGAGTGTCTCCTAATTGCTACTCCAGACCAGTCAGTACATTCCAGGCTCGCTCCCAGATTTTACAAGTTTTCTTGTTGTGGGGGCAGTTTTGTGTAGGGAGGAAAAGGAGTCACTTTGAAGTAGTTTATGTTCTTGAAAAAGTTCTTGAGGCTGGCCATGAAGTATGCCATTCTGTGAACATGCGCTTTGAATTCCTTTTTATAGTCTTCTTAGGACCACAGTGACTTTTTCGTGATTTTGTGACTAATTTTGCACATCTGTTTGCCGTTTGGGGGTTTCTATCACTATGTTATTATCTCCAACTGCAAACTACCTGTTGTTAAGTTTCTTTTTTGTTTATGTTACTATCTTTTTCCTCCCAGTCAAGATACCGTGCAAACTGAACAGTTATAAATCTAAACACGTGGCAGAGAACACCAGAATAGTGAATTGTTTCAACTGATATTTCTATTTATGCATTTAAAATGAAGAGATCATTTTAATTTATGTTTATTATTCTTTCATGTATTTAACTATTTATTGAGCACCTACTGTACATCACGTACCATACTAGGAAAACGTCAAGTTAGAAAAATATATAAAAATTTGTATCCTCATGCAACACATTATTTTTGTGACTACAGATGGCTACTAAACACATCTGTAAGGAAATTATGTCACAAGGCGATAGTGGTGGGGAGAAAATTAGAGCAGATAGTGGGGGTGGGGGATATGGGATGAGTGTTGCGATTTAAAATGGGGGGGTGATAGGGAGGATGCTCAGAGAAGGTCAGGAAAAGTGGCCTTGGAGAAAGATGAGCAGATATGGTAGCGCGTGATGAGTATTTCTGTGGAAGGAACTTGCCAAACAGGAAGACTGGCAAATGTGAAGGTCCCTGGATTGGATTGTGACTGTGGGAAAAACTGGTTTCTGGCAGGAGCGAGGGAAATCATGAGTTTAGTATTTAGGTATATTAAGATTGAGATGTAATTCAGCATTCAGGCAGAGCCATTATGTAGGTACTTGGACATTTGGATCTGCAGGTCAGATATACATTTGGGATTTGTCAGCATATCAGTGATATTTAAGTGGTGGTACTTGATGGAATAGTTGAGGGAGTGAGTGGATGGAGAAGATGAGAGTCCCAGGACTGAACCCTGGGATGATTGAACATTGACCATGGGGGGAGGGAAGGATAAAAAAACACACAAAACTGGCAGAGATTTAAAAGAGTAGCCAAGGAAGTAGGAGAAAATCAGTAAGTGAGTGGTGTACTGGAAGCCAGGTAAAGAAAGTGTTTCAAAAAGGAAGGGATGACTGATCAACTGTGGCAAATCCTGATGATGGGCCAAGTAATATGAAAACCAAGAATCAACCAAGGAGAGCACATTACATACCTAAGCTATGTATATTTGTATTTAAAATATTTCCGTGTTTGTGCCTTAGCTAGCACTTTGTCTTTCCATCTCCATGGCCAACATTCCACTTCAAACCACCACCATCTTGGATTTTCCCTGCAGATACTTGATGCTCAGAGGTATCCTTCACATAGCAGTCAGGGCGACCTTTATGAAAAAATCACCCACTCAGCTATTTAAAGACTTCCTATTGCCCTCCCTTGCTTTTTAGAATAAAATTGAAACTTCTCATGATATCCCCAGAGTCTGAGGACCTGACCTTACCTGCCTCTCTCATCTCAGCTCATCCTCACTTGTCTCTCAGGGCTTTCCAGGGAAACATCCTAACTGTTTCTCATCCTAACTGTTAGTATTTGCTGCCTCCTTTTTCTGAAATATTCTTGCTTAAGCTTTTCAAATAGTTGGTTCCTTCTCTTCTTTCAGGTCTTAGCTCAGTTTTTACCTCCTTAGAGTGGCTTTTCATACCTAATTCAGGTTTGTCCATCAATTTATATTTTTTATTTATTTGTTTTGCTGTGGGCTGTCTCTCTCCACCGTTAGAATGTAAGCTCCCTGTGACTTAGGAGTAATGTGTCTCCTTTTCATTGCTCTATCTCCAGCACCTACCCTGGTGATTGGGACATAGTAAACATTCAATGCATATTTGGTATTGAAAGAATTCAAGGGTTATTATCCTTGCATTTCAATCATCGTTAGTGTTATATATGGGAAAGTAGACCTGGATCGATCAGTAAGTACAGGACCTGTCCCATCTTTAAACAGACTTATCAGAGGGTCACAAATGTTAAAGATTAGCATGGACCTTAGCAATCTAACCTCTCCTACAATTTAGGTATTTTTTTTTATACAATAATTTTAATTGAGTGTCTATTATGTGCCAGGCACTGCCCTCGTTGTGAGGTATACAGTGGTGAACAAAATAGATATGGGAATCTGTGCTCATGGAACTTGTAGTTTAGAGAGGGAGATAGGCTTCCAAATGAGTCATTAAGTCAACACAGAAACAAGGGCAATACAGGGAGAAGTTACTGAGCACGTATATGTGCCAGGCATTGTACTAGGTGCTGGGGATACAGCAGTGAACCAGATAAAAATCCTCGCCCTCTTGGTGTTTATATTCTAGAGGAGGAAATAGATAATAAACATATTAAGCAAGTCTATTGTATGGTGACCTAGAAAGTGATACATGCTACGGAGAAAAATGAAAGAGAGGAAGGGTTACGGGATGGGAGACAGGAGGTTGTCATTTTCAATAAGGTGGTCAGGATAGAGGCTTGAGCAGAGGCTTAAAAAGAACACAGCAGGGACATTTCAAATGAATGGTGAGGGCAGTGACATTAAGCTGAGATTAGGAGGAGGGCTGGCAGTTGACCAGGCAAGGAGAGAGGATAAATAGAGAAAACAAGCATGTGGGAAGATCTTGGCAGGAGAGAGTCAGAGACTTTGGAGGCATGGACAGAAGCCCATTTAGCATAGCTTGCTGAGTGTGGGTGCAGTGGCATGAGGTGAGATTAGAGGAGTAGATAGGGCTCTGGAAGGGTTTAGAGGCCATTTATAGAGTTTGTGTTGATTCCGAATGCAATGAGAAACCATTGGGTAGTTTTTGGCAAGGTATTAACCTCATGTGATTTTGTTTTAAAATATTATTTTGGTGGTCTTGTTCAAATGGAGCAAGAATGACAAGGTGGAGACCAGTTAGGAATACAGGAGACCAGTTAGGAATACAGGAGGTGGGATTTGCTTTTCTAAAATATTTGACAGATGGTTATTCCTTACAATCAACATTTGTTTCCTTTTGTAACTGTAAGACCTTCCATAAGCATAAAAATTCATAGTCTTCAAAATGTAGATTTTGATCAGATGGACAATGTCATTAGATTTAGAGTCTGATAAATTTTTAAAAGGTATGCTTTTGTTATAAACATATAAGATTTAGACATATGCTTTATATAGTTGTGAATTTCTATTTTAGAAAATTCTAAATATCCAGCAGCAGCTATAATCAATCAGCAATCCAAACTGTATTAACATTCTTTTCTTAAATGATGTATATTATATAGTCTATGTTATATTTTCCATGTTTAATCATTATGTAAGCCATTCCCAACAAGCAGTCTTAACTTGATCTTAGGGTTCACTTAAAAAAAAAAAAAGAAAGTTCTTTTATTATATAACCTTGATTAAATTAACAAAGCTGATATTTTTCTTTTATGAGTAACAAACCTAGTCATCATTATGTCACCCATAAGGTTTGAAAGAATTAACTCTTTCATCTACATAATTTAGGGGTTGGAGGGATTGAGCAAAAAAGAAAAAGAATCATGGACATGCACAGCAGTGAGGTGATTGCAGGCAGGTGGAGGTGGGTGGGTGGAGGTGAAAGGGCAGAGAGGAGATAAATGGTAATGGGAAAAATAATATAAAATAAAAATTTAAAAAGAATTCTAGGAAGATGGTGAGTTTTTCGCATTCATTATATTTATTCTTTTTTTTTTTTTAAATATATTTTATTGATTTTTTACAGAGAGGAAGGGAGAGAGATAGAGAGTCAGAAACATCGATGAGAGAGAAACATCGATCAGCTGCCTCCTGCACATCTCCTACTGGGGATGTGCCCGCAACCCAGGTACATGCCCTTGACCGGAATCGAACCTGGGACCCTTCAGTCCGCAGGCCGACGCTCTATCCACTGAGCCAAACCGGTTTCGGCTCATTATATTTATTCTAATATTGTAGGATTTCATGAAGCATCAAATGAAACAGAAAAAGGTAAAACAAACAAAAACCCTAAAAGCTTCTACCTTTTTAAACTTCTATGGGCTATATTTGCCACACTATTTATTTGGTATTGTTATTTAGTACTTGTTTCATGTGTACATTTTTTAGCCACTTATATTATTACTCAGTCCACAAAGACGGGAATACCCTAGCCCCCTACTTCCCTTGTCACTCAATCAATATCATTTAATTACCTTAATGAATTAATTGACATTTCTATTCAGGTTGTATTATTAATATCCCAACACGTATATCAAAGTACTAGAACCATTTTCAGTCCTTGACTTTAGATTCCTGTCTGTATTAGTTATTTTGGGCTGCCATACAAATACCATATACATTGTCTGTCTTAAAAAACAGAAATGTATTTCCTCACAGTTCTGGATGCTAGATGTCCCAGATAAAGGTTTGGAAGGGTCAGTTTCCGATGAGAGTTCTCTTTCTGGCTTACAGATACCCACTTTGTCCTCATATAGCCTTTCCTCTGAGGACGAACAGAGAGAAGGAAGAGGTAGGGAGGGAGAGAAAGAGGAAGGCAGGGAGAGAGGGAGGGAGGGAGGGAGGGAAGAAGAACCAGAGTAAGCTCAAGTGCTCTCTGGTGTCTCCTCTTAGAAGAGCATTAATCCATAACACTGTCCTTACCTGGAAATGTATGGTAGGATTGGACAACTGTCAAGGGAAATTTGGATTTTTCCTAGAGGCATTTATAATGTCTGAGAGAGTAGGAAGGAGTAAATGTTAACTGAATGAATGAACAAAATAAGCAATGATCCGCTACCCCCTGAAACTTTGATTGGAAACTATGTTGAGAATACTGTATGCTTTGTTTTTGTTTTACTTGGTGGAATGAAGCATCGCCCTAAATGGATTGACTAGGTATTTGAATCCTTGTACCCTTTATAAAAAAGAATAAAATAAAAGCAAAGAATGTTTTTTTTTCCTATTCATTCAGCCATTCATTCATTGTTTCAACAAATATTTATTGTGTACCTATATGTACTATATTCACTACTCTTGGAGCTTGACAATGAATAATACAGTCGAGGTCTTTGCTCTCAAGGAGTTTATATTCCAGAGGATTGGAAGGCTCAGTTAAATACGTACTAGTTAAGAGCATGAATACACTAAGCCTCAGTTTCATCGACTGTATATTTGGGATATTAATATTACCCATCTTAGGGTTATTGTGAAAATGAAATGAAAAAAAAAAAAAGCAAGTTAGCAAAAGATCCATAATATTGAAAACAAAGCTGGAGGACTGACAGTCGCTGACCTCAATCAAGACTTAATATAAAGCTACATTAATTGAGTGTGGTGTTGGTAAAAGTGGGCAAGTAGATCAAAGGCACAGAGCAGAGAGCCCAGAAATAGGCACACATAAAGTCAACCGATCTTTGAGACAGGAGCAAGGGCAATACAATGGAGTAGAGATAGTCACTTCAACAAATGGTATTAGAACAACTGGATGTCCACCTGTAAAAAAACATGAATCAGACAGAGACCTTATACTCTTCCCAGAAATTAACTCAAAATAGATCACAAACCTAACATAAAATACAATGCTATAAAGTTCCTAAAAGATAACAGAGGAGAAATGTAGATGACCATGGGTCAATATGTTTTTATATAACATCAAAGGCATGATCCATGAAAGAAAGAATTAATAAGCTGGACTTCATTAAAATTAAAATTTTATGCTTTGTGAAAGTCACTGTCAAGAGAATAAAAACCAACCCTCAGATAGGGAGAAAAATTTGCAAAAGATATATCTGATAAAGGACTATTATCAAACTATACAAAGAACTTTAATACTCAACAGTAAGAAAAAACAATCTGATTAAAAGAGTGGGCCAAAGACCTTAACAGACCAGAGAAGATATTCAAATGGCAAATAAACCTAAAGAAAGATGCTTCACATTATATATCACCTGGGAGATGCAAATTAAAATAACAATGATGCCCTAACTGGTTTGGCTCAGTGGATACAGCGTCTGCCTGTGGATTCAAGGGTCCTAGTTTCGCTTCCAGTCAAGGGCATGTACCTTGGTTGCGGGCACATACCCAATAGGGAGTGTGCAGGAGGCAGATAATCGATGTTTCTTGCTCATTGATGTTTCTGACTCTATTCCTCTCCCTTCCTCTCTGTAAAAAACTCAATAAAATATATTAAAAATAAAATAAAATAACAATGATACACCACTACAGATTTATTAGAATGGCCAAAATCTGGAACATTGACAACAACAAATACTGTTGAGGATATGGAGCAATAGGATCTCTCATTGCTGGTGAGTACAGCCACTTTGGAAGATACTTTGGTGGTTTTTTATAAAATTGAATATATTCTGGTAAACTGTTCTTGGTATTTGCTGGAAGGAGTTGAAAACTTATGTTCATACATAAGTCTGTACATGGATGTTTATAGCAGCTTTATTCAAATGGAAAAACTTGGAAGCAAATGTCTGTCATTAAGTGAAAGGATAAATGAACTGTGGTACATCCAAACAATGGAATATTATTCAGTGCTGAGAGGAAATGTGCTATCAAGCCATGAAAAAACATGGGGGAATCTTAAATGCACATTACTTAGTGGAAGAAGCCAGTCTGAAAAGGCTATATACTAGATGATTTCAACTATATGACAGTTTGAAAAAGGCAAAACTATGGATAGTATAAAAAGATCAGTGGTTACCTGGGGTTGAGGGTAGGGAGGAATGAATATACAGAGCACAGAGGATTTTTAGGGCAGTGAATAGTAATATCATACGTTTGTCAAAATGCATAGAATGTACAACACCAAGAGTAAATCCAAATGTAAGCCATGGACACTGGGCGATAATGATGTGTCAATGTAGGTTCATCAGTTGTAACTATTGTACCACTCTGGTGGGGGATGTGGATAATGGGGGAGGCTGTACATGTGTGGGGCAGGAGGTATATAGGGAATCTCTATACCTTCTGCTCAATTTTTCTGCAAACCTAAAAACATCTGTTTTATAAAAATACATGTAAGAAGCTTCCATCAGTGCTTTACACAAAAGCAATGATTTTAGCTATAGTTATAATTTATTAATAACTAGAGGCCCAGTGCATGAAACTCATGCACTGGGGAGGGGGTTGTCCCTCAGCCCGCCTGCGCCCTCTTGCATCCAGGACCCCTCAGGGGATGTCTGACTGCTGGCTTAAGCCTGCTTCCCAGAGAGCGGGCCTAAGCCAGCAGTCAGACATCCCTCTCACAGTCCAAGACCCCTCACTCCTTACCACCTCCCTGCTTGCTGCTCCTTACCGCTCAGCTCACTCCACTTTAGCACTGCCATGAAGGCAGGAGAGGCTCCTGCCACTGCCACTATGCTCACCAGCTGTGAGCCCGGCTTCTGGCTGAGTGGTACTCCCCCTGTGGGAGTGCACTGACCACCAGGGGACAGCTCCTGTGTTTCAAGTGACCTGTCGTTCTGGTCATTCTGCCATAATGGTCACTTAGGCTTTTATTATATAGACTAGAGGCCCGGTGCATGAAATTCGTGCACTGGCGGGTGGGGGTCCCTCAGCCCAGCCTGCCCCCTCTCACAGTCTGGGAGCCCTCAGGGAATGTCCTATTGATGGACATCCGCAGTCTGGCTGCGGAGGCTTGGAGCAGGCTCCGTGTTTGTGTGTGTGTGTGTGTATGTCCGCTGGGGGCTTGCCCCCAGACGCGCCACAGAGGCTCAGAGCAGGCGCCCCTCTGTGTTGATCTCTCAGGCTTGGGCAGGGCCCGACCCCTCCTCCTGAGCTGGTCGTGACTGTGACAGAGTCTCAACCTCATTTTCATATTACATATTATATATATATCCTATCTAATAAAAGAGAAACATGGTAATTGGCATACGACCACTACCCTTCCCATTGGCTAATCAGGGCAATATGCAAATTAACTGCCAGCCAAGATGGCAGCCGGCAGCCAGGCAGCTTGAAACTAACATGAGGCTTGCTTGCTTCAGTAACCGAGGACTCCAACGTTCCCTGCCTGCCGCTGCAGGCCTCTGAGCTGCAACTCTAAGCAACTATGTAACAAATATAGAAGCTAAACAAAACCCCAGAAACCTGATTTAGTCCTCCGGGCTTCAGCCAGCAGGATCGCAACATTATAAGCAAAGGCCAGAAACCTACTTTCAGCAGCGGAGGCCTAAGAGCTGGAGCCAAGCCTCAAAGCTAAAGCTGGCCCAGAATAAAAAAAAAAAAAGGAGAAAAAGGAGCGGTTGGGAGCTTCAGTCACCCCCAGCCTGAAAACAGCCCTCAGCCCCTCACCCAGAATGGCCAGGCACCCCAGTGGGGACCCCCACCCTGAAGGGTGTGTGACCAGCTGCAAACAGCCATCATCCCCTCACCCAGGCTGGCCAGGCACCCCAGTGGGGACCCCCAGCCTGATCCAGGACACCGCAACCTCCCCATTGACCCTGCCTTGAGTGTGACAGCGGACTGTGCCCCAACCCCCAAATCGGCCCTACCCTGAGCATGACTGAGGGTGGCATCACAACCTCCTGATCGCCCTGCTCTGTGCATGACAGGGGGTGGCGCCCCAACTCCCCAATCGGCCCTGCTCTGAGCCCGACCAGGGGCTGCACCTGAGGATTGGGCCTGCCCTCTGCCACCCGGGAGCAGGCCTAAGCCAGCAGGTCATTATCTCCCAAAGGGTCCCAGACTTCGAGAGGGCACAGGCCGGGCTGAGGGACCCCCCTCCCCCCCGAGTGCACAAATTTTGTGCACCGGGCCTCTAGTATATATATATATATATATATATATATATATATATATATATATATAGAGAGAGAGAGAGAGAGAGAGAGAGAGAGAGAGAGAGAGAGAGAGAGAGGAGAGAGATTAGACATCAAAAAAAGGGCATGTTGGAAAGACTTAGCACCAGATAAGTTTTTAAGGATTGCTTGCTAATTAATTGAGCTTTCCTACTGTGATGATATCATTTTATTTTGTGGTTTTTACAGTGCTATGTCTTTGTTTAATATCTGGACCAAATACGCACCCCGGCTGCCCACTGCCTATTACAATGAAAAGCTTCTGAAGGTTGGAGATAGCCTCTGCGAAATGAAAGTAAGTGCCTCCGGAGTAAAGAGAGCCTAAATGATACTCATTTGGCTAATTATATTATTGTTTGGTTGATACCATTACTATTTTACATGATTTGATTATTGTTGCTGTTTAGAAAAAAATAAATGAATTCATAAAATTTTAATGAGGCACAGTAACCAAAAGAGTGTTTCTTTTTTAATTTTGTAGTTGAGATTTTTCCAGAGGTGAGATGTTCCTGAACAGAAAGACAGCTGCCTGGGGATGGCTAGGAGCAGAGGCCCCAGCTAACAGGGTGTGGTTAGGCGCCCAACAGGAAATGCTGAGTCATCATGTTCCTACCGTATACAAAGGAGCCCAGACACCACTTCCTGTTGTTTTTCACATGGTTGGCCTTACCCAGCATGCAACTCTCATGGCTTCTGGCCTTGCTGTTGTGTTGCCTGCGTCCCAGTGCCTGTTCAAATGACTTTCAATTCCTTGTTACTGTTCTGCTGAATGTAAATATAGCAGTCATTCCATACATGCCCTGTTTCTTGCTCAGTATTGTATTCCAAATGGGAGTTTGCCCCTATTTCTAGTTACACATCAGTGCCCAGGTCTTAGATTGCTGTGGACTCATGGACTTGCTAAGACCACACACACCATCACTGACTTTTTAGTGAATGATAATGTAAGTTTTCCCTTCAGTTCTGGCATAGGCCCCAATTACTCCAAGTTAAATATGAGTTTTTGGCTCATCTAGGATCCTTGGACCAAGATTTATTTTATCCAAAGTGACTTTAGGCCAGACATTGGCCGTATAGAGTGTCTTCTCAATCTTTAGTTTCTCAGCGTCATTTTCTTCCTATGTTTCTATTTTCTGGACTTGAATCCTTTGATTTAGGAGGGAAGTTTATCAAATAGAGGATAAGATAAAAAGGAACTTTCATAATGAAGAACAAAGATCTATTTTCTGCTGTCAAAATGAGAGAATCACCTTAGCTCCATGCAACTGGACCATGGTTCTTAGAAACTTGAAAATACAGTTTGGAAAACTATAGGACAGTGGTTCTCAACCTTCTGGCCCTTTAAATACAGTTCCTCATGTTGTGACCCAACCATAAAATTATTTTCGCTGCTACTTCATATCTGTAATGTTGCTACTGTTATGAATTGTAATGTAAATATCTGATATGCAGGATGGTCTTAGGCGACCCCTGTGAAAGGGTCGTTCGACCGCCAAAGGGGTCACGACCCACAGGTTGAGAACCGCTGCTATAGGAAAAATAAAATGATGAGTTCCAACTTGTAAGCTGTATTTATGTAAAGTGGAATAACAGTTTTGACAAGAATTAAAAGATTGTTCCCTCTCCATTTTTATGCTTCTCCTCAGTAGAAGGAGCTGGTGATATACAGCACTGTTGGGGGTTGTTTGAGGAATATACAGGTGGGTGGGGAGGATATTGGTGGAGGGAGTAGGAAGGAGCATGTTAGAAATTGATAAAGCAAGTGGATGATGGGTAGTAACTAAGGATTCGGAATATTTCAGATAGAGAGGTCTAGATAGGATATTTTAAAATTTGCTTGAAGGAACAAAGAAAATGTTTTAAATACTTTTCACTGATGGAAAAGTGGGCTGATAAAGAATATATTTGTAATCCTGAAAATGAACTTGACTGGTTACTTTGGTTCTAGAATCTCTTTATTTTAGTTACAGTAAAGATCATTTTGTTGGAAGACTTTTGTTTTGAACCTAGATTTGAATTCATTATAGGAATCAAGTTAGAACAGAAAAGAACCAGAATTAATTAGTGACCAGTAACAAACAAGTCAATAGAAATAGAAACAAAACAGCACTTGACTGTGGATGCCTCCCAAGGGGCTGCGCAACTTGAAAGGCAGTTGTTTGTCCTGACACACAGTTACAGGGGAGGAAGCTGAGTAAGGGTTGCAACAGACACATATTTCAGAGCCCTGCTCACACCCACTGCTCTGAAACTCTCCAGATCAACTGTGCCTTGTGGGCTACAGAAATGAGGCATATGACTTTATAATGGGAATATAAGCATGACTTAGAGCTAACAGAATCATAACTAACAACAGCTCAGACTTTTTGGCTTGGGCTATTGCAGTTTCAGAGACTGTTGACAGATCAAAGCGAGATTGAGCCAGCTCATCTGTGTTTTCCTCTCCTTCCTCTCGTTCCCCTCCCTTTGACTTTCTCTCACCTTTCCTTCCTCTCCTCTTCTCCCTCCCCTCCTTCCTTTTCCATTTCCTTCCTTCTCTTTATCTCTCCTTCCTTCCTTCCTTCCTTCTTTCTTTCGCTGTCTCTCTCCCCCATTCCCTTCTTTTCTTCCTCATTCTCTCTTTTTCGCCTTCCTCTCCCCTCTCCATCTTTTTATTTCCTTCTTTTTTGGAGCTTAGGAGATATCAGAGAAGCAAGGCTAGTAACACCCTCATCTCCCTCTCTGACTGAGTGGGTGGATTACCATCATGGTGATATTGAATTTGGGGATATTCTCATCTTTAAAGTTACGATGGTCTTATCTCACACTCGGCTTGTTGTGAGGAGAATTAAATGAAATAATGCACATGAATTGCCTAGCACAGTGTCTATCACATGTGTTTGGAAATGATAGTGATAATGGTAGTAATAGTGTAATGGTGGTAGTAATAGTGGTAATAATCAAGATGGATATTATTAACAATAATATAAATAGTACCTAATATTAGTAACTATATAATTTAATAATTACTGGATATAATTTTAATATTTATACAGATTTTAATAAGAAAAATTATATTTTGAAATTTTCATCAAGTGCTCTTTTTATTTTAGGAGTATAAATTGGCCCTTTTACAGTGCTATGGAAGATATCTTCAGCAGTTCAGTATCAGCTTTGATGAGAATATAGCAGATATACAACAATTCAAAACTGTCTTTTTTCCAAACGGTATTGGAGACCCAACTGCTGCAAATACAGTAAGATGAAAGCAGCTAAAATAGCTACAAGTTATGATTAGCTATGCAATATATCCTTTTGTTGAGAGCTGCTAAATGTCTTTCCTGTGCTTAGCATAGCATTTACTTGTGTGCTACAAGTTGCTTAATAAATGTTTTCAGTGCTAGATAAGAACGTATACTTATTAGACTTTGCAAAGATGCTTTGGAGATTGTATCACTATAATCACTCATTCATCCAGCAGACAGTTGTCATTATAATAACTTATAATAACTAATATTTGTAGGATACTTTCAGTTTACAAACTGTGTTAGATACTATTATTAGTTTATAAAAGAGAAAAAGAAAGCTAAGCACAGAGCCTAACTATTGGCTCTGGAGATTAAACACAGATCTTATGATATAGAATTTTATGCTTTATTTCTGGCATACCAGTATTATGTTAATTGTTACCATTGATTCACTGGTTGAACGGTTACCATGTGCTAGGCTCTTCTATATGCAGTATATGAATTGTCATCTTTCAGCCTCATTTTAGTCTCAAAAGTAGGGTACTATTATGCCTTTTTTACAGATGAGGAAACTGAGGCTTCTTAGAGACTAAGAAACCAGTCCACTTAAAGCAATGGACAGAGTTGGTGTTTGAACTCTAATCAGTCTTACTCCAAAGCTGTTATTCCAAACTTGATCATTCAAGGCCTTGGAAACATATGTGGTTTAATAAGCAGAAAATCTGAAAGTATGTTTGGCTATATAATAGGTGCATGAATGGGAATATAGGGCAATATAAGTTGGCACCCCATTGGGGAGAGTACTGAATGAAAAGCTTAGAACTTTGGACTTTTAAGGCCCCTCCTATCCCACTCTGGTCTAGCTTTCTCTCTCTCTCTCTTTCTCTCTCTCTCTTTTTCTCTCTCTCTCAATATTGCATTAGCCTGCCTTCACCTCTTCTCCCTGGCTTAGTGCCAGTGTGCTGGTGAGCTCCACTGTCTACAAAGCTTGTATCTTAGATATCTGTGTGGCTCGTCCTTTACTTCCTTCAGGTCTCATGCACTCCCTGCATTATTTGTTTATTTTTTTGTATCACTTATTGTCACCAGCTACATTTTCATTTGATTATTTTTTAATAATAATATTACAAAATATAATAGATCCTCAATAAAGTTTTATTGACTGGATGAATAGATGAAATGATATAGTTAGAATTAGTAAAAGCCATACATAGAATAGATTAGAAGGTAAAAGACTGGAGGCAGAAGATAAAGCAATGAAGACAATGTAAGAGTTTGCCAGCAGGACCGTTGTGATGGGTGCAAATAGGTATGAGGAATTTGTATTTGTTTGTTTTTTAAATATATTTTTATTTCAGAGAGGAAGGGAGAGGGAGAGAGAAACATCAATGATAAGAGAGAATCATTGATCGGCTGGCTGCTCCTGCACGCCCCACACTGGGGATTGAGCCCACAACCCAGGCATATGACCTGACTAGGAATCCAACTGTGACCTCCTGGTTCATAGGTTGATGTTCAACCACTGAGTCATGCTGGCCGGGCAAGAATTTGTGTTTTTTTGCATGCTTAATTTGAGGTTCTGGTATGATACTGGCATGCTGCATTTCTTAACAAATATGTATAAAAAAATAAAATAAGTAAGATTGAAAATTTAGCCCAGTAGGAACCTATCAACACAGAACTAGAGGTCTTGAGAAGTTTTGTTAGAGAAATAGATCTTGGATTTTAAATGCATAAAGATCACAGATGAATCAGTAATAATGAACAATTCACTGTCAAACTATTAACAGCAAAGTTTTGTGTGAACATTCATAATCATGTATGTAATATTTAATTATTCCCTTTGTATGTACTGCAGGAAGGCATTATGGCAGAGATTATATGGATTTGGTCTCTGGAGCCACACTGTCTGGGTTCAAAGAGCTGCTGTGCCACTGCCTAATGATGGGACCTTGCGATTTTTTTGTGCCTCAGTTTCCTCATCCGTAAAAATGGAAATAATAAGACCTACCTCCTAGTGTTGTTTTGAGGTTGCTGAGATAACAAAAGACTTGGAATAGGGCCCAACACTCAAAAACTGTGAGGCATCATTATCTGTTTGTAAAAGAGAGAGAGCACGTAACAGCGGTTCTCAACCTGTGGGTCGTGACCCCTTTGGCAGTTCAACGACCCTTTCACAGGGGTCGCCTAAGACCATCCTGCATATCAGATATTTACATTACAATTCATAACAGTAGCAACATTACAGTTATGAAGTAGCAGCGAAAATAATTTTATGGTTGGGTCACAACATGAGGAACTGTATTTAAAGGGCCAGAAGGTTGAGAACCACTGACTTAGAAGATAATGATCATTCCAACTTTCATTCAATGAATATCTTCTGTGATACCAACTACATGGTGGCTAGAAATAGTGTACATGTATCCAAGCAGGAAATACATATGGTAGAAAGGCCCATTGGTATTACTAAGAGGGTCCACCCCCATAGCTTTAACAGGGCTTGTCAGTACTCCCTTCAGAACTCCACATCTATCCAGTTGTGTCTTAGACATCTCAACTTGACATATCCCAAGCTGAACTCATCATCTTTCCTCCATAATTGCCTCCAGCCAGTCACCCATGCAGGAAATCACTGCAGACATCTTCTCCTCCCTTATCTCCTGCATATTATTGGCCACTGAATCCCATTGACTCAGACAAGACTTAAATCTTTCCCCATTTCAGGGCCCTGGTATGTCTGGACTATCTCAGACGCCTCTGATCTCTCCCAGCCTCCCTGCATGTAGCTTTGTGCCCTTACCCCTGCTTTCCATCTTCCACACTTTTGTCATAATTAATTTCTAAAGTGTAAATCAAATTGTTCTACTCCTCTGCCCTTTGACTTTGCCCTTTGGCTAAAGTCCATATTCCTTGGAATGGCTTGGAACACTCTTCATGTTCGGACTAGGAACCGCCTCTATAACCTAATCTCTTTATCTTAAACCTTCTTACTTAACCTTTCAAAAGTCTTTCAATCCAGTGGCCACTGAAACTACCTTAAGCATTCCTAACATTGCTTGTCCCTGAAATTCTCTTCTTTTTGCCAAGAACAGGGACCAGGTCTTCCTCAACTTTGAGTCACTGTTGCTTAGCAGAGTGTGGCTAATTGAGGTGGTCCATAAACATTGGCCAAATCAATGTGTACATGGTAATATTTATACCTGAATTGATACGTTAAAATGCCATTTGGTGAGTTTCCAAAAAACGATTCAATTCCATATTCTTGGAGATAGGATTTTGTACTTTCTTTTGCTTTTGAAATTTTTTTTTGATTAAGGAAAGGTAATAGTCTTAATTAAATGGATGCTTCGAAGAAACCTATTTTTTTATGTCTTAATTTGTTAGGGATATTATAAAAATTCATAGACTGATGGCTTAAACAGCAGTTTCTTTCTCACTTTATGGAGGCAGGGATGGCTTAGCTCAGGGTGCTAGAAAATGTGGTTGTCTGGGGAGAGCCTGCTGCCTGGTTCTCGCTGTGTCCTCAGACTGCAGAAGGCAGGAGGGAGCACTCTGGTGTCTCTTTTAGAAAGGCACTCCTCCCATTTATGAGGGCTCTACTCTCATGACCTGATTACCTCCCCAAGCCCCACCTTCTAACATCATCACATTGGGGATAGATTTCAATATAAGAATTTCGGGGGATACAGTCAGTCGATAGCACTATACTAATCTATTAAATTAATTAAGCACAATTGTTTCCATTTTAGTTTTTGTATGTTTTAAGGAAAGCTTTTCTAAATTGCATAAACTTTATTTATATTCACATTTATATTTTCCCATGCGTTTCAGTTTCATGCTTTAAATGGAAGAAATATTTGCAGCTACCAGCTGGTCTGTAACAGTGATTTGAACATGCAGAATAAAGAGTCTGTGATCCAGTGTCTGAATATCTTGTCCTCCTTAAGACTCACCATGCAGGTGGCCTTGCCACAGGAGCACCTCTGCTGGATCATCTTCAATGGTATATGGCAATGTATTTTATTTTCCATCATGTTTTTCAGAAAGTTTCGTGAATGCCAAGTTTGACGTTAACTTGATTACTTCGTGATTTGAAATATAATTATTTCATAGTAGCATGCTTGTTTTTATTTTTATTTTTTACACTGTTATTACATTTTAGTTTGTCCTCATATGCAGGAACTTACAAAGCATGTCTGTGGGGATGATCAGTTTCAGGTATATAGAAAGCAGGGCCCAGAGTTAGTAAATAAATATACGTGGAGAAGAATCAAAGAACCACTGCAGGTTAGATTGGTTCTAAGCATCATCCATTTATTGGTCCCCTCCTCAAATACTTTGGGCAGTGACTGTGGCTTTCTACATATCAACCTTCTTCTCCAACTTGATTTTGAGTAATGAGCTTTGGTATGTATATATGTGTGTGTATAGTATATTTATATACATATATACTATAATTTATATGCATATATATACTGTATATTTATATACATATATACATTATATATATATATGTCTCATGAAATATCATCTATCAAAATGTAGCATTGTCCTGGCTGGGGTGGCTCAGTTGGTTGAGAATTGTTCTATGTACTGAGAGGTCAAAGGTTCAACTCTCCATTAGGATACATGCCTGGGTTGTGGGCTAGATCCTCAGGAGGAGGTGTGCAGGAGGCAGCCAATTGATTATTCTTTCTCATTGATGTTTTTCTCTCCCTTTTCCTTCCTCTCTCTTTCTGGAATCCATACACACACCGACACACACACACACACGCACGCACGCACACACGCCTAATATGCAATTGTCCCCTCTGGAGTTCGACCAGGAGACCAGGAGTTAGATGGCTCACTATGACATGTGCTGACCACCAGGGGGTGGTCATGGAATGAAGGAAGGCCCAGGCTGGCAGCCAGCAGCTGGGGAAGGAAGGCCCCGGCTGGCAGCCAGAAGGCCCCAAATGGCCCTGATTGCCAGCCAGGCCTAGGGACCCTACCTGTGCATGAATTTTGTGCACCGGGCCTCTAGTGTGTGTATATATATATATATATATATATATATATATATATATTAAAGCAGCATTTATTTTTTCTCTTTAAAGAGTTACAATTTAAATTTAATTTCTTTTTAAAGTTACAATTAAAAGTTGCAATGAGTCATTTGCTGTTGTTCTGTGAATAACATATTCTCAAAGGGAAAATAATACAGTGTGTTCTCTGTGCATAAGAGCAGGGAAAACTAACTTGAAAGAAAACATATTGGATTTTAGCTCATCTGTGGCAATTGAAATACATTTCCTAGCCTTTTCCTTCTTCACCCTCCCCAAATAATTTTTTGACAATTTGATTGAAAATTACCTTTGCTGCCAGAGATGAGGCTGACTTTGGAAGTAAGTTTTAAATTCAGTAATTGTCAAGCTTTTGTACTTGATCATCCTCAAGAGGATCTGTTCCCCAGAGTACCTGCTGCTCTCTCTCCACCTCAGTTGGTCATCGGTCTTGGCAGGGACTGAGCAGGAGCAGATGTTCTGTGCTCAGGAAGCATGACAGGCCCATGGTTTGGGTGTTGCAGTCAGGCCTTGCTTTAGTGGTGAAATGATATAGTCCTTGGGTGCTGTTCTTTTAAGAGCACACACAAATATATTCCAGTATTCTTCGGGGGAAAAAAAAAGTAAATGATTTCTGTATCTTCTACATCCTTTTATTGGTGTGTGTTTTTCTTTCCTTTTTTAAAAAAAATATGTTTTTATTGATTTCAGAGAGAAAGGGAGAGGGAGAGAGAGAGAGAGAATTATCAATGATGAGAGAGAATCACCCATAGGCTGCCTCCTGCATGCCCCCTACTGGGGATCAAGCCTGCAGTCTGGGCATGTGCCCTGACTGGGAATTGAACAGTGACTTCCTGGTTCATAGGTCTATGCTCAACCACTGAGCCACACCACTGGGCCGTGTGTGCCTTTTCTTTACACCAGTGGTATCGTGCTCTAGATTTTATCCTTTTTCTTAAATATTTTTTCTGCTCAATATTATGGTTTTAGACTAGCCAGGTTCCTGTGTATAGATCTAGTTCATTGACTCTATTCACAGACTTGTATTCTTGATATCCATAGATTCCTAAGTACAGAACCTGGTTTTCCCTACCTCTATAGCTACACACATAATTCTGCAATGAATATCCTTGTTCATGTCCTTTTATAGACCTGTGTGAGAGTTATCTGGGATCTATGCCCAGGAGCGGGATTGCTGGGTGGAGGGAAATATCATAGCTTTTTACTAACTCCAGTCCCTGTTTTAATTAATTCATCCAAAACTTATTGCCAGGCATTGTTCTAGGTACTAGGGACACAAGAGTGGGCAACAGATGAAAACCCTGTTCTCATGGTTACATTCTGCTTCAGGGAGACAATAAACAAACAAAACAAAGTGGTCATGGCAGGTTGTGCTACGGAGAAAAGTAAAGCTGAGGAAGACCTAGGGAGAGCCAGACCTGGGCTGGGGCTAGGATGCAATTTTAACTTTTAAAAAAATTGATTTCAGAGAGAGGACAGGAGAAGAGGAGAAAGAAACATCAATGATGAGAGAGAAACATTGATTGGCTGCCTCCTGCACGCCCCCTACTGGGGATTGAGCCCAAAACCCAGGCATGTGTCCTGATTGGGACTCGAACCCTGACCTCCTGGTTCAGGGGTCAATGCTCAACCATTGAGCCACACCGGCTGGGTTAGTCTGCAATTTTAATTAGAATGGTCAGGGAAGGCTCAGTGAGATGATATGTGAGCAAAGACCTGAATGAAACATCTGAATATTTGGGGAAAAGGCATTCTAACTAGAGGATTAGCAAATGCAAAGATTCTGTAGTTTTAATACTTTGGATTTTAAGTAATAAAAAAATAAATTGATTAACCAATTTGTCAAAATACATTTAATTTTTCCAGTTAAAACTGAGCACTCATTCTTTTTATTTTAAACCGGTTATTATATGTATAGACATCCTTGGTTTCTTAAGATATGTAACCAATGTTGGTTCTTTCATAAAATTCAACTGGGTGTATGAGTATTCTATAACACCTTACTTCTCAACCTGAACCCAACTAATTTAAACCTCAAATAGATTATTTTGGTGATGGCCATCTTTGATGAAAAGGAATCACATGACAAGACAAAAAATTCGTATTAGGGATTTGGTCAAAACCAAACCAAAACAAACTTCCAGAGATATCCTGAATGTGTAAAGAATCAGCCTATGTTCCATTCTACACCAGCTCTCACTCCATCACGCTTCTGCAGTGGGAATTTGTGAGCCACACCAAGATCCTGAACCATCTAAGAAGCGATCAGTTCTAGTCAGGATGCTCAAGGGCTGCCAAGGTTAAAGGCACATTTTTGAAATACAGAGGGTCCTTGTCATTCTTGAGGGCAGTTTCCTGAGGCCTCCTGAAATTCCCCAGTTCCTGTCACTAACTTGTTTATACAGGCTCCTAGCTTCCACCTGAATCACATGTTTTGGGGAGAGGCATGCGTTTCCTGTGCATGTCCTTCCTTGGTGACTTTTTTTTTTTTAAAAAAAAAAACCACACCAAAAAACCCCAAAGAAACACAGTTACATAGTTTAATTTTTAAGATTAAGAACAGAGGTGGACAAAACCAAGTTGAGATAAGAATGCTGGGCTTGCCCAGCTGGCATGGCTCAGTGGTTGAGCATCCGACCCAGGAACCAAGAGGTGGTGGGTTCGATTCCTGGTCAGGGCATCTGCCTGGGTTGCATAAATTAATCCCCAGTGAGGGTGCGTGCAGGAGGCAGCTGATTGATGATGTTTCTCTCTCATCGATGTTTCTATCTCTCCTTCTCCCTCTCTCTCTAAAAATCAATCAAAACATACTTTTTAAAAAAGAATGTTGGGCTTGAGCTGTTACTAGCCAAATGGTTTCTTCCCAGGTGGACCTCACATGAAATAAATAGCTCCGTGTTCTGGGAGCAGTCACAGTAAGAATGCTGAGTCCTGGAATGTTGAGGACTGAAGTGTATGGTGCTGTACATATATGTTTAAGATTTTATTCAATATTTTTGTCACTGATTTATGTAATTAATATTTATCATGCTTACAGGCGTGCTTTAATTAAGCGATGTGTGTCTTGGAGCAGATGCTTAAAGTTTAAATGTGAACATAAGATTCATAATTGTTGAATTTTGATGGCTATGAGTTTTAGATCCGATATTTTATAGGACATATGTAGACCACTTGTATTATAATTACATGCCTTTTTTAAAAAATATATATTTTATTGATTTTTTACAGAGAGGAAGGGAGAGGGATAGAGAGGTAGAAACATTGATGAGAGAGAAACACCGATCAGCTGCCTCCTGCACACCCCCCACTGGGGATGTGTCTGCAACCAAGGTACATGCCCTTGACCGGAACCGAACCTGGGACCCTTGAGTCCACAGGCCGACACTCCATCCACTGAGCCAAACCGGTTAGGGCATTACATGCCTTTTTAAAGCATGTTGCCACATTTGGTTATGTTTATAGCATGATAATGTCCTTGTTTATATAGAGATACATGCTTTCCTCCCCCCCTCAACCCTGTGAGCAGCCATCTATCCTCATTTAATTAATGATCTGATAAAAAAAAGCATGCTTGAATGATGTTAAATAGGAGTTGAAAATGCTCTTTTTTATTAGAGTGCTCAAAGGCCATACCTTAATAATAGGATAAATATTATATGAGAGTGAGAATGAATATAATGCAACCTATTATGTGTTATGATTTTAAAATTATTATGAGTTTCCTTCCATGTTAAGTATTATGCCATGCTGATTAAATATATATTTTAATCTTATTTGGAAATAAATATTCAGTTTTTCAACCATAAGAAAACCATGGGTATCAATAACGTTTAATATGAATTACTAAAACCATGGGGTACATAAATTATGCTACTAAAAATATTCTTTTGTTCAGTATATTTCAAAACTTGCACTGCTTTTATAATGAGACTAAAGATTTCCGCGTCAGCCTATTTAAAGGATGGTCATATTAGTTCTTTTAATGATTTGGATACAAAACAAATTATGATGATTATAACTCTCTAACCATTATCCAGCTTTCTCATGAGATTGCTTATTTTTAGAACTACAGACTTAAGCCACAGGAATTAGCATATACAATTTTCATAATTTGACTATAAACCATGTTAACGAGTTTTTCCTCCATTTAGGTACTGTTTACATTTACACCATTTGCAGAAAACTGATGGTTATTGGTCAGTCTTCCAAGGTATGCAATTTACTGACAAAATATCTTCTCCTATATTTCCTATTTTTCGTAAGACTTTTGTTAGTATTGAACATTAAACAAAGAAAATTTAGTGAATTATATAATAGCAAAATTTAGTGAATATGTATTATAGATTTACTATTTTTAGTTTTACTTTAATATGATCATAGGTAAAATTGCAGATAATAAAGTATTAATGAAAGAAAAGCGTTCTTAAAATTGATAGATATTCTCTGCTGTCCCTTGGTCTCTCAGATTAGCCAAAGTTGTCAACTTGATACTGAACATCCACCTGGTAACTATATCTCTAGGTGGGGTGATCATCCATTCTTGCTTGCTCAGGACAGTTCTGGTTTATATCTGTAGTCCTGGAGTAATTATTAATAATGCTTGCTTTCACTCTTAAACGTGTCCTGATTTGAATGATAAACTACGGTTACCCTATTTATATTGTGTTGTGGAGCTTGGATTTCATTTTGCTTGAAGAGGTTGCACTTGACTTATGGCCCACATGCTAGTTAGTGAATGAATAAATGAATGAATGTTAGTGTATTAGGGTTAAAGAACATCTTCACTCTGTTTCAGTCATAACCCAAGGGTAAGGAGATTTCATTTTATAATAAGACTAGAGGCCCGGTGCATGAAATTTATGGGTGGGGGTGGGGATCCCTCAGCCCAGCCTGCACCCTCTCCTAAATGGGATTGGGCCTAAACTAGCAGTCGGACATCCCTCTTGCAATCCGTGACTGCTGGCTCCTAACTGCTCACCTGCCTGTCTGCCCAATCGCCCCTAACCACCTCTGCCTGCCCACCTGATTGCCCCTAACTGCTTCTGCTTGCCAGCCTGATCGCCCCCTAACTGCCCTCCCCTGCTGGCCTGATCGCCCCCTAACCGTTCCCCCCTGCTGGCCTGATTGCCCCCTAACTGCTTGCCACAGCTGGCCTGATTGCCCCGAACAGCTTCTGCCTCGGCCCGTGCTACCATGCCTTTGTCCGGAAGGACGTCTGGAAGATGTCTGGTCTAATTACCATATTACCCTTTTATTAGTATAGATTCCTACTCACCAGTCTTCACTGGTAGGTTTAACTTGAGGTTTCTATTGATTTCCCTACAATGTTGGTAGCACTTTTGTCTTTAGGAGACCTATTTATTCCCTGTATTCATTGTTCAGTCATTAGGACAGTGATGGCGAACCTTTTGAGCTCGGCGTGTCAGCATTTTGAAAAACCCTAGCTTAACTCTGGTGCCGTGTCACATATAGAAATTTTTTGATCTTTGCAACCATAGTAAAACAAAGATTTATATTTTTGATATTTATTTTATATATTTAAATGCCATTTAACAAAGAAAAATCAACCAAAAAAATGAGTTCGCGTGTCACCTCTGACACGCGTGTGATAGGTTCGCCATAACTGCATTAGGATGTAGGCCAAGAAGGGAGAATATACTTACGTTGAGTCCATATTCAAATGGCATTTGGAACATTACTACTTTATTTTTTATCACATGCAAAACCTTACCCTGAATGTTCTAACACTCAGGATAGATACCTTTTTTTTTCTTATTTTCTCCAAACATAACCAAGTATCTTAAAAGTCAATACCACTTAAAATGGAAGGAAGGATATTTGCATGCTTAATGGAAAACAATTTTGAAATCACTCTCTGTTTTGTTCCTCGAGTTTAAAAGCTCTATTGCTGACAGTGATTTGCACAAGACAGTGCCAGCTCTTTGAGTGCGAATTAAAATGAGGGGAGACTGTCCCATGCATAATGGAAATTTGGCTAGAGACTATTCCAGTGATTCTACATTTAGTTCCAGCTGATTTCCTGAAAAGAACTTGCATATTCCTGTTGCCCTTGCTGTAGCAACAAATACTGCTTCACAGAACCACCATAGTTTGGTTGCTACAGCATTTGTCTGCCAGCTCTTTGAAGGGCAGAGATGTCTGTGCCAAAATTTAACTGTTCGTGCTTGTACTTGTTAATGCCGAGAGAATTTTAATATGATAGTCGTTTTAAAATAATTTCTTATTAAACTCTACCTAAGACATCTCTTCTCCCCCTCATAGAACTTGAATTTCTTTCTGACAAAATAAGGGCTGAAGGAGAATAGTTCTGTGGTCCCAGTCTTGTGGGATGGGAGTGAGGTGGGGAAGAGCGGGGGGAAGGAGGTGTGTGTGCAAGAATTTTGGAGTGGTGGATGGTTGCACAGTTGGCATTTGAAGGTTGGGATAAAATTCATTCAGTTTTTTCAATATAATAAGTTCCAAGGAAATTAAAAATTTTCACCCAGAAATTTCTAAACCTTCAGCTGGTGAGTTTATTCCTTGGCAGGGGAGGTAGGGAGTAGCAGGGAACCAACCACATCTGTGCCTTCTCCGGTCTGAGGGACCCTGATTCTGTAGCTATTTTAGAGTTCAACTCTATTATAGCTTGAGACAAAAGAAGAAATAAATATGATAGCCTCAGGCTTTTGTTGGTGTAACCCCAGAGAAATATAAACCCCTATCACTGTAAGATCCAGGCATCATTGCTACCATTTGTTATTATTGAATCCCTACTATGTGTTAGGTATTAGGTGGAAAGCTTTGTGTACATAATAACACTCATTTATAGCCTTAAGTCTTATGAGGTTGGCACTGTCATCATCACCATCACCATCATCATCACCATCATCATTTGTGGAATTAATGCCTACCATTTATTAGGTAGGCTTCTAAGCACTTTCATATATTATCTCACTTCCTAATATTATCCGTATAACAAAAATTTGAGAAAGGTACTGTTATTGCTTTCATCTTATAGATGAAGAAGCGAAGGTTCAGAAAGGTTAATTTGCTCAATGTCGAACATCTAGTTAAGTGTAGCCAAGGCCAGAGCGAATGCCTCATTGCACTGCCTCTCAATACCATTAGACTTAATTTCATCCCTCACGACCCATCCTATTTTGGCTCACTTACTCAAATAGAGAAGCAAATGGGAGGGGTTGGTATGTTTTGACCTCCCACTGTATTCTTGAAGACACCCTGGAGACCAAGACTGGATAGGGGTTCTTCCCAGATGGAAAATACTTTTGTGTTGAGGGAAGTTACCAAGCTTAAGCTTGTATTCAATCGAATGAAATCTATCTGAAATCTTTTTTCCCAAAAAGATTTCTGAAATCTTTTTTCCCAAAGATATATTACAACTTTGCTTTCATTTATGGTATAATTTGTAATTTCTTCTAAGGCATTTAAAACTGTAGTATAATACTCAGCAAGCATTAAAGAATACAGTATAACCTATTCATTCTAAGAAAATGTTGATTTATGTTTCATTTATAAAGTTATTGGCTTGAACAATAATTGTCAAATTATTCCACATTCCATTACATAAACTTCAAATCCAACTTTGAAATGCTCAGTGTTGTTCCCTCAAAGGCTGATATAAATGATGTTGCAGTGCCCTCCTGTGGCTGAACTGATTAATGGTGTGTGTATCTTCCTGGGATTTGGTTTTTCTTCTTTTTCCTTCTCTGCTCCTCCCCCCTCCTCCCTCCCTTCCTCCTCCTCCTCCTCCTCCTCCTCCTCCTCCTCCTCCTCCTCCTCCTCCTCCTCCTCCTCCTCCTCCTCCTCTCCTCCTCCTCCTCCCCCCCCCCCCCCCGGTTCTTCTTCTTTAAAAACGTTTTTTAAAATTGATTTCAGAGAGGAAGGGAGAGGGAGAGAGAGATAGAAACATTAATGATGAGAGAGAATCATTGATTGGCTGCCTCCTGCACGCCCCACACTGGGGATCAAACCCACAATCCAGGCATGTGCCCGGACCGGAATGGAACCATGACCTCCTGGTTCATAGATCAACGCTCAGCCACTGAGCCACGCTAGCTGGGCTTCTCCATTTTTATTTCATTTTTGATATCTTCAACTTTTTAATATAGAAACATTGCCAAAACAACAATACCTCTTCCACCAACAGTGTTTTGGCCCATGCTTTTACCAACAGGACATTAACAGTCTCTTCAACCTTTGATATCTGATGTATTAAAAACAAATGGGATTTCATTGTTTCAATTTGGATCTCCCTGGTTGTGATGTAAGCATTTAAAATAGTTTTCAATTTCCTTTTTAGTTTTATTATTTCTTTTAATTTTCTTTTGATAATATGTATTTAGGTTTTTAAAAGAAGAACACTTTATTTTAAAATTTTAATTTGGTTTTTCAAAGTTTGTTTTTTCTATGAAGATAACAGTCCTACTTTAGACTCATCAACTTTTAAAATTAATACAAGTGAATTGATTTCATTTCCTCTTCCTTCTGCTTCTGTTCCTCCTGTTTCTCCAACTTCTCCTGCTCCCCTTCCTCCTCCTCTGTCTTCATTGTCGTTACCAAAGCTAACACTTCCGTTTACTATGTCCTAAGCATTTAGTGTGTAGTAATTTATTAGATATTCAAACAATCCTAATTACTGTTATACCAATATGGATGAGGAACCTGAGGCACATGGAGTGTAAGTGAATTGTCCAAGGTAACATTGCTAGTCGTGGAGGTAGAGTTTCAGCCTTACAGGGCAGGTGAAAAAGAGAACAGAGTGAGCAAAGACACATGTATTTGGATCGCTGAGGTGTGTTTTGTGGGATGGAAAGCATTTTGGACCAGCTTTAAGTATATGATGCAAGGTCAAGAGTACACGGGGTGTGGAGGAAGGCAGGAACTGTCTTTGCATGCCCTGCAAGAGGCCTGTACTTTATCCTGTACTCAATAGAGAACAATTGAAGTGTTCCGAGCACAAGAGTGGCACAGCCCAGTATGCATATTAAAGAGATAACTATGGTGGAGGTAAGGAAGATGTATAAGGAAGGGGCTGATAAGAAGGGCGATGGTGAGACCAGGGAGACAAGTGAGGGTGTATCCAATAGCCCAGGAAGATATATGAGGACCCGCTTGGTTAAGGCTGATATTCCCCATTGATATAATTTAGAATTTAATATTCTGAGATATTTAGCTCCCAGGTTCTTATTTTCATCCCAGTAATACTTTTTTATAACAATATGTGGAATACAGACCAAATTTATTCTTGTATTCAATCAAATGAAAGGCTATATAATCTAATTACCCTTTGAGCTTTTGGAATATTTTTATTTATTTTATTGATTTCAGAGAGGAAAGGAGAGGGAGAGAGAGATAGAAACATCAATGATGAGAGAGACTCGTTGATTGGCCGACTCCTGCATGCTGCCTACTAGGGATCAAGCCCGCAACCCAGGCATGTGCCCTGGACTGGAATCAAACCCAGGACCCTTCAGTCCGCAGGTTGACACTCTATCCACTGAGCCGAACCAGCTAGGGCTAGAATATTTTTGAGGAAAGGAAAAAGACTGAAAAAGTTAACTGCAGAATACATGTAGTCAAATAGTGTTTCCCAGGATAGGGTTTATGGGAAGGACATGTTAAAAAATAATTATCAATAGATTTGTGGGGAAAAGTCACTCAGGTACAATAGCACAAGAGGTTCTTCCATATATTCCTACAGACAGACAAATAGCAATGATGACCCTTTCCCCATAATTTTATTTCACATTATACCTTGGGAATAATTATACTGGAAATAGGCGTTATTTATGGAGTGTGCCAAATACCATCCTAGCATACCATGTATATTGTCTCCTCCATAACAAAACTGTGGTGATGTGCCAAAATACCCATTTTAAAGATGAGAAAGTTGAGGTCTGGAGAGGTAAAATGACACAGCTACTAGGTGATAAATTTGGGCCTGAACCCCAGATCTATTTAATTCTAATCTTCAACTGTTTCTACTAAGTATCACAGGCTTCAGACTGTAAGCCTTTTTCATTTTCCCTATCCTGCTATACCAGTTTATTTTCAAAATAATACATTGGTTCCAGACCAGGTAATAAAAATTTTATTGTTGGAGGTAGTTCCTGTACTATTGTTGACACTTGATACATATTAATAAAAATGAGGTGGACTTTAGGAGCTAAGAAGGAAGACATTCTAAGATGGTTAACTTGAAGTTTTGCATTCTTTAAATTATTCTCTTACTTTTTAAATGCTTGTGTTTTCTTGATTCATTATTTTTGGTTTGAGTATTCAGCAGCAACTTGTTTCAGAACGTATAATTTGATTAGATCAAATAAAAATAACAATTATTGTCTTAACATGAAAATATATTCAATTATACCCTTTCTTTCTAAGGCCTTAGAGTATCTCCTGTGGGCCAGTGTGTGTATGGAGTCCTCGGTCCCACTCCTGTCCATCAGGTACTTGACATGGAGAGTTACTCTTTACACTGCGGTCTGCCAGTGCTACTATGACTGCCAAGCCGCTATCCATGGAGAGGTATGCTACTTTTTAATTTAGAGGATTTCAATATTTTAGAATATAACGTAAGCAGCATTTTCTTCTTTAGAAGTCTGGCAAGATTGAAACCGACACAAACAAACAAAACCCCCAAAATTGAAATGAAGCAAATACAAAAGTCCCAGGCTTAATTTGCAGGAATTTGCTTGGCTTCTCCATTCTGTTATCTCTTTGCTCTACTTTCTTCTCTCTCCTTTATTTTCTGCTAGAGGCCCAGTGCACGAATTTGTGCACGGGTGCGGTCCAGCTGCTCAGGCCCAGATTGGGGTGGATCAGGGCTGGGCCTGTCGGGAGGAGGAGATGACAGGAGGTTGGCTGGACAGCCTGCCCCGATCAGGGCCCAATCAGGGCCGGGCCAGCTGGGGGAAGGGGCTGCGGGCGATTGGCCAGCGGACCCCATCCCCGATTGGGGTTGGGGGTTCGATTGGGGGCAGGGCTAGCCATGGGGAGGGGCTGTGGGTGGTGGGCCGGCTGACTCTACCCCCAAATGGGGTGGGGGGTTCCGATCGGGGTCTAGCGGCCTGGGGAAGGGGCCATGGGTGGTTGGCCAGTAGGCCTTGCCCCTGATGAGTTGGGGGATCGATCTGGGGCGGGGCTGGCAGGGGGAGTGGCTGAAGGAGGTTGGCTGGCCATCCCTGCCCCCTATTGGGATGGGGTAGTGCAGCCGGGGGCAGGCCGGCTCGGGGAAGGGAGGAGACATTTGGCTGTCAGCCCGCTCTTTGCTCTTGATTGGGGTGGGAGCGTCTGATCAGGGGCAGGCTGGCTGGCCCCACCCCCTGATCGGCCCGGTTGGCCACAGTAGGCATCATAGTGACCGGTCATTATGGTCGTTATAGGCGTTAAGGTCGCTGGCTTTTTATATATAGAGATTCACTTCCACCTTCTTTGCTGCTCTTCTGAGTAAGATTTCCGTTATCTTTCCTTCCTCATTGTATTCTTCTATGCAATTTGCCTCCTCCCCTATTTAGTTTTTTTTTTTCATTCAGTATTATTTTGTATCAGGAAGGTACTGAAAATACCTATATCAGAATTTTACTTTCCTTATTTTTAAAATTTATTATTTCATAAAGTGAGCATATCTGACAGTTTATTAACTTTAGATCTACATAATTTAGTGGTGCTTATAGGAAATGACAGACTGGATAGCTCCTGTGTTATAGAGAGTAGTATAGCCTAGAGTTTAATTCACCAACTAAGTCCAATGTATGGGAGAATGAAACATACACTTGATACATTTTTATCAAATGTCTTGATATATTTTTAATCACTACTCTCTTATTAATTGTGAATTAAATTTATTTTAATTACATATAGACATTTGCTCGGCGTGGTTTAGCTAAAATTGATGAATTAAGGCAACTGGAATTAATGGGCTCCTCAGAACCACCAGAAGAATCCAAGAGATATTACAGGGAGGCCACGATAAAGGTATCAAAATTTCACGAAATAAAAGAAATGTACTGCACTCTGTAGTTGATGAGATACTTTATATTAGTGGTTGCATCCCACTGTTACTTCACACATGATTCTTCTCTTTGAGGCAGATGGCAGTGATGATCTTCAAAAGAGCAGTATTTGAATCGAGAAGAAAAAACAGAAGTTTCTTTAGACCCAAAGTAAGAGTTAACTTAAAGGAAGTACAAACTGTAAGTAAGAATGTCTTTTCTTTTTCAGTCTCTTTTTGTGGCATATTTGTGTTATATACCTCTGTATCTTAAGCCCTGCACCTTACTAGTATTCTCTGCACCAATGGCAAATAAAGAGAAGAATGCCTTCCCAGTGTGGGTACGACGTCACTTCGCCCTTTTCTCAAAGCTTTTATACCTTCGCACAGTCGCAGTTTTGTGACTTTAAAGGGCAAGAGGCTGAAGAAGATCCTGGGAGAGGTTCAGACTCACAGGCCTCGGAGTGGAACTGACAGCAGTTTCTGCTTTTCACATATCAAACCTTGTCACACGGTCCCCCTTCCAGCCACAAGCGTATTTGGCCAACAGCGCTAAGGGCTATCACAGGAGGGGCCTGGGACCTAGTTATGCCTGTGGGGTCCTCTGCCTTTTCTCTCTCCTGCCTTTTTCCTTCTCCCACTGTCTTCCCCTTTGCCTTTTGGCATTTCAGTATTCCTTAAGGCCAGTTCTGTATTTATTTGAAGCCTTCCCTGACTGTTTTGGTGGTCATAAATTCTCTTGTGCGAGTTTCTTTGCAGGGACTGAAAATGGCGGGGAGGGGGAGGACGATGAGCAGTTTCTGACAGGAGAGTGGTAGAATCTTAGGGTATGGAAGAGATTCTAGAAAGCATGTGGTTCAATCCCTGTCTATTACAGATGGGGAAATAAATCTCAGAGTACGTAAATTACTGGCTCAAGGTCACGAGGCCGCTGCTGGCAGCACTGGCACTAGAACCCAGGTCTCTAATCCAGTACTTTCTCACTACTGCAGTGAGTGCTGTTTTCTTAAGTCATTTCTTCTTGTAACATTTAGGAGTGATTCTCCCTTTTTAAAAGTTTTAAATAAATTAATATGTAAATCCAGATTTTATTTGGACATTGTAGCTGTCTATTGCTACTTGTCCATGATATATTGATGACTGAGCCCAGAAGTATATTTCATATCGCCTTTTAAAATAATATCCCTTACCAACCAGTGATGTATAATTGGAGGGGGGTGGGGGGTAGATAACTTGCCAAATGATAATTTCATGGATGAGCTGCTGAACTGCCTGCATCTGGTATTGTTAAGTAGTAATGCTATCGTGTTTGTAAGAGAACAGGGGATAATTCTTTTTTTTTCTCAATAGCATTTTTCTTTTCCTCTGAGCAAACCAAATTTAAGTTTTCAAAGCTTCAAGACTGTTACTAATTAGCATATTATTAGGACTCAATTTATAATCATCCTGGTATAAAAATAAAATATATTTTCAAAGAAAAATGTTTAAAATTCTAGATAACATTACATTAAAATCATTTATTCCTGGTTTCCCTTAAGATAATTATTATATGGAAAGTTCTGATGGTATATCTTTTTAGGAAAAAATTATAATTGTTTAGTGGGTACTTTTTATAGACAATAGTCAACATAGCCCTTTTTATAAAGTCATAGTATATTATCTTGACATAGTTTGCATAATGTCCTGCTTTATGTGTACAAAATAATTGTATTGTGTTTCCTATAAGAGAAAGTAATCTCAATACGCATTACATTTATTTTATAAAACAGTTTTGAGTTTGTAAGTCAGTTAATAACTCACAGTAAATCATTTTGTCTTTCAAAGGATTCTTTTAAAGGACTACTAATTCCGACTCCTAATGATTGACACTTTAGTGATTCATTCAATAAATATGTTTTAAAGTACCTGCTGTGTAAATTAGATAGATAGAGTTTACATTCTAGTGGAGAAATTACATAACAAATAAAATAATTGTAGTTCATCATAAGTATTACGGAGGAAATAATGGTAGTGATCAAATGAGATATAGATAAAGCCCTTAGAATGTTATGTTCCTGGCACATAGTAGGTCCTCAGTACATATTAGCTGCTACCTTTATTTACTTATTTATTTGCTTTAAAATAATTGATTTCAGAGAGAGGAAGGGCGAGGGAGAGAGGGATAAGAGCACTGATAATGAGAGAGAATTATTGATTGGCTGCCTCCTGCATACCCCCTACTGAGGATCAAGCCTGCAATCTGGGCATGTGCCCTGACTAGGAATTGAACTGTGACTTCCTTGATATATATTGCCAAATTAATTTCCAAAAAGGAGTTCTCCAGGATGACAACCTGCATGTACCAATTTTGCCACAAGCTATTACCATTTTGATATTATCAGTTTTTTATAATTCAGTTTTATAAAATGGTTTTTAAAATTTTATTTTTCAGATTCACCTTTTCCTTATATTTGTGTTTACTCTTTGTTTTCTTTTTTTGGTGAATTATCTTTCAGTCTTTGAAAGATAATCTTATCTTTCTACTAGAGATTTTAATTTTTAAAATATACTTGAATGAGCTCGTTGTTTTTTTAAAAAATATATTTTATTGATTTTTTACAGAGAGGAGGGGAGAGGGATAGAGAGTTAGAAACATCGATGAGAGAGAAACATCGATCAGCTGCCTCTTGCATACCCCCCACTGGGGATGTGCCCACACCAAGGTACATGCCCTTGACTGGAGTCGAACCTGGGACCCTTGAGTCCACAGGCCGACGCTCCATCCACAGAGCCAAACCAGCCAGGGCTCGTTGTTTTTATAGATGATAATATTTTGCTTGTCATGCTTGACAGTCCATTTTTTATTACTTTGACTTTAAATCTTTTTTATAGATCTTTTTTTAAAAAGTATGTTTTTATTGAATTTTAGAGATAGAGGAAGAGAGAGGAATAGAGAGCTAGAAATATCAATGAGGGCAAACATCGATTGGTTGCATCCTGCACATTCCATACTGGGGATTGAGCCTGCAACCCAGGCCTATGCCCTGACTGGGAATCAAACCAGTGACTCTTGGTTCATGGGTTGATCCTCAACTACTGAGTCATACCTGCTGGGCAGAACTTCTAAATATTTATATTTTAAAATCCTTTACTTGGTGTTCATATATTGCTCTGATAAATTTTCTATTCTTTTTGCTAATTTTGCTATGATATTAAAAAAAAACAAGTTCACTATAATCTATTGGGGTTTTATTCCTGCTTTTCTTTTTCTGTCTTTCTGACTTTGCTCCAAGAAGAGGAAAGTAACAAAGGAATCATGGGGGAAATGACAGTATGTTCTAACTTGACATGGATTCTAGGAAAGCCAGCTAGAGCGGCTTTTTTTATTTCCTGGTAATCTAAATACAGAGAACAGGTAATTTGTCAGAGAGGATACAGTGCAGAGGCAAGCCATCTGTAAGAGGTGAAATCATCCTGGGCTGATACAAGGCAGAGTGGCTGGGGATTCACACAGGTCTCACACAATCACTAGCTTATTAGTACACAGCTGCTCAACTTTTCTTTAGAGTTAACTAACATAAGACTAGTTATTTATGCTATGAAATATTGTTTCAAATTTGGGTTTGAGGACCCTGCATTAGATTTTCTTGCAGTGCTTATTAAAAATGTCCCACACCAGCCCCCCTGAACCTCGAGATGTGGTCTGTGAATCTAAAAGCATTCCTGAGAGATTCTTAGGCAACCAAAGTTTGAGTATCAGTTCCTAAAGGCTGTAGTTAAGGTACCACAAAGCATATGGAGATTGGCATTGCCCTAATAAAAAGATAGTAATACAGAGCCGTTTTATGCTGCTTGGAAATGAAAGCATATAAAGAAATAGCAAAGTCTTTGATGTAATGGCAACATGACATAAACTTTAATGGAGTAACACCTCAAAAGATGAAAATCATAAAAGCAGCCATCTCATTGACAGGCCAACCACTCTCCTTTTAGCATTAATTAAGCATATTTTACTTATCTTTGCCTAATAATATCAGACTATATATATATACATATATATATTTTTAATTACAGTTGCCATGGCCACGTACTGTCACAGAACGGTTGTTGGATGAGATGTTTGATAGCACTGCATCCCGGTTTCTGGCTGTCTTGGAAGCTCTTTCTGATTCAAATAGGCGAACACTGCAAACTGGACCTGTTGTTACAGATGAAGTAGAAATTCGTGATGTTGTCTCAGAACTGTTTTTGGCAGGAAGAGAACTTTTAATAAGTAAATACGTTGTTAAGATAATATTTTATTGTAGAACAGGAGTAAGAGAAGTTTTTGGTGTGGTAGTTCACACATAAGCTCATATCCAATTTTTATTGATCTTGAATTCATTAAACTTGTTAAACTCAATGGGTAGTTCAAATAACAGTCGATTTTCTTTTAGATTTATATATATAATCATTCTGTCAATAATGTCAATTATATTTCTTTCTAATTCTTAAGATTTTTATTTATTTTTTCATATATTTCTTGATTTATTACACTGGATAGGAACTCCAATTAAACATGGAATGAAAGTGGTAATAGCAGTTGCCCTGGCTGGTGTGGAACAGTTTGGATAGAGCAAATATATTAAGGTTTTCTCCTCATCCTTACTCCCCCTTTTGACTGCTTCTTTTTTTTTTTCTCAATACCTTTGATGGTAATAGTTTGGGTGTTGATATAATTTTCCATCCAAACTATTTTTTGTTAATTAATTATTTTTTAATTAAAAATTTTAAATGTTGACATTATTGCAGACTTTCCCAATCCCCCCCTCCTGTCTTTGCCCACCTCCACCTATCCCTGCCTCCCCCTCGTTTGGCCTTCACCACACTATTGTCTGTGTCCATGGGATATGCATATATGTTCTTTAGCTAATCCCTTCAACTTCTTTATCCAGTTACCCTTCCTCAACATTCCCTTGGGCACTGTCAGTCTGTTTCCCATGCTTTGCTTACATTTTGTTCATCAGTTTATTTTGTTCATTAGATTCCACATATTAATGAGATCATATGACCTTTGCCTTCTTCTGATTGGCTAATTTCACTTAGCCTAATACTCTCCAGGTCCATCCATGCTGTTGCAAAGGGTAAGAGTTCCTTTTTTTTTTTGTATAATTTTTATTGATTTCAGAGAGGAATGGGAGAGAGGGAGAGAGAGAGAGAGAGAGAAGTAGAAACATCAACAATGAGAAAGAATCATTGATTGGCTGTCTCCTGCATGCCCCACACTGGGGATTGAGCCTACAATCTGGGCATGTGCCCTGACCAGGAATTGAACTGTGACTTCATAGTTAATAGGTCAATGCTTAACCACTGAGCTATGCTGGTGGGGCAAGAGTTGCTTCTTTTTTACAGCTGTGTGGTATTCCATTGTGTAAATGTACCATAGTTTTTTTAAATCCAGTCATCTGCTTCTTTATAAATTAATTTCTTTTTGCTCAAATACAAACTCTGAGAACTTTTAAATAGTTTTGCAAGATATGATATTTTGCTTAAAAGTTTGTTTCTTTAAAAAACTTAAAGGCATTTCTCCATAGTTTTGCATATGGAGTTGAGAAGCCTGTGTGTTTAAATCTTGTTATTTTATAGATGTGGCTTTACATTTTTCTCTTTTCTATTATGTTCTTACATTTCATTATACTGGGTCTAGGGGTGGTATTAGTATTACAGGAGGTACTTTGATCTCTTACATCTTTAATTTTTCATGTTACTTCTTCATTCTTTTCATTATGTTTACCTTTCTTAATTCTCCAAGGTCCTAATAGACAAATGTTAACACATTCCCTTTCCATACTTATTTATTTTATTATTTTCATTTTTATTCCTTTACACTGCCTTCAGAGAAGCTTTCTCAATCTGATTTTCTATATCACTAATTTGTTCTTTGATTCTCACTGTTCTATTCCACCCATCTATTGAAGTCTTTGTTTCAATAATAATATAGCTTATACCAAATATCCATTTGATTCTCTTTTTACAACCGTTTATTCTTGCTTCATGTTCCTAATATTCTCTTATTTCCTTAAGTAGTTCGCTCTGTTCCATTTTTATGCTTCCTCTGGTAAAGGATATTGTTGTCCGTGGTCTTTGTTTAAAGGCATTTGTGCTTTTAATTTTCTTTGCTTATGAACTTAGCTTCTGTTGCTTTGGAACACCAGCTGATTTGGCGATAATGTCCACCTGGAAGGAGCGGTGAAAGCTAAGGCCCCAACCTTAGTTTGTGCACTTCTAAGTGAGCTTAGGATGTGTGTGTGTGTGTGTGTGTGTGTGTGTGTGCGCGTGTGCGTGTGTATACTTGTGTGCACATGCCCACGTTAGGGCAGGGAGCCTTTGGGCTCATCTCAAGGAAAATACAAGATCTCAGATGACAACTCCCTTGACCTCACTCACCCAGACATGAACATTTGCCTTCATCTGCACCCATCATTTCCACTGCCTCTTATTAAAATGCAAGGGATGTTTCTTCTCTTCCTCTTTAGGTCTTTAAACCTAATCTTTCCAAATGGTTCCTTCATGTTCCCTTTCAACTTCCTCCCTGTATTTCTTCTTCCTATTATGGTCAGATTTATTAGAGGAATTGTCTATTTTCACTGTCCCCAGTTTTTTCTTCCTACATGTATATAAGCCGTCTTCTGTCCCCAGCACTCTACTGAGAATGCCATGACAACCTTATTGCCCAGTGCAAGGGTCACCTTTCAGTGCATTTTCCCCTTCAGTATTTGTTGCAGTTGATTAGTCCTTTCTCTCTAAACCTTCTTCTTTGCTGCCTTTTGCCTCCCTTCTCTTTCATGTTGGTGTTCTTTACTGTTCTGTCCTAGGCAGCTGTCCATTGTCCATGACTGATCCTGTCATTTACTGTGGATAAATCATGATGACTGTACAAGCTATATTCCTATTTTAAATCTCTTTCCCGAACTTTCAGTCTGTAGTATCTAGCTGCCTATTTGACTATTTAACTTTACGAATTCTCTATATTTGACATTCCCTCACTACTCTCATACCTTAATCCTTGTGTTTGATGCCCTTTCAGTTTGTCCCCACAGCACCCTGAATTATTTCTTGCCCCCCTCTTCCCCATAGAGTGTAAGCTCTGTGAAGGCCTGGATTGTGTGTTTTTCCCATTGTCTCCTTAGTGCCTGGCAGTGTCTGGTAGTTAATATTTATTAAATACTTCTTTGCATGAATGACATTCCAACCTCTCTTTCCTTTCCTAGTGTCAAATACTGCTGTAGATGGAATGCTTAGTTTTCCAAAAACTTCCCTTCTGCAATTTATTATAGAAAGAAAAAATATGATCTCTATCGATACTGCTGTGAAATTTACAAAATTAGCTTTTAACTATGAAGAATGGAACTTATTTGAATCAGCAGCTGGACAGCTTATTGATTTTCTCCAGGTAATATGTGCAAAATCATTCATTTGTTTTTATATTGTTAAGATGACATTGAATTGCTAATTACTGTGTGTGTATGTGTGGGGGGGGTTTACTTCACTTAGACACAGGATGACCCAGAGTCAAAGAAAGCAGAGAAGGATTTAACTCTTCTTTTTGCAATGGAACCTCTAGTCAATATAAAGAGGAACAAAGGTTTGGTCTTCCCTTTGGAAAACTACAAAGAAGGACAGGCATCCTATTATGTTAAAAAGAATGCTTTTCCCGGTGAGTATTTATTTGCCTTTTTGAAATATTAAGATAATTTTATCTGATAAAACATGCACTTTAAGAGTGAGGTGAGAGAATGTTCAAGGCAGCAGGGTAGGAAGTACAAAGGTCCTGAGGTGAGAGTGTGCTTGGTTGTTGAAGATATAGCAAGGAGGTACGTGTGTCTGGAGTGCACTGGTGGTGGCTGTGGAATTTGAAAATGTGAGGAGATGAGGTCAGAGGCATAGCTGGGTGCCAGATCTTGCAGCATCCTAGACCTTGTAAGGATGGTGGATTTTATTCTGAACAGTAGGTTTTGAGTAGCAGAAGGAGGTTCTACTTAGCGATTGCCTTGGTTGGTAGGTGAGAGACCAGCAGGGCAGTAGAGCAAAAGCCATTAGTTTGGTAAGGGAAATATACATGCAGAGTTTTCCAAGTCTTAAAAGTTATTGTTTATATAATTGAAAATCTGCAGCCTCTATTTTTTTTAGACCAATGAGAATTATTTAATCCCATTTTTTATGGTTTATCGTGTTCTTAAGGCATTGTGTGGCTGCTCAGTTGTGGTAAATAATTTGTACCAAGTAATGATACACTTTTTTTCTAGCGGTTTCTGAATAGATATTTTTGTTATTTTTATTTCAATTGCCATATTTCATATATGTTTTAATATTATAAGCTTCTTTACTTCCATGGTCCCCATACAGATTGTAGATTCATGATGATGATGATGATAGTCAGTTTTAATTGAATAACAGCCCAGTTTGATTAGTTTTCATATAGAAGCATCTAAACTCAACCTTCCTAATGCTGTGACCCTTTAATACAGTTCCTCATATTGTGGTGACCCCTAATCATAAAATTATTTTCGTTGCTACTTCATAACTGTAATTTTGCTAATGTATGAATTGTAATGTAAATATCTGATATGCAGGATGTATTTTCAGGGGTCGCGACCCACAGGTTGAGAACCGCTAAGTGTCTTATTGACATAGTATTTGCCTAGATATCAGTTGTATCATTTTTGTAAAATTTCTGTTTCTGTGCTTTTTCTATTTGATATTTTATAAATGATTTTTGTTTTATTTTCCTTTACTTTATGAATTGAGATACTTATATGAAGAATTCTGGATTTTCAGATGATGTTTTCCATTTAGGAGCAGCCTTGTATTCCTGTGTCTGCAACTCTTCCCAGGTGAAATAGCTATTTGGGTAATTTTTAATAGTATCAAAGGAGGCTATTATTTTTAATTTAAAGTGAGAGTTAAATCTCACAGGAATTGAACCTTTCCAAAATTCTATATATTTTTTAATCTTTATAATAAGGTATTTTTATCCTGACATAATTTTAAGTCTCTTTTTATTATAGTCATCATTTTGGATGTCAATCTGTTTCTTTTTTGGGAAATTTTTAGGCTGCCTATATCCTATATAATAAAAGACTAATATGCAAATTGACTGAACAGCCAAAGGACTGGTCACTGTGATGCACACTGACCATCAGGGGGCAGATGCTCAATGCAGGAGCTGCCCCCTGGTGGTCAGTACGCTCCCATAGGGGGAGTGCCGCTCAGAAGAAGTCAGGCTTATGGCTGGTGAGCGCAGTGGCAGTGGCGGGAGCCTCTCCTGCCTCCGCAGCAGTCGGGCATCCCCCAAGGGCTCCAAGACCGTGAGAGGGTGCAGGCTGGGCTGAGGGATGCCCCCCCACCCAGGGCATGAATTTTGTGCACCAGACCTCTAGTTTCTAATAATGAAGGAAATTAGTGTTTTTAATGAGGAGTTTATATCCTTGGTAACACACTGCTTTTCAGTTCCTGAGTACAAAGCCTGGTTATCATCTGGTATCACTTTATACACCATGGCCAGTGTTTAGAAATGACCTGTTCATGGGTATGAATGTTTAAATAAAAAATAGTACAGTACTAATTTTAACACTGAATTTCAGGATCTCTAGGCCTTCTCTGCGGTTCCGCGGGAGCCCAGATTGGGTAGTAATATCATGGCCTGTTTTAATTAGTTGAGATTCTGATGGAATTTTATTTGGAAAATTTGATTTTACTGTTATAAAAAAGTTTGAAAACCACAATTATAGAGCGTTTTATTAACTTTTGTTCAGGTAAGTGAAACAGTGAGGGACTTGAGATGATCTACTGTTATAGTATTTTCTATTTCTTCTGGGTTTATTAGATTAGGTTATAACCTGCAACAGGTTAATTTTTGAAAGAAAGATATTTGGTAGCAAATATAAAGATTATAGTGAGAGAGCTAAACCCAAAAGTTTTAAACAAGGCTGAAAAGGACAAGGAATTTTTATCTGTCTGCTTTTTAAAAAATCATGCCCGTTTTGGTTCAGTTCAGTTCAATTCAATCAACACTTATCTATCTCTGTTATGTGCCCAAACACTGTACTAAGGTGATACATATACAAATTAATCTTAGAGCTCCCCCAAAGGAGCTCAGTTTTGTGTTTTAATCATAAAATTGTTATCTTCTAGTTCAGATATATAAGTATGTGATATTTTGTTTAATTTCTTCATGTCTCTTTTGCCTGGTCTATATCCTTTCCCACCTCCCGCTCCCTCTCCTCTTACTAGTTAACCACCCCCCCCCATTTTTTTTATTATTATAATATAGGAATTTAAAAAAGAAAGATATATATAAACATTTCAAATTTGGTTTATGTACTTGCCTAAAAATGTTTGAGACTTCTTTTTAGAGAGACAGAAACAGTCTAGCACATTCGTTAAGACTGAGGTCTCTGGAACTAGACTGTATGGGTTTGAATCCCAGCTCTGCTCCTTTCTATTCATTTCATCTTGGGAAGTACAGTTAATATTCTTTGCTTCAGTTTGCTCATCTGGAGATGATAGTAAAGTTGGAATAATGAGAGAGTACTCACTTCATAGATTGTTGTGAGGATTTAATGATTTGGTTTATGTCTTAGTCTGTTCAGGCTGCTATAACGAAAAATGCCATAGACTGGACAGCTTAAACAACAAACATTTATTTTTTACAATTTTGGAGGCTGAGAAATTCAAGATTAAGGCACCGGCAGACTTGGTGTCTGGTGAGGACTCACCTCCTGGTGTACAGCTGGCTGTCTTCTCCCTGTGACCTAGCATTAATGAGGGCTTCCCCCTCATGCCTCATTACCTCCTAAGCCACCTCCCAATGAGATTACATTGAGGGTTAGGATTTCAACACATTAAATGTCATCTATATGTCTTGTTATTCTTGAAAATTTACTTTCTCATTTTTATTTTCAGAATGTTCAGCCTGATAAAGAAATTGTGGTGGACATGATAATGTTTTTATGGCAGAAATGCAAATTAGGAATTCAGCGGCTCAATATATCCAGGATTGACTATTCAAAATTCACCCAGAAAATCAGTACTAACAAAGTATTTATTTTTTTCCTTTAACATATTTTTTGTTATTGCTAATTTAAATTGTGATAGTTCAATTGTCCCTGTTATTCCACCTGCATAACTACCATTTTGTAAATATATTGCTGTGTCAACTTTTAAGTGTATTCCCTGAACTCCTGCCCCAATTTAGTTTTGGGGAGTGGGGAGGTGTTTCAGGTTTTTAAGGGAGGAATAAGTATGTTTCTAAGGTCAAATGAGCTTGGGTAAATTTACTGAGAACTTTAATCTTAGAAAATACAAATAAGTAAGGAGTTTTAGGTTTATTTCTGCAATAATATATTTAGACTACCAGTAAATAAGGAGCTATTTCATGGGAAGGTAAAAGTTGAGCAGGTAAATATGATAACCTGGAAATGCAGGAGAAAATATTTTAGCAATAACAGTTTCCTGGGATTCTGAGGCTTGCTGAGATGAGCTACATTAGGATGCCTGGGCATGATTTTATCAGATGCTCTGATGAAGTAATGATGTGGCTGCATAAATAGTATTTTCTCGTCTTAGTTCCCAAAGTGTGATGGCTTATTTTGTGCTGAGCTTTGAATTTATAGGCATCAAAGACAGTATTCAAGGTGCCTGCCATGGAACTAGAAATAATTTGGAGGGCTTCGATAGTGAATATAACAGCTCCTTTTAGGAAGGGGACTCAGAGTTTTGAAGATAATCTTCACTGATACATAAAATCTTCACTGATAAATGAAAATAACATGATACATTTTTCTTATGGTTATACATATGCAGACCAGAAGCTTAAGTAGATCTTCTTTATAAATTTACATAAACATATTGATTATTAAAAATAATTTCTTTAGGGTCATTGAATTTTATACTATTTATAATTAAGATGCACTAATATGGAGGAGGTACCTGTACTAGTATAACATTTCAATATAATTAGTAGGTGTGGATTTCAAGGAAGTTCTAAGTTTTGAACAGTGTGACTCTGTCTACAATGTAATATACCTTAATTTGATTTTGCTGTATATTTTCTCTTTTCAGTGGATTTATCTTCTGTGGCAAATAAATGAAGTAATTCACTGCTACAAAACGGAAGAGATTGACATTATAGTGGTGGCAGAGGTCGCATTACGATTAAGTGAAATATTGGAGACTTTAGGAAACCCGAAAGGAAAATTTAAAAGAACTCAAGGTAGAATATTGAATAAAAAGGATGAATTACATATTAATGCACATATACACATATGAATAGAGCAGTACAAATTGGAATACAAGATAATTTTTTTTAATGGAAACTAGACATTTCAATATTGTGCTTCATCGATGATTTATCATCAGAGACAGATATAGGTTTAACCAAGTGAATGTTAAAAATAGTTATATGCTGTATGAATCGATAGCAGATGAAACTGTCTTACACTATATATTTCTTCTCCATTCCTCATCACCACCTGTTCCCCCCTTCCTCATTCTTCCTCTTTTCTGTTCTTTTCTCCTTTAATTCCCTTTTATGCATCCTGCTCTTCCATTTCCTGATAGAGTGTATGTTTTTTGAAGAGAGCATGTTTTAGTCACCATGATATTTTTGGTTCCTACCACAAGTTTCCAGCTCTGCCTGTCCTCTGTTGTTAAACAGGGCTTTGCAGGTGGAGTTTTAGTCATGGTTCTCACACTTCGATCGGTATCAGTATCACCTGGGAATTTGTTAAAACTGTAAGGCCCAGGTCCTATTCTACTTCAACAAGCCTGGACCTTTCTAGTGTTTATTGGCTTACCAGGTGATTTTGGTATGTGTTAAAGTTTGAGAACCACTGGTTAGAGGTGTCTGGCTAACTAACACAAGCAATGGCCTCAAATCACATTTTTTTTGAAATGTCCTGTTTTAAATGTTTTTTTTTTCTTTTGTAAAACTTTTATTATGCAGAATTTCAAATGTAAAGTAGAGAGATGAAATAAATCACCATGTATGCATCATCCAGTACTAATAATTATCAACATCTTGTCAATCTTATTTCATTTCTCTCTGCAACACTTTCTTTTTTCCTGAAGTGTTTTAAACATTATGTCATTTCACCAGCACATACCTCAGTGTCTCTCTCTCTCTCTCTCTCTCCCTGTCCACAATGCCATTATTATTATGTCTTATATGATCTGTGAAAATTCCTGTTTCTGATTGTAGTAAAAATATCATAAGTTGTTTTTTCCCAATCAAAATCCAAATAAGTCTCTCTCTCTCTCTCTCTTTTCAGACACATCTTTAAGTAAAAAGACTAGTGAATTATTTGGGACTCCAAGCGAGGGCCGTGAAGTTCTTCCAATATTACAGGTCTTACAAGATATATTTTAAAATAGTTAAAAACATGAATTTTAATTTTTGAATAATATTAACTTTGTAAATGTATAATGGTTAATTATAAAGGTAATTTTGAATATTTAAACTTTGACAATTTATGGTTTCTACATACATTAGAACTACAGGGCCATTTTCCTACCTTTTGCTGTAGAATTTTCGAGTTCTTTACACTGTATTTTGTCTTGTGAAGAGAGCTAGAGTTAAGAAATCTTAAATTAAAAACAGAGATTGTTTGAACTGCATTAAGAGATTGAGGAGGCCTAATAACTGTCTGCCAATGGTGTTTTCAGGGATTACTTATAGTGCATGTCAAATCTGTAGCTTCCTAGTTTCCATTCTAGACATATTGAATCATAAATTCAGGTGTGATGTTTTTAAAAATTCTTAATTCAGATATGTTCCTCTTAAAAGTTCCCAGGTGGATTCTTAAGACACAAGAATTTGAGAATCACTGGCTTAGTAGACTGGTTCTCACTCTCTAAGGCAGCGGTTTGTGGGTCGCGACCCCTTTGGCGGTCGAATGACCCTTTCACAGGGTCGCCTAAGACCATCCTGCATATCAGATATTTACATTACGATTCATAACAGTAGCAACATTACAGTTATGAAGTAGCAACGAAAATAATTTTATGGTTGGGTCACAACATGAGGAACTGTATTTAAAGGGCCAGAAGGTTGAGAACCACTGCTCTAAGGCCTTATAGGTAGAGATGGGAATACTAGTGGAAGTTCCAAAGTGCTGGTTTTGGCTTGTGATGGAAAATTTCTGGCAACTATTGCCACTAAAATGAAATGGTTTTCTTAGGAGATGTCCACTTTCCCACAACAACAAAAAACTGAACATCCCTTATGAACTATTGCTGTTATTTAAATTAGAAAAATGCGCTCTGTCCTTGCGATGATTTACTGTCATCTGATGGGAAACTGTCAAGATAAATATGCAAGTCTGATGTCAACAGTGTAAATGGCATCCCCTAAAATTGTGCAATATACAACATTCCCAGCTACACTGGGGCACATGGTCGATGCAGTCGAGGTGATTCACTGGTGTGGTCAAGGGCACACTTAGTGCTGGGAGACCTGGAGTTGAGTCTGACTCTGAGATTGACTGCTTGTGTGATCTTGGATAAATAATTTCATCTCTTTTAATGTTGGTATCCTTATCTGTAAAATTATAACTATACTACCTACTCTAATGGTAATATTTAAGTTGTACAATTTAAACAAGATATTGGTAACACTGTGGAAACAGTACCTGGCATATGGTAGCTCTTCAGCTTTTCCCTTATGTTTCATATAGAGAACTGGATCTTAACCTAGGGTTTCAGACCCATGTGGGGGGAGTAAAGAGGGGAAAGGAGTGATAATGTATTGTCAAGACAGTCCAAAATCCATATGCTTACCTAGCAGAGCCTGTAGGTGAGATAAATGATGTATCTTGCATATATATACAGGCAAATATTTAAAAAATCTGAGCTGCTATTATAATTATGTAAAATGCTATTTGAAAGTTATACTGAACATGTGATGCTATTTTTTCAACAGATGGATAATAAAATTATAACAACTAAGGAGTATCTATCTCATAGGACTGTGGAAATTTAAAAGTTAATCTTATGTAAAGCATATAGCTTAGTACCTAGAACACGTTTTAATTAAATGTTAGTTGTGGTGATAACGATGATAATACGATGGTGGTAGTGATGATAGAATGTGGGTGTGTGGGGGGTCTTTGAAATCCTTTGATGTTAAAAAGATATCCTTAGAGACCTGGGTTTCTGGAAAAGCAGCAAATTAGGTGATCAGAAAACCCTCTTGCTGCAAAAACACCTAGGAATTATAGACAGAATTAAACAAGTATCTTCAAGTACATTGCATAGTTCACTAGACAGTAAGGTAAGTCCCAGGGGTCAAAATAGAAAGGGGCACTGAAAACCAGAAAATAATTTTATGAGTAGATTCTGCAGGAGGTTGATGGGCTCAGTTACATGTTTAGATAACAGCCTTCTCGGGACAAGAGATGAGGCTTGGGCACAGAAAGATGAAGGCTTGGAACTGAGACTCACACATCGAATTAGAACCTACAAAAGACTACATCTTAGGAAAAGGTAGAGCAGGAAAAAAATCTGGCTGTTTATGTAGGGAGGTATCTCAATGGGTGCTGAAAAGAGGAGTGGATGAGAGAAAGTTTCTCTAATGATTTATAATTTTGGGTTTGCCCTCAAGTAGGTCTATTATTTGAATTTATACTCTTTGAGATGCTCAGAAACCTCCCTGAGCCTCTGATTCTTTTTAAATTATTATTATGAATTCTTTTTAGTTGGTGCACACAAATGTAGTTCAAGTGCTGGACGTTAAACGCATCCCACGGCACAACTTTGTCAGTCACACAAAATATAATAATCACAATACTTGGAACACGGATTCTTGTTTGAGCCAGATTTCTATAAAAAGGGTACCATGGACAGCATTTCCACCTCTTGAATTTAACCTTTCTTGTGAGCCTGTAATTCTTGTATCTCCATTCAAGAAGGGAGGGGCAAATATATATTATAGATCTTGAATGGATGTATGTAACCAAATTGTATATATTCCAGGAATGCAAGGATGATTTAACATTAGAAAATGTATAAGGCAATACACCACATTAGCAGATAAAAGGGAAAAAGTGTGCACCCCACTAGATAAAGAGATGTAATAAAAGCACTTGACAATATTCAACAGCAATCTTCTTAAAAGATAACTCTTAACAAGTTAGGAATAGAACTTCTGTATTCCATAAAGATCTGAAGATCTTCAATGAGTGTCATACTTATGTTAAACGATGAAAAGCAGTCCCTTTATACTGATGTAACAACATAAGGATATCTATTCAACATGTCCTAGAGGGGTGAGTATAAAAAAAAGCAGAAAAAAGGTATAGGGATTGTAAAGGAAGTATCAACTTTGTATTTATTCATGGATGAGTACAATGAAATGCATATTTTTAGCAGTATCAATCTTAATGTCCATCAGTAGAAGAGTAGATAAATATATTGTGACATAGTCCTCAGTGTAACAATTCACTGTAGCCGTGAGGATGAATGAACTAGAGTGGGCTTGAGCCAGAGTGAGTTTGGCATCATTGCCATCCTCTTATTTGCATTAAAGGAGGAAAACCTGCATCTCATTTCTGTATGGTTCTAGGTTAGTCTTCCAATGAGGCACACTTGCATGAATTTGTAATGCAGAGGGAAAGAGAGTTCTTATGTTACAGTGGTAGTTGGAAGAAGTGAATTTACTAGTCCTAATGTGCAAGCTCTTGCAATTCACCTGCTTCACTAGTAGATCCTTGAGGTTGTCAGCTGCCTTTTAGGTGCTTAGATTCACAGACTTCTGAATGTAGCAAAACAGTCACTGGCAACTTTCTTGATCTTTGCTCCCCATGCCTTCCAATGGTGATAGACACAACCAGCTCTGTGTATTAAGTCCCTTTCTGTTTGGAATATCTAGAGTCATCCTATGTACCTAACCAAACCCTGACTGACAGATTGAGTTTCATACACCAGCATGAAAAACTTTCAACAACATGTGGTTGAAAGAAGAAAAACAAACTGCAGAATTCCATGAGCGAATTAAAAATATGCAAAACAATAGTGCATATCATTAATGGACATATACACATGTAGTAAAAGGTTAAAAACATGAAAAAGAATGGTAAGACAAAATTCAAGGGCAATGATTACCTCAGGTACACAGGGATTTCAACTCTATGCATGTATATGTGTGCTTTATTTCCTAAAAATTTTCTGGAAAATATATGGAAAGTTATAAAGCTTGAGCAAAGTGGGTTGCTTTTCATGTTAAACTCTCTATAAATATAATTCCATTAAAAAGGTATGTAGTTTTTAAAATCATGGTGTAGACCATTGGATTTAATAGCTTCTAAGTATGTATTTCTAGCTCTAAGATTCTGAGGGTTCAAAAAAGTAACGTTAAAAATAATGTAAAAATGATAAATGAATTATATTTTTAAAATTTACCTATATATTTGATACAATCAGAATTCTGAAAACCATAAAAGGAAGCTATCTACTTGTTTGTGAAATCTAATTTGTATTTGGAGAAAAGGATAAAATATATTCATTATTTTACCTTTATTAATAATACTCCATATTTAATCAAAAGGCAAATACACTTAATAAGAACTTTAATATTGTTGACATTGGATAGACTATTTAAATTTGTTATTTGGTTTTGAATTATTGTTAAAAGAAGTTTAGAAATGTTGCATCTGAATTTTTCTCAACTTTTCTTTTTCTGTTTTGTTTATAAAATCAATTTAGAAAACACCCTTGGAACAGTTATATTTGGCTTATGAACTTCTTGACAAAGCAATCGGTGGAATAAATGTCAATCGCATGCTAGCCACTTTGCCAAATGGATTATCAGTGTTTGATCATTGCTATGCCAAGGTAAGAATGGGAAATTCATATGTTAGATTTAAGTTCTACTTAAGTGGGATGAGGGCTGACCTTAAGTAGATAAGTAAAGCATGATTTGTGGTGGCTTCCCTCTCATAAGCCAGGAACATATTCAATCCCCTTTTCTCAGATGAAATCAGGAAGAGTAAGGAGTCTTTGTATTTGTCATTGAAGATGAATTTGTAAGCCAGAGTACAAAGGGTTGAGAAATCAGCAGGATTTAATGACTAGGAGTAAAATAACATGGGTGCTCATAGGGTAGAACTGTTATTAGTATGTTTTTATAACTATGTTTATTTTTTATTTTTACTTCAACTCTATCAAAGTATACACAGGATACAGATGGAGACATTTCCAAACCAGTCACAGCAAATAGTTTCATGATGGATTTACATCTTGAATTAATTCAAGCTCAGCACCAAATAGCTGTTGTGCTTCTTGACCAACTGGAAGGTATAGTTATCAAAGCAAACAATTTGTTCTGAATCAATTTTAAGCTAAGTTTAAGTATAGAATTAATTTAATTTGTAAATTATGTTCTTGTCAACTTGGGTGTTTATTATTTTGTTTTTTCTTCTCTGGTTAATATCAATAGATAGCTTTCATTATTCTTTACACCTTGCATAGCTAATAAGTTAGTAAACGTATAAAATTTGTTTATTTGAGCTATATTAAATTATTGGTATTTTGATAAATCAATGAAACAACCATTTATTGAGTGCCTACCAAAATCCAGGAATTATGATAGGCTTGGCACAAATAAGACACCCAGCCTCTACTTTTGAGCTTATAGATAAGCCAGGTATAATGAGGGAGGTTACTACATGTGATAGAAGTGGGTTCACAGTTTTTGTTATGGGCACACAGAAGAGGAGTATCCATGTGAAACAAGAAAGCCGGGGATGACTACCTGGAAGAGGTAATAATTGACCAGAAAGCTAGTAAATATTAGCTTTATGAAGAAGATTGAAAGGAGGCCATAATTTTGGATAGAGAAAGTAATGTTTAGAAAGGTGGAAGCAAACAGTTGTAAGGTGCACCTCTAGGAACGACTGGAATTCTCATGGCTGGATATAGCACACGTGTCGTGAAATAACAGATACGCGCAGGGAGGTAGATCACAGATAGATCTTGAAGAGCTAATGGGTATAGTTATCAAAGCAAACAATATGTTCTGAATCAATTTTACCCTGAAAGCTAATGAAAAACTGAGAAAGACATCTCTGATAAAGGACAGATGATTTGAATTTAAGTTGTTCTTGCAAGAACAGCTTTAAGAAAATGTGCCAGCAATAATACAAATAACGTGTTTACTTGAGTCTCAAAATAAGATTTAATATCATTAGGTCTAGAAACTCTTCTGTTTAGGATTAAATTTTGATAAAACCATCTTACTCTTGATATGATTGTATAGCCACTATTAATATAACTAACCGTTCTCCATTTTAAATTATTGAGTAATTAAAGATAGAACTAAGTGTTGTAGCCTACTATGACTTCTGATCTCAATCTAAAGCATATCGTACATACAGCTAAATAGTACATTGGATCTTATTTATGAATCTTAAAGATGATTTTGTTTAAGATGAAATAGAAAAAACATATTTTTTGAGTTAGAAGTAATTTGGAAATTCTTATGTCCTCATGTATACTGTGGCAAATATAAAACTGCACTATAGTAGATTTGTTTGAATTTTTATCTTTTGATGGAAAAAAAATGATAGAGAAAGTGATAATTTTACAAAAAGATAGCTTTTATTTAATGTTTAGAAAATATTTCCTTTCTTGAACACAGCTTAATTGTAATGGCAATCTCCTTCTTCCTCTTCAGTTTTGCAGATTCCAACCAATAGCAAAAATATATCTACCAAAATTCCAGAAAAACTAAAACAACCTGAAAACAGTGTTTGTTTTACAGGTAATTAAAACCGGGATAACCTGTCTTTCCAAAAATTTGTAAAGATCGTTTTTATGTTACCTTTTTGATAAAATGTTTGTTTACTTTTTCAGAAGTCAGTGTAATGAATAAAATAAGGAAGAATAAGCTATCCAAAGCAATTTACTTGATGAAGAAAGCTCTTCTAATATTTGAGAAAGATGCAACCTCTACCTCTTCACCTAACTTGTTGATGGTAACAATATATCCTTCCTTCCTTTTAGTCTTGACATACAATCTCTGTTAAGTGAATGATTTATTTCCCTTTTCTAAAAATAATGTGTTGCCCTTAACATTAATTATGAACCTTCAGGTTTACCAAATCTAGTGATCTGAGAAGAAACAGTCTTAGTCTTGAGCAAAAGTAGGTTTACGTTGTTCATATGGAAAAGAATATAATCATCTATGTATATAAAAACCCAGTGTCCGTGATGACCAGGATGACCAAATGACCGGTCCATCCCCCTGGCCCTCAGGCTCCCATTGATCAGGGGATGGCTAATGGGGGAACCAGGGTCCCTCAGGCTCCGATCAATCAGTGGCAGTGAAGCCGGTGGAAGGCAGACGGCTTGGTCCCTCCTCCCAGCCTTCAGACTCCAATCAATCAGTGGTGGAGGCAGGGTGGGACTGGGGACTGGCTCCCTTAGTAGTCCTGCAGGTTCAATCTCCAGAGGACAGGCTAGGCACCAATGAACCAGCACTGCTGGCACGATCCTGACAGTGCTGCTGGCCTCCTGGAACTTGGCCTTGGGCACTGCAGCTGCTTCCCCTCCCTAGATGCTCCACAAGGAAGAAAGGATACCACCAGCAGTACCAGGGGTGACCAGAGGTGACTGCTCTCCCTATGCTTCCTCCAAGTCACTCGAGCCGGCCCCCACCCACCCCACTCCAGATAAAGTGTGAGCACTGCACACGAAAGGAATGTAGTAAAAAAATAAAAACCAATGACCAAGAGAATGCCACAGTCAACGTCCGGAGTCCAGCTCAGGAGAACGGAGAGAAGGGAGAATTCCATAAGTTGGCCGATGCCAAGATATTTCTGAGTGACTGCCTGGTATGTGACAGTTGTGTGACCGCAGAGGAAGGAGTCCAAGTTTCTCAGCAGAACGCCAAGGACTTCTTCCATGTTCTAAACCTTAATAAGAAATGTGATACCTCACAGCAAAAGGTGCTGGCAGTGTCCGTGTATTCTCAGTCTCTGCCTTATTTTGCTGCTAAATTGAGCCTCAGTGTCACTGATGCATCCAGAAGGCTCTGTGGCTTCCTCAAAAGCCTTGGGGCGCACTGTCTTTGACATGAAGATAGCTGCGGACTTCAGCATCCTGGAGAGTCAGGAGGGATTTATGCATTGGTACTGGCAGCACCATGAGGAAGAGCCCCGGCTACCCATGCTGACCTCCGCCTGCCCTGGCTGGGTCCGATATGCAGAGCACGTGCTGGGTCACCCCATCATCCCCCACCTCTACACGGCCAAGTCTCCCCAGCAGATCATGGGCTCTCTGGTGAAGGATTACTTTGCCAGATGGCAGAACCTGTCCCCAGACAAGATTTTCCACATCATTGTAGTCCCGTGTTATGACAAGAAACTGGAGGTCCTTCGAGAAGATATTCCCACAGCTTTACATAGTTCCCAGGATGCTGACTGTGTGTTAACCTCAGGTGAAATTGTTCAGATAATGGAGCAAAGTAATCTTGCCTTGAATGACACCGCCATGGACACTCTGTTTGGAGACATGAAGGAGAGATTTCTGAGCCTGTGGGGAACGGGTCTAAGTCGGCAGGTGGACATCCCTTGAGGGTCCTGGACTGCAAGAGGGTGCAGGCCAGGCTGAGGGACCCCCCCCCCCCCAGTGCACAAATTTAGTGTACCAGGCCTCTAGTCTATGTTATAAAAGGCCAGTGGCTGTAATGCCGTAACGACCAAATGACCAGCCACCAGGAGGTGCATTGATGGGTCTCATGGCGTGGCGGGTCTGGGTCTCACATGATTTCTTGCACTGGGCCTCTAGTCCTATATAATAAAAAGCCAGGGACCATAAGTATAATGACTAGAATGACTGCTCGACCAGTTGCCATGAGGTGCATTGACCACCTCTCGGTCCCTCCCCTTACCCACCTCCCCTACCCCCTACCTGTGCCTGCAGGCAAAAGGGGAACCATGGGGAAGCAGGTGGGTGGCTGCAGGGCAGGACTAAGAACTGGCAAGTGGGCAGAACGGCTGACCTCTTGGTCCCTCACCCTGGCATGCAGGCTCCGATGGATTAGCAATGGTGAACGGGGTAACCGGGGTGGGTGGCGGGAGGACTGGGCTGGCTGTCAGGCTGTTGGGATCCCCAGCTCATCCCTGACTGCTCGGGAGCTCAGGCCGGTGGGAAAGCGGGTGCCAAAAACTTCACCTCTCTGTGCCTGCACCCAGCCAGCCGCTGATGGAAAATGCCTCCCGCTTGGGGCTGCTCATGTGGGCGCCGCCCCCACTGCTGCTGCCACTGCTGCTGATGCTGCTGCTGCTGGGACTTGTGATGCTGACAGAAGCTGCGTGGTGTGCCCGTGACCTACCCGCACCGGCAGTGGAGGCAGCGTTCGGCCTAGGGACTGGAGAATGGGCAGAAGATGGCCCTGATTGCAGGCTAGGCCTAGGGACCCTACCCACATGATTTCGTGCCCTGGGCCTCTAGTATATAATAAAAGCCTAATATGCTAACTGTTTGGTCATCCGGTCGTCCATTCAACCAATCAAAGCTATGCTAATGATACACTAAGGCCACTCAACTGCTCGATATGATGTGCACTCACCGCCAGGGGGCAAACAACCAGTTGACCCGTCACTATGATGTGCACTGACCACCATGGGGCAGATGCTCCGACTGGTAGGTTAGCTTGCTCCTGGGGTCCGGCCAATCAGGAGTGAGCGAGACTGAGTGAAGCAGACCAGACATGCCCTGGAGCCCTCCCATGGTCCCTCCCCGGCTGGCCAACCTCCCGTGTCCCTCCCTGACCCCAATTGTGCACTGGTGGGGTCCCTCAGCCTGGCCTGCGCCCTCTCGCAATCTGGAACCCCTTGGGGGTGTCAGAGAGCTGGTTTCAGCCTGATCTTACAGGCCAGGCCGAGGGACCCCATTGATGCATGAATTCATGCACCGGGCCTCTAGTAATTAATAAATAATTATTCATGAATAAACTCTGTGTTTCACATACTCACAACTGTAAATCTACTTTTTCTACACCCTGGGTATCTCCAGTCTTGAACTCTCCTGAAATGAGCAATTTGCTTTCTGTATAATCTCTCTGTAGGTGCAACTTAACATGGGAAGTCAAATGAAATATGCAGAATTCAAAATAAGGGAAATTATAGAATCTAAGTGACACTGTGCCAGCATAATGCAGTCCTTACTATGGAATTAAAATACCCTCTCTCCAATTGGATATTGCTAATTTATGGACCAATTGTCTTGTTGATGTTGTCTCACTCTGGCCTGGAAATTGTTCTATCTTCTTGCTTATTCATTATATATTAATTTTAGAGTTTAAATTCATGAGAGAAATAACTTCAAGTTATGGAATCTTTTATATACCCCCCACCCCCTGTGTATTATCCACAAAAATTTGGTTGTATTGTCTGAGTGAATGGCACATGATGAGGCAGAGAATAATGCTACAAGTAGACTGGCTGATAAGGGAAAGAAAAAAGTAGGTCAATACTAAGGGGAAGATGCAGAGTTAAGGAACATTTTAGAGAGAAATTTTAGCATATTTATATGCTAAGAATGAAAAGCCAGAAAGAGAGAAATTGAAGATACATCAGAATGGTTAATATATAAAGTGGAGTCTAATAGAAGAGGGAAGGGGGATGAGGCTGAAAGCACAGATAAAGTGATTCATTTTTAATGGAGGGTGGCCTCTGATATAGAAGGGAAGGTGGAAAGAATAGATACAGATTTAATTAAGTCTGTTGGTATAGAAGCAGAGTTGAGTTGATACCCTTGTACCTCAATCATCTGATAAAGTAGAAAGCGAAAAATATCTGCCAAGAATAGTGAGTGAGGTTGAATAGTTGGATTGAGGAGAGAGATAATGATTGGAGGGTGGAGAGGCATGGATGAGAGAGAGAGGTGACTCCAAGTTAAAGGACTGACTAGCACAATGAAGTCCTAGCTGAGATTGAAGACTGAATTTTTTAGGAGACACTATAAGCATGGTGGTGGGGCATTATTCTGGTGTCTTATTTTATTTTATTAATTATTTATTTATTATTGGTTAATCCTGACAGAATTTTTTTTACATTGATTTTTTAGAAAGAGTGGATGTGAGAGAGACACATTGATTGGTTGCCTCCTGCACACACCCGCCTGGACCGGGCATCCAATCTGAAACCCAAGTACTTGCCCTTGACTGGGAATCAAACCTGAGACCCTTTGGTGTGTGGGACAATGCTCTAACTACTTAGCCACACAGACCATGGCTTGTTGTGGTATTTTTAGTAGCTGTGACAGACTATTTGGAACAGAGAGTTTTGTATAGGGTTGGATTTTTTTTTTTTTTTTTTTAAATGAAAGCTTTGTCCTCCTATCACTGAGATTGGGGAACATACTGGAGATGTGAGAAGTCTGAAGTTTCCACATTTTCCTTGTGCATCTTTTCCTTCCTTCCTTCCTTCCTTCCTTCCTTCCTTCCTTCCTTCCTTCCTTCCTTCCTCCCTCCCTCCCTCCCTCCCTCCCTCCCTTCCTTCCTTCCTCCTTCCTTCCTTTCTCTCTTTCTCTCCCTCTTCCTCTCTCTCTTTTTTCATTTGTATTTATTTATTTTTTAATTTTTATTGTTGAGATTATTACAGATGTTCCTCTTTTTTTCCCCCATTGCCCTTCTCCACCCAGTTCCCACCCAGCCCCAGGCTTTCACCACCCTATTGTCTATGTCCATAGGTAATGCATATATGCATATAAAATCTTTATTTAATCTCTTCCCGCCCTCCTCACCTCCCTTCCTTCTGAGAATAATCAGTCTGTTCCATTTCCATGTGTCCAATTCTATTTTATTCACCAGTTTTTTCTGTTCATTAGATTTCTTATTAGTTTATTTTTATTTTTAGATTCAATTGTTGATAGGTATGTATTTGTTGCCATTTTGTTTTTCGTATTTTTGTTCTTTTTCTTTTTCTTCTTCTTAAAGAATACCCTTCAACATTTATTGTAATACTGATTTGGTGGTGATGAACTCCTTTAGCTTTTTCTTGTCTGTGAAGTTCTTTATCTGACCTTCAATTCAACAGTGGTATGGGCATTCCCTTGAAGGTAACTAACTGCTTTTCTCTTGCTGATTTTAAGATTCTCTTTGTCTTTAGCCCTTGGCATTTTAATGATGATGTGTTTTGGTGTGGTCCTCTTTGGGTTTCTCTTGTTTGGGATTCTCTGTGCTTCCTGGACTTGCAAGTCTATTTCTTTCACCAGGTAGGGGACGTTTTCTGTCATTATTTCTTCAAATAGGTTTTCAATATCTTGCTCTCTCTCTTCTTCTGGCACCCCCATAATGCAAATGTTGGTACTCTTGAAGTTGCCCCAGAGGATCCTTATACTATCTTCATATTTTTGGATTCTTTTTTCTTTTTGCTCTTCTGGTTGGGTAGTTTTTGCTATCTGAGATTTCAAATCGTTGATTTGATTCTCAGAATCCTCTACTGTTGAATCCCTGCATATTATTATTTATTTCAGTCATTGTATGCTTAATTTCTGACTGGTCCTTTTCCATTTCTTTGGAGGTTTCTAGCAGATTCTTATGTAACCTTATAGCTGTGGTTTTGAACTCTGTCCAGTAGTTTGCTTTCTTCCATTTCTTTCATTTGTGACATGTTTCTTTGTCCCTGCATTTTGGTTGCTTCCCTGTGTTTATTTCTATCTATTGGGTAGAGTGGCTATGTGTCCTTGTGTTGGTAGAGTGACCTTGTGTAGTAGGTGTTCTATAGGGCCCAGTGGCTCAGCCTCCCCAGTCACCTGCGTTGGGCACTCTAGATGCACCCATTTGTGGGCTGTGAGCACAGTCTTGTTATAGTTGAGACTTGATTGCTATTGGGTCACTGGGAGGAATTGACCTCCAGGCCATTTGGCTGTGAGGATCAGCTGTGACTACAGTGGGAGAGCTGCTATTTAGGAGACACCCCTATGGAGCAGGACTTGCTTGAGTGGGGCTTTGATGCTCACTGAGTTTGCCCCTGGAGTGTATCTTTTATGGATATGTAGAGTTGTAATCTGGTATGGTCTGACACTGACCACTGGGTATACTGGCTCTTGGGTGTCCAGGGAGGTGCAAAGTCAGCCACTGCCTGGGGCCACCAAGCAGGAGCTACAGAGAGATATGCAGATTCCTCCTATTTGTATGGGGTTTAAAAGTACCCAGATGAGGCCCAGCTGTGAAGCAAGGCAGGCTGGTGCTGGTACCAGGTCTTGGGCCTTTTATTGATAGGTTTGAGGTTCCCTTACCCAGCTGTAGCTTGTTTGGGAGATTTTAGCCTGAGCAAGGACAGGCCATTCTTATGCAAAACCTGCTGCACACACCTTCTGTGGGGTTGTAAATTGGATGAAGCGGGGTCTTAAGGAATAACCAGGACAGCATAAACAGAAATGGCTGCCAGTCAGCCCTGAGACTGGGGAGGTCCCAGCATAGGAACAATGTTCCTGCAAGCACCTCCATCTGTAAGAAAGTCACCCTTGAGTTCCTGCCCCAATGCCAGACAATCCAGTTCCTCCTCGTATGTGTCTGTGATCCCCAGAGCCTCACCCTGGTGCTGGAGCTCAAAGGAAGCAGGACCTTGTAAGTTCAGTTCATGGTGCTAGCCTTTTAAAAGGAACAGCTGAGTCTCCATTAGCCTCTGTGTCACTGAGCCCCAATCTGTACTTGTTTTTATAGCCATAGTTCTTACTGCCCTAAGGGATTTCTTTTCACAGCTCTGGGATCCTGGGATGGAGATCTGGAGTGTGGTTGGGACCCCTTGCTCCTCCGTGTGGCCTCTGCAGAGACAGAGACAGCCTCCCTCCCAATTAAAAAAGCAGCACATGTGGGTGCCGAACCAGCCTGTTTCGCGCCCCGCACCTCCTACCAGTCTCAGTGTGCTCTTCTTTACTTTTCTAGTTGTAGGACTTCCATTCAGCTTGCTTTCCAATGATTCTGGATGATGTTTGTTCTGTATTGTAGTTGTAATTTTGATGTGGCTGTGGGAGGCGGTGAGTACAGGTATTTACCCACACTGCCATCTTCAAATCTCCTCCTCCTTTTATTTCTGAAGTGAAACTATTTTAATTAAGAAAAATTATAAACATAATGCCCTTTGAGGATAGATTCATAACATGCATTTCGAGACCTTACTTTTTATGAGTCATCCTCCTTAAGGATTTTCACCAACTAACAAGCATTGAATATTTATTTAGAAGTCCTGAAATCTTCGGCAGCTACCTCTGCTCCTCAGTGGTATTTTTTTTTTTTAATTCAAGTGTTAAAGCTTAATGATCAGTCCTCAGGGTACAATGATATTATGGCTCAAATTATTGCCAAACTTTCTTTCCTTAAAAAATACAAATAAATTTCTTTCCCTTGGCAATTATATTGTGCTGGGGCATATCACAGAATGTTTTACATTATTTTATTTTTTTATATATTTTTTATTGATTAAGATATTACATATGTGTCCTTATCCCCACGTTACCCTCTACCCCCCCCAACCCTCCGCTAATGCCCTCACCGCCCCTGTTGTCCGTGTCCATTGGTTAGGCCTATATGCTTGCATATAAGTCCTTTGGTTGGTCTTTCCCCCTTACCCCCACCTTCCCCTACCTTCCCTCCAAGGCCCGACAGTCCAATCAATGCCTCTCCGTCTCTGGATCAGTCCTTGTTCATCAGTTTATGTTGTTCATTATATTCCACAAATGAGTGAGATCCTGTGGTATTTATCCGCTCTCCAGTTCCATCCATGCTGTGACAACTGGTAAGAGTTCCTTTTTCTTCTTCCTCTTCTTAAAGAATACCTTTCAGCATTTCATATAATGCTGGTTTGGTGGTGATGAACTCCTTTAGCTTTTTCTTATCTGTGAAGCTCTTTATCTGACCTTCTATTCTGAATGATAGCTTTGCTGGATAAAGTAATCTTGGTTGTAGGTTCTTGGCATTCATCACTTTGAATATTTCTTGCCACTCTCTTCTGGCTTGCATGGTTTCTGTTGAGAAATCAGCTGGCAGTCGTATGGGTATTCCCTTATAGGTAACTGACTGTCTTTCTCTTGCTGCTTTTAAGATTCTCTCTTTGTCTTTTGCTCTTGGCATTTTAATTATGATGTGTCTTGGTGTGGTCCTCTTTGGGTTCCTTTTGTTTGGGGTTCTCTGCGCTTCCTGGACCTGTAAGTCTATTTCTTTGACCAGGTAGGGGAAGTTTTCTGTCATTATTTCTTCAAATAGGTTTTCAATATCTTACCCTCTCTCTTCTTCTGGTACCCCTATAATTCTGATGTTGGTATGCTTGAAGTTGTCCCAGAGGCTCCTTACACTATCTTCATATTTTTGGAATGTTTTTTCTTTTTTCTTTTTCGGTTGGGTCTTTTTTGTTTCTTTGTATTTCAAATCTTTGACTTGATTCTTGGGATCCTCTTGTCTGCTGTTGGATCTCTGTATATTATTCTTTATTTCAGTCAGTGTATGCTTAATTTCTAGTTGGTCCTTTTTCATATCCTCGAGAGTCTCACTAGATTTATTGAGGATCTCACTAAATTTATCGGCGGTTTCCATAAAATTCTTGAAAAACCTTATAAATGTGGCCTTGAACTCTATATCCAGTCGTTTGCTTTCCTCCTTTTCTGTTATTTGTGACCTGTTTCTTTGTCTCCGCATTTTTTATGCTTCCCTGTGTTGGTAGAGTGGTTTTGTGTGCTAGGTGTCCTGTAGGGCCCAGTGGCTCAGCCTCCCCAGTTTCCTGAGGTGGACACTCTTGGTGTACCCCCTTGTGGGCTTTGTGCACAGTCTTGTTGTAGTTAAGCCTTTATTGTTGTAGGATCACTGGGAGGAATTGACCTCCAGGCCAATTGGCAGTGAGAATCAGCTGTGTCTGCAGTGGGAGAACTTCTGTGCTGAAGACACCCTTCTGGGGCAAGACTTGTTTCAGTGGGGTTTTGGTGCTCACTGAGTCTGCACCCTGAGTGTGTCCCTTATGGATCTGAGGAGTTGTAATCTGGATGGTCCCCCTCTGACCACTGGGTACACTGGCTCTTGGATCTAAGGATGTGCTAATTTAGCCTCTGCCTGAGGTTACACAGCAGGAGCTACGAAGAGAACTGCAGATTCCCCTTCCTTTTTTGGAGTTTGGAGGTACCCTGATGAGGCCCAGCTGTGAAGCAATGCAAGCCGCTGTGGGGCCTTGGGCCTTCTCTTGGAAGTTCTGGGTCTGTCTGGCCCAGCTGCAGTTAGGTAATTTTCAGGTTGCAAAGGGCCGGGGCATTCATATGCAAAAGCCTCTGCTGCAGCCTGGGTGGGGCGGGGTCTCAGGGAATCAAAGGGAGGAGCAAGCTGCTATGGCGGATTCTCAGCCCTGCCCTAAGGGGCCCCGCGTCTCAGTGTCCGGGTAATTGCTGCAAGCACCTCTGAGGGAAAGCCGACCTCAAGTTCCAAGTTCTGCCCGCTGCCAGACAGTCCAGTTTCTCCCCGTATGAGTCCTGGGTCCCCAGAGACTTCCCGGAACCGGAGTTCAGAGCAGTCAGGAGCTTGTGACTCCCTCCCGATTCAAAAAGACAGCCGCGTCCTCAGGTGCCAGCCCCTTTCTACACGCGCGAGCCTCCGTACCTCTGCACTTTACTTCCGCAGCTCCTCTGGCTCTCAGCGTGCTTTTCTTTCCTTCTAGTTATAGAATTTCCACTCAGCCAGCCTTCCGGTAGTTCTGGATGATGTCTGTTTTGTCTTTATGTTGTTTTTTTTGAAGTTGTTGTGGGAGGCAGCAATTTCCCGGTGTTTATCTATGCCGCCATCTTAGTTTCTCCCTTTATTATTTTTTTAACTTTACTTGTCCTAGGACCTAGTTTATAGGCAATAAATGATATTAATTAAATTTCTATAATCAGTCTTTGAGTAATTTTACACTAGCTATATTAAAGGGTGCAAAAACAACTTATTTACCTCTTCACATTAGACCTAATAAAATTAATTGCAGTTCTTAAGATGTTTGAAGGAAGCCTCTTTATTTACTTCTAACATAACTTTCAGTCCAGCTTAGAAAATTTCAACTAAGAAGTATCTTTGTCTTTCTCTTTACACCCAGCAACCTACAGGGTCATTTCCTCGTTTTACATTATTATGATCTCGTAATTAAGTTATACCCAAATCAGTAACTGATGTGTCACCTGATATAAAATGGTTTGAAAAGCCCGGATCTTTTCAGAACTCTTAAATAATTCATACTCTGTTTTAGTTTTTCAAAAGTATTGTGACTTTGTGGAGCCGGATGATCGCATCAGGTGTCTGTTTTATTACAAATCAATTAAAGGTGGACAAACTTGTTGCCATGAATGAGGGATAAACCTTCCTAGTTCACTGTTAGCTTTCCAAATGAGATGAATTTTTTTCTTGATTATGGGGTATTTATTTTCCCCATTTTCCTGTCTTGATTATTTGACTTTTGGGAGTTTATATTGGCTTTTTACACATTATACTTCAGATTTATTTTAATTTATTGCCACTAGAATCACTTGAGATATCCTTGATCTTTTACTTCTGATCAAATAGAGCTATCATTGTGTGGCTTATCATCATTGCCCTTGGAGTCCACCCACTGAGCATTCAGCATCTTTGCAGATGGGATTTCTCATTGGGAAGAGGCAGGACTACTCCTCTATCTATGTGCTAAATGTTACCAGGGCAGGGTTGTTCACTGTTGTTTTTTGTTCAGCTGAACATCACCTTTTGAGGAATTTCTTCCTCCCATAGATGTAATCAGGTGGGACTTTTCAGGGGCTTTCTCCTCTTCTGGCCCCAATGAGGACTAGTGATGCAAGCTTGGCGGATTTGTTGCTCCCTTTTTGGAATTTGAGTCTTGAACAGAGGGATAAAAGGATTAAAACTAGTTGGTGTTCATTCATTCTAATGCGTGTGCCCTGGTCAGACAATTATAGTTTTGTTCTATTAACCCTCCTATCTTTGTGGGCCTGCTTTGGTCCAAGCCTGGTTTTCCTGTTGTTTCTGTTGAAAAACAAACAAACAAACAAACAAACAAACAAACAAAAAACCCAAATGATGCATCTAATTTTCTCCTAATATTATTCTTTGGAACAAATAGATAGTTGAGATGATCTTAGCAGTTCCAAATTCTAGTAATAATGCTTCAACTTTAAGCAAAGGAACATTGTGAGTTAGCATATTTATTTTTATAATTGACACGAAATCTAATTTTATGGTCCTATTTTGAAACCAGAACTAATGAAGAAGCCACTAGAAGTTCTAATAACTCCTGCCTTTAATATTTCCTAAATTTGTATCTTGAGGTCCTCTAACTACCACTCTGTTAACTATGATAGCAGTAATTGGATTACTGAACGTAATTGTTTTTCTTATTTTATAGCATTTTAGTCAAATGAATTCTATTTGTTTTTTTGGGGGAAGGGAAGAACATAGATGAACTAATTTTTTTTTTCTTCAGAGACTTTCTCAGCTCTTTTTAATTGCTCCATGCTGATGTCTTCCTCAGAAAGAGCAAACCTTTTATGATTCTGAGCCCTCCCATGAGATCATGTTTTGACCTCCAGGCTTGAAACTACTGACAGAGATTTAAGCATTTTTACATATAAGGTTGCCCCCCTTTTAAAAACATTTTAAGGGTGTTGTCCAGGCAAGTTCATTAGGTTGCCTTTCTGATGAAGACAATATAGTATAATGCTTAGGAATATAAGGGTCTTAGATTAGAGTTTTGATTCTACCACAGACTAGCTGTATGACTTAAATCAAGTTTACTTATGTTCTCTTAAGTTTCAATTTCTTCAGCTATAAAATGTGGGAGTTCTAGGAAAATTAAATGAAATGATGCACATTTAATGCTTAGTATTTGGCACAGCGTAAGCAGTCAATATTGTTAGCCAACATTATTATTATTATTACTACTCCCACCTCAAGCACTCTGGAAGGTCCTGTTTTGTCACATCAGAATTATTTTTGGTGCTTTAAGCATATTTTTCTCTATCAAATTACACATTTTTCTGTGTTTTCTCTTATATCTATCCTATAAATTATATATTTTATTCTAAGCAATATTTCTTACCAGTATTCTTAGATATGACTTAAGGTACTTTTCATCTCCTTCTGAAATATACATAATAGTGTTAAGAACCCAGACTATACCTCAGATCTACTAGGCAGCTAGTAAATATGGCACTTTATCATTGCAGTCTTTTGATAGTTGTTTCCATATGTCTTAATCATGTCCTTGAAGATTGCTCTATATCTTCCTACAAGTGTTTTTGCTGCAGTGTGGGTGTTAAGCCATCATCAAATGTATTTGTCAACCTGTCCTCATAAACATAGAATAACTTCTGAAAAGAGGCAGATCTCAGTTTCTGTGGTGGAAACTATAGGCAGAGAGACTTCAGCCAACAATATTTTGGACTTCAGTAGTATTATTTTGGGGCACATTGCAGCACAAACCCCCATTAAAAAAAACACTCAGGACTTACTTCCTTTGTGAATGGGTATAGGAGCTTCTTTCCATTGAGGTTCTGTGGCTGATTCTTTTTCTGTTATAGATAAAGACTCATTTCTTCTTTCAAACTTAGTAAGCCCTCTGATTTGGCAGGCACTGTGCTAGGCAGTGAGGATATAGTTATTTTCCATTATTTGCCATGACATGGAAAACCCATTTCCTCTTGACCTCTGATTAAGGAATTGTCTATATTTCAGAGCTGCAATACTTTGGTGTTCTAGATCATTGCTGTTATAGGCCATATTCATGTCCACGTTGATAACACTTTCACAACTGAGTACAGCTAGTTTCATGGAAATTTTTCTTCCTTGATTTTTTGGGACTTTGTCTCTGATGATATTTCCTCCTTTCTATCTGAGAAACCCCCTTTAAAAAGTCCCTAGTCACTTTCTCATAGTGGAACCTTATTATCAGCTTAATTATTTGGTTCACTAAATTAGGATGTTAATTTCTAACTATCAGTAGGGTTTACTTTGAGTCCTATTATACTATACTAGAGGCCTGGTGAACGAAATTTGTGCACTTGGGGGGGGGGGGCGTCCCTCAGCCCAGCCTGCCCCCTCTCACAGTCCGGGAGCATGTGGAGTGGGCCTAAGCCACAGTCTGGCCTCCCTCTGCAGGAGACAACTGGCTGATTAGGGGAAGGTACCGCTCCCATCACCCTGCTGCTGCTGCCACTGCCGGCTGCCACAGCTGCCAAGGTGTTTTCATCAACACGGATTCCAGTCCCTTCACTACTAAAAAATGACAACTTCCTTTAAGCATTTTTAAAATGTCTCTTTCATAGGATATGACATTTCTTTCTTTCTTTTTTTTCAATCCTCACATGAGGATATTTTCCCATTGATTTTTAGAGAGCGTGGAAGAGAGAGGGAAAGACAGAAACATCAATGTGAGAGGCACACTTCGATTGGTTGCCTCCTGCGTGAGCCCTGACCTGGGCCCCGGCCAGGGAGGAGCCTGCAACCTAGGTACATGCCCTTGATCAGAATCAACCTCGCCCCACTGAGGGTTTGTGTCTCCGCTCTGGCCACAGCAGCCCAGCGCAATGGCTGCAGGACTGGGGCTGGGGGCCAGCCCCCCTGTGAGTTGTTCTCTCCGGCTCCGGGGCTGGGTGTGGGCTGCCCTGTCTGTTGTTTTCTCAGGCTCTGGGCCTGCACCAGGCCCCTCCTCCGGAGCTGGTTGTGACCATTATAGTGTCCCAGCCTAATTTGCATATTACCTCTTTTATATATATATATATATATATACATACATATATATATATATATATATACACACACACACATATATATGTATATATAATTGTTCTGATTTACCTAAATCAAGGACTTTGTTTTAGATTTTTCTTCCATCACCTTTCAATTAAACTGTGATATTTTTATTAACACTTCAATATTTTTATTAACCTACTTCAAATCACGTCATGGGATTATGAATGAGGGATAATAAAGTTAAAATTGATCAAGACTTAATCAGAACATTTTAAACATGATTTCTTAGAATGCAGATTATCCTCCTCTTCATAATTTCATACATCTTTCATTCAGAACACATTTATTAAACCTAAAGAGATAAATAAAGCACTGTCCTTGCCACCAAGACACTCATTATTTAGAGAGTATGGACAGTCATGTCCACAGGTGCCTTATTGCATAATACTTACTAACATAAAGATTGTGTGAAATGAAGGGAATGAGTACCTAAATGCATGGGACTTATCTTGAAAGAAGTCAGCAGAGAAGATGTGTGAATGGGTCTTGAAACACAGAAGAGGGTGTAAGACCCTCCAGAAAGAGGAAAATACAGGGGCAAAGACATATTAGAGGCACAAAAGAATATAGAATTATCTGGGAGTGAGTGATTTTTCTTTTATGGTTTTGGAGGTTAGGTTGGACAGGGTGGTAGCTATGGGAGGAGAAAAAAGTACAGGGGGAAAAAAGACTGGAAAGTATAGTTGTAATCAGAATAAAAAGGGCTTTGGAGGAGTTTGCACTGTAACCAGTATGGAGGAGCCATTGACGAGCTAGGCAACTGAAAGTTTAAGAGCCTAGAGGCTGAGAGGAAGGACAGGGGGCTTATTTACTCATCTAAATCAGTGGTCCCCAGTCCCTGCTTCCCTTCAGAATTATCTTTGGCATTTGTTAACAATACATGGTCAAGCTGCGCCGCCGGTGATTTTTATTAAGTGGGTTTAGAGTAGGGACAGACTATCTTAATTTTTAAATAAACTTCATAGATGATACTGATCAACAGCCAAGTCTGAGAAATGTCTGTGTGATGGCCCAGGGCAGGAAGTTTAAAAAGATCTCAGTTGGGTTCATGGTTATGCAGGGAGAAGCTGCTAGTGTCAAGTCAGAAGATGCTTGTTTCCAGCTGGTTCAGCTGAGCATGAACTGCTGAGGCAAATTTTGGGAATTAATGTAGAAAGCCCAGAGCAGTTGACCAGTCAATTGAGATGGAGTCAAAGGCAGTCTGTGTTAATATCAGGGCCAGTGAGCCAGTGGTGCTGGTATATTTTCAGACTCCAAACATAATCCAGAGGAAGGAAATGTCTCCAGACTTTCAAGGCATTGCTCCCCTTTCCTTATGTTGCATAAGTTTCCTTAGGCTGATTTTACTTATTCTTTTGCAACCTGAATAATCATAGTCTCCACAGCCTGTGATGCAAATGAAGGCACATTAAAATTTAATCTTCAAAATGTAATAGATTTTTTTTAAAGTTCTCACCTGATGATATGTTTTTATTGATTTTCAGAGAGGAAGGGAGAGGGAGAGAGAAATATCAATATGTGAGATACATTGATCGGTTGCCTCCTGTAAGCACCTCAGGCTAGGGATCAAACCTTCAACTGAGGTATGTGCCCTGACTGGGAATTGAACCCACCACCTTTGGTATACGGGACAATGCCCCAACCAACTGAGCCACTTGGCCAGGGCCAAAATATTATAGATTTTATTTCCCTTCTGTTCAACTAGGAACTTCTTCTCTCAAAATTTTCCCACAGTTATCTGGGGAACCTACTTACCTTGTTCAACTCTGGCCTCTTTCTTATCAAGCTTCCACCTATTGTTGCCTTTCCAGGGAGCCTGGCTCTGTGGGCACATCTGCCTTCTCAGGGGGCCAAGGGGGGCCTGTGGTCTGTGGCAGAAGGTGGATGGGGAAATGAGCCTCTGTCCAGCCCTGTGCTGGTTGGGTCCTCTGGGTTGAACTGGAACTTGACTCTCTCACAGTCTTTTATTACACAGTCCCTTCTGCTTCTGGCCTTTTTTTTACCATTTTTTCATCCATTTTTTTCATCTCCTCCCCTCCTCCCCCCAATTTGATTGAATGAATGAAAAAGTGGTGATAATGGAAGGTAACAGATGCCATCTTATCTCCCTGATTGATTGACTGATTCATTCATTCTGTGATTCAACAGTTACACCAAGCACCATGTGTACGTAAATTAGCTTTTGTCTGGCCAGCGTGGCTCAATGGCTGAGCATCAAACTATGAACCAGGAGGTCACAGTTTGATTCCTGGTCCCGGCACATGCCTGGGTTGCAGGCTTAATTCCTGGGGCGGGTGTGCAGGAGGCAACTGATCAATGATTCTCTCTCATCATTGATGTTTCTTTCTCTCTCCCCCTCTCCATTCCTCTCTGAAATCAATAGAAATATATTTTAAACAAGTAGCTTTTGCTTGTAAACATGTATGGTCTCTAGCACATAGGCTCTGGAAGCATAGTTATCATATATCACCCTTCTCGCAAGAAGGAACGGTTGTCCTGTGCAGAAGGCTAAGGCTCCTGAACTGTAAGTGCAGGAAAATGTTCAAGGTCTTCTGGCACGGAATAAGTGGAATTAAAACACCATGAATTACTAGAGATAAATTTTAATCACGACAAATGATTTTAGACCTTAAGTCCACCATTTCTAATAGAAATAAAAATGAGAAGTTAATTCTGACCTCAGTTTAGGCCAACCTTCATTATTTTAAGGAAAAAGTATGATGCTATAGTTTTATAGCCTGCACTCCCACCGGGAATGGATTTACCCACTTAGCTTTAAATATCACTCTGATGTTTATGACTCCTAGATCCTCTCTCCAGTCTTAGCCTTTCTTTTGAACTTGAGTCCAGCTTTCCAAATGAAAGCTTTAAACTCATCGTGTCTTCTGTAGGGGAAACAGCACGGGTTTTTGTATCTGAGAGAAATGCGTTTGACATTTGGTGGACATTTTGTCTCCTCATCCTCAGGATTTTCTTTCTGAGGTGTTTATTGAATTTGCTAGAACTTTCAGAATAAAAAGGAATAGTGGCATTGTGTCTCCTCCTGGATGCTATTTTAGTGCTTCACGATTGCCATGATTTTCTCTGTTGTCTAAAATTACTATTTTTTCTCATGCTTAAAGGAAGAGCTTTCTGAGTTTATTGAGCTTTGCCTCCTACTCCAGCTTTATTGAGGTATAATTCACAAATGAGATTTTAATATATTTAGAATGTACATTGTGATTATTTGATATATTTATTGTGAAATGATTACCATATTACAGGCTAATCAGGCTAATTAACACATTTATCACCTCACATGGTTGCTTTTATTGTGTGTGTGAGAACTCAAAATCTATTCTAAATTTCAAGTACTCAATGCAGCATTATGAACTATAGTCACCATGCTGTACGTTAGATCTTTAAAACTTATTTCATTTTATAACTGAATGTTTGTATCATTGACCAGCATTCCCCTTCCCCCCAATTTTACTTCTTCCTTTATGATTTGGGTGTTTTTTACTTCATTTTCTTTTCTGATTGCTGTGGCTAAGATATCCAGTAACATGTTGAATAGGCGTGATAAGAGTGTGTGCCCTTGTCGTATTCCTGATCTTAAAGGGAACACTTTCTATCTTTCACCATTGTTATGATGTTAGCTGTGGGGTTTGTCATATATGGCCTTTATTATGTTGAGGTATGTTCTTTTTTTTTAATATTTTTTATTGATTTTTTACAGAGAGGAAGGGAGAGAGATAGTTAGAAACATCGATGAAAGAGAAACATCGATCAGCTGCCTCCTGCACATCTCCCACTGGGGATGTGCCCGCAACCCAGGTAAATGCCCTTGACCGGAATCGAACCTGGGGCCTTTCAGTCCACAGGCCGATGCTCTATCCACTGAGCCAAACCGGTTTCGGTGAGGTATGTTCTTTTGTATGCAATTTGTTGAGAAGTTTTATTATAACAGGATGCTGAATTTTGTCAAATTCTGTTTGGGCTCTACTGAAATGATATTTTTTTTCATTTTGTTAATGTGGCGTATTGCATTTATTGATTTGAATCATATTTATATTGACCCATCTTTGAATCCCAGGAGTAAATCCTGCTTAATCACTGTGTATGAGTCTTTCAATATACTGTTAAATATGGTTTGCTAATGTTTTGTTAAGGATTTTTCCATCTATGTTCATCAGGAATATTGGTCTGTAATTTTCTTGTATTATCCTTTTCTGGCTTTGGTACCAGGGTAATGCTGACCTTGTAAAGTCATTTTGGAAATATCCCTTCTCATCAAGTTTTGGAAGAGTTTGAGAAGGATTGGCATTAATTATTCTTTACATTTTTGGTAGAATTCACTCGTGAAACCATCTGGTCCTGCGTTTTTCTTTAGTGGGAGGTTTTTTGATTACTGATCATTTTCTTACTTGTTATTGGTCTGTTCATATTTTCTATTTCTTTATGATTCAGAAATGTTGGTTCAAATGCTTTGTCCATTTTTAGTGGGGTTGTTTGTTGTTTTATATGAATTTATAACAGTTCTTTATATATACCAAATGCAGGCCTCTTAGCAGATGTAAGATTTGTAAATATTTTGTCTCACTCTGTCAATTGTCTTTTCACTTTTTTGATGTTATCATTTGAAGCTTTTAATTTTTGATGAAATCTTAATCCTAGGTCATGAAGATTTACTCCATTTTCTTCTAAGAATATTTTGGCTGTCACACTTGGATCTGTAACTAATTTTGAATTAATATTTGCATTTGGTGTGATGTAGGGGTCCATGTAGATGTCTAATTGTCCCAGTACTATCTGTTGGAAAGGCTATTTCTTCTCTATCATACATTGAATTTGAATGTTTACATAGGTTTTTGCTTTGGAGCTCAATTAGAGTGCTTTTGGCTTTTAATTTAATTCAAAAGAGGATTTTAACCCATTTACATGTATTATTATTGATGATATATTTAGTCTTATTTTGAATATCATTTAGGTCTTCTGGTTCCCATGTCTTCTTTCTTTTGATTGCCTTTCCTTCAGGTATACAGAATAAGTGTTTTTAACTGCTTTATTTCTTCTTGCTAATAGGAAGAAACTCTCAATAATATTCATTTAAAAACCACATATACTAATAGTCTCATTGCTTGAGAGTTACATTTCAAGTTGCATTAAGAGTAGGTGTACAGTTCACTAGTATAAATGTAGATGATTGCATTATGAACTTTTTAAGAATAATGAAATATGATGATAGATATTCAGAGGATTTGATTAAAAAATGAAATGTCTCATATTAATATATAATAATAATGATAAACAAATTAGACATATATATGACACTACTGCCTTAATAACTATTTTTTTACTTAGCTTTATTTAGTAGCTATTTTTAAAATTTCTACTGCTGGGGTCCAGCCCCAGCAGGTCCAGGGGTCCCCAAAGGTGTGGACGGAGTCGGCGAAGAAGGAATGACACGGAGACAGCGTTCAGTTGATCAGCAGCCTAGCCAGGATCTCTAGCCAAGTTCTGGTCAGGATCTCCAGCAAAATTCTGGTTCGGATCTCCAGCCAGGTTCTGTGTCCATGTTGTCTTGCTAGGTTCTCCAGGTTCTCCAGCCAGGTTCAGTTACCAGGTTCTAGTCAGGTTCTCTTGCCAATTTCTGTAGTCAGGTTCAGTCCAGGATCTTTTGCCATGTTCTCTCGCTAGGTTCTGTCTCTAGGTTCTGAGGCCAGTTTCTGTCCAGGAACTTTTGCCATGTTCTCTCCAGCGAAGTTCTTCTGTCTCTAAAGAACGTTCTGTGTAGGTTCTGTGCCTAGGTTCTGTCTCTCCTGGTTCCGTATTCTAAGTTCTGTATTCTAAGTTCTGAGTCTTGCTGTCTTATTACATCTGTATTTATACCAGTTGATTCAATCCTATCAATCTCTATTACAAAGGTTAGGGCGTTTCTTATCTCCATTCCAGGGAGTAAAGATTATGTAGCTTAAGCATGATTGTTCATAGTTAAAGTGATTAATTACCCACCTGGCACTAGTTAAGAGGTTTTATTCCCTCCCTAACTTCAGGGGAAAATCCCTACCTGGGGAAACAACCTTTCTCAGAGACCTTGGTTAAAACACATAGTGCCAAGAAGGTGAGCAAAAACATATTAAGAACAGTATGCCATATATGCCAGGTCCCTTGAAACAGCAAGCATGGACCGGCTCCCGGCATTCTACAAAATCATTCAGTGCTTGAAATATGTATACCACCAAGACTCGAAGAACTATATATAACGAGACTAGAGGCCCGGTGCACAAAAATTTGTGCACTCAGGGGGTTCCCTAAGCCCGGCCTATGCCCTCTCACAGTCTGGGACCCCTCGAGGGATGTCCACCTGCTGGCTTAGGCCCGCTCCCCCTGGCAGTCAAACATCCCTCTGGCAGCCTGGAAGCCCTCGGGGGATGTCCACTTGCCAGTGGGGAGCAGGCCTAAGCTGCAGTTGGAAATTCTTAGCGCTGCTGAGGAGGTGGGAGAGGCTCCCACCACCAACACTCTGCTGGCAGCTGGCAGCCTGGCTTGTGGCTGAGCAGAGCTCCCCCATGTGGGAGCGCACTGACCACCAGGGGGCAGCTCCTGCATTGAGCGTCTGCCCCCTGGTGGTCAGTGTGTGTCACAGGGACCAGTCATTCCCAGTCATTCTGCTGTTAGGGTCAGCTTGCATATTACCCTTTTATTATATAGGATAGAGGCCTGGTGCATGGGTGGGGGCCGGCTGGTTTGCCCTGGTGTCCTGGATCAGGGTGGGGCTCCTGCTGGGGTGCCTGGCCAGCCTGGGTGAGGGGCTGAGGGCTGTTTTCAGGCTGGCCACACCCCCTTCAGGGTGGGGGTCCCCACTGGGGTGCCTGGACAGCCTGGGTGAGGGGCTGATGGCTGTTTTCAGCCTGGCCAAGCCCCCCAGCGGGGACCCTCACCCCATGGGGGTGTGGCCAGACTGGGTGAGGGGCTGAGGGCCGTTTTCAGGCTGGCCACACCCCCCAGTGACCCAAGCTCCCAGATTCTCCTTTTTTTTTTTTTTTTTCCAGTGCCTCCTTGAGGGGAGGTCAGGGGGGCCAGGGAAGGCGGGAAGCTTGGCTTCCTCCACCACCAGGGGCAACCCAAGCCTCCTGCTCACTCCAACTCTGTGGCCGCCACCATCTTAGTTGGGTAAATTTGCATACTCACTCCTGATTGGTTGGTTGGCGTGGCTTGTGGGTGTAGAGGAGTGGCCACGTGATGGTTAATTTGCATGTTTCTTTTATTAGTGTAGATAGTGTTGTTTAATATTACTACAAATATAAGTGAAATTAAAGCTCTTGAAATATATTTTTCTGTTTTCACACCTTATTATAGGAAGCATATTCTTTAATTGAGAAGGTTGAAGTAGAACAAAATGCTCAATATTTGTATCTGAAAAATATGGAAAGTTCAAAAGAAAAGAAAGGCAGAATCCCTCCTCCACCTATCCTGCTATCCCGAACTCATTGTTCTGTGATGTTGAAACCTGCTCCATTTATTTCAGATGTTAAGGTATGTTGTCCACTACTATCTTTACATCAGGCAATGCAACATAAGTACTTTTATGACTACAATGATTAATACTTTTATTGCTTTTAGGGCCTGACTAGTCTTATTTATTAGCACTGAACACTGGGATTAATGTTCTAATGTAGTAATTATACTTAGTTTCTTCATGATCTTTTCCTTTTTATGCTGTTTCCCTTTATGCTCTTTATAGTCCTGCTGTACCCACATATATAATAAAGAGAAACAGTAGAGAAGCATTTGTAAGTCTCTTCATCACCATGACAGAGTCATATGCTGACATTCTAGAATGACACTTGAAGAGGGTAGATGTTATTCTCAGAGTCAATGATGGAGATGAATTTGGGGATGGTGAATTTACTGGTTCTTTCCAAAGTTCTTCCAAGTAAATGGGGATGCTTTTAATACAAACACACAAATGACAATTCCAGCTGTATTATAAGTCACACATTTTTATGTATTTATTGAAGAATGTGCTCTTTTTTCCATCCTCAATGCCTTGGAACTCAGCCTAAATATTACTGTAACTTGAGATTTTAGTTTCCTCACAAACATTTGGTTCTACCTAATTTATATTTTAAATATTACCTTTTCCTCTTTTGGATGATCAACAACATGCTCTTTGATGTTATATAAAAATTAAAGTTGTGTCTTTGATTCTTTTAGGACTTCCACTTGAGATTACATTGACTTGATATAGTGGGAAGGGCATGGGCTTTAAAGTCAGATGCAAGTTTAAAAATTTCAGCTCCACCTGCTAGCAGTAGGACTCTCTAGGAAATCTGACTATACTTCCTTAGGTGTTTTATGTTTTGTTGTGCTTTCATTTGTAAAATATGTTTACTGTGAAAATTAAATGAAGTATTATATAATATTCTTGGCATATTAACTTTTCCCCTCATATCTTATTAAATATATGTAGTAAAGTTTTCTAAAAGTAATTAATAATGTAACCATGATTACATGATTTAATTTTTATTTTTTCATAAACGTTGTCCAATGAGCATTGAGTATCTATCATCTATCAAGCAGTGTAAAGGTAATTGAGATATAAAAATAAACACAAATAAAACATGGTCTAGTGAGTCTTTGAGGAGTTTTAGACTGATGATAGATGGACATCAGTGAGAAAGGCATCTTCCCAATGCCTTATAATTGGGGGAATAGAAGTATCATTTGTCTTATGTCTAACTGCGCTATAGTAAATGCATTATTCCAATTGCTAGCCATTTTAAGGTTCAACTTTGGATTTTTCTGGATATGTTGAAAGAATAGGGAGTCACTGATTTTAGAAATTTAGTGCAGAACTAAGACTGGATGATTTACCAAGAGATTTAGTTGTTGTTTTTCAAATGTTTTGGTTTATTTTACCAAAATCTTATTTTTTATGCATTTTAAATTAGTGACTATTTTATTTCATAATGCTTAGAAATAGGAAGACATGAGTCCCATATTTGACTTGTAGTTGTTGGACTTAGCACTTAGCACTTTATATTAAGGTTTTTTTTTGTTTTAAAAAAATATATATTTTATTGATTTGAGAGAGGAAGGAAGAGGGTGATAGAGATAGAAGCATCATTGATGAGAGAGAATCATTGCTCGGCTGCCTCCTGCACGCCCCACATTGGGGATCAACCCCGCAACCCAGGCATGTGCCCTGACCGGGAATCAAACTGTGACCTCCTGGTTCATAGGTCAACACTCAAATGTTGAGCCACGCTGGCCGGGCCACATTACATTAAGTTTATGTATGTGATACATTAGCAGAATTATATACTCTAGGAAATTACCGTCTGCTTCCTACTGAGCAGCACTAGATGGTGCTGTGGGCTTAAATACATTTTCTGGCTTGAGAATTCAGCCATCTTTTGTTTGATCAAAATCACTGTTAAGGTATTTGTTTCATTAAAATCTGTCTTAATAGTTGAAAGTGCTGATGCTATTTATGCATGTTTACTTCTGAAGTTAGTGATGATTTGTTTATGGTATCATTACTCTTATGTAGATTCTAATCACACATTGCTTCTTATAAGTAATTATATAAACTAAGATGTTTTCATCTGTGGAACAAAATATAAAGCCTGCTTGTAAATATGCTTTTAGAGAGAATTTTACCCTTCAAATTCTGGTTGATAAATAGAGCTTAGCTTAGAGCAATAACGGTCTAAATCATAAGCATAAACTTTCTTTTTTTTCTCTTTACGAAAAATGGTTCATTTTTTTTTTTTTTTTTTTTTTTTTTTTTTGCATGGGCGGTCAAGGAAAGTTAGTTTCTCATTTTTGTGTGAGATTCGTCTGATTTCTTTTCCCAACCTCCAGCTTCCAAATTCCTTCAGGACTCTCTGTCCTTAGAGTTCTCCTGCCTTTGTATATGGCTCCTTAATCACTTGAGAAAAATTTTTTGGAAACACAAAGTTTGGCCACCTGCACCAGAAATTCTTATTCACTGAGGCTATGCAGGCTTGGGTGTATGTAATTTTTTAAAATGATTGATTCTGTACAAAGCGTATTTTAAAAAGTGATTCTGCTGCATAGTCTGAGTTGAGAACTACTTGAACAGACAAGACACAATTAGGGTTTTCTGTTGACCCAGAAGAAGAGATGGCAGACTAAGCTATGAGAAGCCTTTGCTCCTTAGAAAAGTTTACATTTCGCTTGTCATCCAGTTTCCTTGTAATTTAGGAGTTGAGATGTTGTGAGGTGGAATCTATGGGGAAAAGGGAATGCCACAATGATGACAATTCCTCTGTTCTTAACCCCTGGTCAGTATGGCTCCTAATAATGCTGGTCCCTAGGTATCAACTTGCTCCCTTTCCTTATAGTGAGAATAGTTCATTGCAATAAAGGATTTCCATTATTTTGACATTTTGGCAGAAGGGCCATTGTCTAGGCATTTAATCAAGTTTAAGTTTGGTTGTTTTAGTAGAATGTGCATTTTATTTTTGGTTTATACCAGGGGTCCTCAAACTTTTTAAACAGGGGGGCCAGTTCACTGTCCCTCAGACCGTTGGAGGGCCGGACTATAGTTTAAAAAAAAACAAAGCTATGAACAAATTCCTATGCACACTGCACATATCTTATTTTGAAGTAAAAAAACAAAACGGGAACAAATACAATATTTATATTTGCATGTGGCCCGCGGGCCATAGTTTGAGGACCCCTGGTTTATACCTATATTTAAGAATTATCAAAAGGATATCAGAAAATGCATGCACTGGAGAAAAGAAATTACCCATAATCTTACCACTTTATTACCCAAAATCTACCACTATTCTTATTTAGGAACATTTTCTTCCAGGCTTTTTTAAACATGTATTTTTATATTTTACATTAAATACTATAGTATCTTGCTTCTTTTTCCACTTACTTTTTTGTCATATATTATTAAATAAAATATGAAAATCATTCCAGTGTTGGTCTTTTTCCCCATCAAGATTAAGTCATCTTTGGAGCCATTCTCTGACACTCTCTGACCTTGGGCCAGTTATTAAACATCTCTGTGTCTTCATTTTCTGTAAAGCAAAATGACAATAGTAATCCCAACTTATAGTGATGTTGTGAATATTAGAAAGCATATGTAAATTTCCTAGCAATACTCAGCATGTAGGAACTGCTCAGTTAGTGGTAGTTAAAATAATTAATAATGAATAATATTTTATCCTGTTAGTCCCAGGTAAACTAGCCTATATTTGCCTTTTTAAAAAAAGATTAAACCTAAGTACTTTTGTAAACCTAGATGTCATGTTTTAAAACTTGCATAGTTACATTTTCATTTCTTTGCCACATCCTGATAAAGGAAATTGAATGCCTTGTTAAACAGACTATAGATACTGGGCTTGTCTCTCTCCTCGGCAGGTGTCGTGGTACCGCATTTTGGGCTGCAAAGCAGAAGGGAGCCATGGAAAAGTGAGACTAAATAATAATCGTCTCCCAAACTCAGGAGAGGCGGTATGTCAAATGAAAAATAAAAACAAAACAAACCTCTAATTGTCAAGAAATCTTACCAAACATCTCATTTAATGACAGTTTTTTCCTTTTTGAAGTCATTATCATTTCAGTGAATTTCTCTAATTTCAACTTGAGTCTGACTAAAATCTAACAGTAAATGAAAAGGTTTTTTTAATATAAGGTTTACTTAACTATATACTTAAATTTACATTACTTTAATTTTCATACATAACTTGGAAATGTTTTTGTTAATAGATACCAGCGGATGGTAAAAGCATTTTTGAAGTGAAAGGTTTGGAAACCAATGAAAAATATGTCTTTGCAATTGCTGCTTATTCTTCTAACGGGCAGCTTGTCGGTAATGCTGTTGGGGAGACAACTAAACCAATTCTGATTTATCCACCTCTTTCTGCTGTTACTGCTCGGATGTTCCTGACGCAGGTACAAGAGATTTCTGCTCATATTTTTGTTCTTTACGTGTTTTTCCATTGAGCAGTTATTAAGTAATTTCTGATGGGGGGAAAAAATCACAGCAGCTATTCTAAAGCTCCTGTAATACATGTTTTCCATTATTGCAATTTAATCTCATAAAGCAGGAATAATTCCTTCTCTTACGAGTTTGCTTTTTATAATAACAGTTTTTCCTGGAATATATATATATATATATATATATATATATATATATATATATATATATATATCTATATATATATATATTAATTTTAGAAATTTTGGAAAATACTGAAATGAAAAAAGAAAAAAAAATGTTATCTGTTATTCTATCATCCAGAGAAGCAGTTCTTAACCTGGGCAATTTTGGCCCCCAGGGGACATTTGCAGTGTCTGGAAACATTTTGGGTTGTTAGAATTTAGAGGGGTGCTATTGGTATCTAGTGGGTAGAGGCCAGGGATACTGGTAAGCATTCTACAATGTAAAGGACAGCACTTGGCCCCAATAACAAAGAATTATCCAGTCCAAGCCCTGACTGGTTTGGCTCAGTGGATAGAGCGTCGGCCTGCAGACTGAAGGGTTCCAGGTTCTATTCCAGTCAAGGGCATGCACCTTTTTTGCGGGCACACTATGTCTCTAACTCTCTGTCCCTCTCCCTTCCTCTCTGTAAAAAATCAATAAAATATATATAAAAAAAGAATTATCCAGTTCAAGATGTCAGTAGTGCCAATGTGGAGAGAACAGGAGATATACTTTCATCTGTGTGTGTAGATATGGGTGTTATACATGCACATACATACATATGAATTATGTCTATGTAATTTTAATCATATTATTGTATATTCTGATATTTTCATTGTAAGATATAACTGACATTTTCCCATTCCATTAAATTATTCTTTTAAAACATAATTTTTAACAACTGCATGGTATTATCTTTCGTATAGCTAGATCGTGGCTTGTTTAATAATTTTTCATTGTTGGACAAATTTAAAGACCTTCCAGTCCTTTGCTGTTATAAGCAAAGCTGTGATGCACATCTTTTTATATAAACCTTTGCTGTATTCATGATTACTTTCTTAGGATAGATTTATAGAAGTGAAATTTCTGAGTTAATAGGGACAGGCAGACCTGAGTTTAAATTCAAGCTTCTCGCACTAGCCACGTGATAGTGGACAAATAATCTTCATCTGTGAAGTTGGAATGATAATAGTAGCTACCTCCTAAAGCGAATATGAGTATTAAGTGGAGCTATTCATGCCGGATGTTTAACCAGAGCATTTGTCACACAGTAGGCACTTAATAATTATTATTGTTGTTTTTAGTTGTGGATATATTCATGAATTAACATTTTTGCTGAAATGGTTACCTGACTTAAAGCATGTCACCAGTGAAAAGGATGCTAAGAAGAGTGTGACTCATTGACCTAAGTCTCAAGCATCTAATTTTAAACCTATTATTGACTGTAGAGATAATGGCTATTCTAAATTTTATTGCATTTCTATTGTGCTATTTTTTCTCTTAATAGTTGATTAGTATTATAAGCGAAGATTTTAGTGGCTTTTTATATGATCATTTTTCAAAGAAAATTAAATTGAGAGAGTTGCTAGGATTGGTTTAGCACATCATATTGGCTCATAGTTTTCTGATGTTTTGATTTCTTTGGGATCTGATATATTTCCTAATTTGCAGTGATGGAGTTATTTCAAAAAGAGGAATAGAATATTTTTTCAAGGCCTAGTTTTTCTCCAGGGAGTGGTTTGACTCTTCTTTGGGATTCACTTGGCAGAACTTTCATTGAAAATTAATAAAACGAAGTCTCAGCTATACTGCCGAGATAATGAGAAATGTCATAAAGCAGTGACCTGTGTGTCTTTATTGATACCATATTTGCAGTACTTCAGTTAGTTTATGACAGTTTATGAGCATTCTGCCTCATAACATTAAGTGGCTAAAGCAAAATTTTCTCATTTAGTAAATCTCCTTATTTACAAAAGTTTAAAGGTTCTAGCAAGAAAATAGACCTTTCTCTTGGAATTGTAATTTATTTTCATGAGAGTGGTTTTTAATTTCAGGATAGTTCTGTTCTTTAAAAAATATTATAAATATTCTTATAGTAAGTTATGGAGACATTTCACTTACTGCCTATTATTAACTTGGGCTTGCGATTTTAGGTTGCACTTTTGCTCAACATTATTCTTTAGACATTAATTAATTCAGGTGAATCTTTTGTAGGTATTCCCTTAATTCAGGCTATTTGAAAAATTGTTTTGAGGAATCTATATGAATGATATATTTTCTGTGGATATTTTCTAATTTCCCTCTTTTTAAAGCCTCATTTCTTTTTATTCTTCCACTTTAAGTTGGGAATGGCTAGATAATGTGATATAAAATATAGAAAATTAGAAATCTGTGAGCAGAATTTTAAACAAATTTCTTGGTCTCTATTTCTCTATCTGTAAAATGGATATATACAAAATGCCATATACTGCAGGATTATTAAACTATTAAATCCAATAGTGAGTGGGTACAATGGCTAGTTGAACAAAGGAAACGTGGAATATAAAAAACTATTGTGTGACAAGCATTTAAAAATACATTATTCCCTTTATTATAATTACTCTATGAGGGGGTATTATCACTTTCATTTTATAGTTGAGGAGCCTGAGATTAATTTGATTCTTCCTCTGCCAGTCCCAGTTAATTCCAGAAAAGGTGTCTCAGGGAGGTTAATTTACCCAAGGTTACTTGGGTAGCAGATGGTAAGCCTGACACTTGAACCAGCTCATGCATTTTTATTACTCTGTCAGGTTCCAAGGAAGTCATGTGTTCGATGTCTAACATGTGCCCAGTTATTCTAGAGCCTACATCTCTCCCATCTTTTCTCTGCCTGGGTTTGGTGTTGTTCAGTGGGTCTTGATGATCAGTGTTGGCAGGAGAATTTGATGCTGGGACATGAATGCTTTGTCAGTAAACACAATGGTGTAGGCTAAGGGGAAATAAAGTTCATACATTTTTTTTCACTTCATATATGAAGTCATTGATATCATTTGATTAATAGAGTTTTGCCTATGACTATTCAAATAAAAGAAAAAGCTATCAGGTAAAAAAGATAGTTAACACCACTTTTAAGCTCTGTAAGAAATTTCAACTTTTCCCTCTTATCCTCTAAATATGACTACTCGTTTTATACCCATTTGCTTATTGATGAATTATTTATTCACTGTCTGTTTTGTGTCAGGTTCTATGCTAGATGTCATTTCTTCTTCCTTTGAAACATATATAACAACCCTTGTTTAGATAATTTTGACTTATGGTTTCAGTTAAGACTTCGTAAGTAGGGGAGCCAGCCTGGTGTGGGGAATACACCATGGGAAGGCTGCAGAGCTCTACGTTTCATACCTTTGGTTCCCTCTAAATATGCTTTATTTTTCTTTCTCTAAAGGTTTAATTTCTTACCTCTCTATCTTTGGAGGAAAAATAGCACTTCATTAATGTTTATATATCCCTCAAATTTAGCTGTAAACAGAGCTGCCTCCTAATCTTAATTCCAAATTCCTGGGAGAGAGACTTTGTCTTGCCTAATATAATAAAGAATCTGACCTCTTTTTTGATGTTTGACCACTGACTTGGTCTTAAACCTCACCCCTCTTTTTTCCTTTGGCCACACAGTAAGGCAGGCTGATAGGGAGGTCTGTGGGCCTACCTTATCTTTGGCGCCAGCAGGAAATTTAAACCTTCCAGGTGGCAGGAACTTTCCTTATTCCTGCTGCCCAGCCACTAATCAAGGGCCAACCCATTTCTTCTGCTTTGTCCAAGCCAGCCCAGACCTGTGTGTGCCTGCCTAACTCTCCTTGGGAATCTTGTGTGAGTAATAAATTTTCTCTCAAATTCTCCAAGTGTGTCCAGGTCATCAGCCTTAACCTCAGAACCAAAATTAGGGTTGGGATCCATCTTATTTTGAAGTGGGGGCTATAAAACACTCAGCTTAGGTCAGGCACTCACTCTGGGCCAGTCAACTGTATTATAGTACAGTGCAACCTCGGGGTATCCTCTTCTGTGGAAAAGGATGCATTCAACACATTATTCAATTCATTTAACACCTTGTTACTGAGTGCTTACTCTGTGCCAGCATTGCTCCAGGCTAGTTATTCAAAACTTGAGCACGAATCAGTGATCAGGAATGCTAGTTAAACCGATTGCTGGGTCCTTCTATCAGAGGAAATAGGTAGTTCTAAGGAAATATAAAGTGGAATATGGTAAAAGGAAATGGAAATGTGAAGTGGGGGAATGGAAGGTTGATTACAGTGTTGAATAAAGTGCTCAGGGAAGACCTCACTTAGAAAGTGAGGTTTGAGCAGAGACTTGAAAGAGGTGTGGGAAAGACTCTTGGAAGAAGAGCATTCTGCAGAAGGAGCTAGAGCAAAAGCCCTAAGATATCCAGAAGTGCACCTGGTATGTTTTATAAATAGCCAGGGGGCCAATATGGCTAGAGTAGAGGGATGCATGGAGAGTAAAGGATTGGTCAGAGAAGTAAAGCTGAATGGGTGGGTAGGGGAGTAGATCATGAAAAGACTTTTAGGCCATTTTAAGAACTTTGGCTCTTACTTTGAGTGGAATGGAGGGTTTTGAGCAGTGGCATGATACAATGTGACTTATATTTTCAAAGGCTCACACTGACTGCTATACTGGAAATAGACCATAAGAGGGTAAGGGTGGAAGCAGAGAGACCTTTCTATTCCTATAATCCAATGAGAGATGAAGGTGGCTTGGCCCGAGTGATAGCAGATGATGTGATGAGAAGTGGCCAGATTCTGGATATGTTTTGAAGGAGGAGTTAACAAGAATTCCTGATGGAACGAATATAAAGAGAAAACTGAAAGATGACTCTAAGATATTTAGCTGACCAACTGCAAGGATATAGTTGACATGAACTGAGTTGAGGAAGGCCGTGGGTGGTGTAGATAGAGGCAGGGAAGATCCGAAATTCAGCTCAGGGCATGTTGAGGTAAGATATTAGATATTATTAGATATTTCTTACTTATCAGACTGATTGGATATTCAGAGAGTAGTTGGATATTGTTGAGTAGTTAGATGTATGAATCTGGAGTTTAGGAGAGACAGAGGTTTGGGCAGGAGAGGGATTTGAGAGTAGTCATGTACCCAAACCATGGAGCTGGATGATATCACCAAGAAAATAAGTGCAGACAGAAAAGAGAAGAGGTTCAAAGACTGGAGCCTTGAGTTGCCAATATAAAGAGATTGGGGGAAAGAGGAGGAGCTTGTGCAGGCAACTGAAAAGGAATGTGGCCTTTGTAGTGAAAAGAAAATCAAGAGTGTGGTGTTCCGGAAGCCAGGTGAAGGTCATGTATCAAAGTTTATACTATACTTCATAATTACATCAGTCTTTAGTGCTGCCTTTTCATTTTAACCTCATCCCCTCTATCATCTGTTCAGCACATCACTACCAGTTAACCATCTTTGAACAAGCTCATATCCTCGCCCTCCTCTGTTAACCCACAAAGACTGGTTATTGTATAAACCATAGTTTTATCAAAGTATCTTTTCTTGTTTCACAGTGTTCACTAATTGAATAAATAACATGATTTTTCAAAAGGAAATGACATTCAATTACAGTTTCACCAACCCCATTATACATCATCTGTTACTATTTCCCATGGAAATCTTAGAATTAGATGGTGTTTTAGTGACCACTTAGTCCAAATCCTTAATGTGAACAATGCAGCCCAGAAAAGTGACTCAGTTTCCACTTCAAGTCTCTGCTCCACTGTTTTTACTGAGTGTCAGGCTCTGTACAAATTATTCAACTATTCAATGCCCCATTGTCCTCATCTGAAATACGTAGATGGTAATAGAGCTTACTTAATAGAGCTGGGGTGAGGAGTCAATACAATAATGCATGACATCTTTAAATATTTCTACCTTATTTTCTGCCGAAACCGGTTTGGCTCAGTGGATAGAGTGTCGGCCTGCGGACTGAAAGGTCCCAGGTTCGATTCCGGTCAAGGGCATGTACCTGGGTTGCGGGCACATCCCCAGTAGGAGATGTGCTGGAGGCAGCTGATGGATGTTTCTCTCTCATTGATGTTTCTGACTCTCTATCTCTCTCCCTTCCTCTCTGTAAAAAATCAATAAAATATAAAAAAGAAATAAATATTTCTACCTTATTTTCAAGACCTTCTGACACCATGTCCCACTTTACCTGTCCAATCATATTGCCCACTTTTCTCCAAATTCTGGCCTGCCTTTCCATTCTCTCCTAACTGCACTATGGTGATTTCCATTAATGGACCTTATTCAGATTCTGCCTAAGCTATGCTCATCTGAACCTTATCTCTTCTTAGGGGTCAGCTCAAGCCCTGCCTCCTCCTTGAAGTCTTTATTTCTTCTTTTCTAAGCCTCCACAACTATTATGTTATCACTTGTAATTTTTCTGTGATTTCATGTGTTTTATGTCTATAACTTGATTACAGTTTCATGGAATATGAGAGCATTTTCAGCTTTGAAGAATCTATTTTTATGATGCTTAGCACACAGTAGAAACTTCATAAAAGTTTATTGGTTGGTTGATTTTGAATGTTGACCTGGCAGATTTAAAAAGTTCTAGTTCTGTAAATTATTCCCTGGAGTGGAATATGACCTAGCAACATGTCATTTACATACTTAATTCAATGAATTTACTAGTATACTTTATATTTTATCTGCTTCCATTAAGAACTTGAAGCAGCATATAACTTGTGGTGAGATTTCATATTGCTATACATAAAAAAATAGAATGATATTTAGAAATATCTTTAAAGAAATATATTCTACCAAAAGAAATAGGTAAGTTGATGACTTTTTTCTTCTGAATGTTTCGGTTATATGAGTAAAAGCAGTTATTTTGCCTAAAGTTGAATGTGTTAAATTTAAAATATATCATGGCTTCTTGGAAGCATCTCTGTTTTATTCTTCACTCTTTTCAGCTGTGAACCCTTTGTTGTACAAAAATTCCGAAAGTGTCAGTCAGAAGCAGAAATGAATGAAGTATATTTCATATTTTGGGTTTGGGAAATCTGATTGTTTCTCTTGGAACAGATTGTTCATTATAACAGTGTCTATAATAAATGGAGTGCGCTGCTGAGATAGATGGAAATGAAATTAATTTGGCTCAGATCTGATCTTTGTTTTGCTTATGAGAATTTGAAACATCCTTACAGAGTTTCAAATTTCCATGCAATTCAGAAATAAAAGAGATTTCAAAATGTGTCCTTCTCCCTTGCTGATGGCCATCATTACCTTACTGTGGCACTGCAGACCAGAGCCGCAAATGTGAATGACTGTATATGAAATGAGTACGTTATAGGACCCTAGCAGAACTCTTGTTTAAAATGTACTTTTCACAAATAAAAATATTGCATAAGATAATGTGCTTTCTGTTGTAGGTTGCCTATCAGATTGGTAACTATGAATTGGCTAAGAAAGTTTTCTCACCAGTCTGGGATTATTTTGTCACTTCACCACCTCACAATGAACAATCTGTGGTTTGTGTAAGCAGTATGATGACTATTACACAGAGAAGGTAATTAGAAATACTCCTTCGAAATATTAATTTGCCTTTTGAAATTAAATGTTGAGTGTGAAGCCTAGAATTAATTTATTTTTAATTTCATGTTAAGATAGCCCATGTAAAACTTTCTGATCAGTTTTTAATAAGTATATACATTTCAAGGTCTTGAGTCCTTGTTAGAAACTTCTTTGTTAGAATCAGAAAAAACACTGCAGGCATATGGATGCATTCTGAATATAAGTTAATGAAAGTTATGTAAAAAAATACCAAACACTAACCAAAGTAATGTCAATTATACTATAAAGCACAAATAGCATTGAGAATTTTTAAAAAATATATTTTTATTGATTTCAGAGATGAAGGGAGAGAGAGATAGAAACATCAATGATGAGAGAGAATTATTGATTGGCTGCCTCCTGCATGCCCCCTACTGGGGATTGAGCCTGAAGCTCAGGCATGTTCCCTTGATCGGAATCAAACGTGGGACCCTTCAGTCTGCAGACCTACGCTCTATCCACTGAGCCAAACCAGCTAGGGCAGGAATTTTTATAACAGAGAAAGGTCAAATTCAGGTTAAGGTTTGAGTCTGATGGGTGGAGACTGTTAGGGTATAAATGTTTTTCTTTTCTTGAAGAGCTCTCAGAATTAGACCACCAGCAACTGCAAATAGGCCAGTAGAAGCCACATATAAAGCCACAGGCCATACTTTGCTTTACACCCTTTTTTTTCTTTTTAAAAGAACAAAGTTTGCCTAGCCAGCATGGCTCAGTGGTTGAGCATCATTGACCTATGAACCAGGAGGTCTCGGTTCAATACCTAGTCAGGGCACATGACCGGGTTGTGGGCTCAATCCCCAGTACGGGTCTGCAGGAGACACCTGAGCAATGATTCTCTTTCATCATTGATGTTTCTGTCTCTCTCTCCCTCTCCCTTCCTCTCTGAAATAGATAAAATATATTTTTTAAAAAAGAAAATAAATTTAAGAGAAGCTTAAGAAACGAGGATTGGTATGATTTCAGGCTGTCTCAACAAGTTTGAAAAACAACATTCCCCTTCACCTGCTTGTTAATGCCTGAAATTTCTTTAATAAGAAGACAAAACCCTTCACTTCCGAATCAAAGATAACGAGCTTAAAATGCAAATTCTGGTTGAGTGAAGACATTGATGATCCTTATTCAGATCTAGATATAATTACATTTAATTAAAAAATGTAGACTTAGCATTTACTATGTCCTAGGTGCTATGCAGGGTGGATTTGGGAATTATTTTTAGAAGAGGAAGAGAATATTTTATGTCACTTGTAAGGATAAGAGAGAGAGAAAGGAGTGAAAGTTGACTGGGATTTCCAAGGTTACCTGACTGGGAGGCCTATTACATTTACTAAGGGAGCATGATAGGACAGGTAGAACAAGTTTTTGGACGAAGATAATGAATATGATTTAAAATATTTTGAGTTTAGTTTTCTAGCAGGACATCTTTGTAGATATGAGATATCAGGTAGGTAGTTGGATATTTAGTGCTGACATCTAAGGAGAGAGGTCAGGGCTAGAGCTGAAGATTTAGAAATTTTCATTGAGGTCATCATTGAAATTTTGACAGGGGATGACTATTTAGCTGAAAAATAGAGAGCTGGAATTTTCACCCTGGGTGTGCACACATTTAAGAGACAGAAGCAGAAATGGCACCAAGGGAGGCTATTAGAAAGAAGCAGACCAGGAGGTGAAAGTTTGGTAAAGTATACTGCCAAGGGCAGTGAGAGCATCACCATGGAGGAACACGCCAGCAGTACTGAATGCTAAGTGCAAGGTCAAGTAGAGCAGCTGCATAATAGAACACTACAGAGAGACAGAGTAGGATGTAAACTAAGAAAAAACTTTTATTTATTTATTTTTTAAAGATATTTTTATTGATTTCAGAGAGGAAGGAAGAAGGAGAGAGAAATAGAAACATCAATGATGAGAGAGAATCATTGGTTGGCTGCTTTCTGCATGCCCCCTACTGGGGATCAAGCCAGCAGCCTCCTACTGGGGATCAAGCCAGCAACCTGGGCAAGTGCCCTTGACTGAAATTGAACTGGGACCCTTCAGTCTGCAGGCTGATGCTCTGTTCACTGAGCCAAACCAGTTAGGGCTAAGAAGAGGCTTTTAGAGTTGGCAATTAGGAGGCCATTGTGGAGTTTAAGATAGTGATTTTTTGTGCTATGATGGGACAGAAAACTTTTGCAATTGACTGAGGAATAAATGAAAATGGAGAATTGTAGCAGGCAGACTACTCATGTGAAGTTTGGTGGTAAAGAGAAGAGGAAAGTGGGAAGAAGCTTGAGGGGGAGGGCAAGCTTAAGGAAAGGATTTTGGAAGGTAGAAAGAAGGGAGTCAGTAGAGAGGGAGAGACTGAAGATACAAGAAGATGCAGATGATGATGATACTATGCTAGAGCCAGAAGGACATAGGAGCACATTGAATGGACAACAGGGGGTTTAGAACATTTGTTGTGGGGAACGTGAATAAGGTGACATCAGGACAACTGAAAGTGTTGATGAGAGGCACTAATGACTCAGTTGCTGTCACATAACATGAATTGTAGTAGAGCCCAGTTCCTTGTGTTGAAGGGCCACTTTTGATTCATCCTTATATCCCAGATCCTAGAATAGTGTCTTATACATAGTAAGTGTTCAGAAAATTATAGTTTGAATGAAAAAAAAAAGAATGAATGAGAATAAACAATAGAAAAATTGGACAGTGACATCTATACAAGGGCAGGCAAATTGATTATTGCATAAAATATGAGGTACAGAATCTAAAGTGCTACAGAAGCCACTATTGACATGACTATCAGAGTCTGAGCTGGGCAGAGAATGAGAGGGAGCCAGGAGGAGGTGATAGCCTGGACTTACTGCATATGTCAAGGTTCTGATGGTTAGCATGAGGACAAAGAGAGTAGGAGAACTAAAATTCTCCTGGCAAAGATAATTTTAGAGTTTAACCTAGTGGTAAAACAGACATTCATCAGGTGTGAATTACTGATGCTAGACTCTTTCTTGTTTTATAGGAATAGGGTGTATGGAGAGTAGATGAACCTGAAACTTGGAATCTTAGAAGGGAGGGTTTGCTACCAAATAAGACTAAAGGGTAAGGGAGGGAATATTGCAAACAAAGAAGGATGATTGTAGAGTTCCCAGTTTTGCCAATGGTTGGCACTGTTGACTGCAACTTAGAAAAGATAATTAGGAATAATGCAAAAGTTTCTCTCTCTTGACCCCACCCCACCCCCAGCCAATTCTACTATAAATGGCCCTCATTTTCATAAAGTTCATTAATTAATGGGTCTATTTCCCAAACTTGAATATCTATAGTGTTTTCATTATATTGATAAAATAGAACTTTATATATCAGAACCAGAAAGCTTTGACAATAGTTATTTTTATGTATCAATGATAGCTTAATTCTTTTAGTTGTGAACTTGTTAAGGATAGTCTTTGTTTTTAACTTAACACTGTACCAGAGTAGCTCTTCCACAACTTGGGATCATTGTTTAGATACTAAGAACAAATCATTCTAAAAAGGCAAGCTCACATGCTAAATAATTTTTATATTTAAACCTGTAATGTCATTTACTCCTTTTTGCAGATTACATTCAGAGATTTTGGCAGAGACTTCTTCAATCCTCTTAAGCCTTTTTCTCAGAAATATTTTTGTAATAAGTGACATTAAAATTAAAGAAGAAAATCTTTTCTGTGATAATATCAAAGGCAATGAGATTTTTCCTGCTCAACAAGTAAGTGAATTAAAAATGATTAAAAATGTGTCAGTTTTCCTTTATTTGTTTCTTGATGTCTCAACTTCATGTTTTTGGGGAATGTAAGTCCTGGTTTGCGAATGGACTGAGGAGCCCTTGTGTATTTGTGCTGATTTGTTTGATAGTCCATGTAGGATTCACAGGTTTATCTTTTCTTTTTTCCCCCCAATTTATATGGGATCATATACATTTGTTATTCTGCACCTTGACTTTTAAACATTTTTATAATATATCTTGGACATATTTTCATGATGGTACATATAAATTACCAAATTCTTTTTAAGTTATAACATTGCATTCCTGTACAGAGGCAGGAATTTAACCTATGTCCTATTGGTAGAATCTCAGGGAGCTTATAAACATTGTCCTATGTACATCTACAACCTGATTACACTCTTGCTTTTAATAACAATCCTACTTTTTTTTTTCTTTTTAGATTAAAGTTACTTTTTTCACCTTAGATATATGGAGGCTTTTGCCATTGTTTTTGGTTAGGCTGTTTTTTAAAAATATATTTTTATTGATTTCAGAGAGGAAGAGAGTTGGAGGGATAGATAAAAACATCAGTGATGTGAGAGCATCATTGATTGGCTGCCTCTGCATGCCTCCTATCAGGGATCGATCTTGCAACCTGGGCATGTGCCCTGACCGGGAATCAAACCGTGACCTCCTGGTTCATAATCCAACGCTCAACCATTGAGTCATGCCGGCCTGGCTGTTAGGTTCTTTTGCAGTTGCTCTTTTCTACCCATGCACGTATTCATTAGTTAATCAATAATTTGTTGTGTGAATTTGTACTAGTTTTTATGAATATGAAAGTGAAAAAAACATGATTCTTTGTCCAAGGGAAGTGCACGGTCTTGCAGAGCCCAAGTACTTATAACCATCAGTCTGTTCCTACTATACATCGTATTCAGTTTCTTCTTTCAGCATCCAGTCTGAAAAGAAAGACAATTTTGAAGTACTTCAATGATTTTCAGAATGCTAGGCTAGTATTTGAGTAATAATTTGTTGTATGGAAATTTCTGGTTGCCACTCATACAGTTTTATTTGTACATAATCTTGTATGTATATACATAGCAAAATAATGAAATCTTCCTCAGGAAAGGGAAAGGCAGAGTAAGATAAGATTCTTATTATTTTTAAGTGTCATTTAATCACAAAAGCCTATCTTCACATTTTACTATCATTTTTACTTATGTAGGAGAATTATAACAGGAGATTAGTGTGCTCTACTGAAACTTTGCTATTTTCTCACAAATTCAGAAGGGAAATGGGACTCTGTTAATCAAGTGGGGGCAATATTACAGAGAGATTATATTTTAATTATTATTTATTATAATTTTTGCTTTTGCAACAAGTGTTTTTTCTTACATTAAAACATAGCCAAGATTTTATCTTACCAGTTACAAAGATTGGTTCTTTTTCTGTGACTAGTGGTATTTGTATTGTTTTACAAAAAATTCTGAAGTTTAATTCTAAAACTGTGTTATCCTTGTTTAGCATTATTTGGGAGTTAGTGTTGTTCCTGAATTTAGATTTTTCATCCTGTTAAGCCATAGGGATCATATTTCCTACCTTTGTTTTCCTTAGACACATTAGTGAAGTACCTGATAATTAATTTGTGTAACAATACCTGTTTCTTTACAGATTGCTAGACTAATTGAATGTGAGAGAGTGTTAGTGGCATTGGAACTTAGCAACTACCTAAATGATTCCAGTTATTCTCTTCAATCTGTGACTCAATGTTATGGCCTCCTTGCTCCTATAATCTATCACAATATTGTTTTGGTACCTGTCATACAGGTAAGGGCATTTCTTCCTCTTCTCCCCCCAGATAAGGGTATTTTTACAAAGGCAACTCAACAGTGCATTTTGGAAAAGAAAAAACAATGTATCTCTTATAAAGTACAAATAACAAGTATTTTATGAATTGTCATGAGTTAACTGAAAAACATTTAAATAATTTAAATGATATGTCTGGGCAGACATAAATAAGGACTTAAAATGTGTTTCTTTGAAAATATTCAGCCCTAGTGCTGTCTATATTTAAATACTTTTCCAGGTTTTTAAATTTCATTTCAATTTTTGTGTTCTTGTAATGTTAGAAGCAATAGTATTTATTCAAAGCAATGGTTAAAGCTATCATCTTGGAGAAAAATTGGCGGATGACCCAAGAAAACATGCTTGATGTCTCAGTGATGGAGAAGTTAGAAGATACCCTGGCTGAAGGGGTTATATTAGTTGTTCATGCTACCAAACAAATCACATAACTTAGTGACTTAAAACAACACCCATTTACTATCACAGTCTCTGTGGGCCAGGAAGCTGAATGTGGTTTAGTTAGGCTGCTCAAGGTCTTATCAGGCTGAAATCAGGGATGCAATCTCATTTGAGCCTTAGGGTCCTCTCCCAAGCTCACTGGTGGTTGAAAAAATTCATTTTCTTGCAATTATGTGATAGGAGGTCCTTGGCTCCTGAAGGCTGACTACCAGTTTCCTGCCTAACATGGCACTTTGCTCCTTCAAGGCCAGCAGGGGAGTCTCCTCTGCTATGCCCAAGGAGTCTTATATAATGAAATACAGTCATGAGAGTGACTGCACCATCACCTTCACAGGTCTTTCCTCCACTCAGGAGGAGGGATTAGACAAAACTTACACATCAGGGGCAGGGACTTGGGGACTATTTTAGAATTCTTCCTAGGAAAGGGAAATAAGGAAAGAAGAAAGATTTTACTGCTGATGGTGCATAAAGTTACTCATCATCACCATCATTGTCATCATTATCATTGGCTCAGATTTTGAGAGCCAAGATGATGTCCGTGAACTTACACAAAGTGTAAAAATTGGACATTCACTATTGAGGAAATTAATCAGAGATCTTAAAGAAGTTAACAAATATTCACCTCGGAGTGCCTCTACTGGAGTATAGACATGCCTCCTCCTCCTGAATTCCCCACATCTAGTAGTTCAGCTGCTCAAGAGGTATGCCTCCAAAATCCAACATCTAGACCAGTGATGGCAAACCTATGACACGTGTGTCAGAGGTGACACACGAACTCATTTTTTTGGTTGATTTTTCTTTGTTAAATGGCATTTAAATATATAAAATAAATATCAAAAATATAAGTCTTTGTTTTACTATGGTTGCAAATATCAAAAAATTTCTATATGTGACACAGCACCAGGTTTTTCAAAATGCTAACACGCCGAGCTCAAAAGGTTCGCCATTACTGATCTAGACTAATAGTTGGCAGCCTTTCATGTCACTTGTAAATGGATTGAAGCAGTATTTTCTTTTTTTTATTGATTAAGTTATTACATATGTGTCCTTATCCCCACATTACCCCCCACCCCCCACTCCTGCCCTCACCCCCCTGTTGTCTGTGTCCATTGTTTAGGCCTATATGCTAGCATATAAGTCCTTTGGTTGATCTCTCCCCCTTACTCCCACCCTCCCCTACCTTCCCTCTGAGGTTTGACAGTCTGAAGCAGTATTTTCAAGTGTAGAATATTTTTCCTCCTGAATCCAAAGGTGTCTACCTGTCATTGCCTTCTCTGTTTAAGAGATGAGAGATGCCAGATGTCAGACTTACTTTGGAGGGCTGTCTCAGCATCTCCCAGATAGTTACTTAATGTGTCAGGCCCTGACTCTCCATAGGGTTTATTTCTACCCTCGGAGGGTACGCATCGTATTCAGGTCTTTAGTGCACTTGCCATTTCTTGCTCATTAGGTCTGATTGACATAATGTTACTAATAGAGTGGTCTAAGGTTTTGTGTTGAGAATCACCCAGAAAGTTCATATCCTTTCATAAAATATTATGTCAGAAGGTAGGAGAGTTATCATTGCTCTGGGGCAAGACTCTAAATGTATATTCTTATCTGTCCAGTGTGAATGGGAACGTCTAGTACTTCTTTCCTAGAGAGTGGAAAAGAAAACATTAATCATATCAATGCATGCCTTGTAATGTGCTCTAGCAAAGAATCCACATTAGGAACGGCAGTTTGATTGGGGCTCAGGCTGGTTGAGTTCAGGATAGTCCACTGTCATCTTTTAGGATCCTACTGACTCACGATTCTTTTAGCTACAGCTCAGAATGCTTATTGCTGTGAGGGAAAACCGAGGAATGGAGTGCATTGTTTAGAATAGGAAAAGGTGAGTGGAACAGAAAGAAGATTCTAGAAGTAGGCCTCAGTATGTATGAGAATGTAATGTATGGCAGAATTGGCATCCCAATTTAGTGGAAAGAGAGTGGATGTTTTTAGTAAGTTGTAGTGAAACACCTAGATGTTCATTTGAAAGAAAGTTGAATTTGATTCTATTTGTGCCATATTAATAATATCGAGATTGTAAATACAGACCAAAGCAAAAAATATGACAAAGAAATCCCAAGAGACTACCTGTGTAATCCAGGGTTGGGGAACCATTTCTAAGCAAGACAGAACGCTTAGAAACAACAAGAAAAAAGACATATTTGACTGTATGTACAGCAATCTATGTGTGAAAAAAGGGACCATAATAAAGGTAGTACAAAGTTTATGGATTTGGAAAAAATATATCTAACACTGATGAAGGATAAGCATACATAACAAAAAGTCTTACAAATTGACCCTATTATAACAGAAAACTGGGCACAGGATACAAATAGGTAGTTTATCAGAAAAGCAAATCCACATGGCTGAGAGACATATGAAAGCTGCCCAGACTCTGATTATTCATATATGTGCACATTAAATGAACAATCTCATATCAGTGGCAGGATGGAAAAGATCTGTAACTCCTATTGCTAGTGAAGATGTGGGGCAAAGACATTCTCATTCATTAATGGGGGGAATGTGAATTGTTATAGGCATTGGATTTGGTAAAGCAATCTAATTTTAATGAAACTAAATCTAATTTTAATTAAAGTTAAAAACAAGTATACCTGACAGCAATCCATCTACTAGTAATTTATCCCATAGGATAAAATCACCAGTTGGTGAGATGCTTCTCCAAGTTTCACCCCTTCATTCCTGGATCCATGTGTTCTACCTGCTGGGCACCCAGTATCACATAATTGTCATTGACTTAGAATGTTTACTACGCCCTGGAGGACGGTACCTCATCCTCACTGGTTATCATCTCAAAGCTGGCGCCTCAATTGCCTCTCCTACTGGAAACTGAGCCTGTATAAGGGTATTTATTGTGGCACTCTTGGAGGTGGCCATAAAACTGGAGACAAAGAGAAAGTGAAGTAGCAGGAGGATGGCCACATTGCAAAATCTCAATTCTAAAACTGCAACATGGAGATTCTGGAAGTGGCTGACTAAATTATGATTGATCCACAGTAAATAATTATGCAGCATTAGAAATACTATATAATGAATTGCAGCTAAACATGTAGACTTGGAGGGATTTTTTTCACAAGACATAGTTGAAGGAGAAATGCACAGTTCACAAAAGCGTGTATAAGTCCTATTTTGTAACCTAACATCAACCCTCTTATTATGTACATTTAGTATTTACACACACACACACACACACACACACACAATTATTTGAGGCAGGAGAAAATTACACAACTTAATGTTAACATGATTTGGGGATATGATCTGGTAGGGCAGGAGAGGGTGATGGTGGAAGGGAGTAAAGAAGCATTTAAAAAACGTGTTAAGTGTACTGTGACAATAGTAATACTATTGTTGGAATGGTAGTTTGAAGAAATTAACATATTAATTTTTCCTTTGAGATAATCTGAATAAAGAATAGATTGATGCAATCTCAATTCAACTTTTCTGATGGTAGTATTACTTATAGTATGAAGCAAGGAGAATAGAAGTAAACATCAGAATTAATTGTTTTCCTGGGATATGAATGTTTGGTTTTAATTTTGAAGGAAACTAGTATTCCAAGTACCTGGTATCAGTATATGTTTAATATGGTATATCTTTCTCCATATGGTTTTTAAAGGACCTCCTATGCCTGGATATGAGCTTAGTGTTTCTTATACCCATGTAACATTCTGTCTATATCTTTTATGGCACTTGATAAAATATGCTTTGTTTTATAGTTATTCATGTACTTATTTTATTCTCCCCACAGGTTTTTAAGTTACTTTAGATGAGAGACTGATCTGAAAATTGAACATACCAATTTTCTTTCGAAGTACATTCCCCTATACTTGATAAACAATTTATCAATCATTATTGATAACAATAAAATTTAATGCCTTAAAACTTGCATGATTTGAATAGAGCATTTTATAATGTGTAAGGATAATATTTTTCAACAAACCATTGCATTTCTATTTTTTAGATCTTGATAAAGTGTTTGGTGGTTTTGCAAGGACTACCAAATGTCATCCACTCAAAGAAACATATGGCAAGTTATGAAAGCATACAGCACATGATAGCTTGTTGTCTCTACTACACAACAAAGGTATTTATCTTATTCTTTGTCTTGTGTCATAAAATTTAGGAGCAGTAATGATTTAGAAAGTGAAGCTACTTTTATAAGAATTACTTTAAAAAAATAATACCCAGAAAGCATTTTAGATCAAAGGTAGCCTAGGCATGACAGTTGGTAAAGCATGGAGGGTGTATCTTGGGGAGGAGGGGGATGAAAAGAAGGCATTATATGGGACCTCATGCATTTTGGAAACCAGAAAGAACCAAGAGACAAGAGGCAGAGAGGTTGCTTCCTTATATTCATTGCTTGGCTCAAAAACAAGCATTGTGTGCTTCTTCAAAGGTTTGGTTGACTGAATCCAGTGAATCTCCTCAAAGAAGGGCTGTTTCTACCTGCCTGTTTTATGTGGTCCTCACAGGGCCTTTCTGATTTGGTCAGGGATCTGGAAGAATACTGCTTGGGGGGGACTGATTTGGCGCATTACTTTGGTTAGGACTAAAGTTTGCTTCTACAGAACTGAAGCAACAGAGACACCTCTAACCTCTACCTTAGCAAAGAAGTCATGATTTGCAGCTGTTCATGGCCTGACCTCAGAAGCAGAAAATCATATTCTTTCCATCACTCACTGATTTACACTGTTGGAGAGACCTCTGACCTGGTTGGGTAGATGCTGAGGGAACATAAGCCATAAGCAGGATGAGAAAAGTAATAACTCACTAAAGGAAACTTAGAACCCCAAAGGGAAAGAGCAAACCAGGTACTAAAATAATTGTGTTATCTACTCACACCATGTTGGAAAAGACCAGAGATGATTTAAAAACAACAACAAAACAAAGAAAGGAAGAAAACTTTCAAGGTGGTGCCATTAGATGATCAAAACACAAAACAAGAATCTCTCGCAATGAACAAACAAATTTGAATTTGTTTAAAGTTCTGTTTAAAATTAAACAAATTTAATTTTTTAATAAAAATTAAACAGATTATGGTTATGGTATTTCTTGAGTCAAATCTGCAAGCTCACCAAATACCTGAAAATGCAGTACTGAATTGTTTAGAGATAAATTCCAAAGTCATAATGTGAAATGAAAGGAGTTTTGGTGGTAAAAAGGAACAAATGGAGAAGTAATAGGCCCCTGAGTCCGAGGCAGGATAAATGTAAGAACATATGTGTAGTCATATGCTGGTGAAATGCCGGAAGTCCAAGGATAAGGACAAATCTTGAAGTTTTGAGACTCGAAGAATAGGTTATTTGCAATGGAAAATAATTAATTAGCTTACAACTTTTTTTTTTTTTTATCAGCAACACTAGAAGTTAAGATGGAGCAACATTTGTAGAGTCCTGAGGGTCTAAAAATTAATAACCAGGAAAGATATCCTTCATTTCTCAGGGCAAAATAAATATTTTCAGAAGTGCAGGCATTTAAAAAGTATTCTGCCTGTGTACTTATCTGAGGAAAACACTTAAGGAACTACTCTATCAAATGACAGTGGCTCAGAACAGAAATCCCAAGATAGGGAAATACAAAAAGGAGAGGAATAATGGGAGCAATGAATCTGACAATATACATATTATTAAAATTAAATAGATAATAATGATGTGACTAGGACTTTCCAATATAAATGCTAAGTAGGGATTCTTGAAATAGAAGAATCATCCTTGAAAGGAAAACTTATTAGTAACCTAGAATTAAAACTTAAATCCTCTTTGGGGCTAAGGGGGGGTGAGCAGTTAGAGAATCTTGATGCATGAATGTTGTGTGTGTGTGTTTTTTAAAATATACATCTATGTCTATATCTATATCTAGTATAAAATACATATAGTATAAAATTATTTTCTTTTAATAGAATAAATATATTCAAAGATGGCCCAGAGGAATATGTAGCCATGAATAGAACTTTACAGCACAGTAGGACTTCTAAATTTATAGGAAGGAAAAATGAACAGAGAATGACAAGGAAGAAGAATGCTTAATTCAGCAAAAGTTAGAAGAAAGAAAAAGAGTATATAAGATGGAAGGAATAAAACACAGTATATTAATTACTTCACTAAGTGTGAATGGACTTAGAAGACAGAGTTTGGCAGATGGGTTAAAAAGTCAGATTTAAATGTATTTCATGTCAAGAAACACTCATAAAACAGTGTGCCAAACACTGGTTGAAAAATAAATGGTTAGACAAAAGTACTGGGAAGATGCAAACAAAAATAAAGGAGGAGTAGCAATTTTCATATGTGAAAAAGAAGAATTCAGCCTCACCGGTGTGGCTTGGTGGTTGATTGAGCGTCCACCTGGAATTGGGGCGGAGGCCATGGACGCATGCCTAGGTTGTGGGCTGATCCCCTGTGGGGGCGTGCAGGATGCAGCTGATCAATATTTTCCTCTCATAGGTGTTTCTGTCTCTCTATCCCTCCCTCTTCCTTTCTCTCTAAAAAATGAATAAAAACATATTTTTTTTAAAAAAGAAGAATTCAGGGCCCACAACATGAATCAGAACAGAGAGAGACATTCTATAGTGTTCTTCAATTCTGCTCTGTCTGACCACCCTTCTCTTATTCTTGATGGCATCTGGGGATTTTCTGGCATTAGGACAGTCTTATTGTCAAATACCAAAGATCAACTCTGAATTAAACAAAATTTGAATGTTTTATAACAGCAAATTAAAGGATAAAAAAATAAGGTTATATAAAAATGCTACAAAGTCATTTGATAATACTTCACAACTTTTCCTAATAAAATTTCAAAATAACTTAGGAATGAAAGGAAGCTATTGAATACAGTAGTCACTCCTTATTTGTGGGGAAAGTATTTCAAGATCCCTAGTGGATGCTTGAAACTACTGAACCCTATATATGCTATGTTTTTTCCTATACATACGTATGATAAGGTTAGGCATAGTAAGAGATTAACAACAATATCTAATTATAAAATGGAAAAATTATAACAATATACTATAATTAAAGTTATGAAAATGTGGTCTCTCTCTTTCTCAAAATATCTAATTGTACTGTACTCACCCTTCTTGTGATAATGTGAGTTGATACAATGCCTACATGATGAGATGAAGTGAGGTGAATGACATTGGCACTGAGATGTAGCATGAAGTTACTATTGACCTTCTGATGATAAATCAGAATAGGATCATCTGTTTTGGGTGATCCTGGAGCTTTGAGCCAAGACAATGTCAATGGTTGGATGCCCGAAGTACATGATGTCTATGGTTGGGGAAATTTAATATTTTTGGACTACAATAACTAAAACCACAGAAAGCAAAACCACAGGTAAGGGGGAATTAATGTAATGATAAAGACATTTACCAAAGTTTTACAACAATTATATTACTAAATGGTAAATTTCTTTTTTTTTCAATTTCTTTATTGATTAAGGTATTACATATGTGTCCTTATCCGGTTATGGTGGGATAATGGCAAATTTCTGAAGCCATTTTTTAAAAAATTAGACACAAGAAATACTGACTCATAATAGTGTGATTCATTATTTGTAGAGATTCTGTCTCATGCAATAGATAAGAATATGAAATTAATTTTATAATAGAAGAGTACAATTTATTTGTAGTTGGAGAGGTCTCAAAAACCCATGAGAATCTAGTAAAAAGTTACTAGAAGTAAGAAGAGAATTTCATGAGAATCTAGTCAAAAGTTGTTAAAAGAAAAAGAGAATTTATAAAGTGATTATATATAAAACACTTATAGAATGTTAAGTTTTTTAAAACTAGCAGTAGCCAGTTAGAAATGGAGGGGAGAAAATATAACACTTATAATGCACAATATTTTAAATTTAACAAATGTTAAAGAAGATAAATAAAAGAACTGTGAAATCTTACCAAAGGACACAAAAAAGATCTGAACATATGGTAGGTCACATCAAGTTCCTGAACAGGAAGACTTCCTCTCATAGAAATATAAATCTTTCCTAAAATAATATTTAAATGTAATATAGTCCAAATAAGAATCCCAATGGGGTGTCTCTGAAACTGATTAGAATAATTTAAAAGTCCTCAATAGATATTAAAATTTACCATAAATCCACTTCAATAAAAAGTAGTGTTAGTAGAAAAATGGGCAAAGGTCAGTAGAATAGAATAGAGAATCCAGCAAGAGCCAGACCCAGGTCTACAGAAGAACTTAACATACGACAAAAGTGGTATTTTGATTCATTAAGAAAATAATAATTTATTATAATAGTTTATTTATTAAAAGGTGCTAGTATAACTGACAATTTGTCTGAAAATAAACAAAGCGTCCTACCTGATACCATACAAAAAATAAAATCCCAATGGATTCAAGGATGTATGGCCTTGAAGTCAGGGGAAATCTCTCTCAACAGGACACAGAACTCAAAAAACACATAGAAGTAAAAAGTAGATAAATAGATTAAATAAGAGGAACCGTTAAAGGTTTTTCAAACCCCGAAATGATATAATGAGATTTGCATTTTAGAGAAAAGAAATTCTTCTGGTTGTGTAACAGCTCATCATTAGAGGGATGGGGGGTCGGTGGGGGGAGGTAAGACCTGAGGCAGGGAATGAGTTCAAAGGTGAGAGATGATAAATTAAGCTAGTGTGGGAAAGGGGAGAGAGAATGGAAAAGATTCAAGAGTTATTAATGAGAGAGCATTGAGAGCCTGGAAACCTATTGAGTATAGGGGGATAAAACAGGGAGAGGGAAGAGTCAACAACAATCCAGCTATCTGCCCTGGGCAGTGGGGTGAATACAATGCTACATGTTGATGGGGAGCAATTTTGTGTGGAAAAGGGAGAAAAGATCATGAGTTTTGAATATATTGAATTTGGGGGCCTATAGGATGGATATTCAAAGAGGTGGCTATTATATGATCATATCATTGTATCTATAGGCTTGGAGTTCAGAAGAGGCCAAATATGTATAAAGGAGTCATTAATATGTGGGCTCCATTGGAGCAATAGAAACAGATGAAATGGGACACTGTGTAGAGTGAGAAGGGAATAGGATTATTTAAGAATCAAAGGGGCACTTAGTCAAAGGAGCCAGTCCTGCTTCTACTAGGCAAGAGAAACAATCGTAGAGCCAATTAGTGCAAATCTTTCTTTTTTAATCTGTATCTGAGGATATGTTTAGAGAGAGAGGGAGGGAGGGAGAGAGAGAGAGAGAGAGAGAGAGAGAGAGAGAGAGAGAGATTGATTTGTTGTTCCACTTATTTATACATTCTTCGGTTGCTTGCTTGGTTCTGGTATGTGCCCTGACCGGAGATGGAACCTACAACCTTGGCCTATCAGACGATGCTCTAACAACTGAGCTACCTGGCCAGGCAGGGCTCGATTATTTTTTTAAAGTAAAGTATATATTAATTTAGGATTTTTCTGTATATTAGTAGAATTTTGCTGTTAGAGCTAGTCTTCCCAAATTGATATGCTGAGAATTGTCATTCTTGAAGCTTCCTCTAGCACAGTGATGGTGAACATATGACACGCGTGTCAGAGGTGACACGCAAACTCATTTTTTTGGTTGATTTTTCTTTGTTAAATGGCATTTAAATATATAAAATAAATATCAAAAATATAAGTCTTTGTTTTACTATGGTTGCAAATATCAAAAAATTTCTATATGTGATATGGCACCAGAGTTAAGTTAGGGTTTTTCAAAATACTGACACGCCGAGCTCAAAAGGTTCGCCATCACTGCTCTAGCATGACCAGCAGTCCCAGATTTCAGGTGTTCATTTCATATAAACACATTTTTATATGACTTTTCTATTACAAAGCTCAATTAGTCAAATGACAGTTTCTTTTTTCTGCTACTTTTAAAAAATTGCTACTCTATTCAGATGGCTTCGTCTTTCTTCTACAAGCGCCAGTAGTTTTTCCAAAAGATGCCAGAATTCCAAATGAAGTGCCACTTCTGAGACACATAGTCTTCAATGTTTCATTATTTTGCCATTGTTAAAAAATTATTATGCTAAACATCTGGCCTAGTCTTTTTGTTTCTGCTCATTTTGATGTGTTAAGTAGAATTGGTTCTTTTTTTCTTTTGATTTGAAATGTTCTTTTTCACTTAGTGTTTTCTACTGGCATATTATAACTGGAGAAAAGATTACCTACTACTCTATCAGCAGAGGACCTGAATATGTCAGAAAGCAAAGTTGAAGAGAGAGCAAACATCACCCTATTTGTGTTTTCTATTAACAAAACTATCTTCCTCTTGTATCAATTTTATAATGAGGTTGGACCACCTTGCCTGGCATTCAAGGCCTTGCATGATTAACCCCATCTACCTCTTCAAATGCTATTTCACCATTTTCCTTCCCATCCTTTGTTCCACAGTCAGCATTACTTTACCACTATTGCACTGGTCCCACAGAAGTATTTCCAGTTCTTACACTTTGCATGAAGTCAGTCTTATCAGGTTTAAGCAGCTATTCACTTTCTTGTTCAGCCACTTATTACTATACTAGAGGCCCGGTGCATGAAATTTGTGCATGGGGTGTGTGTGTGGGGGGGGTTGGTCCACTTATTACTGTATATCCTTTCCCTGCATGGGAAATAACACTTGTTACTCATTGTAAATACTAACTTATTTAACTTGACAGAATGCATCTACATATAATAAATTCATACAAACTTATTTCTACCCATAGAGAATTGCCTTATGGGGTTCACAGTTAGTGTATTCCCATCATGTGACCCTTCACTGCAGCAGGCTCCATACAAATTATATTGCTGGCCAGGGAAGCTTTTTTGGAGTTGATGCTAGAGTCCAGGTTTTAATGACCAGGTTATGTTAATAACCTGGCATTACTCTAATAAAGCGGGGAAGCTGCTCTGGGAAGTGGCTCAGCTGTAAGAAAGCATGCAGTCCTGAAACCATGGTCAGAATTTATACTAGGGTCAATATTTTGTAAACTTAAAGTGCAAGAAGATGAGTGGTCAAAGATTATGCTAGGGAGGTAGGTAAGGACCAGGTAGAGAGGCAAAGAATAGCAATAACAGGAAATATGGATGGGAGTGGGAGAGTGGGCCACTCCCCTTCTTATGATTAGTGTCTGCTTCTCCTGGGGTTCATAGAGAATCTGCCCCAAACAGCTTAATTCTAGCTCAGCCCACTACCAGAGTGCCTTGTAATGCATTTATGGTTGTCAATGCCCCTCCCCCACAACACCATTGTCAGCAATTTTGCCATTTCACATGGAAAGCAACTCAAGACTAGAGGTGATGGTTATGTGGCCTCTAAGAATGATTTTGTTTTAACATGGATCTTTTAAGTGGAAACATTTTCTGAATAGTTAACTTACTAAATGCATATGGCTATATGTCCCAGAGGTACGGGGTATTCATTGTTGATGAGATTCCTGTTATTTGTCCCTTATTCAAAATAGTGGAAGCAAGCAGTTTTAATTCTAGAGAATATGATCTGGGGGTTAACTTTCAGTTTCCTTAACAGAAACGGTAATTCTTAGACCCAAAACATTAATGGGACTTTTGAGTTTATGAAAAATGATGCAAAACACTTGAGAATCGTTAAGAGTTTCCAAAAGAGATGATGAGTAAATATTTTAAATTAGGTTCTGCGTTCATGGAAGGAATATGACCTGGCAGTAATTATTATAAATTATGGGAAAAAGATGTTGGACATCACATCGGAGTGCAAATCTCTATTTGGTATTATTAATGAGCCAGAAGAAACACAAGAGGAGGTAACTGTTTTTTGTTCCTCATCTCTAAGCTTATATTTAGTTGAGTCTTTTAAGAGATTGTGTGTTATTAGTAAACATGTTAAAAACAGTTTTTAATTTGTTATATTTACATAAAAGAAAAGTTATATATAGTGAAGAGCTGATTTTCCCTCCTTTTTCTTTTGGGATTAAAAAATAAATTCATGCTAGAATACTGGAAAGCTCCCTATCACCTGTACTGATCATCAGTTAGGGCTGATAATGAGCTTCCTGCACCCAGTTGGATATTGGACTAAAAACCCTGTAAAGTCTCCCAAATTGAAGATTTTATTATCCTGGGTGCCTCACTGAATGTAGTAAGAACATGTCAGAGCTTTTTACAGTATTCAAATTAGATTTCCCAAACTCATTGTCACACTTAAATTGTCTTCTTTAGAAGACTGTTAATGTTTGAGACAACTTTTTAGTATCTGTCTCCCAAGCTTGGTGCTTACTAGAGCCTGCTTGATTGTCTTTCCTAGAAACTATATGGTTAAATGTTTTGGTTAATTAAATTTGAACTGTCACTTAGTTGATCAGGTTTCTGAGGTGCACTAGGAATTACTCGAAACCCCTTCAATGACTGGGGTGGCTGTATCAGAGTAGTTCCATTTCTATCTCTATTATATGTTGAGTTTCCACAGAAGCATTTGCCACAAAAATCTTCAACTATCAGCACAGTTTAACTGGATAAACTTTTTAGCCATAATCCTTTTTTCAAGGGGGTTGCTCTATCTAGAGAGAGTTTAAGTTGGAGGCGATTTGAAGGTTTTTTTCCCACCAAGTGTTCACTCTCAGAGCCTGTCAGCCAGCCCCTGCATATCACCCAGGCTTTGCCTCAGGACACTGTCCCCGCACATGTCCCCATGAAGCCCCCCTTGCCTCTGGCATTTATTAATTCATGTTGTTTAGCCATGTAGATCATAGTTTTATTTACAAGTACGAAAACAGAATTTTAAGAATGCTATTTGATAATTGCTGAAACATGTTGAAGTACATTCTGAAATGTAACCAATGTTTCTAGGCTTGTGCTATGAAGTCTTCCAGGACCAAGAGGCTACAGCAGACAATATCACCTGAAAAAATAAATGAACAGCTGCTCTTGTTGGAGACACATCTTCTCAAACTGACGAAGCAATGTAGTCATTTTGTTTTCTCTCTGTATACTTGTGTTGAGCATTACATATATATTTTTAAATAAGAATATATTTTGTTAAAAGGATTAGGAGGAGATTAGCATTTGGGTAAACCCTTTAAGGTTTACGTAGTGCTTTTATATAATAAATTTAACTTTAAATTTATAATCCTAATATTCTGTTAATAAGGGATTGCTAACTACTTTTTTACAGATGTCACTCATAAAGATTAAGTGATTTATTTAGGATTGCATAGCTAGCTTGGATTTGAGCCTATCTCTTCTGGTTCTAAAGCAAGGTATCTAAACCTCGACACTATTGCCAATTTGGGCCAGATAATTGTTGTGGGGGACTGTCCTAGGCATTGTGGATGTTGAGTAGCACTTTGGCTTCTATCCATAGATACATAGCATACAAGACTCCCCTCCCGCTGCCCCCAGCTGTGTCAACCAACTGGGAGGAAAATGTTGCCAAATATTTTGGGGAGGGAGAGTGCAAAATTGAGAAGCACTGCTCTAACAGCAAAGGGTAACTGAGAAATAAAAAGGGATAGTATGAGAGGTGTTAATGTGTGAGTGCTTTGAAACACTGTCTACTCAAGTGAAAGATTAGTTTAATTTCAAGTCATTGTGCTCTATAGTAATACTAGAGGCCCAGTGCATGAATATTCATGCACTGGAGGGGGGGTCCCTCAGCCTGGCCGGCCCTCTCTCACAGTCCAGGAGCCCTCAGGGGCGGGAGGTGACCTGGTGATCAGGGGGAGGCAACGCCCCCATCATACCTCTGTTGCTGCCACTGCCAGCAGTGCAAGCCTTGGCTGGCCCTGGTTACCTGTGCCTCAGGATGGCCCTGAGTGGCTGGGGGGCTGAGGGAACTGGGGGACTCTGAAGGCAGGTGTGTGGCAAGGCTGGGCCTGCCACCAGACAGGCCCGGCCTTGCTGTGCTCCTGCCACCTGGGCAAGGCTGAGGGAACTGGGTGCTGCCATCTTATGGCTGTGGGCGCTGCCATCTTTGAGGGCATGGCAGTCAATTGGCATATTCCCTCCTTATGGCTGTGGGTGCCGCCATCTTTGAGGGCAGGGCTGTCAGTTAGCATATTCCCTCCTTATTGGTTTTATTGGTTGTGGGCGCCGCCATCTTTGTGACAGTATGAGGGTCAATTAGCATATCCCCTCTTTATTGGATAGGATGTTAACACAATGATTGGAATTTTGGGAGTTTGCAATTTGGAAATCTGTATAAGCAATTGATTTAGTTTCTGGTGATAAATACTATCGCATTCTTAAAAAGCAGGTACTTCAGATCTTCCAGAAGGACAGGAGTATACCTATGTTTCTTTTAAGTGGGAGGCTCCACTTTTGGCCCCATAATCTTTTGGGAACTGAGCATACTTGTAGACTTCTGTGTCCCTAACTTAACTCTCTTACTGTGTGTCTCAGTTATATCTGGCTGGTTGTGGTGCTTCAGAATTCCCTGACTTGGATTTCTCTATTTCATCAATCTCCATGTCTGTTATATTTACAGAATTTATGAATTTATGAATTGAACCCAATACTCTATCATTCACATAACCAGTAAACATAGTTTATTGAAAGCTGTAATTGTCTGGTTACCTATAAAAAATGTATTCCTTAAAATGTAAAGTGTTCTAGAAATGTGAATTATTTCTTTTCATATTATCAAAACAAACAAACAAATAAACAAACACAAAAACTCTAACATTTTACCAGGAAGCACAGTGTAATGTTACTAATTTTGCTGCTTCCTCTATGCCAGAAACTACTGTGTGTTTTATATATATCAAAATTCACATAATGCCCCAACCGGTTTGGCTCAGTGGATAGAGCGTCTGCCTGCAGACTGAAGGGTCTTAGGTTCGATTCCAGTCAAGGGCATGTACCTTGGTTGCGGGCACATCCCCAGTAGGGGACATGCAGGAGGTAGCTGATTGATGTTTCTCTCTCATTGATGTTTCTAACTTTCTATCCCTTTCCTTTCCTCTCTGTAAAAAAATCAATAAAATATATTTTAAAAAATTCACGTAATTCCTATATAACCATTATACAAAGAAGGCATTGCTGTTATTCCCATTTTAAAGATAAGAAAACTGAGGCACACAGAAGCTGAGTACCTTCCCAAAGTCTCATAATTTAAAGATGGTTAGATGCTGAGCCCAGGCAATCTGGCTCCAATGGCTGTGCTGTTCATTATTCTATGCTTTACTGTCTTTAAATGATAATTTTATAAAAATGGAGTTAATATCATTGGTAGGTTTCTGAGTCTGGGCTTTGCTGATATACGACAGCTGTTGTATAACAGAAACCTGTGCCTTGGAAACTTTTTAGCTATTTGGTAGCAGACTCATTGGCTCTTGGGTGGGGGAAATGAAAAGAAAATAATTGAAATTATTGAAATTTTTAATCTCTAAGATAGGATATAGTTGATAGTTTTAAGGCACATAATTTAGAAAAAATACTTGAGTTTTTTTCCTATTTTTCATCTCCTCCAAAGAATTTTCCTATTTGGTTATTCATGTTAAATAGAATGTATTACTTATTATTAATGTTTTTTTAATCTTAGTTTCTACAGCTGAACTCTCAGGATCAGAGGACCCTATCTTTCTTTACCCTATAGTTTTAAGTTGGTCGGTCAAAGGTGCTGTGAAAGAAGGTAGGTGCCTTAAATGTGTACACGCTGTTCACTCAACTTACCACTGAAGATCATTCATTCTATGGGTTTTGTTGTTGTTTATTACTTAAAGGTCTAACCCAAGCATGTCAAACTTGCGGCCCTCAGGCCACGAGTTTGACATGCTTGGTCTAACCTGTTCCAGGCAGAAGATTTTGGGTCCTTTACTCATTCAGAATAATCCAGACTTTTGATTGTCAAGTAATGAAGGAGACCTAAATAGGAGCCTGATTTAAAGTTTGGGAAGACGGAACCTTGATGGTGGCTTACTTGGGTAGTAGATGGGGTTATTATGAAACTTGCAAAAACTAGGGAATTGAAAAATGTGTCAGTGATCGTTAAGTTCAGCTGTGAAAAAACAGCAGCATTATTGCTTAACTCAGAGGGCAATATAATAAAAAGTAGGATAACTAGTTATTCTGCAATTTTTTTCCAACTAGACGTACAGGAGAGGAAACTTTTAAGAAATCTTAACACTGAGTTATTTGGAAAATAAATGAAATATAGACTGTAAAGGATTATTTGATTTTAGAAAACAGTAGTTCTCACCACATTTATTCTACATATTTTTTAAAAGTGAGAAATAAAAAAAAACAGGTTAATAAATGTTTCTGTTAGAATGAAATGAGTATTAGTAATAATAACCATTCAGCACTAATAACTGAGTGTATTGGTAACTGTATATGTATGAACTTCCTTGTTTTCACAGTTATGAAATTTAAACAGAGACCTAGATTCCTGGAATTTTTTACCCAGATTATGCTAAAATGTATAAATGATGAAAAATATTCCCTTATGGTGGAGATCACAAATCCTATCAATGACTTCTTGAAAAGGTACTTGTAATATCTGTTTTATTGCTACTAACAACTTAAAAAAACGAGTAACATTGTCACATAAAGATATATAAGGTAGATGAAAACGAGTATAGGCTATAGACAATTAAAACAGCCACCTGGAGGTAGGATTTATGTCTCTGTGTGTAAAAAAACAAATAAGTAAACATAAAATTATTTATACAACCCAACTAAGGAATAAGATTAGAATATGTTTATGTTTGCAGCAGGAAGTAAATTAGGCCTTTTTGCTATTGATTCAAGATGGATAATAACATCTCTGGGCCATCAGCTCCTCATATAGCAGCGGTTCTCAACCTGTGGGTCGCGACCCCTTTGGGGATCGAACGACCCTTTCACAGGGGTCGCCTAAGATCATTGGAAAACACATATTTTTGATGGTCTTAGGAACTGAGACTCCGCTCCTCTATCTGTCTCCAGGCGGGTCCACCCACATGCAGATACGCCCACATAGGGGTACCCGTATTAAAGGGTCGTGGCATTAGGAAGGTTGAGGACCACTGTCATATAGGCTTCTAGGTCCAGTGCTGGTCATTTACATGCTCTTCTAATTCCTTTACATTAGCAAGCAGAGCCATTCCGTGGGTTTTCATTCACAGATGCGAATGAGGAGTCCCTCAAATAGAAGTAGTAAAACTTAAAGCTCTTCCCTTTGTTCTCTGAGCCTGAATGGTTCTCTTTGACTCCAAATAAAATTACAGTGTTTCATGCCAGTTATGAGAGATGCTAAATGAACCCAACTTTTGTTCCAACAGCTGGGTTTTACTTTCACCGCTGTGCCCAGATCTATCTCATTTTAGTAATGGGAAGCATCAGTAACATGGAGTCCATTTAAAAAATGGCAGCAGAAGAGAAACATTATCATAAAAATACACAGGAAAATAGTCTTCCTAAAATAGGTACTTCTATTATTGGAACAAATGCTTGGAATATATGTGCTTCATATTTTCAAGACATAAAAGAGGAAATTGCTTGTATTAAATGAAGCAGGCTCTGGTAATAAGAACATTGGTCAGAATTAGAAAGTTCCATTACATTAAGAAAAACATAGCCCAAATTAGGTGTTTAGAAACTGTAAGTAATATTCTTGATACCAAAAAAAATTAGAAGACACTATCAGTGTGCAGTGAAATTTGGAGGACTGACCAGGGAGGTCCAATCTAAGCAAAATACTGTAGATATTCTGAAAGAGGAAAACAGAGTAAGTGGCTTAGAAGCATTGACCAGTGGAATAATAAAAGCCCTGAGGTTGAAAATTGAGTGGTATAAGCATGTCCCAACTGAAGGTAAAGCTTTCAGTTCTGCCCTAACCGGTATTGCTCAGTGGATAGAGCGTCAACCTGCAGACTGAAGGGTCCCAGGTTCTATTCCAGTCAAGGGCATGTACCTTGGTTGCGGGCACATCCCTAGTAGAGGGTGTGCAGGAGGCAGCTCATTGATGTTTCTCTCTCATGGATGTTTCTAATTCTCTATCCCTTTCCCTTCCTCTCTGTAAAAAATCAATAAAGTATATATATATTTTTAAAAAGATTTCTGTTCTAAGGCTGAGCAGATGTTTCAGGACACTCTTCTCCAAGTCAGGGAGTGTAGAGGAGGGGCAGATGCAACACCTCCATTTCTGCTTTGATAGTAATATCTGTCTTCTTTTGTGTTCACATGCTTAACAGTGTTAACAAAGAAATTTTCTCATACTGCAACAGACACATATGCAGCTGTATTTACTTCCAACTTTATGATACTATGGTTTCTATTTAATGTGTTAATCCATATGGATTTTTTTTTTTTTTTTTTTGGTATGGGGATTTAGATTAAACTTTAGTTTTTTACCCCCTACAAATTCTATCTATTGTCCTGGCAATATTTAAAGAATGTTACTTTTTGTTAGTTTTTTTAAAAAATTTGTAATTTATCTTTATTGTTGAAAGTATTACAGATGTCCTCCTTTTTTTTTTTTCTTTCCCCATTGATGTCCTCCATCCTGCACTGGCCCCCTCCTAGGCCTTCACCACACTATTGTCTGTGTCCATGGGCTATGCATATATGCATATGAGTTCCCAGGTTCATTGTTCCCTCCCACCCTCTCCACCTCCTGCTTTCCCTCTGAAATTCATCAGCTACCTATGGTTTCTTCTAAGATTTTTATGGTTTCACAACTTACATTAAGTTTTTTTTTTTTTTTGTTTGTTTGTTTTAAAATATATTTTATTGATTTTTTACAGAGAAGAAGGGAGAGGGACAGAGAGCCAGAAACATCGATGAGAGAGATCGATCAGCTGCCTCCTGCACACCCCCCACTGGGGATGTGCCCGCAACCAGGGTACATGCCCCCTACCGGAATCGAACCCTGGACCCTTGAGTCCGCAGGCCAATGCTCTATCCACTGAGCCAAACTGGTTCGGCAATTTTGAGTTTATTCTTGTGTAAGTTGGCGGTCTAGTTTCATTTTTTTCATGTACCTGCCCAATTTTCCCAACACCATTTATTGAAGAGACTGTCTTGACTCCATTGTATATATGCTCTTGCCTCCTTTGTCATATATTAATTAAGCGTAATGGCTTGGTTCGATTTCTGGGTTCTCTGTTCTGTTCCATTGGTCTATATGCCTGTTCTTGTGCCAGTAGCAGGCTGTTTGATTATAGTGCCTTTGTAATATAGCTTGATATCTGATATTGTGATTCCTCCAACTTTGTTCTTTCTCAAGTTTGCTCTGGCTATTCGAGGTCTTTTTTGGTTCCATATAAATTTTTGGAGTGTTTATTCTAGATATGTGAAATATGCATTGGTATTTTAATAAAAATTGCATTGAATCTATAGATTGTTTTGGGTAGTATGGACATTTTAATTATGTTGATTCTACCAATCCATTAACACAGTATATTCTTCTACTTGTTTATATCTTCCTCTGTCTCTTTTTTCAATATCCTGTAGTTTTCTGAGTACAGGTCTTTTACTTCCTTAGTTAAGTTTATTCCTAAGTATCTTATTTTTTGTTGTTGTTGCAACGGTAAATGGGATTGTATTTTTAGTTTCTCTTTCTGAGAGTTCATTATTGATATATAAAAATACCATCAATTTCTGGGTGTTAATATATCCTGCTGCATCGCCAAATTTATTTATTAAATCTAGTAGGTTTTTAATGGAGTCTTTTTGTAAGTTCAATGTGGAAGAACTTACATAGGGTTTTATACCTAGGGTTTTCTATGTATAATATCATGTCATCTGTGAATGACAGTTTTACCTACTTCTTTCCACTTCGGATGGCTTTTTGTTAATTAGTTTTAATGCCATCTTTTCACATTCCAAGTGGATGATTTTACCAATAATGCTTATAAGTCACAATGAAGTTATTTCATAAACTTTTATGTTCTACATTAACAAAAAGTCAAAGTATGTGGAAATCACTGCTTAAAAGACAAGGGTTATTTGACAGAAGCATAATAACCTAGAATATAACGTGCTACTTTAGGAAATGCTACTTTTAGAAATAGGAATAAAAAGGATATAGAAAATATACCTAATATAATTAAGAATATAATTATATAATTTAATATATATAGTTAATTTAAAGCACTCACTAAATTTTTAAAAAGTAATATGCTAAGAAACAAAACTCAGATCACTCAGACTAAAATTTGTAAAGACCACATTCTCTTATAGTACAATAAAACTGAAATGCCATAACAAAATAAATTACTGGCATATAAAATTATTGGATAAAAAAAGAAATCTACCTAAATGTATAGAGCCTTTTAAAAACAATGATAATAAGAAACCCTAATGTCAGTTGTACTCAAAGCAGCAGTTAAAGACACATTTTTAGCTTTAGAAGCTTTTATTACTAAACAGGAAAAATAAAATTAAATGAACTTTTATTGAACTCACAAAATTAGAAAAATAAAATAAATCTAAGAAAGGAGAAAATAGAAGTTGAAATTAATCAATTATAAGTTGGTTTTAAACTAGTTCAGTTGAGAACTGTTAGAGCTGGTTCTCTGAAGTTATAACTAAATTATGTAAATTTTTGGCTGGCATAATAAGAAAAAGCAAAATACAAGTAATCCAAGAGAAAATAATAATAAATTTGAAGTGGTTAAAGAAACATTAGCTAACTAATTACAATTTCATATGAATAAATTTGAAAACCTAAGTGAAAGTGGTAATTATCTAGAAAAAATTAATTTAGAATTTATTGAAGCTGTAAAAATATTGGATAGCTCAAAAATTTTTAGGCTAGTTCTTTCAAATTTCATTTCTTTTTTTTTTACAATATATTTTTATTGATTTCAGAGAGGAAGGGAAAGGGTGATAGAAACATAAATGATGAGAGAGAATCCTTGATCGGCTGCCTCTTCCACAATCGGGGATTGAGCCTGCAACTCGGGCGTATGTCCTGACTGGGAATTGAATCATGACCTCCTGGTTCATGGGTCGATGCTCAACCACTGAGCCACCGTGGCTGGGCATTCTTTCAGTTTTTAAAGAAACAAATAATTTTTATTTTACATAAAGCTACTTCAGAATATGGGTAGAAAGTCTCCTGCTAAATTTATCACAACAGACTCTGGTACAGTTTTATGAAAAGACAATAAAAATAGAAAATTATGGATTGTTTTTATTTAGCAGTATATAGGAGCAAAAGTCCAAAATAATATACTAGCTTATTAATTCATCAATGAAATACAAATTTTATTCTCAATACAAATATAGGAGTAATAAATCTGTAAATATAGTACCAAAGGCCTTATATGCATGCATGTAAGCCTAACCAATGGACACAGGCACCAGGGGGGTGAGGGCATGAGCGTGGGGGGTCATTGGGGACAAAAGGGGAATAAGGACTCATATGTAATACCTTAATCAATAAAGAAAAAAATATATAGTTATCACTGGTAGCCAAAGGAGTCTTTAGTAGATGCTCAAAGTCATGTGAAATTTAGCAATCACTCCTGGCAAGTTAGGATTAGAAGAATATTTTCTGTTAAAATAAGCTCTACAGCAAAGAAACCTATTATTTCTTCTATCACTTAACATTGTTTTGAAAGTTCTTGCCAATGCATTAAAATAGAAATGACAATTTATGTAATTATCACATAAAAGGGTCTCAAAATGTTTGTCAAATGAATCCTACAATAAAGTACATTGAAAATGAAGAGAAAATGATTGAGATTTGCCAATAATAATAATACTTTAAAAAATCCTCACCCAAGGATGTATTTAAAAAAATTTATTTTAGAAAGAGAGAGGAAAGGAGAGAGAAAAAAAAACATTGATTTGAGACATAAACATTGATCAGTTACCTCCATAGGTGCCCTGACCAGGGATTGAACCCTCAATATTTTGGTGTATAAGATGATGTTCCAACCAACTGAGCCACCAGGCAAGAGCACAAATAATTATTTTTTAACTTAACAAGCTAACTAACTGAAACCTATCTGAACTAATAATAGCATTCCACAGGATGGCTAGATGTAAAACTGAAAGATCAATAGCTTTCCTTTATCAATTAAAATGTACAATAGAAAAATTATCCATTTCTCTGAAGTACAAGATTAAATTTATTAGTTGTGAGAGGACTTGGGTTAATATAAAGAAGGCCAAACATCTTCACTAAGAGATATTAAAAAGAATGACTTGAATAAATGGAAAGACATAGTATATTGCTCAATGGGCAGATGGAATATTGTAAAGATTTCTATAATCTTCAATTTAATTTATAGGTTTAATGTAATTCCAATCAGATCAATTTAGGTGGAATAGGCTAGTATAATAATATTTGAAAAATTAAAAAGTAAAAGGAGAAATTTATACTACCAGCTAAAGTATAAAGTTTTTTTGAAGAAGTAGGTAGACAGCCATTGTGACTCAATGTTTTGAGTCAGAAACACGAACTAATATAAGTAATTAAATAAGGAATAAACTATGAAATCAAAGATAAGTAATTCTGACTATATAAAAATTTATAAATGCTATTTTTTATAATACAACATAAACAAAAAGCAGCCAAAATTAGGAGGAAGCATTCTATGAAGCATTTAATTCATTCAGTGGATGAGAGTTCTGCTGACATGGAGGAGAATGCTGAGAGGATTGGGAAGACAGTAGTCCAAGTGTACATTCGTGACCTCCTTTCCCTCCTTTCCGTCTTTTCATGGAATACAGTAACCAGCTCAGGCATTCTATGGGGTGGGATATGGAGGAAGTAAGGAAGAGACCAGTCTCAAGTTGCCTATTGCACAGGATGGATCTCCAAATCCATCCATCACTGGTCAAGCCTTCCTAGTTCAGACAGACAAAACATTTGTCAAAATGAATACCGAACTAACTGGAGATTCTTGGAATTGCTGTAGCTGGGCTGGAGCTCCAACCAACCACAGGATCCAGGCTCATCATCATCAAAATTGAAGCAAGAGGCCAACTACCCATGGGAGCATGATGAATTTAGAACTGTAACTCCTAGAACTAGCTATCCAGACTCACCTGGTCATTTCATTAGCCTTGCATCAATGTGACCCTACATGTTATTCAATTCAAGCTTTGGATCCTGTTTATCATGTTACAGCAGGGTTTTGCTGTACTTACCATAAGAAATATAAATTTTAGAAAATATAGATATTTCAGGAAAAATAGGTGATAATTATCATTAGAGGGTGGGATATTGACTTTATAGTGTTTGAGGAGTGAGCCATAGGGATCCATGACAGATTTAGAAAACAAACAAACAAACAAACAAAAAACAAGATTAAGATTCCCTATAGGTGATTGGGGGAAGGGAGAGAGTTTAGTACATAGTAATCTAAAATGCTTAGTTCTTATTGGTATCCAGAAGGTGATAGTGACTGGAAGCTTGCACATGATGGAACCAAAAAGACTAAAATCTGTTGGAAGCAAGGTAGCTTGTCTAGGGTCACTTTTATGAAGTTATCTTCTCAGTTTTATAATGAAATGTTCATGTTTTATTTTTGGTGCAATTCCATTTTTTTCTGCATCACATGTCATCTCTAAATCAAATTTTATGGTACTATTTACATTTTGCTCTTTTGAGAGGCCAACTATTCCTTTTTTTATATATATATATTTTATTGATTTTTTACAGAGAGGAAGGGAGAGAGATAGAGAGTTAGAAACATCGATGAGAGAGAATCATCGATCAGCTGCCTCCTGCACATCTCCTACTGGGGATATGCCCGCAACCCAGGTACATGCCCTTGACCGGAATCGAACCTGGGACCTCTCAGTCCGCAGGCCGACGCTCTATCCACTGAGCCAAACCGGTTTCGGCCAACTATTCCTTGATAACCAGGAATATTACAGTCTATGCATAGGACACAAACGATTTTGGAAATTCTTCTTGCATAATTTTAGTGACAACATTCATTAAAGATTAATTACTTTGGGGTAGTTTTGTAAATTCTTGCAGATTTATTTAACAAACTTTTCCTTTTTTTGTATTAGGAGAAATGAGTCCCTACTTGGAATGAAAAAAATGAAACATAAGGACAATATTTTGGGTCAAAAAATGGATAAATCTGTGAAGAAGTACAAAGCTGCAGTAATGGAGATTGGGAAAGTAAGTTTTGTGAGTTTTGAGCAAATGAAATGAAGAGATATATGTATCTACACACGATTGGCTGCATTATAATTTATTATAACATGAAACAGAAGGAAATACAAGAATAATTTTATAACTATACATTACAATTCTTAAGTTTTCAAATGAATATATTTTTTAATTTTTAAAATATATTTGAGAGAGAGAACATTGGTGTGAGAGAGAAACATCGATCAGTTGCCTCCTACATGTGCCCCCACTGGAGATTGAACCTGCAACCTGGGTATGTGCCCTGAACAGGAATTGAACTCGCCACCTTCTGGTATACAGGACGATGCTCCAACCAGCTGAGCCATATAGATCAGCGCTCATTTGGATATTTTTGTAATCATATTTTTTTTTTGTTTACAGGGATATTTTTGTTACTTTTGATAATAATTTTAAGTGAGGGCTATAAAGAAACCACTGTATTTTAATGTCAATAGATAGACATTAGTGTGAGTTAATTATAATATTGTATTCAGAACTTAATTTTTGTTTTCTCCTGTATTAAGAACACAGAAATACCAAAAAGAAAATCTAAAAAAAAGGGAACTCTAAGAGACTTTTTATCCAAAAATCCACATGTTTCTGAATTGCCAGAACGTGAAAGGTATTCATTTCTTATTTAATTTATTCAGTAAACATTTACTTGAAGCCCATTATTTTGGGCTTTAGGGGTATACTGCTTAACTAGAGAGCAAAACGCATTTTGAGATTTTGATAGGAATAATTTTAAACAAATGTATTTTATACTTAAATTATGTACTAACTAGAAAATTTTTGAAATACTAGTTTTTTTTTCAGATCATATTGAGTATGGTTTTATGAACTTATTTTATTTATCATTATGAGTGATGTTTTATTTCCTTTCAGTCTAGCTAAAGTTAAAAAAAATTTGGCTTTATTATTTTTCAAGGAACCACACAGAGAAATGATTTTCTTGTTTAATATTTAAGTTAATTGATGAATGTGAACAATTATGTTATAATTTATTCGTCTAATCTCAGTGGCCTTTTGGTTATAGAAAAGAAAAGCTCTGTTTGGTTTGAGCTTAGGACATAGACATCAGAGAGAATTGGAGACAATATGTGGTGACTTTGTCCCTTGTGCTCATTCTTGTGCCTTCTTTATTGTCCTATTTTACATTTTTAGTACTAAGTAAATGATAAATAAGCCTCTTACATTTGCATAAGGGCAGCCAAGTGACTTCTTGATTATGTACAAATTGGAATCATTTCTCTTCAAATATCTGAAAGTTTGTATAATTTCAAAACTTCTTTGTCTCTTGGCAGAAATAAGAGATTTGATGTTAGAAAAATAGCACATCGAGTCCTGGTAGATAACTTGAATCCTCTAATACTTAATTATATTAAAAAGAAGCGGTTCCGTCAAATGTGGCTTGAAGAAATGCCCTGGAGGGCTCAGATGAACCTGTATCTGGCAAATGCACACTTCAACATGCTTTTAATAAAGCTAGGGGAGCGTCTGAAGATGAAATTTGGCATTTCACATACAATGGTCAGGTATAGTATATTATCAATAAGTAATACTTTTGAGGTTTCAAGAACATGGATTGTATTTGTATGTCCAGGGCTTCACTGTTGATAATAACTTAAGGAGGTTTACAGAGTGCTTCTGTCTTACTTGGTAATTGATACATTTCTTTTTTTTCTATTGATATATTTCTTATCTTAGAATCTTTCCCAAACAGGTGATGGATATAAGCTCTTATGAAGTACTAATTTGCATATATCTTGACTATGTTTCTCAATAAAACTTTTAGTAAAAGGAGAAAATATAATTCCAAGAGGAATTTAATATTAATTGCATAATAACTGTAGACATTAGTGGGCGTTAGGCAAATTTCTATTTCATTTAGAGATATTTTAAGCCTCCATGAATATATATTGTAAGCCTCTATAAACATAGATTATATATTCTCATATAGAGTTTTTCTTATTAATTCAAAAGACATTTTTGAGCTCTTAATGAATATCTTTGGCTGAAGTGTTATGGGAGATAAAAATAGAAGATAAATACATAAATGGAATACTATGCAGCCATTAAAAAGGTGATGGAGAGTCATTTAAAAAGATTTGTTGAGCACCTGTTAGACACTAGATCCTGAGATAGGTGCAGTGGGCATGCAAGCATGAACAGGATATGAAAGTTAGAATTTGGTAGGCTAGATCACAAATGTTCATGGATAATTCTAGATAATGGGAGCAGACAAAGTACTCATAAAGTCTTCTTTGTTCCCAGGAAGGTCACTTTACTCTGGCTGAGATTAACAGGAAAGATTTAATGTGGGAGGGCCACTTGGCCTGTCTCTTGATAGATAGGCAAGATTTAGAAATGTATGGTTAGAGAAATAGGCATTCCAGGTGGGTGGAAAACAGGAACTAGAGCCCAGGTAGGAAAAACAGAGAATAAGAACCCCAAATGGTCTAACCAGAATCTTGGGTATATGATAGAGAGTGGTATAAGATAATTTGCAAAGTAGGTCAGTTCCAGGTCATGGAGAGTCTTAACAGTCTATTAAGTCTGGACTTTAATTTATATACAATGGGAGATCATTAAGAGTTTTTGAGCAGGGCTGTGATAAGAAATTTCTCTGGCAGCAACATACAGAACACTAACTCACAAATATTTAAAACATTAAAGTAGGTTGTATTTGACATTTAATTCAATTTTACTTATAATGTTTTTTAATAAGATTTTTTTCCCTCTTGCAGTTTCCGATCATGTGATCCTAGTATATTCTCATTATATAATTCAGGAACAGTATTACCAACAGGAAAATTGACTCTAGAAAACTATAAAGTGATGCTTGATTTCCTTCATACAGCTAAAAAAAGAAGGATCAATTTACCATCAGGTAAAATAAGTAAACATATTATCAAATTGCCTCTAGATTTTTATTCACTAATCACACACACACACACACACCCCCACACACACACACACACCCCCCCCACTCTGGGCAGACACACAGAATTACATGCACCATTTCCCAATGACCCAGGAATTTAGTTGAATTGTAATATTTTGTAGGAGACTCTTATTTTTAAAAATTTCAATTTTTATGGTAGTATCATATATATTTGGAAATACCTATATTGTGTTCTGACTTAAAACAGTTTGGTTGTTTAGCAAATATAATGTTCTTTTAGAAGTGTTGGTAGCCCCCAGTGGTCAAGGGGTTATATTTTAGTGGAAGTAAGTTTTAGAATAAATTCCACCAAACATAGTGATGCAGGCAGGCATGAAAACAGTCATTTAGCTAGCTGTTCAATCGAACCGTATTAACTCCAGGCAGTCTACTCTTGCCTTATGATCTCCAACTAGCAACTTCCATGAGAGCTTACTCCAAGATGATTGTCATACTATTCTGATGGCAGAACCAACCAATATTGTCATCAGGCCGGGTGACAGGGGCCTCTAAGAGGTTGGAGAGATGCAAGTGAACAGGGCTCTCCATCGGCACTGATGACGTTATACCTGAACAATCACCTCTCTTGAATACCACTCACTTCACAAATAAAAAATTATAAGATTTTTTATGCTGTTACAAAGTCTCTTACGTTGATTTCTAATAATGGTATTTTAAGTACTATGTAACTTATTGCTGAAAAAGGTACTTCATATGCTGGCTCACCGCCCCAGGAGAGTTGATTCATATTTGAGGTACTTGACATGCTTTCTAGTTTCTTCTAGGGTGTAGATTAAGTTTAACGAGTACCTGCATGTCATACTATGAATATTGAAGTACTTGGAAGTAAATTTCCTAGCCTAGAAAGAATCTGAGTTTTGTATGTAGATTGTAATATATAGTTTCTCGAGTTTTGTTAAAACTAGCTCTCTATCTAAGAGCTCCATGAAGTCAGCAATAGAATATTTCGCTATTGAGACTTACTATGTAATGCAGAGTTCTACTAGTAAGAGAAGGTTTGCGGCAGGAGAAATCCTCTGTGTTTTTATACCACACCAACAGGAGAATGAGTGGCCTGGGTTGCTGCACTGCCTAATCCCTTTTAGTGTATGTGTCCTGAGAATGGCCAGTTTTGGGGTAAATTAAGAAACAGTGCAATCCTGTCATTGGTCCCTAAAAAAACACACAAGACATACCTTGGCCATAATCCCTGCCTGGAATATTCTTCTCCATCGTTTTCCCTCATAGCTGAATCATGCCACCTTTTAAGACCTAATCTAAGTGCTTCCTTCTTTAGAAACCTTCCCTGATTCATTGTGTTTGTGATAATCCTGTCCTTTCTCCAAAATTATATAGCTGTTCTTATCTGAATTACTCATTTGATACTTACCACCTACTGTGTTTTCTGGAACTTAACTCTCTGTTTTCAAATAACGTTATCCTTTATTTTTGTACTGTAGATGCTGAAGAGTTTTCAGTATTTATGGATTCCAAAATGAATGATGAAACTGATTCTAAGACACAAACAGTTAATGACCCTGACTTTCAGGGAGCTCTTAATGCTAAAGAAAAGGATAGAGCAGCAACTTTGAGTCTATTGGACCATTTTATGAAAATCTTTTTATATTGTAGGAGAGCAATGGTAAGGTGGTCCTTCATTTTTGCTAATGTGGTAGACACAAATCTCAACCCATAAATTTGGGTGCGTAAGATGTATCTATTTGCTTACTATGTATAATTTTAGTTTCAGTTTTAAGACTAAATTTGTTGGGTTTTCTTTCAGTCATTGTTGAGGTTTGCCTGCCATGGTAATGAGGCCTTACACATTGTCAAGTTGTCAGGGAGAGGGGTGAGCTCCTCTCACCATCAGCCATCCGTTCGCCTGGAGAAGAGGTGGCCTTTGTTCCTGTTTACACAGTCTTCATGGATATTCATACTACACCCCTCTGCTGCTTTCTTGCTAAACTTGGGACATGGGTTTCTCTGGTGACACAGGGTTTTCTCTCTGGAAACTTGATCCTTCCTGGGCCGCCATAGACCCCTTTCTTTCCTCTAGCAGAGGAAGATCTTTCTAGACCACAGGCAAGATCTGCCTCTGCCCCAGGCCTCTGGTTCTACAGGCCACTTGTGTTTCTTCTCAAATGTTCTCTTTTTCTTCTTAAATAGTATATGGTAGATTATGAAACTCAAATTGGAGTCATTTGCTACAAAGAAATTAATTTCCTTTTTCTCTTAGTAAGGAGGGAGATACTTTAATCCTCTCAAGAGGTGAGAGAAAATGTACCGTTTCTATACAAGAAAGAAACACACTTAAGTTCTCATGTTCTCTGTGGAGTGGGGAGAGTGGCTTTTTAAAAATGTAAAGTAATCCACATCATCTCCTTGACCATGACATTGCATCCTGCTTTCCTTTCCACCAGCTTCAAGACCTGCAAGGTGTGGGTCTTGCTCACCTCTCAGAACTCAGCTCCCCTTGCTTTTGTGGAGTCCACTCTCCCCTCAGTGGTCTTGAAACCAGTAAACTTGTTTGCTTCTCAGCCCTCTGGTTCAACCTCCATGCTTTTAACTTGCTGTCCCCTCAGCCTCAACTGCTCTCCCCTACCCAACATCCCCATCACCACCTTCACATGATTTGTTCAACTCAACATTCAGGAAGTCACCTCCTCAGAGAGGACTTCTCTCCTGACCACTCTGTCTAAAAGGATATGTTCTCTTACCCTTGCGAGGTCCTAGTTCATTTCTGTTTTATTTTTCTTTACAACTTACTATTTGTGAAATTATATTTTTATTTGTCTACTTTCCTAGTGTTGGTCTCCCCTAATAAATTGAGGCAGCATGAGAGCAGACCTGGCTTTTCTTGCTCACTGCCACGTTCCCAGCACCTAGGAGTGTTGGAGTCAGACCACCGAAGTGCAAACCTCAGCTCACCATTTAGTAGATTTATGATCTTAGCTCCATTTCCTTATCTGTAAATTGAATTGAATACTAGTACATACTTACTTCATAGGAGCTATTGTAAGAAGGAGGTAAGATACCACATACAAAGGTCTTACCACAATATCTAGCACATGTAATTGGCACAGAACAAATGGTGTTATTTTTATTATTGACATCAATATTGCAGAAAGATGAAGTTGTTCAGAGATGTGTAACTTTTGGAACTTCGGGGTCTTCTGAATGTTGTGTTTGTCTTAGGTTTTTGCTCACCGTGGCGGCTTTTGGACTCTGCTTCAGAACTGCTGTCGGGCCCTTTGGAACTATTCTCAGGAGCTACAGATCCTTCTTAAACAAGCAGTGGACCTGTGTAAAGTATTTCCTATTAGTCGAGATGGTTTCCTTTCTATCTCTGTATTACCATTCTATTTTGGAGCAGAACTACTTATTGACATGTTAATAGAACTACAGAATACCAATTCTATTGAGGTAAGAGTGTTTGGGTAATTATTTTTATTGTATTCAATTAACAAATATTTTTGTACCATGCAGCTTGGGATAAGTAGAAATTAATATTTTTCTTCAGTTCTTAGTTGGTTTGTCTATATTTCAGTTGCTTCTCATTATTATTTGGTTCACTGTATATCTTGCGTTGCTGTTAATTACAAATATCTTACTCTGAAAATTTAATTTCTTAAAGGGAACAGAAAGTAACATCTACTAAGCCCCAGCTTCTACATAAACTGACCTTAGTGCATTTAATCCTCATAGCGATCTTTTGATAAAGAAAGAAAAAGATCCCAAAAGAGATCATAAAGTTTGTTTTTTTAATCTTTATTTCACTGTTTTTCTATGCCTGTTCTGTTACTTCATATCTGGTAGAACTTACATTTAAAATTTTACACATTAGGCTTTAAAGCAAGAAAGTAAAATTGATGTTCAAACATGCCATATCTTAAACACAATGAAAATTAGTGAACACATAAACACCTTGAGTCATGGAGTAATTTCCAGATGTTAAATATATGGCAACAATAGCATAAAAGACTGGGACGGTAAATAAAATTAAACTGTCCTAAGTTTTTACACTTTAGATAGCTATAAAGTGGTACAATATTAACTCTAAGTGGAAGGTAATAGGTTAAGGATGTGTTTAATAATCTCTAGAGTAACTACTAAAAAAGAAATATAGCTTAAAAGCCAAAGTAGTAAAATGGAAAACTAAATAATAGTTAATTAAGGAAGGCAGGAAAAAAGGAAAAGGAACATATGGGACACATAGAAAACAAAGAAGACAAAGAAAAATAATAAATTATGTCAGTAACCATCTACATATATATAAAAGGCTAATATGCAAAGTGTCCCTGTGGGAGTTTGACTGGGACACCAGGAGCTCTATTGCTTGCTATGATGTGCTGACCACCAGGGGGCGACACAGAACAAAGGAAGGTCCCAGCTGGCAGCTGGAGAAGAGAGACCCCGGCCAGCAACCGGAAGGCCCTGGTCAGCCCTGATCACTGGCCAGGCCTAGGGACCCTACCCATGCACAAATTTCGTGCACCAGGCCTCTAGTTTTAAATATATGTGGATTGAACATCCCAATTAAAAGGCAGAGATTATATGACTGAATTAAAAAGAAAGACACCTATACTTGTCCTCAAGATAAGAATCTGAATATAAAGAAAAAGATAGATTAAAAATAAAACAGTAGAAAGAGATATATCATAAAAACAGTAGGTATAAAAAAACTGGTGAGGCTATATTAATATTAGATAAAATAGTCTTCAAATCAAGAAACACTTGAGAGATAAAAAGGGACATTTCATTGTGGGGAGAGGCTCTATTAACCAGGAAAACATAGTAGTCATAAATATATGCACCTTTATAACAGAGATTCAACATATACCCTGGGTCAGGGGTCCTCAGACTACAGCCCGCAGGCCACATGCGGCCCGCCGAAAACATTTGTTTTTTTACTTCAAAATGAGATATGTGCAGTGTGCAGAGGAATTTGTTCATAGTTGTTTTTTTTTAAAGCTATAGTCTGGCCCTCCAACGGTCTGAGGGACAGTGAACTGGCCCCCGGTATAAAAAGTTTGAGGACCCCTGCTCTGGACACTCAAAGCTTGGAACACAACACTCACACAGTAATGCTTTACGTAGGCTAAAAGAAGGTCTTCTAGAAGACTTCCTTCTCAATAGATTTGACCTTTGCATCAGGGAATTGCATATATTATTCTACAAACTGATGAATGTAACCAATGTATTAGGGAAACTTAATTATTTGTATATAATAAAACCTGTTTTTCCTTCAAAATTAGGTTCAATATCCTAACTTAGATAGTGACTATGCTCAAGAAGTATAGACTTTAGCCTGTGCTAATATAGTAATGACTAGCCATATGTGGCTGTTTAACATTATTATTATATTTAGAGAGAAAGGAAGGAAGAGAGAGAGAGAGAGGATGAGAGAGGAATATCGATGTGAGAGTGAAACATCCATCAGTTGCCTTCCACACTTACCCCACCAGGGGTTGAATCCTAAACCTGGGTTTGTGCTTTGACCAGGAATCGAACCCCAAGACCTTTCAGTGTATGGCATGACACTCCAACCACCTGAGCCACACTGGCCAGGGCCCCATGTGGCTATTTAAGTTTAAGGCTAAATAAATGAAAATGAAATAAAATTGAAATTATCGTTGCACTAGTCACACTTCAATAGCTCAGTACCCACCTGTGCTAGGTGGCTGCTCTTTAGAGCAACACAGCTGTAGCAGCACATTTCCATCGTCACAAAAGTTACATTACATTAGTTAGCGTTATGAAGTTTCATTTGTGTAATAAAAATATTCGGAATTTTTTCTGTTCAGTCTTTTCCATATTGTATTTTTATATATCACATTCAACTTTCAAAAAATGTGTAGTAAAACCTGGAATCACACTTTTAATGTGCTTCCTGCAGATTATTGAAGAAAAAGGAGAATACAGTGTTCCAAGTTGCTATGGAAATATTAAAAATGATAATGGTGGTTCTAGCCTTACTTTTGAGCATCCTTTGGATAATGTAAATATGGTTGATTTGAAATGGATCCATGATTTTATATTAAAATCTCTGGAACTTTTGTATCAAGTAGAAAAATGGGAAACACTAGTAGCACTTGCCATTCAGTTCAATATAATTTCACAGTAAGTACTGGTGTAAGGGCAATTAAAAGTGATAGACTTCACTGAAAAAAATGTTTTAACTAATGTTTGCTTTTTAATGTATTTTTACTCTGTCTAGTGAGAGATACACAGAACAAGTGACACCACTCCTGGTGTATGCACAGCGCCAGCTCCTTCTGAGAATATCCAAGTTCGAGGGCCCAGATATTACTCAACAACCTTGTGTAAGATATGAGGCCGAATATAATGAGAAGGTGGGTTGACTCTCTTATTTATGCAGTTGTGGTTTCTTATTAGTACACATGTAACAAAGATTTAGGAATTAGATAAATGTTATTAGTTTCATGTAGGCATTTATCATTCAAATCAACAAACATTATTGAAAGCCAACTGTGTGCCAGTATTTTCTATAACAGGGTAAACTAAAATAAGTTCTTATCAGGGCTCATTTATCCATTAGCAACAGTGAGGACAGTGTTTGAGCCAGTATCAGAGCCATTACATTCATATAGTCCTGCCCATGGGCCTCTGGCATCCGTGGGTGCTGACATCCAGTGCCTGCCCCTATACCTGTCTGTGTGCCTATGTGTTGCAGCTGCTGTGCAAGGACTCCATTTCTTCTTTTCACAAAGCTTCCCCATGGCCTTTGCATATCCTTTCCTCCTGTATATTCTATGTAGAGAGAATACAGTCTAAGTTCTTGCTTCATGGGGCTTAATTTTGGAGGGGTGGCAGGAGGATCAGATAATAAACATGTAAACTGATGTATTAAAAGATTTGTAATCAGTGGAAGTTCTCTGAAGAAACAAACTAGGTCAATAGAATAGAGATAGTCTGTGGTTGGAGGTGGAGACTTTAGTAAGCATGATCAGCAAGGCCTCTTGGAGCTGGTAACCTTTGATGGGAAGGCACCAGCCATTCATTGAAAAAGAGCATTCCAGTCCAAAGGAAGAAGGGCAGAGGTCCTGAGATGGGACAGAAAGAAGGCCCTAGGCTGCAGTGTTGCAGACAAGAGAAACGGGTTCCTCTTTGCCGGGAGCCGGTCCATCTTTGCTGTTTCAAGGGACCTAGCATATATGGCATACTGTTCTTAAAATGTTTGCTCACCTTCTTGGCACTATGTGTTTTAACCAAGGTCTCCTCTCTGAGAAAGATTGTTTCCCCAGGTAGGGATTTTCCCCTGAAGTTAGGGAGGGAATAAAACCCCTCAAGTAAGTGCCAGGTGGGTAATTAATCACTTTAACTACAAACAATCATGCTTAAGCTACATAATCTTTACTCCCTGGAATGGAGATAAGAAACGCCCTAACCTTTGTAATAGAGATTAATAGGATTGAATCAACTGGTATAAATACAGATATAACAAGACAGCAAGAGACAGAACTAGGAAGACAGAACCAAGAGAGACAGAACCTAGGCACAGAACCTACACAGAACGTTCTCTAGAGACAGAAGAACTTCGCTGGAGAGAACATGGCAAAAGTTCCTGGACAGAAACTGGCCTCATAACCTAGCGAGAGAACATGGCAAAAGATCCTGGACTGAACCTGACTACAGAAATTGGCAAGAGAACCTGACTAGAACCTGGTGACTGAACCTGGCTGGAGAACCTGGACACAGAACCTGGCTGGAGAACCTAGCGAGGGAACGTGGCTACAGAACCTGGCTGGAGAACCTGGAGAGCCTAGCAAGAGAACATGGACACAGAACCTGGCTGGAGATCCTAACCAGAACTTCGCTGGAGATCCAGAGCAGAACTGCTCTGGAGATCCAGACCAGAACTTGGCTGGAGATCCTGGCTAGGCTGCTGATCAACTGAACACTGTCTCCGTGTCCTTCCTTCTTCGCCGACTCTGTCCACACCTTTCGGGACCCCTGGGCCCGCTGGGGCTGGACCCCGGCACCTCTTCTGTCTTCTTTGTTGCTTACTCCCCTTCTCCCCAATATCTTAGTGTTAAGTGTGTCCCAAGACTCTATTCTTGGTCCTCTGTCTTCTCTGTGCACATTCTTTGACACGGTGAGTTAATTCAGTTTTGGGTCTGAGTATCTAATCTAATAAAAAAGAAACATGGTAATTGGCATACGACCGCTACCCTTCCCATTGGCTAATCAGGGAGATATGCAAATTAACTGTAAGCCAAGATGGCGGCCGGCAGCCAGGCAGCTTGAAACTAACATGAGGCTTGCTTGCTTCAGTGACGGAGGATTCCAACGTTCCCCGCCTGCCTTGCTGGCCTCTGAGCCTGCAGTTTGAAACATTTTAACAAATATAGAAGCTAAAAAAAAACCCAGAAACCAGCTTTCAGCAAGCTGGGATCTCAGAGCTGGAGTCAGAGCTGGAGTTATACATTGTTTCGATTACCTACTTTCAGCAGTGGAGGCCTAAGAGCTGGAGCCTCAGAGCTAAAGCTAGCCCAGAATTTAAAAAAAGAAAAGAAAAAAGGAGCGGTTGGGAGCTTCCGTCACCCGCCAGCCTGAAAACAGCCCTCAGCCCCTCACCCAGACTGGCCAGGAACCCCAGTGGGGACCCCAACCCTGAAGGGTGTGTGACCAGCTGCAAACAGTCCTCAGCCCCTCACACAGGCTGGCCAGGCACCCCAGTGGGGACCCCAACCCTGAAGGGTGTGTGACCAGCTGCAAACAGCCATCATCCCCTCACCCAGGCTGGCCAGGCACCCCAGTGGGGACCCCCACCCTGATCCAGAACATCCTTCAGGGCAAACCAGCCAGCCCCACCCATGCACCAGGCCTCTATCCTATATAGTAAAAGGGTAATATGCCTCCTGGCACCAGGATCAGCGGAGCGGAGAGGCCTCCTGGCACCGGGATCAGCGTGACAGGGGGCACCGCCCAAACCCCCTGATCGCCCTGCGGCTCTGTGTGTGACAGGGGGTGGGGCCACAACCTCCCTATCCACCCTGCTCTGTTCGTGACAGGGGAAGGTGCCCCAACCTCCTGATCAGCCCTGCTCTGTGCCTGATAGGGGGGAACTCCCCAACCTCTGATCGCCCTGCGGCTCTGTGTGTGACAGGGTGTGGCGCCCCAACCCCCCCACCCCCCCACGGGCCCTGCTCTGTGTGTGACAGGGTAGAGCCATAACCTCCCCATAGGCCCTGCCCTGAGTGTGAGAGTGGCGGCACCCCAACCCCCTGATCGGCCCTGCTCTGTGCATGACAGGGGCGGCGCCCCAACTCCCCAATCGGCCCTGCTCTGAGCCCGACCAGGGGCTGCACCTAGGGATTGGGCCTGCCCTCTGCCACCCGGGAGCAGGCCTAAGCCAGCAGGGCGTTATCTCCCGAGGGGTCCCAGACTGCGAGAGGGCACAGGCCAGGCTGAGGGGCCCCCCCTTCCCCCCGAGTGCACAAATTTTTGTGCATCGGGCCTCTAGTCATCTTTATGATAATGACAATCAAAATTACATCTCCATTCTAGACCTTTCTCCTGAATTCTGTATTGACATATCTAATTGCCTATACCAGTCAGGGTTCAATAAGAGAGGCATAACTAGTAAGACCGATCTATCTATCTATCTATCTATCTATCTATCTATCTATCTATCTATCTATCTATCCATCCATCCATCCATCCATCCATCCATCTATCTATCTATCTATCTATCTATCTATCTATCTATCTATCTGTCTGTCTGTCTGTCTGTCTATCTATCCATCCATCTATCTATCTATCATCTACCTACCTACCTATCATCTATCTCTCTAGATTTATTACAAGGATTTGGCTTATATGATCATGGGGGCTGACTAAGCAAGTCCAAAATCTGTAGGGTGGGCAGTTAGGATCAAGAGCAGGAAGGGACCCTACAGGTGTGGCCAGAAGTTGTTATCCATAAGAAGTCACTCAGGGAGAATCCACTGGGGCCAGAACAGTTTTAGATCTGGAGGTCGTTTGGAATTTGGAGTCTGGAGACCACCTGCACTGTCAAGGACTTACCTGATTGGGTTAGGCCCACCTAGGATAATCTCCCTAATTAAAGTCAATTTATTAGGAACTTTAATTAGTATCTGCCAAATTCTTTCATAATAGCACCTAGATTACAGTTTGATTAAATAACTGGATTGAGGTTTATGTATGTTAAAAAATAGATTCTTCCCTTCATTAGCCTTCATGGTTTAGCCTAACCAAATTGACTCATCAAAATACCAGACTGCCCAATCAACATTGTCTCTTAGATATTTAATACACTTCTAACATTTAGCTCATTTCAAACAAACCTGTTCTGCCAAGTCCTCCACATTGTTGTTTTTTAATTTTCAAAATATATTTTTATTGATTTCAGAGAGGAAGGGAGAAGGAGAGTGAGAGATAGAAACATCAATGATGAGAGAGAATTATTGATTGGCTGCCTCCTGCATGCCCCCAACTGAAGATAGAGCCCACAACCTGGTCATGTGCCCTGACCAGGAATCGTACTGTGACCTCCTGGTTCATAGGTTGACGCTCAACCACTGAACACCACCACTCTCCTAGCTGCTCAGGCCAGACACCTATGGGACACCCCTGATTCTTCTCTTGCTTTCACACTGCACTTCAAATTGGTTGCCAAATCCCCTGCCTTCAAAATTTATTCAGAACCTTACCACATCTTGCTACCTCCACAACCCCTGCTCTGATCCAAGCTACAGTTATATTTTCTTTGATCAATGCAATGACTTCCTAATTAGTGGTCTTGCTTCCAACCTCCTTGAAACTCTGCCTCCAGCCCACAGTCTATTCTCAATGCAGTAGATAGAACAACTTTTAAAAACCTAAATCAACCATGTCATTACCCCATTTTAAACCCAAAAGCAACTTGCCATCTGCTTCAGAGTTAAAGTGAACATCCTATCATGGCCTTAATGCCCTACATAACTTATCCCCATGTATCGCCCAGTAACTCCTCTCCTGTGACTCCTCCTCAGGTTGCCCTGTTCTTTAAGACAGTTCTGCCTCAGGGTCTTTGCCTTTGCTGTTCCCCTGCTTGGAATCCTCCTCTCCCCAATATCCATATTGACTTTTCCCTTGCCTTTTCTCTTGCATTTTGGTTAAATGTCATATTCTCTGTGAGTACTTTCTTCATTACTCTATTAAAAATTTTGTGCTTGTTTGCTTTATTTCTCTGTATAGTATTTATAACTCTTTAATATTCTCTATAATGTACTTCTCTGTTTTATTGATTATCTCTCTGCTTCCACTAGAATAAGTTTCATAAGAACAGGAATTTTTGTTTTCTTTGTTCTCTCCTGTATAGTCCTTGAGCTTGGTACATAATAAGTGTTCAATAAAGTTTTGTTTAATGAAGCTGGAGAGGTAGGAAGGACTAGGTCAAATAGGACCATATAAGGCTGTGGGAAGGAATTTGCATTTCATTAGGCTGTATTTACATCTCATAGTAGAAGTACCTACAGGGGACAATCAAGCAGCAGCATCTAATCAGACTAGCATGCAAGGGGGGCTGTATTTGGAGCAATAGGTTAGCTCAAGGAGTGGGAAGGGAGCAACAGGGAGAAGAGGATCTTGGACCTTTTAAAATAATTTCCTTCTGTTTAAAAATGTTTCACTTTCAGATATTTTATAATTTTAGCACTCAAGTATCTGTTAGAAAATAAATTTTTAAAATACTATAGGGGAAGTTAGTTCTGAAAAACTTCATCAGGGAAGTTTAAATTGTGTTAATTATGAGTAGGGTGGAAAAATCTGCCATTGGAAAAGCAGCCTATATTTTAACTATGTCTCAACTTACATAATGGGAGATATATTCAGGCTTGCAAATTTATAGACTATCTGAAAATTATATTCTAATTGTTCTACATAATTTGCCTAATGCTCTTCCAGCTGTGCTGTACTAAAGAAATATGAAAAATTATGTGGCTGCTTTTTCCCCCAAAAGTCTCTGCGAGTTTTTATTTGTATCATCCTTTTGTCTCTCTTTTTTATTTTTGACAAAAGAAAAATGAGATGAACATTTTAAGCAAGCCAAATTTTGGGTTATAAATACCTAAGTTATATTTTTCCATCTTTCCTTTTTAAGATAACCTGCCGAAATTTTATTGGGAAGCAACTCAAGATTAATTCTCCCCCCAGTCAACTGATAGACACAGAAAACGACTCAGATTTCCTCCAAAAGCTCATTCTTTCAGGTGAGTACCAGTTTACCTTGAAACTCTTTTAAAGCAAGGTTTGCTGTTGCATTCTGCTTGACAGATCTTCCATAATTAAAATGTTTGCAGGGGAACTGGCCTTGGAGAGGAGGGTGGAACACCCCGGGCAGAAGGGGAGGAGAAGAGAAGAAGTTCACATGTGGGAATGTTGGTAGGTGGGAAGAGCAGCAGTTGAAGGCATTCTCAGTGGGTATTGAAGATTTTCTTCATGAAGCAGTGGTTTGAAAGCATAGCCACGGCTGATAGGGTAGGAGATTTCAGAATGTGAAAGAGTGGACTGGCCCTTGAGGTAAACAGGAGAAGGGAAGATGGAAGGGCTGCATAGTAGTGTAGAGGGTCCAGTAGAAGGAGGTTGGTGACCACAAAGTTTAGGTTTTACTGTCCAGGATAAATCCAAGTATCCCCTCATATTCAATAAACAGTTGAAGGATTCATGTGGTCATAATATGTTACTAGTTCCAGTCAAAGAGTATGATTCTTCCCAGGTGTGTTCTCCTTTTCTTGATCTTGTCTGTTAAAACTCTGGAGATCCCCAAATTTGGAATCCATAACTCAGAATGTGACTTATATTATCCCCTACATCCTAAAAAGGGACTGGCAGATGTGAGAAAATGTGTCAAAAATGCTGGTTATCAAAATAATGACTACCATAGAAGGGATAGAAAAGACATACCTAGTAAAATTCTAGACCCGTGTGACAGTAGGTGCTTATTGGTGATAGAAGAATTATGTCAGAAAAGCACTGTGCCTATCTGTTGTTAAAGCTCATTTGGAAAGTCAAGGTGGTGGACAGGCGGGAAGGCAGGTGGAATCCGGCCACAGGGATCTTTTGGGTTGAATTTCAGTGGTGGTGGAGGTATAAGCCAGTTTGAGTAACGGTTAGAGCAGGAATATTTGAATGGATAAAAACTTAAAGAATATTATAGTGGCAGGCACTATATTTATCACTTGGCAACCACTAAGTGCTTTAATTTTTGCAATCTTAGTAATAGGTATTTTTATGCTTACATTACAGATGAGAGAATGAAATGTTACTAGTAAGTACTGGAATTGTGATTCAAACCCTGGTCTGATTGTTTAGCCCATAAGTGCTCCACTGAGCACTGATCCTCATTTGTGCCCTTTCAAGTTAGACTCTACTCTAACCTTATATCACTCAAGAAAATACATGATAGATATCAGTGGTCATGGGAAGACAGATACTTTCTTCTGACTAATTATGATAGTATGGTAATTTTTAGATGATCCTGCATATTAAATACAGGTTTCACATTGAGTTATTATCATGAAAATCTTGGCATTCAGATTATAGCTTTATAAGACTCTCAGATCTCTTGGAGCAGTATTTTGGCCCACACTTTTGGGCTTATTTGGCAAATATTTAGGATGCTGAATTTTTTTCAGTGTACTCAACTCAGATCATTAACATATTTATAATCATGGTTGGTCTTATATATGTCACCACAACTTGTTTGCAAGTCTTTTGAAAGACCAAGCATATTCTTGATGTTTTCCACACCAAATTGCTTCTTTCGAACATCATATATTTCCTTTTGGCATGATAGCATTTGTTACTAATGTTTGATACATTTCTTTCTCCAGAACAGATGTTGTAATGCTCCAGTGCCTAGAAACATTTGGCGTTCTCATTATTTAAAAGCATTCCATTCTCCCTCTAACTGTTTAATAATGCATATGTAATTTGGGAAGGTCTCTGTAGGATTTGGAGAAGTGAGAATACCCTGCTTTATTGATTATTATTTGTATGGATGAGTAACTTGCCTGCTTGTTAAGCTTCATAGGGGAGAGAACTCTGTGGCTATGTATCTTATTGGAGCTGTGTTTGCATTCTGTCTGGAGCCTCATTCTTGAGTCTTGACCTTATTGGTAGTTAAGTTTCCTGATAGGGTTGTTCAGTCTTCAGGTATGTTGGAATTTTCAGGCCTTTGGCAGGTGTGTTTTATTACGGTCTCTGGACATTTGGACTGATGTGACCAAATGTGTAGAAAGCAGCACAAATTTTGTGTACTCCCTGGGAGTTTTCCTTTGTGGACCCGTATTCCAGGAGCGATTGGCATTTCAGTTTTAATGTCGACACTGGTACACTGAGAGACATAATGATTCTCTTCATTTTTCTTCCCTTCTTCCTCCTCCCACTTCTCCTTATCTTCTTCTTCTCGCCTATTTCAAACTGCTGTGGCTTTGAAATAGCTTCTTGAATTATCCATGGGAATTTTCATACAGGAACCTCCCTGAGACAGATGTCAGGATAAGGCCTCTGAAGCTGATATTTCCTTATTGCTTTTTTTCTTTTAAATCTCATGTAGGCAGCCACAAAATACCAAACAGAACCCTAATTAGACCATAAGGAAAAGGTACAGTAGGGCTTGAAAAAAGGAAAATCAAATAGCACAGTAGAGTTTAGAAAATAAAAGAATGATTTATGAGTAGATATTTGATAAAAGTAGCAGGAGGATAATTTTATTCTGACCCCTATTTTAGTGATGGCAGTCACTTCCCCTTCTTCCTGTCTTCTTGGCACTGCATGCCTTTATGATTTCTGTTGTGGAATGTAAGCTCTGTAAGAGCAGGGAGCGGGTCTGCTTTGTTCATCTCCTTAGTGCCTAGCCTGGTACTGGTAAGTGTTAATATATATTTTAAAAACTCACAGTCATAATGTGATCCTCCTTCTATTGAATGCTTACTCTATATGGCAGGCACTATGCTGACACTTCACACACAGGTAAAAAAAGTAACTTTCAGAGGTAAATAATATTCACCCCACTTTTTTTCATCACACTTTTGACAGATGTTTGAAACAAAGGCCTAGAGAAAGTAACTGACTGTCTCAAAATATTAATATGTGAGGGCTCCCAGCTTCCTCCTGTTCCTCTGCTGGCTTCTTTCCCTGATCTCACTCTCTAAGGAGAAACAGATAAAATCCAGGTGCATGAATTCTTGCAAGAAAAACAGAGCAGAAATTTATAATCTTCAGGGTGGTGTGCATAAGGGTGGCGGTGGGAGGAGTGGGAGTATACCTTGTTCAGGATCATGCAGGGCCGTGCATGCTTAGGCGAGAGGGGACTTGAGGGAGCCTGATGGGGACAGGACGGAGTACCAGCTTGCAAACATGTCATGGTGACACGTATAAGGCCCACCATGCTTAGAAACATGCTAATGATCTGAGTTTCACTGAAAAAAAAAATCACCATTCTAAAACTTTCTAAATAAGCCTAAAAGTGTGAGCCAAGATACTGCTCCAAGAGGTCTGAGAGTCTTATAAAGATCTCTAAGCTGGATGCCAAGATTTTCATGATCACAACTCAGTGTGAAACCTATAATATGCAGGATCATCTAAAAATTACCATATTATCACAATTAGTCAGGAGAAAGTATCTTCTCATCACCACTGATATCTAGCATATTTTTTTCTTGGGTGCTATAAGGTTAGAGGAGAGTCTAAACTGAAAGGGCACAAATGAAGATCAGGCCTGGTAGCTCAGTGGAGCACTTATCAGCATGCCTGGTGGGAGAGGGATGGTGGAGAGTAGGAAGGTAAAGGGTCAGAGGTGAGGTAAAGTCTAAAAATTGAACATTACATTTAGCCACATTGAAGAGCTTTGGGATGGAGTGATGGGGAGGGGGAGGTCTGATTTAAGTGGGTTCAAGAGTGAATGGGAAACAATGAATACAGAACTTTTTAACGCGTTTTGTTGTAAACATGGTGCAGAGAAACAAAATGGTATCTTGAGGGGAAAGTGGAGTCAAGAGAAAGGTTTTTTACTTTTTTAAATTAAATTATTCACTTTTTATAAGTTCAAATATAGTCACCATGCCCCAGAACTTATAACTGGAAATCTTACCTTTTGACCATCTTCACCTATTTTGCCCATCCCCACCCCACCCCTGGCAATCACCAGTCTATTCTATCTGTCTATGTGTTTGGTTTATATAGATTCCACATGTGAGGTCATACAGCATATGCCTTTCTTTGTCTGACTTATTTCACTTACCATAAAACCCTCAAGGTCCATCCATGTGGTCACAAATGGCAGGATTTCCTTCTTTCTTATGTCATTGTATATATACACCACATTCCCCTTCTCCATTCATTTGTCGATGGACATTTGAGTTGTTTCCCTGTCTTGTCTATTGTAAATAATGCTGCAGTGAACATAACATTTTCAATTTTTTTTAAATCAGGGAAAAAAACAGCAAAATTTTCTGCTGGGAAATATTCAGCACAGAGAAAATTAATGATTTGGGGAAAGGAGAACTGCTGGAGGGATGATGTTGAGATATAGATAGGCATGGGTGGGTATACTGGTGGGGGCTTGTGGGAAATCCCTTTAGATTGCTTCAGGTTTTTTCAAGTGAGGTAAGAAGCAAGATCATTGGCCCTGACAGGAGAGGGAATAGGTAATTCCCACCTCTTTTTCGTTTTCCCCCACATAGCCAATTTAACCACTTTTCCTGCTGCTTCAACAATGGAAAGTTCCGTGTGTCCCTCCTTTGTTTACATTGCTACTGCCTTTGTCAAGTTCAAATCACACAATGTTGTCAGTCTCTCAGCCACCAACCTTCTTCTATTAAAGTCTGCTGTCAGCTGATGTACAACTGTCAGCTGACTCTTCCTAAAACATCACTTTCTTCCTGTCAGGGTTCTTCTCAAAACCCTGGCTCAGCTCCCCAGTAAAGAGGATGAAGGGCATTCACTCAGTGGGGGCTTCAGGCCCCTGGCAAACCCTTTTTTATTCAAGAGGACTGGCCATGGCATCTCACTGTGACCGAATCACCACCCTTACTGCTGCTGCCAGACCTCTCCTTGCACAGCTAGCTCTGTGACTAGAGGGAAGCTACCAGACTTTTCTATGCCTTATTTCCTCATCCTACCTCTTACAGTTGTGTTTAGGGTTTGATGAGACTTTCGAGGTAAATTATTTAGAACTAGAGGCCCAGTGCATGGTGGGGTCCGTTGGCCTGGCCTCCAGGGATCAGGCTGAAACCAGCTCTCTGACATCCCCCAAGGGGTTCCAGATTGTGAGAGGGCAGTTTTCGGGTGACACACCCCGCAACTGGGCTCCCTCCTCTCTGGTTCTGGGTGTGTCACCCGAGAACCGCAGCTGCCAACTCACCGCAGCTCAGCAGTTCCTGTGTTGAGTATCTGCCCCCTGGTGGTCAGTGTGCATCATAGCTACTGGTCAGAGCATCTGCCCCCTGGTGGTCATTGCACATCATAGCTACTGGTCAGCTGGTCTGCTGGTCACTTAGGCTTTTATATATATAGATAGTATCTGATATAGTGTAAGTGCTCAATCAACTTCAGCTATTCTTATTCTAAGGATCTAAACCCCCTTGCCTCTTTCTTCCTAACCAAATCCTCCCCATCTTCTAAGACAGAGTTGGCATACCTTCTCTCTCATGAAGTCTTCCTAGCTCACCTTTTCCTCTCTATGCTGATCTCTCACCTCAATGTTTCCCTTGTTTTAGCATGTAAGTAGACACTCTGCCAGTGTGATTTTAATATGCCTATGTCAGATGTTTCATCTCTTCAGCTATCCTGTAAACTCTCGAGGGCAAGGGTATTGCCTCTTAACCTCTTATAGCTGCATTCCCTAAAAGTTGCAGTACTCTCAGGACCTCAGATTTTTGCAGGGAGTATTCAGACTATTCAACTTGTTAAAGAAGCAAATTCCTTTGTTACTCTGTTTGAAGTCTTTATTTCTTGTTTTGTTTTGTTGTTGTTGTTTTTTTTGTGTGTGTGTCTGCTTCATGATCATCTTTTTTGCAGCTTAATTCTTGGATGGTCATTTCCTCTCCAGAGACCTTATAGCAACTCTTTTTTATCAGGACTGTTTGTTGGTTTCATATTCTATTATGACCCCATCTTCCTTTCCTCTGTTCCTATATTAGAAAGTGTCCTTTTCTTTTCTTAAGAGAGCAGTTGCCCATCTCTAAGCTTTTTTGTTTTCTCTCTTTTCTGTAGGCTTCATAAGGAAAATTGACAAGATCTAAAGTTTTTGTGTTTTCTTTTTTTTTTTTTTGCATTTTATAAGAATCAAAAGTTTTCTAAGGTGTGTTTGTTTTTTTTAAACAAACTTTCAAACATACAGAAAAAATTACCTGAATGTTGAAATACCTGCTACATACCTGGAGGCTTTGAATTTAGCAGCTTTAATTTGGGACCAAGAAATTCTCTGAATTAGTCTTTTGCTACTAGTTTGCTTGCTGATGTATTTCATCCTGAGTGTTACTCTTCCTTTTCCTTTCAGAATACAGCCATGCCAAAGGACTCCTCTCTGTGCCCGTGGATGTGACAGATACGTTGAGATGTTTTAGAGAGACTTTGGAAAAGTCCAGATATCATAACAGATCAATCCGACACAGCAGAAAGTTGCTTTCGTTATTTCTTGCACAGACACAAGGTAAAAATACTTGCTCTGTATCCCCTAGTCATTACTTAGATGGGGATGCCACCTGCAGATCTACCTGCCACAGGTGCCTCCTCCCCCCACTTCCATGCCCACTCACTGCTGCCTTGCACTTTCTTCCTGCCTAGTGGATCACATCATCTCTCACTTTATTCCAACCAAGGCACTGTCTCATCTGCTTTTATGCTTCCTGTGAAACTACCATACTCCCTGTGTAAAGGGGATACAAAAACAATATTTGTTAATGCTTTGACTCTGTACATCTATGGTTTTACTATTTTCTATGCAAGTATTGTGCTACAGTCTTGTTTAATTTTCATGAGTAGGTGAATTGATTCATACTGAGTTAACTAGAATTTTTTTATCAAAACATTACTTTATCAGTATCAAAGAAATTAGTATGTTTTAATATAAGCATCATTAAGATTTCTCATTGATGGATCCAAGATGGCATCTGACAGGATGGCAGGCTGCAAGGTAGTGTGTGATTGAGAGAGCTAAAGGAGAGTGCATGGACATCCATGAAGTGAATGTATTTGTGAGTGAGGGACAGTTTTATTCCACAGGCCTATTGTGGACTGGCGGACGGGCTCCCCTGGCCAGGTAGCCTCTACTACTGCTGACATCTCTCCCTGAGCGGCCAGCTCTGCTGCAGAGACCGCACCATTTTAGAGGGGAGAGTGGCTGTGATCAAAAGCCCAGCCTTACTTTCAACCAGGAAGACCTTGGACACCTCCTGGGACCCTACAACCACAACACCCAGGGACCTCTGTAAACCCACAAACATTGAGACTCCAGCCTCCCTGACTGTGGGTGCCTAAAAAGTTTGTCCAGGGGGAGACAAGGTGGCGACCAAATACATGGATGGGTTCTGTGCCTTCTCACGGAGCAGATAAAAGGAACAGCTGAATCAAATAACATCTACCCAGAATTGGTGAATTAAACACAGCTGGTGAGGCAATCTGTGGATGGAAAGGTCAGAGATCGCCTAGAGCAGTGGTTCTCAACGTTGGCTGACCATTAGATCACCTGGGAATGTTTTTAAAATCCTGATTTCTGGGCCTCATCCTTCAGAAATTCTGTTTCTTTGTTACTAATGTTGTGGCCCCACCCCATAACAAAGAAACAGAATTTCCGGAGGATGAGGCCCAGAAATCAGGATTTTAAAAAGATTCCCAGGTGATTCTAATGTGCAACCAAGGTTGAGAATTACTGGCCTAGAGAGAGTCAGCGCAGGAGAGAGAGGGAGCTACATAACCAGACACCCTGAGAAGAGTGAACATGGGGAGACAAAGAAACAGTCTTCATAGGAAAGAAAAGGAGGAATCACTGGAAAGGAAGTAAATGAAATAGAGGCAAGTAATATGTCAGGGAAAGAATTCAGAGCAATGATAAAGACACTGAAAAGGATGGAAGACAAATTCAACAACATGTGCAAGAACCAAGAGGAAATGAAGAAGAAATGAAGAATGACATCGCTGCAATAAAGAACACAATAGAAAGCATCAACAGTAGACTAGAATAAGTGGAGGACTACGTCAATGAGCTAGAAGAGAAGGTAGAAAAAATACCCAAGCAGAGCAGCAACTGGAAAAATAAATTAAAAAACAGGAGAGCCTAAGGGAACTTTGGATCACCATGAAATGAAACAACATCTGCATAATAGGGGTAACAGAAGGAGAGGAAACTGAGCAAGGATTAGAAAACCTATTTGAAGAAATAATGACAGAAGCCTTACCTGGGATTAGGAAGAAAAAACTCACACAAGTCCAAGAAGCTCACAGAGTCCCAAACAAGATGAACCCAAAAAAGCCTACACCAAGACACATTATAATTAAATTGGCAAACACCAATGACAAAGCAAGAATCTTAAAGGCTGCCAGAGAGAGACAGAAAATTACCTACAAGGCATCTGCCATCAGACTATCAACTGATTTCTCAACAGAAACACATCAGGCCAGAAGGGAATGGAATGAAATATACAAAGTCATACAAAGCAAGGGTCTGAATCCAAGAATACTGTGTCCAGCAAGGCTATCAATCAAAGTTGAGGGTGAAATCAGGAGCTTCACAGGCAAAAAAGTACTAAGGGAGTTTATTACCACTAAACCAGCAATGCAAGAAATGCTAAAGAGTGTGCTGTGAAAAGAAGAAATAGGAAGGGAAGAAGGAATACAGGCATAAAGAATAAAAATGGTGACAGACAAATACCTATCAATAATAACTTTAAATGTAAATGGATTAAATGCCCCAATCAAAAGACATAGGGTAGCTGAATGGATAAGAAAACATGACCCATATATCGGTATCTACAGGAGACCCACCTCAGAGTAAAGGACTCACACAGACTGATGATGAAGGGATAGAAAAAATGTTTTCAGGTGAATGGAAGTGAAAAAAAAAAAGCTGGGGTAGCAATACTTATATCTGACAAATTAGGCCTCAAAGTGAAGGCCATAACAAGAGATAAGAAAGGCCACTTCATAATACTAAAGGGAGCAATTCAACAAGAAGATATAACTCTGGTAAACATATATACACCCAATACAGGAGCACCCAAATACATAAAAAAACTTTTAGAAGATAGCAAGAAACAGATCAACAGCAATACAGTCATAGCAGGGGACTTTAATACCCCACTAGCACCACTAGACAAATCCTCTAACTAAAAATCAGCAAAGAAACATCAATCCTAAATGACTCACTAGATCAGATGGAATTGACATATTGAGAACATCCCACCCCAAAGCCGCAGAATATACATTCTTCTCAAGTACAAGTGGGTAATTTTCAAAGATAGACCACATATTGGGACACAGGCAAAGTCTCTTCAAATTCAAGAAGATAGAAATCATTTCAAGCATCTTCTCAGATTTCAATGGCATACAATTAGAAATCAACTACAATAAAAACAATGGAAGAAAATCAAACACCTGGTGGCTAAATAGCATGCTATTAAACAATGATTGTGTTACCAAAGAGATAAAAGAAGAAATAAAAAGCATAATGGCAACATATGACAATGAAAACACAACAATCCAAAATCTATGGAACACAGTGAAAGCAGTCTTGAGAGGGAAGTTCATAGCTCTACAGGCCTACCTCAAAAAACAAGAAAAAGTTGTAATAAATTATCTAACCTTACAACTCAAAGAATTAGAAAGAGAGCAACAAGAAAAGCCCAGTGTAAGCAGACGGAAGGAAATAATAAAGATCAGATGTTCTCCAAGCCAGCTGCCCTCTGCAAAAACCTATGATACATATCCATAGATTTTGGTTGTACTGTTAACAGACTCATATTACATTACATTAACTCTCCGTATTATGTTTAAAGTTCTTTCAATTATGGTATACATTGACAATGATTAAGGTAATAAAAAAGGAAATAAAATTCCTAAGAATGGTTTATATCAACTCACTCTGAATCATAACTGGTACCAAAATGTTCTTTTGAAATACTAACATATGAATCAAATATTCATGTGAAATATGGTGTTGAAGGAGAGCTCTATAGATACCCTGGACTGCCTGAAAGATGAACCAGTGGGGCCTAAAGTAAATTAAGCCTGAAACATTGCTGGAGGCAAAAATAAATAAATAAATAAAATAAATAGTGTTCTACTTTGAGCACATCATGAGAAGATAGGCTTCTTTGGAAAAGACACTATGCTGGGAAAATAGAATATAGAAGGAAAAGAGGAGACCAAATATGAGATGGATTGACTCCATAAAAGAAGTCATAGGTATGAGTATACAGGAGCTAAGCGGAACTACCTAAGTGTTGCTTTTATCATAGAGGTCTCTGCCCAGAGGCAAACTCACATCTTACTCTTGGAAGCTCTTAAAAAAGGGGCGAACCCCAGTGGTTTTACTTCCACCAATCCCCAAGAGAAGCAAAGCATTATATCAGCATTTACATTATGGCAAAACTGTGAAATAGCTTGAGCACAGAGCCAATCCACATACATGCGTGCTCTTAGAAATGATTCTAGATACTAAGTTTAAGGAAACTAAGTTCCCAAATTGCAAATAAGTCTTAGCTACATACAAAATCTCTCCTCCCTTTCCATTTCTATACCTTCTTCTTCACCATAAACTTCCCTTCTTTTTTCCATTTTAAATTTCTTACTCATTTTCTTCATGATTAGGAGACAAAGGAATAAACACCAGATTTGCTGCTGGAAAGGTGGAATTTTGCCTGGGGACAGAAGAGATGCACATGCCCACACCCCCCGACCTTTCTCAGGAACACTTCAGAGTTTTCAGTTCAGTGGAGAAAAGCAAACTTCCCTATTCACAGCTCGGACTCGTAATTTCTTCATATTATGAAACTATTGGTAAGATTTACTCATTGTGTATTTATTTTCAATATGATTACCTGTATTACATTTGGTCCTGAAATTATATATTTTTATTGATTTCAGAGAGGAAGGGAGAGGGAGAGAGCAATAGAAATATCAACGATGAGAGAGAATCATTTAATTGCTGCCTCCTACACGCCCCTGACTGGGAATCCAGCCCACAACTCGGGCATGTGCCCTGACGGGGAATCGAACCATGATCTCCTGGTTCACAGGTTGATGCTCAACCACTGAGTCACACTGGCTAGGCTTAAATGTTATTTTTAAAAATAGAATTAAAGAAGGGGTGAAAGAGCCTAAAATAGAATCTATTTGTCATACCTTGCAGACCGTGCGTGACAGAACAGAGTTGAGACAAGAAGCTTCCAGCTCTTTCCGTTGCCCACTTCCCCCAGCCTGGCTGCCACATTGCAAGATCTTAGGCCACCCTTCTGACCATCCCTCTTTAGTAACTTAATCTCTCATCCTCTGGTCAGGATGTGGCCACTGTCAAGTTCTTGTGCTCTGCTCCAGCTGATTTTACTTTCTTTGTCTTTCATAAATTCAGCAGTAGATACTCAACCCATATTGTAGACCCAACATCTCCTATTTTTTTTTTTTTTTGTAGCAGTCATTCTGAAATTCCCCCTCTACTCTCTGGAGTAAAATTTACATTAAATATATTCTTCCTACATGTATTATTTCCCCCCAAAATCAATGTGAAACTCAAGTCACTTTTCAATAAATGCTATTGTTGGTATGTAAGTACTCAAGCAGTGGAAGGCACAGTGAAGCAATCAGATGCTCATACCCTGTGTGTAGGACCACCAGGATGTCACAGCTCCGAATGCTAAGTGGTTCGTTGTTGTACTGGTGACACGTGGCGTCAGCAGTGTTTATCTTGGCGACACAGTTTTCTAAAATAGGAAGTAAATCTAGGGAAAGTTCTGAACAAAACAGAGTACCACACTGTGTGGTTGCATTTCTGGCAAATTCAGAGCATTTTGAAAACATGCACATACACCCTTTTTTGTGTAGAATGAAGTTAGGTGTTAGAATAATAATATTGCAAATGGGCTTCTCATCTTTTTCGTCACTGTGGGTGAAGGTTCTGTGCTTTGCAGGCCATCCAGTGTCTCTGGTCTTCACCTACAAAATACCAGGAGATGCCCCATAGTGATGACTAACAAAACCCTTCCTAAGACTTCCAAAATACCTCTGGGGGAAGTACAGCCTCATTAGAAACCATTGCCATGTCGGTTGGGCATTTTAGCTACATATTCTTGAAAGCATGCATTCATCAGAACCCCTCAACCCCTACACCTACCCCCCAAATTCAGGTGATATTAAAAAAATTTGCTTTTGTGCATTTGGGTAAAAGGAAGAATCTGATATGCTGTAATCTTGTCACATCCCTGCTCAAGGTTTCTCTTCTAATATAGAATAACATCCACATTTTTTCCCACAAGGCATTCAGATGCCTCTGTAATGTTACCACGACTTCTTCTTCACCCTCCCAGGAAAACCATGCTTCACCCTCCCAGGAAAACACATGTCATCTCATATATACCCAGCCCTTTCTCCCTTGCATGCCTTTTCTGCCTTTCTACTTGCGTGATTTTTTTTTCTGTTTCTCCATGTTTCTTACCTATTGTTAGACCCAATCTCCCACTCCACAGTCTTTAAATAGAACATCATTTACTCTCTTTCTGTATATATATCATGTGACATTTGAAGGCACTACTAGTGTGCAGTTTGCTACCGTACACAATTAAGGAATAATACAGTTTAAAGTGTTCTTGCAAATAGAAAGGAAATCTTTTTCCGGAACTGATTTTTGTCCTTTTACTTGATTAAAATACAGATGTTCTCCAAGCCAGCAATCAAAGAAGTCTTAAAGTTCAGGCATTGCATCAACTTGGAAGTCTTCTTGTCTTCGCAGGAAAGAAAAGGTAGATTTTTTCAGGAGTCTACAGAACGAGAGAAACCTTTGTTTGAAAAACACTTTTTTAACTGTGAAAAAATATTGTCTTTTGTAATTGCTAGTTCTTCAATAATATTACATTGCTACATTTATTCATCAAATTCTACCTAAGAGAAATGGTTATGCATATATAATATACAAATGATATAGTTTTTAAAAATATTTTTATTGATTTTAGAGAGGAAGAGAGAGGGAGAGAGATATAGAAATATCAATGATGAGAGAGAATCATTGATTGGCTGCTTCCTGCAGGCTGGGGATTGAGCCTGCAACCCAGGAATGTGCCCTTGACCAGAATTGAACCTGGGATCCTTCAGTCCACAGGCTGATGCTCTGTCCATGAGCCAAACACCTAGGGCTGGTATAGGTTTTAATTAAAATGTTTCTTCAGTGTATTCACCTTCCCTTTTGGAAAGATTTAATGATACAGGTCTCGGAGAATGGAATGCTCGATGCTCTGTTTCTGTTCTAGGGCTGCTTTTAAATGCTGGTGTCAAGCTCTTGATGACATATTCAGAAAACAAGATGTGCTGCATACATGGAAGGAGTTGGGCACTGCGGTCACCAATGCCACCAACAGCTGTTCACCTCCACGTTCCAAAGACTACAGTGAGGAATTCCTGTCCAGAGTTGGCATTTGGGGATGTCTGCAAGGGGCGGAAATATCGGCAAAGATAGCTCAGTGAGTGTGACGATGGAATGATCTGCATGATAGCTAATAGCTTCACTCTAAATAATCCAGGATAACCTCATCTTAACGTTCTTAATTTATTCACATCTACAAAGTCTTTTTTATTGTTTTTGTCATGCAAGGTAATGTGTTGATAGGTTTTGGGAATTAGGACATGGATATCTTAGGACATGGGGATCATTATTCAGCTTATCATCACATAACATGTGAAAGTCTGTTGCAATGCCTTATACCTAGGTAGCATCACAAATTATCTTTTTTAAAAAAATATCCTTACGATACTCAGCCAGTTTCTCTGGTTGGTAGTATATCAGTATATCCATGAAAAAACAATATCCCAAGACTTTGTGAAGTACTTTTTTTTTTCTTTTAAAAAAATGTATTTACTGGTATATTGACTTCAGAGAGGAAGAGAGAAGTTAAAGAAATAGAAACATCAATGATGAGAGAGAATTCATCGATTGGCTGCCTCTTACACGCCCCCTACTGGGGATTAAGCTTGTAACCCAAGCATGTGCCCTAACTAGAAATGGAACCATGACCTACTGGTTCATAGAAGAAGTTCAACCACGAGCCATACCGGCTGGGTGCAAATGTCTTAAATATTTGATTAATGTGAAAAATTTAAAAAGAAGGAGCAATATTCACTTCAGCAGCACATATACTAAAAGTGGAACAATAAAGAAGATTAGCATGGCCTCTCCACAAGGATGACAAGCAAGTTCGAGGAGTGTTCCATATTTTTAAAAAAGTATGAAGGGGTATAGGTACATGTTTCCTTCACCTCCCAGTTATATTACATTTATTGCTTACCTATAGGATGTGACGTGGTGGGCAAAAACCTGCATAGCATTTTGAGCTGCAAAGCAAATTTTTTAAAAGAATAACTAGTTAATAATCACATTGTTTTAAGAGAATTAGCATCCTTTAGCAGGGGAGGTAAGAAATTACCTAGTTAAAAAGTATTAAACAGTAAAGTATTAAACATTTTTAACAATGTTGTGAAGTTGATTGTTTTGCACTCCTGGGAAAGAACTCATACACACACACATACACACACATACACACACACATGCACACACACATATGCACATACACAATCCCCATACAAGTCTGAGCTTGTGACTTAGTAGAGCTTGACAGCAGAGAAGAGAAAGGTTGATAAAAGTTCATGGCTTGAAAAAGAATTGCTGCAGCATTCCAGCCATTGGGCACCTCAGCTTCTCTGAGCCCCTGAAGTTATTATCTACTGATTTTCAACCAACAGGAAGTCATTTCTGATTGTCCAGCTGCAGGTCTGTCTTCCACAGGATAGATGATACTCCAGGGGCCTTGGCTGTTCTCAGAGGATCCCTGACCAGAGGAAACTCTTCTCCCTGCTGCTCAGAGGGCAAACCCCACACCCAAATATCCACATAGAGAAGCTGAACTCAGATAGATGTTAATTAATTAATATAGTCAACTAGAGGCCCAGTGCATGAAATTCATGCACTCAGAGCGGGGTCCCCCAGCCTGGCCTGTGCCCTGTCACAGTGCAGGAGCCCTGTGATCGATCACCCCAAAGAGGTAGGGCCTGCCCACCCATCCAGGAATCCTCGATGGATTGCCCCAAAGAGGTAGGCTGGAGCCAGGGGTCCCACCTCCTGCTGTGTGGAGCCGGGAGGCGGGACCCCCCGAGCCCCCAGGCAAACCTCACCACACGAAGCTGGGAGGCGGCAGGACCCCCAGGCAGGCTCCGTGACATGCACGCAGCATCAAGCCCAGCCCCCCCTCACCTGCACACCTACTGTGCACGCAGCCATCTTGTGATGGCGTGAGGGCATCACGGCATGACGACTACTTAGGCTTTTATTAGTAACGATACGGTGAAACCAACTGGTTTTATCTAAATAAGACTTAGATGAAGGTAATGTGGTTATAGCTTTAGCTGTGAATTTTAAGACCCACATGAAAAGAAATTCAAACTCTTCTACTAGACTTAACATGAGACAGCAGTAAATTCAGAGGCATTAACATAATCTTTGGTGGAGAGACTTACTAGTGTGTCCATAATGTACTGCTGGTGAGAAAACACACTGTTTCATTTTTTGGAAGGATTATGTAACCACTAGAGGCCCATTGCAGGAAGATTCCTGCAAGAATAGGGCTTCCAGCCGAAACCGGTTTGGCTCAGTGGATAGAGCTTCGGCTTGCGGACTGAGAGGTCCCAGGTTCGATTCCGGTCAAGGGCATGTACCTGGGTTGCGGGCACATCCCCAGTAGGGGGCGTGCTGGAGGCAGCTGATCGATGTTTCTCTCTCATCGATGTTTCTAACTCTCTATCCCTCTCCCTTCCTCTCTGTAAAAAATCAATAAAAAATTTTTAAAAAAAAAAAAAAAGAATAGGGCTTCCTGCAGCTGGAGCAAAACACAGAAGGGAGCGAAACCCACTGAGGCAGGTTTGTTCCCACTCCCAGCCGCTGTGGCTGGTTTTGCCCTCCTGCTCCCAGCTGCTGTGGCTGGGTTTCTCCTCCCACTCCCAGCAGCTCTGGCTGGGTTTGCCCTCCCGCTCCCAGCTGCTGTGGCTGGGTTTCCCCTCCCACCTCTGCAGCCTTGGCTCCATTCCTGTCTCTGCTGCCTCTACTTTGCTCCCTTATGTAGTGCTTCGCTTCTACGTTGTCTTCAGTCTTCGCTCCCAGCCAGTATATGCAAATTAACTGCCATCTTTGTTGGCAGTTAATTTGCATATCATGCTGATTAGCCCATGGGAGGCATAGCGAAGGTATGGTCAATTACCATGTTTGTCTATTATTAGATAGGAGGATACTCATTAAAAACTTTAAAATTGTACACTCTCTCCCCACCAAAATTCCACTTCTAAGGATTTATTCTCTAGAACTAATGGGACAAGTGCTTAAATATGTAGATTCCAGTGTTTACCTCAGTATTGAACAAATCAAAATGGTATGAATACTTTTATATTATGGTATGTTCATATGGTAAAGATACTAAAGTTCTGTAAAGTAATAATGTGGCTCATTATGTCCATGAACATAAAACTTGTTTATAAAGTTATATGTATTGCATAATTCTAGTCTTAATATGTATGTTTATAACTAGAAAAATGTCTGGAAGGAAATGGGCCAAAAAGTTGCCACTAATCAATGTTTAGGTAGTAGGATTATAGGTGTTTTTTTAATTTTATTTTTTATCATTCTCAGTGTTTTAGATCTTACAGGAGTATGTAGCACCTTCAAAATAACAAAGGCTACTTTAATTTTGGAAAGTCTGTGAATATGAGATGTATTTACATAAAATATTTTTGAGAAATAGTCTATGAATCAGTTTCTTTTTCTTATACTTCCTTAGATTTATTAAGGTGTTGGACGTTGAGAAGAGATCCAACTGTTGCATTTTGTCTGCATTACTCTTTCAGGTAATATTTGATGTTTATCTTTCTACAGTAGCATCACCATTAACTCAGTAAAAAATAAAAATAAAATAAGGCTAGTAGTTTATCATATTCATGAAACGTCCAGGTAGGAAAATAGCATGAACATTGATTACATATCATAAGCCCATCTTTCCTTCTGTGGCTGAACCCCCATATGCTACTTTCACCTTTAGTGCCCAGCAGAGTCTGTTTTCCCCGTGGGATTCCAAAGGAGTTTTTCAGATAAGGAAACTGAGACTCCGGTCCTTAGTAAGATCATGTTGCTTGTGAGCAGCAAAGTTGGTCTGGTTGCCTTAGATTACCTCGTCCCTAAATAAAGTTTTGCTCGATTCCAAGATATCAAGTATGCTATGTAATGAAAGCAAGAACTAGGTTGAAGACCACAGAAGTATGAGGAGTGTTTGCAGTTCCTAAGATTGGGGTTTGACTTTACTGGAGGAAAAAAGGAGCTTTTATCTGAAATACAAGACATTTTCAGATTCAGGAATGTCACTGGGGCCTTTGCAGTGTACTGAAGGTTCTGTTTACTTTGAAGTATGGGCGCCTTGTTCTGTGTATCACAGGAGTCTGATATGACAGCTGTATAGATAAGGTCTTTGGGAAAAGTTTCTCTGGATGTAAGGCCAGACTTTTCGGTTTTCTTATGTTCTATTCACCTCTTGCCTGAGCTTCAAAGGGAAGAAGGGGAAGAGACGAGAGTGTAAAGGGAACAATAACCTGATTCCACCTCCACATATTGCATCCTTTACCTACTCTACCTCTTGTTCTTGAAAATAATGCAGTTTATGTTATAGAAAATAAGTACAGTTGACCCTTGAACAACTGGAGGATTGGGGGCATGCTGACCCTACATAGTCGAGAATGTGTGTATAAGTTCTTACTTCCCCAAAACTTAGTTGCCCCTCTGTATCCATGGGGGATTGGTTCCCCCACAGATAGTAACTTCTATGGGCGCACAAGCCCCTGAATAAAATGGTGCACATCAGTGCATGTAGTTAGCCCTCTACATGCAATTCAAAGGTCAACTGTAATTTAAAAATAAATGTCAGTTTTTGCTTAATGTGAACATATTTCTTTTTTTTTTTAATATATTTTATTGATTTTTTACAGAGAGGAAGGGAGAGAGATAGAGAGTTAGAAACATCGATGGGAGAGAAACATCGATCAGCCGCCTCCTGCACATCTCCCACTGGGGATGTGCCTGCAGCCCAGGTACATGCCCTTGACCGGAATCGAACCTGGGACCCCTCAGTCCGCAGGCCGACGCTCTATCCACTGAGCCAAACCGGTTTTGGCGTGAACATATTTCTTAATAATACTACACCTAAATTAGGTGGCAGGATTTATTTTTTAAAACCTGTTGATTCTTTTTATGTTTTCAAAGCAAATTTATAAGATTAAAAATTTAAACAACTACCTAGCATTTTAGAGTAGTTACCTTATAACCTTAATGAGTAATCTGATGAAAATTCTTTCCGATATTTGCATAAGATAATTTTAAATGCATTTGTCACTGAGAAGTTTTAATTTTTTTAATATAATATAAAAAGCACTCCTAAACATAAAATTTGATTTTGTGTATTCATCTTATTTCTCAACATCTAGTAAAATGTTGGTCAAATAACTTACTTAAGAAATACTGGTCAAATAAAATAAATCACTTTTTCAATTAATTCAGTTAAAATTAAGAATTACCTCTACTTGATTTAGGCTTCTGAAATAAGCTGTTGCCTCCTTTACTTATAGGTTGATAGAGTAAAAAGAACATCGTTTTTTGTTGTTTTTTTTTTAGTTAAATAGATATGACTTTGAATCTTCTTTCTACCACCACTAGCTGTGTGACCTCAGATAAGTTGCTCAAGCCTCGGTTGTTTCCTTTGTGAGATAATAATCCTGCTAGGGGTTGGTTAAATGAGGATTAAATGAGATAGTGTTTATAAAGAATTTGCCATAATGCCTAATGCAAAATCATCCCTCTCAAATGATAACAATATAATGATAATTTCTCTTGAAAATAATATGTATCCAGTTACCATAGGATTTCAAAGGCAACATCAAAAGCATTTGGAACCTCTGATGCTGATAATATTAATGATAAGTACTGTTTATTACAGGGTAGAGTGTGCTAGGCATGTGCTAAGCACTTTAGGAAGTAATACATGTCCTTGTCCTTCTGTGCCATTATTGTCAATGCTATTTACAGCTTTTTGTCTCACCTTTTATCATCTTCAGGGTTTGCTGAGAACCACACTTCCACATCCTAAAGCTGAACGTTGCTATGCTCAGTATGAAATCACTCAGCTTCTCCCAGGCATCGAGCTCTTCTCAGATATATACCGGGCTAACATTTGCTCTGTAGTTGCCAGTCTGTATTATGTTATACGTGAACTGCACTTTGCTAAGCAAAATATAATCGTAAGTAATTGGTAAAATTAATAAATCTTAATTTGCTGTGGCCTTATTTTTTTGCCCACTTAACCTTATTCTTTTCAAAATTTGTTAATATTTGTTAATATTTGACAAATTTGTAAAATTTGTCAGCTCTTATTTACCTTTGAAACTCTATATTCAAGATTCTTATCTGTACTTCAAAATAAAATATATTAATTGAGATTCTTTGACATCATTGTTTGCATTGCTTTGGGATTCAAAAGCAATGTCTGTTTGATTTTGTTCTCTTTTTACTCTAGTTTACCTTCTTTTCTTAAGATATTTGGTGAAATTGATTTGCAGAGGTTCTCAACCTTCTGGCCCTTTAAATACAGTTCCTCATGTTGTGACCCAACGATAAAATTATTTTCGTTGCTGCTTCATAACTGTAATGTTGCTACTGTTATGAATTGTAATGTAAATATCTGATATGCAGGATGGTCTTAGGCGACCCCTGTGAAAGGGTCGTTCAACCGCCAAAGGGTTCACGACCCACAGGTTGAGAACCGCTGGATTAGAATGTTTCATTATTCTCAAACAGAAGAATCTAGTGCACATGTAACTTAATGCATTGCCATGAAGATCACATCAGTACCCAAATTATGAGGCTATTTACTTACTGAGATAAATTTAGCTTTGTGTCACTTGTCTTTTCTCTGGTAAGGGTGTATTCTAAGGAAACAACTTATTCTAACTGTGAAATAAAAGATAGATACTTCTTAATATCCCAGGAAATTAAAAAAATTCCAATACAACTCTTTTTTTCCTTTGGGGAAATGAACCACAATATGTATATACCATAAATTTGAAGGTGATTGCATTTTGAAAAGAAGTTAGAATGTTTTAATTGTTGGTCATTTTATATTTTCCTCCTTGATTTTATTTTTCCTATTTTCCTCCTATATGCTCTTTCCTCTACTTTTGTATCTCTTCTTTCCCCTGGTTTGCTTCTTAATATCTATTCTGTTTCCTTTTCTTTCATAATTTTTATACCTACTTTCTTTTTTTTCAAGTATTGTTTTCTATTCTCTTCTAAATTCACTCTCTCTCCTTGTATTGAAAATATTTATTTCTCCCTGATATGAATTGTTAAATTATAAAGCCATGTGTTAAAGTATAAAGGTAGATAAATGCTTTTAACACTTGGCATATTTGGCAAGAAATTGTTTATTAGAAAAAAATAACAAAATGGTGCTCTTCTCATTGTTAAGGGGATTCATTTCTGGATTTAGAAAACAGTTCTATCCCCTGGGTAACCTTTAGCTGTCTAGTCATACTCATATATAATACATATCACTGCGCTGGAAAAGAAATGAGACTTTTTTTTCCCTCTGAAGCTTAAGAAATTGAGAAAATTTTTCTGAATAATTGAGCAATTGGCGGCAATAACATGTTGTGGTTTTATTTCTCACTAAAGAAAAGAAAATCTCAGAGGTAATAGCCAACTCATTGTTTTGTGCTGCATTAATTGTAGAAAAAAAGGTATTGTGTTGTTTTTATTGCATAATTGTAGAAAATTGTGTTGTATACTGTTTGAAACGTTTAAGATCAGTTCTAATCTTTTTTAAAGCTGTTCCTATTAGCAGCTGCCAGTTGACTGACAGAATCTTCTTAGCTGAACTTCCAGGACGTGAACAGTTTCCATTTTGTGTGACACTACCCCCCAGAAGCTAGGTAGCTAAGGAGCCTGCTGTCACTGTGAAATTTGGTCTGGGACCCATTGTTGTGGATTCATGGGAAATAGTTTTCTAGTTAATGGGCATCCTAATTATCCTTCTTGCTCAGTCTTCCTTTAGTGGGCAGGACCCAAGTTGTAGGACCTAAGGTGAGCTTCAGTTTTGAGTTGAGATCAGGAAGAGCTATTCCGAAGTCTAGGTGAAACTGCCCCTCAGCACCAGTGTCTAGCAGTGGCTAGGTAAATTGAAATATTGATAGTCTGAAAAAAGGAAATAAATATCGAAAAGTCTGGAACCCTTCATGTATGTATACCTGTGAAATTTCAAGAAGAGAGTTGAACTTTGGGGTTAATTCTAGGAAAATAAAAACATTATGTGACGAGTAAGCTTGGGTTTTAATCAGTAGACTATACACTCTTTGAGGGCAGTGGTGTGTTAGATTTTTTTCTTATTCAACAGTGCCTGCCACAGAATAGGCAAGTGATAAATATTAGTTTTTGATACAGGTATTCTAATTAGAAGACAAATAGCTGCTGACACTGAGAGGAATACGTAGGTGCCATCAGGGGCCATGGATGTGAGTTCCACTGCTTTAAATTTGGCATTGATTTGGTAGGTCTAACAAATCTTGAATGTTTCCACAGTCCTCAGTGATTCCTACATATGTGTTGAATTAATTTTTCAGGGAAGATAATTAACTGCATTTTTACTTTTGGAAAAGATGTGCAAGCCTAGGGTTTGTGTACCAAGCAGCATGTACTTGGAATTTTAAGTTCTGATAAAATTATGAAGCATATGCTAGGAAGAACATTTTACTTACACCAAACGTTATAGTCTCCTTGCATGGAAAAAGCAATCACTATTTTACACAACATCTCCTACATTACTTGGCTAAATTTTATTAGTCGGTTATTAACTTGATAAAACATGTTTTGCTTTTCTGTTGGTAGATTCTGCCTCTCCTTGCATTGTACCAATATTTTGTTGCTGGAATTTGCCAAGACTTGGTCAGAAATCTAGAAGTAAGAATCCTCAAGGTATGTTACAAGTTTTTTAAAACATTTGATATTCTTGAACTGTTAAAGATATTGCCATGAATTAATTTGGTTCTAATACTCATAATAATAAGCTGTTAATAATATGGTTTACTGATATTAAAAAAACTTGCCCATTATTATAATAAAGTATGAGAAAGAGCCAGTTATAAAGGTTTAGATGACTTTATGCTTGGGCCCCAAGTACAGTGAGGAACAGCTACACCTGGTAACAAGGCTCGCCCAAAACCAGTCAGTCTAGAGATCACCACTTCTGAAGCATTGGTTTACTGAAAGAATGGAGACTAATGAGTCAGTTTTCTGAAGTTTCTGTGAAACTTTTGCTAAGGATCTTTATGTATGTTATGGTACACAGAATTTTTAATTGCTCAGAAACTTGAAGTGACAAAACACACAGGCACTAAATTACAATTAACTATGGAACCTTAGAGTCTGCTAAGGTTCTCTGCCTTCAAGGTTCATGTGCAGTTGGCTTGAACCCCATGTGGAGTGGGAACCTCTAGCACCTCATTCTCTCTGCCCCATTTGTCAGTCAACTATGGTCACCAGCTCCCACTTTTGTTGAATTTGTTTTGTACATGGATTATCTCAACATTCAGCACATTTGCTCCCTCTTCTGTATGTCCTCATCTCTAATATGGAAGTCAGCACTATTCCATGTCACACACACACACTTCACCTAAGGCCTTTATATCTATACTAGTGGCCCCGTGCATGAATTCGTGCACCAGTGGGGTCCCTCAGCCTGGACTGCAGGATAAGGCCAAAACCGGCTCTCCGACATCCCTCAAGGGGTCCTGGATTGCAAGAGGGCACAGGCCAAGCCAAAGGACCCCACTGATCGGCCGGACCCCAGCAGCAAGCCCACCTCCCGGTTAGAGCGCCTTCCCCCTGGTGGTCAGTGCACGTCATAGCAAGTCGTTGAGCGGCCTTAGCATATTATTAGCATATTACGCTTTGGTTGAACGGATGATAGCATATTAGCATATTAGGCTTTTATTATATTGGATTGAACTTTTCAGAAAATTGGAAACACAGGAAAACTTAAGATGAGGCAAAACAAACAATTGGAAATAAAATATTTGACATCGCGGAGCTTACAATATTTTTTGGCCAACATCTCTTTCTTTTGCCTCCCAGCCCATAACTTGATCAGCTTTGTGCCAGTAAATGTTTCACAACTCACTCTAAAAAAAGCTCTGATTTGTAGCATTTAAAATTTCCATGGTGTAAGTACTGTTACTAGAACTGATGTAAGTCTACCAGTTGGTCATTACTGAATGTGAATTTGGGACAAGACATGCAGTCAGCTTTTATAATTGGGAGTGAGTGGGCTATACATACTACTGGCTTAATCCTCCTCCTTCTTTGGAAATGCCCTCTACCCTTCTTCCCAAATTTTTCCTGTTTTCTGAGTGAAAATTAGAATTCTCTTTAAACTCTTCTCTCCATCCAGACCCTGCCCTTGGGCCTATGTTTTCAGACCCAAATAGTTCATCACATTCTGTTTTTAAATAGAGGAAATACCTTACCTAAGAGGAATTCTGGTGCTTATTAATATAATCTATTTTAATTTGGGAATAAATAATTCGTTATTAGCCATGGTAATTTATGAATCACCATTACTGAGTTACTGAACTCTTAAAGAGTTCTCCTGCTTTTGAATTTCAGTAACACTTTAAAAAAACCCGGCATACAAGTTTTCTCTCTCTTTTTTAAAAAACAGTGTTCTCTTCAAGATTGCCAAATTTTTGAATGCTAGGGCCTGTATTTATTCACATTTTAGTCCTGTATAATGTCTTGAGTAATAAATTCATATACTTGATATTCATTAATTAATTATTGAATTGAATTTAAAATCTATAGACATTTATCAAATGCCTATTGGCCACACTCTCCTTAGTGTTTAGTGGAAACTCGCCTTGAAGGCACTTGGTAAATATTTATTGCTTCACCTGGGAAACAACCTTTATTGAGTACCCCTTATATAAAAGCACCATATAAGTAACTCTAATCAAAGAAATGTAACCCCATGGCCCTTGCTTATAGGGACATAAAAACAAGGCGGAGAGACAGGACGTAACACACAAAACAGTAACGTGTGCACCTTCCACTGACCATTTCCCAACGAGTGTGATGAGCACTGTTCTCCAGGAGTTTGAAAGAGGGGAAGATGGTTTTGCATCTCTGTCTTTCACAAAGTAGATAAGATTTAGGCTTGAAAAGAGTAGATCTAACTGAGCAGGAGAGAGGAAGAAGGGAAGATTCTTGGCAGACAGTAGTGTGAAAGGTTGAGGTGAGAAAGTATTTGCCTTGCTTAAGTGCAGGGGTGGTTCAGTTAGACTGGAGTGGAGGTTCAGAGTAGGGAGGTTGGAGAAGAGAATAACATGAGGATACCAGAGGTCCATGACATGGAGCAAACCGGGGGCCCAGGCTTGAGTTCAACTGGGACATACTGTGGAGGCTGAGCAGTAGGAGGAATGAGGAGATGGGGCTAACCATTTTATTCTGGTCTGTGGTAAGAGGCAGGCATGGAAGGGTTGCAGTGACCATTACTAACATGTCAGAAGGAGATGCAGAGAGGCACTGAAAGAACAAAGTTTTTGGTTAAATGATTATTTTTTATTGGATTGTTAACTTGACAGGACACTGGACTACTCTTTTTGTACTAGAGTCGCTTCAAAACCAGTGAAGAACTGTGAACTCCATTCTGGAGCCTCAGGGTGGGAGGGGGAATTCATTATAGAATTGTGGTCAGGATAAGGATGTGATCATATGTGTCTGGGAACAGTGTGAGGAGCAGGGTGAGACGGAAGTGGGTCTTATTGGCATAGTAGGACTGAAAAACCCAACCAGGGTTTTAACAGAAGCAATGAAAAAGGGCAACTGTTGCATCATACAGAGGAAAGGATTGACCGCCTGTGTGTGCAGAGTTTGCCTGGTCTTTCTGAGTAAACGTGTCAGTGAATGGGAAGGGTCTCAGGAAATAGTCTTCAGATTCCTGAGACTGTGCTAGCTGCTTTTTGACGCATCAAACAGCAGTAGATCATGCTGTTAAGTTTCTGCAGCGTCTTTCAGGGAAAGCTCTGAGACCTCCTTATGATCAGCTAGTCTGGCTCCACTTTAGAACTGCCAGCATCTTGACAGATTTTTTACTCTCAACACACTCAACATTCGTGGAAAGGGTATTGTTAGATCTGTATTTCTGTGAGTGAAGGGCTTATTTGTGGGTAGTCTTTTCCCCATCTGGCTGTGTTCACAGTATTAGTCATTTCTGCAAATACATGTCCACTGTTATCACAATTGCGTGTTTGAGTGGTTAGACTGGTAGTCCATGTACAGCAGTCTGACCAGAGAAGAGTACCTTCACACAGATATGAGGAAATGTTTCCTCCAAGGGGCAACGAGAAAAATATTCATCTACAAGTCAGAGAGGTGTGACTCCTGAATGCCTACTGTGATGTTCTTTGACACTGTGGAGATTAGAGCCCAAGGTGTCTTGGGCAAGACCCAAAGTATGAAACCCAATAGATGAGAAATTTTCTCCATTAAAAATGCCCTCCATGCCGAACCGGTTTGGCTCAGTGGATAGAGTGTCGGCCTGCGAACTCAAGGGTCCCAGGTTCGATTCCGGTCAAGGGCAGGTACCTTGGTTGAGGGCACATCCCCACTGGGGGACGTGCAGAAGGCGGCTGATCGATGTTTCTCTCTCATTGATGTTTCTAACTCTCTATCCCTCTCCCTTCTTCTCTGTAAAAAATCAATAAAATATATATTTTTTTAAAAAATGCCCTCCTGCCCAGTTAGCATGGCTCAGTGGTTCAACATTGATCTATGAATCAGGAGGTCATGGTTTGATTCCCAGTCAGGGCACATGCCTGGGTTGTGGGCTCAGTCCCTAGTGTGGGGCGAGCAGGAAGCAGCCGATCAATGATTCTCTCTCATCATTGATGTTTCTATCTCTCTCTCCTTCTTCCTTCCCCCCTGAAATCAACAAAAATCTATTAAAAATTTTTAAAGAAAATATCCTCCTTACCTTTTAGATTATATATTCATGTTATCGTCACATCTAATTTCCCCTAACTTACCTTCTTTTTATTTCTTTAAAATCTATTCGCTCTTCAGATTCCTGAGACTGTGTTAGCTGTTTTCAAAACATGTCAGGTTAGGGCCTGCCCTGTTCAAACTCTCCTATAGCTTCTTATCAGCCAGAAAAAATGTCCCAAGTCCCCACTTTGGTGGACAGGCCACCGTTCACACCTATCTCCCAATCCTCTGCCCCTCTCTCCCTAAGCTCCTGCCACACAGGCTATTCCTTGAGCACACCAGGACCCCTGTTACCTTTGTACTTGAGGTCCCCTCAGCACATTTTCATGTGTCTCTCTCCTTCACATAATTCCCAAACCTTTCTCAAAGACCTTTTCCTCAGAGAAGTTCTTCCTGACCCAGGCATTGAAAATAGCATTTTTGTCAGTACCCTCAATCCCTTCTCATGCTCTGTATATCGTTATGTATCACTTACATTTAGCTAAATATACATCCTGATAGAATGTAAACTCCAAGAGGGCTTGATGCATAAGAGGTGCTCAATAAACATGTTAAATGAATGAACAAATTTGATCATAACGTTTTTCTTCTTAAAGTTCCCTGATTGAAAGGTCAGCTAGATTATATTCAAAATAAGCCATGTACAATGTATAGCTACCAACCAATTACTGTTGTTAAGTTTATGTCTTTAAAATCGATAGTGCCCATTAATTATGGGTAAGAAAATGAGGGGTGTCTCTATGTTGTGGAGTTCATTCACCTCTGGGCTTCTTTGACTCTCCTCAGGGTGTGAGAGAATATCAGGAGTGTTTTTGTTTTATTTTTCTTTTAAACCACACTTCACCATGGAAACATAAAGATAAATCCAATTATTTTTTTAACTCTTCCATACCTATAATATTTTTATGTGTTTGCCTCTAATGAAGCAGGAGCCACATTTGAAAAACATCCATTGTTTTGAATAGACCCCTGCTGTTGTTTATTAGCTTCTTGGTCTATCACCTGTGTAAACTGCCTTCCACACAAACACGTGCATCTCCATCACCCATGTTTTCCAAACATGAATTTATTTACACATTACCAACATTGACACATTATGAACATTAAGTACAAATTTTGGATCTCAATTGATAATTTTTTTCTAAAAATTTTTCTTTTATACGTAAAACAAATTGTTTAATTTCAAATCTCTCATTTTTTCTTTCCTTTAAAGATTGAGGTTCTTACAGAATTAAGTTTCTTTTCCGAAGCCTTTCATGAGATATTCCAGATTTTTTGTGGAAAGCACATGCCTTCCTTCATACCTACCAGTTCTAGAGCTTGTGGGAGAGTGAAGGTAAGCCTATTGATTTGATTCAAAGACATTTCTTTACCTTTTGAAGGCTACTTTCCTGAAATCCAGGGAATGCTTCCACAAAGGTGTGTTTATAAGTCTCTGGCACTACAGACCTTTCTGCTAAGCCTGGCTATCACTGTTGTCGGGATTTTACCAGCTTTCATCTGTCTGGAATGGAAGGTGTCATGGGGGAGGGAATGTGGTCTTGGAGTACATTTGTACAATAAAATTCTCTATTATAGTTATTATGGTCTCAGTAGCACATCTTATCAGCCACTACCTCTTAGATTTTTGGGAATCTTACCTAATAATAGACAAACATGGTAATTGACCATACCTTCGCTACGCCTCCCATTGGCTAATCAGCATGATATGCAAATTAACCACCAACAAAGATGGTTAATTTGCATACTAGGTTCCAAGCTATGGAGTGAAGTCTGATGGCCCAGGACCGGAGCAGTGAGGCCTCACACCTTGGCGCCAGGCGGAGCAGCGAGGCCTCACAACCCCGGCACCAGGCGGGGCAGTGAAGCCACAGGGCCCCAGGATCAGCAGAGCAGTGAGGCCTCACACCTTGGCGCCAGGCGGAGCAGCGAGGCCTCACAACCCCGGCACCAGGCGGGGCAGCGAAGCCACAGGGCCCCAGGATCAGCAGAGCAGTGAGGCCTCACGGCCTCAGTGCCAGGCAGAGCAGCGAGGCATCACGGCCCCGGGATGGGCGGAGCAGCGAGGCCACAGGGCCCTGGAATCAGTGGAGCAGCGAGGCATCACGGCCCCGGGGCCTACCGAACAGCGAAACCTGACAGCTCTGGGGTGGCTCTGGCCGGAGCCCAGTCAGAGTGAAGGCCTGGGTCCCTGGTGCGGAAGGAAAACCGTTGCCAGCAGCCAAGGGAAGGGAAGGCCTATTGCACGAAGAGATTCGTGCAATAGGCCTCTAGTACTCTTATAATTTCTGCTCATTTTTTTTGTGTGGATGTTTTTGACTTATGTACTTTATACCAAAATGTTAAACATGTTTTTCAAATTTCTTCTGATTTCTGCGAGGAGAGGACAGACCTCAATTATGTCTGCTCCTTTTTGACTTTGGGAAATTGTTTTACCTGGCTTGCTTAATTTGTCTTTGTAAATCAGATAATTGAGGCATCCTTAAAAATGTATACTAGTGTTTATTTTAAATTAGAGTGAACTATTGCTTTCCTCTGCTTTAGTTTTCATGGTGATCTGGGAATCACTGGGTGATCTTGTTTTGGGAGATGCTTGGACTCTCATGGGCCAGCAATAAAGGAGATAGAAGGAGGTCACAAGTCAGCTTCCTGGGGGAGACAGCATGTGGGAGGAGTGAGACTGATAGATACATGCTGGTGGGATTCAAATTTGGAAGACCTAAAAGAAGCTGGGGAATAGGCTGTAAGTCTTGAAAATTACTTGTTTAAGCTTACATTATATTTATATATAATACATTCAGTACTTTGGCTTATCCCCCTAAAATGCATTTAATTATTTCTCAGTCTGACTGCTACAGCATTATAATTTACTGTAATATGGTAAGTATGAGGTTATCTACAGAAAATCCTAAGAGGGACATTCAGTAGGCAATAGGATACGTGTGTGTGTGTGTGTGTGTGTGTGTGTGTGTGTGTGTACATGTATTGATCTATTTATCTTTTGAGGAATCAGTTGGGTTTTGTTCATTTTCTGTAGCATGAATCAATTATTTTCTTACCTCATAAAATTAGAATGTTTTCTTGCTTGCTTCTCAGTCAACAGCCTTCCCCTATTGTAAATAGTTTATTTTTATTATTAAAATCTTATTTTAATTTAGTTAAATATTTATTGAGAGTTTACTGAATACAGGCACTATTCCAGGCATGAGGATAGAACAGTAAAAAGACAAATAGAGAGTTAGAGCCTTCCTGGAGGCATACTACTCTTGGACAGTCCAGTGAGGAAGACAATGAACATATTAAGCACATACATATATGTCAGGTGGAGATGAGCTGTGAGGACAGGCAAACTGAGTTGGGAGGACAGAGTGTCCAGAGCAGCGGGTGGCTGTTTTATTGAGGGTGATTTGGGAAGTCTCTTAATAAGAGAGTTTTGAGGGTGAAAGATTTGAGAGACTAGCTTTCCAAGAAGGAGGAGCTAAGGCCCTGAGGAGGATCCCTGCAAGATGTGGTTGAGGAAAACCAAGCAGACAGGTGAGGCTGGAATAGAGAGGAAGAGGAGAAGAGGAGGGTGACACAAGAGCTAGGTCTTATGGGACCTCACAGGGCTTGGTCAGGGCTGGAGTTTACTATGAATGAACCTTGCAGAGCTTGGAATGGAGGAATGACTAGATAGAAATTGAATGTCAAATGACCACTTTGCTTGCTGTTTGGGGACTGGACTGCGGATAAGCATGAGTATAAATAGGGGAACCAGTTAGAAGGCCTTTGCAAATAATCTGAGTGATACATGACAATGGTTGGGGTAACAGTGGTGGAAGGAGTGAAAAGTGGTCTAATTCTGGGGTTTGCGATGGTAGAGCTCACAGCATTTGTGGATGATGGTTTAGATGTGGGATACAAGAGAAGGGATCAAGCATTATTGCAGAGTGTTCAACGTAAGAAACTGGTAGGAAGAAGTTTTTATGAACTGAGATGGGGAATACTGCTATGGCAGGAGTAGATCAGTAAGTATGAGATCCCAACTCGACATACAGGAGGGGATCTATTGTTGGTAGGTGCAGAGCATATATGATCTGAAATTCAGGGGAGAGGTTGGGGATTCAGGTAAATTTGGGAATATTAACATAGGTATATTTATAATAATGGGAATGGATAGAATCAGCTGGGGACAGAGGCAGATGAAAAAAGTAGGAGTTAGACAAATGACCCTTGGGGTCATCCACATTTAGAATCCAGGAGTAAGAGAAGGAGAAAGAAGCCAGTTGGGTGGAATGAGAAATGAGAAAATTTTTAATGGTCACTGTTTTCACCAAAATAAATAAACAATCTGAAGCTAATTTTGACAGGTGAATTTCATTTTTATCAAGCTATAGTTATCATAAGGCAAAAGTGTGGGTACATTGTCTCCTAGTGTATTGGGATTTCAAATTTTGTATTCTCAAAGTTAGTTCACAGTTTTACAGGTTGAATTGGGAATTTAAGAAGTGTAATTAAAAGAGGAAATGTGTTCAGGGTTTGTAATTAAAATAGGTGTCAATGTTATTATTTAAAGAAAGAATTAATGAATTAGATTTCAGGTATAAAAGTACAGTAGGTCATCAAGAGGTTTTTGGAAATTGCAACTTTAAGTGCAAAGATGTATCATGAAACCAATGTCGTCATAAGAAAATTGATATAAGGAAGATCAATTTTCCTATGTCATATTTCTGGTCACAAAAACCAACATCACCAAACTTCTAAATAAAGACCCAAAACACTTCTAATATTGGCCATTGAAATAATTGTGACGTATGCATGCATGTAAGAAAGATTCATAAATAGAAGTAAAGTAATGGTTTTCCAACCTGCTTAATCCAGCTCAGGGTCATGGATAGCCAGAGCCTATCCCGGCAGCTCAAGTGCCAGATGGGAATCCACCCTGGACAGGATGTCCTTCCACCACAGGGTGCACTCACTCAGACTGGGATAATTTAGACATGCTAACTAACCCAATATGCACATCTTTGGGATGTGGGAGGAACCCAGAGACCCCAGAAAAAACCACACAGACATGGGGAGAACGTGCAAACTCCACATAGACAATGACCCCCACTAGAGATCAATGTTTTCCCTCATCAATGTTAACGAAATGGCATTGAATGAAATGAATTTCTTTGAGTACCTGCTGTGTCTGAAAAAGTCTTACAGATTATTATTGGATTTTTCACAGGCTTTTAAAAATTATATCGTTTAACATTCTACTCATTGATATTCTGCTCTCATCACCAAATCTAAAGTCCCATCAGCTCTCTTCAAATTATATCACCAAGGATCTCCCCCTGGATTCACTCACTTTTCATTGTATTATAGGAGATAAAGAATATCTTCAAAAAAGCAAAAAAAAATTTAAATACTACCAACATTTTCTTTCAATAAGAGCTATATATGATATCTTGGTTTATAGTCCCACAAAAGCAGATTCTGAGACAAAGATTTTGGGGGCAAATGTTGTAGTATGTTTGGGAAGTGGCTCCAGAAAGAATGGTGAGCGAGTGGGAAAGCCTGAGAGGGAAGTGAGGAAAACCATTCCATGGAGCATTAAGGAGGGCCCTGCTGTCGGCAATTGAGACGCTCTGAGAGACCAGTTCCCTATACTTCTGGAACGTTCTTGTGGCCACAGATTGCCCTCCAGCAGAGAGGCACAGATAAAAGTAGGATACCTTCCATAGGTGGCTGCCTGTCCACAAAAGCTGCTGGTGACTTCCAGGTGACCAAGGGGATATGAGCAGGACATCAGTATTGACATCTACAAATGCATCCAACACAATGACACCACAATTTCCTGTGGCAAATAAATTGAATATTTCCTGATGCAACATTATGTTTAGAGCCACACATATTAATAGGTAATTCACTAAGAAGGAAAAGAACTACAAAAAGAGTCATTCTGAAGAGTTAACACCATTTCACCTCAAACTGGCCAAGATATTTTTAAGGGCTAATACTCAGTGCTGTTAAAAGTGCAGTAATCCTGGCATTTTCATAAAACACTAGAGGCCCAGTGCATGAAATTTGTGCACTGGTAAGTTTTCTCAATGTCTTCTTATCTTATGAGCCTGTGATTCTGCTTCTGAGTATCTACTCAAAGGTGATCATTGGAAATACAAAAATAGTCATTAATGTTATTTAAATAGAGCTGTATGGTGAGGTAAGGGTGGGAAGTGGTCCCATTAGATGTCTAACAATAGGAAAGAGGTTATCCTGCTACATTCATAGGATAGAACATTGCCTAGCTATTAGACTGAAGCTTATAAATAAGTTAATGGTGTGGGAAAGTAATTATGATATAATGTTTAGTGAAAAGGAATACAGATCCATTTATAAAAATTTAAAATATATCAAAAAGAAAAGACACCAAAATATTAACATTGACAACCTAAAAAAGTTTATTTATCTGTGATTTATTTTCTTCTTTCTACTATTTTTGTCTTTGACTAGAGCATGTAGTACTATTAACAGTTTTATCTAAAAGAACATTCAATATTCTTGTTTCTAATGTTAATGCTTTGTATGTTGACAGGCATTTCAATTATTTGACTCAGGAAAACCTCTTACTAGTAAAGAAAATATACAGGTAAGGATAACAATAGTTTATATAAACATTGGATATATACTGTGGATAAGTTTTGATTCATTTCAGTCTATTTGAGAAAATACTCTATGTAATATGCTCTTCTATTTCTCAAAATCCTGGGGCCAGACCTAATATTGGACCCAAACTGACCTGGTTTTCAGATTGGGCACATATCACTTATTGCTTCTAAATCTTTTCACTTACACATGCATTCAGTTTGTTCATCTAGCCATGTCAAGTATCTAACTTTGATATTTGTCTGGATTACCTACACAATAACTTGACTTTGATGTAAGAAAAGGATTTCGTATATTTTGCAATAGCCCACTTGTTCAATCTCGCTTTTACTCATATCCTTCTCCCCAGTTTGAGACTGCCTCTCAGCCAATGGTTTGGAAAGTTTTCTCCTTTTATTAAAATTTTCTTTATTGAGAAATAATTAACATATCACATTGTCTAAGGTGCACGATGTGTTATTTTAATCATATCACAATATGATTACCACCATAGAGGAGCAACTCCTCTAATTCCCACCATATTCTTTACAAAGAGAGGGCTAAACTGTCCATTTCAATGTTTGTTCTTGTCAATTGAATGATTGGGATGTAAGCTTTGATGACCTCATAGCATTTAAACAACTTGAAATAATTATTTTTAAAGATTTTAGGACTATTGGCAGTCTGTCCACTGGAAAGTGTTAGAGCACAGGAGTGGTAGTGCAATCATTATTCAAAGGTGATATGGACAAGTAAGGGGCTCTTACACCCAGGTGACAGTTCATGCATATAGACGGATATATATGCATAGCTTTGTTTTTTTTTTTTTAAATGCTAGGAAACAGTGTTCTGTTTTATTAAGTAAGGTATTAATTTTTATTAAATAATTTTGAGAGACACTTCAAACTTGCTTTATTTTTGTTCTCCCTAATTTTGATAGGAATATATCAAATGTAATATAATAATCAAATAAATATAATCTTATTACTTTTTTATTGTTTATTTTATTCCACAAGCTTTACATATAATTATGCTTCAGATGATTCATTGTTTTGGCCTTAAAATTTATTTTAACTTGTAAGCAAGTTGCATAAAATGAAAGCGCTGATATTAGAAGATACAAATATATATTCACATTTCATTTTAGTGTTCCAAGATCTTGGATGTTTAAGAATATTTCTTTCTAGTCATAAATGCCAACACATCCTAAAAACACTACTTTAAAAAGTGATTTGAGGTCTAAAGGAAATGTCTGCCTGATCATTTTTTTAAACAAAAGACTGACAGGATAATGAAAAACTGATTTCTATCAGCTAATTAATTAAAACAGAACTGTTGGTCCGCTTAAGACTCTTCAGATTACTCTTTACATGGGTTACATTTTTGTAGAGTGAGAGAAAGAAGTGTTAAATAGCATTTCTAATTAATCTTCTTTTGATTCTCATGTGTTTGTGTGTAATTGTCAAGACTCATTAAATCACTGTTGTGGAGAGAAAAGAGAAAACTCCTCTCCCCACTCTCACCCACAAACAACCGTTCTTTTTCTAGGTCTGGGATATCAACCGTTTTCCTAGTACAACAGTTTGTTGCCAGCTTATTTTCAGTGCTGCTCTAAGGCTGGCTCTTCTGTATGTGCTCATTCCCACCCTTCAGAAGCGGTTAAGTAAGAATGGACAATAGCAACAGACCTCCCCACTGACAACATGGCCTCCCACTAACCCAAACAATGTTCACATAAAATAAATATGTTCTCTCTTTTCTAGAATAGATAGCCCCAGCATCAGCATTTTATATTAATACAACAAATATTTAATAAGAGCCTATTGTACACAAGGCACTACTCTGGTGCTGTCCAATAAACACATCAATCAACAATACGGACAAACTCCAAACCCTCAGGAAATGTATATTTTAGTGGTCAAGACTAGTAATAAACATATAAGTAAACATTATAAATAAGTAAAACATATAGTATGTTAGAAGGTGAACCTTCTATGGGGGAAAATAAACCCAGAAGTGTGTAAAGGGGATTGGGGCATAAGGCTAGGTTGGGTGTGATCAGGTTAGTTTTCACTGAGGTGACATTGTGAACAGACTTGAAACAACTAAAAACACAAGGCATATGAAATATGGAGAAAGAGTGATCTAAGAAGAGTGTACAGTGAGAGCAAAGGCCCTGGGGCAGGATTGCCTAGCTTGGTAAGAAACATCTTGGCCAGTGTTACTAGAACTGTGTGAATGATTGCAGAGCAGTGGGGGATTAGGTCAGAGAGGTAACAAGGTACCAGTTTGAAATGGGGCCTTTGAAAATTAGGTTCTTACTCTAAACAAAATGAGGAGCCACTGGAGGGTTTAAAACAGAGATGTGGCCTGATCTGCTTATATTTTAAAAGGATCACTTTAGCTAATCTGTTGAGCCTGTTCTGTGCTACATACTGTTCTCATGCTGTCAATCAAACACATCAGTTAACCAACAATACAAATTCTGAGCCCTCACAGTGTGTGTCTGTGTGTGTGTAGGGAGGTAGGTGCGCAGGGGTGGGAGTGGGGTGGGGGGAGGGGGGAGAGACTAGAATACCTTTTTGGACATGTTCAGTTCAAGGGAAGGTATTGAGTCAGAAGTTGGTTATATGTGCCTTGAGTTCAGAAGACAGATTGGAGCTGCGGAGAAAATCTTTTCTTTCATCAGCAATTAGAAGAAATTAAAAACATGATTAAGATCATCTAAAGGCAGGGAGTGAGGAGGCCAAAGAGGACTGAGCCCTGAGACACTAAGAGGTGGAAGAGATGGAGAGGAACCAGCAGGGAAGACTGACAAGGAGTGGTCAGTAGGATAGGGAAGAAATCAAGGGATTGTAGTGGCTTGAAAACTAAGAGAAGCATTTTCAGAAAAGGGACTGATTAATAGTGTCAAATTTTGCTGATGAATCAAGCACCATAATTTACTGAGTCCTAAACATGCATTTTTTTTCACATTTAACATCTCTGAAATTAGAATGAATTTTACAGTTGAGGCCATGTGACAGTTTAATTGGTATATGAGATAAAATTGATAAAATTTTATAGATTAGCAATTTTCAACCTTTTTCATCTCATGGCACACAGAAACTAATTACTAAAATCCTGCAGCACACCAAAAAATGTGTTTTTTGCCAATCTGACAAAAAATAGGTATAATTTTTATTCATTCACACAAGACAACTATTGTTGTGTTGGCTGTTGTCACTTTTTTATTTGACAATCTAAGGGAAAAGAGGTCATTACGTGTCAGGTATTGCATGCTTTAAAAATTCTTGTGGCACACCATTGTGCCACAGCACACTGGTTGAAAATCACTTAGATCATAAGTAATATGACATATGAAAACTAAGAATTGAACATTGGATTTGGTCAATAGTAGGCCATTGGTGATGTTAACCAAAGGGTTTCAGTGTAGGGAAGGAGTGGGTTTATAAGCAAATGAAAAAATGAAAGGAGAGCAATTAGAATATTGACAACTCATTAGGTCACACACCAAAGGGGAGCAAGAATTGGGGGAGTAGCTGGAGAGAAAGTCAGGATATAGGGTTTCTGTTTTTTGAGATGGAGAAGACAGCATGGCTGTGTGCTGATGGGAATGCCACTTGGAAAGGGAACATTTATGATGGAGGAGAATGGCTGAGTAGACCAATGAGGATAGGTTCCATGGCCTAGTGGCAGGATGGCAGGCAGCGTGGTGAGGCAGGTCCTTGGATAGGGTGAAGAGATGGTGGAACTGTGGGGATCTGTGGATGCTACTTGACTGCTTCAATTTTCTCACTTAAGTAGAGAAATCAAGGTCATTACTTGGGAGGTACATTGGGAAGGAAGAGTTAAAATCTAGAAACAAAGAAAGCATGGAAATGGTTGTCTAGGAGAGAGGGAGAATAAATGGATTGGGTTTGGTCAGGAATTTAAAGTGGGACCACTGATCCTGACAGAATGATTTCCCCTGGCCTTCTTCAAGTACAGGGTGCATCCTCCAAGATGGTTTCATGTTGGTTTTTACCAGAGAAGTACATATGCACAAGATTGGGGTCTCGAGTTGAGGGCGTTCACCAGGCAGAGATCTGATGATTGAGTGCAGATCTAAGCTGGGTTAGGGAGCTGGCTTGTCTCCCTCTTCTCCCCATTCCTATTCTCATAGCTCTAAGTTACTCACATGAAAGCAGAATGGTCAGCATGCATGGCTACTGAGCTGTTGCAGTTTCTCTATTTCAAAAGTGTGTCCTCCTTTGCTCTCAGCCCTGTTTCACTCTCATTATGTGGCAGGGCGGGGCTCCTAGGGCAGGTCGTAAATTGGTGGGAAACTGCAGAGGCGCTGTGGAGCCTGGATGATTCTGACATCACATGTTTCTCTTGATAGACCTACTACTATTCACGGTACCTCGTGTCTGTCCCTATATTCTTTCACCCAAAATCAAATAAGGAATGCAAAAGGGGACAGAAAGCCAAAAGTATATAAAATAATGTTTTACTTATTTGCCTTTATATATTCTTTTCCCATTTTTTTAGGCACTTGATGACTTAATCAATAAAGGCTTGCCTCAAATTCTGCATACAGTTGGACATCAACATCTTATAAATAAGTTTTCGTTTGTTAGAGCATACTTCTTAGTAAGTGTGGCTGCAACAATAAATTACGTTCCAGAAAATGTATTAAAAACGGCCACCCATGGATATGTTTCAGAGAAGAGCAAAATGAACTTTCCAAACTTGAAAGGTAATCTTTTGTTTCATTGTTTGCTTGCTTTTCTTTCTCCTCTCTTGCTCCAATTCTGCCCCCTCCGCCCCCAGTAATCCCTATGAACAATATAGTATCTATTCCTCCAAATTTTCTCTAAGCTTACTAATGACACACATATGCTTATGTTTAAGTACAGGCATATCCATAGTCATCCATATATCTCCATATCCATACATTTTATACACACACACACACACACACACACACACAGTAGGATTTGACATTTGTTTACAAATGATATATTTTTGTATTTTTCTGCATCATGCCTTTCTCATGCAGGAAATCTTCACTAAAACTGCTCCTAAGTCAACTGCTATGCTTCAGTTCACCATACTGGCTGTGCAGTGTTCTATGATGTCAATGCTCCATGGTGGTTCAGTCATTCCCATGTTGATGCTCATTTACTTTGTTTCTAGAGAACAGTGCTGAAGCACTACCTATCCATATGATATAGTGTGTATTCTATGGGTTAAGACACCCATGGATGGAATTTATGAGCCGTAGTGTATATGTATTTTGAAAATGTATTAGATGTCACTGTAAAAAGAATTGTTTTCACCATCAAGTCGGATGTTAACTGTGGGTTTTTCATATATGTCTTTTATCAGAGAGAGGAATCCCTAGTTTGTTGAATAATTTTGTCATGATAGAGTGTCACTAAATGCCTTTTCTGCATATAGTGAGATATTCTGTGGTTTTTGTTTTTTATTCTATTAACATGGTGTATTACATTATCATTTGATTTTTACGTGTTTAACCAACCTTGCTTTCTTGGGATAAATCCCACTTGATCATGGTGTATAATTTTTTTTTAATGTGTTGCTGATTTCTGTTTGCTAGTGTTCCATTGAAGATGTTTGAATCCATATTTATAACAGATATTGGCAAGTAGTTTTCTTTTTTGTGGTGTCTTTGTCTAGTTTTGGTATCAGAGTAATATTGGCCTCTATTTTAAAATGTAAGTCTTATTATTATTGAGGTATGGTAAGGACAACAGATTAGGAGATGGCTACCATTGAAAACACAGCTTGTTATTTACAGCCCCCAAGAGAAGGGACACAACATGGAAGGGCCACACAGGGAAAGCCACACAGTAGGCAGAGAGATCAGCGAGGAAAATGTGGGTCCTCTTGGATTGATGTTCATTTTATGTGGATGCTCATCACAGGGTTCTTCATCCCAAGCTCCAGGCATTTGTTTTCTAGCTTTGTCTCTCACTTTCTTCCTTAGGGAAGAAGACCCAGTCCCAGATCGTCCTGCTGGGCCTTTCCCAGTGCTCAAACCCTCCTTTATACTCAGCACACCCCTAGCTCCACAACCTCCTAAAGTAGGAGACGAGCCAGATAGGAAGAAGAGAGAAAGTCAGGTGTGCTCAGTTCCATGTTATTCTAGGCTCTTTCTTCCTGCTTATTACACTTAGTGTCTTTAGCTGGGTAATTTTTGCAGTAATTCCTAGTCAGACAGTGACTTATAGTTTTCCTCTCTCTTCTGTAGTCTAGAGGCCAGGTTTACCACAGCAGTCAAGGTCTGTGACATAAATTCTCTGAATTCTCCCTGGCTCAGAATCAGGGCCAGCTTCGTTTTGTGGGTGGGAATTTTGAGATGTTTACAGATTTTTCAATTGTGCTGTTCAAAATGATGTTACTCTCCAGTCTTAGAGCCTGTGCAAATCAGTAGAAATGATTCTTCCAAGAAGATCTTATTGACATATAAATACCTGGAAGACCCAGAATACTTTGAGGATGTTAAGGGGTTTTAGAATTCTAGGAGAGAAACCAGTATCTGATCACTTGAATAACATCACTGAATTGTCTCATTTGTTGTATGAATCAGCCTCAGTCTTCTAATATATTATGTTTAGAGTCTATTTGACATAGTCATATATTTCTAATTATCATTGTGGGGGTTGTTAGCATTAAATTTATGGATAGTTTCCCAATTAATGATGAGTTTTGTTAACTAGAATTAATATTTAAACTAACCACAGCTATCCTTGTTTATTTTAAAATTTTGTATCTTAAAGATCTATATACAAAGGATGATGGAAGCACATTTGGTTTTCTTAAGAAACTAAAAGATGAATTCACTCTTAATACACTAAAGGTAAGTTTAAAAATGTTTTCAAATCATAGTAAATCAGTTACCAAGTTGCTCACTATTCAGCCATGCACAGGCCCACTTTCTGGGTTGTGCTTGCAGTTAAGAGACCAGGTAGCTTTTCTCACATAAGCAGAAACTTTTTCCCATGAGAAAAGTTAGATACCCAGAGGTGTCAGACTTTGACTATACACCTGATTAGGTGCTGCAGAATATATGATTCTTTATAGGGTAGGATTTGAGTAGCCCATACCCTGTTTCTCATTTCCTAATAATAATAGTGACGACAGCAGCAACAAAAACAGCTACCACTGATTCAGTGCTTACCACATGACAGACACTGTGCATGCTTATTTTCACAGCAGCTCTGTCATGTAGATATTAATCATTTTTGAAGTATGTTGTGCTGAGCCATGAGAACATTGAAGCTTAGACCATTCGAAATTCACTAACAGTATGCCACTAATAAAATACAGATCGTGTTCTTAACCATCATCATATAAATTGGCCTAGAACTTGTATAATATTTACTGCTCTGTACAAACAAGATTTTAGAGGCCCATTCATTGAAAACATGGTTGGTCCCTTCCTATTTTGCCATGTCGGGTTGCTATTTATTATGGATTGCCCATTCTAAAGTCTCATTATCTTCACATTGCCAGTTAGGTGACCACAACTTAACTTGAAATGCAGTTGGTTCCGATTATTCACAGATTCAGTATTTGCTAATTTGCCAATACTAAAATTTATTTGTAATCCCAAATCAGTAGTTATGGCTCTTTTGTGGTCGTTTGTGGACATGGGCAGAGCATAGAGAAATGTGACTTGCCCAGCACACACATTCCCAGCTGGGCCGAACGAGGCAATGCTGTGAGTTTTTGTTTCCATTCTCATACTATAAACAAATATCTCCTTCATGGTCTATTTATGGTCACATCTTTGGAATTTTCGTGCTTTTCAGTTGTTGATTTCATTGTTTAAAATGACCCATAACTCTAATCCTAAAGTGCTGTTTAGTGTTTCTAAGTGCAAGAGGGCTGTGATGTGCGTTATGGAGAAAATAAGTTTTCAGTCAGGCATTAGTTATAGAGCTATTGGTTGTGAGTTCAGGGCTAATGGATCTATAATATATATTAAATAATGTATGTTTAAATGTAAACACACATTGAACAAAGTTATGTATTGATCAGTTGACAAAAATGTGACCAGAAGCTCCCAGGAACCTATCCCTGTATTTCCCCTAGGAACGGTGGTTTTCGTTATTTGCTAATTCAATGTTTGCAGCAACTTTCTTGACCATAACTACTGTAAATGATCATGTATGTGATAGGTTGTACATACAACAAAGGGTAACAGTTATACATGTTTACTCTTGCCATGACCTGCCTTTTCATTCTCTGTTGCTTTTGTGCTGTTCATTGATGATATGTTCAAATTTACTTTTTGGTCTTCCATTAGTAGTTAGTTCAGCACAAAAAATATTTGGTGAATAATAATGAGACATTACTTGTATTATTTCTGAACTTATGTAATTGTGTGGTCTTCTTTTTTAGTCAATTTTACTGACAGAAGCTGAAGACAGGCTGAACTCCCTGGTGTCAGAGATGGAGCAGGCAAGCCCGAAGGGCCTTGCCCAGTGCTCTGTAGGTCAGCTGGAGATTGTGGTGCAGGCCCGGCTTCAGCTCGCCGCCATTGCCCTGCAGAGACACCGAGCGGCGTACAGGTGAGTCTGTACACAGAGGAGTTTCTTCCTCACCATAACCTGTTAAATATATCTAAATTTTATAAATTCCTTGATTAATAGAGCCTACTCATTTTTTACTTTTCAAGGTAGTTTTAACATTATTATTCTTAAAATTACAGATTACAATTTTGGGTTTTTTAAACTCCTTAACTTTCTTTATGATATTGAAATTCCATGCATTCAACTCCATGAATTAGATTCAGAATTTGGAAGGGGAGTTAATTTTTAGGTGGACATTCTCTTCAAAAAGGAGAAGGCCCTGGCCAATGTGGCTCTGTTGGAGTGTCATCCCATACACCGAAGGGTCGCAGGTTCGATTCCAGATAAGGGCACATAACTGGGTTGTGGGTTCAGTACCAGTTGGAGTGGGTACAGGAGGCAACCTTTGATGTTTTTTTTTTCTCTCTCTTCCTCTCTCTAAAATCAATGGAAAATGTCCTCGGGTGAGGTTAATAATGATGATGATGATGATGATGATGATGATGAAGAAGTCCATCTGTAGCTTTTGTAAAGAGGCAATCAATTCAGCAGAAATCCCTTTTGTTTTGATTGGAACCATAGAATCATCTCATCACTGTGAGCCTTGACTGAAGGCCATTCTGGGATTAACGACATCTAGATTTAATTTTCTGCTAGAGACAGTCTAGGTTTTGGAAATTTGTAATTTTTGTGGTCTCTAAGCAGTGATGAAAATCCATAAAGTCTTCTTGGAGCAGTGGTCTGCAGATCTCTAGGCGTGTCCCTAAAATCCTTTCAGGGATCTGTAAGGTTAAAAATATTTTTATACTGAAACTAAGATGTTATAGGCCTTGTGGGTTATTTGCACTGAAGATGCAAAAGCAACAGTGGTAAAACTTCTGGCATCTCACCATGAATCAAAGCCATGGCCATACTTGTAGTTATCACACTTGCAATAAAAAAGGCCAGTTACACTTAAGAATGCCTTTTGTGAAGCAATAGAATCTGTTACATTTTATAAATCCCTATCCTTGTATCTATTTTTAATATTCCGTGGGAATGTTAAATGGGAAATACACCTAGAGCATTTTATTGTGCATCAAAGTTTGATAATTGTCTTGAGAAAGCTGAACCAGCTGTTCTTCTATACATGGAATATTTTTTTTATTTGGAAAAAAAACCCCTGCAAAATATGGTTATTCAAACTCGAGTATTTGACAGTCATTTTATTGAAATGGAGCAAAATGGACAAGCTACTTCTAGGAAAACAACTAATAAGTAGTAGTTTTTTGTTTTTTGTTTTGTTTTGTTTTGTTTTGTTTTTACCAATTATAACATCTAACCTTACATAGGAAAACTAGAATTTTGGAAAATTTGTACTTGCCACCATGAACTTGACAGTTTTATAATGCTTAGATTTTCTGGATGAGATTGGTAGTAATGTTAACAAGCATCATTTCTAAAATTATATAATGAAGTGTTTCAACATTAAGGGGATCTTCATGCTCAAGAAGTTAATGTTTTCCAAATGACCAGTGCGTGATGTTCCAAAATCCCGGTTAAAAAGATAGACTGGTGATTTGTAACCTTTTTTTGTCCATGGCTCATATAAACTAATTTCTAAAATTCTGCAGCACACCAAAAAACACACATATATTTTGTTGATCTGACAAAAAATTAGCTTTAATTTTGATTGGTTAAAAAAAATAGTAGTTACTTCTCTTTTTGCTCCAAAGAGACTAAAAGAACCTAGGAACACCCCTAGAGATTCTCCTGTACTTGTATATAAAAACTTTTGGTACAAAGAATTAACCAATCAGATGCACCCTTATTATGCAGCATGACCAATAAGATACAACTATATTAAGACCTATATATTTATGGTTCAAGACAGGGAATTCACACCAGTCAGCTATTGTTATATTGGCTGTTATCATTTTTTATTTGAGAAGAGAAAAGTGGTCAATGCCCCTGACTAAATAGTCAGGTATTGCATATTTTAAAAATTCTTGCTGCACACCAGTTGCTGAAATAGACCAATAGGCTTTGATATAAGGGAGTAGGAAAAGTTCATCAGTGTGTGATATTAGATCCTACATTGTAACAAACTTTTAAGAAATTATCACTTATCACATTTTAGTATAGCATCAAAGAATAATATTCACAATTATTCAAAGAAGCAATTAAAATACTCCTCCCATTTCCAATGACTATCTGTGCAACCAAGTCTTCTTCATATATTTCAGCCAAAACGGTATGTCACAATATACTGAAAGTAAAAGCACATAAGAAAGACTCCTAGTAAGAAGATTTTCTCTTAAGCCAGACATTAGATTTGAAGAAGAAAAAAAGTGAAAACAATGGCATTCTCACTAATTTTCTTAATGTTTTGGAAAATATAGTTGTTTTTCTTTTCTTTTTTAATCCTCACTTGAGTAAATGTTTTTATTGATTTGAGAGAGAGAGAGAGAAAGAAAGAGAGAGAGAGAGAGAGAGAGAGAGAGAGAGAGAGGGAGAGAAATATCCATATGAGAGAGAAACATTAATCAATTGGCACCTGTACACATCTGACCAGGGATTGAATCTGCAACCTAGGTATGTGCCCTGACTGGGAATTGAATATGGAACCTTTTGGTATACAGGACGACGCACCAAGCAATTGAGCCACCCAACCAGGGCAGTTGTTTTTTATTAAAATGCATTATTATATTAGCATGTAATGAGTTTATTGTTTTTATTTTAAAACAAATTAATAAATACTCATGGAGTTAAAAATTTCTCAGCTTAAGTTCTAATATGGTAAATATTGATGGAGCCCTTTGGGGTTCCCAATAATTTTAAGGGTATAAATGAGTGCTGAGATTTTTATAAAGCTTGAGAAGTATTGTTAGATTTATGCCTGTCTTTAAAAAAAGTTAAAAATATATTATATAGAATTTAGAGAGAAAGGGAGAAGGGGAGAGAGATAGAAACATCAATGATGAGAGAGAATCATTGATAGGCTGTCTCCTGCATGCCCAACACTGGGGACTGAACCTGTATCCTGGGAATGTGCCCTGACCAGGAATTGAACCATGAAGACCTCCTGGTTCATAGGTTGATGCTCAACCACTGAGCCATGCAGGCTGGGCTATGTCTGTCTTTATGAATACTGTGGTAGTCGATTGATGGTAAAATAGGCCTTGCATTATAATATATTATTTTCTTCTTTGAAGTTTGAAGAGAGAAAGAGCTTTTACTATATAATTTCCTATAGAAAATACATGATATCTGAACATATCTAAATATGTGTTTTCAGATATATATGACAATAAAAATTTATGATTTTATGATATCTATAGAAGCATATAGAAAATATAGAACTCTTTTCTTCCCCAGTGTCCCACAGAGCAACAGCAGCCTTCCTTCTTATCCCAGCTCTCTACATGTCTTACACCCTTTGGCATGGAGGACATGAGTGATTTTTTTAGGGAAGAAGGAAATTAGAAACTAATAATTACCAAATGGCCACTGAAAGGAGTGTTACAATAGAACTTTAATTTGAAGACCAGAGAGAATATGCAAATAATGTGCAAGTGTATCAGAATCACTCCTATTTTAAATACATCAACCTGGCCCTTGGGACAAAACCTGCAAAACTTTTAAATTACTGCCTTTTTTGTAGCAGAGGTGTCATTTGGGGAAGCCTTCTGTCAGGATGAATGAGTTTATCTTAGGTGAACTTTACCCCCCCCCCCCCCCACCATGAGCTTCTGTTTGGGAGCTGCTGAAAGTGTTGGACAATCTCTTTCCCAAATGAGGGTTAGCTTGACATTTCATGATACTTCTAATATAATTATGTGTCAAGGAAATTGAAAGGCACACTCCCTAGAGTGGCAGATAAAGTGAGCCCCATGGATTTTAGGAGAACAAACTGACCACTTTTGCCATGAATAGTAATAAGAAATAAATGGGATCAAAATTATTCAAATGATATTTCTACTTGTTAGGGTTGCCTCTCTCAGAATCCCTTTCTTTTTTTTTTTTAATAAGTGTTCCTGTCTATCCTCCTTTCTATTTAATTTATTGTCTAAATGGATAACATCTGAACCTTTTAATTTTGTGTCAGAATGAAACTTCCTTCCTTTGGGATTTTAGACGGTTTCTAGTGGGTAATCCTCCCACACTCTGTCTTTCATGTGGAGAAGAGAAACTAGAAATTTTCCATTTTGCAACTAAGTAGCGCCAGGTGGATTAGTCCATATTAATACCAAGAGGATTAGTACATACTAGTATGTTTATATTTTATTCATTAAGTTTTGGGGTCAGCAAGATTTGAAGCCTCATACCTCATTTCTCTCTCTCTTTTTTTAAAAAATATATTTTTATTGATTTCAGAGAGGAAGGGAGAGGGAAAGAGAGAAACATCAATGATGAGAGAGAATCATCGATTGGCTGCCTCTTGCATGCCCCCTATTGGGGATCAAGCTGGCAACCCATGCATGTGCCCTTGACTGGAATTGAACCCGGGACCCCTCGGTCTTTAGGCCGATGCTCTATCCACTGAGCCAAACCAGCAAGGGCCCTCATGTCTCTTGATATCAAAATTTGGGCTTCTAAATCAGAAGCATGGGTTGAGCACCACTTTTTCCCCACAAGGACTCCTAGCCGTCTTGTGCTCACCTCTGAAGCTACCCAGTAAAACAAGGTGCCATCGAAACACATGTGGATCCTTGAGGGAGGAGGTTGTTGGGGAGTGGAATTTTCATACCTTTATGCATAATTAATCAGTGTTACATTTTTCTTGCTTGTTTAGTTTTACTTCAAATAAAAACCAGTAAGTTTATATAATCGGAAATACCTTAGTCTACAAATATCTATGCCATTTTAATGACTCAGTAGAACCTTGGATTTAAAATTCAATAATTGCACAAAGTTTCTCAGATCCAGAGACCTTAGATTTGTTCCTGGCCCATAGCAGGTGCTCAACACATATTTTTTAACAAATGGAAGAATACATCATTGAATCCTTATAATAATCCCATTTCAATACTCTGGGTACCTACAAACAGAGACTATACCTTCTCCCAAGCATGTGTGGACAGTGACAAAGTTGATCATATACTAGGCCAGAAACCTCAGTGACTGACCCGAATGAGGAGGTGTACTGACCACAGACCAGGGACTCAGGAAGCCTCTGGAACATGTATGGGGGAAGTGTCATGGTCTGATTTATATCTTGATGAGATTGCTGGGGTTGCTATCTGGAGACCATGACTGCAGGGGCTAGAGGCCCAGGGGAGTCTGGTCAGGAAGCTCCTGCAGCCTGGAGATGATGTTGGCTTGGGCAGAGGCCTCAGCTGTGGAGGAGGTGAGGTGAGGGGCTGCTGGCTGGTGTCCATATTTCAAAGTTGAAGCTGACAGAGCTTGTTGGTGTGTTGAACATAGAATGTGAATTAAAGAGGAAGCAATGGTGATTCTGGGCTCTGCCTGTGGGATGGAGGACAGACAGCATTTGGTGGAGGAAGTGGAAGCAAGGGGAGCTGCTTTTAATCTATTCTACCAGTTACCTAGGGCTGCCATAATGAAGGACCAAAAACTGGGTGACTTAAAACAATCGAATTTTATTGTTTCACAGTTTTGGAGGGTAGAAGTCCAAAATCAAAGTGTTGGCATGGCCATGTTCTTTCTGACAGCTCCAGGTAGGGAGAGCCCTGCCTTGCTTTTTCTAGTTTCTGGTGTTTGCCAATAATCCTTGGCTTATGGATGCATCACTCTAGTCACACGGCCATCTTCTTCCCATATGTGTTCACATCCTCTTCCCTTAGGACAGGGATGGGCAAACTTTTTGACTCGAGGGCCACAATGGGTTCTTAAACTGGACCCGAGGGCCAGAACAAAAGCATGGATGGAGTGTTTGTGTGAACTAATATAAATTAAAAGTAAACATTACATAAAAGGGTACGGTCTTTTTTTTTTTTTTTTTTAGTTTTATTCATTTCAAATAGGCCGGATCTGGCCCGCGGGCCGTAGTTTGCCCACGGCTGCCTTAGGATGTCAACATATCTTTCTGGCGGCACACAATTCAACCAATAGCACCTGTTAAATGTGATTGTCAATTAACTTTTCTAGTGGAGAATTAGATAGGTGGGTGCATTGTCCATTTGGCTTTCACCCCATCTTTCCATGTTATAAATAGCACTATGATAAGTATATTCAGGTATATAGATTGTTCTGTATTTCTCTTTGTTTAAACATATTTTTATTGATTTCAGAGACAGGGAGGGAGAGATAGAAACATCAATGATGAGAATCAGTGATTTGGCTGCCTCCTGCATGCCTCCTACTGGGGTTCAAGCCTAACCCAGGTATGCACCCTGACTGGGAATCTAACTTTGACCTCCTGGTTCATAGGTCAACACTCAACTACCAAGCCATACCTGGCCGGGCAGATTGTTCTGTACTTCAAATTTTATTTTGGGATAGATTTTCAAAAGGAGAAGCCTCTTTAGATATATATTATATAAATATTTAGAAAAGGGTGATGTCAATTATAAATTTAGTATTCTGGAGGGGAGGAGGATATAATGGTCTAAACTACAGACAAATATATGTATAGAGTGATAAGAATTTATATTTCCTGGTTTTCATTTTCTTAATTGAGTACATTTTCCTTCTGACTAGACACTGATTAAACAATAATTTAGCTTTAGAGTTTCTAAGTAGATAGCATTAAGTAACAATACTATAACCTCAAAAAGCTGGAGAACCACATTCTGATTTATTTAAATGCATATGTGTTCATTTTAATAGTGATATTGTCAGTAAATTTTGTTTTAAATCTTGGAAACTTTTATTTATTCATTCTTGTATTCACTCACTTTCATTTAAAAATATTTTTCCAGTTCTATTCTGTCCCAGGCACTAGGTTCTGGGTTCCAACAGGGAATGAGACAAATGAGCTGCAGAGCAGTTTACACACAATTAAACAGTGTGATAAATCAGAACACTTGGTTAGACCACGGCACTATTCGGGTGAATAGAAGGGCACATAACAGTTTTGGGGGTGAACGGGGCAGTGGGTAGGTGCTTTGGAGGAAGTAACATGCAAATGCCACAAGTGTAAAGCTAATAACATTTAAAATATATTCTTTATTTTAGTGTTGCAATAGTATTTTCCACACTTAAACTTCTCCAGGATTCAAAACTTTTTCAAAAGAAGGAGGTACAAGATGACGCAGAGAGTTCCCTCTCTCTAGCTTCTGTACGTATGAATTTAATGCCTAATCTTATTAATTAGTTGGATAAAAACAAAGGGATAAAGTAGAAAAAACATTGAATATGGAGTATAAAGATCTATGTTTAAGCCCTGTTTATGCTGTTTATTAACTGGCATACCTTGGGCAAGTCCCTTAAATTTTATAGCATTTTTAAATGTAAATATCACTTGTGAACTGTTGGAATTGGATGTAGTAATCACTGAAGTTCCACCAAATGTGTCAGTACAAAATTATAGGTCTGATTTCACTAGTAAATAAAGTTGTTTCACTTTATTTTTTCTCTTCATCTCATGTTTTTGTTACTTTAGCATTATCAGTATGACACCTATGCTATTTCCTAATTTCAATTTCTCATAGTTATATTCTTCCCCATTTAAGCTCTCAAATAATTTTGACAACTGGTGTTGCAAAGTATTTGAAATTTTTTTGGATTTTTTATGAGATCAACTAATTTAATAAGATAGGATTGTTTGAAATATAAAGATTCATCATATAGAATCTTTGCTCATTCTTCTAAACTAGAGGCCTGGTGCACAAATTCATGCATGGGTGGGGTCCAGTCAGCCTGCCTCAGGGGAGGGGCCCTAGGGTGTGTGTGTGTGGCGGGGGGGAATAAGGGGCAGGGCTGGCTGGGAGGAGGAGCCACAGGTAGTTACCCAGCTGGCCCCACCCCCTGGTCAAACTCCCAAACTCCTGGTCGAGGGGACAGTTTGCATATTAGCCTTTTATTAGATAGGATATTATGAATAAAACTGCTAATATCCAGTCATTACAAGTAACACTAATTGTCCTAAGTAGAGACTCATTTCTAACTATATTAAAAGTAATAAAAGTTCTAAAAAGCAATATAATTCTGAAAATTGACTTAGAGTAATGGTTGTTCATTGGGGGCTATTTTGCCTGCCCAAGAGATATTTGGCAATGTCTGGAGACGTTTTGGTTGTCACACCTAGAGGGGGCGCTGCTGGCATATAGTGCATAGAGGTCGGCTATGTTACTCAACATCCTACAATGCACAGGACAGTTTCCCACAACAATGATCTGCCACATAGTGCCAGTAGTGTCAAGGCTGAGAAACCCTGGTTTAATTGTGATTTGGCTTTTGGACAGTAACAGGAAATGTAGGCACTGAGAGTTTAAGGTATGTAGATGCTAATCCAACTAGACTCTTCCATTACTTGTTGTGTCCTTGTGGTCACCATTCTGCCTCTAGGCCTCGGTTGTTCACTTCTTACGGTTTCTGGGAACAGCTCACCTCCTCTTCTGAGCTTCTCACCTGTCTATCCAGACTCCAGCCCACTGCCTGTCCCCAGAGCTGCTCCTTGATAGCAGGTGCTGCTAACTGGTGGGAGATGGTGAGCTGTCAGAGATGCAAAGCAGGGAATTCCTAGAACAAATGGGTGTTGGTCTGAATGACTTTGAAGTTCCCAAATTTCTAAATAAGATGGAACTATATTTAGAAATTTGGGAACTTTCCCTGGAAAAAGCTCCCTTTGTGCCCCCCTCCCAGTAGCTCTGGTCATGGAGCACCCTTTGAAAAATGTAATAATAAGGATGGTAGATCAATGATATATTTTTGGGATGTGAGCAGAATACAGTGATATAACAGAGGAGATTAAGACTGTGGGTTCTAAATTCAGAAAGACAAAAGTTATATTCTTGAGTCTCACCTTTGCCAAAATATGATGAAGTTTAAGCAAATAGATAACCTTTCAAAGTTTCAGGTCTCCCATAGGTAAAACAAATAATAACTCCTCTTGGGCTTGTCAAGAGAATTAAATGAAATAATGTGTATAAAGCATGTAGCACAGTGCCTGACACATGAGGAGCATTCAATAGATATTAGCCAGTATTATTTTTTATTATTCCGCCTTTCAGATGATGTTTACAAAAATTTTGAGGGCATGGAAACTACGGATACTATCATTTGCAGTGATAAATTCAGACTGCAAAACTGTTTGTCAACAATGGGTATAGAAAGAAAAAGAAAAGCTGAAAAACAGTAGACCAGAATGTTAATAGAGGATTGTGGGATTATGGGCGCTTTTATTTGTTTGTTTGTTTTTGTGTGTGTATTTTTTATGTTTTTTAGAATGTACAGGAATAATTTCTAAAATTTAAAATTTAATACTATTAAATGATATCGGATGCTTCTTTTAACTTATATTACATTTAGAATTAGACTAGAACTTTGCCACTATTACTGTGAAGATTACCATGATTTTAATATTGTTTTAGGTCATTGAAAAGAAAGATGATAATGAATTTTTAGATCCTATCTCCCTAAATTCTCGAGAATATTTCAACATTCATCTGTGGTTGATGTGCCGCTTAGCATTGGTGACTGCGTTTGTTGCACAGATCCGTGGCATTGGAATCGTGAAAGGTACAAATATCCTATTTTCTTAATCAAAGGTTTTATAAAAAGTGATTTCATGTAGGTAACAGAGGTTTGATTGGGATATATTTTATAACTCTCTAGCTTAATTTGTTTCCAGAATAAAAATAATGCAGGTTCTTAAGTAAGAATAATCACTTTCAATAGTCCCTTGTATCACTGAAAACGCATATATGTTACTGCTGTATGCAAAGCAGGCAGTGTAGGGTGAGGGGTCCGAAGCACAGGTTCTGGAGCCAGGTGCCTTCGGTTCCAATGCTCGGACTACCACTTCCTCGCTGTGTGACCCCTGACCAAGTCTCTCAACCCACCGATGCCTGACTTCCTTCTCTATACAATAGAGACAAGTGTACCTGTTTCATAGGATTATTGTTGAAATTCAATGGGTTACACTTATAGAGTTCTTAGACCACACAGGCTGGCACATAGGAATGTTAATTCTTACAGTGATGAATAATTATCTACTTGCAAACCTATTTATCCACCATCTCTATCAATCTCCCAAATTAAATTATCTCATGCAATGTTATTATTAGTTTTGCAGTGTTTGGATACCGTAAAGTGCCTTCCCCCAAATTGCAACACATTTATTTTCACTGTCTCATGTAGTCTGTTTTCTATCTCTTTGTATCTTCCTGTTCTGTATTACACAATATTCCTGTGATGGACGTGGGGCATATTATGCGTATATATTTTGTTACTTTTCTCAGTGCATTGTAAATAACTACATTTGTTTATTTTAGAAAATGATATGACAGATTATGTTAGCCTCATCAATGAAGTGTGTTTGGAGGCAGAAAGTGCAGGCGACAGGGAGCTACAGGCTGAATTCTTGATGCAAGCTGTAATCATTGGCCTACAAGAAAAGCATTTAAAGGCAGACATCATAACAAACCTTCAGGTAGGAAGGAAACTTCATTCACATTGATATTTACCAAAGGATTCAGTGTAGAACAAAAGGAGAGAATTTTATATACCATTAGGTACTGAATGCATGACAGTCAATATGGCCAGCTCTTGTTTCAGGGAATTGCGAACAATACAATCAAAGGAATAATTTTATTTTAATAGGCCATAATACGTTTGCTTGAAGGAAGTGAGTTTATTTCTCCACGATCTTATTTAACTCTGGCGAGAAGCTTGCTTTTGCTGGATGACTTAACAAGTGCAGAGAAATTCAAGGAAATTTTGCATACAAAAACAGAAAAATTAAATTTGTTGACTCAGTCTCACAACATTCTTATTGAACAGGTGAGAGTGATTTTGAGTTCCCAAGATTTAGAAACTTATTGTTCTGTTTCTTTTTTTCTTTATTCCAAACGACTTTAGCTAATTACTCGTTACAATGTTTCTTTTACAGATGCTAACTTTTGGAGAAACAATTGAGTTTCCTTCATCAAACACTGACTATGCAAGTCCATTACAGCCTTTGAAAAATGTCTATCTTCCTCATATCATGTTATTGGCCAAAACAAAAATGAGAATTGGTAAGAACACAAACATATATTACACTCAAGCCATTGGTGAAAATTTTAAAGTTATTTGCAGGCATGCTATTACCTAAGTACATTTGCTAGTATATGGGGCAGTATTTATGAATACTCAGGCTCAATTTATTTAACAAATAGATTTTGATTATTTACTGTGTGCCAGACTCTGTGTGAGGACCTGGGAGGTTATTTTAGATCAAAACAGATGTAATCCCTCATCTTAGTGTGGGAGACAAAAATAAACACGTAGACACAGAAATAAACATGTAAACAAACCATATAAGAGTGCGTATTATATCATGAATCATGTCGTATAAATATTGTAGAAAATAAATATTTTTAATATTTAAAAAATGTAATAAAATAAATGTTGTCTAAAATAAAATATGTATTCGATAACAATTAGACAGGAATTCAGCAAGGATATATAAAGCTAATATATGGTAATGAGTTAAGTATATGTATATGTATAATTATGAATTGTTAGTGTTATGAAAGACGTGGATAAGATCTGTTGATAAAGAACAGGGAAGAGATGGCTGCCCATTTAAGTCAATAGGGAAGGCCTCTCCATGGAGGTGGCATTTAACCCCAAACCTTAAATGTGAGTCACTAAGTGTGCACTGTAGAGGCAGAAGGAGCAGTGAGTTGTAGGCTCTGAGGTCAGGACGAGCTGGACCTGTTCTGGAACTGTAGGGGAGACAAAGACAGCCCGAACAGAGTGGGCTGGCCACCCGATGGGAAGAGCTAAGCTGGGATGGTTACGTTTTAAAATACAGTCCTGGATGCGGGGGGAAGAACAGGTTGGAGCCAACCAAGAGTTGACCTGATTAGAGTAAGTGGACAAGTCAGCAGAAAGCTCACGGCTCCTCAGAAACCCGGGAGGAACGCAGGCATGTTGTTTCCAGCTCTCTCCAGGACACCCCTCTGTGTTTGACCCAAGGAAGCCTGCCTCTAGCTCCCAGGCTCTCGTCCAGCTCAGACGACAAAAGTCTTGTACCAACTCTCAGCTCTAACCTGTATCTGACCAGGCCCTTTTGTTTTCTGCATTTCTGATGCTTTGACATCTGGCGCCTTGCTGTTTAGGGAGGAATTAGCCCTAAACTTCTAGAGATTAGCAAATCACTTTTCATTGAACATGCCATCAGGGTCCACAACCCAAACCCTAATCAGCTCCTTTATTGTCCTTTGCTGGGTTCTTGCACTCTGGGCCACTCCTCCCCTACCTTCATCACCCCAGGCACAGCTACCAGACTACCAGAGAGCCCACTGAAATGCTTTAAACCAGCCAATCCTAAGCCAGCTGAGTCTCCTTACCCTACCCCATCCATTCTGTCCCATGAGAACCACAACGAAGGCTCTTGTCCACTTTTCCCCTTGCTCCCTCCACCTCTGACCAACCCTGGTGCTTCCCTGTGTGGCCCTATGTGGGGTGCTGTGGCTCTTCTTTTTGGGGACCTGCAATACACTATCTGTTCCATGGCAATTGTCTCCTGCCCTGTTAACCTCATCCATACCTGAATAATAATGAAATCGACATTTTAAACATTACCCCTGCCTCCTGGGACCCATCAGCCTCGGGGGACCCATTTGCCTCCTGCACCAGCTGTTGCTCAGCTCAGAGAGGTTGGTGGTGGGACTAGAATGGAGAAGGGAGGGCAGCAGTGGTGCTCACGCCATCACCTTTCCAGAACCTTTCCACTATTTCCCTTCTCTCCTCCCCCCATGATTAGTGATGATCCTTATTATTATATGTTGATCGTCACCCTCATCATCAGATGTGATTTTTTTACTACAGGTAAATTGCTTCACCTCTCTCTATATTGTTGAGTTTCCTTATTTATAAACTTAGGCTGGCCTAGCTGACCTCTAGAATTCCTTCCTGCAATCTGATCCCGTGAGAGCTATTTTTCTGCATCTTTAGTCCACAGTTTGTTATATTATTAGTATGTTTGATTTCTACAAGAGCTTACATACAGGTTGTGCTACACTGTACAGGTTTTGTTAAATCAAGTGTATTCTCTGCTTTCCTGCCTCAGTAATATTGAAGATGTGTCACTACTCACTGGCAATACTGGTTCTGTTTCTTAGACTCACTTGAAGTAGAACAGCTTGCTTTCTGTTATATTACATTAAACACAGACTTAAGAAATAAAACCAAAGCAGCTTTTCTGTCAAAACAATGTCAGTTTCGCAACTTTTTCCCCCCACAGAATTGATGTTTATTGGAAAAAGGAACATTTCAATATTATGAAGCATAATATAATCTGACTTAATGCTTTCTCGGCAGTCTGCCTGTATAGTGATAGCAAAGACTGCATGTCAAGAATAGAGACACTTAACAATTATGTTTTCTTGTGAAAGCCTCACCCAGAAAGAGGCATTTTGAGATTATTTTTATCAAACAAAAAATAAGCATCATGGTTATTTATTTTCCACTAACTGCACCTTGATCTTTCTTATTAGATTTTTTAAAAAGCCAATTATTGACTTTATAATAGGAGTGAAGGTGCTGGGGAGTGAGAATACAATGGGGAACCAAGCCAGTCACCATCTGCCCTTAAAAAAACCTATATTCTAGTTAGAAAGAGAAAACAGTCAATAATTTCTATACAGTTTTTTCCTAATTTTAACAAAACTCTAGAAGACAATTTAAGTACTATTATTATGAGTTAGTCCTATGTTATATAGTACTATATTATATAGGGTAGATATATATAGTTCATATATTTAAGTGCCCTGATGACATGAAGATTAATAAAGTGTTATAGTATAATTATTAATAAACACTGTTATGGTATAATTTGAAACAATAGTGAAACCTATAAAGTGGGAGATATATTGAAACATGAGGTTATATTAGACAAAGGATATTTGCATATCCTTCTTGCCTGGGATCTGTAAACAAAGTTGGTAATTGTTGGGGTTAAGAGAATAGTCACTAGAGAAGGAATTCTGGTCTGATTTCCACGAGCAAGTCATTTAACTTCTCTATGTTTCAGTTTCCTCTCCCATAAGATATGGATAAGAAAAGTATGTATCAATCTCACCGGCTGTTGTGGGGTGAAGCAAGTGGAATGCGTAACAAGTTTAGAAGGGCATCGACTTTGTTCTAAGAGCTTTGTAGGTGTTAGCTCTTCTCGTTATTCCATGCCTGGCATGCTCCTGGGAGCTGGGAGAATGCCCTGTTGTTGTTTTTTTCCATCTCTATATTCTCAGCAATTTGCTGCCATCCTGTATCATTTGAAGTAACTTCTCCCTGGATAAGAAAGAGGGAGAGAGGCATGGTTTTCCACCATCCTATTGTTCATATAGCTACAGTGGTTCTCAATCTTCCTAATGCCGCGACCCTTTAATACTGTTCCTCATGTTGTGGTGACCCCCAATTTCATTGTTACAAATTGAACATAATTAAAGCATAGTGATTAATCACAAAAACAATATGTAATTATATATGTGTTTTCCCATGGTCTTAGGCGACCCCTGTGAAAGGGTCGCTCGACCCCCAAAGAGGTCACGACCCACAGGCTGAGAACCGCTGAATAACAGATTCCTGAACTAAACATTTACAAAAAGTCCTAGGTTCTTGAAAGCCCTTTGTAAGCCTTCGCATTCTGGAACTGAAAATTTTCAGAACCTGAAGAGACCTCAGATTTTTCCAGCTCTGCTGGTTCATTTTTGAGTGAAAGACACTCAAGGCCCAGAGACATGTAGGGGTTTGTTCAAAGGCTCTAATAACATGGTAATACCAATGACTGGCCTGAACCAACAATTTAGCTGGGATTCAGCAACTGTTTCATTCTGCAATCCTACATTGCCTTTCTGTTTATATCCCTTTATTGCGTATGGTAAACTGCCCTATCAATGTAGTTTTTCTTCCGGTTGCCTTCTACTCTTTATCCCAAAATTTTTCTTCTTTAAAATTACCAAACTCAAGGCGGCCATCAGCTGTTGGCTTCAACAGCCACATTCTCTGAGAAGGCTTCCTGACCTTTCCCAGGTCTGGGCCAGTGTGACTGGACTAAAGGGGTCCATTTGCCAGCACACATCAAAGCCCAATCAAACACAAACAGGAGTTTGCAGCCAAGAAGGTAAGGGTTTATTAGTTGGAGAAATGGCACCAAGCCCAGACTCACAGGTAAGCCAGTTGTCAGAGACCTGTCTCTCCAATGGCTCCTAGGGGATGGATTCTATAGGAGATGAAGGGAGTTAGGTCCTGGTTAGGATCACGGTCTCTACTGATTGGTTGGCACTAAGGTAGGAGGTAGTTGATCAGTGCGTCAGGTGCTGATATCAGCCATGGCATTGTTTTGTCTGGTTTTCCAAAGATGGTTGGTGGGGTCATTCTACTTCTCTGGGTCTGGAGCTAAAACTCATCTGAGCCCTAGCTAGATGCTACCTATAGTTTGATTGCAACTCTGTCTCTGTGGCACTGACCCATGGCTTTGTTCCTAAGATTGTGTAATGCTGGCCAGGGCCTCATTGTCCTGAGGGCTTAATGATGAAAGGAGTGGACATGCAAGGGGAGAGGGAGACGGGTGAGTCAGTGTGCTGGATGAGGCCAGTTTGAATCCAAAGGAAGCAAAGAAGAAAAGATAGAATTAAAGAAATAAAGTTTCTGCATCGTCCCACCAGTTCTCCTGCTACCACAGCGCCCTTGCTTTCCCCGCCGTGGAATTGACCACACAGTATCTTACTCACCTGTCTGGCCATCAGTATTCCCCATTAAGCACTAAGCTCCATGACCTCTCTCTCAAGGAGACTTACAGTGTCATAGTTTAGTGTGTGGGCCCTGGGGCCTGACTACATAGGCTCAGATTATGGTCCTGCTACTTACTAGTTGACCTTGGCAAGTTCTTTGGACTTCACTGTATCACGGCTTACTCCTCTGCATAATGGCATCCAGTTGGAGTTGGAGTTGGAGTTGGAGTTGGGAGGATTACATGAGATAATGCTCGTTAAGTACCTGGGGTGATGCCTGGCATGTAGGAAGCACTTAATAAGCCTTAATCTCCTTTCCCATTTTTATCTAGTGCCTAAGCACTCAGAAAATATTTTTGAATAATATCTGTCTGTCTTTGAGGCCACACAGATTAAATCTAATGCCTCTCTCCCATACAGCAATCCTTCCTTATGGTAAGTAATGATGGGACCACACAGAAGTGTAGCATGTGGCCCTCATCCGTAATGGGTTACTATCTAGTTAGGATGACAAAATATGCATAGCAAGCAGCCACTGCAGAGCTGAGTAGAAGCAAAATTACTGCCTATTAATATATGCATGTTTTATTGGAAAGAGCATAAAACTTTAAAACTTCCAGATGTTTCCCTACTACAACCTCATCTTAGGAACACGAGAATTTGTTCTCCAGAGCATTATAAAATTTTACAACTGAAAGAGAGATTTTAGAGATTATTCTTCCTTTTAAAAATGAGAATGGAAATTTGTAAAAAAAAAAATAAAGTTTCAAAAGACTATTGCTGTAGTTCATTGAAATATTTGGATATTGAGTTTCTTTAAAAAATTTTTCTTAGATACTAAAAACTAAAGACCACCAGGTTCTTAGTAGATGCCTTAATGTGAGAGAAGTCTAGTAACTTATTTTGACACTATGTAGTTTGTTTTACCTTTCCTATCTACTGTCTTTCTTTAGGACATAAAGTAGCCAAGCAAGTCTACTATACCAGTAAAAAGAAGGATTCCTTAAAGTGGTCACCTGCTCTTCAACTTTTTGAAACATCATTGAATCTCTGTAAGATCTCAGCAACAGAGGAATATGAGGTGGAAGCTGAAATCCTTTTTCAGAAAGGTAAGATGTGTTTGGGGTCAGAACTAGGATAAAGTTTGTGGAGTTTTTTTGTTCGTTTGTTTGTTTTTCTTTTGTTCCTATTAACAGTAGGCTTCTTGAAAATCTAGTCAGTGAGTATAAAAAATATCCAGATTTTTACTAAGGGCTTGGTGATGACAAGCACATTGGTACAAACTAAGTTTTAGATAAAGAGAACCCTACTTATCTTCAGTTTATATCTAGAAAGAAAAAAGTTACCCCTTAGTTTCTTTTATAATCACAATTACCCTTCATTGGTTTCATGTTTGACTGAAAAATGTCAGCATCAGCCATTTAACTATAAATGAGTTCCTTAAATAGTGCTTGGAAGATACATCATTTCATTACATAGCTGAACACTTTAGTTAGTATTTACAAAAAAAACCCTCACTCATTTAAATTAAAGTGCTATGGCATACTTATATTTATAACTTTTATACAACACATATTTGCCTAAGATGTCCATACTAGAGGTCCGGTGCACAAAAATTTGTGCCTCGGGCAGGGGTGTCCCACAGCCTGGCCTGTGCCCTCTCGCAGTCTGGGACCCCTCAGGGGATGACCACCTGCTGGCTTAGGCCTGCTTCCTGGGGGGCTTGGGCCTAAGCTGGCAATCAGACATCCCTCTGGCAGCCCAGGTGCCCTCGGGGGATGTCCACTTGCCAGCAGGGAGCAGGCCTAAGCTGCAGTCGGACATCCTTAGCGCTGCTGAGGAGGCAGGAGAGGCTCCCACCACCACCACTGTACTGGCAGCCATCAGCCTGGCTTGTGGCTGAGCAGAGCTCCCTCATATGGGAGCACACTGACCACCAGGGGACAGCTCCTGCATTGAGCGTCTGCCCCCTGGTAGTCAGTGTGTGTCATAGTGACCAGTCATTCCCAGTCTTTCTGCTGTTAGTGTCAATTTGCATATTACCCTTTTACTATATATGATAGATGCCTGGTGCACGGGTGGGGGCGGCTGGTTTGCCCTGAAGGGTGTCCCGGATCAGGGTAGGGTTCCCGCTTGCGTGCCTGGCCAGCCTGGGTGAGGGGCTGATGGGTGTTTGCAGCTGGTCACACCCCCTTCAGGGTGGGGGTCCCCACTGGGGTGCCTGGTCAGTCTGGGTGAGGGGCTGAGGGCCATTTTCAGGCTTGCCGGCAACTGAAGCTCCCAGCCTCTCCTTCTTTTCTTTTTATTTTTTAATTCTGGGATTTATTTACCTTTTATAATTGAAACTTTGTTGTTGTCACTGGAGCTAAGAGCCGGCTCCTGCTCGCTCCAGCTCTGTGGCCACGGCCTGATGAAAGCAGGTATCTGGGGTTTGTTTAGCTTCTATAATTGAAACTCTGTTGCTTTGGAGCCAAGAGCCAGGCCGCGGTAGGCGGGGAACCTTGGCTTCCTCCATCACTGGAGCAAGCAAGCCTCCTGCTCGCTTCAGCTGCGTGGCTGCCAGCCACCATCTTGGTTGGGTTAATTTGCATATTGCACTGAGTAGCCAATGGAGGTGTAGCGAAGGTACGGTCAATTACCATGTTTGTCTATTATTAGATAGGATGATTTTATTGTGGACTTTTTAGCCATGAGAAAAATGATGATAGTTGTGAGTGCTCTCCTTTTAAGCATCTAATAGACACTAGGCACTCTAGTCAGTGTCTCGCGTCTCATATCGCTGATTCTTACAGCAGCTCCACAAGGTAGGCATGGCTATTCCTGGTTGACAGATGAGGAGAATGTGGAGCAGTCTGGTTAAGTAACTTTTCATAAATCAGCAGCTCCTAAGTGATAGTACCCAGATGTGGACTTAACACGGGGTGGCTCTGTGCCCCGTCCACATGCTGCGCAGAAACTGTGGATCCTTTTTAGAGTAATTATAAGATTTCCCTTTTCTGCCCTTTTTGTTACAAAAGTGTCATTCCAGCACCTACCTTTGACAGCTGCAGCTCACCCTAAAGGCCGGGAGCTGAATGAGAACTGGAGCATTTCCATCATCCATGGTGCTTTTCAAGATTTTCCTGACTTTTAAGGACTTTTTATTTTTCGAGATGTTTTCTATGGTATCTGTGATGAAGACAGAGGAAAGAGGAAGATGGGTATAGAAAAGGGGAATGAGTGCTCAAGGAGGAAGGGCAAGCACAAAGTAAAAAGATAGAAAAGGAAGATGATAGAAGCAGTCATATCTGGAAAGCCAATGGAGGCTTTGATGCAGTGTTGCTACCTGAAGTTAGAGGAGTCTTGAGTTGCCTGGGGAAGAAAACAAAAGCTCTTTCCCTGTTGGCTTCTCTTCCATCAAGAAACAACAGATGAATGAAAAGGACAGCATGCCCTGTTTTCTGAATTTCCCGCATGAAATATTTGTTCTGAAGTTCTAAGTGATAGAAAAAAGAAAACCCATCTTTGTCCATCTTTTTTCTTCTTTCAGGCAAAATAGAATGTCAACTGTTGGTGGAGGAGAAATCTCCAAATTTGCAACTTGAGAGTTTATATGAAGCTATACAAATAAGCTTGAGCCATGATCAAAACTCAGGGTAAAGACAATATCTTTCCACTATTGACACGATGTGTGTGTTGTGGTTTGAGCCCTGTGTTCTGGTACGACACTGTATTGTACTGCCCACAGTAGGGCTAGTTTACTGGCTTCCATTGTCCATCAGGTTTACCAATTTCCTTTTCAAGCTTGTTGTTCTTGGCTCTGACCCAAGGTGGTAACAGTGATTATCACAGTGGCACACTGGACTGCGATTCCCTGTACTCAGATCAATCTCCTGTCAGTCCTAGGATTCCAGGGGCCTCCCTGGATGTGAAATTGTATCTATAAGGAAACTATGTGGATATTCACTCTGATAAGCAGTACCAGGGCTGGCCAACTTAATTCTGTGAAAATAAGGATTCAAAGGAAGACGTCATTATTACAATGACACTGATCTAAATGGCCCTGACTGACAGGTTTCATAATGAGCACAAAGACCTGACCCATACCAAATCCCTGCTTTCTGCATAACTCTAGGTGTCTCTTTTGATATTAGTGTAGGAGAGTTGAAAGAGGCTTGTTTTTTTATTTTTATGTTTTATTGATTTGAGAGAGAGAGAGAGAGAGAGAGAGAGAGAGAGAGAGAGAGAGAGAGAGAGATTGAATTGTTGTTCCACTTATTGATGCATTCATTGGTTGTTTCTTATATGAGCCCTGATCAAACCCTCAACCTTGATGTATCCGGACAACACTTTAACCCACTGAGCAACCTGGCCAGGCTGAGGCTTGGTTTTTAAGGCAGGTTCCTCCAGACTTGACCTTCATCTCTTTACTGCCTAGTTGGTTGGATTATTCTAGACTGGCCTTGATGTTACAGAGTGTTGCCAGTAAGGACAAGGTACAATGCTCAGCTCTCTTCTAGAGCTCCTCATTTCAGTAGGGAGGCAGATGCTAGTGTCTATGCCAAAAGTGCTGTGAGAAGAAGGTGGGAGTTTGGGACAGATGCTGGTTTTGTCTATTTATAACCTTTCATTCGCTCAGAAATTATTGGCAAATAATGGGAAGTAATTATGAGTGGTGAAGCAATTTATTAAGTACAATTCTATATATCATTTTAGGTTGATAAGGGACTCCTACCTAGAGGTTGCCCTAGTATATCTACATATGAGAAAGGCAAAGCACAAACTTTCATCAGCACCATTAACACCTAAGGTAATAAACTTTTATTAGAAATTTTAAGTTAATTACCTTTTGAGCTTGTTATGTTACTGTGCTATTGAAATAATGAGACTGATTTTCCTGTGTGACTTAGAGAAATTAATTCAGTACTTTGTAGTCATACTCATGTTTAAGTGTCTCTTTCAATATTTTATGTAAAGCTCTGGAAATAGGCTTCATTTAGACATTTTTGTCTGTTAAAAATGTTATCCATGAAGTGTAGGTACATGTATGTACTCTAAGTCATTAGTATTGATCAGGAAATTGCAGGAAATGAAATATAGCTTCAGTGATGGACAGGTAAGGTTCTCATTACTGATGTGGCTACAAATAGATCCCCTTGTGATAGAGTCATTAATTCACTCATCACACATCTGTCAAGCACCTACATGACCCAGGCAGTATTCTGGAAAGTGATTAAGCAGTGCCCAAGCCATACTCTGTTCTTGTTCTCCAAGAGATATTTTCAGAAAATTTTAGTATCAAATCTCTAATTTTTGAGAGCATAAACATGATATTAAACCATTAGGCAAATGGGCTTTCAGACAATTGAGTTATTCATATGGTAGCTGCCTTTGGTGGATAGCAACTAATTTTCTTTTTCCTATAAAAAACCTATACTTACATAGAGAAGTTACTTTTTGTTGTGTAATAAACATGTTTATTTCCAGTAAGAGAAAACAAAAATTTTTGTTTCCATTGCAAGTAGCAATACAAATTAATAGGATATAGGATAACAACATATCACCTTTTTGGCCTTTACTAGAGAAGTGTTTTTAATTAAGAGCTTGAACAAGTCAGGATTTGAATGAGAAGAATAATATAATTCCATACAATATGATCATTATTTTCTGTATATCTTTACACAGTATAAATATTTTCGCAATTCATATAATTACTAGAAACACAGAAAGCAGCCAAAATAAATGAAAAATTTCATCTGAGCACATTCAGACCATTGAAATATAATATTTGACAATTGTCTACATATAGTCAATGCTTTATAAACCTTTAAGAAAGCGTTATTGTTTCACTTTTATGCAATCCATATAGCAGAGTGAGCATAGCACTGGTTTTGATTTGAATCTGAGCTTCATGGCATGCTAGCAGTATAATTAGAGCCTTTTCTAAGCTTAGTTTTCTCATCTGGTGAAATGGTTCTGTGATACCTCTTAGACTGACTAGGAGAATTAATGTAATGGGCTTGGCGTGTAATAGGTACTCAAGGGAACTGTTTTCCATCACTATGTAATTTCAGTTAAACATTTACATTCTAAAGTATTTTGTACATAGTAATTATTCAATAATTATTTGTTAGCTAAGTTGAGTTGATTTTCTTGAACATTCATTAATTTATTCATCTATTAACCAAACACGAATTGAGTGCTTAATGTATGCCTGGCATGTTGCTCTCTTTCCCTAAGGAGCACAGAGTCTAGCAAGGAAGAAAAATAATTGTATCACAATATAATGAGAACTATAATCAAGACATGTAAAGGCACAGAAGTGGAGCAAAGTAGGGACTAATGTGCCTTGGCCACTGTGGCTCAGTTGGTTGGATCCTCATCCCATATATTGAAAGGTTGTGGGTATGATCCCTGGTCGGGGCATGTATGGAAGACAACCAATTGATGTTCTCTCTCACATCAGTGTTTCTTTCCATATTGTTTATGGTGTTTTTAGAGACAAGTTTTTAATTTAATAAAGTTCATTTTATCATTTTTTACATATATTGTGCTTTTGGTGGTATATTTAAGAACTCTGCTTAACCCCAAGATGTTGAAGCTTTTTACCTATGTTTTCTTCTAGAATTTTTATAATTTTAGCTTTTAAGTTTGTCTGTGATCTATTTTTGAATAAATATTTGTGTAAAATATGAGGTATTTAATCTCATCATTTTGCACAGAGATCCAAGTTGTCCCAGCACCATTGAATTTCCTTGGCACTTTTGTCAAAATTAGTGGATCATAAATGTAAATATAGATCATAAATGTAGACTTCCAGTACTATTCGACTGATCTATAAGTCTGCCTTTCCATGAGTATACTCTGTCTTGGTTACTATAGATTTTAGTAAGTTTTAAAATTGGGAAGTATATGCCCTCCAACTATGTTTTTACTTTTTAAAATTCTTCTGGCTATTTTGAGTCCTTTTGCATTTTCATATACATTTTAGGATCTGCTTGTAAATTTTTGTAGAAAACTAAGTATTTTGGTAGAGACTGTTGTATCTATACATCAATTAGGGGATAATTGCCATCTTAAATATTGAATCTTCTAATTTTTAATATGAATGGTCTCTTCATTTATTTAGATATTAGCTAATTTTTCTCAAACAATATGTTTTACTTTTAGTGTACAAATTTTGTACCTTTTTGTTACATTTATTTTTATTGTGAATGGAATTTTTCTTAATCTCATTTTCAGATTGTCCATTGCTATGTCCTGTGACTTTGCCCAAAACATTTATTAATTCTAGGCATGTGAGTGTATGTTGGGATTTTCTACATATAGGATCATGTCTTCTTCAAACAAAGACAATTTTACTTCTTTACTTCCAATCTAGATGTATTTTTTCTTTTTCGTGCTTGTTTTCATGGGCTAGAATCTCCTAGACAATGTGAGCATCTCCCCCATTAAAAAATGCCCACCATATAATTTTCCTAGTCCAAATTTTTCTATTCTGAGCTCAAGCCTGACTTCCTCAATAAAGCTTTCTTCTTCATTCAAAATGATTTTTTCCCTTTTAAAATGTCTGCATCACTAACTATTCTTACATTATAGTCATTTAATGTTATTCTGCATTCTTCATTTAATGCCTATTAGTCTTGCTTCCAGAGTTTAAGTTGGTAAAATGTTCAACCTTATGTAGCCAGTATACTGACAAGACAACCCCGAGCCCAAGTATTTTCGTTATGGTTAATTACTACGGTCTGTTTTTGGGGCAGGGCTGTATTGCTTAGGTCCTCCATGGGCAGATCTCTGCAGGTATCATTTGAAGACAGGCCACATTTGTACATTGCATTTCCTGCTTTGGCATCAGCATTATTCTTTGCCTTTTCCTTTCCTTGGAAGTCTTGTAGCCAGCAGTAAAAGAAAAATATTGTTGTTATTTATTTTATTCTGTGGTTTTGTTGAAGATTAGAGAATTGGCCAAAATATGAGCATCCAAAAATTAGAACCAAACAGTCTGATAGTTTTGCCCTGATTAGTTAAATCTTAAAATTTGACTATTGCCCTAGCCCGTGGTCGGCAAACTGCGGCTCGCGAGCCACATGGGGCTCTTTGGCCCCTTGAGTGTGGCTCTTCCACAAAATACCACGTTCGGGCGTGAACATACAGTGCGATTGAAACTTCGTGGCCCATGCGCAGAAGTCGGTATTTTGTGGAAGAGCCACACTCAAGGGGCCAAAGAGCCGCATGTGGCTCGCGAGCCTCGGTTTGCTGACCACTGCTCCTGTTTGGCTCAATGGATAGAGCGTCAGCCTGTGGACTAAAAGGTCCCAGGTTTGATACCAGTCAAGGGCATGTACCTCCCTTGCAGGCTCCTCCCTGGCCCGGGTTGGGCAACCAATTGATGTGTTTCTCTCACATAGATGTTTCTCTCTGCCTTTCCCTCTCTTACACTTTCTAAATAATAACAATAATAAATAAAATTGACTATTAATGCTTATTTTAGTTATCTTTAAAAATGTAAAACAGATTTTATATGGTGGGTGGAGTTCTTTTCTTTCTGTTTCTGTAGCATTGATTTTCTTATGTTTAAAAACAGAACACACATGCACACACTCAATGTAAAACATATCTTCATTCATTGTTACTTTTTGCTATTCTATGGAATTTTATGATGCCATCATCCCTTTAATAGTTTCCTATTTAGAAATATGATAAGCAAATACCTATAAAAATCTTTGAGTAGTATTCTTATTTCTGACCTCATTACAAGTAATAGATTCAAATTTATAGCTTTTCTATTAAAATAGTAAATGTAATTTTAAGTAAACACATTATTCAAGATGCCATTGGTGTTCATTTTGTTATTATTCAGATAATGCAAGCTCATTATAGAAAATCAGAAAAAAAAATATGGTAAGAAATAATTCAATCACCCTTAAAACCTGGGAAACACTGTTAATTTTCCCTGCTTGTATATACAGGGGATATATTTATGTACATATCCTTATTAAAATGGGATCATATTTTGCGTTGTATATTGTAACCTACACTTTTCTGCCCCAATATACTTTTAACATCTTTTCATGACAATAGATACATAGACATTGTTTTTCTTAATGGCTACATAGTATTCTACTAACTTGTCATCTTCAGAAGATGAGAAAATTGATCAGGAAACTTTATGATATCTTTATATATGTCTTTATCATGAAACATTTCCCACATTTTTTAGGCTTTTACCAGAAGGCATAGTTCTATTAAAGAACCAACAGTAAACAGATTTGAAATATACAGTTCACTGGCCTGGATTGCGATAAGAGCTGCTGCACAGGTTGGCGTGATGTTTATTTAATCTTCTTTTTATTGTAATATCGGTATTTTTCACCTTCCAGCTGTTAAGGTAACACAATGTATTTGTATAAGAGAAAGGACGTTTTCATGTCCCTTGGGCCAATGAGGTTTCTTTGGGAAGATTTATACTTTTAATATAGATAGTGTGGGTTTTTTTATCTTTAAATTCTTTATTAGTTAAGGTATTACAACTGTGTCCTCATCCCCTCCATTAATATAGATAGTGTTTTTAATCACTGTTAGCCAGACCTGGCTTTGTTTGTTTCAACTTTCTTTAAAGAAGATATTGGCAGATACACACGTGCACATATTTGACATTTTGGCAAATATCTGTCATAGCTAGGTGAGGTAGCCTATTTAAAGTGATTTATACATTAATTAAATTGCCAACAGTGATAATTTATTTGACTATGATATATTACGCATGTTGGGGAAAACATTATTTTTGAGGTTGTCTTTGTATTGTCTTCCATGTATGTTGAATGCTATTTTATGAATTCTCTCCTTCACATTATTTACGTAATGAGTGATCTATGAATCAGAAAGCTTACATTTACTAATTCTTTTTTTTTTCAAATATATTTTTATTGATTTTTTACAGAGAGGAAGGGAGAGAGATAGAGAGTTAGAAACATCGATAAGAGAGAAACATCGATCAGCTGCCTCCTGCACATCTCCTACTGGGGATGTGCCCGCAACCCAGGTACATGCCCTTGACCGGAATCGAACCTGGGACCTTTGAGTCCGCAGGCCGACGCTCTATCCACTGAGCCAAACCGGTTTCGGCTACTAATTCTAATTATGCATTTATTTAAGGTCAGTAAAGCTGTGCTGGCAATTAACTTGCTTATTGGAAAGAAGAACGTTAGGACTGATCAAGTCAGTCAAGCGGCATTACTTAGCATCCCAGAATTTGCCACTGTGGACCTTTTGTCTTCATATACAGATTATTTGCTTGGTATGTTTGAGTGTATATGAATTATGATTTATTTATATTATTGTCAATACTTATCATTTTCCGATTTTAGTGCCTGTCAATTCCTTAGGGAAGTGAAATGATATTTGATTTTAATTTGCATTTCTCTGATTTTCAGTGATGCTAAAAATTTTGGCCATTTGGGTTTTCTTTTCTATGAGTTTCCTGTTGAAATTCTCTGTCCAGTTAAAATAATATTTTTATTGATTTCAGAGAGGAAGGAAGAGGGAGAGATAGAAACATCAATGATGAGAGAGAATCATTGATTGGCTGCCTCTTGTGTATGCCCCACACTGGGGATGGAGGCACAACCAGGCATGTGTTCTGACTGGGAATCAAACTGTGACCTCCTGGTTCCTGGGTCGACTCTCAACCACTGAGCCACACCAACCAGGTCTTTGGACTGTTTAATTTTTCTATTGGACTGTTTGATTTTTCTTATTGATTGATGCAAGGGTTATATATATTAGAGAGAATCACTTTACATGTGCTTTAAATATCTTTTCTAGGTCTATGGTTTATCTTTTAACTTTGTGTTTATTATTTTTTGTGGCACATTTTTTAAAAAAATCAAATGTAGTCAGTCATATGTGTTGGTTTTTCCTTTATAAATTGGACTTTTTTTCATGTTGTTATTTTTCAAGAAAAGCATATTTGTTGTTATTTTTTAACTTTCAGATAAGTACCAAGTTGCCTTCCAGACTGGTCATCCATTTTTTTACCAAACTGATGACAAACCTGAGCACACAGATGCTATAAAAAAGACTCCGACTAAAGTAGATATTACCTGGATCCTTCTACTACGCTACTACATTCACCTGCAAAGGATTAATAACATGAGCAAGCTGCTAGGTAAGTTTTTGATGTGTTAAGAAAGAACATATGTCCTTCCTATTTCTGTTTAGGTCAAGTTTCTTATTTAGAATTATAAAATACTTCTGATATCTTTCTGAGTGAATTCTCATCAGAAAACAAAAATTTCAGAGGTTCTTAACCTGAGACACACAGACCTTTGAATACAATAATATTCCAATATAATTGATTTCCTTTGATATTTTATGTTTTACTGCATGCACTTAAAAATATTATTGATTGCCAAATTGACCCATGGCTTGAAACAGTTAAGAACCAGAATGATTGCCCTAATTGGTTTGGCTCAGTGGATAGAGCATTGGCCCTTGGACTGAAGGGTCCCCTGTTTGGACCTCGGTTGTAGGCTTGATCCCCATCCTTGGTTGGGGTGCATGCAGGAGGCAACCAATCAATGTGTCTCTCTCACATTGATGTTTCTTACTCTCTGTCTCTCCCTCTCCCTTCCACTCTCTCAAAAAATCAAGGAAACATATCCTCGGGTGAGGGTTAACAACACAAAAGAACCAAAGTGATCATAATTTGACAAGCTTATAAAAGGAACAAGGTGAAAGTTTGGTTTTAAGGAGAGAATCTTTTAGTATCCAGTATGTAAAAGAGAAGAAATGTATGACTTCAGATAGGATATTTAACTCCATGGATTTGTTTTGTTAAGTTTTTAATTTTATCATTGATGTATCTAAAGAATATCCAGAAAAACTGGTAACGTCTTCTTTACATCAGTCCCTTTTGTGGTTTCATGACAATGTATATTATTGTTTTTAATCTGTGCCCATGAACTTGGTGATTCAATTAGACCCACCCCAGGTCCTAGTGATAGAGAAGCCAGCAGGGCTAATAGTCGCACAGTGGCTAAGCATAGTTATCAGGAGTTTGCTAACTTCTGAAACAGGCACTCAGAAGGCATCAGGGGTAAAAGGTGCATTGCAGTAGGTGTGAGAACAATAGAAGTTAAGTGGCGAAGGAAGCGGACATGAGCCAGTGCAGGAGACTCTGCCCCATATCAACTCAGCTCACCTCTGAATTCACCTGCTGGTACTTCCCATGTCAGGTGCCCACAGTGTACTGCTTTTCTGCTCTGAGTTTTCTCTTACTGAGGCTGAAAGAAAGGACCATCTACCAGGATTCCACACATCCGGGAGTAGCCTTGGGCGAATGAAGCGGGGAACTGCGAGGTTAACCTTCCAGCTTCCCAGTCCTGTGATGGACAGTTCTTTTCTCCGAAGGGCCCCATCAAGACTGAGCCTTCATTGTTCATAATTGTAGCCCATTCATTACCTCACTCTAATTGGCTCTTTCCTTTCCTCTGTCACACTTTGCCGATTCCCTCACTTGTGCTCCTTAGATCACTTCAAATAAGTTACCTGCACCTAAATTCTTGCTTTAAGATCTTTGGGGGAGAGGGAAGAGCCTCAAACACGATAGAATATTTTACATTTTTAAATCTTGGAGCCTGAATTAACATCCTGACATGCTTCTGAGATTTTCTTTCCTTTCTGTGGCAAGAGGCAATTCCATTAGCATATAAGCTCTAAAAATGGAGGATGGTTGTTGGGAGCTGAGGTGGGAGGTACAGGACAGTGGTTAGTGAATAAAACCCAATAATATTGAGACCGTTCTGCTATCTAATATAACTCTAAATGAAGGTATTTTTCTTCCTTCAGCATCTCCAAAGCCAGGTTCTGGAATTTCTTTACCAGATGATACACTTCTCACGTCCCTTTTCAACTCTGGGTTGATTTTGCGCCAAAAAGAAATGCATAACTTTCTTAAAAAATTTTTACTTCTGTATTCTTCCTCTTGTATTGATGAATTTCCAAGAGAACTATTTCAAGAATTGGAAAACCAATTTTGTTTAGAAAAAAACTTATTTGAATCATCAGCCAAGGTAATGTTTTAGAACATTAGAGATTGTCATAAAACTTCTAAAGCCATCCTTATGTTTCTGAAGGGAGCACATTAATCTCAATGCTGGCACGAAGATTTCTAGGTTCCCCCAGAGTTCCCGGGGCGGCCCCTTTCTGTTTTGCCATGTCGAGAAGCCAACCAAACATCCTCATTTTTAGGAAAGTTCATATTTCAAGTGTTATGGCTGCTCTCATAAATCTTCAGAATGCCTCAGAATTTTCTTTATTCCTGCAAATAACATCTCTCCGGCAGTCATTTTGCGTGTATTTTTCAAATCATTCATGTGTGTATTTCTTAGAATCACATGTGAATAAGTAGGGTAAAAATTTTAAATAAATTAAAAGTTTGAAGTTTGTTTTTCAAAATGTTATTACATTGGATGGACTTTCCCAAAATATGTAATGTGGAAACTTCTTTTAAGTTACCTATTGAAGAGAAATAAAAAGAGGTAGTATAAATGAAGTTTTTTTAAAAGCTACTAGGGTCTTGAATACTAGTAATGTTTCAATAAGCTACCAAAAAAGATAGATTGGAAGATACTGAAAAGTAAAGGGGTCGTATTGAACATAGAAATGTGTATCTTCAACATTTTGCAGTTTGGTATCTTCAACAAACACATGTTGAATAATAACAGTATACCAGATCCTCTTAGTTGGCAGAGAAAAAGAAATCGATAAAGCCTCCTCCTTGTACATTGTTTGTTGTGGTAGCAGAGAAACATGGTAGAGTTAGAGCAGAAGAAAATCACAGAACTTCATAGATTTTTTTAAAAGAGAAAATGGCAGGGTTAGTATCAGATAGAATGTAACAATTTAAATCTATTAGTTATTTTTTGAATAGTGGGTAAGGGCTGATTGGCAAAGGATAGATGAAAGGGAGTTATCCAAGAGAGAGATGATGAGGTAATGAAGTGTATGATCTCAGAAATGGGAAGGAAAGGGTACATGTAAAAGATATTGCTTAAGTAAAATTGGAAACAAAACACCTTAGTGTCCCTATGAAGACAGAAAGTAAAGAAGAGGAAATTCTAAGTCTATTACAACATTGGAACTTCTGTCTATGATCCTCGGGGCATGGTAACACCATTATCAGATATAGCAAAACCTGGAGAATGAGAACGTGTGGAGGAGGCTGGTTTATTATGCTCTGTAGATAGAGTTTGAGATTCTAATAGAAAACTCAAGTGGACATAGTGTATTGTAAGTTTCCAATAGGTATTTGTGAAATGAATAAATCAAATTAATTGCATAGAATTATTTCAAAACTTAAAAAATTACTCATTTATTTTGAATTATTTTGACTTTGGACTTCACCATTATAGCACTTTAATTTTTGAAATTATAGTCTTGCCCATGCCAGACCTGACCACATTTCTATTGTCAACCATCTCAGAGAAGTGACCTGAAAACTGGCTTGTTCCAAATTGAGAACCTTTGCTCATCTTGTCCTATTAGAAAATGATAGCCTATATCCTACTAGTAAACTTATGTTTTAGGTGGATAATACTTTTTTTAATCACTGTTTTGAGTGAGAGTGGGGGTGACTGTTAATACATAATGATTTTTTTTAAACGACTGTTAATAAACTGTGGTTTTTAAAAAGTAGTGGGAAGACCCACCAAGGAATATTTAAGAATTCAGTTAAAGCAGTGATTGTCAGTTGGGGTGAAGGAGTTGTCCCCAGGACAATGTATTGGAATCCACATGGGAGAATTTTTCAAATTATTTCCTAGATACTGGGGTATTGGCAGCATTGTCATTTCCTGCCCAGATTCTAAATAATTTGAGAAATAGAGTAAGACAGATTGGGATTCAAACATGCTTGCCTTTATGAACCATAAAGTTGACATTTTAGGATATAGTTATATTTACTGAAAAATGGGCTTCCTAGTAGTCAGTAGCAAAGTGGACAGATTTACCAATCCAGCCATGTGTTGTTTTGTTGTTCTGTTTTGGCTTTGGTCACTACAGGCCTCCTTAAAAATCTGTGGGGACACAGTCCCCTTTAAAATATGTCATATGAAGGCGCATAGAATATTCACTCCCTACAAATCATTCGCTCCTAAGACATAAGAGCAGAACTATGCGTATCCAAAATTCTATTCTCCAAATTCATCAATCAAGTAACTCTCTCCCAGGGAGATGAGTGAGAGGAGATGGGAAAGGCAGGAATGTAATGTTAATGCCTGGCCTTCTCCAGGGATGGAAGCGGTAGATAGTGGGATGAAATAGTTTCCCTTGAGTATTTTCGTATTAAGGTCAGCCTATCCTTACCCAGTTCCTCAGGACAGTGCTCCAATGTACAGCCCTGAATGTGTTGTGGCTACATGTGACATCTCTAGTGGCAGCAATGTTATCGAAGGGATTTTCCACCCTGTTTGCTCTTTTTTTTGGATATAATTAGTGTAACACTCGCCAAGGATAGTCAGCTCTGGGGATCACTGCTTCCTGGCTGACAGGTGTAAGCCACCTAATCATGTGTTTGTTTCACTGGGGGAGACAGCTAACACGCATAAAGCCTTTTGGATTTTTAAAAAAATAAACTCCAAGCTTGGTTGATTTTTATAATGACATTTTTTTGAGCCTTTAATCACTCTGGAGACTGTTTCAAGCAAACTCCTTCCATGATTTGCTACTTAAACCTGCTCCCCGGCTACCCGCCCCCACACACACAAAGGAGTAGATGCCTTACCAGAACTGTCCTCGCTGTGTGTCCTGCTCCTCAGTTTTGTGGGTCTGTGTCATGGCCAAACAAAGGTGCTGCACAAAGCCGGCTAAAAGTCCCCCCCCCCAGAAGGATATGATTAAAATTGTGCACGATGCTGAATTATCCATGTTTAGACTATGCCTGTGACAGTCTGTGGAAGGCCAAATATTTGTGCAGAGTGACTTGTTGTTTATGGAACTGTGGCAAACAACAGTTTTCCTGGCAGGTCTGGATTTCATTCCTTTCAAAGAATAAATCAAACATATCAAAGTACTCAGTATATATAGTATATCCCATCAATTAGCAGATGTAATTAATCCCATTAGCAGCTAGGTAATGTTTTTAAAGATAATGGAAAATTACATGCCTATTTTGATAATGACTTCTGTTAAAATTCACCATTGCTAGACCATCATGCCAATGCTAATAAACACTGTATATATTAAAGAGAAAGCTATTTGATTATTTTCTACATTTAGCTAGTTATTAAATACTAGAGGCCTGTTGCACAAAATTCATACAGAAGGCCCCAGCTGGCCCTCACAGCCCTGGCTGCCTTGACCAGCCCTTGCAGCCCCAGCTTTGTCCAGAGGGTTGTCTGGAAGGTCATTCTGCTGTACAGTCTAATTAGCATATTAGCTCTTTATTATAGAGGATAAATTCTTTGCTGAAAGAGTTATCAGACCCCTGAAAGACATGCAGATATGAAAAATATGATAAATTATTTTTGTGAATTAATTGTTCATCTGATTTTTTTGGTGAACTGCCTGACATAGAATTAATTTTTAAAAAATATTTTTTATTGATTTCAGAGAAGAAGGGAGAAGGAGAGATAGAAACATCAATGATGAGGAAGAATCATTGATCAGCTGCCTCCTGCATGTCCCACATTGGGGATCGAGCCTGCAACCCAGGCATGTGCCCTGAGCCAAATCAAACCATGTTGTCCTGGTTCATTGGTCAAGGCTCAACCACTGCCACACCAACTGGGCAGACAATCTTAATTAAGCACTTTAATATGATTATTTAACTCTGATAGTTTTGATTATTGTACATTTTAGTTGTGCGTTTAGTATCATAGTGCTATCAAGTGAGGATTCTGGCTTATCATATCCTTTCATGATAGTTTCTTGACATTTTTGAAGTTTTCACCTTTAATTCTACCTTTCAGTCAAGGCACATTTTTTTCTTGTGTCAGTAGACAACTTGAAAGGTCAATGTCTTTCTTTTTCTTTTTCTTTTATTTTGAAGAGTTGCATTGACAGCCTTATATTTTATCTTGAATAGGCTCAGAAATAAGGGGAGGTATAAAGCCTTGTACAAACAACAGGCATTTCTTTCTGGGCACTGACATGGTCTCCGTGGTCACTGAGCCTTGAGATAACTTAGATGTCAAGAGGGGAGTGGAATTGCTTCCCAGCCACCATGATGTAATATTGGGAATAACAAGAACTTAATTTTGAAATTAGTTCACACCCCATTGAAGAAGGTCCTTTTTAGACTTCAGATATTAACACTACTATTATCCCTAAGGCTAGCCTTATTTTGTTGATATTAATCAACTTAAAAAACTTAGTAAATAATTTGTGAAATTCTAGCGCTTATGATTCTTGAAAACTTTTGATTCAGAGACAAAGTTTCATCAAAGAAGCTGGGCCCAGATTTACAAAGGAAATGAGAACAATGGATTTTAACATTTTAGAGCAAATGCTGTATCTTATTTTGCTTATGGCACTGCAAAAAATTATGACCATACTCTCAGTAGATTTGCCACTAAATAAATCAGAAAAATGTAGAAGAGGATGTTCTTATAATCCATGGTGACCTTGAGAGTGAAATGATGGCATGGACATTTTCACTTCTAGATCTTTAATTTGGGATACTCGCCAAAGTGGAAAACATTTATTGAGTCCTCTGGGTTTCAAAGCATATTTTTCTGTAAGAGAATTCTCTCCGTGGTAATCAGGGACAGTTTTAAGATCCACATCCATAACACAAGCTGAAAGAATTTCCAGATTTATCCAATGTAGCCCATGTTGACTGTATATCAAATGAATGTTTGCAAAATTGAATGAATTCATTACCAGCAATTAAACTGATGTTTTGGTTTGTTCCCCAGGGACCTCGTGAAAGTTCCGTACATTCCATTTTATCATTAAAGTTGCTTTCCAGCCAAAGTACTGTTGATTCAGTTTCATCAGATATGGCAATACAAGCTTTAAACAAAGAACTTTGCTTTCAATGGTACATCCCTCCCCTGGAAAGACCTCCAATGGAAGTAGAACCTATGGTATGAAACATAATTACAAAGCTGAATCTTATATTTAGAGATAATGTTTAACTTTCAGAGTAGAGAATATCCTTTTATATAGACAAAAAAATACAGCAATATAGAAACTATGTTGTCTAATAGAATAAATCTGACCAAGAAAATCCTAGGAAAGTCTTCAAGCTGAGATCATTTTCCTTTTCCCTAATCTTAAAGGGAAATTTTCCAAGGTGTCACCATTACATATGTTTGACTTTTTTTCTTTGTAATTACTCTTTATCACATTTAAGGAATTATTTTTTTCTACTGCCACTTTGCTAAGAATTTTTATCATGAATATTTTACTGTGTCTATTAAGATGAATTTATAATTTTTGTCTTTTAATATGTTAATGTATTTTTTAAATGTTAAATCAACCTTGTGTTTCTGAGATAAACTCTAATGGGTCATAATGTATTAATTTTACTGGATTCAGTTTGCTATGTTTTTTTTTTTTATATTTCTTTTTTTTTATTAACTTTTTTTTTAATTAAATCTTTATTGTTCAGATTATTACATTTGTTCCTCTTTCCCCCCCCCATAACTCCCCTCCTCCCAGTTCCCACCCCACCCTCTGCCCTCACTCCCCACCCACTGTCCTCATCCATAGGTGCACAATTTTTGTCCAGTCTCTTCCCGCATCTCCCACACTCCTTTCCCCCCCAAGAATGGTCAGTCCATTCCCTTTCTATGTCCCTGATTCTATTATAATCACCAGTTCATTCTGTTCATCAGATTATTTATTCACTTGATTCTTAGATTCACTTGTTGATAGATGCATATTTGTTGTTCATAATTTGTATCTTTACCTTTTTCTTCCTCTTCCTCTTCTTAAAGGATACCTTTCAGCATTTCATATAATCCTGGTTTGGTGGTGATGAACTCCTTTAGCTTTTCCTTATCTGTGAAGCTCTTTATCTGACCTTCAATTCTGAATGATAGCTTTGCTGGATAAAGTAATCTTGGTTGTAGGTTCTTGGTATTCATCACTTTGAATATTTCTTGCCACTCCCTTCTGGCCTGCAAAGTTTCTGTTGAGAAATCAGCTGACAGTCGTATGGGTATTCCCTTGTAGGTAACTGAGTTTCTTTCTCTTTCTGTTTTTAAGATTCTCTCTTTGTCTTTTGCTCTTGGCATTTTAATTATGATGTGTCTTGGTGTGGTCCTCTTTGGATTCCTTTTGTTTGGGGTTCTCCGCGCTTCTTGGACCTGTAAGTCCATTTCTTTCACCAGGTGGGGGAAGTTTTCTGTCATTATTTCTTCAAATAGGTTTTCAATATCTTGCTCTCTCTCATCTTCTGGCACCCCTATAATTCTGATGTTGGTACGCTTGAAGCTGTCCCAGAGGCTCCTTACACTATCCTCGCATTTTTGGATTCTTTTTTCATTTTGCTTTTCCGGTTGGGTGTTTTTTGCTTCCTCGCATTTCAAATCATTGACTTGATTCTTGCGCTCCTCTGGTCTGCTGTCGGGAGTCTGTATAATATTCGTTATTTCAGTCCGTGTATGCTTAATTTCTAGTTGGTTCCCCAATATAACATCGAGTGTCTCATTAGTTTTCTTGTAGATCTCATTAAGTTTATCGGCGGCTTCTTAACAGTTCTTGAGAGACCTTAAAAGTGTGGTTCTGAACTCTATATCTTCCATTGACAATTTTGTCCTGTTTCTTTGTCTCCGCATTTTGTTATGCTTCCTTGGTGCACCCCCTAGTGGTCTTTGTGTGCAGTCTTATAGTTAAACCTTGATTGTTGTAGCTAATACCAGGGAGGGTTTGACCTCCAGGCCAAGTGGCTATGAGAATCAGCTGTGTCTGCAGTGAGAGAACTTCTGTCCTCTAGGGAGGTGCTAATCTAGCCTTTGCCTGAGGCTATCCGGCAAATGCCTCTGTGCAGGGCTTGGGCGGGGCGGGTTGCACAGGATCAACAGGGTGGGCCGGAGAGAGCAGTTATGGCGGCTCTCAGTCCTGTCCCCAGGGGCTCTGCCTCTCTGAGTCCCAGCACCCACTGCAAACCTCGGAGAGAAAGCTGCACTCGCTCTGACCGAAGCCAGACAGTCCTGCTTCTCCCGTTTGAGTCTGGGTCCCTAAAGACTCGCCTGTATCTGGAGCTCAGAGTCTGCGACTCCCTCCCGATTGAAAACGCCAACCGCGCCCTCCGCCGCCAGCCCGCTCCACGCACTCCGCACCTCAGAACTTGACTTCAGCACTGAGCCTCCTCTGAGTGTCCGTATGCATTTCTCTTTCCTCCTAGTTGTAGGACTTCCACTCAGCCAGCGTTCCTGTGGTTCTGGGTGATGTCCGTTCCGTTTTTTAGTTTCACTTTTGAAGTAGTTGTTCAAGGCAGCAAACTCCGGCGTTAACCTATGCCGCCATCTTGGTTCTCAGTCCTGGATTCAGTTTGCTATGTTTTGTATTAGACTTTCGCCACTGCTTTCGAGAGTAATATTGGGCTATAAATTTTCCTTTTCATACTGTCCTTGTGAGATATTATTTTGTTTCAAGCTTTTGCTAAACTCATAAAATGAGTTGATAAATATAATCATATTTTTCTCTTCTGGTGAAATTTGTAGTAACCTTTTTCTTCAAATATTTGGTAAGAGCTCATTAGTAAAGCCATCTGTTCTTAGCTGTGTGTGTGTGTGTGTGTGTGTGTGTGTGTGTGTGAAAATATAAGACTCATGATATAATTCTCAATAGTTAGAGGTAGTTGTTAAGCACTAATCTTTACTAATGTACTGGTTCGGAGTTGGTAACAGTTCTGTTTGGGACAATATCTGTTCTAATAGTAACTATGCCAAAACTCTGTAGAACATTGAGGTTTTCTATTTCTTCTGAGTCAGTTTTATTTAAGTTGCTTTTTCCAGGAATTTTCCCATTTTATTTAAAATTTTTTTTCACTTTTAATCTGCTACATTTGTAGTGAAGTGCCCCTTTTCATTCTTATTTGTGTACTTTTTCTTGATCATTGTCACCAAAGGTTTCTTATTGGTTAGTTTTATTTCATTAATCAATATATACTTCTACTTTACCTTCCTAGCTACTGGCTTCTTGAGATAGCTGTTTAGCTCAATATTTAGTCCTTTCTTTCCTAATATATGCATTTTAAGGCCATACATTTCTCTCTAAACATTGCTTTGGCTCCATCCTACATATTTTTTAATAGTATTATCATGATTCAGTTAAAAATCGTCTTTCAATTTCTATGATTTCTTCGACTCATGAGCCATTTCAACATGTGTTTCTTAAATTCTGAACTACATGGAGTGTTTCTAGTTATCGTTTTTATTTTTTCCTAGATTATGTTGCTCTGAGGTAATAAAAAATGCTCTGTATGATTAATATTTGTTGAAACTTGTTTTTTCCTCCAGGAAAAAGTTTGTTATGTAAATATCCCATTTCTCTTAAAAAAGAATGTGTACTCCTCAGTTATAGAGGCAGTTGTTCATACATGTCTCAAAGGTCAGTCTGGCTGGTCTTATTCAATATTCTGTATTCTTGCTGATTTTTATATTTTTGTTTGCCTTTTTTTTTAATCAATTGCTGAAAGAATTATGTTTAAGTCTCTCACAGTGATTGTTGTCATCTACTGTTTCCTTGTAGCTCTGTCAAATTTTGCTTTCCACCATCTGAGGGTGTATTCTTAGGCGCAATCTGATTGCTAACTGTTATCTTCTTGGTGAATTGAGAATGTTATCATTGTGAAGTGATTCATAGCCTTTTGGTAATAATGTGGATCTTTCCTCATAACCTCTGTTTTATTTGATGTTATTGGAGGAAAATAGCTTTCTCGTGGAGCTATTTTCAATGTATCTTTTTCCAACCTTTTACTTTCAACCCTTTTGTGTACTTGTGTTTTAATTTTGTTTTTAAATAAAAGGTATGCATTGGATAGTTTTAAAGACAGTTTAACAATTTTTTATTTTGACTGGAGAATTTAATACATTTAGATTTAGTGTAAATACTAATATTTTAAAGCTACAGTGTTACTTTGTGTTTTTACTTGTCTTAGCTTTTCTGTTTTTAATTTTGTTACTTCCTTTCTTTGGAATGATTATCTTTTGTCATTAATTTGTTTCTATGTGAGTTTTGAAATTATTCACCCCTTTTCCGTGCTTATAGTGGGTACTGTCAGGACAACATACATAACATAGTCGAAAGTTAATAAATGTTTTTACCCCTCTAATGGCTTATATGATATTACTGTGCATTTTAAAGCCCAAATAATATTATTTAAAGTTGTTTTATACAAGTTCGTTTCCTATATATTTTTCTACATATTCATTATTTGCTTTGGTTTTTTTAACGTTTCCTTGCATTTTAGACATTCCATGTAGGATCTTTTTTCTTAATTTTTGTAGAACTATATACTGTGGAAGGTTCTTTGGTTGGGCTCTTCTGGAGGCAAACACTCTCAATTTTTGTTTGCCTGGTAAATGTTATTGTTTTACATTTATTTGTGAAATAAGTCTTATAGAATAAAGAATTCAAGATTGGAAATTAATTTATTTCAGTATATGGATAATGTCATCTCTTTTATATTGCTGCTGTTGAGAATCAAACGGTTGTTGCTTTAAAAGTATTCTGACTTACTTCATTGGTTGCTGTTGAATATTCTCTTTGTCTTTACACAGTTTGACTGGGCATAATTATTTATTTATTTTGCTCACATTAGTGTAATGGTTTAGAACACAGAGTCTGGAGCCAAATGGCCTCGATTTGAATTCCAGCTCTGTCACTTAACAATTTTTTTGCACTTCAGTATATTAGTTAACTTTTCTGTAGCATGGTTACCTTCATCTGTAATTTGAGATAACTGTGTAAACACATAACCTCAATAAATAGTAGTTGTCATTATTATATCAAATTATTTTGCTGTTTTAAAGTTTGACAACTTCAGATATTTATGTAATACACTTGCTAAACATTATTTAAAAGCACCTTTTAAAGATTAGCAACAATATCTCTTTATAGATTGTTCAGCTACTTACCTTGTGCAGAAAAGAGAGTAAACTGTGCCTAACCAGCAAAATTAAAGTTCATAGCAAATTGGCGGGGAAAAAAAACTTAGTTTGCCTGTAAATGTTATTTACAAATTAGTATCACACATGTAACTCCTTATTTTAATATTTATTATCTTTACCTTTTTCGATATCTATGTCCATATGCATGGCTACACATTTGCAATAGAGCTAACTGAAGGGCAGGCAAGTGTTGGGGAGCAAGTTCAATATCAGTCCTTGAACTCTTGGAGATTGAACAGTGATTCAGATTCTTGGAATGTCTTGTAGAGAGGTCAAGCTTTTAAAAATAGAGCAGTTGGTCACTACAGACTTTTACAGAGGAGCTTTCTATGACAGAATTCCTTTTATTGCTTTGCTCTCTAAGAAGAGCCTCAGGCTTTCCCCTATAAAACCTCGGCTGCATAAGTTTTGCCATTTAGCATTTTTATTTACTTTTTGTCTCCTGCATTGGCCCATTTCTGCATTTCTCAGCTTTTGAGTGCTGTCCCCTCTAGCTTCGCCTCTGGTAGCTTCTGCTGCTCCTTTGACTCCTGTGACGTCTGTTACCTGTTAGACTGCGAAACCTCCTGGACTTACCTCTCTTTGCTCTCCAGCACCCTTTTCCAGTTAGCACCACCCCCCTCCAATTCTGCTTCCTCAGGCTGGCAACCTTTCTAACTCTTGGTCATTTCCATATTTCTTCTTATTCATACAAAAAGAGAAGCTTTAAGGCGCCACTCCCAGAAACATTTAAAGCTATGTCTCACATTTTGAAAGTACTTGCCTTTCCACCCCATTCCAAGCCAAATCTTTGCCAGATATCCCATATACATTTTGAAATAATAAATCTGTCATCTTTTTTTGAGAAATTTAGTGCAGTCGTTTTCAGACTGTAGTTCCGAGAATACCCCTAGGTCATGGAGTCACTATGGTGGGTGCTGAGTGGTAATATTTAAAAAAGAAATTAGATACAAGAAAAAAAATATCATCATGCACCACATACAGTAAGTGAAAATGTTTTCTGAAACTGTTGTCTCATGATGGACATGTTAAAATAGGAAATGTCTTAGGTCACTCTTCAGCATATGCCAGAATTTATTTATTTGCTAGCAAGAGAACCAACAGCGTGATAAAAGAGTACACCCGTTCGTAGTGGGCATGGGAAGAGAGAGATTACATAGTCGGGAAGCAGAATGTTTACCCAAGCAGCTGGCATTTTAAAAATGGGGAAGAAAGTACCAACTATAAAGTTCATTTCACAAGGTCGTAGAAATATCACACCCATAGCCATCTGGAACAGAATGATCTGAGAAGTTAATGCTAAGACTACATCTGTGGCTCATAATTAGAACAACTCGGTTTCACCCATCGACAACCATGTCTGACAATTAACATGGAAGCACGAACTGGTGTAAACAGAGATTAGAAGCAGAGCACCAAGTAACAAATTCTGATTGAAACAGGTTGCTTGAGTGATTTTCTTAAGCCACAAGCAGAGACTCAGAACATACAGTTGTCCCATTTCTTCGTTCAGGGACTTTTTTTCCCCTTTGACAATTAGTATGTATCTCTTGGGCCGTGATAAAAGATGTAGTTGCTGCCATAAATCACAGCCAAAAAAAAAATCAGGAAATACTGACTTGGGTAGGCTAGATCTTCTTGGTCCTAAGATTCTATATTTTTGTAAGGTAACACTGAAATTTGTCTGACTATTCAAATACTGGCTTATTCAAGTGTACATCTACTGCTCATTTTAATAGGCCTTTGGTTTCATGTTGAATAACTGGCTGAAGCTCATGAAACCCACAAGGTAATAGCATTAGTGAACACTTACTATGTTCCAAGCACTTTACTTATTATTAGTTTCACAGCGACTCTCTGGGGTAGATACTGTCTATCATTAGTCCTATTTTATAGAAGAGGAAACTGAGACACAGGATGGAGGAATGCCCGCTGGTATGAAGTCAGGACTGGAGCAGTCTGACTCCAAGTCTGCGTTCCTAAGTGTGGTGCTGCGTGGAGTCTTCAGCGATGGTCTGGCTGCAGGCATGTGTAGCCCCTGGGAAGGATGGTAATAGAAATTAATATCTGACTTAGGGCTTTAGATTTTCCAGGGACTTAGACGGTCATCAGATAACAGTACAAGTTAACATCGATTAATTCATCTTCTCAGTCCACTTTAGTTTACCTACCACACTGAAGCAGAAATGCTCGTGGAAACTACAGATGCTGGTGGCAGCAGAGTAGAAATCCTGGGACTGGGGATCTATATAATAAAAGCCTAAGCTATTCCACCGTTAAGGTGGAACAGCCAGAACAACCGGTTGCTGTGATGTGCACTGGCCACCAGAGGGCAGACGCTCAATGCAGGAGCTGCCCTCCTGGTAGTCAGTGCACTCTCACAGGGGGAGCGCCGCTCAGCCAGAAGCCGGGCTCATGGATGGTGAGCACAGTGGTGGTGGCGGGAGCCTCTCCCACCTCTGCAGCAGCACTAAGGAGCAGTGAGCTGAGTAGTAAGGAGCAACCAGGTGGGTGGTAAGGAGCGAGGGAATCCGGACTGCAAGAGGGATGTCCAACTGCTGGCTTAGGCCCGATCCCTGGGGGGATTGGGACATCCGGGGATCGGGCCAGCAGTTGTACATCCCTTGAGGGGTCCCAGACTGCAAGAGGGCACAGGCTGAGGGACCCCCTCCCGCCCCCTCACCCTCCAACCCCACTGCATGAATTTCGTGCACTGGGCCTCTAGTTTTCATATAAATTTTTTAGATAATTCAGAGGACTAGATATTTCATACCATGATACTTTAGAGTTAAGTTTATAATTTCTTAAGTATGAGGCTAGAAATTATCTGATCCTATTTGACAAAATTAGTAGAATATAGTAGAACCACATTGTGAGCTCTTCACTAGAACTTTGCGACAAAGGAAGCATGTTTTGATCAATTTCAGTATTTTCTAGAGACAGACAACAGAAAGACTTCCAGGGACTGTCATTTTCATGAACTTCCCAGACATGGTATTCTTTTAAACAATGACAACAACAACAACAAACAGCAACAATGAAAAGAATGGCTGATATAAGTCAAAGAGATGTACAGCTAGAGCTTATCCTTAAAAAGATATGACCAGTCCTAGCTGGTTTGGCTCAGTGGATATAGCATTGGCCTGTGGACTGAAGAATCCCAGGTTCAATTCCAGTCAAGGGCACATGCCTGGGTTACGGGCCTAATCCTTAGTAGGGGGGCATGCAGGAAGCAGCTGATCAATGATTCTCATTGTTAATGTTTCTATTTCTCTATCCCTCTCCCTTCCTCTCTGAAATCAAAAATATTTAAAAAATAAAATGAAAAGATATGACCGAGACCAAAAGTTTGTCTCGAATTTGTCTCAAGATGACCCCTTAGGATTTTTAGCTTTATTCTACCTTATCTCACTGTTTTGAGCATCCAGAGTTCCCAAGAAGATGCTTATATAGTAGGCTACACTGGAAACCTTCTCTGACTTCTCTTGGTATCACCCAAGTCAAATGTCATATCTGAAAAGAAACTAAGAGAGTGTGAACTTAGTTCAACACTCTCATTTTATAGGTCAGGAATCAAAGGCCCATGTAGGCTGAGCAACAATGCCACAACTCAGTGACAAAAATAGGAATGGAAGCCTAAGTCCTCTAATTCTTAATATTGATTTCTTTATAACACACATCTAACTCAATTACTAACTAAGCCAAAAATGCTGGCAGGATGACACAGGCTGGCCCACAGTGTGTTTCAGACCCTAGGACAGGACTGGATTAATTATTAGTTAGCACATGTCATTCAGGCTTGGCCAGTGGGCAATAGCATGACTACAGGCCCTTGAGATGCTAACAGGGTTGCACAGATAGATTGACACAGGAAGTAAAAAGACCTGAAATGTCATAATTTTAATGTTTAATTCCTTGTGTTTTTTTTTTCGGCATAAACTTTTAGGCTGAAAATTATTTCCCCTCAAAACGTGGGAGGCATTGCTCCACTGTGTCTGGCAATCCTGCATTGCTACCGCGAAGTCTGATCCATTCCGATTTCTAGTTCTTTGACTTTTTTCCTCGGGAAGATTCCCAGAGCTTCTGAAATCTCATGATGTGCCTGGGTGTGGCATCCATTGTGCTAGATAGTTTGGGTGCCCCATTCAAATCTTGAAAGTATAAATTCTTCAGTTAATGGAGATTTTTTCTTTGATAATTTTCTCAATCTGATTATATCTATACCTTCTGGAATTTCTGTTGAGATTGAGTGTTTTCTTTTCTCATACTCCCTATTTATGTTTTTAAATGTAGGTTTACTTTATATTCTTCAAATCTTTTATTATTAAGTTGCTATTATTATATAGTTTTTTAATTTTTAAGAGCTCTTTCTCATCTCTTTTATTGCCTCATGTTAATAGCACTGTGCTCCTTTTCACAGATGCAATATTGTCTTTCTTCTCTCTGAGGAAATTAATTATGGTTCCATTAAAGTTTTCTTCTGCCCTCTGTCTTAAAACTGATTCTCCAAGTTCCTTTTCATTTCATGTCTAGTGACTGTTGGCTAGCCATTCGTATGTAGAGACAGTGAGAAGCATGTCGAGTCAGGCTTAATGATCTATAGGCCTCATTACAGGGTAATTGCAGTAGCCAGCAGTTTCATTGGAGGATGCTGAAATGCCAGTCTCTGTAGGTCTTTTCTCTTTGGTCAATTTCCTGTAGGAGGATTTTTTAAGATTCCTATCTGGTTTCATACATTATGGGAAAGGGCTGGAGTGGGGGAAGGGGACGTCTCTTGTTCAGAATATAGGCTTTCACTTAATTTCAGTGTTCTCTAGTTCAGCACCCATTCATGTACCTAATGTTCCTAAGCATAGATTTTTTATGATTTAACTTCAGCAGAGAGTAAAAAGGAGGGGATTAAGCTAGCAGGGAGGAGACCAGGGAAGGGAAGCGGGGAGTCTCCTGGTATCATGGACTCAGAGAAGGGATGGCAATGAAGCATCCATCTTATATAAAAACTGCTGTTTGAAATTTTAACCCTGCTATTTTGGCTTCTGTAAATGTTTGCTTGCTTAAATAAGACTACTCCCATTTCAGAGAGGCCATTTAACCTTCCCCAGACGAAGTTATCAGTGCTGGCACCAGGCCAAGCCTTTGGTTGAGGTCTCAAAGCCCCAGCACATAGGGGCTCTTTAAGAACTTGCAAAGGGGCCCTAGCTGGTTTGGCTCAGTGGGTAGGGCATTGGCCTGTGGACTGAAGGGTCCCAGGTTCGATTCCAGTCAAGGGCATGTGCCTTGGTTGCAGGCACATCCCCAGTGGGGAGTGTGCAGGAGGCAGCTGATTGATGTTTCTCTCTAATCAATGTTTCTTACTCTCTATCCCTCTCCCTTCCTCTCTGTAAAAATATCAATAAAATATATTTTTTTAAAAGTCCTCATTAAAAAAAAAAAAGAACTTGCACAGGGGACCGGAAAACCCCATATTTGGGAGACAAAGAAGGTACAAAGGTATAAATACAGGAAACTTCCTGTGTAACTTCACCCAGAATTCTAGAGACATTTTTCTCTGGGCCCGTGTGTAGTAATAATAAATGTAACTCCATCTCTCTAAGCATTGCTTGGTTCTTCTCCGTTCTGTAACAGGAAGGTGGTTGTCTAAGATCTCTGATGCCTCCAATCCCTATGCTTTTCATTGGCAACCCCTCCAAAAGCAGTTTTGACACAGCCTTTCCCCTCTGCTGAGTCAGCTATGCTCTTCCAAGTGCTTTCCATCATTCCAAGTGTTAACATCTCATCGGCCTCCCCTCTTCACTTATTCTTTCTGGCTTTGTGGATTTATGCCTTTAAAAAATCCCTTCGTTCTTATTTTAGTTTGATTTGTGAAGAAGCAGAGATAAAAGCAAGTACTTAATTAGTCCATTTGGTCTGGCAGCTCTGGGCCTCAACTTTCTTTCCTCTAAAATAAAGGACATAAAAGCAGACCATTTCTAAGGTTCTATGAATCTCAAATTCTATGAACCCATGACTGTAAACAAGTGCTGTGTTGTGTAGGACTGATTCTACGAATTGTCAGAATTCAAACAACAGGGAAACTACTGAAGCCTGAATCATTAGGATAAGTTTCATCTTAAAGGTGAGGATTGGAACATTGTGTGTGTATTGAACATTGTGTGTAAATGGAACGCGAAGAGGAAGGGAACAGTGTGAGTGGAGTCAGAGAAGCAGCTATAACTGCAATGGGAAAAGGACGGTTTGAGAAGTACCAAGAAACAGAGTTAGCTATTCACCAGGTGGACGTTTAGAACTTGCTGTAGAGGGCTCTCGAAGGCTTAATTTAAACTTACCTACAGTAGGAAATGTCACTCTTCGAGCATAATATAATGTTGGTACCAAATAGCATTTCTTTTTATCTCATAACTTTTGCACAGTTCTTGTTCATATCATTTCTTTTTAAAGCGAGTTGAAAGAAAGGCCTTCATTTTTATCTTTCAAAGAAACATATATTTTAATATATTTTTAATTGATTTCAGAGAGGAAGGAAGAAGGAGAGAGAGTTAGAAACATCAATGATGAGAGAGAATCATTGATCAGCTGCCTCCTGCATGCCTCCTACTGGGGATCAAGCCCACAACCCGGGCATGTGCCCTTGACCAGAATGGAACCCAGAACCCTTCAGTCCATAGGCCAATGCTCTATCCACTGAGCTAAACTGGCTAGGGCTAAAGAGACACTTTTTTAAAGGTTAATGGTATTATGTTGAGAAGTGATGCTGCATTTCTTGAGGCAGAGTGTGATTTTGATGTCACATTTTATATAACTGTTAATTTTCTTACAGGTTTTATTGTTGTATGCGTATAACATGAAGCCCCTGAAAATTTCAGATGTTACCTGCACCAGTTACAGCAATGCCTCTGTTGGCTCCTTCTGGGTTCCCTTGAACAGGCGAGTACAGATGGATTATCCACAATCTAGCTTTCACTGTTGATCTTGTCATAAGAACAAGCTGTCTCAGTAACATACAAGGTTACCCACGGGAGAACTTTTTTGAAGACATTTTTAGAGAAACAATCTTTCTTTTAGAGGAGTATGCTATTGAGGTGGTCAAAAGCACAGATTCTGAATCCAGCCTGCTTTGGTCCAAATGCCAGTTGTGCCCCTTACTACCTTGGCAGCTTTGAGCAGGTTACTTAACCTGCCAGTGCCTCAGTCTCCTCTTCAGTAAAATGGGAATAATAAGAATAGTACCCGGGGTGGTTGTAGGAACTGTTCCTGACACTTTAGGAAGTTTATAGAGTACAGGATGTTGTCTGTACTATGTTTTGCCTAATATTTGTGGTGTGTTTAAAAAGTAACTTCATGTAGCTTTGTGTTGGGTTTCAAAATTAAGCCCAAACTCCACCACATCATTTGTCTAACCTTTTCCTCTTTATCTAATTTACTAGAGGCCTGGTGCACAAAAATTTGTGCACTGGGGGAGGTCCCTCAGCCTGACCTGTGCCCTCTTGCAGTCTGGGACACCTCGAAGGATGTTCACCTGTTGGCTTAGGCCCGCTCCCTGGGGGATCGGGCCAAAGCTAGCAGTCAGACATCCCTCTGGCAGCCCAGCAGCCCTTGGGGGATGTCCACTTGCCAGCGGGGAGCAGGCCTAAGCTGCAGTCTGACATCCTTAGCGCTGTTGAGGAGGCAGGAGAGGCTCCCACCACCACCACTATACTGGCAGCCGTCAGCCTGGCTTGTGGTTGGGCAGAGCTCCCCCTGTGGGAGCACACTGACCACCAGGGGGCAGCTCCTGCATTGAGTGTCTTCCCCCTGGTGGTCAGTGTGTGTCATAGTGACCAGTCATTCCCAGTCGTTCTGCTGTTAGGGTCAGTTTGCATATTACCCTTTTATTATATAGGATAGAGGCCTGGTGCACGGGTGGGGGCTGGCTGGTTTGCCCTGAAGGGTGTCCTGGATCAGGGTGGGGGTCCCGCTGGGGTGCCTGGCCAGCCTGGGTGAGGGGCTGATGGGTGTTTGCAGGCTGGTCACACCCCTTCAGGGTGGGGGTCCCCACTGAAGTGCCTGGCCAGCCTGGATGAGGGGCTGATGGCTGTTTGCAGCTGGTCACACTCCCTTCAGGGTGGGGGTCCCCACTGGGGTGCCTGGCCAGCCTGAGTGAGGGGCTGATGGCTGTTTGCAGGCTGGTCAAGACCCCCAGTGGGGACCCTCACCCCATGGAGGTTTGGCCAGCCTGAGTGGGGGGCTGATGGCTGTTTTCAGGCTGGCCACACCCCCTTTAGGGTGGGGAGTTCCCACTAGGGTGCCTGGCCAGTCTGGGTGAGGGGCTGAGGGCCTTTTTCAGGCTGGCCGAGCCCCCCACAATGGAAGCTCCCAGCCTCTCCTTTTCTTCTTTTTTCTTTATTCTGGGATTTATTTAACTTCTATAATTGAAACTTTGTTGTCTTCAGTGGAGCTCAGAGCAGCTCCTGCTCGCTCCAGCTCTGTGGCCACGGCTGGCTGAAAGCAGGTATCTAGAGGTTTATTTACCTTCTATAATTGAAACTTTGTTGCCTTCAGTGGAGCTCAGAGCCAGCTGGGAAGCTTGGCTTCCTCCATCGCTGGGGCAATCAAGCCTCCTGCTTGCTTCAGCTCTGTGGCTGCTGGCCGCCATCTTGGTTGGGTTAATTTGCATATAGTCACTCTGATTGGCTGGTGGGCATGGCTTAAGGCGTAGTGAAGGAACGGTCAATTTGTATGTTTGTTTTTTATTAGATTAGATTTTATATTGTTCCCTAGTTTATACTCTCTGCTTCAGCTCATGCCTAGTTTCTCTCTCTTCTCATTCCACGTTACCAAACTCCTTGTTTGTTTCTTATTCTTTTCATTACCTAGTTACTTAAGTTTTGATTCTGCTGTCCTTATGACCCCAGCTTGTAAGATGGAAATAATACCTATTCTGCCTACCTTTCAGGGTTATTGCTAGGATCAAGCCAGACAGAGCTTTGAAAGCACATACTTTAAAAGGTCAAGTCTCATTACTAACTCTGCCAGTGTCAGCTCATTACCTGCTAGGCACCTAGTAGGTGCTTTGAGAACACAGACTTGGTTCTTCTCTGGAGAGCCTTGTCCATACTCCATGATTTTCATTTCAAAGGACTCTTGGGTATCCACGCAAAAGAGAATAAAATAAGTGATGTTTCAAGAGCTGGCATACTCTTGATTTTTGTGCAATTTTTTAAATGAAATGGCAGAAGACCTACTAGTAGACACAGTATACAAGATAGCAGAGCTAGGCAACAAAACTAGGAAATTAGGTACTTGCCTTTTACATCCAGAAACAACAGGATATTTTTTCCAGCTGGAAATTATTATAATTTCTGCAAGGTAATCAAACTGACAGGATGCTTTTTTATCCCAAAATGTTCTTAATTTTGGTGTGTTTGTGATAAATAGTAGGCTTGCTAAAGTTAGGGACATGCCCTTGTCACTGAGGCCTTCACAGAGGAGGGTAGCTGACAATCTCTCATCTTACTTGTGTCTCTTTTCTCATGTTTCTTGAATGAAGGAATACTTGAATGAATTAGGTTTAGGGATGCCAGAAACAAAGTGTTAAATAATGGAGGGCTTACTTTACACATACTATTAATTCTGGGAATAAATGAATGCCTTTTGCAAACTCTTCAAATAAAATACATCTATGTTTGTTATTTTTAGAGTTATTGAAATTCATGAGAAACTATCGAATCTTATGGAAATAGCTGAGATATCATTGCCAGCAGTTCCTGAAGTTACTCCAGATGAAAACGTATCTGAAGCACAGGAAATAGAAGTGAAATCAATTGATAAAGAACTGGAAGTAAGTTATTAAGTAATGGAAAACTTTTCTACTGCAGAATGGATGTCCTTATACATAATTCCTCAAATTGTTTTTTACTTCATTGGAGCAGAACTATGTAACTCTACTTGAACTTTGTGGTGGTTCTGCCCTCTTTTGTCTCTACGCAAAGTACCAGGGATGACCCAACTATTGGGCACATACATAGTGTTTTCTACAAAGCCCTTCTAAGCATACCAATTATAAGAATCTTATGGTGAATGGAAACAAAACCAATCTAGAGAAAACATTCAGTTATAACTGTGAATCTGGAGAAAGAATGCTCTGCAACTTTATAACTTTACTTGTCATTTCTCACTCTAAGTCTATGTGAGCATGTTTATTACCCAAGTAATGTATGAAGGAAAACTAGAAAATACACAGAAGCCTATATCTTTCAGACTTTTTCAATGCATATATTTTTCCTAATTAAAAAAGATATTATCCTGCCCAGCGGATGGTTCAGTTAGTTGGAGCATCGTCCTGTATACCAAAAAAGACTGTGGGATCGACTCACGGTCAGGGCACATACCTAGGTTGCAGGTTTGATCCCCGGTCAGGGCACTTGCAGGAGGCAACTGATCAGTGTTTCTCTCTCACATCAGTGTTTCTCTCTCCTTCTCTTTTCCTTCTTCTCACTCTAAAATCAATAAACAAATATTTAAAAAAGTGAGATATTATCCTTACAGTGTGTTATTAATATGATCACAGAGTTCCTACAGTTGAGTGGTTTTCTTAAAAAATCTTTATTGTTGAAAGTGTTACATATGTCCTCTTTTTCCCCCATTGCCCCATTCTAGCATGCCTCCCACCCTGCCCCAGGCCTCCACCATTCAATTGTCTGTGTCCGTGGGTTATGCATATATGCATACAAGTTCTTTGGTTGATCTCTTTCCACCCACCATCCTCCCCTGGCCTTCCCTCTGTTCCCCTGGATCTATTTTGTTCAACAATTTATTTTATTCATTAGATTCCACATATGAGTGAGATTATGTGGTACTTGTCTTTCTCTGACTTGAGTGGTTTTTATGATCACTGATGTTAGTGTTCTGGTGGAGAGGGTTATTGTCCTATTTCTCCTGCACTCTAAATGGGAACTGGATAGATGGAGATCAAAATGTCAGCATCATTATTGCCCCCACTCCCCTTCTGCACCTGACAGTCTTACTGTACCAAGGAGAAGAGGAGAAGAGTCCTGCAGGCAGGGTACCTCCAAAAATATAAACCCACATTTCTCAGAAGGGGCCGAGTCTAGCATGCCCTGTTGCTTTTCCCAAACCAGTCAAATAAGAATTAGTGGTGGATCCAAAAACAGCTGGAAGTGCCCTCCTCCTTCAGGAGTGGAATGGAAATTCCTTACCTCCTATGGAAATAGAGGAGCAGGGAATGCTGTTCTTTCCTAATCACTTGCTCTTTGAATTTTCATTTTGTACATTAATCCAATTTCTTGAGATATATATTCTGTAGTTACTGTGGTCATTTTTAGAAAAAATCAAATGGCGGTACAATGTTTACAATGGAAAAAAACAAACAAATCTTCTGCCCAACCTCTGCCGACTCAATTACAGCCCCTTGGGTCCCATCTCTGTTTGTTTTCCTCAGAAAGATCTTTTAGGATCTTCCCTAACTTTTAGTCAGCTGTATCTTTTTTCTTAAATCACTTTCTGTTAGATTAATATTCAATTGGTTACAAAACATTTTAATTCTTAACGATGCAGACTGGTACAGCCACTGTGGAAGACAGTGTGGAGTTTCCTCAAAAAGTTAAAAGTGGAACTCCCATTTGACCCAGTAATCCCACTTCTAGAACTATATCCCAAGAAACCAGAAACACCAATCGGAAAGGATATATGCACCCCTATGTTCATTGCAACACAATTTACAATAGCTAAGATTTGGAAACAACCTAAGTGCCCATCAGCAGATGAGTGAATTAAAAAACTGTGGTACATCTACACAATAGAATACTATGCTGCTATAAAAAAGAAGGAACTTTTACCATTTGCAACAGCATGGATGGAACTAGAGACCATTATGTTAAGCAAAATAAGCCAGTGGGAAAAAGATAAATATCACATGATCTCACTCATATGTGGGATATAATGATCAACATAATTTGATGAACAAGAATAGATCCAGAGACAAATGGCAGGCGGGGAAGGGTTAGAGAGCTACCAAAGGACTTGTATGCATGCATATTACCATAACCAATGGACACAGACACTGGGGTGGGGGCTTGCCCGGGGTGGGAATGGCTGAGGGGGGAGGGTCAGTTGGGAAAAAAAGGAGACATATGTAAAACTTTAGACAATAAATAAATAAATAAATAAATAAATAAATAGGAATAGGATGGGTATGGCTCTTTTTGTTTTCTTGTCTTCCTCATGTATTCACTCATTATGTGGAAGTGTAAACATTGGCAACTCTCTTGATTTTCAGACTATACTTGTTGGCATTTCTTCAGTCTGAATTTACCAGGACAGTGAGTGCATTTTTCATTATTGTAAAAGCAACACATCCAGCTGTAAGAAGATTCATCAGGCAAGAACAGTTGGCCTTTGCAAAATGCATCTTTCCAGTATTTATGTCTCCTGTGCTCTGTGCTTGCATTTATCATAGAAATGATGCCTTAGAGTTTTAGTTACACATCCTTTCCAGGGTCCTCAACTATTACAAGAATTACCAGACACTTAATGATACTAATGAAATACTGAGTACCGATAACAAATCTCCCAATGGATCAGCCATCTCAAACTCATGAGGTTTCACTTATATCTGATTCCTGTCCTAAATTCTATGATTGTCCTTTCATGTCTGTCTTGGAGAGGAACTTGTCTCTTGTTTCATTTCCGCACTTCCTTTGCAGATCACTTACAATCACAGTCTTTCAGTCATAGACCAAACTCAGCAGGTTGCTGCCTCTGAGCCATGGTCTAGAATATTCTTTGCTGAAATCATCCTTGAATCATTACTTTATAGGTTATATATGGAAAATGATGATTTTTCCCCTGCACCATTTGTCTTTTAGGGCTTAGATTGTCTAAGACAGAAGAGTGAGCATCCATAAGAGTAATAGTTTTAGGTGTGCTCTGACTAAAACTATGGGACTCAAGTCCTTTCCTGGGACTAATTGTTCCCTCCTTCCTAAAAATGATCCTTTCACTCAACTACTGCTCTGAGATGGAGAGATGAGCCCCTAGGTTGGAGTGAGAGTCAGCAGAATTTCCCTGGGGATCACATGTATGTATCAAATTGACCACAGTGAGCCAAGTATCTGAGCCAAGAGGTTGGCTATACATATAAACAAATTAGGAATAAATGGGAGGGGGGCAAGGGAGCTTTTGAATATAGGCAGATGGAGAATCCAGAGGGCCTATCCTGCCTTAACCAAAGTTTGGGGCTTGCTTTCATATCCTGACTCAAACGGTATATGTGAGTGGGTCAATCCTTGAGGAGCACAAACTCCTTTCAGTCCTCATGCTATCCTCTGTATTTTTTAATATGTCTATTATCCAGCTTAGAAAGAGCTTCTTCAGCTTTAAGTGGGACATGTTTAGATGTGTTTCAGTTCTGTAAGTTCTTTATAAGACAGAATGTCATCCAATGGAAGAAAAACTAGTATTTGTTTAGGTGAATTGGCAAATTAGTTCATAACATTTGAAAGTTGATAAATGGAAGGAACATACAAAGTTTCCTTTTTTCCCAGTATACTAACCAGCACGTAAGAAAAAAGAAAAAAAAAGCAGCTAGATTCTGTAGGGTAATATCAGATGAATCCCATTGACTAAATCTGCCAGTTCGTTGTCATGACAACCTTCACTGGGAGCTAATTAGAAGTTAACTAGGGCACTTGAAGAGATCAATTCTGGTGGGGAATTAGACAGTATTTCATAACCTCTATAGTCTAATATATTTATATCTATCACAATATAGATTTTTGGTGGGTTATTAAATATAAGGGTCCAGAAAAATGTGCTTTTGGTTGATATGGGAAATAGTAAATCTTGTTCTCTTTCTCTTTCTCATTCCCTTTCCTTTTTTTATTTTCTCCCCAAATCCCTATGGTCTGGAAGAAGCCAAAAACTTCAGAAAACAGACAGAAATTTAAGATGTATCTGGAGGGCTACAGAGCAGGTGTTCTATTCACTTCTGGCTTGAAAGCCTTGTATGTCCTTCTTCAAAAATGAACACTACCAGCTCGGAATGACCGAGTTATTTTAACCTATCATTCACAGTTTTAAGGGTATCTTCAGAGTTCATCAGGTACTTGAAAGCATATGAAAGATGCTACCCATCCAGGTTTTAAGACAAAAACTCCCTTTTGGAATAATAGCATACTCATATGAAAATCTTAAACTATGTTTACTAAGTCATTCAAGATTAGTTCAGCAAACATGTCCAGAATCACTGAACAAGGCAATTAGAATTCGTGTGTTGTCAGATTATCCCAAATATCAAAGTACTCTGAAAACATAGAACCAAATAAAACTGGACATTAGCATCAAATAACAAATTATTTTTGAGACAGTTATTTGCAAAATTTTTCCAGGCCTGGGGAGAGAAGGACATATAGAAATCAGTACAATTAGATCCCTGTCATGGAGGAGCTTATTATTGTAGGAGCATGGCTAGGTACCCAGATGTCATTCATAATGAGCCAGCTGCCTGGTGGCCCCCTTTTAGCAAGCAAAGTGTGATGTTTAAGTAAACATCAATCTGATGTTCAAAACCATAGAAAACAATCAAAATCTCTATGGCACCTCTTATAGAACATCCAAGAGGGAATCTTTTTTGGGAATACTAGCACACAGAAAAACTTCTTTAAAGTCTTATTTTCTCCAACTATCTTGCTTTTAATATCTTTCTGACATCCACAGAAAGTCTTTAACATCTGTCTCATTTGGCTCAAACTCCTAAAACTTTCCATTCAACTCAGTCTGTGTGGAGTGTTTTATCTCCTCTCCCCTTCCTGCTCTGGCTCAGTTCTTTATTATATAGTTCAACTTAGTCTATCTTGACTTCTTCCAGTTTTCCTATCTCCCCCATTATTTGGATTCTATACCATACAAAAATGTAAGGTTATGGAATCCTTCCCTCTCAATGGGGCTTTTGATGCCAATGATTCTAATTTATTGTTTTTTATATCTCATTCATATTGGGGTGTGTGTGTGTGTGTGTAGAAAAAGAATGAGGGTGGAAGGGGAAGTTGGAAGGACGGAGAGAGAGAGGTTTCAGTTAGACTTTGTATTTGCTTAAATAGCTCAGACAGCATTTTATAGCTCCTATAAACTGAAAGGCCATTTTCCATTGGACCTCAAAATACCTTGTGCCCTTACCAAATTGTTTCAGCAATTATTTGTTTATATGTTTCTTCTTCTCTCTTGAACTTGTATTCCTTGGCTCAGGGGTCTTATTTATAACTAGAGGCCCAGTGCATGAAATTTGTGCACTGTGGGGCGGTGTCCCTCAGCCCAGCCTGCACCCTCTCTAATCTGGGACCTCTCGAGGGATGTCTGATTGCCAGTTTAGGCCCGATCCCACAGGGGATTAGTTTAGCCCAGCCATGGGCAAACTACGGCCCGTGGGCCGGATCCGGCCCATTTGAAATGAATAAAACTAACAAAAAAAAGACCGTACCCTTTTATGTAATGATGTTTACTTTGAATTTATATTAGTTCACACAAACACTCCATCCATGCTTTTGTTCCGGCCCTCGGGTCCAGTTTAAGAACCCATTGTGGCCCTCGAGTCAAAAAGTTTGCCCACCCCTGGTTTAGCCTGTAGGATCAGGCCTAAACCAGCAGTCAGACATCCCTCTCACAATCTGGGACTGCTGGCTCCCAATCACTTGCCTGCCTACCTGCCTGATTGCCCCTAACTGCTTCTGCCTGCCAGCCTGATCGACGCCTAATTCCTCCCCTGCCAACCTGATCGCCTCCCACTGCTGGCCCGATTGCTCCCAACTGCCCTCCACTGCAGGCCTGGTTGCCCCCAACTGCCCTCCCCTCCTGGCTTGATCACCCACAACTGCCCTCCCCTGCCAGCCATCTTGTGGCTGTGGGTGCTGCCATCTTTGAGGGTGGGGAAGTCAATTAGCATATTCCCTCCTTATTGGCTGTGGGTACCACCATCTTTGAGGGCAGGAAAATTAGCATATTCCCCCCTTATTGGCTGTGGGTGCCACCATCTTTTGCGACAGCATGAGGGTCAATTAGCATATTCCCTCTTTATTAGATAGGCTTTTATCTCCAGTATCTTTAGTAAGTGAAACACAGTGCCTTTTCAATACTTGCCTGTGAAACTTTTAGTTGGAGACTTGTGGAGCACACTGATTCCTGACTGAGGGTGAAGTCATGGGACTGAATCTCATATTCGGTGGACAGTGAACCACCTGTTGTGGCAAGAGTACAGGCTGAATGTGGTGGGAGATGGGGCTGAGAGATGGTGGAACTACGTGCTTCCTCCTCTGACTTCCCACTGTGCTGGGAGCCTGTCTCTCCTACCCCTCCCACCAGACCACGACCTCTCTCTGTCTTGTTCACTTCCCATTACCACTCCATGGCACTTAGGATGCATTCAATAGAGGTTGAACAATCGAGTGGTGAATGAACATTGCTCTGCAGGAAAGGGTCGTGGAAAAGCAGGGCAGGATGTGTGCTGGAATAGGAGAAGGTGGGGCGGCAGCTGGAAGGGCACTGCATGATCCTCACTACATTTACTAAATTAATCCTCCTGGCATGTGAAGAGGGATGAGGGAAGCAAGAGTTCATAGGATGGAAAACAATTTAGGAAGCTTTTTCCATATTGTAGGTGAAAGATGATGAGGATTTCAACTAAATCAAAGAATTGGCTTTATTAATTTTGAAGCAACTCAGAATTGAATTCCATTCCTCATAGAATTAAGATGCTTCTTGTTAAAGGAGAAATGGCAGAGATTGAACAAGGGTCATTCTGTGTCCTCTCAGGCTCCTTGCCAACCACAGCCCTGCTCCAGCAGCTCTTGATGGGATGGGTGAGCTTAGCGCCTTCCCTGTCTCCATTTCTGTGCTAGTGAGGCCTCATGAAATCTCTCACTGCCCAACAATCCAGTTTCTGACCTATGTACATGGTTTACCTCAGAGAATACTAAAGAAACAGAATGTTGTTGAGGTGAAATTTCTGTTTGATAAATGTTGAAATGGGAATGAAAGGCATTTATGAGGTAACATTGCTATCCATCTGTTATATGGAATGATTACTGATATGGACAGTGTCACTTTGCTTGATAGGTCTCGATAAAATCATGTAACCCATCATGGTTGTTATTGAAACCTTTTATCTAGTAAAAAAATATACTTTAACCAGTCCTAAGAACTCAATTAGAAATATAGAAAGACCGATAATGAGAAGGATATAGGAGTGGATATGTGTTCTCCTCTGTCTAGTACAATGAACCAGAAGCCTGTAAAGTTCATCAGAGGAAACTGGTATACCCTGACCAATGCGGGAGATCCTACCTGCCCTCTATCCTTTTTGGTCCCATTGAAGCTGGCTCATATTTAGCCATGATTACTTCCTGCCCAAGCGATTTGAGTAGCCTCTCAGCTTATTTACCTTTCTCTTGTCATTTTTTTTTTTTTTTAATCAGGCCAGTTCTCCATTTTTGGTGTGTGTATGAGAACATTTAAGTTCACACTTAAGTCTCACTTCTTGGTTAGAACAGTCCAGTTCACCTTTAAGCTGTGGCCAGAATTATCTTTTTAAAGCAATTTGATTATTCCCGCAGTCCAGTGCCTCTCAATTTTCTACACAACAAAATCCAAATCCCTTGGTTTTACCTGTCCTGGTATAAGTTTGCCCCTTCAGCCTTATTTCTCACCACTTTCACTGCCATGCTTCCTATACCAACCCACAGGAAAAATCATTTCAGGTCCCTATGTGCCTTGAATGTCCACTGTTTTTTGCTTGATCGGCTTCCTCCAGCCAGAATGCCCTTGTCTCCATCCTACTACTCTATCAACTCTCAATCCTACTACTCTATCAACTTTCAATTCATCTGACCCTTTCTCTAGGAAGTCTTTCCTGTCATCATGCTTATACTTACTCTAGGTTTATACTTATCCCACCTCTAGGCTCCTATAACATGTCGTAGCGATGCATGTTCTGACCACATTATACTTGGTATTTTATTTAGTTGTGTATGCATCTTTCTTTCTCAGTTATTGTAAACTTTGGGAGGATAGGGCCCATTTCTTCATCTTTGTATTCCACAGCACCTGCTATACCACCTTAAATATATTTGTTAAATTGAAGTAAATTAGCTATAGCTTTGGAACTCTAAAGTTTGCTCTTTTCTATGTTCATGCATTTATTAAAACTCAGTCATAACATGGTTTGGGGCTACAAGTTCAATTTCTTGCTTTTAAAAATATTTATTGTTGAGAGTATTATAGATGTCCTCCCCTCTCTTCCCCACATTGCCCTCCTCCACCTGGATCCTGCCCCACCCCAGGCCTTTACCACCCTATTGTCTGTGTCCTTGGGTGACAGATTCTTTAGTTAATCTCTTCCCACCTCCTCCCCCCATTCCCTCTGAGATTCATCAGTCTATTCCATGTTTCCATGCCTCTGGTTTTATTTTATTCATCAGTTTATTTTGTTCATTAGACTCCTTGTCCATTTATTTTGATTTTCAGATTCAATTGTTGATAGATATGTATTTATTGCCAGCATATTGTTCATATTTTTTATCTTTTTCTTTTTTCTTGTTCTTCTTAAAGACCCTTCAACATTTCATGTAATACTGGCTTGTGGTGATGAATTCTTAGCTTTTTCTTGTCTGTGAAGCTCTATCTGATCTTCAATTCTAAATGATAGCTTTGTTGCTTTTTAATTTTTAGGTTTTAACCAGCAGTAGTCAGTTGTAATGTAAGAATTAATGTACTTTTATTATTTTTATAATTCCTGAATGCTACTACATGTACATATTAATACTGCCATAAAAGCAAATTGTTGTTTCCTTCAGGGATGGATACTGACAAGACTGTGCAGCAGGCATAGTTTTCCTCTGATAATGTTATAGTTATGACTCTTATCATTGTCAGTAAAGGAAATCTTCCACAAGCTCCATGGAGTGGCGGGGGGGGGGGGGCGGGGGGGTAAATTCTCACTCATCTCTGATTCTTCCTCTTATTCATCTCACATCTGGCCGATGGCTGCCTTCTCCAACTCTGTATCAGGACCTCTCAGCTCACATGGCCAGTACTGACTGCAGCTCTCTTCTGTTGTCCTTCCTTATGTGGAGGATTTGACCAATTCAGCCCTGCCTATGGGTAGACCCCTCATCAGTCAGACGTATTCACATAAACACAGCTCTGTCTACACAGTAGGGTGTGTGGTAGAGCTGTCAGCAATAGACAACATATGATATTGACCTTCATTTCCTATTCATTTACTCTTTCCATTTCTTTCCCAATTCCCAATCATTCTTCTCTACTTAAATCCATTTCTGGACTCTCTTCTAGGATGCTCTTTTGAGAAGAAAAGTGATTTTTCAAAATCTTATTTTCATGCAAATTACTTTACTTGTTATTCTTCTGTAACATGAATTTTAACAGTGAATGTGCAGGCTAAGAATCCTAAAAAATATATTATTTTTAATTAAATCTTGTCGTTTGTGGACATCCTGTAGTTTTTAAATACCCCTCTAAGTCTCAACCTGAAAATTGAATTTAGGTGATAAGTGAAGAAAATAAAAATGAAATAAAGAGTTTATAATTAAAATGTCTAATATTTACCAATAATATCAACCTTACTATATTGTTTTCTTATTTATAGAAAATGATTATTGACTGTTGCTCAGAAATAATAAGTCTGTTTATGAGTGATAGAGAGACACAACCACTATCTAAGGTAAGTATCTCTTTTAAAACTATATTTGAATCACTCATAAGTATCACTGTTGCTATGGAAATGGAAATCCAGAAAACATCTATTATAAAAGTATCAAGGGACTAACCCTTCTTAATGTGAGTGATAAACATGAATTTATGAGAGCATGTTATTTTGTTTAAAAAATATTCTTTAAAAAATCAACTAATACAGAAAATTATGAAGAGAATAATGTTAAAGTCATTTCAAATCTACCATTTAGAGAATAACCACTATTAACATTTTGGAGAATATCTCAAATGTTTCCCATGATATATATAAACTTTAGATTTTTTGCATCAGTAGAATCATAATGTACATGCATCTGTAACTTGCTTTTTTCATTCAATAATAATGTTATGGACATATTTTTATATGAAAGTCCTACCTTCTTGTATCTAATGCCTCATAATAGTCTATTTTACCTATTTGTTGTGTCAGGCTTTATTTAAATAACCACATTTTATTCATGGATCTTGAGGGTGATAGATTCTAGTATAAACATATTTCACTCTTCTGCATCATCTTCTCAGAGTTAATTCTTAGGAATAAGATTTTGGAATAAAAAGTACATATGCATTTTTTTTTTATTGTGAGTTCTTCAGAAATGAAACCATTTTACATTCCTGCCAGCAATGCACAAGGGTTCTAGTTTGTTCACATCCTCACCAACACTTGATATTTTCCTTTTTCTTTTTTTTTGGATGATGATCACCATTATAATGAGCGAAAAGTGCTATCTCATTGTGATTTTGATTTGTATTTTCCTAATGACTAATTTAGTTGAGCATCTTTTCATGTGCTTATTTGCCATTTGTGTATCTTCTTTGGAGAAATGTCTGTTCAGTCTTCTGCCTATTTTTGAAATGGCATGTACATTTTGATGTATAATTACAAATGGCTCTCCAGAAATGTTGCACCAATATTTTTGCTCATCAGTGGTAGATGAGGGGGCCATTTCCCCCTCATGTTCATCTACACACGTTTTTCTTCTCCTAGTTTCCTCCCCTCTCTCACTCCCCCTTCTTCCTCTCCTCCTCTGCCTCCTTCTCTTCTTCTAACCATGGTAGGTATGACAAGTGAAAAATGACATTTTCACTTTTTAAAATTTTTTATTAATAAGGCCAAATATACTAATAGTTCATGAGTTTGTTGGTAGTCTGTGTTTCACCTTTTGTGAAATAGTATTTGTTCATTTAGTTAGTGAATAGGTATTATTTTTAAAAATATTTTTATTGATTTCAGAGAGGGAGATGGAGAGATATAAACATCAATGATGAAAGAGAATCATTGGCTGCTTCCTGCATGCCCCCTACTGGGGATCTAGCTAGCAACCCAGGCATATGCCTTGACTGGGAATTGAATCGTGATCTCCTAGTTCATAGGTTGATACCAAACCATTGAGCCACACCAGCCAGGCAGTTTACACGTATTTAGAGTGAACTGTCTGTGCATTAGGTTCTTTCTAGACCCTGGAGAGCAAGGTCGGAATAAACAACAAGGACTCTTGGAGCTACTATTATTGTGAAGCAAATAGTATATAAATCAATAAACTAGATAAGTTAAGATTTGTTAAGTACTATGAAGGGAAAAAAAGGGTGATATGTTAGAGTATTGGTCAGCAAACTGAAGCCTATGAACTATATCTGTCCCACAGCCTATTTTGTAAATAAAGTTTTACAAAGGAAGACCTCTCGTAGGATATGACATTTGAAGTAAGACCTGAAATATTACACTGTGTTCCTCCCACTATATCATTAGTTTCTTGGGGGATAGGGACAATGCTAACTTAATCTTTCAATTCTTACAGTTCCCTGTATATTATTTTAATTAGTTACTGCTTCTTCAATTGAATTAAATTCCATTTCGTGTTAAACACTTGAAATTTAATATTTGCTTTTTTAAAATATTTATTTGACCATTCATGTTCTTTCCCATTTTTAAAATGGGGAACTTAATTTTCTAGTATAGAAATACATAGATTTACTGTAGCAAGCCATTGGTAATAAAGTAAAACTTAAACCTAAGTTTGATCAAACTGTGGTTAAAAGCAGGTCACAGAAAAAAAGACACATGATTTTGTATGGGTTTTGGCTTTTGACAGACTAGACTTGAAGTCCCAACCTTGAATCTTGTTAGTCATATGACCCTAGGCAAGTTTTCTCAAATGGAAAATGGAGTAATAATGCCAATCTTTCACAGTTGTGATTACTAAAGCAAATAATATATGTTAAGTATTTGGCATAGGGCCTAGTCCAAACAAATGTTTAGTAAATAGCTATTTCACCACCATCATTATCATCATCATCATCATCATCACCATCATCATCCCTACCATGGTCCTCCCTTCCATGTGTGAATGTGTGAATTCTTCATCCCCTAGTTAACTAATTTTAAACAGACTTTTAGGAACCACATTTGTTTTGAAATACTGATAGACAAAGAGAAGAAAAGTGTTAAAGGTAGACAGAGAACTAGAACCCATTTTCTTTGTAAAGTAAATCACTGTTGAATCCTAGAGGAATTAGGTCAGTGTGCTGGATCCCAACACAAGACCCCAGTGGTGAAAGGGTCACAGGTCCGAGAGGAGGTGCCTCCCAGGTGAAGCCCCTGCTAATGCTTCCACTGAAGCCAGACTTACCGAGTAGTGCTGGCCGGGGGTGTGGGCGTTAGGAGCTTGTTCCAAGAAACAAATTGTTAGACAAAATTACATGCCTTAGTGAAGTTGTTTTTATCACCGGAATGAGATCTTGCTGTGCAATTTGGTTCTGTACTGAACATACCTATTGCAATCACCTTTGCCTTTTATTGCCTCTTTCTAATTAAAATGGATATTGCACACACAGCTTGTGACAAAAAGAAACTGAGAATAGCGAGGAGATGAAGGTAGGGAATGAGTGCTCCATGCTAACCTTCTCAGTGATTACTCACAAAATATAAATGACCATGAGGTACAATTTCTGGTCAACTAATAATAAAACTTCCTTTTAATTGCCTGTATAGGTTCAAATTATTGCAGTTTCCAAGTTGCCAGGTAGGATTCAAACATGATGCTAAAAATATTCTTTCTGTTCTTGCTGTGACTGATCATGGGAAGGACAGGTCACCATCAGTAATTATCGACTTCCAGCTGCATGCAGAACATTGGTGTAGACACATTTCTTGTTGCAAAGGCAGCATAGGTTAAGGTTCCTGCACTCAGCTAATTTTATATTTCATACTCGTTCACATGATACAAATAAATTTACCTAATCAGTATATCAGTGCTGTGTGTGTGTGCGCGCGCGTGTGTGTGTGTGAACTGAACTGACTAGAGTCACACAGAATACGTTTGGAGAGGAGATTCCAAGAAGAGATCTGGTTTAAGGTAGGGAAGGTTGATCTAGGCCAAGTGATAAGACACATTGTATAAGGAGATTACCAAAGAGCTTTTCTGGGCTGCATGAGTTCAGTAGGATATTTTTTGTAGTTCAGGATTTTTAGCTAGACCCAGAATAATATCTGACAATAATGATAGTAATCACTAAAATGATTACTACTAATAGTGGCAGTAGTAATAATATTCATGGTTAATATTTGTTGAGCACAGGGCATGTGAAAACATTGTTCAGTGTTTTATTATTTCATTTAATATTATAAGAATCGTATTAAGTTGATTACTACTATTATCCTAATTTTGGAGATGAGGAAACTGATGCACAGGGGAATTAAGCAGTGTGCTCAACGTCTCCCAGCTTCTAAGTGGAGGAGGCAGGAGTCAAATATAGTTCTGCTTAAAAATCCAGGATCTGTGTCTTTAATTAAATTATACCCACTGAATGTTCCATTGGAATAGTGGGAGCAGGTGCTACAGGAAGTTGAGGAGTAAGAGTGGGAAAATTAAAGTTGCAAGTGTAGATGAGACTTTAAGGAGGTCTGGGTAAGAAGTTTGGAGAGAGACACAGAGACTAGGGAGGAAGTTAGGACAGGAATGGTGGGAAGGGAAAAGGGCCAGGAGGGTAGGGGTTGCCTGTCTAGAAGAAGGATAAGTGATGATGGAACACAGCCTTTAGGGATCAGGGTGGGGGCAGAAAGTCATTGATAACACAAGTGAGATAGCTGCCTGGAAGCAGAGGAAAGATACTTCTTTTCTCTAGGTCCTGGGGTAGCAGATGGAGGTGGGAAAGGGTGAGAGAAGCTGGGGCAGTTTATACTCAGTGGTTCTCATTTCTCAATGAAGTGGAGGCAAGTTTTTCTACTATTGGAGTGGGTTAGAGGATTGAGGGCATGGTCTTCTGAGAGAGAGAGGTAGATGAAGATTTTGAATATTCACAGTCTTTGAGTGTGATGGGCAGGAAAGCTGACCAAGGAGAAATAAAAGGAGTGAGGGCCACATGGAGATTTAGGAGTCATTGATTTGTTGGGACTCTAAGTTACTTGGCTTGTGATGTTTCTCTAGCAACATTTGGCTTCCTGGACACAGGAGTGAGGCAGACGTGTGAGGAGAAGAGGCCCGTGGCAGGTGAGAGTGCAGTGAGACTGCTAACAGTATGTGGGAGGCTCGGGTGGATGAGAGAAGCTCCACACTTATCTCAGCCAACTCAGAACTTCCTCTGTTTGCTCTGAGAAGCACCACTGCAGCCTCATGCCTGCCATTTTCCCCCAAGCTATAGTTGGACATAAAATAGTTTATGCAATATGTTTTCTTAACAAATATTTTGAATTTAACTTAAAAAACTCTGCAATAACAGTTAAATTCTAATGACTTCCACTGCATTTTTATGTACATTATTCATGTGTATTTTTTCCCCCACAGGGCTAAATTTAGTGTACTCATGTTCCCTTATTTTTTATTCTTAAAATGGTCATTTTTGTACGTGTTTATGATCAGATATTGACATCAACCACAGAATTATTTAGAGATAAGGTCACCAAAATAATTATTATCTCTAAGATGTTTTCAGTAAGAAGTATAGAGAAGGTAAAAGGATAGCTAGAAGGAGACACAGAGTCACAGATATGTTTACATATATTCATTTGTTTAGTCATTTGCATCTTTAATTTTATGTCTGATGTATTGATTCTATCATATGACTACCTATGCTCTATAGCCTTTTATGTTCTTAGTAGAGGCCTGGTGCACGAATTCGTGCACTGGTGGGGTCCAGTTGGCACACCCCAATGGGGGTGGGGGTGCCTGCTCCGGGGTGGGGCTGACCAGGGCTAGGGGCCACAGGCATTCCAGTTGTTCCACCATTTGGTTGATTTTCATATTACCCTTTTCTTATATCGGACTAGAGGCCCGGTGCACAAAAATTTGTGCACTCAGGGCGGAGGAGGGGTCCCTCAGCTCGGCCTGTGCCCTCTCGCAGTCTGGGACCTCTCGGGAGATAACGACCTTCTGGCTTAGGCCTGCTCCCGGGTGGCAGAGGGCAGGCCCAATCCCTAGGTGCAGCCCCTGGTCAGGCTCAGAGCAGGGCTGATTGGGGAGTTGGGGCGCTGCCCCTGTCATGCACAGAGCAGGGTGGATTGGGAGGTTGCGTTGCCACCCTCAGTCATGCTCAGGGTAGGGCCGATTGGGGGGTTGGGGCACCGCCCTCTGTCACACTCAAGGCAGGGTCGATGGGGAGGTTGTGGCGCCAACCCCTGTCACGCACAGAGCAGGGCCCATAAGGGGGGTTGGGGCTCCGTACCCTGTCAGGCACAGAGCAGGGCCCATCAGGGGGTTGGGGAGCTCCCCCCGTCACTCACAGAGTAGGGTCGATAGGGGAGTTGGGTCACCGCCTCGTGTCACACACAGAGCAGGGCGGATCAGGGGGTTGGGCGCTGCACCCTGTCACACTCAGGGCAGGGCCGATGGGGAGATTATGGCTCTACCCCGTCACACACAGAGCAGGGCCCATGGGGGGGTGGGGGTTGGGGCGCCACACCCTGTCACACACAGAGCAGGGCTGATCAGGGGGTTGGGGAGCTCCCCCCTATCAGGCACAGAGCAGGGCTGATCAAGGGGTTGGGGCGCCTTCCCCTGTCACAAACAGAGCAGGGCGGATAGGCAGGTTGTGGCCCCGCCCCCTGTCACACACAGAGCTGCAGGGCTATCAGGGGGTTTGGGCGCTGCCCCCTGTCATGCTGATCCCGGTGCCGGGAGGCATATTACCCTTTTACTATATAGGATAGAGGCCTGGTGCATGGGTGGGGGCCGGCTGGTTTGCCCCGAAGGGTGTTCTGGATCAGGGTGGGTGCCGGGAGCCGGTCCATGCTTGCTGTTTCAAGGGACCTGGCATATATAGCATACTGTTCTTAATATGTTTGCTCACCTTCTTGGCACTATGTGTTTTAACCAAGGTCTCTGAGAAAGGTTGTTTCCCCAGGTAGGGATTTTCCCCTGAAGTTTGGGAGGGAATAAAACCTCTTAACTAAGTGCCAGGTGGGTAATTAATCACTTTAACTATGAACAATCATGCTTAAGCTACATAATCTTTACTCCCTGGAATGGAGATAAGAAACGCCCTAACCTTTGGAATAGAGATTGATAGGATTGGAATCAACTGGTATAAATACAGATGTAATAAGACAGCAAGACACAGAACTTAGAATACAGAGCTTAGAACACAGAACTAAGAAGACAGAACCTATACAGAACCTACAGACAGAAGAACTTCGCTGGAGAGAACATGGCAAAAGATCCTGGACTGAACCTGACTACAGAAATTGGCAAGAGAACCTGACTAGAACCTGGTAACTGAACCTGGCTAGAGAACCTGGACAGAACCTGGCTGGAGAACCTAGCAAGGGAACTTGGCTATAGAATCTGGCTGGAGAACCTGGAGAACCTGGCTGGAGAACCTAGCAAGACAACATGGACACAGAACCTGGCTGGAGATCCAGACCAGAACTTGGCTGGAGATCCTGGCTAGGCTGCTGATCAACTGAACACTGTCTCTGTGTCATCCCTTCTTCGCCGACTCCATCCACGCCTTTGGGGACCCCTGGACCCGCTGGGGTTGGACCCCGGCAGGTGGGGGTCCCCACTGGGGTGCCTGGCCAGCCTGGGTGAGGGGATGATGGCTGTTTGCAGCTGGTCACACACCCTTCAGGGTGGGGGTCCCCACTGGGGTGCCTGGCCAGTCTGGGTGAGGGGCTGAGGGCTGTTTTCAGGCTGGCGGGTGACTGAAGCTCCCAACTGCTCCTTTTTTTCTTTTTTTCTTTGTTATTCTGGGCCAGCTTTAGCTCTGGCTCCAGCTCTGAGGCCTCTGCTGCTGAAAGCAGGTATCTGGTTTGTTTGGGTTCTATAATCGAAACTCTGTATCAACTCCAGCTCTGAGATCCTGGCTGGCTGAAAGACGGTTTCTGGGGTTTTGTTTAGCTTCTATATTTGTAACAACGTTTCAAACTGCAAGCTCAGAGGCCGGTAAGGCAGGTGGGGAACATTGGTTTCCTCTGTCACTGAAGCAAGCAAGCCTCATGTTAGCTTCCAGCTGCTTGGCTGCCGGCTGCCATCTTGGCTGGCAGTTAATTTGCATATCGCCCTGATTAGCCAATGGGAAGGGTAGGGGACATACGGCTAATTACCATGTTTCTATTTTATTAGATAGGATGACCCCTGCCTATCAGCTGAAATTATTGCTCCACAATGCTAGTATCCTATCTTTTGCTATATTATCATGCTAAAATTGGTAATAACCTATATTACTCTAACTCAGAACCCTTCTTTCATCACTTTATCTCAAGCCTGTGCTTTATGTCTCTGTCCTTAATATTTTGTTATCAAAATATGTTATAATGAAGTGCTTTCTGGCAACCTGCTTAGGCAATTTTTAAAATCTATCAGCATCTCTCCCCAAATATGCTGGGTAACTGTCATGGAGTTGCTTAGTGTGTCTACACCCAGACAAGAGAGGATAAACTAGGTGGACTCTCAAGGTACCCTTTGAAATAACCTATGCAGTTTTTCTGGGTGTTGGATGGGTTTGCATGCACCCCTACTTATGTGGGACAGCTTCCATTTCACTTTTTCTGGGATCTTAAATCCTAGAGAGTAGAGCTAGTCTGTTTAATTTCCTTTGGCTAATTTTATTACACTAGTGTGTGCCTCTTCCTTTTAACACAGTACACCAAATGGTGTCAATGACAGTACTCTTTTTAAACTCTCCTTTACATCATGGGCACAAGGTTCCACATATTCCATAGTAGGTGCTTATTAAGTCTTAACAAAATTAAATCTATTAATATAACTTTTGTTGGTTCAATTGAAACTTCCTCTTTCTTTCTTTCTTTCTTTCTTTCTTTCTTTCTTTCTTTCTTTCTTTCTTTCTTCCTCTCTTTCTTTCTTCTAAGAGTTTTGTGTTATTTTTTCTTTGTTTTATACCAGCCAAGAGCTGTCTGAATAGATTTTCGGGGCATCTAGAATTACATCTTTCTTCTGTGAGACATTATCATTCTGTCCTCAAGTGAAGAGTATCCTTTGTGTGTAAGTCTATGAGACATCCACTTAATATTCTCATATTCTTTTGAAGACAATGCTGGATGACATCAGTTCCACACTGCTTTTCAAACACAGCGCTGGCTTGGATTCCATCTTCTCACTGTTCACATCTAACTGTCACATTTGGCTAAAGGAGAAAGAAAGCCCTTAAGAAAAGGCCAGGCTATTAATGTGCTCTTCAAAATGCTAAGAAAAGGCTAAGCTGTTTATAGCATTTTCAAAATGCTCATCTCTCGGAGACTTGCCAGCAATAGTGTCAAAGTGAAACACGCTTTCCTTCATCAAGGAACCCAGAGCCTTTGTGTTATCTGTGCTCAAAGCATTGGTCCCACTTTTGTTAGGCATGGGATTTGGAGGTATAATGGTACTTGGATATAATTTAAACTAAAATATAATCATAAACCTGATATTGTATGTTTACTATAAAAGTGGCGAGAAGGTTGTTCATTGCTTGATAAAGCAAGCCTGGATTCATTCAGGATATAAGTGGATTTCAGAATCAAAGGGAAAATCTCCCTGAAATTTAGTCACTTGTATAACTTCCAAGGAGGTGAGAGGCATGGGTATCATTAGCAAATCTGTTCACTGCTTTCTATTTTGCTGAAAACGGAGCTAAGTGTTTACTTTCATTTGCTTCATTCATTTTTCTAAATGAGTTTGTCTTGATTAAAAAACTGGGCCTCTAACGGTGGGACTAGATTTTCATTTCAGGAGGATATTGGTTTTTGCCTCATATAGTTGAGTCAATTGGCAATCTTTTGGAAATTTTCTGGACACATTTTCCTTGTCACTAAATAAATTCCCAAAGAAGAAGCAGGTGTACATTTACTCATTTTTCTTGTTAATACTTTCAACAAGTGTTTGAGATTTTTGTTCTTATTCCACCTGAATCTCAGGCAGCTAATGCCATTATGTCCTTTTTTCAACCACCCATGAGAGCAGAGTACAGTGGGAAGAGCACCAGGCTCATTGTAGCCCCCATTTTGCCCTTGTGGTCCAGTGGACAAGTCATTAACCCTTAAACACCCCAGGTCAATCAGATTCTGTTGAAGGTCTTGAAAGCGATGTGTCTCAGTGGATGAAAGCATGATTCAATTCTTGTTTCCACCATCCATTGCTGTGTGACTGGGAGCAAGTTACTTCACTCCCTCCCTGTGCATTGGTAATAGCTACTCTGCTTGTAGGATTACATTAGAAACAGCTTGCAACCCAGTGAGTATGGTGCCAGCACAATGCCAGTGGTAAGCATTCACTGCATGGTGGTTGTCTTTATCTTTCCCAGACTTAAAAATAATGTAAAATGAGTCATTTTTTTTATTTGACCATTAGCAGCTACCTTCATTAGTGGCCTTTCGCCTGTCTAACTGTTTGCTAATTTTGAAAAGACTAAAAGGATATTTAATAGATGTATTCTTCATATTATTTTTCAACCATCCTTTTTAATTAACTTTTTTTTGATTTGAGAAAATTGCAGATTCACATGCAATTAAAAGAAGTAATATAGAGAGATCCTGTGTGCCCTTTACCCAGTTTTTCCCAGTGGTAACAGCTTGCAAAACTATAGTCCAATATCACAACCAGATTCTGACATTAATAAAGTCAGGATGCAGAACAATTTCATCCTTACAAGGACCCCTCGTTGTCCTTTCACAGATTCTCCAACTTCCACCTCACTCCTGTTCCTGACCCAGCTCCTTGACAATTACTAAGCTACTCTCCATTTCTATAAATTTATTTCAAGAATGTTGTATTAAAGGGGCCATATAGTATGTAATCTTTGGGGGCTGGCATTTTTTCACTTAGCATAATTCCCCAGAAAACCATTAAGCTATGCTTTTGATGAACCAAAAATCCTTATGAATAGTGACACATTTTATTTTGGCAACAGAGTAATTATTAACCAAAAGTGCTTAATGGCATACAGTGCATAGTAAATGTTCAGGGAGGTTCAGTGGTGGATTCCGAGTCCACCTACCTCTGCCCTTCCTCCTCCTCCTCTCTGTCCTTCTCCTCTTTCCTTGTCCTCTTCTTCCTCATGTCCTCTTATTAATATTGACAAAGGCCGATTGCTTAAGTTGAAAATTCTAAAAAGACTTAAACAAAATAATTTATGTAATATTTCTTTATAAATTACAAACTATCAGAAATTGCTGGTCAGAGTTGGTCACATTATAAGAATGGTTTGCAGGTGCTTGCGATGTATACTGATGTGAATAAAGAAGTCAGCATGAGTAGCTCTGCCCTCCAGGTTGCTCCTGCAGTGGTTGCACGAGAAAGAAATAAATGTTTCTGCTAACTAACAAAGCCTGTCATGCTTTGATTTTAAGCAACAAAGTCCCATAAACAAAATGCAAACGTCAGTTCAAGTTATTTATAAATCTTTTGCTCTAAAAAAGAGCCTCCTGTTTTAGTTGCCAGACAGTAAGTCCAATGAGCACCTTCCTAAAAGCATCAAGAAATGCCAAGTACTGTTCGAGCTCAAGAGATTTCATTACTGTTTCTCCGGTCAAAAGCCCATAGGCAGACCCAAACCAACCCCTTAGGAGGGAACCCAGCCTCATTGTGCTCAGTTACAGCATATTTTCCTATAACTTTGCTGCTGAGATTCAAATCCCTGTCCTTTCGGTAGAGTAAATTCTTACTCTGATGGAATTTCCCTCTATTCAGAAATAGGATAAGGGTAGAGCAAGCTTGCTAGGCATGCATGTTTGATTCAGGAAAGGATAGGCTAGGCTGTGCTCACAAATAACCCTACATTTCTGTGGCTATAAAGGTTTCTTTCTCATGCAAAGTCCAGTGAAGGGAACTCTCCTTGAACCTGTAACTATACTGTCTAGACTACATGGCCTCTAAGGTCACCATAGCAGGAGAGAGGGCTGGGGAATTTACAAGGTGCTTTCAAGTAGGGTGACCATGCATGCGCATTGCCTGTGACAGCCACAATGTATGCCTATTGATTTGGAGTAATGGTTACTATTTTTCCTGGTATTATTAGAAGTGTCCCATTTTAGACAATACATAAGGGTGACTCTTTCTAAGAGCCAGCAACCATAATTTCTGCCCATATTCTATTGGCCTCCTCCTAATGAGCCAGCATGTAGAGGATTGTAGAGGAGCAAGGATGTATGTTAGTGAACACTAAAAACTTCCGGCACAATAGGCATTTTCAGGAATGCCATAAATTTTTAAACAGAATTAACTCCATAACTTTAATTGCCAAATTGTGTTAAGCAAATATGACATAAATATGATATTTCTATGATCTAAACCAGGGGTCCTCAAACTACGGCCCACGGGCCACATGCAAATACAAATATTGTATTTGTTCCCGTTTTGTTTTTTTATTTCAAAATAAGATATGTGTAGTGTGCATAGGAATTTGTTCATAGTTTTTTTTTAAGCTATAGTCCAGCCCTCCAACGTTCTGAGGGACAGTGAACTGGCCCTCTGTTTAAAAAGTTTGAGGACCCCTGATCTAAACTATCTGATTTAATCACACACTGTGGTAGCCTGAATCATGCCCCGCCCTTACAGATATCCACATCCTAATCCCCAGAACCTATTGCCTTACAGATCTGATATCAAAGTAGGGGATTATCCTGGACCATCCAGGTTGTCCCGAAATGTAATCAGAAGTTCTTTACAAAAGGGAGCAGAGGGAGATTTGACAACAGGAGAGAAGGTGATGTGATAATGGGAGCAGAGGTTGGCGTGATGCATGTTGAGGATGGAAAAAAGGGGCTGCAAGTCCAGGAGCACAGGTGGCCCCTAGAAGCCTCTACAAGGCTCGGCAACAGTCTCTCCTCTTCGAGCCTCCAGAAGGAACCAGTCCTGCTGGCATCTCGACTTTGGTGCAGTGAAACTGGTTTCAGATTTCTTATCTCCAAGACTGTAAGGGAATGAAGGTGTATTGTCAGCCACTAGGTTTGTCGTAAATTTGTTACAGCAGCAATATGAAATTAATACATACATTCTGAAGTTTAGCATGTGACTTTAGATTTCTGTGTCGAGTTAAGGTAAATACTGTTCTTATCCTTTTTGTATGTGTGAGAAATTGAGGCCTGAAGAGTTTCAGTGACTTGCCCAAGTTCCCTCAGCTAATCTGAGAGCCAGGATTCACACCTACACAGACTGGCTCCTCAGAACATGTCCCTAACCTCTGTGCTCTGCTGTCTCCCCCTGCTGCCCAACTGTCCTCCAAACCCCCTCCCACCAGGCCTGTCAACCACCGAATGCCTCTGCTCCCTGAAGCCCTCCTCCCAATCTCACCTGACTTCAGTCTCCTCCTCCGTGGGCTCAGTAGTAATCTAGACAGTTTTCTAGCTCCAGCTTTTGGAAATCTTATGAAAAATTGTAGGTCTTCCATAGGGAATTTAGGCATCAGGTGAGATTATTGAATTTTTTCATATTCAAGGTTTTGGGAAGATATTACTGAATCTTCTTCCTACTCTTTAATTTCTAATTCTCTTCCTCATACTCTAGAGAGGAGGATATTCCCAAGAGTAATCAAATAAAGTGACTAATAGAAGTCATCCTGGAACTGTATTGAGCTTGTTTGACCATGACCCATGTGGAAATTTGGTATATGAATTCTTACTTAGTTATTACTCTAAATCTCCCCTTAGCTTATATTGGTTATATACTAGTATGCGTTTTGCCATATGGCCACTTGTTTAATGGTTCTGGAGTTAACCACTGAATTCAATATTTATGTCTGCCACGGTCCCTACACTGAGCCCCAGATCTCCCCTCCAGGACTGAAGACCTTATTTTCCCAGCTTTGGGGATGTGTTGCCTGACAGCCCTCCGCTCTCAGCCCTCTCCAAGAATTGCCCCTAGCCAAAGGATGTGGTCTCTTTCTTGGGGGAAATCTGCATCCAATTACTGGTTGATATGGGGGTACAAAGACCTAACCTCCCCTACCAGGATTAGGGACAACTTTGAAGGGCCATCCCAGCTGCAAATCTACCCGTGGGGTTGGCTGAGTCCTTTGTTGTGTGTGACTGCATTGCAGCCCATCTTCTTTCTCTGCCTAATTCTGCTTTCTTTCCTTTCTCCATAAGTGTTGATCCCAATGGTACTCCTGTATAAATGTCCTGAAAGCCACATTCCCTCTTGGGGGTCTGCTTCCTAGGAAGCCGAATTGCAGAATGAGTTGGTGATAAGGACATAAGGGTGTTCAGTTAATTCTACTTTGTGGGAGTTAGAAGTGTTCTAAAGGAACTAGGAAACATAATTTCTGGCTTAAAGGTTTTTTTTTTTAATGTAGAAGTAGGGAGAAAACATCACACACGTCACCCACTCATGATTAAAAATACATTCTGCAATGTGACCCATAGTTCAATCCCATTTTCCTTTAACCTCCATTTTAACAGTTAATTTACAAATGAAATGAACTCTATAAAACAAAGACTCTAGCCCATTTCCAATCCTCAATAAATGCAACCTTCCTTTCTTGGTGAAACAGTTTTTCCAGCGTATAAAAACAGGACTTGAGAAAGCTTTAAAATCATTTTCTGAAAATAAAGACAACGATGTAAAGTGAAATGGAACCGTGTATAAGCACTACCTCAGAATTTATACCTTCATATCTCCACAGAGAATGAGGAACAGACATTCAGTTTTATAACACATTGAATATAAGCATTTCTGTTAGATCCTCTACCCAAAAAATGTTTCCTTCAGTTCTTTCCCCAAACCCTGAACCACTGGCCATGAACATGCGTCCAGCCTTTATGCCCTGTGCACTTCATGGTTGATTGCACAACTCATGCTTTCTGGTCTGATTAGAGCTTTTGATATTTTAAAGAGGATTTTCCCTGTTTGGGGTCCTTTATTAGTTCTGTATATGGTGAAAAAAAATTTCCTGGAGAGAGAGAGAGTAGCTATTCTCTCTGCACAATGGACGTCGGATTTCAAAGGCTCTTTTCTCTGGCCCTTGGACTCCTGGGCAGTCCGAATAAGTCTGGATATGTACAGCCTAAACGTTTACTTTTTCTTAAGGTCTTTTTGTCTTAAAGGATTGTTTTCTTGAATAGTTTCTATAAAAAGCATGTACCCATAATGATGATTTCACTGCCAGCTCTATCATTTTTCATCACATAGTGCCTCGGCTAAGCTTGGGGTGGGGTATGAAGAGCAATGTGTGCGGAATAGGGGCCAAGGAGGAGGGGTGTAGGAGAAGCCCCGAAGACATTTCCTAGCTGAGCACTGCCTTAATTTACATAATCCCAGATGGGCCACTTGTGTGGTTTTCCTGACACCAACCAGTTCCACAATTCTCTGAGACCAACTGGGTGTCCAACAATTCAACTCATTTCCAACACTACTACCCAGAGCTTGTGCAGACTCCACAGATTAAGAGCTCAATCCAGCCCTAACCAGTTTGGCTCAGTGGATAGAGCGTCGGCCTGCGGACTGTGGGGTCCCAGGTTCGATTCCAGTCAAGGGCATGTACCTTGGTTTCGGGCACATCCCCAGTAGGAGGTATGCAGGAGGCAGCTGATCGATGTTTCTCTCTCATCGATGTTTCTAACTCTCTATCCCTCTCCCTTCCTCTCTGTAAAAAATCAATAAAAAAAATTTTTTAAGAAAAGAGCTCAATCCAAGGCTGCCCCCACCTCAGATGCCAGCTGCAAATGAGGAGCCAGGCTACCCACACGTCTGCCCAGCATACTATGATGCGGGTGGTCCTACGATGCCTCCTCAGGTTCGATAATTCGCTAGAACAACTCACAGAACTCAGGAAAGCACTTTAGGTATGATGACCAATTCATTATAGATGACAGTACTGAGGAACAGGCAAAGAAAGAAATGAGTAGGGCAAGATGAAGGGGATGGGAGGAGCAGAGCTCCCACGCTGTCTTTGGGTTTCCACCCACTAAGAAGCTCCTTGAAACCTGTCAGCATGGGGCTTTTATAGAGGCTTCATTACATAGGTGGTACTGATTAAATCATGAGCCATTGCTGATTGAACTCAACCTCCAACCCCTCTGCCCCCTCAAAGATGAAGGTGTAGGGATGAAAGATGTTTTTTGCTTGTTTGTTTTTAGAGAGAGTGGAAGAGAGAGGAAGAGACAGAGAGAAACCTCAATGTGGGAGAGACACATTGATTGGTTGCCTCCTGCACAGCCCCAACCAGGGTCGGGGATAGAGCCTGCAACGGAGGTTTGTGCCCTTGACTGGAATAGAACCCGGGACCCTTCAGTCCGTGGCACGAAGCTCTATCCACTGAGCCAGACTGGCTTAGGGCAGGGATGAAAGTTTTAAGTCTCTCATCACATGGTTGGTTTCCCTAGTGACCAACCCCATCCTGAAATTAGCACTTAAAAGAACATGTTCAAAGCCTTTAGGACAGCGGTTCTCAACCTGTGGATCGGGACCCCTTTGGCGGTCGAATGACCCTTTCACAGGGGTCACCTAAGACCATCCTGCATATCAGATATTTACATTACGATTCATAACAGTAGCAACATTACAGTTATGAAGTAGCAATGAAAATAATTTTATGGTTGGGTTACAACATGAGGAACTGTATTTAAAGGGCCAGAAGGTTGAGAACCACTGCTTTAGGAGGTCTATGCCAGGAAACCTGGGTCAAAGACTAAATATTTATTTTTACTGTACCATAACTATAAACTATGAGCATAATCTAAAACAGATGTTTAAACATACATCCCAGTGCATGCAGTCTCCCTCAATAGATCTTTCCTGGAGGTACTCTGCATAGAGGCCATTGTGCAAGACACTTTTGGCATCTACTTGATGTGAGAAGGGAGACAAAGTTGGCAACCATAGAATCACTGAGAAGTTGCTGAAATTACTTTGGACAGAAACATTTGGTTTCCTGTGCTTATGGAACAACGAGTCTGAGCAAGAATTGTCCTTTATTAAAAGGTGACCTCTGCTCAGGAGCTCAAGGAAGCACCACGCTCAGCCGGGAGTCAGTGGCTGTAGAGTGTTGGTGACAACGGTGGTGATGATTTAAGAAGAGTATGTTCTATTCTTAGACAGTGTAACCTTTGAACCAATTCCCTGCACAAATGCTTTCTCTCCCATATCCTGTCTTAGTTTCTAATGTTCTTGTTCTCTGCAAAATGTCTTTTTTAGTGATGTTATTTATTTAAAATTAATTTAAAAAGATTCCTGCTATCATACCAATATGACACTTTGATCTCATATTATGGTAAAAACGCACACACACACACACACACACACACACACACACACACACCCACACCTCTTTTCTGTCATATTTAAAGTTTTTTAATACAAAAATTAGAGTAATGCAAAAGATAAATCTTATTCAGAAAAGTGTGAAATTTCCTGTGGTCTGGTAGGGCTGTATATACAAGCCTTTCTCACCTCCCTAAGAGTTGGGGGTTGTTTCTATTAGATTGTGGTGAATATTATCCATTGTTTTCTGTATTGGGATTATCTTCATCATATAAAAAGTACAGTGAAACTATATATATCTACTTCCCTCTCACCTGGAACTTTTATTAGGTGGGTAACCAGTCATTCATGATTTATATTCTTAAGGTAGTGTCATAGTCTTTTTACTTTGGAATGCAAGTTTTTCCCCAGTCTGAAAACAAAAATCCAATCAATCATTAACTTCAAACACTCAGCTGATCTACTGAGAAGACAGAAAATATGGTAGAGAAACGTATATGTGAGAATGCTGGGTGAAAACAGTAATTGCTTTCCTACATTGAAGCTATTAAAATGATTTCCCTCATGGTTGTGACTCTGTGTTTTAAGGTACTTGAAAGGAGGCAAAGCTAAATCCACCCATATCACAAAGCCCATGATTTTTTATATTCACTTACCAATTACTAGGGCAGACAGACCTAGTGGATTGGTGGAAATCTGGCTTTCTCCCTTTTTTCTTGGTCACCAACACTTAGAATCAATGAAAAGGCAACTGACAACATTGTGCTGAGAGAAGCAAAAAAGGGTCTCAAAGTAGGGCTCAATAAAAACTCATTGGATTGAGAAAAATTACAGATACTTTGAAGATTATATGATTTTTCTGCCAATCAAGGAAAATCATTGGAGTGAAGGGACAGAAGTAATAAAATATTTCATTATGACAGAATCTAATTTTCATGCAGAAACTCATATAAAACACAATATAGCATTGGCAAGTAACCTGTAACTCTCCAATGCCTTTGGAAACTCTCCTCAAGAAGTTCAAGTCCAGCCCAGATTTTAATGAAACCCTGTAGTTTGCCCCAACTTGACTAACTTTCTTTCCCTTCTTTGTACTATTTCAGACTTATCTTCTCTAGGCAGACAAAATTATCACTATTCCTCTAACATTGCTCTTTAACACCTAACCTACTTGAGCGAATTTACAGTCTGCTTCCTGCCAAGCTCTTTTCTTCCTTTCTCTCTGCAGAGCCTTTCCTAATCCAAGAAAAGGAACCAGGATTTGCTGGTACCTTACTTTGGACAATTTGGACTCAAAGCCATTTACAAAAACAGTGATTATATGATTGCCAACTTTGTCTCTATTGAATAACAAACAACCAAATTCAGTAATTTTTACTTGAGCTATTTTACTTGAGAAATTCTATGGAAGACCTAGAATTTTCCATAAAATTTCCAAAAGGTGGAACTAGAAAACTGTCTAGATTACTACTGAGCCCATGGGAGAGGAGACTGAAGTCAGGTGTGAGTAAGAGGAGGGCTTCAGGGAGCAGGGGCATTTCGTGGTTGACAGGCCTGGTGGGAGGCGGTTTGGAGGACAGTTGGGCAGCAGGGGGATACAACAGAGCACAGTGGTTAGGGACATGTTCTGAGGAGTCAGTCTGCGTAGGCATGAATCCTGGCTCTCAGACTAGCTGAGGAAACTTGGACAAGTCACTTACAGTCTCTGAGCCTCATGGTATGTTCACATTGTAAAAATGTCCAGGTAAATCAATATTGTGTAGATACGGAACAAGAATCATGTCTAAAGAAATACTTTACCTGTTAATTCAGCCATTTTACTTGAAATTTTGTAAATTTTTTAAAAATACTGAATTCTCTAGGAAGAAGATATAATTTACTTCCTAAAGCACATTTCAGATTCTCTTAATCTATATGTATGTACGTGTGTGTGTATATATATATGTAATTGATTTTATTTAGAGCTAGAGGAAGGGAGAGGGATAGAGAGATAGAAACATCGATGAGAGAGAAACACTATCAAGCAGCTGCCTCCTGAACACCCCCAACAGGGGAGTGAGCTTGCAACCCGGGCATGTGCCCTGACCGGAAATTGAACTTGTTGCCTCTTGGTTCCTGGCTTCGGCTTGAAGCTCAACCACTGAACTACACCGGGTGGGCTCTCTTAATCTGTGTTTATTGCACTGATATACTTTGGCTGTGAGATCAATTTAGTGTGTCCACTTAACTCAATATTTTTAAAAACTGGACTTCATTATTTTGACGATAGTGACTTTTAAATTTTACTGTTTAATAAAGTGTTTATGTTAAAAAATACCTTGGACATGTATAGGTGGTTACTTCTATTCTGAATTTAAATAGAAGTTTTAGGAATAATAAGGCTCAATACCACTTCTGTGAATTAACATTACTTTGAAATTTGTAGCTATTGCAATAAGGCAAGAGAATAAAATCAATGTTAATTAGACAAAAGACATGTATTTCCACAAAGACAATCAACATATGTTTAATATTATTAGACTAGAGGATCCGGTGCACGAATTTTTGCACCAGTGGGGTCCTCGGCCTGGCATGCGGGATCGGGCCAACATCACCCAAGGGGTCCTGGATTGCGAGAGGGTGTAGAGCAGGCCTAGGGACCCCACTGGTGCACAATTGGGACTGGGGAAGGACGTGGGAGGTTGGCCAGCTGGAGAGGGACCATGGGAGGGCTCTAAGGTGTGTCCAGCCCATCTTGCTCAGTCCTGATCCGCTGGACCCCAGCAGCAAGCTCATCTACAGGTCAGAGCATCTTCCCCCTGGTGGTCAGTGCATGTCATAGCGAGCTGTTGAGTGGCCTTAGCATATAATTAGCATATTATGCTTTGATTGGTTGAATGGCCTACTGGATGATCACTTAGCATAGGACTAGAGGCCTGGTGCACAAAATTCATGGTGGGGGGGATGCGGCGGTTCCTCAGTCCAACCTGCATCCTCTCCAATCCGGGAGCCCTTAGGGGATGTCCTACTGATGGCTTGAGCCCGCTCCCTGTGGTTCTCTGCTCTCTGTGGGGCCTGCCTGCTCCACACCATGGTGATGGGCAAGCAGGCCCTGCTGGGTGCTATCTGCGGGCATGCTGGCCTGCTCACAGGTTGCTGCAGATCCAGCCTCGCTGCTCAGCCCCAGACACTCCAGAGGCGGTAGAGCAGCAAGGCTTGATCTACTACCGGAGTGGGCAGATCCCGCCTGTCCGCTTGGTCCCCATGACCGCTGGCCAGGCCGACAGGCCCAAACACTCCAGCGGTGGGGCTGAGGGGCTGGGCACCGCCATCTTGTGGCTGTGGGTGCCGCCATTTTGTGATGGAGTGATGGTTAATTTGCACATTACTATTTTATTAGATAGGATAGGATGTTGTGGACATGACATTAAAAGCATGAAGAGATATCTCAAAGTATACAATAGAATGTCTAAAATTAAAAAGTAAAATGATCAAAGTGTGTGAATATATGGAATAACTGATTCCCCCATACACTACTGGTGGGGGTATAAATTGGCCAATCCATTTAGAAAACTGTTTGGTAGAATCAGCTTAAAAGTAAATAAATGCATAACCGATACCCAGAAAATTCAATGTTTATGTACCTACCTCACAGAAATGAAGTATACCTCAGTTGGTATACCTGAAATAAACTTTTGGAATAATACAAATGCTCAACATCTGGAAAATTAGTAAGTAGTGATACAGTCATACAATGGAAATTATACATGAATAAGAATGAACAAACTATTGTTAATAGTCACTGACATGGATGAATCTGAAAAACATGTTTAGCAAAAACAAAGGAGTACATATTTTATGATTCTACTTAAAGTTTAAAAAATATAGTTGTAATACACACACGCACACACATGTAAAACTAAAGTGTCAGTGTAGGAGCCAGAATAGTGGTTACTTTGCAGGAAGAAGGTTAGTGACTAGGAGGGAGCACCAGGGGACTTCTTGGATGCCAATCATGTTCTATCTTAATTTGAGTGATGATTATGAGAATGTGTTTATTTTGAAAAAAATATAAGTTCTACATTTAAGATTTCTCCTTTTTCCTCCTGTATGTTATACTTCAATTAAAAGTTTATTTAAAAGATTGTGTTCAGCAACAGAAAAATGTAGACTACTGTGCTATAGCATAATAGAAATATCTGGAATCGGAAGCTTTAGAAGTGTCCACCAAAGGGTTTAAAATGCCCAGGTGTCTGAAAAGGTAGGAGTAATAGCACAAGGGTAACTTCTGACATTTTTTAAAAAATATATTTTATTGATTTTTTACAGAGAGGAAAGGAGAGAGAATGAGAGTTAGAAACATCGATGAGAGAGAAACATTGATCAGCTGCCTCCTGCACATCTCCCACTGGGGATGTGCCCGCAACCCAGGTACATGCCCTTGACCGGAATCGAACCTAGGACCCTTCAGTCCGCAGGCCAATGCTCTATCCACGGAGCCAAACTGGTTTTGGCAGTTCTGACATTTTAGGGTCAGTTGTGTTCTCCAGAGAATGGACAAAAATTAACAACTCCAGGATGACAGCTCTTTTTGTTTTATCTTTCCAATCCTAAGCGTTCACTTGCGGTCTCATAAATAAATCCAGCAATTAATCTCCGTCCTTGACAAATGGCCACTTATTTCTGCAGGTTCATTGTTAAGGGTCAGAGGCCAAAGTGCTCTTTTTGGATCCAGTATATAAATTATGTCATAAGATACTTCTAATGTTATCTAAAACTAACTTGGCTTCTTTGTATTTTTATTTTAAATACTGCAATCTTTAAGATGAGAAAAATTCTACAATAACAGAAATATAGCTCCAGAGAAAACACAAATGTTTTAATGTCAATTATTATTACTACTTTGAAAATTATCTACTAAAGGGTATTATTGGATGTGAGGCCTTTCATCACCATATAATAAACTGAATGTTTAGTGTAATTAAATAGCAATGAGATATAACCAAAATAATCATGGTAATCACATGCATTTCAACATATTAATAAACTAGTTAATATTAACTCTCTAAGGTGTTTCCAATTTTTAATAAGGAAAAATAGTCATTAAATGGCAAAATAAAAAGGTTTATAACATTCCATGATAATAATATGCTGCCCTGTGTGTGAAAAACCCTCATTTGTTTCTGATTGAAGTATTAATTGTCAGAACCTATTTAGAAAGTAATCTGGCAGGAAATGTTAAAAAGTAAAATGTAAACACTCTTTGACCAGAACAACCACCTTTGGGGAATCAGCAATACAGAAATTAAAGCGCTTGCACTCAGGAGATATATAAGTAGACAAGCATGCTCAAAAACTAGAAACTACCTCTTAAATGAAGGATTGTCCATGCCGTGCATTGTTATATAGCCATTAAAAATGGTGTGTTCAATAGTGAAAATACAGCATAGGCGTCATTAGGTGTTTGTGATAGGCACCCTTCTAAGTACAGTTTACCCCTGAACAGCACAGGTTTGAACTGTGTGAGTCCACTTATATGTGGATTTTTTAAATAAACACCTACAGTACTGTAAATATATCTTCTCTTCCTTATGATTTTCTTTTTTCTAGCTTACTTTGTGGTAAGAATATAGTATTTAATACAGAGAACATACAAAATATGTTACTCAACTGTTTATGCCGTCGGCAAGGTGTCTAGTCAGCAGCAGGCTGTTAGTAGTTAAGTTGTGGGGGAGTCAAAAAAGTCTTATGCAGATTTTCAACTGTGTGGGAGGACTGGCATCCCTAATCCCAACACTGTTAAAGGGCCAATTCTGTTTTATATGTGTAAATTTACTCCATGCTTGTAACAACAATACTATATCGTAATTCTTATTATTTCCATTTTATGGGTAAGAAAATTAAAGTTAAAACGCATAAAATATTTTACCTAACCTCACATACCTGGTATGAACCAAATGGTCTTATTCCAGAATGCATGCTCCTGACCTCCATGTGGTTAGTCTGCCTCCCTGAATTGGTAAAGGAGAGATTTCTCTTATATATTGGTAATTGAAAAAGCAGTGAATGGAAATTTGGTTATTCTATTTCAAAAAAGAAGGAAAGAAAGAAAAGGAAAAGACCCATGTGAATATACATTTGTATGATAATTTTAACAGTTTTGGAAGAAGAATTCTCAAATTGGTGATACTAATTACTCTAAGATTTAGTGATGAAGAGGATATTATTAGTTTTTATTTATTCACCTCTTTATTATTTGAAGTTATAGAAAACACTGGAATACTTTTGTCACTGTTTTAAATCCAGTAAAGTAAAGAAAAACAAATAAAAACTAGTCTCCATTTTTAGGTTCACTATGTTTTCTGGAGAATAATAGGTTCATTTAACAAGTAGACTTGGAATTAATAATCCTTGTCCTCTAATTTTTTACCAGGATCCAGGCTCAAAAGAATCTAATTAATTAGAGTCATTCTACATGACATCATCCATCTTTAGAAGTATCTAGATGTGCATGAAGTGGGTCTGCAGTAGACATTTGTTTCCTTCATGTTATTCTCCCATTTCTGCCCTCCTCCCTATCCAATAGCCAGTGCTACAATCACAAAAGCTGTCTTATTTCCTTTTTTTAGACTCTCAGATGACTTTGGCTATACTAGTCCTTGGCGTGGTAATAGTCCCTTTTAGAGAGAGTGAACCCCTAACATAATTTGCTTCACTGTGGCAGGACTTCAGCTCAAAATGAGAGAGGGAGATTTGTTAACTGGGCAGTCTGTTCAGAAGCAAGCATCCCATTAGCAAGAGAGCCAAACATCCTTCATTTAGAATTATTCTCAATGATGATGCAAACACAAATAGTCCATATTTCTAGAAGTATCTGCTGTTTTATAAGCTCAGTTTTAGAGATTCATCGATATGAATCTGTATACTGTTTCCTAGACTCGTAAATGTGAATCTTAATAAGATATAAAATGATACATGTGACATTTTAGCAGTGTAAAGATGCAATCTTACCTTAGGCAAGAATTATATATCTTTCACATAAAATTATTATATGGAATTGTTATTTCTGTATTTTGAGAACTTTACTTCAGTCAACAGTTCAAAACAATGCATTTCATAAACATTTTTATGCTTTTTCTCAGGTTCCATTTAACGTCTCGCTGCCATCCATATTCAATCTCGAGAGACTTTTTGATCTTGCTAACGGTTGTATCCTATCAGGAGGAAGCCTTTTCAACTGGATTGTGTCGATTATTCCCTGAATATACTTTACATATTAACCTTATAATGGTTTTCATTCTTATTGTTTTCCTTGGTTTGAAATAAGTTTCGAAATGGTCCTCTTACAACAAACAAAATAAAATTGTTTTCTTACACAAGCTCAGTTTCCTTAAAAACTATAGTTCTGAGTAATGTTTTACATTGCATTTGAATTAAATGACAATGCTGCCGCTTATGAAGACATCTTATGGAGCTATTCATAGAAAACATGTTTGTGCACAGTAGAACTATTCCCATGTTTATATAGTTTATGTTTAGCTTGTCTTTAGCTGTGTCCATATTGCAAGACTGAACTAAGCCAGTGGTTATAAACTGGGGGGAATTTTGCATCTAGGGTGACATTTGGCAATCTCTGAAGACATTTTCGATTATTATAACTGAAAGGGGGATGCTACTGGCATCTAGTGGGTAGAAGCCAGGGATGATGCAAAACAGCCTACAGTTCCTAGGAGAGCTCCCCACAACCAAGAATTATCTGGCCCAAAATGTCAGTAGTGCTAAGGAAGAGAAATCCTGGATTAAATCTCAACATGTGGTCAGTTCAATTTGGGAGTTTGCCTATGGGGTTTGGGAAGAAATCTGCAGCAAATTAGACCTTTCATATTTTATACTTCTGAGAGCCAACATTGCACAAAATTTTAGAGCAGCGATTTCCAACTGGTGTGCTGTGGCATGCTGGTGTGCTGCAATAATTGTTAAAACATGCAGCACCTATTTAATTAGGGACACTGGCCTCTTCTGCCTTAGATTGTCAAATAAAAAAATGACAACAGCTAACACAATAGCCATCCAGTGTGAATGAATCAAAATTATACCTATTTTTTTGTCAGACCATCAAAAATTATAATATATTTTTTGGTGTGCCACAGGATTTTAGTAATTATATGTGCCATGAGATGAAAAAGGTTGAAAATTGCTGTTATAGAGCATGGGCTATGTATGGAATTATATAGATCTGAGTTTGAATAGTAGTTTCATCACTTCCTAGTTATGTGACGTTGGGACAGTAGCAAATTATTTAAGCCGTTGTTTCCTCACCAGTAGAATAGGAATATTATTATGATTGCTGTGTGGATTAGATTGAGATGATGTGAGAGGGTACTAAACACAATACCCGAGGTAGTAATGGTCATCGTGCTAAGAGTTTTCATTTCCCTGCCTAATTGGAAGAGGATCATGCATTTCTGACTCATTCTGTTTAGCATCAAAGTTCCAAAGTTTGGGGACAGCCAAGCTAGAATTGTAAGATATTACATAGAGGAAATGAGTATGAGCAAACTTATAATTATAAGGATTTTGATGGTAGTCATGATTCTGTAAAAGAACTGAGGTATAAAAATGAAAATATGATACACAGGACTTTCCTACTACCTATCTGGAGTGGACAGTTATAATAGGAAATAAGAATTTCTAAGGGTGAAACTAGAGTGAAGACTATGGGCTTGATTCATATGTAATAGGGAACCATTACTAGTGATTAAGGAGAGGAGTGGCAAGTTCCAGGCACTAGTAGACAGTCAAATCATGTTGAGTGAGTGAAAGGAAATGAACGAACAAATGATGGTCTGGCTTTCAGGGAAAATAAATATGCAGTATTCAATGGCAAGGGAAGAAACAAAGGCAAGAAGGCCAATAAGAAAGAGAAGGGAACAAAATATTGTTGCAGTGAAAGAGAAAAAGAAAGGAACAAAATATTTTCCACTGAACTCAGAAAAATAATTGCCTGATGACTATACTCTGCTATGAAATAAAGTTTGAGTCAAACAGAAAAGCCTTTCAGATGGTGATGACTCTACTTGGGCTTATAAATTTCTTGCTGGTATAGAGAATGCATTCAAGAGTTTTGTGTTTCTCCCAGGGGAAATCTAATTTATTACTCAAAGTTTGCCACCAGGAGCAAAAAGACACAACCAAAGGCAGTATACATTTGACATAGGTGTGGAAATATAGCATGACTAATAACTAAGGCAATTTACTTCAACCTAATGTTAATTCCCTGGAAAGTATTTACATGTCATTCATTCTTCATCACTAAGTTTTACTAATTGTGCGCATTCTGTTTTTCTTTATTTTTAAATATTAGTGGATATAAAGGCATATACTGTTGTATAGAACCCTAGAACAATGCCAAGCACGTAATAGAGGTCTTTGATATTTGTTGACTGAGTGGATGTATGGAAGGATGGATGGATGGATGGATGGATGGATGGATGGATGGATGGACGGACGTATGAATGGATGTGACCCAGGTAAGATGGCACTATGGGGCTCTAAAAGAAAGGGAAGCAAAGTTATCACCACCACCTTCATCATCATTAGCTCTACCATTACTGTCTACCTTTCCCATGGCAGGCACTGTAGTATGTCCTCTCAAGAATTATGACCATCGTGCACATAGAATGACTGACCCCATGTTACAGATAAGGAAATAAAAGCATAGGCAGTTAAGTAACTTCTCCAATGGTCACAGTTAGAGGTAAAACCAGAATTTAAATCCCAGCCCTATCTGACTGGAGAATCTGAGCTCTTTGATGCTAAACTGGCTTCCTGAACTCTTGTGCCCACTCCATGGTGCTGAGAAACTTTTAAGTCAGGGGAGAGGAAGACATAGCTGAGCCTTAAGCTCAAATTGGGAACACCTGTGGTCTGCCCTAGGAGCATATTTTGTAAATGGCTTGCAGACCTAAATAGGCGTCCCAAGAAAGCGTCGAGGTGTCCTCAATGTTATCCGTGCCAGTATATTGGTCTCCTCTGGGGAGGGAAGGTCCCTTCCAAGTATTACAGATATTATTTCAGCACATTTTTACTTTTCTTCCATATTTAGTACCTTACAGCTGCTATTATTCTTGGGTGTTATTGGGCTGAAAGAAACTCTGTCTAAAACTGTGCCAGACCCTGCAGTCAGTTTCCCCCTAGTAAGCCATCATTCCAGACATCTCCCCTTTCTTCTAAAATAGTAACGGCACTCACAGCGTTGAAACTTTCTGCCAAGGCAGTGAGGCAGTGGTGATGAACTGGGCTAAAGCAGAAACAAAAAGGAAATTCAAAACCTACCAGGATGGAAGATGAGTTTATTTCCAGAAACCTTTCAGTTTTTTTCTAAAGACCAAATTACACAATTTGCAGTGCTTTTTTTTTTTTATGCTCTATCTGCAAATGCTTTATAGCGGACACCTGCAAGTTTTCTATTTGTTTTAATTATAGCAGGGAATGACAGGAGGCAAACTGAAAGGTGGAGAGGAAGGGAAGCAAAAGAGAGGGGAGGGAAGCGGGAGCCAGGGGATAGGAGCCAGAGCAGCAGCTAACTGATGGGTAACAAAACCCCAGTGCTTCCCGTATCTTTTTCCATGTCAGTCTCTAAGAGATTGCTTTAGAACCTGACCACCTGCCGGCCATTGAGAGGCTTACATGCTGTAGTCTAGGTTCACTTCATGTGCAGGCACCACACATTCCCCGCTCCAGTTGACTATTCTTCACTGAATTGCAGGGTGGAAACGATACCTTTCTCGAGAGTACTGGAAACTTGGTTTCTGCCTCTGGACTGCATTGCCCTTTCAGACAACCTTATACAAATCTCTCCATCCCGGTTCAAATGACAGAGGACAGGGATCCCAGAACTCCTAAAGCACTTCCTGGTGCCTGCTTATTTGGCTTTTAACCCTGTCCTTCGGCACATAGTTTTGTATTGTTATATTTTCACAACGCAGTCCTACTGTGTGAGCCTCTCCCACATTCTTTTGGGTTTCATTTAACTTGAGACTGGGTACATCCCTGTGTGCTCTAAAGCATCTTGGAATTTACAGGGTGTCTACAACACCTGGAAAATTAAGTGAAGTATGCATAATATCATTATCAACATCTTCAACCCATAAAAAATAAAATATTATTTTTAACTTATTTATGTATGTGAGCACAGGATTGGACAAGCCCCTAACTGTGGGTTAGGGGAGAAAACAATGGACCCAGAAGTCCATTGTTTAGCCACTCTTTTTCATTTTCTCATGTTTGAAATGCTTGTGGGATATCCCCAATGAAGCTCTCACTGGTGTGAACAAACAAACTAGTGCAAAAATGTTCCCTGATGCATTGACTACAGTAGTAAAAATACTAGAAGCCTCTAAGTATCTCTAAGGTGGAGAATGGATAAATATATAATGGTGCAGTCATACAGTAGCATATTATACAAAAGCTATCGTAACATATATATAAAAAGCCAGGTGCCGTCACGACCAGACAGGCGACCAAACCACAGACTTGGGAGTGGGAACTGTGGACTCCCGGTCGCCCATGGTGCGGCAGTGGGAGGAGGGAGCTGTGGACCCAAATGACCAAAGGACCGGTCTGGCTTTCACGGCGTGGCGGGGCGGGATTGTGGAGGCTGAGGAACCTCGTGGGGCAGGGGGCTGTGAGCATGGAGCTTCCCGGGGTGGCTGAGGTGGAGGAGCATCGCGGGGCAGGGGCGGTGGATGCAAGGCAGAGGAGCGGGGTGGGGCTGTGAGTATGGCGCTTCGCAGGGCGTTGAAGCGAAGAAGCATTGCAGTGGTAGCTGAGGCCAAGGAACCTCATGGGGTGTGGGCTGTTAGAGTGGAGCTTCATGGCGTGGCTGAGGCGGAGGAGCGTTGCGGGGCGGGGACAGTGAGTGTGGAGCTTCGTGGGGCTGCTGAGATGGAAGGCATGACAGAGTGTGGGCAGCAGTGAGGCTGAGGAACCTTGCGGGCGGGGGCTATTAGCTTGGAGCTTCACGGGTCGGCGGAGGAGTGTCACGGGGCTTGGGCAGCTAAGGCCAATGAGTCTCACAGGGTGGGGCTGTGAGCTTGGAGGTTCACCGGGCAGGGGCCACGGAGGTGGAGGAGCAACGCTGGGCGGTGGACATGGCCTTGATTGCAGCTAGGCTTAGGGATCCTAACCACGCATGCGCTGGGCCTCTAGTCCTATCTAATAATAGACAAACATGGTAATTAACCATAACTTCGCTACCCTTCCCATTGGCTAATCAGGGTGATATGCAAATTAACTGCCAACCAAGATGGCAGCCGGCAGGCATGCAGGCAGGCAGCTGAAGCTAACAGGAGGCTTGCTTGCTCCAGTGATGGAGGAAGCCAAGGTTCCCCGCCTGCCGCTGCCGGCCTCTGAGCTGCACTCTAAGAAACAATGTTGCAATTATGGAAGCTAAATAAGCTTCAGAAACCTGCTTTCAGCCAGCTTCGGCCTCAGAGCTGGAGTTGCAACAGTGTTTCAATTATAGAAGCCAAACAAAGCCCAGATACCTGCTTTCAGCCAGCTTCAGCCTCAGAGCTTAGAGTGGCAGTGATGGCAACAATGTTTCAATTATAGAAGCCAAACAAACCCAGTACCTGCTTCAGCCAGCCATAGCCTCAGAGCTGGAGCCGGGCCTCAGAGCTGGAGCTGGCTCTCAGCTCCAGTGACAGCTATAGAAGGTAAATAAATCCCAGAATAAAACAAACAAACAAACAAACAAACAAACAAAAAAACAGAAAAAAAGGAGAGGCTGGGAGCTTCAGTTGCCTGCCAGCCTGAAAACATCCCTCAGCCCCTCACCCAGACTGGCCAGACACCCCAGTGGGGACCCCCACCCTGAAGGGGGTGTGACCAGCTGCAAACAGCCATCATCCCCTCATCCAGGCTGGCCAGGCACCCAAGCAGGACCCCCACACTGATCTGGGACACCCTTCAGGGCAAACCAGCCAGCCCCCACCCATGCACCAGGCCTCTATCCTATATAGTAAAAAGGGTAATATGCAAACTGACCCTAACATCAGAAGGACTGGGAATGACTGGTCACTATGGCACACACTGACTACCAGGGGGCAGACGCTCAATGCAGGAGCTGCCCTCTGGTGGTCAGGGCGCTCTCACATGGGGGAGCTCTGCTCAGCCACAAGCCAGGCTGATGGCTGCCAGTACAGCGGTGGTGGTGGGAGCCTCTCCTGCCTCCTCAGCATGTTAAGGATGTCTGACCGCAGTTTAGGCCTGCTCCCCGCTGGCAAGTGGACATCCCCCGAGGGCTGCCGGGCTGCCAGAGGGATGTCTGATTGCCATCTTAGGCCCAAGCCCCCGGGGAGCGGGCCTCAGCCAGCAGGTGGTCATCCCCTGAGGGGTCCCAGACTGCGAGAGGGCACAGGCCAGGCTGAGGGACCCTCCCTCCCTGCCGAGTGCACAAATTTTTGTGCACCGGGCCTCTAGTCTATATAATAAAAGGCCAAGGACCATAAGCGTAACAACCAGAACGACCACTCAATCAGTCGCCATGAGGTGCATTGACCACCTCTTGGTCCCTTCCCTCCCCCACTTCCCTCACCCCCCTCACCCCTGCCCGCAGGTGAATGGGGAACCACAGAAAAGTGGATGGTGGTGGCGGGGCAGGACTGGGGACTGGCAAGTGGGCAGAGGGGCTGACCTCTGGGTCCCTTCCCCGGGCCCGCAGGCTCCGATGGATCAGCGATGTTGAATGGGGTAACCGGGGTGGGTGGTGGGAGGTCCAGGCTGGCTGTCAGGCCATTGGGATCCCCAGCTTATCCCCGGCTGCTCTGGGGCTCAGGCCAGCGGGAAAGCAAGCGCTGGCAACTTCACCTCCATGCGCATGCACCAGACTGGCCGCTGATGGTACGTGCTGCCCACTCCAGGCCACTCACATGGGCACCGCCACCACTGCTGCCGCTGCTGCCACTGCTGCTGGAGCTTGCAGTGCTGATGGAAACTGCGGGGTGCGCCTGCAACCTACCTGCCTCAGCGGCGGAGGCATCATTCAGCCTGGGGACTGGTGAACAGGCAGAAGATGGCCCTGACTGCAGGCTAGGCCTAGGGACCCTACCCACACGATTTCGTGTGCTGGGCCTCTAGTAAATGAATAATAGACTACTATAGGGAGGTTATGAATGAATGCTCATTTCTCATCTATCAGAGACTATATCAATCTGAATATACTTCAAAAGTAGGTTGAGCAAGACAAAAAAGTGGACATGCATAGGAAGATACTGTTTGTATAAAGTTAAAAAAAAAAACAGGCAAAATGACATAAGTATTTATGGCTGTATAAGTACATGCTAAAAACATTTTTTTACACACAAGTTAATGGCCAACGCCCAAATCAGGTTTGTGCTCACCTGGATGAAGGAGGGGGAATACATCTAAGAAAAATGCCCAAAAGGTTGAGTTTGTTATTGTAAAATTTTTCTTTTTAATCTGGAGGTTTGATACATTTGTCTCTACTTTTTTGCATGCTAAGATATTTCATAAATTAAATAAAAACACACTTGTTTATCTTTCTCATCTTGTTGGCTGGAATGTTTTGTATGACTATTGGTTCACCTATCAGGTAATAACATTAAATGTGAGTTATGACTGGTCTCATTACACAACTATAACTGATAGTTCACATCTGGTTCCATTTTGGGGGGTTTTAATGACAACTAAAAATCATTTTGAAGCTAATGTCAAGCCATAAATATGCCCAATTTTAGAAAACTCAATCTGTAAAAATATTAATTTTTAATATAAGATAGTAAAGCCTCAGTAACTGTGTAATTAAATTGAGGCAGATTCCCTGTATGATTTCTATCAATTGTGGGTTACCTAGTTATACTTTAAATTATTTGATTTTCTGAAATTAGATATATGCAGAACTTTTTGCATGACTGCTGCTTACATGCAATGAGATTCACTTGTAAAATCCATTCACTCTCATAATTTCAATGTTTAAAAAATATATTAAGAACTTTCTCTTACTAAAGACACATTTCCTATTTTTCCTTTACAGTTCAGTAGAGTTTTATGAGTTGCAACTTGGCCACTAAAATTTCCATGGCAACATATTATTTTTTGCCCTAAAAACAGGCTTGATTAAGAAGAAGGCTTCAGTGACAGCAGTTTTCTTTATAATTAAACTCATTAGTTAAAATGATGGGTTAAGAGGAACAGGACTTTTATTGCAACCAGGACATTTTCAACGGGAGCTTTGGAGATAACACACAATTAATTGCTATTAAATTGCCTTTGGTCCTGTTTGATATTTAAGACAACATTCATACATTTCGTATTTAATAGCTTAGAATGGAACAGGTCTGAATCCCCATTCTGCCCAAGCACACATCCACCCTGAACCCTCCCTTTAAATTGTCCACAGTGTGAAAACTCAGCAGATTTCTAATTTGAAGATTTCTAAGTAGCTTCACAAATTTCCTAATTTAATTCTCCCCCAAGAATTTCTTGAACTGATTTCTTTTCTCATCATTATAAAAGCAACTCAGGACTAATATTGAGAATCTGAAAAACATTTCAAGGTACAAAGTAGAAAATAAAATTCAGCCAAAATCCACCACTCTGAAACAGTATGTTAACATTTAAATATATTTCCTATGGCATATCTTATTATCTTCCCTAATAACCAGGAAAAACAAACAACAGATTAAAAGTATTGTGATCTGAGGCAACTCTCCACGTTCCCTAAGGTGTGGCACAGAAAGGCCTTGTCAGAGCCTATTGTTGGGAAAATGCCCCAGTTGGGAGTGCTTAGACTTTGTGGTTTGGTTCATTCAACGCAGTTTTTAAAAAATCAGCAAATAATTAGATCCAAAGGAATTGTCTAGAGCTCTCCCTTCTGCTAAAAGGTAATGATCCATAGGAAGGGAAAGAAATCTTTGTTTTGTCCTTTGGAGGCTGGTCATTTAATTTCTTTTTCATAAACCCATTAGTATTTCCCTGACACACTTAGCTCATCCGTTCGTGCATACATTTGTTCAGTTGATAGATTTAATTTGTTACTCTGTGCCTTTACTTCCTGGCAAAAATGCCCTTTCTCACTCTTTTTTTTAAAAAAATATATTTTTTTTATCGTTGACAGTATTACAGTCTCCCATTTCCTCCCTCTTTACCTCCCTCCGCTCAGCCCCTACCCATCCCCCATCCCTCCCACCACCTACCCCCCACCCCTACCCAGCCACAACAGGTCTTCACCACCCTATTGTCTGTCAGTGTCCATGGGTTATGTGTATCTATATATATAGAAGCCTAAGCTACCCTTATGATGTGCACTGACCACCAGGGGGCAGACTCTCAATGCAAGAGCTACCCCCTGGTGGTCAGTGCGCTCCCACAGCCAACTTCCCATGGCTGGCCAACCTCTTGCAGTCCCTTCCCCAGACAGGCTGGCCCTGATTAGCCCTGATCAGGAGTGGGTGAGACAGCCCCAGTCAGCCCAATCGCCAGCCAGGCCGAGGGACCCCACCCATGCACAAATTCGAATGCTGGTCCTCTAGTAAGTATATAAGTTCTTTGGTTTCTCTCCTCGTCCCCCTACCCCCACATCCGGGGATGTCAGCCTGCTCAATGCCTCCATGCTTCAGGTCTTACTTTGTTGGTCAGTTCATTTTGTTCATTAGATTCCATAAGTAAGTGAGATCATGTGATATTTGTCTTTCTCAGATTGGCTTATTTCACTTAGCATTAATAGTCTCCAAGTCCATCCATGCTACCTCAAAGGGTAAGAGATTTTTCTTTTTTATACCTGCACTATTGGCTCAGTGCATAGAATTCATGCACTTGGGGCAGAGGGGCACAGTCCCGAGCCTGGCCTGTGACCTGTCACAGTGTGGGAGCCCCTCGATCCATCGCCCCAAAGAGGTAGGCCCCACCCACCCATCTTGGGCTCCTTGATGGATTGTCCTAAAGAGGTAGGCCTGCAGACCTCTGAGAGTCTGCAGACCCCCGGGCCAGGGCAGGGGTGTGGGGACACGAGCCTCATGTGCCCAGGGTGCAGTGGGCAGGAATGCAAGCCTCACATCCTGGGCCTGTTGCCAGAGGCAGGGATATGAGTCTCATGTGTCTGGGTAGGCACAGGGGGCAGGGACACAGTCTGCTGATCAGTCATTATATGATAGTGTCCCAACCAATTTGCATATTATCCTATTATTAGATAGACTAGAGGCCCAGTGCACAAAAATTTGTGCACTCAGGGGGAAGGGGGGTCCCTCAGCCCGGCCTGTGCCCTCTCGCAGTCTGGGACCCCTCGGGAGATAACGACCTGCTGGCTTAGGCCTGCTCCCGGGTGGCAGAGGGCACCCCTACGTGCAGCCCCTGCTCGGGCTCAGAGCAGGGCCGATTGGGGAGTTGGGGCACCATACCCTGTCATGCACAGAGCAGGGTGGATTGGGAGGTTGCGATGCCACCCTCAGTCATGCTCAGGGTAGGGCGGATTGGGGGGTTGGGGCACCGCCCTCATCACACTCAAGGCAGGGTCGATGGGGAGGTTGCGGCGCCACCCCCTGTCACGCACAGAGCAGGGCCAATCAGGGGGTTGGGGCGCTGCCCCCTGTCATTCACAGAGCAGGGCCAATCAGGGGGTTGGGGAGCTCCCCCCTGTCACGCACAGAGCAGGGCCCATCAGGGGGTTGGGGAGCTCCCCCCTGTCACGCACAGAGCAGGGTCGATCAGGGGGTTGGGGCGCTGCCAGTGTCACACTCAGGGCAGGGCCGATGGGGAGGTTATGGCTCTACTCCATCACACACAGAGCAGGGCCCGTGGGGTCGGGGGGTTGGGGCGCTGCACCCTGTCACACACAGAGCCGCAGGGCGATCAGGGGCTGGGGAGCTCCCCCCTATCAGGCACAGAGCAGGGCCGATCAGGGGATTGGGGCACCTTCCCCTGTCAGGAATAGAGCAGGGCAGATAGGGAGGTTGTGGCCCCACCCCCTGTCACACACAGAGCCGCAGGGCGATCAGGGGGTTTGGGTGCTGCCCCCTGTCAAGCTGATCCTGGTGCCGGGAGGCCTCGGGGCTCCGCTGATCCCGGTGCTGGGAGGCATATTACCCTGATTAGCCAATGGGAAGAGTAGCGGATGTACGCTAATTACCATGTTTCTCTTTTATTAGATAGGATGTATTTTTCAGGAAAGTTCAGTTCTTCCTAGAAAGATGAGAGGGGTTTTATTTTTTGTTTTTTAGTAAGAGGAGTTCACTTCTGGTAACAGTAACTTTTATTGAACTACCACCTAGTAATCACAATTTTCATCCTTTGACTAAAAAAAAAAAAATCAGTATAAACAACTATAAAATCAGAATTAAAATAACTGTGTGAAGCACCTGCATATGCAGAAACTGGAGGAGACATGATCCTTGAAATAAGGGAAGCAAACAAGTGAGATCCACATTTAAATAGCTTTTCCCTGAGGGGTCTCTTCATCTGGTAAAGGACATAAGGATGGAGCTCAATCGGAAAGGGGCTGACTAATGTAAAATTATTTTTAGATCAATGACTGAACAGAGGCCAGATTGGACCTACCGGTCATAATTTTCTGACCTCTGACTGAAAAGACTGTCTGACCAGAGTTTTAAGCAAAAAATTTGTTTCCTGGTTCTCTTTCCTCTTCTCTGCGCTCTCACTCAATGTGACCCTATCAGTACCATTTATGGGCTAAATTCTTCCAAATTTTTGTCTCCAACCCAGACTGCTTCCCTAACTCCAAACTCCTATAGCCACCTTCCTGTTTAACATTTCCATTTAAAGGTTTAAATGCATTTAAACTTAATCAAAATTTGCTAGGGAATTCCACTTCCTTAAAAAAAGGTCCAGCTCCAAGCAGCAGGCAAACATTTCCATGGAATTGACCCCAATGCCCCAGGATGCTGCTGCAGCATTCCTTATATTCTAACATGTTTAAAGTGAAAAGGAAGTATTCTGATTACTTGTTTTCTCCTTGTCAAGGGATGAATAAAAGTGAGAAATAAATCAAGAATGCAATATCAGTCGGGCCGGTGTGGCTCAATGGTTGAGCAGTGACCTATGAACAAGGAGGTCATGGTTGGATTCCCAGTCAGAGCACATGCCTGGGTTGTGGGCTCGATCCTCTTTGTGGGGCATGCAGGAGGCACCCGATAGATGATACTCTCTCTTATAATTGATGTTTCTATCTCTCCCTCCCTCTCCCTTCCTCTCTGAAATCAATAAAAATGTATTAAAATCTTTTTAAAAAAAGAATGCAACATCAGACAGAAATTGCTTAGCAATTTGTTAGCTTTTGGAGATTTGGTGAGAAGAAATAGTCATGATTCTATATCATGCTTGCAGAGAAGGCTCTAGGTCTGATGTGAGTCTTGCCCATCTAACCATTGATGATGTATCCAGGTACTCCAGATATTGCTTTGAGTTTTTGCTCTTGCTAAGCTGGCCTCTTGAACAGTCAAGGTGTTTTAGCCCCCCCCCCCCCCGGGGCAGTTTAACTGCTTCTTTCCTGTCCCTTGCAGCTCTGTATATCTCTTCAGCTTGTCTTTAATTTGTTCAGCCGATCTATCTCCTTATTAGGTTGCTTTGGCTTCTCATTGTCTCCTGTGTTTTGAAAGTATAAATTTTCAAATTAAAAATGAATATTCACATGCACTTAGTTCTTTATTTATTCAATATACATTTTAAAAATTATTATTGCTATACACTAGACACAGTTCCAGGCTCTGAAAACACAAAGATCCATAAGTGTGGCCCACACCATTAAGGACAATGGAAAAGTAAACTTACAATTCGTGAAACAACCGTGTTAGGTATTAGAATAAAACCTAAACGAAGTGTTCAGGAAGAGAGGGACATAGCAGGGTTTCACTGAGGAGATGGTGCAGTTATTACATTAGAAAAAGAAAGAACAAAACAGAGAAGGAAGGTAAAAACGAGAATCTCCAGCCCAAGGCGCTGTTAGTTGAGCCACAGGAGCGCTTACCACTGGAAAGAGGAAGAATTGAGAAGATGTATCGGGTAGATAAAATGCCTAATGAGACCATAAATGAGGAGAATTGCTTCTTATAGCATGTGAGAAGATAATTTTTATCAGATAATGAAATTGTTTTCAGTCTTCAGAATGAAAATGAATCCCTTGCTAATGCAAATCATACTAATAAAGGGAGTGAGAGAGAATGTCAGAATTACACTTGGCTAGCAGTAGGCAGAAACCAACCTAAATAGTCTAGGAAAAAAATTAAAGATAATGAAGTAATCAAAATAATTGCTTAATAGGGAATGTGGAAGATCTGAAATGTTAAATTATAAATGTTCGGTTTCATGAAAAATGAAGTGACCTTAAGGAACAGATTAAAAATCCAAACTCATGCCGGGTAAAAGCGATGCTTTTCATTAGCAAAGCTGAGGATTAATTAAATCTGAGGAAGCTCTTTGAAATCCACAAGTGCGGGTTACATTAGAATACAATACAAGTGGTGTATTGGTATCATAATGAACGACTAGCATGGACTTCTTTATTAAATGTGTTCTGGTATAATTCACAGAGCGGATATGAACGGAAGAGCAGAAAAATATGTCATTTAAAACCAAAATTGACTTTATATTTTGTTAAATCTTTATTGTTGAAAGTATTACATAGGTCCTTCTTTCTCCCCCATTAATCTCTCCCAACCCACTCTGTCCCCAGCCCCTCACCACCTCATTCTCTGTGTCCACGGTTTATGCATATAGGCCTACAAGTTCATTGGTTGATCTCTTTCCACCCACCCTCCCCTGCCTTCCCTCTGACATTCAACAGTCTGTTCAAAATTGTCTTTAGCAACACCTGCTTTCAAAATCAGAGGGGGGTGGGCAGTGCCTAGTTCAGTGATGGAGAACCTATGACACGCGTGTCAGAGGTGACAAGTGAACTCATTTTTTTGGTTGATTTTTCTTTGTTAAATGGCATTTAAATATATAAAATAAATACCAAAAATAGAAGTCTTTGTTTTACTATGGTTGCAAATATCAAAAAATTTCTATATGTGACACGGCACCAGAGTTAAGTTAGGGTTTTTCAAAATGCTGACACGCTGAGCTCAAAAGGTTCGCCATCACTGGGCCCTAGTTCATCTTGGGGAAATATATTCTACTTTTCTCCCTTTGAAATTGCCTTGAAACCCAACCCAGGCCTGATGGAGGACACTGTATCCTCCTCACCAATGTCTCTAGGGAGCTAGGGAAGTGGGTGGAGGGGAGTGGCTTATGGGTTATTTTTCAGTAGCAGAGCTTAGTGCTGCTCAAGGTGGAAGCTTGGGAGAAAAATCTGAGCAAGTAGGAGGTGGTGGTCTAACTTGTTTTATGGAAAAAAGGTAAAAGGAAATTAATTTCCTGGGAATTAATTCCATTTCAATGGAAAGGGGAAATGGGACAAGGAAGATCTCTGAGGGGAAAAGGGTGAGAAGCAAGAGAGGCGTTCCGTGAGAGAAGACATCAGTAGGGGAATCAAGGAAAACGGCCCGTGTCTAAGGTGCATGAAGGAAGATGATCTATAAGCTGAACTAATTCAGAGACATAGGAATTCTGAGTCCCAGGTGACATAAAAATGCAGACCACATTCCAATCCCACAATGTCGAATTACACAGAGCTGGCTGGAGGCAGAAACCAACCTGGGTAGACTTAGGGATGGCAGGTGGCAGGATGGAATTATTCTAATAATGGGCTAACTCACCTTAATTTTGCACACTGAAATATGGTTTTTAATTTAACTTTGGCTGTTTCGTTGTGTTTGCATAAAGATTGTAAATTTTGTTTGGTCTACGCGTCACAAACTTTAGACTATTTAGAGATGCTCCTCTCATTTATGTTTAAAAGATTTCTGTGAATTCCCCTGAACCTTGCACTATCAGGAAAAATGGCTAATAAACACACCATTACAGTAAAGCATAATATTGCTTTGATAGAGAAATCACAGAGCATAGACTAGGTGTGTGTGTGTGTGTGTGTGTGTGTGTGTGTGTGTGTGTGTGTGTGTGTCAATGCCGAATTACACAGAGCTGGCTGGAGGCAGAAACCAACCTGCGTATACTGTGTGTATCTACATGCATGTCTGTTTGTCCATAATGTAGAGAGGGGATGTTGCAGGGTTTTGTTTTTTTAAAAAATTTTTCATTGTAGTATAACATATATACAGAAAAATGCACAAATTCTAAGTATATAGCTTAATGAATTTTTTAAATTGAACACACCCAGTAACCAGCACGCAGATAGAGAAATAGAATTTCACTAGCACCTAAGACGCCCTTACTTCAACAGCGGGGAGGAAATATTTCAGACAAATTTTTGTTTCCTATTCAACAACCTGCTTAATGCATACCTTCCTGCATCATGAGTCACTCTTAGACCATTATTAGTCAGTTTCTCTGAGACAACTATCCCCTCCCCAGAAGCTGAAATCAGTAATGAAAGTTCAGGTGTACCAGAGCAAAAATTTCCAGATATCAATTTAACATTCAGAAAGAGTATTTTTTTGTTTATTTGTTTTTTCTTTACTAAAAATGCATCTAGACTTATGGAAATTAGAAGGGAAAAAAAGCCATTTGGTCATCAAGTGAAGGATTTTTTTCCCTCTGATATAATTTGTTTTTTCCCCCTCTAGTTTAAAATGAGAGTAGCTGTTCTTATTCAAAGTCAAACCATGCACATAAAGCAAACTTAAGGTTCCCTTTATTACAGAAGCATGCACTGAGCCAATTAGATACATAACCCCATAATGTTGCATCAATGTCTGTAGCATGTTATTAGAAACCCAGTCATATAAGAGCATTTTCACTTTGTGTTTAGAGAGCACAGGAGAGCCATCCGACCCACAAGTGAACCTAAGTGGATACCAGCAGACAAAGCATTCTCCATCGAGGTATAGGAGTGAGGACTATGGTGATCAAGTTTCCTTGAGTACTAAAATCAATCAGTAGCTACAGGAGATGCAAAATCACTCTCGGGGCTGAATCCTCCTTTAATCTTTTCTAGAAGAGCCCTATCACAGTTCAAACAAAATGGTTAAAAGTAAGAGTGGGTTTGTGGTAGGCAGTTAAGGCAGGTTGGGGTCTCCTGGGTCATGTATTTGATGTTTTTTCATAGAATTAGAAAGAATGAAGAAAGCCTGAATCACAGCATTTGTGATGTAAATTTCCATCAAGTTCTTATTGTTTATAACTTTCTCCAAAAAAAACTTGAAGCTTATTGGCATGGAAGCAAAACTAGTAGCTCTTTTAGGCAGAAACCCTGATTTTATTTTGCTTTTTGCATGCACAGCATCTACAACAGCATTTAGGACATGGTAAGTGTTTGATACATATATGGTGATTGACAAATGGCTGTGTGTACTGAGCTGAGGAGTTAGAACTTATCCTAAAAGTGATGGGAGGCGTCTCTTGAAGCAAGTGCCAGAGAGGGGTGAAATGACCATATTTGCTTTGTAGGAAGATCCTTCTGGCAATAGTTTGGTGCATATATTACAAAGGGACAGACCTGGAGGTAAGATGACTCACTGGGAGGTAACAGTAATATCACAGACTTGAAAGCTTGAACTAGGTAGGGTGTGTTAAGGTAAAAAGTAAGGACTAATTTACTTAGAAATTAAAGTCTATCTGATCTAATGAGTGATAGAACGTGGAGGGAGAGAGAAGGAAAGGTAGGAGGGTTCTACCTTTGAACAATGATTCTTTGGATTCTTGTTTGGCCTTTCGGTAATCAGTTAACTGGTTGAGAAGCAGAATATAGTAATAGGAGAAGCAGGTTTGGTATCAAAATAGGGTTTCTGTAGGCACTTTGGACTTGAGGTGCTTATGGGATGTCTGATATAGAATAAATGGAGTAGAAATGGTTTTTGAAGTTGTGGATTTTGATGTTCTTTCACAGGAAGAAAAGCATAGTGTGAAAATCCAGAGGGCAAAGTGCCAGAAGGAGACCAAGATGAAGTAGCCAGAAAAGTGGGATAAAAGCTAAGAGAATATATAAGAAAGAGAACATAGCTAGTGGACACATGGACTTCAAAAATATTGAGTAAGGTAAAAACTGTGAGGTTAGATTGGATATATTGGAACTCATTAATAAGGGCACTGATTAGTCAGAATTCCTTTGGTTGCAAGTACTGGAAACACAAATCAATCAACTTAAGGAATTATTAGTTCATGTTAATGGGAAGGAGAAGGGAGGATCCAGGGTCTTAAATGATATTAATATTTACTTCCCATCTTTCTCCATAATCTCTGTCCTCTGTTTTGGTCTCATTCTTTTCTACTAAAGACAGGCTTTTGGTCCATAGAGAAAGACAACATTGTAGGTAGCGCCAGGCTCACATCTTCTCATCCTCACAAATCCAGAGGAAGGAGGGAACTCTCTTTACCCACTTCAGAATGTATAACTTTCTGGGAAGGACTCTGACTGGCCAGGCCAGCCAGGGTCATGAGCCTACACCTAGACCAGGGGGTAGGTACTATGAATGGTCGTGCCACCAGAATCACATGGTTTGAAAAAGGAGGAACAAATCTAAAAGAAGGAAGTGGAAGGGCTGTTGTTTCCAGAATATATGGCTGGATTTGAGGCAACCAAAAACAACAGATGTCTACAATCTGTTGAATGATTTTGGTGGAAGCCAGTTTGCAGTTCAAACCCAGTCAGGCTTTTAGACTCAGCTCTGAGAGATATTGATTAAAAAATTAAATCAAATGCCCATAGACTAGTCTTTATTTTGACAAGGCTCGGCTGTTAACTAAACATATGGATTAAGTTGTTTATCTTTCCTAAGGGTGACACAGATCGTCAAGAATACTGTACTAAAAACTATGGATGTTGTCAGATGGGTGCCAGACTTATTGAGGCGATCACATAGTGTGGCATATAAATGTCTAATCACTGTGTTGTACAACTGGAACTAATATAATATTATTTAGCAACAGTAATTGAAAATAAATTTTAAAAAAGAAAGAAAAGAAAAGAAAAGAAAAGAAAAGAAAAGAAAGGTAGACTTTCTGCTCCCTTATAGTCATTGAAACTTGTTTTTGGCATGAAATAAGATTACAAAGTAATTTATTTTTAAAAGTAAATTGAACATTTTCCAAGGTGTTCACTGGGGGAGGCTGTACATTTATTCTAGCAGGGATGTTATTGCACAAAACATTTAAAAAATATTTTGATTGATTTCAGAGAGGAAGGTAGAGGGAGAGAGAGAAAGATAGGAACAGAGAATCATTGATTGACTGCCTCCTGCACACCCCACCCTGGGGATGGAGCCTGCAGTCTGAGCATGTGCCCTGCCCAGGAATCGAACTATGACCTCCTGGTTCATAGGTTGACACTCCACCACTGAGCCATGCCAGCTGGGCATGCACAATATATTTTTGAATCTTCTCTTTTGAATTTGCCTCAGAGCTTGAACGGGTAAAAATCCATGGCTTTTAAGGATAAATTTGAATTTTGAAAGCAACTCAAGTTGTCATTAAGAGTAACATTTGGTGGAAAAGGTGAGTAACAGAAATACAACATAGTCATACAAGAGTGAGATAGATTAATTTTTCTCTCCGGAACTCTAATGATCTACTCTTTTTCTCATCTTTCTTATTTTTCTCTCTCAATCATGTCTTCACTTTTTTAATAAAACCTATCAGTGACTTTTGGCTCCTGACATAGAAATGTCCAAACCCTCTGGTCTAGAAGTCAAGGCTCTTTTCTGTCTCACTGAGGTTTGTTATTTCTTCTCCCTTTCAGCCCAATAAGCCAAACTCTTGAATGTTTTCTGTTTATTCTCTATGTTATTTTACCTTTTTTGTTTCCCCTTCATGCCCAATGGAGAGTCCATGGGAATGTCCAAACTTTTAAAAATCTATCTGGCATTTTTTAAAGAAAATGGTGTTAAGATTGATACAATTTTGTAGTTAGCAATAATGATATATTTAATAGAGTACTAGGATTTAAAAGAAGCAGACAATAAGAAGACACCTAACAAAGATAATGTTGGTCATTACAGTCTAGTCAAAAGAGCAAACACAGTCTTTAAAGTTAGACTGACTGTATTTGAATTCTAGCTCTGACATTTATTAGTCTGCTGTCTTTTAAGCAATTTATTTAATATTTCACTAAGCATCCATTCACTCTACTATAAAATGGAAATAATGACATTGGTAGCATAACTTCATTGAGAGGATTGGAAGAGGTCACAAAAGAGTTTTAAATAATCTTAGAGAGAGAAAGACCTCTATATAAGCATAATAAAACCCAGAAGTCATAAAAGATTGCTATTATGATTGCATAAAATGTCAACATTTTTGCAGGGCAAAAAAAAAAAATACTATAATCAAAAACAAAACTGGGTAAACTGGAAAAAAATGTTTGCAACATTTATGATAGACAAAGGGATTATTTTCATTCTCTCATATATCAATCAGAGGGGAAAAACCAATCCAATAAAATATATATATATGGACAAAGGACATAAAATAGCTCACTGCAAAGGAAATACAAATAGCTTTTGAACATATGAAAAGATGTCCAGTCTCACCTGTAATAAAATAAATGCAAAGGAAATGTCACTATTATACTATTTCCACCTGAGAAATGATGTGAGAAAGTAGGCACTCCATACAATGTGAAGGGGAATGTAAATAGGTACACTTCTTTGAAGGCAATTTGGCAACAGCCATAAAAATTTCACTACATACTCTTCTGAGTAATTCCACATCCATATGGTCACCTATATGGTAGTCAATGACCACATTTGGTTACTGAGCAATTGAAATGTGGTTCATCTGAATTGAGATGTGCTTTAAGTAAAATACAGAGGTGGGCAAAAGTAGGTTTACAGCTGTGAGTATGCAAAACAGTTTATTCTTGAATTGCATTATTGCTTATTGTATTATTTTCCATACAAACAACTGTAAATCTACACCCCCCCCCCCCCCAGAAAATAATTTTTATTGAGAGCCCACCAGCTGCACCATCTGTTCCTGACATTAGGCTCCTTCTTCCTTTCCAATCCGGTCTTTCTTAAGTGGTCCCATGAATGCTTTTTTTCCCTCCACTATCAGGAAGCAGCCATGGCCAAACTTGGAGGTGGTGTCGATAAACTTAAGTCCAATCTTCTCCAGGGCCCGCCGTTTGGTCTGCATGAGCAAGGACTTGCAGAGGGTGAGCATTTGCTTCTTGGTTCCCACCACACAGCCTTTCAGCATGACAAAGTCATTGGTTACTTCGCTGTAGTGGACAAAGCCACCCAGAGGGTTGATGCTCTTGTCAGACAGGTCATAGTCGGTGGAACTGGTGTTCTTGATTAGCTGGCCATCCTTGATAAGGTAGCCCTGGCCAATCCTGTAGATCTTGTTTATCTCAGTGTGGGGATGGTAGCCTTTCTGCCCAGCCTGGGCCACAGAGAAGGCCACCTGGGCAGGATGCCACCCTGGATACAGGCAACCTTCTGCAGCCCTCTGTGTGTCTTGCATGGCAGCTTCTTGGTGTGCCAGCTGCTGGCGACCCCTTTGTAGCCTTTGCCCTTGGTCACTCCAATGACATCAATCATCTCGTCCTGTCCAAACACCTGGTTTACAGGGACCTGCTGCTCTAGCCTCTCCCCGGCCCAGTCCAGTGTCTCGGCCTCCCGTGCCTCCATTTACCTGGATCTCCATGAGGTGGACCTTTTTCTGGCGCAGAGGAAGCAGACGCATCTGGGTGTGGGCGATGACACGGATGACCTGGCAGTACTTCTTCATGCTGTTGAAGTCCTTCTCCAGCTGCTTCTTGCAATCGTCATCCTGCCACTTCTTGCAGTATTTGGTGAAGACCTTCTTAGACTTATGCTAGTTCTTATAAAAGCGCCTTTTGCACGCATCACTGATATGCTCAGCAAAGATGGTTTTGAAGGTACGGAGGCCTGGCTGGGGGTGGGGGGTGGGGTTCCACGTAGCCCACAATGCCCATTACCACCATGGGTGGTGTCTCCACAATGGTCACAGCCTCCACAACTTCCTTCTTGTTCACCTTGGATCCTGGCCTATCGACCTCCTGCACGATGTGGGCCATGCCAGCCTTGCAGCCCAGGAATGCTGTGAGGTGGACAGGCTTGGGGGAGTCATCCTTGGGGAAGCTCTTCACCTTCCCGTGGTGCCGGCTTCTGCACTTCCTAGGCAAGAAGCCCAGGGACCCATGCCTGGGAGCGGAGAACTTCCTGTGAGACATCCTGCTGCCAACACTGCCAGTAGAGTAAATCTACTTTTTAAAAAACATGTTTATGCCAAAACCGGTTTGGCTCAGTGGATAGAGCGTCGGTCTGTGGACTGAAGGGTCCCAGGTTCGATTCCGGTCAAGGGCATGTACCTGGGTTGCAGGCACATTCCCAGTAGGAGATGTGCAGGAGGCAGCTGATCGATGTTTCTCTCTCATCAATGTTTCTAACTATCTCTCTCCCTTCCTCTCTGTAAAAAATCAATAAAATATATTTAAAAATAAAAATAATAATAATAATAAACATGTTTATTGATTTCAGAGAGGAAGGGAGAGGGAGAGAGAAATATCAATGATGAGAGAGAATCATTGATAGGCTGCCTCCTGCACACCCCTATTGAGGATTGAGATTGTAACCCCTGCTTGTTCCCTTGACAGGAATTGAACCTGGACCCCCTCAGTCCACAGGCTGACGCTCTATCCACTGAGCCAAACCAGCTAGGGCTGTAAACCTACTTTTGACCCACCCTGTATACAGTAGATTTCAAAGAGTACAAGCAAAATAATGTAAAGTATCTCACTATTAATTTTTATACTGATTTACATGTTGAAGTAATAATATATGGACATAATGGGTTAAATAGGACACATTTTAAAAATTAATTTCATTTGTTTATTTTGTGTGTGTTTTTAAAATGTGGCTGCTAGAACATTTAACTTGCATATTTGTTACATTACATTCGTATTGAGCAATGTTTGCAGTTAGCATATATAATTCTACTTGCATATATGAGAAAGTGTATATATATATACTAGAGGCTGGTGCACAAAAATTTGTGCAGTCGGAGGGGAGGTCGGAGTCCTTCAGCCCGGCCTGTGCTCTCTCGCAGTCTGGGAACCCTCAGGAGATAACGACCTGCTCGCTTAGGCCTGCTCCCGGGTGGCAGAGGGCAGGCCCAATCCCTAGGTGCAGCCCTTGGTCGGGCTCAGAGGCAGGGCCGATTGGGGAGTTGGGGCACCGCCCCCTGTCATGCACAGAGCAGGGCAGATCGTGAGGTTGCAATGCCACCCTCAGTCACGCTCAGGGTAGGGCCGATTGGGGGGTTGGGGCACCGCCCCCTGTCACACTCAAGGCAGGGTCTATGGGGAGGTTGTGGCACCACCCCCTGTCATGCACAGAGCAGATCCAATCAGGGGGTTGAGGCGCTGCCCCCTGTCACTCACAATAGCAGGGCCCATCAGGGGGCTTGGGGCTCCGTACCATGTCACGCACAGAGCAGGGTCGATCAGGGGGATGGAGAGCTCCCCCCTGTCATGCACAGAGCAGGGCCGATCAGGGGGTTGAGGAGCTCCCCCCTGTCACTCACAGAGTAGGGCCGATAGGGGAGTTGGGGCACCACCCCCTGTCACACACAGAGCAGGGCGGATTAGGGGGTTGGGGCACTGCACCCTGTCACACTCAGGGCAGGGCCGATGGGGAGGTTATGGCTCTACCCCGTCACACACAGAGCACGTGGGGGGGGGGCAGTTGGGGCGCCGCACCCTGTCACACACAGATCAGGGCCGATTAGGGGGTTGGGGCGCTGCCCCCTGTCACACTGATCCCGGTGCCGGGAGGCCTCGCAGCTCCACTGATCCCGGTGCTGGGAGACATATTACCCTTTTACTATATAGGATAGAGGCCTGGTGCACGGGTGGGGGCCGGCTGGTTTGCCCTGAAGGGTGTCCTGGATCAGGGTGGGGGTCCCGCTTGGGTGCCTGGCCAGCCTGGGTGAGAGGCTGAGGGCTGTTTTCAGGCTGGCAGGTGACTGAAGCTCCCAACCGCTCCTTTTTTTTTTTCTTTTTATTCTGGGCCAGCTTTAGCTCTGAGGCTTGGCTCCAGCTCTGAGGCCTGAAATCAGGTATCTGGTTTGTTTGGGTTCTATAATCGAAACACTGTTTCAACTCCAGCTCTGAGATCCCGGCTGGCTGAAAGCAGGTGTCTGGGGTTTTGTTTAGCTTCTATATTTGTAACAATGTTTCAAACTGCAAGCTCAGAGGCCGGCAGCGGCAGGCGCGGAACGTTGGCTTCCTCCGTCACTGAAGCAAGCAAGCCTCATGTTCACTTCAAGCTGCCTGGCTGCCAGCCGCCATCTTGGCTGGCAGTTAATTTGCATATCGCCCTGATTAGCCAATGGGAAGGGTAGTGGAGGTATGGCTAATTACCATGTTTCTCTTTTATTAGATAAGATAACAACATTATTAGTATTCACTAACAGAGGCTTTGCTAAATAAAACATGATACATCCATTCAGTGGAATATTATGTATCCAGAAAAGGAATGAGACCAACATGTATGAAGACAGGGAAGTGTCTGATAAATATTGTTAAGTGAAAAAAAAATGAAGCACATAAAAAGAAAAAAACAATGAAAAAACAAACAAATAAAAATGAAGCACAGAACAGCTGTATAGTAAGCTAATGTTTATATACAGTGTATATTGAATAGATTTTGAATGAAGTATGTAAATTTGTATGTGTGCATAGAATGTTCTTGAAAGGATGCAGGAGAAATAATTTTTATTTATTTTCCTAGAGAGAAAAAATTGCAGCTCAGTATCAGGGGTGAGGAAGATTTACTTTGAACTCTACCTATTTATACTGATTAATTGTTTTAGAAATTTATTCATTACCTACTCAGAAAATAAAAAATCTGTATGGGTTTTTATTGTTTTTGGAGAAAAGAATCTCCAAATAGTTTTCCAAAATTAGTTATGATGGCATAACAATTCATATTTATTTCAAAAAAGTGGTGGTGGGAAACAGATGTATATAAACCACAGTGTCCTGCACATAGCGGCTTCCCAGGAAATGCCCATCCCCTTCCCTGCACTTTGGCTAATAGCATTTACACTAATAAAAGAGAAACATGCAAATTGGTGTCACTTCGCTACACCCACAACCCACGCCCATCAGCCAATCAGGAGTGAGTATGCAAATTAACCCAACCAAGATGGCGGCCACAAAGCTGGAGCGAGCAGGAGGCTCGGGTTGCCCCCAGTGATGGAGGAAGCCAAGCTTCCTGCCTGCCCTGGCCAGCCCTGGCCTCTGCTCAAGGCTATAAAGTTTCAATTATAGAAGATAATAAATCCCAGATACCTACTTCCCTCCACTCAAGGAGGCGCTGAAAAAAAAAAGGAGGGGCTCGGAGCTTGGGTCCCCAGGGGCTGTGGCCAGCCTGCAAACAGCCATCAGCCCCTCACCCAGGCTGGCCAGGCACCCCAGTGGGGCCCCCCACTTTGAAGTGGTGTGGCCAGCTTGAAAATAGCCCTCAGCCCCTCACCCAGGCTGGCCAAACCACCCCAGCAAGAACCCTCACCCCATGGGGGCATGGCTGGCCTGCAAACCACCACAGGCCCCTCACCCAGCCAGCCCCACACCCCAAGGGAACCTCCACTCTGATCCAGGACACCCTTCAGGGCAAACCAGCCGGCCCCCACCTTTGCACCAGGCCTCTATCTATGCTAATAAAAGGGTAATATGCTAATTAGACTGGGAGACCTTCCAGGAGACCTTCTGGACATTCTTCTGGAAAAAGCCATGGTGGCGGGGCTGAGGTAAAGGTGGTTAGAGGCTAAGAGGGGAGCGCAGTTGTGGGTGATCAGGCTGGTGGGGGGCAAGGCCGTTGGGGATAAGCAGACCATCAGGGGGGGCAGTTGGGGGCAAGCAGGCTGTCAGTGGGGGTCAGTTGGAGGTGATCAGGACAGCGGGGGGGAGGCAGTTGGGAGTGAGCACACTGGCACGGGGGGCAGTTGGGGGTGATCAGGCTGGCGGGGGGACATTTGGGGACAAGCAGGCTGGTGGCGGGGGGCAGTTGGGGGCAAGCAGGCCGGCAGGCAGAGTGGTTAGGGGCAGTCAGGCAGGCAGGCAGGCAGGTGAACAGTTAGGAGCCAGCAGTCCTGGATTGTGAGAGGGATGTCCAACTGCTGGTTTAGGCCCAATCCCTGTAAACCGACAGTAGGACATCCTTCAAGGGGTCCCAGATTGGAGAGGCTGCACGCTGCGCTGAGGAACACCCTCTCCCCTGTGCACAAATTTTGTGCACTGGGCCACTAGTAGACTTCATAACAGAATCTTGCCATGTTTCAGGGCTGCTGTGAGTTCTACCTTCATGTTCTGGCTCTAGAGGTGTAAGTGTAAATGGGGTGAGGCTACACTGATCCTATGACATGTCCTAGATCAGTTATGCCCTCTGTCCCCACCAAATTCCAGACACTTGCTTGCTTACTTTTATGCCTCCCTCATCAGAATGGAAGGCAGCTTGTATAATGTATAACTGCAGTCAGTATAGTGTTATAGGCTGTCTGCAAATTTTATTACTATATTAAGGGCTGAAGCAAAATTTTCCAGTTATTACATTCTCTGCACTAAAATCTTTTCTCTCCTTGTCAGTCTCTTGATTCTTTGGCAGTTAAAACGCTCTTTTTTATTTCTGCATCAGAAACCCTGCACCTTGCTAACCTCTTTGTCTATTTCAATCACCTCTTCTCACTTTCATAGTTTGTTGATTGATTGCTTCTCATGGGGTATGTCTGGCTATCCATCCCTTTGTCTAAATTTAAAGCAGTAGAGCCATCCTTCAGAAAGTACAGTGTTCAATCAATTGCTCATAAATGTCTTTTTTTTTTTTAACAAAGTCTCTGATTCTGACTCCTTATTTCTATCCCCATTGACTCTGCCTGAGTCCAGCCCTCTTCATCTTGTCTAAAATATGTCGATTAGCTCTTAACTAGTAGGCATGCTTTCAGACTTCCTACCAGCAATCCATTTTCCACTTTATTGCTGTATTCTAAAAACAGATTTTGAAAAACAGATTCATTTATTTATTCATCAATTATTTAAAAAGTAAATCCTTTGTGTCGGGCATCATGCTAGGTCTTGGGGACATAAAGACATATTTTTCATATGTAGGCACGGTACTCCTGAATTCTGAGTCTAGTGTGTATGGGGGGATGGGCAATGAAGAGACATAGATTGACATCCACAGGGGTGGGCACAGGATGCTCTGGCAAGACTCAGTAGGAAGGGACAACTTCTCGGTCCCTGCCCTCTGGTCACATTGGAGAGAGGCAGAGGGACGTGTCCTAAGCAGAGGCAGGAGCAAGGGCAGAGGCTAGATAGGATGGTGCATGACATACCTGGTCAGTTAGGCTGGACAGGTGGCCAGAGAAGAAGAGCTGGGAACATCAGCATGAGATGGTGGTGAAAGGCCTATTGAGCCATGAAAGGGAATTTGGACTTTATTCTAAGGGTCTAGGACTCTAGGTTCTAAGCAGAGCAGTTATTGCCGGGAGCCGGTCCATGCTTGCTGTTTCAAGGGACCTGGCATATATGGCATACTGTTCTTAATATGTTTACTAACCTTCTTGGCACTATGTGTTTTAACCAAGGTCTCTGAGAAAGGTTGTTTCCCCAGGTAGGGATTTTCCCCTGAAGTTAGGGAGGGAATAAAACCTCTTAACTAAGTGCCAGGCGGGTAATTAATCACTTTAACTATGAACAATCATGCTTAAGCTACATAATCTTTACTCCCTGGAATGGAGATAAGAAACGCCCTAACCTTTGGAATAGAGATTGATAGGATTGGAATCAACTGGTATAAATACAGATGTAACAAGTCAGAACTTAGAAGACAGAACCTACACACAGAACTTAGAAGACAGAGCCTACACAGACAGAAGAACTTCGCTGGAGAGAACATGGCAAAAGATCCTGGACTGAACCTGACTACAGAAATTGGCAAGAGAACCTGACTAGAACCTGGTGACTGAACCTGGCTGGAGAACCTGGACAGAACCTGGCTGAAGAACCTAGCGAGGGAACATGGCTACAGAACCTGGCTGGAGAACCTGGAGAACCTAGCAAGAGAACATGGACACAGAACCTGGCTGGAGATCCAAAGCAGAACCTCTCTGGAGATCCAGACCAGAACTTGGCTGGAGATCCTGGCTGGAGATCCTGGCTAGGCTGCTGATCAACTGAACACTGTCTCCGTGTTCTTCCTTCTTCGCCGACTCCGTCTACGCCTTTGGGGACCCCTGGACTCGCTGGGGTTGGACCCCAGCAAGTTATGTGATCAGATTTGCATTGTTATGAAAAGCATTGAGATGGGAGTTTCAAGGGTAGTTAGAGGGATAAAGACTGAAGCCAGGAAAGCAAATTAGGAGACTATTTCAACAATCGAGTCAAGATTCAAGATAATCTGAATCAAGATAACAGCAGTGAGGATGGGAAGAAGTGAACAGCTTTTCGAGATATTCATCAATAAAACAGACTGGGTTTAGTGATTACCCATTTGGTATATTGTTATCTATTTCCATTTTTCCTTTCTTGAACAACTTTTTTGTTTCCCTAGTGCTTGTTTTCTGTTATTGTTTGGTATATAGGTGCTACACTGCTTTCTGTCACTATGGATTAGTTTGCATGAAATCTAGACTGATATCAGGTGTAGATCCTCTAATTTTATCTTTGTAAAATAATTGTTTTGGCTAGATCATTTGCATTCCAATATAAATGTTTGAATTAGCCTGACAATTTGCATACACACAATATACCTGCTGGAATATTGTGGAGATTAAGTTGAATAAGAAGGTTTAATATTGAAAAAAATAATATTCTAGCAATATTGTTTTCCATCTAATTAATATGGCAGAACTTTCTACTTAAGTCTTTTTAAGTTCTCTCAGCAATGTTTTATAGTTTTCAATGTATAATTACTGCACATTTTAAAGGTATCTGTAAGTATTTCATACTTTTGGTTGTTATTGGTAATTGAATTGTAATTTTTATTTCATTTTCCAATTATTTATTGCTAATATATAGAAATACTATTCTATTTTTGTATATTGACTTTGCATAGGTCTTGATAAATTCACTTACTAGTTCTAGGAACTTTTCTCTGTATTCCTAATGATTTTCCAGGACACATATTTCCTGCAAATAGAGTTTTACTTCTTCTCCATTCTGTATGTCATTCATTCACTCATTCATCTATTTGTTTTATTGCACTAGTTAAGGCCTCCAGATGAATTTTGAATAGTACTATTGAGACAGGGCATTCTTGTCTTATTCTTGATCTTAGGAGAAAAATATTCAGCCGTTCACCATTAAGTATAATGCTACCTGTGGGCTTTTCACAGATGTTCTCGAATCAGTTGAGGTTGTTTCCTCCCCCTTTTTTCCCTAGTTTTCTGATACTTGTTAATCATAAATGGATGCTGAATATTACAAATGCTTTTCTTTCATTTATTACATAATTACATGGGTTATTTATCTTTATTTTGTTAATGTGGTGAATTATATATTAAGTGATTTTTAAATGTTAAACCAACCTTGCATTTCTGGAATAAACCTCACTTGATGATGATGTATAATCTTTTTCATATGTTATTGGATTAAATTTGCATATATATGTATATATATACTAGAGGCCCGGTGCACAAATTTTGTGCACTCGGGGGGGGGGGGTAAGGGGGGGGTCCCTCACCCCGGCCTGTGCCCTCTCGCAGTCTGGGACCCCTCGGGAGATAACGACCTGCTGGCTTAGGCCTGCTCCAGGGTGGCAGAGGGCAGGCCCAATCCCTAGGTGCAGCCCCTGGTCAGGCTCAGTGCAGGGCCGATTGGGGAGTTGGGGCACCGCCCCCTGTCATGCAAAGAGCAGGGCTGATCAAGAGGTTTCGATGCCACCCTCAGTCACGCTCAGGATAAGGCCGATTGGGGGGTTGGGGCACTGCCCCCTGTCACACTCAAGGCAGGGTCAATGGGGAGGTTGCAGCACCACCCCCTGTCACGCACAGAGCAGGGCCAATCAGGGGGGTTGGGGCTCCGTACCCTGTCACACACAGAGCAGGGCCCATCAGGGGGTTGGGGAGCTCCCCCTGTCACGCACAGAGTAGGGCCGATAGGGGAGTTGGGGCACTGCCCCCTGTCACACACAGAGCAGGGCGGATCAGGGGGTTGGGGTGCCGCACCTTGTCACACTCAGGGCAGGGCCGATGGGGAGGTTATGGCTCTACCCCGTCACACACAGAGCAGGGCCCATGGGGGGGGGGGCACACCCTGTCACACACAGAGCAGGACCGATCAGGAGGTTGGGGCGCCGCACCCTGTCACACAGAGAGCCGCAGGGCGATCAGGGGGTTGGGGAGCTCCCCCTTATCAGGCACAGAGCAGGGCTGATCAGGGGGTTGGGGCACCTTCCCCTGTCACGAACAGAGCAGGGCCGATAGGGAGGTTGTGGCCCCACCCCCTGTCACACACAGAGCTGCAGGGCGATCAGGGAGTTTGGGTGCTGCCCCCTGTCACGCTGATCCCAGTGCTGGGAGGCCTCGCGGTTCCGCTGATCTGGGTGCTGGGAGGCATATTACCCTTTTACTATACAGGACAGAGGCCTGGTGCACGTGTGGGGGCCGGCTGGTTTGCCCTGAAGGGTGTCCTGGATCAGGGTGGGGGTCCCCACTGCGGTGCCTGGCCAGCCTGGGTGAGGGGATGATGGCTGTTTGCAGCTGGTCACACACCCTTCAGGGTGGGGGTTCCCACTGGGGTGCCTGGCCAGTCTGGGTGAGGGGCTGAGGGCTGTTTTCTGGCTGGCGGGTGACGGAAGCTCCCAACCGCTCCTTTTTTTCTTTTTCTTTTTTTTATTCTGGGCCAGCTTTAGCTCTGAGGCTCCAGCTCTTAGGCCTCCGCTGCTGAAATCAGGTATCTGGTTTGTTTCGGTTCTATAATCGAAACTCTGTATCAACTCCAGCTCTGAGATCCCGCTGGCTGAAAGCAGGTTTCTGGGGTTTTTTTTAGCTTCTATATTTGTTACAATGTTTGAAACTGCAGGCTCAGAGGCCGGCAAGGCAGGCGGAGAACGTTGGTTTCCTCCGTCACTGAAGCAAGCAAGCCTCATGTTAGTTTCAAGCTGCCTGGCTGCCAACCGCCATCTTGGCTGACAGTTAATTTGCATATCGCCCTGATTAGCCAATGGGAAGGGTAGCGGTTGTACGCCAATTACCATGTTTCTCTTCTATTAGATAGGATTTGTATCTGTTTATGAGGGCTATGACTCTATAGCTATTTCTTCTAATGTCTTTGCTTGTTTTTTTGTATCAGAGAAATACTGTCCTTAAAAACGTGAGTTTAGAAAAAATCCCCTCCTCTTCTGGTTTTGGAAAAACTTCATATTGAATTGATATTATTTCTTTCTCATGTGTTTGATAGAATTCAGTAGTGAAGCCATCTGATTCTGGGGTTTTCTTTGTGGGAAGGTGTTCTTAATTATTAATTGAAATTATGTAGTACATACAGCACTACTCATATTATCTATTTTTTCTTGTGTCATTTTAATAGATGTCTTCCAAGATATCTGTTTATTTTGTTGAATTCCAAATTTAATGACATAAAGTTGTTCATACTCTTCCCTTATTATCTTTTAAATATATTTGGTTCTGCACTGATGGACTCTCTTTCTACCCTCAGGTTGATAATTTGTGTTTTCTGTTTCTTCTTGATAGGTCTGGTTAGAGGTTTATTCATTTTAGTAATCATTTCAAAGAATACTGTTTATTTTTTTCAATTTCATTGTTCTCCATGCTAATCTTTATTTTGTGTTCAATTTGCTCCTCTTTGTCTAGGTTCCTTTTCAGAGAGTATAAATTACTGATTTTGAATCTTTCTCCTTTTGAGGTTCCTCATCAATCCTTACAGCTTGGCTAGGACTTCTATTTCTGCTCTGAAAAAATTGCACTTTATTAGTTTTCCAGTTAAATTGCAATATGAGTACAAATAACTGGGGCTTATGTACCTAGCTCAGAAACACAGTCCAGTCCATATGGACTTCAATGACAGAATAATAACATTTTGCAGAATAAATGCCCTATATTTATTATAAGTATTCTAAGCAAAAATTGTTAGTAGAGCTTGTGAGGCCCAGATAGAAGGGGCCCTTTAAAACTCAGTTCAGCTCCTTTTCCACCCTGAGAAGCATCCCCTTTACAAGAATTACCACCCAGATGATGTTTGATGTTTCTGACTTGGCATCATGCTGTGGAATAAAGATCAGGAGTTTCAAGTCAGATAACTCAGATGTTTACATTTTGGGTTATTTCTTAGCCTTTCTGAGCATGTATTCTGGTTTGCATGTGGTATTACCTGCTCTCCACCCTTTCCTCTTCAGGAGAGTCTATCTGACACCCACATCCATGGTCATTTCTCTTATTATGGGCTTTCGTACTTAATGTACCTTCCCTTTGAAGCAATTGTCAAAATTTCACTTTTCATTTAATCATGTAATTATTGATTTAACCTCCGTCTGCCTCCTAAGGTTGCAACCTCGGCCTGAGACTGTAGGCTACACGGAGCCAGGGACCAGGAGCGTTTCCTGTACCCGGGCTCATTCCATCGCGGTGCACCGGAGTCTAGCACAGTGCCTGGCACACAAGCAGCCGACCAACAAATGGATGACAAAGGGGTTGCCGCCTGTGGCCCGAGCGCAGCAGCTGGGTGTGGAGGGAAGCGCCCAGGCCCGCACTTCCCGCCCAGGCATCGGGATAACAATCCCCAAGGGGAGGCCCAACCCGGAGATCCCGATCCACCCCCTGGGGCAGCGCTTTGCCAGGTGACGCCACTCGGGGGTGGGACTTCCGGCCGCTGAAGTTTAACAGCCAGGGCGGGAGCCGGAAGCCCAGCGCGGAGCGGGTCGTGCCGCGGCGCCCGGTGTGCCCCGGCGGAGAGGTGAGGTTCCGGAGGGCCTGGGTCAGCGGGCCTCGCCCGCTGTGTCCTTGCATGTTCCCGAACCCCGCCCGCCCTCCGGCCACCTCGGGGGCGGGGCGGAGGCCCCGGGTTCCCCGCGCCGGGCCGCCCCGCGCTCCGGACGGTTGCGGGGCAGGGGCGCGGCACGGGTTTGGCGCGGAAGTTCCCGGAAGCCGCGGGCCGGGGTCGCGCACCCGGCTCTGCGACGCCCCCCGTCGGCCTCGGAGGTGGCCCGGGCCAGCTGGGGTGTGCGGGTGGCGGCCCTGGGGGTGTGCTGCCTCCGAAAAGTTTGCAGCTGCTCCACAGTCCGTCCTCCTTTTTGCAAATCTCTCAGCTACGACTCGTGTAGGTGGCGCTCGAATGCATTGTACAAGGGAACCCCAGTTAAACAAGTTCTTGGCAAGGAAAATGCATTTTTGATGAGTGCAAGTTGGAGAACTTTCATTGGTGTAAGACTAAGTGTTGTTTCATGTAGCCGTTATCCCCAAATTCGGGGCTGGCAGGCCGTCTGTTACCGCCCTGGGTCCCGACTGCTCTTTCTGGGGGCCCCACTTTGAAAGGCTGATGTAATTCGTGCCTCTCCCTTCCGTGTGCTCAGTTCTCAGAAGACCGAGGTAGGTGGGCAGATGGTCCCCTTCCCGGCTCCACTTTCAGAGAAGGAAACAGACATCAAATGACTTGGCCAAAGTCCCTGTCACCCCAACTCGGGGGCACATCGTTTGAACCCGCTTTTTCAGAGCCCTGGCTTCGGTGATCTTTCCACTACCCCACGCCACTCACCGGGGGTGGTGTAAGATTATAGTTGTGTTTACTGGGTTTAGAGATCGCCTTTCTTGCTCTTCACTGTTCCTTGAGTAGGGAACCAAAAGGGCCCTTATGACATGTTAAGGCACCAAATCTAAACACTATGTCTGTGGTGCAACAGGTGAGTGGCTTTTAGTAGCACTGCAGGTATCTGGCAAATGAATCACATAAGTGGCTTTTCTAGTTATCACTAGCTTTTTTTTATAAACAACATTAACTTTTTTGTTTGTTTGTTTTGAGAATTAAAGGGCCCTATAAGTTATTATTCCTCTAAGTTGTCCTTTGAAATATACTGGACTTAAGTGCACTGACTTGGGAACCTGTCTGTGACATCACTGATGCTGTGCTGTACTCTCGCACCCTCCATACCAGCAAGGTGTGGGGCATAAATTTCTAGGTCCCCTTCTCTTCCCTTCCCCTTCCTCTCATGTATTTTTGAGCACTTTTTTTGACCTATCATAGGTTACTGTTTGCTGCTCTTTAAAGTGTCTGTCTAGAGTAGCGTTTTGGCTTCCTGCCTGTAGATTGCTTTAATTTGGGAAGTCACGTTATCAGCATTGTGGTTGAACTGTATACTGTGAATAAATAATGTGAGTGAGGGCGTTGTAGACCAATAACTGGCATAGGGACTAGTGACATCTGGGCTGTATCTGCTAATTTTGGAATTATTTGGAAAAACTAGAGTGTCTGGATTCAGACCTGCAGGAGTGCTACAGTTTATGATACATTTTTAGAAAGATTAGGAGGTTACCAATCCAACACTTATTCATGAGGACCTCCTGTGTGCCAGGAATGTGTTTCAGGATGTAGTAAACAAGACAGAATATCTGTTCTGAGGATCTTTGTTTTGTTCAAGTTGTGGGGAGGGAAGGGGCAGGCAGACATAATGAGTAAAATTAGAATTGTAAAAGAGGAGCAAGTGCCATGAAAAAATGAAACAGGATAATGGAATATAGAGCAACTGGTATGGGGCTGCTTTCGTCATGCTTATCAGAGTAAACTTTTCTGAGGAGGAGACATTTGACCCGAGACTGGAATGATATGCAGGAGACGACCATAGGAATTCTGGGGAAGGAGCATTCCAGGCAGAGGAGGAGCAAAAGGAAGACAGGCAGGCCAAGAAAGAAGGCGAGTGTGAGTCTGGGGGCTCCAGGGAAGAGCTTTGCACCTGGCTAGGTAGGTCAGCTAAAGCAAGCTAAGAAGGCCCGATTTCATTGCAACAGCTGTGGAGAGCCAGGGGAAGGGTCAAAGATCACTCCAGCTACTTTGTAGTGACACTTTGGGGTCAGAAGTGGACAGTGGTGCCACTTGTCTTGGATTAGATGCTTCATTAACTTTTTTTTTTTTTTTTTGCCTAACTTTGTTTTTTAAAATATATTGTTTTAAACTATTTGTAGGTGCAGTCATGCAGGAAAATCTCAGATTTGCTTCATCCGGAGATGATGTTAAAATATGGGATGCTTCATCCATGACATTGGTGGATAAATTCAACCCACACACATCACCACATGGAATCAGCTCACTATGTTGGAGCAGCAATAGTATCCTTTGAAAAAGATAAAACACTCTTCGTTAGGTTTAAAAACCAATGGAACTTTTTTTGCATGTGACCCATAATTTGTAGCTCTGAAAGGTAAAAAGAAACAGTTTACTAAACAGTATATCATGAATACACACCGATTTCTCTTTTAAAAAATTTAGTTATAGCCCATTGCATTGAAAAACACTGCTATATATATATATATATATATATATATATATATATATTATTATATCCAGACCATATAATTCGTTTTGTTATCTAGAGTTTGTTATTGAATCAAATAGAATAAGGTAGGTAATGATGGGAAAAATTCTGAAAGGTTTTGGAATGAGTTTTTGAATCTATGTTTGAATATTTGTGGTTCTTGTCTGGAAATTAATGATAGAACTTAAAGACAGAAACGAAGCTTGGGTGAGGAGATAAAAATTAAAATTGGCCTACATCCCCATCTTACAGATATATTCTTGTATTTTTTTCCCTTTCTATCTATGACAAAAGTAGTCTTATTTCCCAAATAATATTCAGAGAAGTTACTGAATTTTTCTGAGCTTTCTCTGTTTTTGATCCACACCCTCCTTGTCTTAGTAAATTCTGATATGTGGATAAAATAAATGAGGCAGTGAAGCTTAGAAATCAGGATTTCTCAGCCCCTCACACTATTGACATTTTGGGCCAGGTGATTCTTTGTTATGGGGCCTGTCCTGTGCATTAGAGGATGTTTAGAAGCCTTTCTGGCCTCTACCCACCAGATGCCAGTAGCTCCTAGCTGAGAACCGCTGTTGTCAAAAAGTACTCATCACCTTTTGTATGCATTGCTATGTTAAAAATTGTCATTCTTTTGTCAAACTCCTACATATAGTTTCTTAAACAACAAATTAGGTTTTTCCATGTCTGATCTTTTCAATACCAAAGTATTAATATTGTGCTTCTTGATGAAAAGTGATTGATTCATAAACAAAACCATTAGAAGTTTTCATGTTCAATCTAATTGTTAATGCAAATATATAACAAAAATGATGATTTTTCCTATTGAATTAAATTTACTTCATCATTCCTTGAATTTGTATTATGGTAGCAAAGTTAATTACTTCAGTGCTCTATTAATCAAACTCATGGTGCAGTGACTACATGTGTGAAGTACTCTCCAGTAGTGTAGTGGGGGGAACTGTTTTAAAGAGGGACAAATATGTGAGGTTGCTTCTCTATTACTGGATTTTTATTATGTTCAGAGGTTAATTTTTCTCTGTTACTGCATTAGAGAAAAATAGCATTACTTAGATGTATTATTTTTGGTTTATTGTATTCCAGGGAGTTTTAGTAACAGTTGGCATTTACTGATAAACCATTTAATGGTCTGTGAATAAAACTGTTGTGACTATGAGGAGGTATCGTATGACTTGGAAACTGGTTTTATTTCTGTATGGTTTTCCTGTGCAGTAGATGTGCGCTGAGAGCCTTCATCTAATTTTGTTCCTAATGCAGCTTTGATCCCTTCCATGGAGGTTAGTTATTGATGAACGAGGACTTCCCACACTCAGAAACTTGGGGCCACTTCGCATGGGCTCCAAAGGCGGAGTTCATGGTGACATGCTAGGGAGATTAGTTTTCTATGCTTTTGGTCCTTGAGATAATGTTCCTCACTTTCTCATGACTTCTAAAACTACATGAGAAATACATGAGGTTACTATTTTACCCTCTCATTATCTTTCTGGTTTTATTTTTTTTTTTCATTTCTATATTGTAAGGAGAAAAGTAGCAGTAAACAAGGAAGAAGCCAAATAAAGAGAAATGATATATTTTCCTCAGTGCTGTAATATGTAGGTGGAAATGATTTTGTTTAAGTCATCATGTATCATAAAATCACAACCCAGGGTCTGTTCACAAAATACAGGAATGTTACATAAATCATCCAAAAGTAATGCAATTAGAACTTTGCTTGTTTAAAAGCATTAATTTAAACTTCTGATATTTTAATGTGTTAGGACTTTCAAAATGAAACTCTTGTTCTCGGTTATATTGTATTTAATTATTTTAGTTTTAAAATACATTGCTTTGTTTTTACTGATTGTTCCACATAAAATAAGGTAAATATAATTTTAAATTTATTTAAAGTAAAAATTTTAAAAATGTAATTATATTAAATTTTAAATAATTTAAAATTTAATTTAAAATAGAACTCTTCCATAACATAAATAGTTGCTATTTAACCACATTTATTTATATTTGCTATACTTACTGTAATATTCTTAATATATTTAAGATTGAAACATCCTATCACAAAAATTCTAGTTGTGAGAAAATACCAGCTTTTATATTTTTAGTGGACAAATAGGAGACTAATATAGATATTTGCTTCCTAACTTAAATGGGTACCAAGCACTGTGTTAAAAACTGTCCTGAACAGTGTTTATAGACGAAAAGGCTGATTCATATATGCTGATGGTGCTTTTATTATGCTTTCATTCTTGAAGTATAAAATTAGACCTTCTGGCTTACTCTTTGAAAATGGAGTAGTGTTTCACTTGGGTTACATAGCTTTCCAGTGATAGCAAAGCCAGAAAGGATAGTTCTTCCCTGTGGTGGTAGTGAAGAGGCTTAGTAATTAGTAAACTGACCCGTTTTTGAAAGCTAATGTGTAAGCGATGCTCATTTGCTTTTCTGCTTAGGTTAGTGTGCTTGCTTTTATCATTACAATTCTCGTATTAACAGTCTAGTGCTAGAGATGCTCATGGATTGTCTTATGCTCCATAACTCTTCCTTTAGATAACTTCCTAGTGACAGCATCTTCCAGTGGCGACAAAATTGTTGTTTCAAGTTGCAAGTGTAAACCTGTTCCACTTTTAGAGCTTGGTGAAGGGGTAAGTGAAAAACAAACAAACAAACAAACAAAAAAACCTAAAAGAAAATCTTAGTTCTACTTGGGCGGCAACTGCTTATTTATTGTGGTGCTTGCAACTAAATATAAAGGTGTTTAAACGCATTTTTCTTAACCTAAGCTCAAAATAATACCATAACACTTATCGGTGAGATGGGTACTGAAACACCTCTAAGTAAAATAATACTGAATCTTAGGGGAGCAATCAGGGATTCAGGTTTTGTCAACTAGGCACTTGCTTTCTCCATTTTTCCTCTGTGGGAGGTTCTCTGGTGTTGTTGCCTTTTTAAGGACCAAGTCCCATTTAAGTCACTAGTTTGATATGACCATAAAGCCCTAATGATGTAGCCCTGCCTTCACTGACATTGGGCTGAGGACTGTCTCAGCTAAGGACCCCTATCTGACATAGCTTTCTGCTTTTGCTTCTGTCCATACTGAAGGGCCTGCCTGAGCCTCCCCAGTGGCGACATCACCAGGAAAAGATGGCTTTGTCAAAATGAGCTTTGGTCCCAGAGCATTTAAATGAAGCTTTCATTGCATATTGCTTGCTTATTCTTTTGTTTTATAAAGTAATCTCTCTGATTCAAGATATTGCTGGCTACCTCATTTCCAATCTATTGGAAGCTATTTCTTTTTTAAGTAAGATATGATCTAAATAAAAAGGTATAAGATGTTGGTAGCTTGTTCTTTTTTAAGTTTCAGATTTTCCTAGCAGACCCTAAAACATTATGAATAGTCCTAATTTTGCACTGGAATAGGTAAGGGAGCCCAGATTTAAAACAGGACGTTTTATTTCTATCAGTTCTTTCCTAAAGATGTCCAGTGGGATTGACCCAAAGTTCATTTCCAGCCCATATATGTTGGAGGCTATGGCAGAGAGAATGCTAAGGGTAGAAATGGAGTTTGAGACCTTCTGCCTATTAAAACTCAGTTACGTAAAATTGAAGCAAAGAGCATCCCTGGTTGATAAAAGTCAAAGTGTATATCCTTTCAGAGCAGGGAAAACATTTTAGTCATCATCTTTGAATCTTTAAATCCTGTCAAAGACGGTTGACAAAAATTTGTTTAATTAAATAGCATCAAAATAATTTTGATTTCCTCTGTTACAATATGTATTATGCTACTTTTGCATCATGTCTTAGAACCAGTTTGGTACCTTTTTGTTTTTTGTTATTAAATTATGAAAATAGATGATATTCACAAATTGACACAATTCGACAAATTTTGTGAATATTCCATATCAGTTGTTGCAGTTAGTTCTCTTTCCCATAGTTAAGAGATCACATCAGGATGCATGTGGCTGAAGTGGTCATTATAGTTATAATTTGAATCTGCTTTAATTTACTTATAAAATATTTTGCAAACATTGGTTCTTTAACCTTTATCAGTAATTTATTGTAACATATTAGTGTGTTGAAAACCTTTGTTTTGTAGGATCCAAGTTCTTTTACTCATGTGCTATTTGAGATATTAGACCTTTCCTATATAGGAAAATATGATTCTTATTTAAACATTAATTTTTGAGTAGAACTTTAAGTTTGTATTTATTTTCTTTGATTTTGTATTTTCTTAAAAGTGGGCAGATTGGTATTAACAGTGTTATAATGGATGTGATAGGCTACTATATAACCTAGAAATTTGACCAGCTGTTATTTTTAGATTTTAAAAACTGCACCCATTGCTTGTGTTTTGGGATGTAGGATTCCTGTAATAACTACATGATTTCTATTAATTATTTAAGTTCATTAGCTACATTAATAATGTATTAACAAAAAGAATCTTCTATCATTAGCGTAAGCCAGCTATAAACATAGCTTTTGTTCTGAGCCCTTAAGAATAATTTGAGTTGTTTTTGACAATTAGAATCCTAATATATTTATCTTTGATGGATATCATTCTTGTCTATTTTCTTTAAAGGTTATTTATATAGCTCTTAGTAAACTGTCCTGATTTGCAGTGATAGCCACATTCTAAATCTTATTAGTTTGTTCAGACCAAATTTAGTTCCTATGTGTGTATGTATGGTGCCTAGAAGAGAAGTATACCTACTTTACTGACACATTGACCTAATGTGCTCCCGTTTATATGCGTTGGTAATTTTGACTCTTCGTCAAAATCTAAGAGCAGTAAGAAGCTTGAGTGTAGGAGCCATCTGCAGCTTTTTAAGAATCTGGTGCTCTCTTGAGTAGAGGATGGTTTTGAGATGTGTGGACTCTCAAGGTAGGAACAGTAGTTCTAGTCCTTATTTCTCATTTCTCAGATGAAGAAACATAGGCTCATAAAGGTGTGATGACTTGCCTAAACCTGCATGTTTTGCCTTTAGATTTTACCTAAGTCACAAATATTTCCCCTTTGGAATTATTTCTCCATTTTCCCCCCCATAGCATTCAACTGGAGGTAAGAACATTAATGTAACTACATAGTGTACCTGAAGGTTAAATAGGAAAATACATGCAATATTGTGTTCTGACGGATGGGCACCACCAGGTAGATGACACTCAGATAATTATTGTGAGAAAAACTTGGTAGCCATTTATGTTCTAAATATATATTGAGCATGGATATGGTCTTTGCTCTTAAAGAAACTGACAATCTGGTGGAAGACAGATAGTAAACTAGGAAACAGAATACCCAGATAGTGATAAGTTGTTGTGTCAAGAACTAAAATAGTTAAGATATTGAGATAGCAAGTTACCTTAGGTGGCCAAGAGAGTACCCCTGAAGAGATGGCATTTAAGGTGCTGTCTATTGACCAGAAAAAGCTGTTCAGCCAAAGTTCAGGGCAAGAATAGCTGTTGTTGAAGCCTTGAGGACAATATAGAGTTGTTTTTAAGGAATGCAAGAAGGTCATTGTGGCTGGAGAATTAGTGGGTGAAGAGGAAAATGAGAGATAAGGTAGGAGGGGGCCAGATGAAGAGATAGGGCTTTGAAAGCCAGGTTAATGAGTCTGGAATTTATTCTAGGGTTGATTAGAAGCCATTGAAGATTTTTAAATGGGAGAGATATGATCAGATTAACATTTTTTTAAAGATCACCCTACTTATGGAGAACAGGATGCGCAGGAGTAGAAGCAGGACAGCCAGTTAAGAGGCTGCTGTTGTGGTTCCACAGGGCTTGGATTAGAGTGTTGGAAGTAGTCCTGGATATTGGGAGGGCCAGCTGGGATTTATTTTAGTGTCGGAGTTTAGAGAATTTATGGTAGACTTGGGGCAGGCAGAACGAGGAATCAAGGCAAATTTCTGGAATTTCATCATGAAAAACTGGGTGCATGGATGGTGTCTTTACATACATGGAGAAGAATGTAGAGTCAAGTTCTGATGACTCAATGTTTAAGAATTGGATTTCTTAAGGGGAGATTTGCCATGAGACTTTGGGCAAATATCTTGTCCTCGATGGAAAACTTTCCTTATCTGTAAAATGAGGGACAGACACATCCTTGAAAGCCTTCTCTACCATTAGTATTTTCTGAGCTGTGGTTTGATTGTAATTCAGGGTATCCTGCGGAAATGTAAGAGCAGGCTTTAGTAGGGGAGATATTACAGGCAGGTAAGCCCTGATGGGAGGCCAAGACTTGCTGGTATTTTCTAAGCTTCCTCTGTCACCTCTGTGTATGGCAGAGAACATGAATCTGGTTGATTTCTTGAAGTCTTTTTTAACTCCTTACAAGCTATTGGATCCATGTGGAAGATTAGAGGTGAATCTTTAGTATAAGTATTAGCATGTTTATAACATTTAATTCAACAAATATTTATTAAGTGCTTACTAAGTACTGAATAAGACTTTAAAGTCATCTCTGGGCTCTGTTAAGTTAAGGTAACTTTCTTTTTCTTTAATAGCAAAAGCAGACATGTGTCAGTTTAAATTCCACATCTATGTATTTGGTAAGCGGAGGCCTGAATAACACTGTTAATATTTGGGATTTAAAATCAAAAAGAGTTCATCGATCTCTTAAGGTAAGGAACTTGGGTGTTGTTGTTTTGTAATGTTACAGAAATGGTTATCTCACAATGTGCTTAGTTACCAAACTTTTAATGTTGAGCTTTTATAATAAAAGTAAGATGCTTCAGCATTGAAGTGAGATTTGTTAGGGAAAATAAAGATTCTATTTCTTTACAAAGTCATAGATATTGTATTGGACCTCATATTCTTAACTTTTTAGATGGGAGCAATGCCCTAAATGTCCTCTTTCTTCTCATCAGGTATTTTTTCTTTGATTTAGAAAAGGAATAAAATGTAGAAACATTTCCAAACATGCTTGGAGGACCATTTGAAAAGGTTATGTAATAGTTATTACAATATAAAAAGTGTAATATAATAGTGGCATATTATAGTTACTATTCTTGGCATTATATTAATCTGATTATTAGATACAAAGGTTAGTTTGTTTATATTCGTAATGTATGACACCAAACTGTTAAAAACTAGACTCCTAATCCTGATCCCTTTTCTGTGTTCCTGCTAGATTTCTCTGACTTGATGTTGGAAAACGTCCTTGTGAACTCAGTTTGTTCAAAACCAGTTTTATTGTTTCCAAGTGGATTCCCTTTTGGATTGGGAGACAGCCTAATATAGAGGGAGGCAAATAGGCTTTTGGGTTTGACCTGGAATTGAATCCCGGCTTTGTCACTTAGCAGTTATGTGAGCTTGCACAGGTTTCTTAACCTTTCTGTGCCATTTAGTCAACTCACCTGTAAATGGGAAAAACTGACATTTTCTCCAAGATTGTTCTACGGATTAATAATGATATATGGCTCTGGGTGGTGTGCCTCAGTTGGTAGGAGTGTCGTGTACACCTAAAGGTCATGGGTTCGATTTGTGGTTATGGCATAGACCTAGGTTGTGGTTCAATACTGGTGCCTTTGGGGGGCATACTGGAGGCAACTGATTGATGTTTCTCTCTCCCCACCCCCCCCCCCAATAAATAAATAAATAAATAAATAAATAAATAAATAAAATCAATCAATGAAAATGTCCTCTGGTGAGGATTTAAATAAATAAATAACAATAATAATATATCAAGCTCCCAGTGTCAGTAGGTATTCGACAAAGGGAAGCAGCTGCTGTCATCTCTCAAACATACCTTGCCCTTCTGGCTTTGGGGCTTTTGTTTCTTACTCTTTTCCATTTTGCAGGGTCTGGTTTACTTCCCCTAGTTTAGCTCTTCTCCTTTCTTTAAGGTTGAACTCCAACTTTATGTCTTGCATGAAGCTTCCTCTGTCAACTCAGTTCACAGTGATGCCTCTTTCTCTTTTGTCTTGACACTTTGCCTCTACCACCACTCACTTAGCTTTGTTCTGCCATTTTCGTGTTAATTTAAATGTCCTGTCTTCTCAATTGAACAGTAATACTTTCAAGGGCAGGATGCTCCTGATAGTCAACTCACAATAAATGTTACTTGTCAGTGGAAGTGAATTCTGTAAGGGAGACATATTGCCATTTAGAAAATTACCTTTCTAGTCTGTCTCTCGTTTCAGAGTGCCTGAGCATTATTATAGTTATGAAAAATAGATCTCTGTTCCCTGAGAAGACTTGGTGTTGATCAGATAGTTTTCTGCTTATTTGAGTAATTTTTAAAATTTGAGGAAAATGTTAAAGCAAATATTAGATTGACAAATGGATAATATTTATAAAACACAAAATTTGCAAAAACATGAAAATATGCTTTTTGAAGGTTTTATGGCACTGTATTTCATTTTTTTCTTTCAGGATCATAAAGATGAAGTAACTTGTGTAACATATAATTGGAATGATTGCTACGTTGCTTCTGGATCTCTCAGTGGTGAAATTATTTTGCACAGTGTAACCACTAATATTTCTACTACTCCTTTTGGTCATGGTAGTAGCCAGGTAAGTATGGATTTATTCAAAATAAAGTTGATAAGATAGATTTTGAACTCTTATATAAACCAATGAGTTTCAAGTTTTTAAAATTAAGTATTTAAAATAAGCTTGATTGAAAATAAACTAATTCATACTAGATTGAGTATACTTACTTTATTGAGTTCAATTAGGCCATTGAATATAACATGCTCCTAGATTATAACTATGTATAACAAAATAAAAATACTGATAACAGGTTAAGCTCAAAACATGAATATTAATCTTTCTATAGACATTACAGTTATAAAAGTGTTGCATAGCTCAAATTATGTTAGCTACAGGACAGGTACATAAGTACTCTGATGGGAATGTGATAATTGAGTGTGTTTAGGCACAGGATATATGGAGTTTTGTTTTTTTGGTTACTATAAGTATATCATAGTTCATGTATTGCTACCAGGTTAATACCAGGAGTATGTAGGGAAATGTTTTGTTGTTGTTAATCCTCACCCGAGAATATTTTTTCCATTGTTATTTTAGAGAGAGTGGAAGAGAGGGAAGAAGAGAGGGGGAGAAAGAGAGAGAGAGAGAGAGAGAGAGAGAGAGAGAGAGAGAGAGAGAGAGAAACATTGGATATGAGAGAGACACATTCATTGGTTGCCTCCCACACGTGCCCCAACTGGGGCTGTGGATTGAACCTGCAACCCAGGTACGTGCCCCTAACAGGGAATTGAACCTAAGAACCCTCGGTGCCTGGACTGACACTCCAACCACTAAGCTACACTGAGGAGGGTTGTAAGGAAAATTTTTTTTTTAATATATTTTATTGATTTTTTACAGAGAGGAAGGGAGAGGGATAGAGAGAGAAACATCGATGAGAGAGCAACATCAATCAGCTGCCTCCTGCACGCTCCCTACTGGGTATGTGCCCACAACCAAGGTACATGCCCTTGACCGGAATTGGACCTGGGACCCTTGAGTCCGCAGGCCGACACTCTGTCCACTGAGCCAAACCGGTTAGGGCAGGAAACTTTTTATAAAGGAACTAGAGCAGCGGTTCTCAACCTGTGGGTTGCAACCCCTTTGGTGGTCGAATGACCCTTTCACAGAGGTCGCCTAAAACCATCCTGCAAATCAGATATTTACATTACGATTCATAACAGTCCCAACATTACAGTTATGAAGTAGCAACGAAAATAATTTTATGGTTGGGTCACAACATGAGGAACTGTATTTAAAGGGCCAGAAGGTTGAGAACCACTGAGCTAGAGGCTCGATGCACGAAATTTATGCAAGAGTAGGCCTTCCTTTCCCCGGCTCCTGGCACCGGCTTCCCTCTGGCACCTGGGACCCAGGTTTCCCTCACAGCCCTGGCTTTGTTCAGAAGGTCATCTGGTCTAATTAGCATATTACGCTTTTATTATTATAGATATTAGCCAAATTTTTTCTTCAAGAAAATTAGTCTATAAAATTCTTAATACATTTAAATTCTCAAGTAATCTATTTTTTTTACTAACTTTCCATGAAATTCTCCACAGAAATTTCTAATAAGGTGCATCTTCTTTCCACTCTTACTTTTAATTATAATCACTGTGGCCATAATTATTATTAGATGAAAGATGGGAGTGCCTCACTTTTGAAAAGCAGTTTTTTAAATCATTATATTGAGTGGTATATATTGAGTAGTATATATTTAATGTTTAAGGAAAATATATTGGATATTAAAAATGCATTGAAAAGTGTATTTTTTTCAAGTTTCATTTGTATTGGGGGAATAAAAGAGATACATATAAATGATAATATGGGTGATTGATAAAAAACTTATGGAGATTCAGAACAGTGAGATAGAATTATCTGATTGGGAATAAAATGGGGAATATTAATGGAGGAAGGACTTCAACTGGGTGTGAGACTTAATTAATTGTTTGTTTTATTTTTACTATGATATAAACTGGCCTCCTTGCCAATCACTTGATTCTAACTTTTGTGTTAGAGGTAACTCTTTATGTGCCTACATTCTAGTTGGAACCATATCGTGTTTTCTTTGTCCTCAACCATTGTCCAACTTTGTGGCTTATGTTGAAAAGATCCTCAATAACATGGGAATGGATGAATACTAAGTTTAGAGATAACAAAGATTTTAATAGGCTAATATAGAACTTCGGGGGAGAGATATTATTTATCTCCTTAGATGACCAAAGTCTTTCTCCGTGCCTAGTCCAGAGTATTGACTCTTCATCCTTTGTGGTTTAGTTGATTTTTTATTATGCTTTAGTTGTTGAATTTCTAGCACAATCAGATGCTCAGAATCAAACAAATATATAAATATCTAAAATATGTTTTAAATACAAATATTTCTTATTCTCTGCTAGTGTTTCCTTATACTTATTTGTGATTTGGCTGTGACTGGGCCTTTTATTTAGGGATATTCTAACCCTAATGAATCAATGTATTGTGTTTTTTTTCTATGGAAAAAAAGAGGAGATTGAGTTAGCTGTACTTCAAGTTAGTAATATCATGACAAATATTCAATTACTAGAATATCGGTATGTCTTGGGATCATCTTATGTCGCCCACTAAATGATTTTATGGTATTGATTGAAACCTGTTACTCTCTAAACCAGCAAAGTCCTAAATCCTGTGTGAGTTCTATGTCTGTGGTTGGCTGTTATTTATATAGTTTATATAAAACGTTCTTATGAATGCTTACAATTACATAAAATTTATTCTTCTTTTTATAGCCTATTCGGCACTTGAAGTACTCCTTATTTAAGAAATCGCTGCTGGGCAGTGTTTCGGATAACGGAGTAGTAACTCTTTGGGATGTGAATAGTCAGAGTCCTCACCATAACTTTGATAGTACTCATAAAGCTCCAGCTTCAGGCATCTGCTTTTCTCCTGTCAATGAATTGTTGTTTGTAACCATAGGCTTGGATAAAAGAATCATTCTCTATGACACTTCAAGTAAGAAGTAAGTGTGGCATTTCTTAATTTAGCAACAAATAATTATCTCATTAGAAGATATATTTGTGATTTGTATAGACTTATGATTCATTAATGTTCAGGAGCTCTAAATTTTGTGTACTTGATATCTGGTAAGGTAGATTTTTTTTCTTCTTCCCATGCAGAAAAAATAGATGAGGTGGGTATTCTGTTTCCTTTAATTATTATTCTGTTTCCTTTTTTAAAATTTGAATTTACTGGAATGATATCTCATCTAATAAAAGACAAACATGCAAATTGACCGTACCTTTGCTATGCCTTAAGCCATGCCCACCAGCCAATCAGAGTGACTATATGCAAATTAACCAAACCAAGATGGCGGCCAGCAGCCACAGAGCTGGAGTGAGCAGGAGGCTTGCTTGCTCCAGTGATGGAGGAAGCCAAGCTTCCCGCCTGCCACGGCCGGCTCTGAGCTCCACTGAAGGCAACAAAGTTTCAATTTTAGAAGATAAATAAACCCCAGATACTTGCTTTCAGCCGGCTGTGGCCACGGAGCTGGAGCGAGCAGAGGGCTTGGTTGCTCCAGTGATGGAGGAAGCCAAGCTTCACGCCCATCCTGGTTCGGCTCTGAGCTCCACTGAAGGCAACAAAGTTTCAATTATAGAAGGTAAATAAATCCCAGAATAAAAAAAGAAAAATAAAAAAAGGAGAGGCTGGGAGCTTCCATTGCCGGGGGCTTGGCCAGCCTGAAAACGGCCCTCAGCCCCTCACCGAGACTGGCCAGGCACCCCAGTGGGGACCCCCCACCCTGAAGGGGGTGTGACCAGCCTGCAAACAGCCATCAGCCCCTCACCCAGGCTGGCCAAACCTCCATGGGGTTAGGGTCCCAACTGGGGGGTGCTTGACCAGCCTGCAAACAGCCATCAGCCCCTCACCCAGGCTGGCCGGGCACCCCAGTGGGGACCCCCACCCTGAAGGGAGTGTGACCAGCTGCAAACAGCCATTAGCCCCTCACCCAGGCTGGCCAGGCACCCAGTGGGGACCCCCACCCTGAAGGGGATGTGACCAGCCTGCCAACACCCATCAGACCCTCATCCAGGCTGGCCAGGCACCCCAGCGGGACCCCCACCCTGATCCGGGACACCCTTCAGGGCAAACCAGCCGGCCCCCACCCATGCACCAGGCCTCTATCCTATATAATAAAAGGGTAATATGCAAGCTGACCCTAACAGCAGAATGACTGGGAATAACTGGTCACTGTGACACACACTGACCACCAGGGGGCAGACGCTCAATGCAGGAGCTGCCCCCTGGTGGTCAGTGCGCTCCCACATGGCGGAGCTCTGCTCAGCCACAAGCCAGGCTGACGGCTGCCAGTACAGTGGTGGTGGTGGGAGCCTCTCCGGCCTCCTCAGCAGCGCTAAGGATATCAGACTGCAGCTTAGGCCTGCTCCCTGCTGGCAAGTGAACATCCCCTGAGGGCTCCTGGGCTGCCAGAGGGATGTCTGATTGCCAGCTTAGGCCCAATCCCCCAGGGAGCAGGCCTAAGCCAGCATGTGGTCATTCCCTGAGGGGTCCCAGACTGCGAGAGGGCACAGGCCGGGCTGAGGGACCCCCCCCTCCCGAGTGCACAAATTTTTGTGCACCTGGCCTTTAGTTGGTTAATAAAATTACATAGGTTTGAGGTGTACAGTTTTATAATACATCATCTGTATATTGCCTTGTGTGTTCACCACCTCTAGTGAAGTCTTTCATCACCAATTTATTCTCCCTTTTCCCTCTTCTACCTCTCTACCTTCCCTCTGCCTTTCTCTCTTGTAATCATCATACTGTTGTTTGTCTTGCCTATGAGGTTTTTGGTTTTTTTCTTTAACCTTTCACCTTTTCACCCAGTCCCCCAATCCCCCTCCCCTCTGACAGCTGTCAGTCTGTCCTCCGTATCTATTGAATCTGTTTCTATTTTGTTTGTTAGTGTATTATGTTCATTAGATTTCACATATCAGTGAAATCCTTTGGTACTTGACTTTTTCTGGTTGGCTTATTTAGAGCACTTCTGGATTGTGAACATTGAAGGATAGCCTGCTAATGATTTCATATCTTTATTTTAACATGTATGCACGTTATTCTTTTTAAAAATATAACAAAATATGATTAATTTGCTTTCAAATTAATTCCTTATGTAAAGCAGGGTGTCTGAATGACCAGCATTTTGGGCTGGGTGATTCTTGGTTGTGAAGGACTGTCCTGGGCACCGTGGGATATTCAGCAACATTCCTGGCCTCTACCCGTTAGATGCCAGTAGCATTTTACTAGTTGTGACATCCTAACGACCTCCAGTTGAGAACCAGTGGTCTAGAGCTAAAGGGCACATAATCTAAGCATCTGAGTTTGTTGTGCCTTCCTGTACTTCTTAGATTTATAAGGGTGCTTGGTTAGCTTTTAAAAAAGCTGCAAAAATGCTACAGGTGTATTAAGATACCTAACAATATATAAAAATCCTGTAAAAAAAATAGTAATGTTATTACTAGGGAAGGACCTACTCTCCTTATTAGAAGTTTACTGTTACTTATTTTACATTCTTTTTTCTTTTTACTATTTTTTTGAACTAATTTACTAAGAGACCTGAGTCAGTAAGGCATTTCTCTCTTATATCGGACACTCCAATAAAGAGCTCAGCTTCAGCAGGTCGGTATCCGTATTTCTCTCCTTGCTTCCTGACGATCAAGCCACATGGGTTCAGTTAGCTTTTTGGTGAGGAGATACAGAACTATGAACAAAGTAGCAGCTGCTCTCCTGTGAAAGGTCATAGTCCTCTTGAGGCTTAAGCAGGCCAACAAATGGAAAAGGAATACTGGGAGACTCCTTATTTCTGAGGCTAGAGCCCCTTTTTTTGTGTGTGTGGAGTAGCACCCAGGAATTCTGTCATATTTATTGTCAGGGTAACAATTATTTAAAGAAATAGGTACTGCTTCTAGAACATGTAGAGTGAATAGGAAAATAGGATGAAGTGTTCAGCAGTTCCTTTATATGCCATTGCACTGAAATGTCTCTAATTCTAAATGTATGCTTTAAAATAAATGTTTGGAATGTGTATGCTACTTGCCCAATTCTAAGTACGTTTGGGTTTGATATGCTACAGTTATTTATATGTCACATAAGCTTATATACCTGTATACAGTCACATATCTACATAGACTTACTCTCTTTCCAAAGGCTAGTGAAAACTTTAGTGGCTGACACTCCTCTAACTGCAGTTGATTTCATGCCTGATGGTGCCACTTTGGCTATTGGATCCTCCCGTGGGAAAATATATCAGTATGATTTAAGGATGTTGAAATCACCAGTTAAAACCATCAGTGCTCATAAGACATCTGTGCAATGTATAGTATTTCAGTACTCCACTGCTCTTTCTAAGGTAAGATATTTTCTTTCTGAATTTTTTCTTTTACTAAATAAATCTAGCTCAGAATATAGATATTTTATGTTGTCAAACACAGTGCAGTTTTGCATCATAATCATTTTTATATAAAAAGCATTTAATATAATTTTAGTACAAAGCCATTTGATACTTGGTTTTAAAACTATTTTTTTTTACATTTTATACTTAATTTTCATATTTCCCTCTTCATATTTTAAAAGGCTTTTTTGGTTCAGAGGGAAACTCTCAGCTATACTAGCAAGCTTAAAATTTGTAAGGCAAAATATATACATATTTTTAATCTAATAGGGAATTTATAAAATATTAATAACAGTAGGGAGCATTAGAAACCTGAGCTTTTAAATATTCCATTACATTTCAGTCAGGTTTAAGTAAAGACTCTTCAAGTAAGGCCTCAGCTGTGAACAAACGGACTGTTCCTGTGAGTGCCACCAGTGGGGGAGCTCAGAGTTCTGGAACTGTCAGAGAAGCCACTGCCACGGCCACGGTTCTGCCACAGCCCATGACAACAGCCGTGGGGAAAGGCACAGTTGCTGCCCAAGACAAAGCAGGTAAGTGGTGCTTATATATAGTATTTGGAGTGACCCCTCCACCCCAATATATATAATTATACTTCCTTCAGGAATTAAGAACTCAAATTCACTCGAGTATTTAAATAAAATTATTAGTAAATATCGTTGAAGAAATGAACATTTTAACTTCAGCTATAAATTCTTTAAAAATTAATGAAAAAATATTTTTCTTAGTCTATTTAGTTGAACTTCTGTTGTAAAAAATATTGATTATCTTAAAAAACACAATAATGTCAACTCAAATTATTCTTAATACTAACTAGACTGGGTGACTTTACATTGTGTCTTCAGGTTAATCAGTAGAGAATGCAATTTTGACGTCATGATTTGATCTCTCAGGATTTTTTTTTTTTTAAAGCTATTAATGGCTCCTTTTATTTCTTATTTTAGAATGAAAGGTAAATTAAGTGATGAAATGAATATATTTAAGTATTAAATAGTGCCTGGCTCATATTAAGCCACATACTAGCAATTTGTTAAATAAAAATAAATGAAAATATTACAATTTTACATAATTTTTTTCTATGTTGATAATCAAGCATTTCTTAAAGAGGAATTTATTTAGACATTGTGAAAGTATAATCTGATGATAAGCTTCCCCATGCCTACTATAGAATATATTCTTTGCCTGCAATAAAGATCATATTCCCTAAATTCCTAAAAACCTTCTTGTTTTTATTTTAAGAAGTATACTACACTGTCAACTTGCAACAGATAGTTTTAAAAGTCTACATGGTACATATGCCAGTATGTTTTCAAAATAATTGAAATGGATGTACCCACCCATGTCTTTTTAAATTTTTAGGACAAGTACTTGACATGGACAAAAATATTTGTTGGTGCCTTTTCAGTCAGAGTTTACTATTTCCAACTATAAGCAAAAGTTTAATTTGTTAACATTCATAATATGGGATAGTTTTCTTAAAGTTGTAGGTATATTCACTACAAATTTTCTGTGAATAACTACATTGTCCTCCCATAGAAATTATTACATATTACGTGGAAAAATAAATGCTATCTACTTAAAAGAAGAAAGTCTTTTTGAAAATTACTTTGAGTAATGTTTGCCAGAAATGTTTAATTAAATATATTAAAATTTCTATTATTTTAAAATTTTAATTTACTATCAATTTTATGCATAATTTTAAAAAAGTAAACAAAATATTTTTCTCATTTACTGTAAATTTTATGAAGTCTGTATTCATTTAGTTTTTAATGAGGCTATGTTTAACAATGACAGCATTAATTAGGAATTGAAGACTTGGGTCTTCAGGGTCACTGATTAACAGCTCTTTCCTGATTAGCAAAGTTTCTGGCAAAATGAATTTTTGCTTTGCATCCATAGTTAGAAATTCTGTTCATTAATTTTATTTTGAAATAATTTCAAACTTACAGAAAAGTGTCAATAATATATAAAGAACTCCTGAGCTCAGCTGTCCAGCAGATTCACCATTTTACAAATTTTGCCACATTTGCTTCCTAATTTTCTCTCAAACACACACACACACACACACACACACACACACGTACGTCTATTTTTCCCCCCTCTGAAACATGTAGAGTATATTAAGTTTAAGTCTCAGGTCTATCACTTCTTACCAGGATGACTTTGGGCAGTTTTCTTAACCATTCTGAATCTCATTTTTCTCTTCCACAGATGATAACTTTTAGGGTTATTGTAAAAATCAGAGGAAAATATATCAAAAGTGCCTGGCACATGGTGGGCACACAATAATTATGGTGTGATTAATAATATTGTTATCATGATCATCATTATTCCTATTATCATTTTAAGCTTCTTGTAAAATAAATTCGAAGTTTGACAAAAAGTTCATGTTGCTTCTACTAAAGTGGTCCTGACTTAGTTATTCAAAACAACTTCTGCAGTCTTGTTACTACTGCTTGTTTTCAGAAGGAACAGCCATTTAAGGAATGAAAAACAGCCCTCTGCCTTTTTATTGTCTACTTTACTAGTCTCTGTAACAGCGGTTCTCAACCTGTGGGTCGCGACCCCTTTGGGGGTTGAACGACCCTTTCACGGGTCGCCTAAGACCATCGGAAAACACATATGTAATTACATATTGCTTTTGTCATTAATCACTGTGCTTTAATTATGTTCAATTTCTAACAATGAAACATGAGGAACTGTATGAAAGGGTCGTGGCATTAGGAAGGTTGAGAACCACTGCTCTAAGAGTTTGGGATTCTGGTTTCCTTCCTCTTAGTAAACTATTGTGAGGTCAGTGAAGTCATTTGAGGTCCTAAATGCCTAAAGCAATGTTATGCTCCCCCTGTTAGTGAAGAAAAAGAAGAGGGAAAAATATCTGTTCACTGCAAATTGGGGAGAGAGCTAACATAACTTAAATCCTGCTATCTGTTAGGCATTGTGCTACTTATGCCTTACAGACTTTTTTTATGATTATCATTTGTAGGTAATCAACTAAGTTTTATGTTCAGAATACTTTTAAGATAGAAGCAAATATGTATATTATTTTAGAAAAAAATTAAAAATGGCTACAAGAACATGGTGGTATATGAATAAATAAGTTATTTGATTTTGGGAGAGCCCTTTTTTCCATGAAAGTGATGATTAGATGAATCTGTTAAATTCTGCTTTTCCCCCTCAATGCTCACAATTGTAACATTACCAATAATATGGGTAACACGTTAATTTTTTTTATTTATTCACAAAATCATATATTCTTTTTAAAATTATTTTAAAATTAATTTTATCGGGGTGGCATTGCTTAATAAAATTATATGTTCCTTAAAATGTACTATTCTATGATACATCATCTATGTATTGCATTATATGTTTACCACCCCAAATCAAATCTTTTGTCACCATATGTTTGACCCCTTTTAGCCTTCACTACCCTATACCCCACCCACCCCTCTTCCATCTGGTAACTACCATGCTGTTATCTGTGTCTATGAGTTTTTGTTTTTCTTTTTTAAAAAATTTAAATTCTTCATTGTTTAAAGTATTACATATGTCTCCTTTTCCCCCCATTGACCTCTCCCCGGCTGTTTCCATCCCCCAGCACATGCCCTCACCCCCTACTGTCTGTGTCCATGGGTTACAAGTTATTTGGTTGATCTCTTACCCCCTGTTTTTCTTGTTTGTTCATTTGTTGCTTTCAGTTTTATATTTTTAGAACCTCGCTTCTGATAAATTTCTTTAGGTGTACTAACATTTTTATATCTAATTTCTATAAGGTTTATCTCGAAGCATCAACACAGATATTTTATCTAAGGAAACAGACAGTGGAAAAAATCAGGATTTCTCCAGTCTTGATGATACTAGAACAAGTAGTTTGGGGGACATGTTCTCACCTATCAGAGATGGTAAGTCTGTTCAGATCAGAGGATCATGTTCTCTTGCTGGTAGTCTTACATTTTTATTCTGGCTGAGAGATGTGGGTAGCAGCTTCAGTGTAACTCTTGTGATGACAGTTTGCTCATTTTCTCAATCCCTGGGGTGGTATTTTTTCCTTTGCCATGATATTTTAGGTAACTATATTCCAAAATATATGCTGGTAATTTTCACAAGGAAAATTTGCAAATAGTTCTGAAGTTAACATTTTAATTTCTACAAAAGTTTCTTAAAGGAAGTTTTGCATTCATAGGCAATCTTTTACTTGTATTTACTTTTTAATAAATTTTTGTAAAATCTTTGATATTGATAGATAAAAGATATCTTCCTAACTTAAAAAACATTTGTTTCTGTGATTATTAGTATTTAATTGGTATTTATTAAATGTTTTCATGGAGAAATATGGCTAAGTGATATATTGCCTCATCTTTTACACTATGTATGAAACTATCTCACACACACACACACACACACACACACACCATTGCTAGTAGATGTTGCCATTTTTAAAAAAAAGGCAAAAACTTTGCCAGCTTGTTGAATGGAAATATTATTTATCATTGCTGTTCACACTGTATGAACTAGGCCCATTGTTTGGCTGTGTTCTTTTAGTACTAATGTTCATTATATTAACCTTAATGGGATAGTTCCACTGCTAATAGCAGTATTACCAACAATATAGGTGAATTTCTAGAGAATATTTTGGCAGGTTTAAATACTCATACTTTTTGGCCTGATAATTCCATTTCTATAAGTTTACATAGACAATATTCTGAAAAGCCCAGAAAGATTTGTATGTTTACTGTATAATAGTGAAAAACTGGAATGAATTTAAATGCCAACAATAGCAGGGTGTTTAAATTGTTACATGTGCCTATGGTCTTATAAAATTTCATTTTTTACTTCAAAATTGTCTGCATTATATGTTTACCTTTTCACCCCATTGACCTCTCCCTGGCTGTTCCCATCCTCCAGCATTAATTTTCTCCAATTAATTTCATAATCAGAAACAACAAATACATACGTGATTATATAGAATTACTGAGTGTCTTCTGCCTTACCCTAGCCTGAAAATACTTCAGTTGCCAGGTCAAACTTCTTTATCTTCCACCTAATGACAAAGGAAAGATTCCTTTTGTTCAAGACAAAGAGAGGTCAGACTGCATAGTTAGAGCAAAGAGAGGAAGGATGTGGGTGAAGGAGGGAAAAGTGGCTTGCACTGGAGTTGAAACAGGTTTCTGAAGTAAGTGCCCAGTTGGGGACCTTGGCTTCTGAGAACCCCTGGAGTTAACTATTAAGCTGAAGACTGTAGGAAGGGGCTTTGTGGAGGATTTTGAGTTATGAATGAAATCCTCTTTAATGGTATTCCAGATAAATAAAGAAATTCCTCTTAAATTAATTTAGCTATTTAAAAAAATACTATTAGTATATGAGCCATATGCCTTTCATTTATTAGAATTTTGTATTATTAATGAGAAGAAAACATGGATACTAAATATAGTACTGCTTTCATTATCAAGAGATTTGCAAGGATGAAACTGGACTGGTAAAAGGCTTAATCTGTTTTGGTTCAATTTATTCATATTTTAAATACTTCTGCTTTTGTTAGGGGAAAACTAATAACTTTTAAAAGTGCATGTGTGCTATGCAATATATATATATATATATGTATGTGTATATATATATATATATTATATTATATTATATGATAGGATAGAGGCACAATAGTCCTACTAATATGATAATCATTTATGACAATCAATTTATTGGCCATTGGAGTTTCTGATGAATTTGACCATTTTTCTATTCATTAAAATGGAGTTAAGCAATATTTGGTTGGTAATTGGTAAATGAATAATATTACAGCATTGAAATTTCTGCCATTGAAATAAATTTTAATAAAACCTTAAAACCTTACGTGTTATATAGCATTGTATTGCTTGCAAAATGTTTTTGTGTTATTTCAGTTGATTCTCAATAAAATCTTGTGAGATGGTCAGGGCATTATTCCCTTTATATAGATGCAGAAACTGAAGTTTAATTGTATTGACATTTGTCCAAGGTCACAAAGCTATTAAGTGTATAGGCAGAACTGAATTACAGACCTTTGGCTCTCACTACAGTGCTTTTCCTTGTATACCTGGCTGTCTCATTAGAATAACTATCTCTCTATATAAAAAGCTAATATGCAAAGTGTCTGCTCAGGAGTTCAACCCAGAGAACGGGAGTTCGATCACTCGCTATGATGTGCACTGACCACCAGGGGGCGGCGCAGAACATTGCAGGTGACCAGCCGCAGTGGTGGTGGAGTGCTGGGGGAGCCAGGGAAGGAGGAGGCGGTGAGGTGGGAAACCTGATCAGTCCTGATCGCAGGCCAGGCCTAGGGGCCCTACTCATGCACGAATTTCGTGTACCGGGCTTCTAGTATCATAGAACTGTCTTTTTATATTTGCGCTGTGAAGCTAAAAGAATGAAAGGGGGTTTATGTGAGTACTAGTTTTAACTTTACTCAGATTTTCTTCTTAAAATTATTATCCTTGAACACTTTGGGGAATGAATAGTAATTATAAGTTGCTATAGCATCTTTTTTACTGTCTTTTAAATTTGATTTTCTAATTTTCTTACAGATGTTGTGGTTAACAAGGGAGGTGATGAGTCTGTAGGCAAAGGAGATGGTAAGAACTATTGAGAAGTATTTTAATGAAAATTGTGATACTGTGTTCTCTATTCCTGTGTAACAAATTACCCCCACATTTTGAATTTTAAAAAAGCAGCCTTTATCATCTCATAAAATGTGGGTTAAGCATGGCTTAGCTTGAGTGCCTTTGGCTTTAGGTCTCTTGGTGCTTTAATCAGGGTGTCATTAGGGCTACAGTCATCTCCAGACTTAACTGGGCAAAGATCTGCTTCCAAGCTCATTCATGTGTCTGTGAGCAAAGACATTAATCTGTTTATTCCCCTGTGGACTTCTCCACAGGGAAGCTGACAACGGGCCAACTGGCTTTCCTTAGAGCTGGTGAGCAGGAGAGTGAGAGGGGGCAACCAAGATGGAAAACCATAGTGTGTTTGTAACATAAGCTTGGAAGGTATTCTCTTTGTTAGAAGCAAGTTACTAGGTCCAACCCACATTCAAAGGGAGGGGATTACTCGAGGGCATGGATCCATGCCAGAAGTCAGGGATCATTAGGGGCTTTCTTAGAGGCTGCCTGCCAAGACATATACCACAGTGTGAACCAAATGAACACTTCCGTTGTCAAATACTGATTAAAATGTCCATTGTGTTTTTCAGTTTTCAAAGTATTTTCATATACAATATGTCCGTTAAGCCTCACCACTCAGGGAAATAGATATTATTCACATACTAGAGGCCCAGTGCACGGTTTCATGCACCGGTGGGGTCCCTAAGCCTAGCCTGCGCCCTCTCGCAATCCGGGACCCTTTGGGGAATGTTGGACTGCTGGTTTCAGCCTGACCCGCCTGGCGATCCGAAATCCCCCAGAGAATATGGTGGTGCGTGAAGCCGCAGGTGGCCGGCGAGGAGCCCAAGCCCAGGCCGGTACCGCGCCGCTCCCGCTCATCACAGCCTCGCTGTGCCTGCCACCGCCACACTTGGTAGCTCATTGAGCGGCGCTCCCGCTGTGGGAGCGCACTGACCACCAGGGGGCAACTCCTGCGTTGAGCATCTGCCCCAGGTGGTCAGTGCGTGTCATAGCGAGCAGTCAAATGGTCGACCTGTCGAACAATTGACCAGTTGCTTAGGGTTTTATATGTATAGATTTGCAGATCAGAATGCAGTCACGGAGTTTTACGATTTTTTTTGCATCAAATAAGGGCTAGAGCTGACGAATGAACCTGATTTCTGAATCCAAATTCCATGTCTTTTCATCATATTAACCTGTCTGTCATGTTAAATGCTTTTGTTAAATATCCAACATTGGAGAACATCATATGCAAACACAGCTTTTTCCCTCTTTATCAGGCCTTGACTTTTTAACACAGTTGAACTCAGTGTTCCCTCCAAGAAAAAATCAAGGAGCTTCAGGCACTTCAGTATTGCATTCTAGTCCCTTTAATGTCTTTATGGGATCTCCCGGGAAAGAAGAAAATGAACATCGTGATCCGACAGCTGAACTTAAGAAAACGTATCTGGGAAAACAGGAATCTAAAGACTCCTTCAAACAGGTATCTGCCTGAAAGTGGTACTGAGCTCACTGTGTGTTTCTCACCAGCAAGCATGATGAAGACCGTCACTAGGAAGCAGGCAGCTGCCATTGCATTTGTCCTAACTAGTGACAGTGCTGTACATTCACTATGTAGAAAAATACTCTTCATTCTTGGTGTCACGTGTTAAAAACTAAAGGATACTCTTGAAATCTATCTCTGGATGTGATGAGGATAGCAACAGATGTCATACTCTGTTTTTTTTTATAAGACAAAAAACTTGATATAGCTGTCTGTGTAGTAATATTTTATACCTGAATTTTTTAAGATGTATTTCCATTGTGGCGGAGAGCACCAAGTTGGTGGTCAAGGTAATTACCCTAAATCTTAGAGTAATTTATTTTTTTATTTTATGTTTTTATTTTTATGTGTCCTTATCCCCACATTACATTCTTAGAGTAAATTGATGGTGCTATAATACAGTACTCAATATAGAAGTTAATATATTATGAAAGGATTCAAAAAGATCAAATATTACCAGGAAGTGACCAGGAAGGCTGAATCTGTTGTGCAGTATATCCATTTATTTTCAAATTTATTTTTAGCATGATATTGTAAAGATAACATTCAAAAAGTACAATATGTCTTTTGACTTAATTTTCAAATATTTCTGACTAGTTATAAACGAGAGGTTGGGGGTGTTTTGTGTGTGTGTGGGGGGCGAGGGCATTGTTTGTTTTTGCCTGTGATCACTATTTTAAATTATATTCAACAGCCTGATGCTTAGTAAATGAACTTTATCATGTTATTATTGATATTGTTTTTGATTAGTAAACTTGATTTATTTGCCACCAGTCCTAGCAATTTTTTTCTCTTTCTATATCCCTTTTTATTTTCCCTTTACCTGGCCCTACCCACTGGATAAAAGAAAGTTGGTACAAATTATGTGGATGATATGGGTAAAGGCAGAATTTATATATTAATTGTTTATTTTAAATGTGAAGTTTGCAAAGTTGATCTCCGGTGCTGATACTGGAAGTCTAAATACCTCTCCATCATCTAACCAAACAAGAAGTCCTGAGAAATGTGAAAAGCTAGAAAAAGAAAAGGAAGCCCGGTTACTGTATGAACCCACAATCAATGGATCCTCAGCTCCAAGTGAGTACATAAAACTTTCTAATGCTTGAAAGTGTTAAGTTGGAAACCCTCACTATTTAACTTGAAAGGAGTGATCACAGACAAAATTTTAAATGTTCAAAGAGTTTAAATGTTCAAGGAGTTTAAAATTTATGACATTTCTCTAGCATAACCCTCTTACTAGAAGACAATAAAATGTACATGAATGATTAAATATAACCACATTTATTTGACACTCTTGGTGTGAATTTCATTTTTGATCTCATCTGTAGGTGTCTTGATATAATGTGGTACAGATAGGAATATGGTGTAGAACCCTGTGAAAAAGGGTCAGTTACCTAAAATTATCTTTTTAAAAATTAAGATGAAGATTTATTTACAAAGATGTTCATCCCAACTGTATTTTTTAATGTTATTTTTTGATTTGTCAATTACAGCTGACATTCAATACTATTTTATATTAGTATCTTTTTCTCCCCCCATAGTAAAGTCCTATTCGTAGAGTTAATACCACAGACCCTAAAAACTTGGTCCACACTTAAAGGGATATTAGGTTCAGCTATAAGTGTTATCCATACAAAAATAACTCTTTGTGTAGAAGCAACTCTTTTATATAGATATCTGTGTTTTACCTTAAGGTCTCTATGGATACATTGCATTAGCTTAAACTCTGGGGCTTTGCCTGTAGCACTACTTTACTCATGTACTCTGTTGGTTTATCTAGTTTGTGCTGAAGCTTGTCACATTCATCTCTTATAAGAGGTTTAGAGATTCTTCAAGATCAGTTCTTCTGTCATTTGTTACTACATTAGTCAGTGGCAATTCATATATATAGATAAATGACTATTAGAAATAATGTCATAGAAAGTTTAAGATTTGTATTCCAAACAGTGCATTTTTCTAAATGTTATAGGAACACTGTTCTTTGAGTTTTTCAAGTTTTCTCATGCCAAATCTTACTTAGAAATGTTTGATGACTCTTAGTCCAAGTTGACTATTATTATTTTCTTCATTGTTTTGTTTTAGATCCAAAGTTAGCAACCTCTGTCACTGCTGGAGTTGCCAGTTCACTGTCGGAAAAAATAGCTGATACCATTGGAAATAATCGGCCAAATGCACCATTGACATCTGTTCAAATCCGTTTTATTCAGAACATGATACAGGAAACATTGGATGACTTCAGGTAGTAACCGTAAAACTTGTAAACAACCCAATGCCAATTGATAGGAGAATGTACACATCAGTATAAACCAGTGAACTATAGATATATAGATCTTGAATCTTGAAAATGTGATACTGGATTATTTTCTAAAGGTACACTACTCAAGACTACATAGTATATGGTACTCTTTTTGTAATGCTCAAAGCAAGCAAATTGAAATGTATTCAGTAGAGAGAGATTCTGTGTTATACAAATGTACTTGTAAAGCATTTTTTTGCTTAAGCAAAATTCACCAGAGTAGTATTGTCTTCTTTCTTGGGCTTCTCCCAAGAGTTAAGTGATGGAATCAGAGAGGAGCATACAGGAAGTTTCTATGATTTTGGTACTGTTCTAGCTTAGAAATTGTATGGTGGGTGACTGTTTTCTTTTATTATTATACTAGAGGCCCGGTGCACAAAAATTTGTGCACTCGGGGGGGAGGGGGGTCCCTCAGCCCAGCCTGTGCCCTCTCGCAGTCTGGGACCCCTCGGGAGATGACCTGCTGGCTTAGGCCTGCTCCCGGGTGGCAGAGGGCAGGCCCAATCCCTAGGTGCAGCCCCTGGTTGGGCTCAGAGCAGGGCTGATTGGGGAGTTGGGGCACCGCTCCCTGTCATGCACAGAGCAGGGAGATTGGGAGGTTGTGATGCCACCCTCAGTCACGATCAGGGTAGGGTCGATTGGGGGGTTGGGGCACCGCCCCCTGTCACACTCAAGGCAGGGTCGATGGGGAGGTTGCGGCGCCACCCTCGGTCACGCACAGAGCAGGGCCAATCAGGGGGTTGGGGCACTGCCCCCTGTCACTCACAGAGCAGGGCCCATCAGGGGGGTTGGGGCTCTGTACCCTGTCACGCACAGAGCAGGGCCAATCGGGTTTGGGGCGCTGCCCCCGTCACACACAGAGCAGGGCCCATCAGGGGATTGGGGCACCGCCCTCTATCACCCACAGAGCAGGGCCGATCGGGGGTTGGGGCGCCGCCACTCTCACACTCAGGGCAGGGCCGATGGGGAGGTTATGGCTCTACCCTGTCACACACAGAGCAGGGCCCGTGGGGGGGGTTTGGGGAGCTCCCCCCTATCAGGCACAGAGCAGGGCTGATTAGGGGGTTGGGGCACCTTCCCCTGTCACGAACAGAGCAGGGCAGATAGGGAGGTTGTGGCCCCACCCCCTGTCACACACAGAGCCGCAGGACAATCAGGGGGTTTGGGCTCTGCCCCCGTCATGCTGATCCCGGTGCCGGGAGGCATATTACCCTTTTACTATATAGGATAGAGGCCTGGTGCACGGGTGGGGGCCGGCTGGTTTGCCCTGAAAGGTGTCCTGGATCAGGGTGGGGGTCCCCACTGGGGTGCCTGGCCAGTCTGGGTGAGGGGCTGAGGGCTGTTTTCAGGCTGGGGTGACTGAAGCTCCCAACTGCTCCTTTTTTCCTTTTTTTTTTTTTTATTCTGGGCCAGTTTTAGCTTGAGGCTTGGCTCCAGCTCTTAGGCCTCCACGGCTGAAAATAGCTTTCTGGCCTTTCCTTACAATGTTGTGAATCTGCTGGCTGAAGTCCGGCGGTATTTGTTACAGAGTTTTTTAAACTGCCAACTCAGAGGCCTGCAGCCGCAGGCGGGGAACATTGGTTTCCTCCGTCACTGAGGCAACCAAGCCTCATGTTAGTTTCAAGCTGCCTGGCTGCCGGCCGCCATCTTGGCTGACAATTAATTTGCATATCTCGCTGATTAGCCAAAGAAAAGGGTAGTGGTCGTACGCCAATTACCTTGTTTCTCTTTTATTAGTGTAGATTTCATGGTTTTCATGTATTCTTTTGTAAGCATGAATTAATAGCATTTTATTGAATAAACTATGTTATAACCACCCAAATAACACCTTCCTATTTTATCTAGACGTATTTTTTAATGGCTAAAACATAGATAATAGTTAAAACATTGTAACCTAGTATATTATCTGTATTTCATTGTAACATAAACCTGTGTCTTGATAATTTCTATATTAAGGAATGTAGTATAGTATAGTGGAAGTAGATAGCCTAGGTTTATATTTTAGGTCTGCTATTTCCTGGCTGTGTGACTTTGGATAAGTTATAACAGCTCTGTGGCTCAGTTACTTTATTAGTAAAAAGGAGGTAATAATTATAACTGGTGGTGAAGCTTAAATAAGTTCTTATATTTAAAGTACAAGAAAGTGCCTAACACATAGTAAATAAGTGGTAGGTGCATTGGTATTTTTATTAGTGTAATAATAATTGTTAACATACAATAATTTGAAAAATGAGAAAGCTTAAGTAGTGTCTTGAATGATATAGAGTTGGTAAAACTGTTACAGTTCTGACAAGTATTTTATATTCTTCCCTAGAGAAGCATGTCATAGGGATATTGTGAATTTGCAAGTGGAGATGATTAAACAGTTTCACATGCAGTTGGTATGTATGACAAATGTTATTTTAAGTGATTGTAGAGTTGTAGATCTGAAAAATCCATTAAAGGGTGATATAGTTGTTACTTGCTTATATCTGGTTCCTATGATAAATAAACAAGGAGTTTTAGAAATTTAAAAAGTAAAATAGTTTTTAACTAGTCACTCCCCCCCCCCACCCCCCTGTGAGAGGCTAAGGGGCTGCTTGGTAGGAGGCACCAAAACAACCCCAATTGCCTGCCTCCTTAGGCTTTTATTGTAACAGCAGCTTGAACTAAAATTAATGTCTAGATTGGTGGTTCTCAACCTTCCTAATGCCGCAACCCTTTAATACAGTTCCTCATGTTGTGGTGACCCCCAATTTCATTATTACAAATTGAACATAATTAAAGCATAGGGATTAATCACAAAAACAGTATGTAATTATATATGTGTTTTCTGATGGTGTTAGGCGACCCCTGTGATATGGTCATTCTACCCCCAAAGGGGTCGTGACCCACAGGTTGAGAACCGCTGGTCTAGATACAATCAGCAGGGTAAGTATCCTTGAGAAAGCACATGCTTCTACAAGGACAGGTCTAAAAAACTAAACATAGAGATTCCAGCAAAGCACCTGGGGGCTTGGACTTGTTTGGAAAAGTCAAGGTAGGGGCTGCTGCCTTTGGCAAGGTCCCCTCAGAGGTCCCGACCTTTCAGAGAATCTTCCTTACAGACTTTCCAACCAGGTCCCATGCTTCTCCACACATCCCCACCGAGTCCTCCTGCAGAAACCCATGCTTACTACATAGCTGATTACATTGTACAAAAGTTGGTATTTTTAATTTTGTGAAAATTCAAAAAATGTAAGTTATCATATGGTAACTCTATGCTTAACATTTTGAGCAAAGTGTTTTCCAAAGTAGCTGTACCATTCATATTTCTACCAAAAATGCCTGAGGACCCCAGTTTCTCCACATCCTTGCCAATACTTCTGTTACCTGATTTTGTTATAACTCTCCCAGTAGGCATGAAGTGATAATCTCGTTACAGTTTTGATTTTCATTTCCCTGATTACTAATGATGTACATTTTTTCATGTGCTTATTGGTCATTTTGGCCATCTTCTTTGGCCATCTTCTTTATATGTCCTGGATACAAGTCCTTATCAAATATATGATTTGAAAATATGTTCTTTAATTTTGTGGGTTACCTTTCAGCCTACTTTTTAACCTTTAATAGTTAAGGCAACTTTTTACAACTTTTTTTCTTTAATAAGTACGCAAAAAGCTCCTCGCATGTGCAAATATAGGCCTCCCAAATATGTAAGTTTTACTAGTGGTCTTTCATTTACATTAACAAAGCAGTAAGAGTGGTTAAGTCTGAGGAATATCATTTAGCTAGTTAATTGAACATGAGAGAAATGATAGCTGACAGTATGTAAAACATGCCAAATAAATGTGACATGCCAAGTAATTTAAAAAGAATTTTTGTCCTTTTCTAGAATGAAATGCACTCTTTATTGGAAAGATACTCAGTAAATGAAGGTTTAGTGGCTGAAATTGAAAGACTACGAGAAGAAAACAAAAGACTGCGAGCCCACTTTTGAAATTACACTGAATACCTTAATGTTTTTTAATTTGGGAAGTTTTTGGCAACACAGAACTACATGGAATCAGTGTTGTTTTTATGGCCTCTGGGAAAAATTTTCAAGTAAAAGGGTGATGGGATTTTACACCAACCACTTTTCATTCTCTTTGTCAAAAATATTTATATTTTTATATTAAAAGCTGTACAATGTATAATTTGCCTATAGGAAAGTCAGTAGGATCTTTATTTTTCTGAAAGCTTTAGATAGACACTAAGTGCCCTTTTTCATAAGACAATTGTGCAAAAAAATAGGTTATGGGTGTTTTAAAATCACCTTTTTTAACATATATTTTTTGATTAACATTTGCCTTTCCAATTTTTTTGGATGTTTTTGGGATTAAAGAGTTTGATATGCATTCTATTTTTATGGAAAAGGTAATTTTAAAATGGCAATTGGTGTTTCTAAGCAATTAACTAATAAAACACAAGGTTGGTTACTAATTATTTTGTTAACTTAATGAAGTCAAGTACGACTACTATTTATTATTTTTACACTTGATATGACAATTTGTTGGAATTTTGAATTGCACAAATTATCTTTTATCTATTACGTTTATGTTATTGGATTGTACTTCTAACAAATCTCTATTCTGGGTTGTTTTTTTTGTTTTTTTGATGTGTTTATTTGTTTTTTTTGTTGTTTTTTTTTTTGTTGTTTTTTTTTTAGCAAACTTAGGAGACTTCACTTTACCTATGAAAACCTGTAAGGATTTGAAAGATTTGACCAGAGCTGCATATTTACTAATTATCTCATGAATTAGTAATAAGCAAAATTATACTACAAAGTTTTAATGAACACGATTCAACTGATAATCAGTGAAAATTTCATAGTAGATACTAAATATTACTGTATTATTGCAGTTCATTTTCTCCCAAATGAGAAGTGTGGATGTCTTTTTGTGGTTTATATCATTAACTTTCTCTAATCCTTTGTGTGCCGTATTTAACATTTTTATATTATTGACCTTACCATCAAATTTAAAAAGGGTAATTGTCAAAAGGATTTATACCTCTTTGACAATAGATGGATGTGTACATCTACCTGTGATCTGGAGTTTTAATCATATAAGATTAGGCAGGTTATTGGCTTGTTTACCTTCTTGTAGTCTCTTGTCCCAAAGACTTAAACTATGTACCTTTTATATATTACTCCTGTCCAATTTTGACTTTTGAGATGAAAATACTAAAATAAAAAAGAAATTGAGTTAGCTTACTAACTTTATGATTTTCCAAAGCAATGGAAATTTTTAAGTATATTTTTTAATAAGTATAAACATACTAATAACTACTTCAAGGAATAAAAACAGAAATACTACTTTTTCTTATTGTGGCTCAGAGAATACATTTGTATTGAAGCATAAAAGGGTGCTACTGTGATCTTTTTTCCTGGCAGATTATGAAAGCATTATGACTTGTAACAAGTTTCCTTATATACCATTATCAAGCAGACTAAGAAAACAAAAGTGTGTTTTGCCTATATGCTTTATTTAAATTCATTGATATTTTTCCTGTTGTCTTTTTCTGTACATGCACTTGATGTTTATCGAAAGAAGAGGGATAAATAAAACAATTTTAGTAACTTTATGTGTATAGATGAAACATTTTTTTTGTCATAGAATTTAAAAGCTAAATAAGTACAAGCAAAATCTTTATATATGGAAAACCTGAAATTAAATGTTTGCCTCTTACCAAGATGAAATAATAGGGATTGAGTTTATCCATCTAAAATTTTTTAAAGAGACAAAATATGTGAAATAGTTTTCAAATAATGGACATTACACAGAATGGGACCATGATCTCTGAAAGAGGAAAGCAGATAAGACCCAAGAAACTCAATGTACCTCAAGCACAAGAAATAAAATAACACCAAAGCACATCATAATCAAATTTCTTAAAACCAGTGACAAAGGAAAATTCTTAAGCAGCAAAAGTCAAAAGCTCAGAGGAACAAAGATAATGTCAGAGATAGTGGAGCAACCTCTTTCAAATACCAAAAGAAAATACGCAACTTAGAATTCTATACCCAGCAAAAACATCTTTCAAAAATTAAAATGAAATATTAAAACTTTTTCAGAACTGTAAACACTAAAGGAATTCATGATAAGGAAATGTTAAAGAATGCCTTTAGTCAGAAGGAAAATGGTACCAGATAGAAATCTTCTATTCAAATGAATGAAGAGCACCAAAAATTGTGTATATGTGAACAAATGTAGGATTTTTTTCTTACTTTATCTCTAAAGGTTAATTTACTTTTTAAAGCAAAAATGATAAGCTACTGTATGGTTGGCACATAAGTAAAGCAAAATGTCTGATGACAATATTACTTGAAAGTAGTCTATGATAAAAATGTATAATGTAAAACCTAAAGCAATCACAAAAAGAAAAGCAGTTAAAACTAATAAACCAACAAAGATGGTAACATATAGCCATAAAAATAATCCAAAAGAAGGAAGGAAAAGAAAAAAGGGGAACAAAAAATAGGACAAAAAATAACTTGTAAGATGGAAAACTTAAACAGCACTATCAATAATTACATAAGTCTAAATTATCAGGTGCTCTTATTAGACTGTCTTTTATCCAACTACTAGAAGCCCAGTGCATGAGATTTGTGCACTCGGGGGGGATCCCTCAGCCCAGCTTGCGCCCTCTCACAGTCCAGGAACCCAAGGGGAATGTCCGACTGACGGCTTAGGCCCATTCCCTGCGGGACATCCTTAGCGCTGCCATGGAGGCAGGAGAGGCTCCCGCCACTGCTGCTGTGCTCACCAGCCATGAGCCTGGCTTCTGGGGAGCACACTGATCACCAGGGGGTAGCTCCTGCACTGTGTGTCTGCTCCCTGGTGGTCAGTGCGCATCATAGCGACTGATCATTCCGTTTGTTTGATTTGCATATTAGCCTTTTAATATATAGGATATACTGAATCAGAAATACACTTTAAATATAAAGATAAATCATTTTAATATAAAAATAAGAAATTTAAAAATATATTGAACTAAATGCAATTGAAGACAAATTATCAAAATTTGTAGGAATCAGCTAAAGCAAATACTTTTAGGGACATTTATATCAATAAATGTCTGTATTAGAAAAGGAAAGGACTCAAGTCAGTGACTTTAGCTTCCAACCTACTCTAGAAAAATAATACAATTGAAACACAACATGCACAAATGAAAGGATAAAGATTAAAGAAGAAATTATGCAATAGAAATCAATTGAGAAAATAAGTAAAATTAGAAGCTAGTTCTTTTAGATCAACAAAATTGACAAACCTTTAGCCAGACTGATGAATAAAAAAGACATAAATAATATCAGAAATGAGAGAAGTAACATTGCTACCGATTCTACCGATAATTCTGACAAAATGCCAAACCTAAATGGTTACACTGGTAAATTATTTCAAATGTTTAACGGGCAGATATTTTAATTCTTAACAAATGTTATCAGAAAATAAAGGGATAATTCCCAACTCATTGTTTAAGGCCAGCATTACTCTGATACCAAAGTCAAAACTACACTCCAATATTTATCATAAAAACATGCAAAAGTTATAAACAAAATTTTAGCAATTTGAATCCAACTACGTATAAAAAGCATAATACATTTGACCTAGTGAGGTTTATCTCAAGAATGTAAATTTGGGCTATTAGGACACTAGAGGCCTGGTGCACAAAAACTTGTGCACTCGGGGGGGGGGGTGGGGGGCGCGGCGCACAGCCCAGCCTATGCCCTCTTGCAGTCTGGGACCCCTCAGAGGATGTCCACCTGTTGGCTTAGGCCCACTCCCTGGGGGATCGGGCCCAAGCTGGCAGACATCACTCTGGCAGCCTGGCAGCCCTCGGGGGATGTCCACTTGCCAGCGGGGAGCAGGCCTAAGCTGCAGTCAGACATCCTTAATGCTGCTGAGGAGGTGGGAGAGGCTCCCACCACCACCGCTGTACTGGCAGCCGTCATCCTGGCTTGTGGCTGAGCAGAGCTCCCCTTGTGAGAGCACACTGACCACCAGGGAGCAGCTCCTGCATTGTGCATCTGCCCCCTGATGGTCAGTGTGTGTCATAGTTCCCAATCATTCCCAGTCATTCTGCTGTTAGGGTCAGCTTGCATATTACCCTTTTATTATATAGGATAGAGGCCTGGTGCATGGGTGGGGGCTGGCTGGTCTGCCCTGAAGAGTGTCCCGGAAAAGGTTGGGGGTCCTGCTGGGGTGCCTGACCAGCCTGGGTGAGGAGCTGATGGGTGTTTGCAGGCTGGTCACACCCCCTTCAGGGTGGGGGTCCCCCCTGGGGTGCCTGGCCAGCCTGGGTGAGGGGCTGATGGCTGTTTGCAGGCTGGTCAAACCCTCCCCCCCCAGTGGGGACCCTCACCCCATGGAGGTTTGGCCAGCCTGGGTGAGGGGCTGAGGGCCGTTTTCAGACTGGCCAAGCCCCCCGGCAATGGAAGCCTCTCCTTTTTTTCTTCTTCTTTTTTTTTATTCTGGGATTTATTTACCTTCTATAATTGAAACTTTGTTGCTTTGAATGGAGCTCAGAGCCTCCGCGGCAGGCGTGAAGCTTGGCTTTCTCCATCATTGGGGCAACCAAGCCTCCTGCTTACTCCAGCTCCATGGCTGCTGGCCACCATCTTGGTTGGGTTAATTTGCATATAGTCACTCTGATTGGGTGGTGGACGTGGCTTAAGGCACAGTGAAGGTATGGTCAATTTGCATGTTTGTCTTTTATTAATGTGGATTAATGTAATTGACTATATTAACAGACTAATGCTGTGGGTGATTGGATGCAACGCTTAGAGTCCTTGTATGAGGATGAGCATACATTGTATTTGAGAGGAGCAGGAATTATTGTGTGCCGGGAGCCAGTCCATCCTTGCTGTTTCAAAGGACCTGGCATATATGGCATATTGTTCTTAATATGTTTGCTCACCTTCTTGGCACTATGTGTTTTAACCAAGGTCTCCTCTCTGAGAAAGGTTGTTTACCCAGGTAGGGATTTTCCCCTGAAGTTAGGGAGGGAATAAAACCTCTTAACTAAGTGCCAGGCGGGTAATTTAATCACTTTTAACTATGAACAATCGTGCTTAAGCTACATAATCTTTACTCCCTGGAATGAAGATAAGAAACGCCCTAACCTTTGTAATAGAGATTGATAGGGTTGAATCAACTGGTATAAATACAGATGCAACAAGACAGCAAGACACAGAACTTAGAACACAGAACTTAGAACACAGAACTTAGAATACAGAGCTTAGAACACAGAACTAAGAAGACAGAACCTACACAGAACCTACAGACAGAAGAACTTCGCTGAAGAGAACATGGCAAAAGATCCTGGACTGAACCTGACTACAGAAATTGGCAAGAGAACCTGACTAGAACCTGGTGACTGAACCTGGCTGGAGAACCTGGACAGAACCTGGCTGGAGAACCTAGCGAGGGAACATGGCTACAGAACCTGGCTGGAGAACCTGGAGAACCTAGCAAGAGAACATGGACATAGACCCTGGCAGGAGATCCTAAGCAGAACCTCCCTGGAGATCCAGACCAGAACTTGGCTGGAGATCCTGGCTAGGCTGCTGATCAACTGAACACTGTCTCCGTGTAATTCCTTCTTCGCCGACTCCGTCTACGCCTTTGGGGACCCCTGGACCCGCTGGGGCTGGACCCCAGCAATTGTGGGCTAGAGAGAATGGTACACTAGTACATTATTGTCACCAGTCCTTCACCTGTACTTGTGTTCCTGTCCTTTGCTCTTTGACTTTGCTGTTTCTGCTAAAAGTGGCAGTACATTTCCTCACTTTGTGAACGTTGGATTTTGCCACGTGGCTTGCTTTGAACAATAAAGCCAAAATGATGGTGTGCCAATTCCAAGTCTAGGCTTTAAGAGGTCTCACATGTTCCTACATGCTACCTTGTACTTCCAACGTGAACATTAAAAACACGAAAAGCTACCTGGGCTAGCTGCTGGTCTCAAGAGGAGCAGGAGACATGTAAAGCAGAGTTGTCTCAGCCGAGCTGCTCAGCCAAACCCATCCTAGTACAGCCCAACTGACCATCAGACTTGTGGGAATAAATGCCACTGAGGTTTTTTGACTTTATTTTGTAGCAGTAGGTAAGCATCAGTTAATAAGCATCTTGACTCACCTCTATTCCAGCTGCTGTTATTTAGAGCTTCATCATGCCTTGCTGAGATATTTGCAAGGGCCACCTGATTAGACCTCTGTTTGCCTCTATTCCTTCTTGTCTCTTGTTTACACCTCTACAAGAGTTGTCTTTATCCCAAAGGCAAATCTAATTGTCTATAGGAAAAGGCCATGGTCTTGTGTGGCATCCTGGTCCTTCCTTAAGACTTAAGTCTTAAGTCTCCTGCTATTCCACACACCCTGTCCCTGATATTCTAGTCTCAGGTTCCAGAAAGCATCAGGCCATTTCATGGTCCTAGGCCATCACTCTCATTCTTCTCTTTGCCTGGCAAACTCCTACAGATCCTTCAGGATACTGCTGACATGTCACCTCCTTTGTCACATTTTTTTCCATGACCAAAAAAACAAGCATGCTGTCTCTGCATCCAGAAATTTATTTTCTACCCCATTATAACGTTTATAGGATTGCGGTGAGCCCTAGCCAGTCTAGTTCAGTGGATAAAGCCTTGGCCCAGTCGGGGTATGTGCAAAAGGCAACTAATCAATGTGTCTCTCTCACATCAACGTTTCTCTCTCTGTCTCTCCTCCCGCCCCCTTTCACTTGCTCTAAAAAATCAATGGAGAAATAGCCTCAGGTGAGGATTAACAACAACAACAAAAAGAATTGAGATGATTTGTCTCCAGAGGCTATTCTGAATGCTTTCTGTAGGTGTAATATCTAGTATGAAGCTATGACCTCCATAGAGGTTCAGTATCATCTCATGTCTAATTTTATCCATTGAAAGGTGGAATAAATGTAGGGATTGTTATAAATTATTCATTCCTGTAATTCCTGGATGGTGTTTATGAGATATGTGATAAACTGGAAATTTGATTAAACATGATCCTTCCTCTTTCACATATGTCAAATGATGGCATGTATTACAGTAGAATAAATTTATGAACATAGAAAAATGACAATAATGGTTGAAGATAGTTGACATGCCCTTGATGTAGATATTGTGAGTCCTTTTCAAGTGAAATCTGTTAGCTCAACTAAAATTAAAATGTCAAAATTCAATCGTGCTTCATTTTGCATTCAGACAAATTGAATTTTTTCAAAATATATTTGAAGCACAGCTTATGTCAAAAGACACCTACTCTATTTGAATGCTAGTGAAATGAGAAAACATTCCCCCTCACCCATTTTAAAAATCATACACATTTATTTATCTGTTAAAATGAGACTGAAGAATATCTGGAAGTCTAAATATTGCTATCATTATTGAACTTTTTAACAAAGGCAATGACTTTGGCAAAACCCCCCACAAAGTTGTCTAAATTTAATAGGAGGGAACTGCTGGGACATGGGCCAACGAAGGAGCAGACCAGAGGGGAAGATGGGGGCAGATGAGGAAGGGCTTTGTCAGACATGTCACCCTCTTCGTGACCTCACGTTATAGAAATGCTTATACCTGCAAACATCTCCTTTCCCACTCTTACTCATCTTTCAAGATCTACCTAAAATTGCCACACATTCTGTGGTGGAGCTTTGATCACTTTCTCAGGAGCTAGTAGCTATTACTGTCTCTGTTCCAATGAAAATGTTTAGAAATAATTTCCACATTAACTTGGAGCTATTTATTTGCTGACCTGCTTCCTCGCTTTCTTTGTGTTGGGAATCATGGCTGACTCTGCTCTGTATCTCTAGACCTGTATCTACAGTGCGGGACTTGACACATAGTAGGTACTCCATAACTTAAACTTAAATGAATGAGTGAGGAATGGAAATGGGCTGAGTAATAACAACATAATTGTAGAGAAGTAGAGCAAGAGGAAACAGGAAAACAACAGTGTGAACAGAATCCAATAACAGAATTTTTACAGAGTTTTATCAAAATGTGGGGCTGGAAATGTAAAGGAGAATAGTTGTGAATAAGTCTACAAAGATCAGAAGATAGAGCATTTTGAAATTTCCAGGCTAGAAAATATGGGCTTCATGGAGCTTTAAATCTAATGGGAAATACATATAAATCAAAAAGTTTCAAATTTTATAAAGCTCTGTAAAGGAAATATATAGTGAGCTATAATAACAATTAGCAAGAAAACCTGTTCTAGCAGGGGTCACCTGCATAAGTGACATTTGAGGTGAGACCTGAAGGTTGAGTAGGAGTCAACTCTTTGAAGGTAAAGACTGGCACATGATCAGGTTGGAGAGGAAATTCAGAATCAAATCATGCAGAACCTTGCAGGCTACATTATCATTTTGGTCTGTATCCTATAAACAATTGGGAGAAATTGAAAAATTTTAAACAAGGTGGACTTGCTGTGGGCAGAGAGATCTGATTTGATTTGTCCCTTTTAAAAAGGTCCCTGAATAATAAAAAGAGCATAAGAATGGATTCAGGGAGATGAGACTAGTTAGGACACCATTGATGTCAGAGAGGAAGGGAGAGGGAGAAAGAGAAACGTCAATGATGAGAGAGAATCATCAATTGGCCTTTTCCTGCTCGCTGCCCACTGGGGATGGAGCCCACACCCGGGAATGTGCCCTGACCAGGAATTGAACTGTGACCTCCTGGTTCAACCACTGAGCCACGCCAGCTGGGCAGGATACCTTTTAATGGTGCAGGGATCTAGGAAGTAACTCAATTTAGGAAGTGGCAGAGGAATTTGAAAGAACTGGACAGATTCAAGATATTTTATGCAGACTCAGTTGAGAGGCATTCTTCAGTTTTCCCCCTCTCTCTGTCAGTTGTCCCACTGAAAACTTGTCAGTGTTGGTCAGATGGCAGAGGTATCAGAATGAAGTCCTTATTTCATTCATTAATAAAGCACATCTTAAGCACCTTCTATGCCAGCGGTTCTCAACCTGTGGGTCGCGACTCCTTTGGGGGTCGAATGACCCTTTCACAGGGGTCGCCTAAGACCATCGGAAAACACATATAAAATTACATATTGTTTTTGTGATTAATCACTATGCTTTAATTATGTTCAATTTGTAACAATGAAAATACATCCTGCATATCAGATATTTACATTAAGATTCATAACAGTAGCAAAATTACAGTTATGAAGTAGCAACGAAAATAATTTTATGGTTGGGGTCACCACAACATGAGGAACTGTATTAAAGGGTCGCGGCATTAGGAAGGTTGAGAACCACTGTTCTAGCCAATGGTTACTGTTTTAGGTACTGGATACAAGGAAGAAAACAGAAGAGTCATGACCCCAAAGTTTGCTACTTTGAGGGTATGTTTAATTAATTTCCAGTACTCTTTTTTATATTGCATGGAATGATAGTTTTCTAGGATGTTGTAAAAAAAAAAAAGTAAAGTAACATTTTTTATTATATAATGTGAGGACTCAGAAGGATTTAGAAAAAGTCTTGAAAGGACATGGAATACGGATTTCAAGGTTTAGTCAGTTTGGTAGCCACATGTACTCAACATCGTAATACTCTTACATCTTGAAGTTTGTGTTTATAGTACCTACAGTGTACTATAACTAGATGGGGAGTCAGGTTGCCGGTTCTATTCTTCTTCCAGATTCTCTGTTCATGATGCTATTAATACTATATTTGAGGCTTTTGTTCTGAACTTACGCATTTTCACTTTGTCTTGGTATTCATCAATCTGATGTCTGATGTGATGTCTGTCTATTGTCTGTCATGCAAGCATACTTTTACCTTCAGTATAATTTTGGAATGATGGATGCTTTCATGTTGTGGTTCTCATTAGCTGCCTTAGATCCCATCCTATTCAGAGAGTAAGCACTTTTTTATCCAATCAATTTATTCATTCAGTTGATCCTGTGATTTGAAGTCCACGGTCTTTTATTGAAAACCTATGGGGCTTCACAATTTGTAACTTTTTATTTAATAAAGGTAAGAGTTTATATTCTTTATATAGTCTGGTGCTTCTGGCAGGATCTGTGCTGGCATCCTGTAATCACACACATTAGTTGTTCCTTAGCAAAATAGAGGAATATTCACATTAAGTGGCATAAGTAAAGACTCTGAGTGACCTCATGTCCATGCAGGTCATGTCTGTTTTGTCACCAAATGAGCTACAAAGGGACCTTGCTTTTCAGAAGTATGGATTTGGAATCTCAGATACGGGAACGTTTGTCCACGAACACGGTGAACAAAATGTAGTGTCTGCCCTCAAAGGATACAGACACTCCAAGTTTTCTTCATTAAGCCTTCTTTTTCTATTTGTTGTAAGCTAACTCAAATGTATTTAGATTAAACACAAAGGCAGCAGTGACTTACTGGTTCAATAATTGAACCGTCTAGCAGACAGATTTGGGATACTGCTGAATTCAAAGCTCATTTGGCTGGGTTTCTTTTCATCTTTCACAGGCTTTTTGTTCCAAAGGTTTCAGTCTCCCTGTCTAGTGGCCTCTGTAAGCTGTAGGTTAACCCTTTTATGGTGGCAGAGATGGCTAGAGCAGCTCATTCCATGCCTAAGTTTTCCAGGGAAGAAAAAGAGCCCCTCCTCCCTTTTGGAGCACTCCTGGCAAAAATCTTCTGGTGTTTCATTGGTTCTGATCTGGTAACATGCCCATCTTTGGACCAATCACTGAGGTTGGGAGTTGAAGTGTGCTGATTGGCCTGGGCTATGTGATCCCTTCTAGCACAGGAGGGACAAGCAAGTGAGCTGAGCAGGTGTGACTTTCTCAAACAAAAACTGGGAGTTGTTACCAGAGGAAATGGGAAATACTGAATGGCTACGAATAAATAATGTTGCCTCATAGGATAACACTGGATTTTCTTTCTTTTGTTTGAGAGAGAGAGAGAGAGAGAGAGAGAGAGAGAGAGAGAGAGAGAAACATTGATTTGTTGTTCCACTTATCTATACATTCATTGGTTGATTCTGCCTTGTTTTGAATCTTTGCTTCTGTCACTTACTTGGATGAGTTACTCAACCTCTTTGTGCCTCTGTTTCCCCTTGTGTGAAAAAAGCGTAAATGTAATGATAGCATCTACCTCACAATTTTGTTTTGGGAATCTTATGAATTAATACATGTAAAGTGCTTAGAATGGGGACAGACACATAGTAAATGTGCTAAAAACATTAGCTATTATTATTCCTTAGGGTAACACTAACTCTGAAATTCCCCATAGTGAAGTAAACATTTTTACAGCATGGATGTTAGCATTTCTGTGCCTTCAGCTGATATTGCTGCTGCCCTGTGTACATTATTATGGATAATACCATTTGTCTTATTGTCAGGTTAAAGTTAAAAAAAAATAAGCCAACTGTAATTTTTTTCAGAAAGCGTTTATTTTGACACAAGAGATTCCAGTCAGCCTTACAAACTCAGAAAGTGGAACTCCTTCCTGAACTGATAGAAAATGAATCCAATTTCAAATCCCAAACCAGACTCCTGTGTTTGTTGCTATTCTTTGCCTAAAGGACAAAAATCTGATGTTTTCGCAGTGTACGTAAAACAAATTTTAAAATCCATATATAGCACACTGTTTACCACCCAACCCTGTCTGAGGTCATGAATATCACAAATTCTTTAAATTTCCCAAACATGAGATAAATGTCAGATCATTCTATAAATTGACTTTATGAAGCGTTTCTGAGCCGAGCTTTCTGACATTCACACCAACGTTTCCATAGTAACTAATATGCTCAGAAGGGGAAAAGCAGGAAGAGATGAAAAACAAAGGAGACACTCAAAAGAGATGCATAAGTAGGGGAGAATAGAAGGTTCTAGAAACTTTAAACCATTGCTTCTTGCAGGAGACAAACATTCTTGCTGACATGGGCGACTTCCCCCGCTGCTGATTCAGGGGTCCTTGCTGGAAAAACTACCAAAGTGTGACCAGTTGACACCCGATTACACTTGGACAATGACTCATTAATGCTAATTTGGACGATTCCTTCTTCTTTTTATTTTAACCTTAATTTTTTCTCTAGTTGGAGGTCCCTTCGTTACCGGGGTAACAGTGAAGTAATTTGTGCCTGTCACTGAACTGTCAAAAAAATACAGTATCAAGTCAATTTAAAGAATAGTTAAAAACAGTGTAGGGGAAACATAGGTGTTGGAGATCATTACAGTTTGCAAACATTGAGGTGAAGAATGCTAGAATGCAGCTAAAATACAGGTTCTGCTTTCAAATCTTATTAAGTGGTGCCCTATCAGTTGCATTTCAAAGCAAATTTTAATGATCAGTTATTCTCTTGGTGGTGTTGAGAGCACAGTATGTTTTTGTCACTAACCTTCAACAAATTTACTTCAATAAAATCTATATTTAATCCCCAAGCTGTTTGTAGGCTAGACGAGGTAAATGGGCTAGAGATAAGTAGTTTTTTTAAAAAATAATTTTAGGGGAAATATATTCATGGGCATCTTATCCAGGGAACTAGGCATCTGTAGTAAGAAAAAAAAAATGGCCCCATATAAATCTTCACATCCCAACCCTTTAAACCTGTGTTACCTTACATGAAAAAAGAGACTTTGCAGATGTGATTAAGTTGTGGATCTTGACACAGGAAGAGCATCCTGGATCATCTAGGTGGGTCCAATGTAATCACAAGATCCTTGTAAGAGGGAGGCAGGAATGTCAAGGTCAGAGAAAGAGATGTGGTAGAAGCAGAGGTCCAAGTGATGTGGGCCTATGAGCCAAGGAGTGCAGGCAGCCCTTAGATGCTGGAAGAAGCAACCCCCCCCCCAAAAAAACAAACAAACAAACAAACAAACAAAAACAATCAGAAAACAAAGACAAACAAAAAAAACACGGATTCTTCCCCAAAGCGTACAGAGGAATGCAGCCCTGCTGACAACTTGATTTTAGCCCAGTGACACTGATTTCAGACTTCTGACCTCTAGAACCGTAAGAAAAGAGATGTGTTGTTTGAAGGCACTACGTTTGTGGTCATTTATTACGGCAGCCATAGGAAAGCAATACAGTACCGTTCACAGTCTTTGGTCCCATCAGCTCCTCTAAGACCATCTCATTTGAGATTCACTCCTACTTGGCAGAAGTAAATAGAACCTTGGATTCTTGGCTGAGCATTCTAGGTGTCACTGACTGAGGGTCCCATGGGTTGGTCTCTCTCTGTGTGATACTTCAGGAGCCTTATATCTGGTCACCATGTAGGTTCTGGTCATGGCAACGCCAGCTGCTGAGGTGACATAGACCTTCGAGCTTCGGCTTGAACACTTGGGGAGGACAAATGCTTGCAGGTCCTGGGTGAAAAGTCCTTCCTGGGAAAGAGAACTCTGTGCTTCTGACCTGTCTCTCTATGAAAGTGCACCTGTTTGCTGGGTAAATTGCCTTGTCTTTCAACTAGATGGGATATGTCTCAAGGTTAGCCATCATGCTTTATGGACACCTGTAAATCCCATCTGGGTACCCAGTAGATGCTATGAGAAATAGCCATGCTTTCTTCTCCAAGCTGCTTGCTGAGTAGATTTTATGTTTTGCCAATTGGTTTACTCTTACCATACAGGTGCTGTGTTAAACATGTAATGCATATATTATCTCATGCAATGCTTACAGCAACCCTCAGGGAAGTCTGATTGTTTTCATTTTACAGGTGCAGAAACAGAGATTCAGTAATTAGACCAATGATGGCGAACCTATGACATGCGTGTCAGAGGTGACATGTGAACTCATTTTTTTTGGTTGATTTTTCCTTGTTAAATGGCATTTAAATATATAAAATAAATATCAAAAATAGAAGTCTTTGTTTTACTATGGTTGCAAAGATCAAAAAATTTCTATACGTGACACAGCACCAGAGTTAATTTAGGGTTTTTCAAAATGCTGACATGCCGAGCTCAAAAGGTTCGCCATCACTGAACTAGACTGAGAGTGGCAAGGTGAGAAAGTGGCAGAGCTGAGCTCTGAACCCAGGTATATCTTCTTGACCCCCCTGACCCCCCACTACTAATTGCTGCTTGCTGCCATGCCAGAGGACCATGGGTGGGTGTCAATGCCCTTCTCCCCTGTGGCTCTCAGTAAATTCCCTGTGTTTTCTGAGTTCCAGAATTGGCTCCCATCCTACTCATGCAAAAGGTCAGAGGAGTGGAACCAGGAGCTTGGAGAGGTCTGAGGGTCTGAGGCCAGAGAGAAGGAGGGGCACTTTGGCTCCTGGGAGTACTTGTGGCCCTTAGACATTAGGTATTTTAGGTAGGAGTCTAATATCTGTAAATTGGCATATTCCTAAAGCTTTATATTTTCTTGGTTTATTTTTCTCTATTTTCTTCTGTGGTCAGCAGAATTGTAAGATGGCTCATAAGATTCTCACTCCCCTGGTATGCATGCTCTGTTGTTATGGACTGAATATTTGTTTCCCCCCTGAATTCACATGTTGAAGACCTAATCCTCAATGTGGTATAGCAGGTGGAGCCTTTGGTAAGTGATTAAGTCATGAAGGTAGAGCCCCTCATGCTGGGATTGCTGTCCCTTATAAACACAGACAGGAGAGAGATGACTCTTTCTCTCGGCCATGTAAGGATACAGCAAAAAGGCAGCATAGTTGATTCACTTCCTAGTACCTTGATCATGGACTTCCCAGACTCCAGAACAGTGATAAATAAATATATTTAAGCCTTCTAGTCTATGATCTTTATTACAGCAGCCTGAACTAAGATGGCTGTATACTCCCTTCCCCCTGTGAATATGATGGGAGATCACTCCCATTTTCAGGTTCTTATCAATGAACTTAAAGTTAATAAAACAGAAGGTTATCTAGGTGGGCCTGATTTAATCAGGTGAGTTTTTTTTTTTTTTTTTAAAGAATGGATATAGGAGAGGGTCTGTGAAAGGAATCTTAAGGCCAGGATTGGAGAGTGGCCTCCAGGAGTTGACAGTAGTCCTTGGTCAATAGCTAGCAAGACAACGGGGATCTCAGTCCTATAACCACAAGGAAAAGAATTCTGCCAACAATCTGAGGGAGCTTGGAAGTAGGTATTTCCATAGTGGAGTCTCCAACACCATGCGAGACCCTGAGAAGAGTATCCAGGGCTCGGATGCCTAATCCATGAAAACTGTGAGATAATGAGTGCGGAGCTTCTAAGTTTGTGATAATTTGTTACATAAGAATGGAAGACCACTACATCTTTCTGAAATTCGTTTAAGAGAAAAAACTGGTCTCAGTGGGCCAACGCAGAAAAAGGCAACAGACTGCCCCTGTTCAGATGGAGTTAAAAGCCTAAAGCACCTAAAAAATTGAGAAGAGTGTTCTCATTTGTCTAGGCTTTGTTTTTACTAAGGTGTAACTCTCTTCAGTAACATAAGTTATTATCTCTGATCAGTTTCTTTCAGGGGGAACTCTGAGAGAAAGTTTTTAGGGCCTCTGAAACTGCTAGGAACCTCTAAATATACCCACAAAAGGGGTAGGGTCTAGCTAACACCCAGCATGCCATTGTAAGCTTTTAATGAGAAGGGTCTGGGCTGGAGGGAGTTCCCTGAGCAGGCCCATCCTCTTTTTCTTGGGAAAGGGGGCCAGTCCCTTAAAGATGCAAGCCCTCCCCAGAAGGTCGGCTATCCTGAAGGTTCCATTCCAGCCCAGTAGCCTGTGCATCCTGAATAGCAGGGCTTCGCCCTTTCCATCACTTCCACCTGCCTCCAAAAAACTAGGGGATGGTTCTTGCAATCACTTCATTCATTCATCAAGTTCTCATCGAGCTATCAGTATAGGGAAGGGTGTGCTCTGCCACGGGGGGACCCAGGAATGGATCACTCCTTTTTCCTGCAGGAGGTGAACAGTGGATGCAGTCACCTGGTAATAGTAAGCACCAACATTTCCCGAGGGCTGAGCAGGAGCAAGGAGCATGCGTGATCTCATTTCTGCTACCCTAAATAAATCCTATTTGAAAGTCCACTCCAAGAGGGCAGAGATCTGGGTTCAGTTGGATTGCTCGGGTATCCCTAGTGCTACTACAGTGCTAGGAAAACAGTGGGCACCTCAAGGCATATTTGTTGTGAATGAATGAATATATAGTCATAACTGACAATTGTGGCTTAGATATTTCTTAAGAGGTTTAGAGAACTTAAGAAACCCGTCTCTTATGGCAGTTTCCCTTACTCATTAGTCCACACCGGCTCCATGGGGGCACCTGCGCGGGACCAGGGGCGGGGCTGGGGCGGCGAAAGTAGCCGCGGGCGCCCTCTGTCGGCGCTGCGGTGGCGCAGCGGCCCTGCGAGCGGGTGCACAGGTGCGCGGCTCGGGAAGGCGGGAAGCTGGAAGCTGGGCAAGGCTGCTGCGGTGGACCTGACTACCTCCCGGTCCTTATGTGTTTGCTTCAGCATCTGGGGTTGCTGAGTCGTTCCCTCGGTAGGACCTGCATATCACCTGTGAGTTTCGGGGGCGTGGTCCCGGGCCTCTTTCAGGAATCGGCATTGGGGGTAGGGGTCGCCCTTTGGGGAACAGCGGCGGCCAAGGGGGCGGGGGAGAACTTGAAGAGTTGAGAATTGCCCTGGTGGGTGGGAACTTGAGGCAGGTCTAGTAACTCTGGGTCCTTGGCTTCTTTCTAGGGAGGAGGGAGGGTGTAGGGCTGGGGAGTGAGGATCCACAGCCCGCACCTGCGATGCAGGTAACTGGAAGCATGAAGATCATCTTTGCTTCCTTTTTTGCAGAACCTCTTGCAGTCCCGTCCGGCGCAGGGAACTGTTTTAGAGAACCGCATCCCTCTGATATTTGTGTGCACTGTCCTGCACCTGACTGATTGTAATTATACTCCCTCGCGGCGCACCAGGCTGACTCAATTCTTTTAGTTTCTTCCCTGCTTTTTTTTTTTTTTTTTTTTTAACAAGACAAACATTCACCCACTTTCAGGGCCAATTTACAATCAAGAAGACGTCTTCATTCTCTCTTAGAAGTGGTGGCTTTGTTTTGGTTTTCGCATCAAGTAAGGACTACTTTTGGGGTTCTTTTGTTTTTGATTCGCCCCTCCCCATAATGATATCCTTCATTTATTTACATATATTTTTGCCTATTGAAATTCTAAACACACAAAAACACCTTTAGTACTTTCTGTCCCTAAAACTCCCACAAGAAATAATTTCTTACTTCCCCAACTGGAATACTATATTGTCTGGATGGGGAAATTTAGCTCGATTTATTAGGAAGGAAGTATATAAAACAGGGCAAAGGAAAAAGAAGAGAGGTGGTGAGTTTATTCTGAGAAGATAGGACAGTGCATTGGCTGGTCTAGGTGATTTGGTTCTCTCTGGGAGTGTTGGAAAATATGGTTTGAAGAGGTAGACCCTCTACTCTCAAGCAGTTCACCAAAAGAGCCCGTGAGGACATTTGATTCAGTATTACCATTCTTTCTTTTCATAATATTCAGCATGTCTCGAATCATTATATTCCAGATATTGAACACAAACTTTTAATCCCTTCTACCAAAATGTTTTGCACCTATGTGAACACTTCTGAATCAAAATTCTAAATTAGTATTCATTGAAAACTGGTTTGATACAAAGCAAGGAACATGAATAAAACTTTCTAAGCCTTTGCATTTCCAAGTTCCTGTTCAAATCTTTAGGAAAGTCATTGTTATCTCTTTAGTGAAGATTTATTCAATTCCCAAATGCCACCTCCAGAGGGCACAGCTGTCTCAAAAAAAACCCAAAACCCAATTAAAAATCTATTTGTAAGTTCCTTCAGTTTTGACAAGTAAGGGACTCTCTAGTCCGAAATTGTGATTCTTCGAACCCAAATTTGAAATATTTTTACCTAATATATTTTAATGTTCATTTACACATTATAGTATTCTATTATTTTCAACACTTATTTAATACTGATAATATTTTAAGTTTTTATACAATGTAGAATTAAACCCAATATTGTTAATTGGCTCCGGTTTCAAAATCTCTGATTCCCTCCAGTTTTAAATAATAACTTCAGACAAATTGAAGCAGCACCCATTAATTTAAAAAAATTAAAAGTTTGTTTCAACCTAATTTTGTATTTCCAAGAGATTGTACCCAATACTCCAGGTCTCCTTTAAAGAAGTGTGAAATGTGCACTATCTTCCATATAACATTATTTTGGGTTTAGTGCCCAACATATTCTTTTGTTTTAATTCTTTTTAAAAAATTTATATTTTTACTGATTTCAAAGAAGAAGGAAGAGGGGGAGATAGAAACATCAATGATGAGAGAGAATCATTGATAGGCTGCCTCCTGCACGCCCCACACTGGGGATCAAGCCTGCAACCTGGACCCTGACTGGAATTGAACTGTAACCTCCTGGGTCATAGATCAACGTTCAACCACTAAGCCATACCAGTCAGGCCCAACATATTCTTGTAGAGTCTGCTCTTATGTTCTGAGTATAGGCTTTGGAAGCCTTTTTATGACTGAAGCTACATAAAACATCTGGGGAATTTATTTTTGCAACATCAAAATATACGGTGACTTTATATTTAAAAGTGCTTTTGTTCATCTGCAAAGGAGGAGAGGCTGACATGAATTTTCTCAGGAAAGAATGGAGTTATTATCTTCCAGAATGTACGTTAAACGATTCATTTTTTTCTCTCCTTTGTCTCAGGCATCTCTGCTGTGTTTAGTGTGAAATTGAATCCTGTGAGGCTAAAATCTACGAGGGAAAACTAAGGATTCATGCAAACAATTTGCATATATATCTTCCCTGTGTTTGCTTTCAGCTTTCACTTGCTACTCACTTTGGGCTATTTTTCTTTTCCTTTCCCAGTTAACATTACACTCGAGGAAACTGGCAACTGGATGCGAAAGGGACTGTAAGTATTTAAAATTGCTTAACTCCTATTTATATGAAAATGGTTTTTTGTGTGTTTTTTTTTTTTTTTTTTTTGGTTTGGGAAGCTTATTTCCATGTTGGCATGGGAAATTTGGAAACTAATACAATATAGGTGTTGAAAGTGTTTAACTTTCATGTTTGCTTCACATAAAATGGGAAAGAGCCAGAGCAGCCACCACACAGAGGGTGTTTGTTCTGCGAGAAGCCAGGAGTAGGAAGTGATGTCAGCTCAACATGCCCAAGAACCAGGAGAGGCCTTGATGAAATAGCCCTGAATCAGGTTAAGCCCTGAATGAGCCATTGAGGGCTAATGTGCCTGGCACAGAAGTATAATTAGCAAATCCACAAATTATCCCTCTTCTCTTTCAATTAAAAATCTAAATGTTAGTTTAACGATTTATTCCTTGGCCATGTCTATTTGTCTTGTCTCGCCAGTGAGCAGATTGGTGAAAGATCTTTGATGGCAAAGACCTATGTCTGATATATTTTTTCCTATTCCATCAGAGTAACCAGCCCAGCATTAGACCAAATTGGCCTTTCACAGATGGTTGTCGATTAGTTGTTAGCTGTGGCTCTCCTGACCAGAATCCACTCCCATTTGTGACATTCAAACTGCTTTTCTCCACTGTTTCCATGAAGCTTATGGCACTCTGAGCATCTCCTTCGGTGAATGGAGGTGCTTCTGTAATCATATACTAGTAGGTGGTTTGCAAGACATTTATCATAAGCATTTGGGATTTGGGGTGCTGCCATTCTTCTGAATTAGATAATAAATCTGAGGGTAGTATAGTGGAAAGAATTCAAATGAAGGTGAAGTTACATGGAACATTTGAAACGGAAAGGTAAGGAAACCAAATGCTTCAGTAGAACAGAGATGGATAAAATAAAAATATGCTTTCAGCCCTAGACAGTTTGGATGAGTGGATAGAGTATTGGTCCACAAACTGAAGGGTCCTGGGTTTGATTCCCATCAAGGGCACATACCTCAGTTGCAGGCTCAATCCCCTGGCTCTGGTTGGGGCTTGTGCAGGAGGCAACCAATCGATGTACCTCTCTCACATCGATGTTTCTCTCTCTCTGTATCTTACCCCTCCTTTCCATTCTCTCTAAAAATCACTGAAAAATATCCTTGGGTGAGGATTAACAACAACAACGAAATGCTTTCATCTACAGTGCTCCCCCATTAATATATCGTGAACTTCATGTATTCACCTGTTAATGTTCACTGTTTCATACAAGATCCTGTACCATTGACTTTGAGGAATACATAAGTGCCTTGAAAAGTCATCAGTGAATGTGCTTCAGCAGAGGTATCAGGCCTGGGCCTGTGGGGCTCCTGACCTTGAAGGGAGGTGTTGACCTCCAAAGTCACTTGCCCGAGAAAATGCTGTGCGATTCTGTGTTGAGCTCACATCACACTCATTTCATTAGAAACAAACATAGTTTTACAAATGCTGAAGAAACAAAAGGAAATGTGAGATGATGACTAACAGGCTCAAAATGTAACATCATTAGATTAAGGGTGTGTTACCTCGACACAGGGTCCTATTTCTAGGCCTGTTAGCCAAGGGACATGTGTTAACTGCACGAGTAGTTCTGATTTTCTGTCTCTGACTGTTGAGTCTAGTTTGAAATGTTGATAATTCTAATCCAATTAGAAATGCATTCAAAGAGCTAATGTTCCTATTTGCAGGAATTTAGAAGTAAATTAGTAAAATAAATGGACCTTTGGTAAAGTGAATAATAACCTAATTTTGAAAGTATGGATATTCTTCTATTGCTTTTCCTTGAAATCTGGCAGAACTTTTGAGAGAATTCTGGTATAGATGCAGGGTCATCTGTTTTCACTGTATAGGATGTAGTTGAAGATCTAGATTAAAGTTTTCCTTCTCCCAGCTACCAACATGTCTCCAGAGATAAGTCATTTATTATTATTATTTTTTAAAAAAGGTCAGTAATCTAAACAGTTCTTTCTCAGAGTCAAAGCATCCCATGTCTACCTGTAGATGAGTAAATTCCTAGTCGGGGTCAGTGTTGCAAGTGGATTGATGTTCAATAAACGTTCAGACAGTTGTCCATCACCTTCACTTGGTTGTGTTTGGTCATTGTTAGTCCTTTGTAGTCAGGGGCCGACTCCATGCAATCAGAGCCTAAAAGCCAGGGCAGGGCTGTGGCGTTTCATGTAAGTGGCCTCCTGGTGGCACTAGAAGGACACTTGCTCTGCACAGAGAGGCCACACGTTTGGCAGGCAGAAAAGAGAAAGGGGACTCTCTTCGCACGTCCCACTGTGCCTTTTCAAAGCCTGTTTGATTACGTTTCCTGTGATGTGGATGGGCTCCTCCAATTTAGCTTCAGTCTCAGAAAGTGGTTGGAGGCTGGGCACACATTCTGGAGTTTGCTCATTCCCGAGGTGACACTTTTAAGTCCCGAGGTTTGATGTTCCACACAAGTCCCAGAGAGAATGATTTTTGACTCTTTGATCCCATAAGAGAAATCCAGTTGTCTCCTATCTTGCAGTTCATGCCCATGGCTTTTGTTCCTTCGTCGTTTTAGCAGATGTTTTCTTACTCAGGCCAACGTGATGGTGGGCGGAGGGTCGTCAGGATATGTAATAATATAAATAACAAGCTGGTGGAATTTCACATAGTGCAGAGTGATAATATTAAAAGGTGAGAGCAAAGATCGGTTACAGTTCTCAAGCTGGTGGACAGCTTGGCATGGTCCAGAGCTTTTTAAAAATGTCTTTCTGTCTCATTTCTTTTTTCTTTTCCTTTATTGGTGAAGGTATTACATATGTGTCCTTATCGCCCCATTGCCCCCCCCCCCCCCCTCACTCATGCCCTCACCCCCCTGTTGTCTGTGTCCATTGGCTAGGCTTACTTTTAAAATTATCCTCTGTTTGCTAAGGAGAGAAAACACAGGCTAAGGGGAAAAATGCTCTGAATGGGTTTCTTTGGGTTAGGTTCCCCCCCCCCCCCCCCTTGGTGCTTTCAACCTGTTCAGTTCTCTAATAATGTTACTTGGAGAATTAAAGACATCCTGTAAAAGCAAAACAATAGCAAGGAAGATGGGCAGCAACAGTAACAATGAACTGAATTCTCCAGATGGTTCACGGAATGGCAGCAAAGACAAAGAACTTTTTTTCTTCTTTATAAAAGCTGCCGTTACCTTTTCTTCCCTTTCAGACCCTTTTCTTCCTGTTCTTGGCTTCCTTGCAGGTTTCAGCATCTGATCACAGAATGGCGATTTTAACGTCTCCTTTTTGTTAATAAATAAGATGATGCCACCGTTATTAATTTACTGTTTGGAGAGTGGAGGGTTTAGAGTGGCCCTTTTGAAAGTTTTAGAAAGAATTGCCATTTTAAGTCTTTCCTTTTTATTTCTTTTTTTTAAACCCATTGAATCTGATTTTTCTCTTAGCCAAAGTATTTTGCCTGTCCTTTTTCTGCTGGTTTTTCTTTTTAAGGTATTTGAAAGTTGTTCTACAAATACAGCTAAAAACACACACCCATGTTTCTCAGTGAAAAACAACAACCCTGAAATGAAAGCCAACTGAAACCATTCGGGAACAGACTCACAAAGTGAAGCTGACATGCCGAAGGGGAAGGGGGAAGCGTCCTGCTCCCCAGTAATCAGTCCGGGCCATTTCAGTGCTAAGTGACAGGATCAAGAAGAAGAATTTTGAAATTGATTTTTAAGACTGTCTGAAAAAGGAGGCTGAAATGAATATTAAGTGATTTCTTTGGGGCTGTCAGAAATAATAATGGGAGAAGAGACAAGCCCGGTCTTGCTGCTGATGGTGGGATCAGGGAATTTAAAGTCAGTGCAGATTGGAGATGAAGCTTTGCACCAGTTTTTAAGAAATGTTAATGAGCAGAAGGGAAAGGGAGCAGCAAAGGAAGCTAACATGAGTAGGTAGGAGCCAGAAAGGAGAGAGGAAAAGAGGTGGCATCCTTTGCTGCGGTCTTCGGGGAGAGGTACCGTGATAGGTGTGGGTTGTGCTCTGTACTCTGTGAGGATGAAAGATCCCTGCTCCTGGGGGAATGTGCCACACAAGGTGTTCAAGCAGTGAGGATGGGTTTGTGTGGACACACCCATCCTCGCTCCTACCCGCCTCCTCACCAGTAGCCATATTCATCAATCTATTCAGTTGGCTGGTTGGAGTGGGGCTCAAGGCTGGCAGTTGAACAAGCCCATATGGCATGAGGATTGGATTCATGTCTTTGGTCTCATTAGCACCATGTTGGAACCAACAGAGTTAACGAACTAATTAATACAGAGATGCATTGGGTGTTCTCTGGGATTTGGAATCAGTTTCCTTTAATTTGGCCACGTCAATTACCACAGGTCCATAGGTACCAAGGGTTGGAAAAGATCTGGCAGGATTTAAAAGTAGATAGAGCAACATGAAGACTTTGAATAAAAAGGGAAAAGAACACCCACCTCATTAGGATTGTGCTTTTCCTGTCACGGCATTGTGGAGACTGATACCGCATTCTGAAGACTTTCTCTGCAACCTGTTTTCAAAAAAAGTCTTAATTTCCACTTCTTCTTTCTTGTTCTCTGAATCTATGGGCTGGAAAATTTAACCTTCTTCAACTTTCTGTTCGTGTGTGTTGTGTGCTGTTGAGTGGGCTGGTGACCCCATGAATGAGTGATGTGCACATGTCCTGTCCTTAACAGCCTTCTCAGGTCCCATGGACTCATTCCTGTGGCTTCTTTTATGGAGTCAGCCCATCTCGTATTGGGTCTTCCTCTTTTCCTGCTGCCTTCTACTTTCCCAGCATTATTGTCTTTTCCAACAAATCCTGCCTTCTCATGATGAACCCAACATAGGAGGGCTTCAGTTTTATCATTTTTGTCTCCAGCAGTGTTTAATTTGCTCTAGGACTTTCTGCTTACCAATGTGGAAATAGGCAGCAAGCATAAATCTCCCTACCTTTTGGGAATGGTATCCTGACTTTCTTTTTGGAGACTTATCCACCTTCCCTTTACCTTATGGGATTGTACATCCAGGTTAGTTGGCCTTTCTGGAACCATGAGATGGGCAGTTTTGTGATTCCATCTAAGCCAGTGGTTTTCAACTGAGGATGGTTTTGCCACTTGGTGGACATTTGGCAATGTTGGGAGACATTTTTGGTTGTCTCTGCTAGAGAGAATGCTACTGCATCGAGTTTGTAGAGGCCAGCGATGTTGCTAAATATCCTACTATGTAGAGGGGCAGCTCCCTACAGCAAAGAATGATCTGGTCCAAAATGCCAGTAGAACAGAGGTTGAGAAACCCTGATATAAGCCAACTTAGACTTTCCCTCTGGTACACTGAAGCATCAGTAATGTGGTATAAGCAACAAATCCCAAAATGATTTGAAATCATTCATTCCAGTAACAATGCTTCATTAAGGCTGTCAAGTTGCTCCTGTTAGCTAGACTTCCTCAAACCTTTCTGGGCACCCACCTTTTTTTCTGAGCTAGATCTCAAGTCTTTCGCTCTGTTCTGTGAGCTCTACTATACCCTTTTGATGAAGTCTTTTCTGATTGATTAGCCAGAGTAAATTTCTGTTGCTTGCAATTAAAGAACGCTGAGCTGATGTGAAATAGCTGATAGTTTGTTAACATATGTGTGTCAAAATAAATCTCATAAACAGATGGAGCCTTGTAAATCTTATCTATGGTTATTAAGTAGTTCTCTGGCTGTTGGGGGTCAAGTTAGAGCAAGCACAAGCAATAGAACAGAGAACCCCATGCATTTCAGGTTTTCATTACTGCAATGGTAAGGAGAGTCAATAGGTAGCTTGAGAACTCTCTCCCAAGCTGAGAAATAAAGTTTTCCAGGATGATAGGGCATCAATGGCAGCAGATCAAGTGCAAATGCCTAACAGTAGGATTTAAAAAACACACAAAAAACAGAAAGTGACCTGCTATCTTTGAAATTGTGCCTGCTTTTGACCTCCTTGGGAAGTCAGGGGCCACCAATCTCTAATTTCTTTTCTTTTAAAAAAATTATTCTTCTCATTTCAAGCTTCATTTCAAAGTAATGAAAGCACAGACGGCAGTACCTTATTCACAGGCATAGATGTTTAAAGATTTTAAAGTCCAGGGCTGATGCTAGCGTGGTGCTCTAACTTTTTCAAATTAAGAAAATCCAGGGAATAGTCTTAATTACCAAGGCTGGGCTAGGGAGTGTGGGTGGTTGCCTGAACCTCTTTAGCTGTTAGAGACCTTCGGGGCTGCCTCATAAAAGGAACTGTTTTGTCAAAAGCTTCTTTTTTTAACTAAGTGCATGGGTTGGAATATGTTAAACTGTTTTTCAGTGAACAAAATCATAATATGTGAGCATACACATAGAGGATCGTGTTAGAGATCTCATGAGGTTCATTGTACTTCTGGGAGGGTTTCTTTTTTTAAGATGCCAGCAAAATGCCATGGTATTTTATTTTTGTCTCCAGTAAATTGCTCTGGAAATTTAAACAAATTAAATATCCTGTTTTGTGTTTTTGAGATTCACTGGGGGAAATTCAGCCTCTCTAGTCTGATGTTTCAGGTGGGCAGTAAGATATGTGTGTAATCACCTTTTTGAAATGGTTATGTGTATGCTGGGGTTAAGGAGGATGCTCAGGCCATTCAGTATCACCTGGAATTGCAGGCAGTTGTGTTTACTACTAGTATCTAAAGAGGAAGAAAATAGAAGTGAAGTTTTAGGTGTGTGTGTGTGTGTGTGTGTGTGTGTGTGTGTGTGTGTGTGTGTGTTATGCTGTAAGATGAGAAATCTCTTCTGTTGCTTTTTATAATTTAGGAATTGCTTTCTAATATAGCATATTAGTGGTAATTAAAATCCATTGTTGAAGCTATTTTGAAACAAATGTAAAAGAAAAATAATAATGATCATCATTCAAACAGAAGGCAACGAGAGAGAAATTAGCAATGAAAACTTAGAGCCTGCCTTTGGAATTTAATGGGGCTCTATTTTTCTTGAGTCTCCCCTCATTCAAACACATTTTCCCTTTATTGCCAACGTTGGTAAATGGAAACAGCTGTGAGACACACGCCCCTTCCCCCTCACACACTGTGTTTCTCTAGGATGGAAGGATTGCTTGCTTTCATACCTTCTTGCCAGGAAGGATGGAACCTTCTGGAAGGCTGTTCCTCTGGGCCGGAGAGATAAAATTAGCCCAAGTGGCTAATTTCAGTGCTTCTCCTCTTCAACAGGGTCTCCTTGACAATACTGGTATGAACTGTCTGGCTTGGTTACATTTCATGAAAACATCTCAACCCCCCACCAGCTTAAACTCTCAGTTGAAATATTACATTGAAAGGCCAAACAGAACCCAAATGAATGGATGATTGCGGCACCTTCCAAATGTCACTTTAAAAAAATCTGTGAAGTGAAGGCTAAAGTCCTTTGGGAAGGAGAAGAAATGAACTGTCACTGTATTCTCCCTTTGCTTAGATATTGGCACTCCCCCTCCTGCTGGCTTCTTCTGCTCTCTCCCAATTTCCTCCATCCTCTCCCCTCACCCCTTTGTCTCCCACACACAGCCCTGAGCTATATGCAATTCTGTTTTGGGTGTATGCCCTGGAGGCTGAACTATGCAAGAAGTGTCATTCTCTCTTGGAGGTGTGTTGTTTTTTTTTTTTTCTTTTGGAGTGTCATTGTTTAACTTCAGGGTCTTGTTATTCTTGTGTGAATGAAATGTCAGAAATGAATTTCACCAAGTAATTTCCCAGGCATTGACAGGCCTTTGCCATCTGTCATTGGATCGTGGTTTTACCTTTGGTTTCCTGACATGTTTAGACCTATCCCTTTGAGTCCTCGTAATTTTACCTCTCAATGTGGCCTCCTCTGATGGAGGTCTCTGCTACCAGATGTGACTTTTGTAACTTTAAGGTATGGAGTGATTTCTTCCACGTACTTTGTTTTTCATTATTTTTAAAATCCCAAGTGTTATGAATCCTGTCACTTGAGTAGTGCTGACTTGTGATTAATCCTGTGTGCATTATCTATTTTTGTCCTCGGTCTTCACCAACATGGAGAGCCCAGCCTTGCTTTTTGAAATGTAGGACTGAGTTCTCTTTGCTGAAAATTACAGCTTATAAGGGAAGGATTGGAGTAGGAGGAGAAAAAAAATTTAATGGTTTTAATAAAGAACCCACGTTTAATTGGAAAGAAGGAAAACTGAAGTTTTTCATGCCCTCCATAGTGAAGATTTCGGAAAATCCTACTGCTCTGAAGTCAGGAGATGGATTTTATAAAGTATAAGCCGATTGTTTTGAACTGAGTGTTAAAAGCTCTGCTGTCAGAGTTGACAAGTTCCCGAATTCAATTTTCAAACTAAAACTCAGAAAACTGAGGAGATGCTGTGTCTCCTCAGTAGCTTATCAAAAGAAGTGCTATGGCAGGTCCCCCCTGCTGTCTCTAGCTGGCCAGGTGGAGGGAGGCGGGTGCCCCCGCCAAATGATCTTGGCTCCCCCTGGTAGATGATGCATTTTTGAGATGGGCTACCACATGAAGGGCTCAGCAGCTCATGCTGGCTCAGATTGGATGACCATGACAGGTCGCCCAGCTCATCTCTCCAAGAATGGGGAGAGCATTATGCCATTTTTCAAGAAGCTTCAAGCACCAGTGATCTTTGCCCAGGACTTATTGGTCTTCATGGTTGGCAGACAAAGGATTGAAAAGCGTAGATATTAGCACACCAGTTGTTGCTTTTCAAGAACAGTGCATAGCTATATAGAATTCCAGGCACAGCTGTCACCAGCTCTCTCATCCTCTTTCTTTTTATGTGGGGGAGAGGGGGTTAAAAATGAGCTAGTTATGGCTCTTGAATTTTCAAGAATTTCCTTAGGCATGTTGACAATAACTGGTTGTCCTAAACAAAGAAGGTGTGCTACAACTACTATATTAATACGTGCTTGTATTAAGTACTTACAATGTGCCATATACTGCCTTAGAGTCTATTTAAATTTCATAACAACCCATGAAGTAGGTAATGTCATCACCACTGTATAGATGGGGAGAGTGAGGCGTAGAGAATTTACTCAGGATTTCCCAAGTACTAAGCACAAGAGCTGGGATTTAGACTCAGCTCTAACTGCTAACCTGCCCTCTTAACATTATGCTGTAAAACTTTCCCAAAGTGATGACAATGATGAGCTCAGTGGTAGAATTTCTTCCTATAGAGTTTTTCAAAAGTAAATAAATACCACGACCTTTTGAATACTCTTCAGGTTGTGTGATTCTATTAAGTCTTTAAATTTTCACAAGCTTTTATTTTGTATCTATTTGGTCTTTGACAATTCAGATTTATCAGTTGCTATATCTTGTTTATATTCCTGTAACTGTTATAAAACCTTATTAAATTGAAATTTTATTACCTGGAACTCTCAATTAGCCAGATGTTTGCTTATTTGTTTCCTCCTCTGTATTCCACTCTTAGAAGGAAGAAGAAAATCATACACTCACACAAAGTTCATATCAGATTTTCTTTTAAAGGTTAAACATATGCTATGGTCCTGTGCCTTTTAGATGTTTTACCTAACGTCTAACTATAACTAGTTAGATGTTAAAATATAAGTATATCTCCTTCTGATTTGAAAATTCTTAATCAACAGCAAAGTCTGCTAAAAATGTTAAAGGGGTTGTATGAATAAGGATAAGCTAATGTCTGTGACAAAGAGTCCCTGCATCTTTATAGGTCATCATAATAAAAGTTGATTTCTTGTCCATCTCACAATGCCATGGGAGTCAGTGGTGATGGTGGAGAGGAGTGGTAGCTCTGATCCATGCACTCATTCAGATACCTGGACTTTTTCTATCTGTGTCTCTGATATGCCTCTAGAATTCCAATTTTTCTACTGAAGCTAACGAATCTGACTGGCAAACAAAGGAAGGCAGCCAAACTGGAAGATTAAAAGTGGTGCGCAGTCCTTCTGTCCACATTCCAAAGGCAGAGACTCAGTCACATGACTCCTTAACTGCAAGAGAGTCTGGGAAATGTAGTCCAGCTCTGTGCCCAAGGATAAAACAGGAACTAGGGTTTAGTGTCTATCTAAGTCACTGTCTCAGCAGTGACTTAAAATCCTGATTTTTATGGCCCTTCTTATAGTGTAAAACATTTAAGAGACATATAATTATCATTGAAATTAGTGGTTTACAAAACCTGGGTCTTTAAAACACATCCCTGAAACTTCCCTTAGCCAGTGGTTCTCAACCTTCTGGCCCTTTAAATACAGTTCCTCATGTTGTGACCCAACCATAAAATTATTTTCGTTGCTATTTCATAATTGTAATGTTGCTACTGTTATGAATCATAATGTAAATATCTCATATGCAGGATGGTCTTAGGCGACCCGTGTGATAGGATCGTTCGACTGCCAAAGGGGTCGCTAACCACAGGCCTAGAATCGCTGCCTTAGACCCACACAAAATCAGAATGAGAGGGGAGTGGTGGGGTAGAAGCAGGCCAGGAATCTACTTTTTTCAGAAGCTCTCCAGATGATGTGGATATAGCCAGTCTGATTCCTGTTTGGTGTTTAGGAATCACTGCTCTAGATAATGTACTTGATAAGGCAAGAATATGGATGAATTCATTTCAAGATGATTTTTTTCCAGTAATTCCATTTTTTAGAAATATTTATTGTTGAGATTATTACAGATGTCGCTTTCCCCCTCAATCCCCCATTGCCCCCTCCACCTGGTTCCCACCTCGCCCCAGGCCTTGGCCACCCTATTTTCTGTTTCCTTAGGTAATGCATATATACATATAAGATCTTTGTTTAATTTCTTCCTGCCCTCTCAACCCCTTTCCCTCTGAGAATAATCAGTCTGTCCCATTTCCATACCTCTGATTCTATTTTATTCACCGGTTTATTCTGTTCATTAGATTTCTTATTTGTTTATTTTGATTTTTAGATTGTATTTGTTGCCATTTTGTTGTTGTTGTTGTTGTTGTTGTTGTTGTTGTTGTTGTTGTTGTTCTTCTTCTTCTTCTTCTTCTTCTTCTTCTTCTTCTTCTTCTTCCTCTCCTCCTCCTCCTCCTCCTCCTCCTCCTCCTCCTTTAGCTTTTTCTTGTCTGTGAAGCTCTTTATCTGACCTTCAATTTTAAATGATAGCTTTGCTAGATAGAGTAATCTAGGTTGTAAGTCCTTGCTATTCATCACACTTTGAATATTTCTTGCCACTCCCTTCTGGCCTGCATAGTTTCTGTTGAGAAATCAGTTGACAGTCATTTGGGCATTCCCTTATAGGTAACTAACTGCTTTTCTTTTGCTGCTTTTAAGATTATCTCTTTGTCTTTAGCCCTTGGCATTTTATTTATAACTAGAGGCCTGATGCATAAAATTTGTGCAAGGGATTCACCCCCCCCTCACCACCACCACCACCACAGCGGTTGCTGCCTCGGCCCCCGCTGCCACAGCTTCATCTGGAAGGTTGTCTGGAAGGATGTCCGGAAGGACATCTGGTCTAATTAGCATATTATGCTTTTATTATAGATGTGTCTTAGTGTGGGCCTCTTTGGGTTCCTCTTGTGTGGGACTCTCTGTGCTTCCTAGACTTGTAAATCTATTTCTTTCAGCAGGTAGGGGAAGTTTTCTGTCATTATTTCTTCAAATAGGTTTTCAATATCTTGCTCTCTCTCTCTTCTTCTGGCACCCCCATAATGCAAAAGTTGGTAGGCTTGAAGTTGTCCCAGAGGCTCCTTACACTACCTTCATATTTTTGGATTTCTTTTTCTTTTTGTTCTTTTGGTTGGGTGTTTTTACTTCTTCATATTTTAAATCATTGCTTTGATTCTCAGAATCCTCTATTCTACTGTTGAATCCCTGTATATTATTCTTTATTTTAGTCAGTGTGTATTTAATTTCTGACTGGTCCTTTTCCATTTTTTTGGAGTTCTCTAGAAGATTCTTGAGTAACCTTATAACTATGGTTTTGAACTCTATATCCAGTAGTTTGCTTTCTTCCAGTTCTTTCATTTGTGACATGTTTCTTTGTCTCCACATTTTGGCTGCTTCCCTGTGTTTGTTTCTATGTATTGGGTAGAGCTGCTATGTCTCCTAGATTTGGTAGAGTGGCCTTGTGTAGTAGGTGTCCAATAGGGCCCAGTGGCTCAGCCTCTCCAGTCACCTGAGTTGGGCACTCTAGGTGCGCCCCTTTGTGGGCTGTGAGCACAGTCTGTTGTAGTTGAGACTTGATTGCTATTAGTGTCACTGGGAGGAATTGACCTTCTGGCCAATTGGCTGTGAGGACCAGCTGCAACTACAGTGGGAGAGCTGCTGTGCAGAAGACACCCCTATGGAGCAGGACTTACTTCAGTGGAGCTTTGGTGCTCACTGAATCTGCCCCTTGAGTGTGTCACTTACAGATGTGTAATGTTGTAATCTGGTATGGTCTGACACTGACCACTGGGTACACTGCTTTTGGGTCTCCAGGGAGGTGCAAAGTCAGTCACTGTCTGGGGCTACCCAGCAGGGAATACAGAGAGAACTTCAGTTCCTCCTCTTTGTATCAGGTTTGGTAGTGTCCAGATGAAGTCCAGCTATGAAGCAAGGCAGGCTGGTGCTGGTGCTGGGTCTTGGGCCTTTTATTGATAGGTTTGGGGCTCCCTGACCCAGCTGTAGCTTGTTTGAGAGACTTTAGCCTGAGCAAGGACAGGCCATTCTTATGCAAAAGCCACTGCACACAGCTTGGGTGGGGTTGTAAATTGGATGGGTCTTAGGGAATTCAGGGTGGAGCAAACAGAAATGGCTACCAGTTAGCCCTGTGACCGGGGAGTCCCAGCATGGGAACAATGATCCCCGAGAGCTCCTCTGTCTGGGTGAAAGCCACCCCCGAGTTCCTACCCTGATGCCAGACAATTCAGTTACTCCTCGAATGTGTCTGTGTCCCCCAAAACCTCCCCCTGGTGCTGGAACTAAGAGAACGCAGGACCTTGTAAGTTCCGTTCATGGTGCTGGCCTTTTAAGAGGAACAGCTGGGTCTCCAGGAGTCTCTGTGTCATTGAGCCCCATTCTGCAATGGTTTTTACAGCCTCTAGTTATGGGGACTTCTCTTCCCAGATCTGGGACCCTGGGCTAGGATTCTGATGTGGGGCTGGGACTCCTTGCTCCTCCAGGTGGCCTCCGCAGAGATGATCATCCTCCTAATTAAAAAAGCAGCACATGTGGGTATTGGATCAGCCCGTTCTGCATCTCTGCACCTCCTATCAGTCTCACTGTGCTTTCTTCTTTACTTCTCTAGTTTTAGGACTTCCATTTTTCCACCTTTCCAGTGGTTCTGGATGATGGTTGTTCTGTATTTTAGTTGCAATTTTGATGTGGTTGTGGGAGGCATAGAGTATAGGCGTTTACCTACACTGCTATCTTAAAAAAAAATCTCATGGATGATTTTTAGAAAAAAGGACTAGGAGAAAAAAGAGTGGTCTTCAAATTAATCCACATCTCAGTTTATCCCCACCATTCTAATTAGCCTTCAAACTGTGGGCAGTTGTTTTGAAAGTCCATAGAGTGCCTCACAGATAAAACTTTCATTTCCCAGTGAAACACCCCATATAGGAGAAGGGGTATTCCGGAAATTGTGGACACTAACTACCTATATTTTATTATAATATAAAAAAAATCCTCCACGTCTCATTTCAACCTTTTTTTTGATCTCCTAGCAGGCACAATTATAGATTCCTAGTTATGTAAATGACCCCCATTGACAGGAAGGCAACATTGCAGTAGTAAAAGTGTTTTCTAAAGCAAATGATCACTGGGTTTTAAATATCACATTGTGTGATTGCTGTTTTGGTCTTTAAGTATATAAAGTTGCCTTTTTGTTTGTTTCTTTGTTTTTAACCCATGTTTCTCCCATGAAATTCTTCTGCCCCATGTGAAGTTTTAATGGTGTGTGGCTTTGGAGGGATAAAGGTAACCTCTTGTAACCAATAAAAGTTGCAGCAGTGAAATTGGTCTGATCAGTCTGCAGGGCCATTCCAGGTGAGATTGGGAGTCACAGGGTGATATTTCAGGTTTCCTTGTTTGTGTTACTATCAGGTTGGATTTATGAAAGATAGCAGAAATTTATCACCTTTCTCTGTTATTCCAAAACCATAATTTTCTAGTGTCTTGGTTGCTTGTGAACATTTCTGATAAAATGGATAGCTCTCTGAGCCTTCATAACATGGATTTAGGACCTTAAATTATATATTGCTGTGATCCAAGCAGAGGACAACAAACCTCAGGAGCTGCTGCACCTGCACACTGAGGGCAGCATTGCAAACCATCCCGCACAGAGCTTTAATCATAGTACCTCCACAGTTACTCTACATTGCCTACCTAATAACCCCCCTTCCTTAGCCTTTCATTCAGGTACCCCCATAATCTGACCTGTACTTAAAACTTCTGGGGAGCTTTCCAGACATTTAGCCTATAGAATCTTACCCAAAATACCTACTCTAGACAATTAGTCATCATCCTCTAGAATGTCTTGAGTTTCCTGCCCCTTTATCTTTGTACCTCATCTTTCCAAACCCCATCTCTTCCTAAATGGAATTCAACCCATTCATTAAGATTTGGTTTGAAATATCCCAGACTCTGAAACATTTCCTATTCAACTTAACTATGGCAATAGTTGCCTCTTATACCATTTGCCGTGACACATTTAGTTGGGGATATGCAGGTTAGATTTTCCACTAGAGTATAAGCTCCTGGAGATCAAGATCCTACTTTGTTCATCTCTTGTTCCTTATAGGGCTTTCATCATAGTGAGTATTTGGTAAATAACCTTCACAATAAATAGCATTCAGTTGAGGATTGCAATGCACAGTGCAGACCATGACCTTAGAGTCTGGTTTCCCAAAGGGGAAATGTAATATAAATTAGTTTGGGGAAAAATATCCAGTTACATACACATAGGTTGCTTCGCTGCAGGGCTTTTCAGAGCCTTTAATATGCTTATGGGATGTAATGTGTTAATGTGACTATCTAAGAGGGAATGCTGTCAGCATCATATTTCATATTCTTTGGACCACAGAGATCTTTCTTGTGAAGCATATTGATGAACTTTTGCTATCTCTAAATTAAATTAATTAAATATGCTGTTTGCTTTAGCTAAGAATCTATAATAATAAAAGCATAATATGCTAATTAGAACAGATGTCCTTCCGGACGAAGCCGGGGCTGCAAGGGAAGCTCGGTCCCAGGTGCCAGAGGGAAGCCGGTGCTGGCAGCCTGGGGGAGGAAGGCCTACTTTTGCATGATTTTGTGAATTGGGCCTCTAGTTATATATAGTTAAGGAAAATCCCAATGATCTAAATGAAACCAGCAATAATGAAGACATGCAACTAAGAGTTATGCCCTTGTCAAACATCTGTGAGAGATACGCAAAGGCCTTTGTCTTCATAGCAATTTTCCTGAAGGTCACTCACCATTCAGACTATTTATGTAAATTTCCACTAATGCAAGCTTTATTTAATGATTTGCTGAATAAAGTCAACGATTATGGTTTGTTTGTGGGTTTTTTGGGTCATTATTGATTTATCTGTTCCACACCTTCCTTCCGTGGACACAGATTTTTAAAAAAATCAGGTCATTGCGTGTTTAGATTTCTCTCCTTAAATGAGGTCTATTAGCATCAGCAATCATTTGTCAAGGCTGTAATTGCATGCCCTGTACAGTGTGTGAGATTGAATTTCAGAGCAAGAGGAGTTAAAGGATCTTATAAGTTGAAGTTAAACCTATGATTTTTTATGAACTTTGGGGCACCTAATTAAGCGATTAGTAACAAGCAGGAGTTTCCAAATGTCAAGTGTGTAATTATGAAATAAACAAGAGCTGGTTTTTCCAATAAACGTCTATGCTGTGCCCTATTAATTCTCAGTGGTCCCCAAACAAAGTCTTTTGGTGAGGAATACAACATTAGGATGGATTTCCATTGCTGAGAGCAAGAAATCTTGTCTCCTGGAATGTAACCACTAAATATATCGGGTAAGAGTAACTTGTAACCTGGTAAATCTATGGATGAATATTAATTTCATCTCTCAAACTACATATTATAAAGAAATTCAATTTTTCCCCTTTTTATATTGTTATTTCGCTCCTGTTGGCTTCTCTTACTGTGGAGCTTCACCACTACCATTTCCCTCTCATTGTAGAATTCAAAACAGTTACTTTTAAACTGAAGAATGAATTTGATGGAGGTGGGGTGTAGGGCGTTGTAAGACAAGTCAAATATATTAATATGTAATTGAGTATAAAGTCTCCTATGTTAGGGCTGATAATAGAAAGTTAACAACATTTCAGACTGTAAAATATTGTAAAGTTATTACGGTTGAGGGATTTCATTTTTTAGCCACACCATCATTTACCTTTGGTGTCTGTTCAGATAGTCAGTGTTTGACAAATTCCCATAGGTTTTAGCAAATCAAATATTAGAACCTATTATATGCTAGGAAGGGTGGAAGACACAATGAAAATAAAAGTTCTTCTCTCTGGCTCTAAAAAGTTTACAAAATGATTGAGGGGGCAGAGTATAAAGTATACAGAGAGTGGAAATATTTAGCTTTTTAAAAAAATATATATATATATTATTGATTTTTTACAGAGAGGAAGGGAGAGGGATAGAGAGTTAGAAACATCGATGAGAGACAAACATTGATCAGCTGCATACTGCACACTTCCCACTGGGGATGTGCCCACAACCAAGGTACATGCCCTTGACCAGAATCAAACCTGGGACCTTTCAGTCCACAGGCCGATGCTCTATTCACTGAGCCAAATCAGTCATGGCTTTAGCAATTTTTATGATTAATTTTTTGATCATTTGTTATACAAGTAATACATAAATCTATTCTTTTACTTTAAAATATTAAAGTGCACATATGGCTTATTTTTCTCTCAGATAAATAGAGGGATAGGTAGGTAGGTAGGTAGGTTGACTGATCAATTGATCTAGTTCTTTTCTTTCAACTACCTTCATATCAACAAACTTGTTGGCATTTATAATATGTTCCAGCTTGGCTGCATTAGGTAGAGAAACCTAAATAACAATGGTTTAAACAAGGTGTTCATTTTTCTCTTATGAAAGAGAAGGCCAGTGGCAGACAGTATCAGGATTTTATGGCAGCTCAATGATACTGGTAGTTAGCCAGGCTCTTGCCAGCTTACTGTCCTGGCAAGTGCTGTCCTCAAGGTCCAATATGTTTGCCACATTTCCAGAACCATGTCTGAATTCCAGGCAGTGGGACTGAGAATATGGAGGAGAAAGGTGTGTCTCTTCCTCATTGACCAAAATTTAGTCCTGTGGCCATCATTAGCTGTAAGGGAGGATTGAGAATTTTCCTTAAAGCTGGGTGACACCAGGTCCAGCTAAAGATCAGTGTTTTTATATTTTTTTTTTTTTTTTTATTGCTTAAAGTATTACAAAGGGTATTACATATGTGTCCATTTTATCCCCCCGCCCTAGACAGTCCCCTAGCCTCCCCTATCCCCCCATGTCTTATGTCCACTGGTTATACTTCTATGCATGCATACAAGTCCTTTAGTTGATCTCTTACCCCCCTACCTCCTGCCCCGCAACCCTCCCCGGCCTTCCTGCTGCAGTTTGACAATCTGTTTGAGGCAGCTCTGCCTCTGTATCTATTATTGTTCAAAAGTTTATAATGGTCTCTATTATCCATGAATGAGTGAGATCATGTGGTATTTTTCCTTCATTGACTGGCTTATTTCACTTAGCATAATGCTCTCCAGTTCCATCCATGACGTTGCAAATGGTAAGAGTTCCTTCCTTTTTAGAGCAGCATAGTATTCCATCGTGTAGATGTACCATAGTTTTCTAATCCATTCATCTACTGATGGGCACTTAGGCTGTTTCCAGATCTTAGCTATGGTGAATTGTGCTGCTATGAACATAGGGGTGCATATATCCTTTCTGATTGGTGTTTCTGGTTTCTTGGGATATATTCCTAGAAGTGGGATCACAGGGTCAAATGGGAGTTCCATTTTCAGTTTTTTAAGGAAACTCCATACTGTCTTCCATAGTGGCTGCACCAGTCTGCATTCCCACCAGCAGTGCACAAGTGTTCCTTTTTCTCCACTTCCTCTCCAGCACTTGTCGTTTGTTGATTTGTTGATGATAGCCATTCTGACAGGTGTGAGATGGTACCTCATTGTTGTTTTGATTTGCATCTCTCGGATGATTAGTGACTTTGAGCATGTTTTCATATGTCTCTTGGCTTTCTGAATGTCCTCTTTTGAAAGGTGTCTATTTAGGTCCTTTGCCCATTTTTTGATTGGATTGTTTATCTTCCTTTTGTTAAGTTGTATGAGTTCCCTATAAATTTTGGAGATTAGGCCCTTATCGGATATGACATTGGCAAATATGTTTTCCCACACAGTGGGTTTTCTCGTTGTTTTGTTGATGGTTTCTTTTGCCGTGCAGAAGCTTTTTATTTTGATGTAGTCCCATTTGTTCATTTTCTCTTTAGTTTCAAGTGCCCTAGGAGCTGTATCAGTGAAGAAATTGCTTCGGCATATGTCTGAGATTTTGTTGCCTTTGGATTCTTCTAGAATTTTTATAGTTTCCTGTCGTACATTTAAGTCCTTTATCCATTTTGAGTTTATTTTTGAGTTTATTTTGAGTTTATTTTGATCTAGTTCTTTTCTTTTCTTTCAACTACCTTCATATCAACAAACTTGTTGGCATTTATAATATGTTCCAGCTTGGCTGCATTAGGTAGAGAAACCTAAATAACAATGGTTTAAACAAGGTGTTCATTTTTCTCTTATGAAAGAGAAGGCCAGTGGCAGACAGTATCAGGATTTTATGGCAGCTCAATGATACTGGTAGTTAGCCAGGCTCTTGCCAGCTTACTGTCCTGGCAAGTGCTGTCCTCAAGGTCCAATATGTTTGCCACATTTCCAGAACCATGTCTGAATTCCAGGCAGTGGGACTGAGAATATGGAGGAGAAAGGTGTGTCTCTTCCTCATTGACCAAAATTTAGTCCTGTGGCCATCATTAGCTGTAAGGGAGGATTGAGAATTTTCCTTAAAGCTGGGTGACACCAGGTCCAGCTAAAGATCAGTGTTTTTATATTTTTGTTTTTTTAAAAATATATTTTATTGATTTTTTTTTTTTTTTTTACAGAGAGGAAGGGAGAGAGATAGTTAGAAACATCGATCAGCTGCCTCCTGCACACTCCCCACTGGGGATGTGTCCGCAACCAAGGTACATGCCCTTGACCGGAATCGAACCCGGGACTCCTCAGTCTGCAGGCCGACGCTCTATCCACTGAGCCAAACCGGTTTTGGCAAGATCAATGTTTTTATAGTAAAGAAAAAGAATAGAAGAGATTTGAGGAGGCAGCTGGCAGTCCCTGCGACCGATTATTACCAATGTTTTGTTATTCCAAACCAGGGGTCCTCAAACTACGGCCCGCGGGCCACATGTGGCCCGCCGAAAACATTTATCTGGCCCTCCGGGTGTTTTTGCCACCGCTGCCTGTTGCTTAGCAGCTGACTAGTTTTTTTTTTTAAACTCTAGTCCGGCCCTCCAACGGTCTGAGGGACAGTGAACTGGCCCCCTGTTTAAAAAGTTTGAGGACACCTGTAAACAATCAAAAATGAACATTTTTGAACATAGATGATTGTGTTGGTTCCTTCTAATAAGTAATATGTATCCAGTGAGTTTTAGGAACAGAAAATTCTTGAGTGGGGGCTTGAAGAAGGTTGAGATCATGGTGGGCTGGAGGGGCTGCAGAGGCCATTGTTATTTAAGTGGGCCTGATGCTGGGTAAACTTGATCTGATCCAAGTAAATGGGAGGATTGGGAGTGCATCTGGGCAAGGTGATTAACATTCATTCGTTCAACAACTATTTATTAAGTGCTTGCTATGTGCTAGGCACTGGTTACACAGAGATGGGACTAAGCCCCTGCCCTCATTAGAACTAAGGGACAAATAAATGCATTCCACTATAGTAAACAGAACACATGCCTTTGGGATAGGCAGTGAAAGGACCTAGCGCTGGATAAGAAGGTTTGGAGACAACTTGGAGGTCTATTTACAGAGATGAACTCTGCTTTTGTAACCAGTGGGAAGCCACCAAAAGCTCTTTATCAGAGGAATGATCTGATCCAAGCGGTGTTTGAGGAAAATGAACCTGACATGCCCAGGTCAACTGGAGAAGGGCAAGGAAGGTGTAAAGCTTGATGCTGAGCTTTTCCTGAGTGATGAGGGCCTGCGCTCAGGTGCTGGCCCAGGGAGCTGTGCAGTGCAGTGGCCCAGGACATGCTTTCTGGAGAGGGGCCGTCCTAGCTTTGGATCCTACCTCTGTCCCCTAATGTTGGGCTGGCCATGGTCTCCGTCTTAGCTTGGCCTGCCATTACAAAATACTATGGACTGGATGGCTTAAACAACAGAAACCTATTTTCTCACAGTTTTGGAGGCTTGCTGTGTTAGCTGGGCAAAAGCAAAACAAGACAGAGAGAGAGAGAGAGAGAGAGAGAGAGAGAGAGAGAGAGAGAGAATGAGAAAGAATGAATGAATGCTGTGGGATCTCCATTCCTCTTCCTCTTATTGCCAGGGCACCATCCTTATCAGTTGAAGACCCCATCCTCATGACCTCATTTATCCTTTATCACCTCCTCACAAGGCCCTATTTCTCAATGTTGGGGTTCAGGGCTTCAACATATGAATTTTAGAGGGGACACAGCCATTCAGTCTATAATAGTCCCCCTAGCCATCTGAGCCATAGCTTTCTCATCGGCACAGTGGGGGACATTCCACCAACCTCCTCATAGGGTTGTCATAAGGATTCAGTGAGGTAAGGTTTGCAAAGTACTCAGCACAGTGCCTGGCACATGTGAAGTATGTAAAACTGCAAACCAGAAGGCAGTGATGGCCCAAGCCTTTCTATGGAAAATTTTAAGACTTGGAAAACAGACGCAGAGGACAAAGGGAAAGTGAGGGCATAGATATGACTCTAAGAGTCTAAGCCAGGGCGACGGGGAGAGTGATGTCAATTGACAGAAATAGGAGAGTCTGGGGAAGAGCCAGTTTTGGGAGAGAGATTGATGAATTTGATTTTAGGTGTGTTGCGTTTGGTGAGATGGCTGGATATGCAAGCGGAAATTTCCAGCAGACAGTTGGGGTTTATTTACAAGGGAGGATATACGGCTGCTAACGACAGCACCTGGGGGACACAAAATTGATAGAGGCTGAAATTCAAGAAGAGAGAAACAGGGAATTCAAATAAACCTGCACAGTCCCAGTAAACTGGAGGCCAAAGCCTGTGCAGTAGGAACTTAGTTTTAGAAAGCTTTTTGATCGAACAAATGAATAGTGTGAGGCCAACTTTGAACTGGGAGCTGAATTCTCTGGCTGATTTCTTCAGCTCTCCACTTTACATTGCATATTGTAGAGACAAGATAGTTTCAGATCCAAAGCCAAACAGATGTGCAGGACGAAATTTCCATCTTGAGCACTGGGGTTGTGGGTTTCAGGTGAAAGAGAGAAGTGGCTTTCTCAGTAGTAGGACAAGGGAGCTGCAGAACTTCCGAACTAGGGTATTGTCTCTAAGCACTGTGCAGTCTCAGGGAAGTCTGAAAAGTCCATAGCACTTCAGGATCCAATTAAAAGGGAATTATTCTTCCTATCCCAGCTAAGGAAATGAATCAACAAAGAGGCTGAATGACTGTTTTCAGACCTGGCAGATGTAACACGACAGACCAGGGAATGGGATTCAGAAGGTTCCCTCTTTCTGCGATGCTAAGTTATTTTCTCCTTAGTGTCATCTGTCAGTTCCGCCCGCACTGAGTCCATTGAAATCAACCTTTGATAGACTCATGCCAGTAAATATAAAATAGCCCATTCTTATCCAGGCAGGCAAGGGGAAACAACAACTATTTAGAATTTATTGCACTATTCTATTAGCTTTTCATTTTCTAACTTGCGCGCTCTACCCACACAATCCTTCATACTTCTCCAAATAAAAGTAAAACATGTTTTTCCTCACTTCAAGTTGTAGCCACTTACTCTAGTTTGTGGAATTAGTTCTTGCTAACAGCCCCAATGTTTTTAATTACCAGATCACTTGGACATTTTTGAATTCCCTTTTTTTTTTTTTTCCAAAATGAGTATTCTAATTAATTTCAGAAAAATATGTCACATGAATTTGGATTAGAAAACATGACAATAAGAGGCTTGTTTTTCTGGAATTGCAAGGAAAAGAAGTAACTCGTAACAGGTTCAACTATTCTGCTCAGAGCCCAGAGTCTCAAGCACCCACCTGATAAGGAATTAGCATGTCCTGGAAGAGGGTGAGTTAGCTCTTGGAGCATGTGCTTTGAGGAGAAGATATATAGTTTTTGAGGCAAGAGAAAGATCCAGAAAAGTCTCTTTCTTGACTTTTCTGCTGTTTGACGCTACTTCATCAAAATCTCTGTTCTACTGGCTCCTGTGAAACCTCACTCTCCTGGTTGTCATGACACCTCACAGACTATCCCTTTTTTTTTGGTTGTTTCAGGCATCTTCTACTGCTTACTAGTTAAATTCTGGCTTTTTAAAAATCCTAAGTAAACTATTTTCCTCATTCTGCATATTCTTCCTGGTTGATCTAGCCCATTCTCATTACTATATCAATTGTCACCAATATATCAATGACTCCTGAATTTGATCTCTGGTCTGGATTTTTCTCCCAAGCTTTAGACTTACAGCTGGACAGATCTATTCAGGTATCGCCTAAGCACCTCAAGATCAAAATACTTGAAACCAAGAGAGTCTTTTCTCCTCAAGTTCTTTCTCCTCTCTACCACTTCCAGTCTGGAAATTTGATATCTGGGGGCTAATGATACTCTCTTTCTCTATCAACACTCTTAGCACCTACACATAGTTATCATTCAGTAGCCAGTGCTGACATTACTTATATATCTCAAGGCTGGCATCTGGGGAAGGTAAATATAACATGATAATAAGAAGGAGGAAAAAGACTGAAGTTTAGATTTAAGAATGTCCATTGTATAGATGTGGTTAGACTATGATCACTTTCCCTTTCATCTTCAAGGCAGACTTGGTTCCCCCAAATGATCCATAAATCTTGGTGAGACTTAACTTTTTTTTGCGGGGGCTGGGGGGGGGTGGGGATAAATAGTAAATATGAACAATTAAGAAAAAAATCAACATGGAATTTTATATTAGAAAGTGCATGCCTTTCAGATGACCATATGGAAATCCAAGGGAGTAAAGTGTCTTGCCCAAGATTTTAGAGCTAGTTTGTAGAAGACTTGCTGGCCTTTTGATTGTCTCTCCTGTACTCTTTCTCCTTTACTACAATGCTTTCTTTTGGTGCCCTGCACCTAGTAATGATTCAGGAAACACTCAGATTAGATTCGCTGGCATTTTCTAGAAACTTGACAGCTGAATTTCACTCAATCCTTTAGACTATTCATTCTGATTATCAAGGTGGGGTTTGGACAGATTGGACCAAAGAGCACACATATCATCACCTCTCCCTTCCCTGTACAAGGTATCACCATCAGTTCATCACTGTCTTCCTAAGGAGCCCTGGAACAGCCCCAAAGTCCTTAACACAGGGTCTACAATTAGTGTCAATTGATTGGAGTTTGTAAGAAATTGAAACCCATTTTTCATCCCTTCAGGAGTTGTTTTAGCCCCCATTTCTTTTGTTTCTTGGATCATTACAGTGGGAAATGATGCTCTGAGGAACTTCATCAGCCTTTTGACTGGCATCCTGTCCCCCATCATGTGTCTATAGATTATACTGAGCAGGCAACCCATTGTTAATAGCACCTGCCTTTCCCCAGCTGCATTTAGAATCACCTGTGAGATGGTATGCTGGAGCGTTACTTCCTAGCCTTGTGGGTATTTTCCATTAATCCCGCTCTGTGCTGAGGCCTGTGCTGGATTCTGGACTTCTTGTGAGTTTATCATAGCAGAGCATTTCCCATGTATAGATGGAAAAGTTCAGGCACCTAGAAAGGAAATGCAGAGATCAGAAAGTCAGTAACGGAATTTGAGTCCAAGGATTTCTGCAGCTTCAACATCAACGTGGTACCCCTAACACTGATCACACAGTAGCTCATAAAATACTTCTCCACTTTAGCATACAGTCTTTCCTTAGTCATGTTAACATTTTTGAAAGTATAAGAATAAGATTATCTCTCTCAATTGATAGAGTCTCTGAAACTCAAAAACAGTGTGTCAGCTGGCTGAAGGGACAGGAAGCATGTCCCATCAGTACTATAGAGGTTATTGTGAAGGAATAGAGAAAAGGTTGGGGTGAGGGTGGAGAGGACTGTAAAATTATAACAAGGGAATGGAATGGAGAAAAACTAGGTTACTGTAATAATTTGAAGAAGAAATTCCTGTTGGATTTCATGACATTTAGTTAATTGATCATAGGTATCCATGATATTATTTTTTTTAGTTCTAGTACTATCCTAGGTATTTTGAAAGATGTGAATGATATGGCTCCTTATTTTTATTTATTTATTTTTTTTTTTTTGAGAAGATTCAAATCTTATCAGAGAGATAAATACATATGGAGAGACTGCAGAAAAATGGAGTTTCCCCCTATCATTTTACACATCTGGAATTAGTATCTCACCCCTCTGATCTGAGTTCTGGGATGACACCCTTTCTAATCTAATTACCTGGACATTACCTTGGCAGATATCTCTCAATTTCATGTTCCTCTTGTTGGTGAGTAGTTAAGCAGGATTATGTTTTATTGAGTTTCTTACTCATCTTCTTGCACCATTTCAGGCACAGAGGAGACACTCAGTAGTTGTTGAATTTTTTAAAATACATTTTTTATTGATTTCAGAGAGGTTGGGAGAGGGAAAGAGAGAGAAACATCAGTGATGAGAGAGAATTATTGACCAGCTGCCTCCTGCATACCCCACACTGGAGATGGAGCTGCAACCCAGGAATCGAACTGTGACCTCCTGGTTTATAGGTTGACCCTCAACCACTGAGCCATGCTGGCAGGGCGAATTGTTTGTTCTCTCTGATTTGGCTTGTGTAGCTCTTCTTTCTAATTCAACCATTTGGCAAACTTAAATTCACCCCCTCCTGACCGTGCACCTGGATAATTCCACTCTCTTCCAATTTTTCACTTCTGCCCCATCAGTCTTTCTAAAATGCTGCTTTTCTCAAATTATTTCCTTGCTTGAGGTTTTATGGATGGTCCCTATTGCCCATGGTATCAACACTATACTTTTCTGCTTAAGCTTTTAGAGCCTCCCCATTTTTTCCATCTATCTCATCTACCTATTGGTATTTATCATTATTCTCAAAACAAGCCTGGGGCTCCATTCAGGTCAGTCTTCTTCTTAGTTCCTGGCTATGGTTATATTAAACTCAGCCTCTGAGCGTGTGGGCCTGCTACTCTGCTTGCCATGAAGAGTCTTTATTTTGCTCTTCTATACTTTAATTATCAAGCCCCACATCATTCAACAAGACTTCTCTCAGTCATTTAGTCACCTAATCACCACATATGAACTATACATGTCTACTATGGAAATAAAAGTCAGAAAGATAGCATTCCTGCCTTTAAGAATCTCACACTAATCCAGTATTCTGAGCCTTGTGCTCAGCACTGTGTTTTGTACATTTCTATTGAAATGCAAAGCAATGGTGGCCTCAGCACTGCCTGATCCTAGGAAAACTGCCTAATTTTTCTCTGCCTCAAGTTCCTTATCTATAAAATGAGAATAACAATAGTGTCATGTCTACGTGTACATGTACGTGTATGTGTACGTGTACGTCTACCTCTACCTCTACCTCTACCTCTACCTCTACCTCTACCTCTACCTCTACCTCTACCTCTACCTCTACCTCTATCTCTATCCCTATCCCTATCTCTACCTCTACCTCTATCCCTATCTCTATCTCTATCTCTATCTCTATCTCTATCTCTATCTCTATCTATCTCTATCTCTATCTCTATCTCTATCTCTATCTCTATCTCTATCTCTATCTCTATCTCTATCTCTATCTCTCTCTATCTCTATCCGGTACTTAGAATAGTGCCTGAATCATTGTAAGCACTCATTACATTAGCTGTTATTTTTTACTACTTAGCATCTGTAACATAATACACACTAAAATTACACAGTCTCATATTGTCTTATAACAGTGTTGTGTGTTTAGCAGGTCTCTCAATTGGACTGGAAGCTTTGGGTGGACTAGGTTTTGTCCTTGCTCTGGTGGAGCCATCACAGTGCCAACTGAGGCCTAGGAGGCTGTTCTTGGGAGGTTCTTGATGAAGTCTGAGGCCTTCCATATCTGTTGCTATGGCCAGCATGGAAAGAACCCAGGGAAGTAGACTGATTGGTCTTCCCAAGAGGCAGAGCAAATAGTGCAAGGAGGAGAGTGAGTAGTTATGGAGAAGAGAAAAATATTGGCTTTTACGGGTATCCAAGTTCATATAAGGGTGTTAGATAAGAAATGAATCCTGAAGTTGGGGTAAAGATGAAGAAGAGCATTTGTTGGTTTCCTACTGTGTGTTAGGCTCCAGGGTCCCTGCTTTCATAGGCATCATCTCATTTATTTCTGTTGATCTTAAACAAATAGGCAGCTAGATATTTTCCCAGCAAAATGGGTTTATTGGGGAACAAAGAATTGCAATTCAGGGCTTAAGGTCTAATGGCAAACCACACTCAAGTCCAGGGAACAAAGGAAAGGAGGAGTTCAGAGGGGCAGTTGTAAACAGGGAGTCTATTGGAGGAAACTGGGAGTTTGAAGTGCAGTGGTTTTTCATTGGCTATGCTATAACAATCTTTCATTGGCTGAGTGGTTGCCAGGAGAGGAGAAGATCTTCTTCCCACTGGAGTAGTAGAGTAGAAAAATATCTTCCTTTCAGATATGGAAAGTAGTCTTTTCCTGTTTGGGGTAATTGACAATGAATGATAGGTGGTGAGAGCTCCCTCTATAGGCCCTCCCAACTCCAATTTAAATGAGGCTTCTGTTTATTAGTCTTCACATTCCTCACAACAGCCCTGGGTGGCAAGTATTCTGATCTCTAGTTTATTAATGGGGAACCTGAGGTTCAGAGTGGATGTGTGCCTGTTAGAGGTCACACATGGAGTAATTGGCAGGACTTTCTCCTATATTATAATATCTGTGGTATTTGTATGACGTGACAATTTCTAAGAAAGCCTGGCAAAAGTTGTGCCACTTAATTGAATTTAATGGGGCATATACAGGTAAGATAATACATTAGCAGTCCCCACTCTGTTTTGGTGGTACTTCTGATTAGCTCACACTCAACTGGGTCCTTAGCCTTACAGAATCTCCATAGTGGATTTGTATATGAGTCTGGCCTTGGTGCATATAAAGAGGATAGCAATGCCTCATTGCCCGGGCATCCCGAATATAGTACAAGTGTATAAGGGATGATTTGAGGGACATCAGCAGACACATTTCTCCCTCCCCTGTCAAGCACATCATGCTGAATTATCTCGAATTTCTACGTTGCTATGTCTTTGGGTAAAGATATTAAAGGCCTCTTTTAAAAATAGTCATATATCTTAGGAAGGAGGACCACATGGAGCAATTATCATCCATCAGTATTATGGCTCAGTGAGTGAACCTGTCACACAGGCCCTGGATGGAATGTGGAGGAGGACAGATAATTTTTTATAGCGAAGAAAAAAAAAGGGAAAACATGGGCATCAGAATGGGGATCCTGGTTAGCCAGGGAGAGTAGGAGGCTGCCATACACAAAGAAGCGAGGATACAACTGAGAATGGACAGGTAGCAATAATCAACTTTAAATACTTTATGTTCTTGAACTTATACAGACCCTGACCATTGAAGGAGTAGCAGGTATCATCACTGGGTTTCCTTGCCAGTTGACTGTGGGTTGTTGAGCATTGCCCAATTTTATTTTGTTGGAGGACATTTTCCCCTCAGTGTTACTTTTTATAAAAGCTGCACTGTTCTGCGTTTGCATTAGGGTAAGAACATTTTCTTTAATCTGGAAAAAGCTGCTGTGTGTGTTCTCTGGAGGTGAGGCTCATTCCCTATCATAGTAAGAGTATTCCGGATGCCTGTCCTGTAGGTCAGCAGGTGAACCTGGGCTGAAGAGCTGTTTATGGAAGGGAAGAAAGGTGAGAAGAGTATGTGCACAATAATATTCTCCCAGTGATACTGTTTCGTACTGGCTTCAGCCTTTCAGTAACCAATGTTGTTGTGGTTGGACTGGCCCTTGTGGCTCTTATTATGAAGAATAACCATCAGAAACCTTTGAAAAGATATAGGTTAGTACTTACAAGTCCTGGAAATTACATAGCACACCTGAAGAGGGAGGGAGGGAAGGAGAGAGTAAGGAAGGGAGGCATGCAAGCCCTTCTGTCTGACTGCCTGTTATGTAATCCCCAAATGTACATAATTACTCTTATTTTTTTGAGATTGAGGAAGGGAGGGAAATAGGGAGAGGGAAAGAGAGAGAGAGAACAGATCTGGGCTTGAGGTTCTGCTTTTATTGGGGTTGAGGGTGGGAGCCTAGGAGGTTCGGGCTTACTTTTTATTGGTGAATTTAAAACTAGCAGGAGTTTCAAGCATGGGAAGAGAGAAAGACAAACACACGTGTCCTAAATGGCCACTCACTGAAGTCAAGATCTCTAAAAGAAAGGAGCTTCTATTTGGGGAGGCAGCCTGGCTGTTTATCTAGTCCTGTGGCTTGTGATGTGTTCATTGGCGATAGCCATCTTTGAAGTGGTTGGTTCAGCAATCAAAGCATAAGTCAGGCACTTGCATTATAAAAAAGAAACAAAAACACCAACTTTTAGGGCTTACACTACAGAAACCTTGTTCCTTTCCCCCCCCCCCCCCCACCAGAAATTCACCCTCCATCACACTTTGGGATTAAGATAATAATTAAACAAACTATGCAACAATTGTTAGGTTAAATCAAACCAGGAAACTTTGATTTCCAATCTCTTAAAAACTGTGTTGGAGCAGAAGAGAACATAAAAGCAATCCTTTGGAACCTAACAGCTGCAAAACTGTTTACCTGGGGCATGAAAACATGTACATTTATCAGCTTTGTTTTGACTCCCAATTATTCTTGTGACATAGACACAGATTATGGGACAGGAACGCAGAGAATAAAACCGAACATGTTATGTCCTGTGTAACCTTACAGCCAATTATTTGAGAATCTGACCTTGTTAATACTAGGAGCTGAACAAAACTGTAAATTATTGCAGAGAATCATTTGCGATGGAGTTAAGCAGTATGTAAATCTTGCCCATCCTTTTCTATAGAGGTGGAGGCAGAATGAGCATAATACATACTGCCCTTTTCAAATCTTGGGCATTGATTAAAATGTGCATTTTAAATGTAGCTCTAAGGGTTTTTTCCTATGAAACAATGCCATGTAGACTTGAGAGAGAAGGGAGGTAGCCCTGTTACACTGGGTAAGGATCAGAGGTTGGAGCACACAATTATTCCAGAAATCTGAGTACGTTAAAAATGGGCAGCAAGAGAATATTGTCCAAGGATAAGTCAGGGCTCATTGTAAAAATATTTTTTGTCACATATGTACTGTTGGGGAGGTAACATTTTTTATCTCCTCTTTTAGGTTATCTGACTGCTCTAATAATTAAATTGGCATGAGACAGATTGACAGGAGAAAAATAAGATTAATTATGTACATTTGGGGACTACATAACAGGCAGTCAGGCAAAAGGGCTTGTATGCCATCCTGAGCCAAGGAGAAGGGGTCGCAGTCTGGGTCGTCAAAGGGAAGGAAGACAATTCACAGGAAGATGGGAAAATCAACGTTTGGTAAGCAAATGTCTGTCATGCCATGTGGAGACAATGGAACACAGAGAGGACTTTGAATAAGCAGGTCTTGCTGACTTCCCCTCATCCCCAGCCCACCACACCTAGTCCACATTCTTTATAGTTATCTCTGGTGATAGCTCTCTTACTGGACTAAGCCCTTTATGTTCTTTTAGGCAGTTAAAGGGAAGGTAAAAACCCCTCTTCTTGAGTCTTTTGGGCCTGTATCGTCTTCAGGTCAAAATAATACACATGCCAAAGTGGCACATTCTTGGGAGACTCTTTTGAAACCCCCTCACTTCTGAGGACTTATCAGCGTGATAAGTCATGGTAGTGGAGGGTCTTTGTTTTAGGCATTGCTTAATTTGCATTGGTGATCTCATGAGAGTGAAATGAGACCACCCTATTCTGTTTGTTTGGAAATTCTGGAAAAAGAATTTCTTGGGAAAGTGATTTATTTTGAGCTGAATTAGAAAGCAATGTCACCCTTACCAAGAAAAGGGTCAGAATAAAAGGAAAACCTTTGTTGTAACTGATTCTGTTACATGTAAGTCATAGGATCATGCTGTAATTGTCAGCATAAGAAGCATTTAAAAAAAACCTCTTACCATTTTGTTTCCTTTATACAGTACCAGTGAAGTATCTCTTTATTTACATTTATTATTATTAGAAGTTCTTTGGAGGTCTAGATATAAGACTCTCCGAAGTGAAAAAGTATTAGATTGTGGACTACGTTTTTTTGTTTGTTTGTTTGGTTTTTTTGGGGGGAGGGGAGGGTGTATAAATAAATATATTTGTATATTTTTAGATATAAATGTTGTGGCTGGAGTGGCCCTGGGGTTGTTATAATTATCAGAGGATGCATTCAGGCCCAAACCATCAGGGCAAGTTGAAGAATAAGATTTCTGGAGGGTAGGTACATGACATACTTAAGTGATTAGAGAGAGAGAGAGAGAGAGAGAGAGAGAGAGAGAGAGAGAGAAGAAACCTGGGGCTCTGCCTTCATTAGGTTTCAAGGGTGGGGTGTTAAGGTTTTGTGGGCTCTCTTCATTAGAATGTGGGGCCGGAAAAGCAGCATCACGCAAGTGGTCAGTTAACTAGGACACCCAGGGCTTTCTGGAAGAGGCACCTTCATTGGTGGGGTGCCTTTTTCCTTATTGGTTGCTTTGCTAGTAGCTGTGTCAGACAGTTGGCAATATGTTTATTCAAGTTCCTTATTGGTTGTTTTGCTAGTAGCTGTGTCAGACAGTTGGCAATATGTGTTTTGAAATAGATGCTGAGCAATTAAGAGCCTAATGTCAGATACTTGCACTACAGAACATTGGAAATGGTTAAGTATGTAGGCAAATGTAGGATATATCTATATATATCTTTAAAATCTTTTATTCCTTAGTTTCTTTAAAACTATAAGATTGCTTAAATCAATAATGATATTATATTGTTGAGTTTATAACATATATAGATGTAATGTATCTGACACTAATAGCACAAAGTATGGGGGAAGAAATAAAGCTATATTGAAACAAAGTTGATACATTTTACCAGAAGTAAGTCAATATTAACTGAAGTAGATTGTGATAAGTTAGAGATGCATATTGTAAACATTAGAACAACTATAATACAATAACAAAAAAATGGCTGAAAAATAAAAAGAGAAATTGTCATGGTATCCTAACAAATAGTTAACACAGAAAGCAGCAAATGAAAACAATTGGAACAAAGATGTGGCATATTGAAAAGAAATCCAACCATATTGACAATTGCATGGATATGTAAAACTATGAAATCTAAAAGCAAATAAATACATCACATCCAATGAAAAAAACAAATCTACCCGTAGCAATAATTCCATTAAGTGTGAATGGAGTAACACTCAAATCAAAAGGCAAACACTTACATTTGATAAAATAGCAAGACCCAACTATGTGCTGTCTTCAAGAAACAGTTTAGATTCAAAGACATAAACTGATTAAAAGTAGAATATTGACAAAGATATATTATGCAAGCCCTAACCCTAACCCAAACCCTAACCATAAGAGAGCAGGAGGGGTGATATTTATATTTATATCGCAAGCTACACAGTTGATTGTGATATGATGTCAGAAAGGAGAACTTCTCTGTTTAGCCACAATGGGGTTGCAGGGTATTGGGGAAGGCTTCCGGGAAGAGGCAATCCTTGAGTGATAAATGGACATCAATCAGGTAAAGAAGATAAGGGGTTGAGAAGACCTGTAATCATATACGGGTAGAGGAATAAGGCTACCAGGAGAATGGGAGAAGGAGAAAGACAGTGGGCCAATTGCCTTGGGCCTTGAGGTCTCTCTTAGTTTTTGTATGCTGTCAATTTGCTGGGTTGTGGTGAAGATGTGCTTCATATCAATAATGGCATACTTGCCGAAACCGGTTTGGCTCAGTGGATAGAGCGTCGGCCTGCGGACTGAAAGGTCCCAGGTTCAATTCAGGTCAAGGGCATGTACCTGGGTTGCGGACACATCCCCAGTGGGGGATGTGTGGGAGGTGGCTGATCGATATTTCTCTCTCATCGATGTTTCTGACTGTCTATCTCTCTCCCTTCCTCTCCGTAAAAAATCAATAAAATATATTTTAAAAAAATGGCATACTTGAAGCTATTTTTTCCCCATAAATAAGAATTGCATTTGCACAGAGAAAATCTAGTCAATTTTATGTATGTTCATTTCAAATGAAGACCTCAGTAACCGGAAGTGACCCTCCTTCAACCTCTTGGGGTATGAAAACTTCCACAGTTTGGTTCTTTACGACACTTCTTTTACAGTGCATTGTCTGTAGTGGTGATTCCTGAACTTTTGTGCTTAAAATGTAGATAGTAGGGTTCCATATCTGGAATCAGTATCTCTGGGACAGCATTCAGGAACCTTCATGTTAATACCCTCCCAAGGTGATTCTGATGCAGAAGTTTGCTGGACCCCACTTTGAGAAGTATGTGGTTTCAGAAAGGCCATTCTTGGCCTTGTTTCTGTATACACTAGTAATATGGTAGTTTTGTTTTGTGTGTGTGTGTGTGTGTGTGTGTGTGTGTGTGTGTTTACATATGGAAGAAAACACTTCTTTATAATTAAACTCTGCTCTGAAATTCAATGACCTAAAATTGAATTGGGAGGAAAGACATGCAAAAACTAATTTAAATGTCAGAAGATCAACCAAATCTTCAGCTTTCTTAAATATTGGAAATGTTGTCAAACAGAAATGAATGTTATACAACAAAATACAGATCAGTTTCTTGAGGAACTGCCAAAACTATTTTCAGAGGTAAGAGTTGGATGCCGCTATTCAATGCCAAATCCAATTTCCTCAGCTTGTGAGGAAATCTGTACTCACCGGCTCCCAAGGTATTGTGGAAAGCACAGGGCCTTTGAAATCCCAGACCAAATTTTCAAGAGTGTGTTTCCTTTGTGCAGGGGTCTTACTTGGTCTTTTTGAGTTTTGAGTTTTGTGTCAATGTACAGTAGATGCACCACGGTGGAGAGGGGATAAGAAAACGCACGTGAAGCACAGGGTACGAGAATGTACTTGAGAAACGTTGGTTCTATTTCATACATATCTATGTACCCACATATGAAACTAAATTTGCAGTTGATAAAAAAAGGAGACATTCAAATAGTTCGGATAATTTATTAGAAGATGGTAAAACAGTATTGATAGTGGAAAGGTGCAGTTGAGTGTTTGACCTCCTTTATCTGTTTCTCTGGGGAATAGTACTTCTTCCTCAGTAGTCAGAAAGGAAGACAAGAGCCCTGGCAGGTGTGGCTTGGTTGGTTGAGTGTCATCCAATGCACCAAATGTTGCTGGTTAGATTCCCAGTCAGGGCACATGCCTGTGTTGTGGGCTTGATCCCCAGTAGGGGGCGTGCAGGAAGCAGCCGATTGAGGTTTCTCTCTCTCCCTCTCCTTTTCTCTCTCTCTCTCTCTCTCTCTCTCTCTCTCTCTCTCTCTCTCTCTCTCTCAAAATAAATAAATAAATAATAATAACAATATTAAACAATAATAACAAAAAAGGAAGACAATACACTCAGGCCCTCCTGCCCTGTTTGGGGTGGGGGTTGGGGTGGGGGCGGTGGCGGTGAGTGACATTCCTATCTGTTTCAGGGGTTCTTCACTCCTGTGACCTGAACCCATCATCCTTCCTTTAACTCTAACCTGGTCTAACCATAGGCCTCTATCCCTCCTGCCCCCCCAAACCTCTCAAGACTCTGGCAGATTTTGTTCAGAAAAACTTTGCTAATTACCATGTTCAAGTACACAGGAGAATTGACAAAAAGTAATGAATCATGAGGCTGACATTTTAAATATGGGAATAGTAGACATTTTAATAAATTTTCTCTCAGTAATACAATTTTGGCCCATCCTATTTCTGGAAAGATTCAAGCAGCATAAGAAAATATAATAAATGGAAAATGTAATTATTTAGGTGTCCACTCTGAGAATAGTGTTTAAATTGCATTGAAACTCTTTTTGGGAAAAAGAGTTGATGCAATGCTTAGAGTAGAAGGTTCTGTGCCTTTCAATACATTCAGACTTCCAGGCAAAAACATTTTCTCTGCTGAACAAAGCAAGCAAAGTAACTTGGCCTTGACTCTCGGGCAGCTCCAGAGGGACGGGAAGAGGAAGAAAGGTGATTTATAGGATCAAATGGACTAACGGAGGTGCCATTAATTTATTTTGGTTCTCTCAAACGTATTTGAGTTTATTACTGATTTTTACATATCACAAATTTAAAATTCTGAAGACTTTTTCATTGTAAAGAGAAAAGCAATTATATACAGAGAGCCCTCTTATTAGCAACAGGCTAGGCAATATTTGCTCATTTGTTAGTCTAAAGACTCAGTTTTGAAATGTAACCCAATTGCTTTCTGCATGAAATATGACAAAAGAAAACAGGATTAGAGATATCTTTTCTCCCTCTCATTTATTACCTGATTCTGAGAAATGGTGACAATTTTAGGCAAACAATTTTAGAGTCCTTGTTGGAATGAAGATTATAACTAACAAGTCATACGGGACAATTAATGCTTTTAGAAAAGTTTAGTTTTAAAACTGTAGCTAGCTTGTGTTATGACTTTTATATGATTATTACTTAATTATGTGAGTGGAGGGCATGGATGTATGTGTATAAATCTGTGTTTTGGGTCATTGCAAATTTCTGTGATTAAGTTATGATTTCTTGTAATGAATATATTTCAAGTGTGATTTGGGTTGAAATGATATTCATGAGGAAAATACCATTAAATTATATATGTTATAAGAAGACTGTACACAGACATGATGCTTGAATCTCCAGCCTGCAATAGTAAGAGAGGTTGATTTTCATTTTAATAGAAAAGTGATCGAGCAAAATAAAAGCTGAACAGATCTAAGAGCCTTTAGTTAGTTACTTGGGTCTTTAAAAAAACAACTCTGTTGACGTACCAAAGAGCCTTTTCACATCCATATAGCATAGCAACAATCGTATCAGGAAAGAACTGGGTTAAGACTAGGAAAAAATAACACCAATGATGGAAAAAGCACAACTATGTATATCTTATGGCAGCATCTTGAAAGATAAAAGCAGCTAGTCCACTGGGCTCCTTTAGAGGGATATGGATTTCAGATACTTGCTTTACTTTTTCTTTAAATTTATTTTTCAATTATAGTTGGCATACAATATTATAGTAGTTTCAGGTGTACAACATAGTGATTAGGCATTTATATACACCTTACAAAGTGATCACCCTGATAAGTCTAGTACCCATCAGGCACCATACATAGTTATTACAATATTATTGACTATATTCTCTATGCTGTACTTTATATCTCCATGACTATTTTTTTAATTCTCCCCTGAGGACATATTTTTATTGATTTTTTTTAGAGAAAGAGGGAGAGACATAGAGATCAAACCCACATCATGTATGCGCCCTGACCGGGAAGTGAACCTACAACCTTTTTTGGCCTATGGGGCAAGGCTCCAACCACCTGACCAGGGCCTCCATGACTATTTTATAACTTGGAAATTGTGCTTCTTAATCCCTTCAACATTTGCACCAATTTCCTTAACCCCTCTCCCATCTGTTGGTTCTCTGTTCAGATACTTATTTTAGGTGTAAGGTTGCTATCAAACATACACATTTTAAATGCAAATAAAACAGCTGTCCATTTTATTTTAAGAAATTATGTGTTGACTCTATTTCCACCCCCAGTATGGAGACTACTGTCTTTCTTTCCCCAAAATGGAGCAGGTGAGGAGAGAGGACATAGCTTTCGCAGCTCTTTCCCCTAAGAAATTGGAAGCTGACTACTTTGCCACTTTTTAGTGTTCTGCTCATGGTAAGTGTATTTTAGATGAATTTGAAGATGCTGAATCATAAATAATAGACACAGTTACAAAGCTGCTGGAAATTTTATCAAATTGCCGGTTTGAGCTTCACTAAGCCACCAGGTCAGAAGCAAGTTCCCACTGCTTGTTCTCCCAGGTGAGGTATTGTGCATGGCCTCACATTAACTCCAAGGGGCTGTGTAAAATGCGCTTCTCTGTATTCATACCTATCCTGTCAGCACCCGGAACTGGGCTAAAATGCTTTTTTCGGCTATCCTCATAATCAGGACAAAATCCCTCTGTCTTCTTTCCAGGGGTAAAAAAATGCATTTGTCAGTTTTTGTGATAGCATTCATCTCCTTGATACACAACCTTAAAATTAGAGGACAAGAATATTTACCTTGTTCCCTTGCACCAAAATCACTTCTTATACAATTTTCACGTAGACGTTCCTTCTCTCGAGTAGGCAAATCGCTTAACAGTTGCAAGGAAGCCTTTAAAAACGGAGCCAGTCTATGGAATATATAAAAAGATCCCCTGTTTGTCTCATGTCTCCAAAGAATTAAGGGCCCCTTTTCAATTTTTTTTTCTCTTTCTCCCTGCCAGCTGTTAACTCCTCCCCATTCAATTGTGATTTTATTTAAATATAAATTAAAATGTCCTCACAATAATTAGGGAACTTTCTGATAAACCAAAAATTTTCTTGTTGCCACTTGGAGTCCTTATTGCAGGCTTCTATTTAAATTAGGAAAGTAAAGGTAAAAAGCAGAAGCATTTTTTTATACTCAGGGACTAAGGAGCTGCAAGATTTTAAGTATATTTTGATCATATTTATTAGGATCATAAGGCTGTTGAGAGCTAGTTTTGAAAAACCCTCTAAGATCTAAAATAACCACCACAGACCTTTTCATTTCGAAAGAATAAACAGGATTATGAGAATAGATAACTTTTTCCTTGAGGAGCTATAAATGCAAGTCATTAGTAAAGTTCATTCCCTCCATCGAAATTCATTTCTTATAAGGTCTGCTGGATAATTATTCTTTCTAAACATGACAACAAAAACTGAACAGATGTGTAGGAAGACAACAAGTTTAATGGATAAGATATAATGAATCTGTTCTTTTCATTGTTTTTTAATAAAACAAGAAATATCTGATAGTAAGATTTCTTCGAGGTTCTTAATAGGAATATTTTCCCTAGATTAAAGGTGGAAAAAAAGGTGGTACAGAACTTGATGTGATACTAGGATAATGAAAAATGTACCACTTAACAAGGTCTGCATTATTCAGAGTTATGCCCATGCAACTGTGTGCTCTAATCCCCAGCCAATACGTTGCTTGGTAACCAGTTACCTGCACACCTGCTCTGTAGCTATAAGAGACAGTGCATATGTGGTTATTGGCTGTATTTAGTACAGAAGAAAGAGATAAAAATCCCACAAATATTAATATTTTATACAACAATATGTTTTTTAATGTATTATTGCACTCACTATTTAACCAAAGATATATATTTTTTAAATCAGAAGAGTCACTGCTTCCCATCACACTATCACCTACCGAGTAGCATGAGAAAGGACTTAAATTTTTTCAGAGCATCTGTAATCAACTCTGTTTGCTGCAGACAACAGATGCTACCATTAGGAGGGATTTTGCAAGTAGGTGAGAGGAAAGGCTGAATAGAGAATTTCAGTTTATAAAAGATTCCAGCCGTGGAGGCAGAATCATTCTAGAATCGGTTTGACCACAAGGGCCTGTCTACAGGAAGGCTTGATTAGCACAGCCCTAGAAATATCAGTCATTGTGATTAGGCTGTGGTGTAGCTGGATTGTTCCTGATTATTTCCCTCTCAAGTTACAGTTCAGAACAGTTCCACCATTGATTGTGTGGCAATGACCCAGTAGGGGAGCCCTAAGAGGCAAGCTCTGGGATCAACACATGGAACTCATGTATTTTTTTTTCTCCCATTAGAAGGCTGATTGCACACTATGCATTTGAGTCTCAGGGTTGCTAGAAAATACGTCCCAAGTGCCTTAAAGTCATTTCCTCTAACTTCTGGCAGGATCACAGCCATTTTTTTTTTAAGAGTTAGAAGTGACCTTTAGAGATTTATTTAGTTCATTGGTTCTCAGCCCTTCCTATGTACTGGAATCATGTGGAGAGTTTTCAAACATACTGATGCCTGGGCCCAACCCAGAAGATTCTGATGCTAGGTCTGTGGTGGCATTCAGGCCAAAAGAGTTAAGAGGTGGAAAAGGCTAGCTATGCTATACTAATTGGCCCTTCACTTAAAGGGAAATATATTCCCTTTCTATTAGTTACCATCTTTTTGTTCTCTTATTAGCCTTAACCATTTTGTTAACCAGGGTGGGGCTCTCCCACTCAGGGAAGAGAGGAATAGCTTGTCAGATCAGCCTGCTCCTACCCCTCTAAGGCCTGTTCACCCACACCAACCAGAGTTCCTTTGGGGATCATGCTGGAGACACAGGTGGGCAGTGAAGATTGGCTCTGACAAGGCTTGAATCAGACAAATCTCTGACCTGAATGAACTCCAAGGCCACTCGGTTCCCACAGCTGACCATTTTGCTCCTTGCTCTCTTTTCCATCATACGTGATGATGATACATTGTCCATGTCCTGCTATGATGTTACATGACAGCATTATGATACTTCAGAATCCAAAATTCCAACCTCATAAAGATGCCTCCAGGAGGAATGTCAATCCCCTATAAAATGTCTAGGGCAGTGGTTCTCAACCTTCTGGCCTTTTAAATACAGTTCCTCATGTTGTGACCCAACCATAAAATTATTTTTGTTGCTACTTCATAACTGTAATGTTGCTACTGTTATGAATCGTCATGTAAATATCTGATATGCAGGATGGTCTTAGGCGACCCCTGTGAAAGGGTCGTTCGACCGCCAAAGGGGTCGTGACCCACAGGTTGAGAACCTCTGGTCTAGGGAGAAATTAGTATCTAAAGACTTGATAAAATCCAGAGCAATTTAAATTCAAAATCATATTTTATTGCCACCATGATGTAAAAGTCCTTGGACATTAAAATCAATATTCCATCCTCCTTAATTTGCTATTTTTGATGAGTCTTAGGGAGAGGCACTCTTGATTGCTGATAGTCCTGGGGACTTTTGGGGAGTTGGGGGGAGGGGTTGTCCATGTGGAATATACGCTGGAGGCATTCCTCTGTGCCTTGAAGTTGTCTTCATAGAATTCTGAGTGCCCATGAGCACCATGTGGAAAGAATCTAAAGAGTTAATAGGACACTAAAAATCATTGTTAGAAAATAAACTGAGATGGTCTGTAAAGTGTTAATCCCCCTCTCCAGGGCAAGACTGTGTTCCCACAACTGAGTATTTAGAGTTGCCTGAGGCTAGAGCAGAGATGCAGAGGGAACTGGGAGGAGGCCCAGAGGAGAAAGAGTTTGGCTTCATTAGGAAGCCAGTCTGCTGTTGTCATCTGTCTGAAACACACAACTTAGGACCTTAAATGCAACAGGAGGAATATCCCAGCAAGAGGTCAGCTAGTTTGGGCTCTGGGAATTTAGCCTAACTGGGGGAAAACACCAGCTACACACGTTTCCTCCCTTTGACATGCTGTCCAGGCATTGGTGCCCTCTGACAAAGAATAAAAATTTGCAATGGAGGCAGCTCCTGTTATTGGATCTTATTAGAGTTATTTCTTCCCTTTCTTATTTCATGTATTTGAAACTTCTTTATTTCTTTTTTGCTTTTATACTGCCTACCTCGAAGGCACTAACAATTTAAACCCAGGACCTCATGGGGCTCCATTGTATACATGGGCTCAGCTGCTTTGCCGTTTAAAAGGAATGATTTTTTTACAGATGTCTACTCCCATCCCATCCATCCACCTCCTGTCTCTGTGCTAAGGCTCTCTCCTTTGGTGAGACTGTGGCCCTTGATAGGGTCCTGTACATGCCACTCAGCCTCTCGAGAAAGTCATTTGCTTCTGGATGAGCCTGCACAAGCTGCTAAGATCAGCCAAAGGGAGAACCGGGCCTGGCAGGAACAGAAGTTCAAAGCCAACCTCAGAGCTCTCAAAACTCACCTCTTAGTCTGACAAACTTTTAATTTCAAAAAGTCCCTCCTACAGATATAAAAATATATAAGTAAATAATTAGGAAAATGCTTAAACCAAAAATAGGTTTGTCATAGATTACTAAAAACCCCAAATTACAGAAAACAAAACCAAAAATGGCCTCATGGACCATCTAAGCTGCTAGATGCCACCAAAAAGCCCCAAATCACAGGCTCCATCAAAGGCCTGCAACGTACACACCATCAATTGCCACTATTTTGTCCCATGTATCAGAGGTCCTAGTTCATGCACCAGTTGTTGGGAGGTGGAGGTTATTTCCCTGAAATGTGAGCCTCCCTGTTCCATGGAAAAACAGACTAGAACGTGTGCTTCCAGGGGGCAACTTGCCCTCAAGAGAGAGGAAAGAGGAACAAGGTTGGTCTACAAATCTCATTTCTCTCCTAAATTCACCTTCAGATAAATTGCTACAGCTCAAAAGGGTAGAAAATGAGAAGGCAGAGAGAGGCCAAGAGTTTTGTGGTAATTGAAGTCCTTTCACGTCTAAAGAAACATCGGGAGTGGGAAGGAGGTGCCCCTAATACTTGTCTACACCCGTCCTATTCCCATTGCCTATCAGTATTGCCATGTCTTCTCTTCTTCCTCCTCCTAAGTATCTGGTGTATCCACTCTTTTTCCCGTCTCCATTGCTACTGCCCAAGTCAGGCCTTGGTTTTCTCATCTACTAAGAATTGTATTCTCTTCTTACTGGGATTCTGGCCTTTGTGCCTTCCTGTTCTCTTCCTGCCACCTCCCCGCGGCACCCCCCCCCCCCCCAACACATAAATGAGCAAAACTGAAAACATCTATCTTCTGCATCACCAGAGTGATCATTTTATTGTACACATCGGATGTTGCCTCTCCCGTGTTCCATGCCCATCAGGGACTTCCCATTGCCCAAGAGATAACTTTCTCAACTCTGGTATCTGGCGTATAAGATCCTTCTTAGTTTGAAAGGTGGTTAAGCTTGTGGACTCTAAAGAAAGTATGCCTGGTTTTATTTTATTTTATTATTTTTAAAAATATATTTATATTGATTTTAGAGAGGAAGGGAGAGGGAGAGAGAAACATCAATGAGGAGAAAGAATCATTGATCAGCAGCCTCCTGCACGCCCCTATACTGGGGATCAAGCCCACAACCCGGGCATGTGCCCTAACTGGGAATCAAACCGTGACCTCCTGGTTTATAGGTCAACGCTCAACCACTGAGCTACACTGACTGGGTAGAATGCCTGGTTTTAAAGCTGTTGCCTAGCTGTGAGACCTTGGGCTAGTAGCTTAACCTCTTTGTGCCTCCCTTTCCTCATCCGTGAAATTGGAATAATAATAGTACTTATCTCAAGGGAAGATTAGCTTCTAGTAATAAGTAATATAATAATTCACATGAGTCTGGCTGGTGTTGCTCAGTGGTTGAGTGTCGACCTATGAACCAGAAGGTCACGGTTTGATTCCCAGTTAGGGCACATGCCTGGGTTGTAGACTTGATCCCCAGTAGCGGGCATGCAGGAGGCAGCTGGTCAATGTTTCTCATTGATGTTTCTATCTCTCCCTCTTCTTTCCTCTCTCTCTAAAACTCAATAAAAACATTTAAAAAAATAATAATCTACGTGAAACATTCATCACTGTGCCTGGCATATAGTAAGTGCTCAGAAATAGCCATTATTTTTATTTGGCCTCTGCTTATTTATCTAGCCCTGTGTGTCCCACTGATCCCCCCAAAGGTAAGATCCAGTCTTCGCTATTTCCTCTTCTCTGACACTGCCATGCTCTCTCAGGTCTCTGTCTTTCAACCATGCTGGCTCTTCTCTGTTGGAATGCCCTTGACCACCTTGACCACCTGGCAATGCTGTCTTCATCCCTCAGTTCTCAGTTGAGGTGCTTTGTCCTCTGTGGATAGACAAGTGTTGATTCTCTTGGTCTCCCACTTTCCAACACACACACTGCTTTTAAAGCAAATACCCTTATTCTCCTAAGACTGTGTACTTCCTGAGGCTGGAGGCAGGGTCTTTCTGTCCTTTCCTACTGCCTAACACGGTGGGAGGCATATATAGAAAAGTTTGTCTAATGAGTGACTTTGCAAATGAAGCAGGTACTTTTCTAGGGGAAGTAATTTCAAATTTTGAAAACTCTGCATGCATGTACGATATTTTGTGGAGAATCGGCCCTTCAGCATATTTCCTGATGTAATTCAGTAGAAGCTTTACATGAAAAAGAATCTTAGAATACAGATAATTGCTATTTTCACTTCAAACTACTGTTTAAGGGGTCTAAATTCTGAACTAATAGAGAATTATTTTTTTTTTACCTGCACTAATATATCGTGGGTGTTGAAGGAAGGGAAGAAGAAATCACATCTAACCTTTTAGCTTTCTGCTTTGTAGAAATAATTTTTCCAAAACTAATGATACAGTTGCTGAAATCTGTTTTAAATGAATGGCACTGCATTAATATACTGCCCAAAGTAAGTTAGTGAGTCTCCAGGCAAACAGTTCTTGTACCCTGATCATTTAGAGCTCTTTTTTTCCTTAACTTTTTAAAAGGTCAATTGGTTTATTTTCACGTGTTTAGCAACAGTTTACAAAGCAATCTTTTAGAGCTGTCGTTTTATTAATTTTCATGGTTTTAGTAATTGTGAATTTTATATTTCCTTGGGAAGCAATTAATACATCTAGGAAACTCTCCTGGGTTTCATAAACACTTCCAATTAAAAGTGCATTGATTTGGCAGTGATTTCTCCTTGGTATATGTTCACAAAGACCAACAAGCAGTCCATGTGGCTTTGTCTAACCTGATTGTGAGCAAAAGTGAGACAACTGCAGATATTATCTCTTTTGCCTTTAGAAGTTAATTAGTTCTATAGGTATTATTAGCCTGTAAGCGCCTGGAAGGCAAGGGTAATGTCTTATTCATTATTATTTCTCACCCAGGGTCTAGCTGAGGTCCTGCATATATTAAGGACTGTGATTGGTGCCCCCAGCAGGTATTTGCATAAGTGGAAGTAGCTTTGCCACTGGCCAGTGTGGGTGGAGGGGCGGGGGTGAGGGGGTGGGGAGGGGAAGAATCAGCAAAGTTCATGTTGGAGCTTGGTGAGTCCCAGGACAGACTGACACCTCTCAGAGGCACTGGGACTAAGAATATAGGAACACGGCAGAGGAACCATTCTTAGGATGCTTGGAAAGGGGAGGAGGGATACGATCAAGAGACTTCTGGATGGAGTGCAAGTCCTTGAATGCATTTCAGGTTGGAATCATGTGGATAATTTGGAGGAATATAGATGTTTGAGGAAACTTAGAAAAAATTTCAAAGTCTGAGGATAGAAGTTTTGGTGAGGAGTACTTGTGACACTTTCTCAATGTGGTGTATGTGTGTGGTGTGTATGTGTGTGGGGGGTGCATGTGGTATGTGATGTTTGGACTCTGTGTGTGTATGTGTGTAGTGTGTGTAGTATGTGTGTATGTTGGGGTATATGTGTGTGATGTGTGTGATATGTGTGCAGGTGGCGGGGTGTGTGTGGTATGTATGTGGTGTGTGTTTGTGTGTGTGAGATGGGTGTATGTGTGTGGTAGGTGATGTTTGGGTTGTGTGTGTGTGTGTGTGTGTGTGTGTGTGTGTGTGTGATATCTGTGTGGTGCCGATGTTTAGAAATGTCCAAAGTTATAGAGAATTTTTATGAGTTTATTTGAGCCAAAACTGATGACAAGTGCAGGGAAGCAAGATCGCAAATGCTCTGGAGAATAAATTTTTCAGCTTCTTTTATGCGCTTGAAATTAAGGAAGATTATGTGAAGATGGAAGAAAGCAAGCTGGGATTAGATTACACACATAGTTAAGATTTGTGCTCTCCTGAGGGCGGTTGTGCCTTCAGGGATATTACTTCTAGCATTCCAAAGGCGTGTCAACCCAGATGCACAAGAACAATGGGCAGTGCTGGCTTAAAACCTTTCATTAAAGGAGTGACACTTTCTCAATATGCCTGGGCATAACTATCCACCTGCCCTGCCCAGTGAAGAATTTATCAACATCACTCTGTGAAGTTACTTTACATAGAACCCCTTTTTCATTCATAGTGTTGTGTGTGTGTGTGCCCTTTTTTATTCACAGTGGTGTGTGTGTGTGTGTGTGTGTGGTATAGGCCTTCATAAAAAATTAGGCCACTATTGGAGCAAAGGATTGGATTTCTCTCAGAAGCTAATTCTTATGTATGAAAGTCAATAGATCCTTATTACCACATGCCTAATGCTGGGTTAAGTCCTGTGGGGAATACAAATAAAATAGAAAATATGGTATGCTTATAAGTGGTTTACAGTCTAATTAGATGTGTAAAAAGGTCCATGTGAACATTGGAACAATATATGATGAATGAGAAAATAGAGAGATATGTTGTTCAGTGTATTCCTAAGAGAAATTCATTCTGGGCTGGCCTGTTGAAGAGGTGAGACATGATCTGAACCAACAGGGATGAATGAATGGCATTTCCACAGGTGGAGAAGAGATGTTACATGTATAACCTGAGGGTGCATAGTCATGGGTTTGAGTGACAGTGTTGGCTGGTGTAGAAGATTCTTATTGTGTGAGGGGCGGGGGCAGGAAAAGTTTGGACATATAGCAGATTCATTGCAGGCTAGGTCTTGGATGTAAGGTGAAGGCATTTGAGTTTTACCAATTAGGCAATGGAGAACCATTTATGGTTTTTCACCAGGGAGCTGACAAGCTCAAGGTAGTCTTTCAGAACATTACCTTAGCAAAATTATCCAGGCTGGATTGAAAGAGAAGGATCTGAGGCAATGAGACTGGTTTGGGGGTGTCAATTTTCTAAAACCCTGGGACACTGTATCATCTCCATTCATTCAAATATAATGTATCTACTTTGAGGTCATTCTCAGCAGAGTAACATAAAAAATAAAAAGAACTAAATTTTTACTACATTCTCTTGATCATATTGCACACTATATGTAAAATATCTTTACAATTCTCTTCACCTACCTAAAGGATTTTTTAAAGATAAAATCATGACTCTCATACATATATAAATGAACATGTGTTAAATATTTTATTCAATCCCTTAAAGAAGGAACCTGTAAGATGTTACAACCAGTTCAAAGGAGAATCCAAAGAATGAATACATTTGTAGATCAGGAATATTGAAATTAATGTACAAATGGAGGTGAGACTGAATTTTTCCACAATAGGAGAGGTAAGTCAATTCAAGTTCTATCAGATATAACTTACATGCCTACAGACAAGAACCATTTTGAATTTCTATCAGTTAGAACAATTTATAGAGTGGTAAAATAGCTTAATGTCAGTGAAAGGCCAGAATCAGGTCATCTAGAAGGCTGTACTGTAGACAAGGTAGAATTTTCCACTGAAGCACAATATTTGTTCTAACCTTCAAGGACTTATTATGGTCCTTCTCTTTATACCCAAATTATTATATTTTATTTTACTATTTTTTAAAAAATATATTTTTATTGACTTCAAAGAGGAATGGAAAGGGAGAGAGAGAGAGAGAGAGAGAGAGAGAGAGAGAGAGAGAGAGAGAGAGAGAAATATCAATGATAAGAGAGAATTATTGACTGGCTACCTCCTGCATGCCCCACACTGGGGATCGAGCCCACAACCCAGGCATGTGCTCCAATCTGGAATTGAACCGTGACCTCCTGGTTCATAAGTAGATGCTCAACCACTGAGCCTCACCAGCTGGACTATACCCAAATTATTTTAAAATGCCACCCATCTCCATCCTCTCTCACCCTGGGATACTTCCTGTCACCTCCGAATCAGTTCTCTTTTTCCAGTGCAAATTAATTAATCCTTTCTTGCTTCTCTCAGTTTTTTCTTCTTCCCTTCCTGAATCAACTCACAAAAACTCAGGGTTGTTCTCCTTAGATGGAAGGTTGTGAAAATTTGTAGTTAATATATTCTCTATCACACCCACAGGATCAAAGTTTGATGCAGTTGTTTTGGACCAAAAATTTTTTGAGATTGTGATCCTGATTGCCACTTTTCCCTTAAGAGTGTAAAAGGGTGGGAAAAATCTTAGGTTTTCTTTTCTTATTTTGCTGTGCTATAAATATCCTACTAAGGGATTTCTGGTCCATCCTTCGTTCAGAGTGGGATCAGCTAAGGACAGTGAGGTTGAATGTTTCATCCAGTTAGAGGCAGAGATGAGACTGGATGTTGGGTTCCCTGGTCTAAGAGTCAGTCATCCCACACAGATTTATTGAGTACCTAACATGTGCCAGGTCTTCAAGGAGCTTACATTTTATGTGGAGGAGACAGGCAATAAGTAAGATAAATGAGAAAATTATGCAGTGTATCGTATATATGTATATATTATATTGTATTTTGCAGAATGTGAAAAATGCTATGAAGAAAAAATATCAAAGTATTTTAAATAGGGTAATTAGGGAAGGCATTGGTGAGAAGGTGGTGTTTGCATAGAGAAGGAATTGAGGGAGTGAGCCATAAGGATAGATGGGGAAGAGTTTGGGGCAAAGGGAAGAGGAAGTACAAAGGCCCTGAGCTCAGACTGTGCCTGGTGTGTTTGAGGAATAGCAGAGTGTGGCTAGAGGGATGTATAGGGCAGCAGGAGATGAGATCAGACCAGAATGGGGAAGGGTATAGATCTGATAGGATCTTGTAGGCCATTGTAGGGCTTTCTGATTGAGATGGGAAACCACTGGGACGTTTTGAATGAAATTATCCTATCTAATAATAGGCAAACAGGGTATTGACCGTACCTCTGCTACGCCTCCCATTGGCTAATCAGCATGGTATGCAAATTAACCACCAACAAAGATGGTGGTTAATTTGCATATGTAGGCTCCAAGCGGCAGAGCGAAGACTGAAGGCGAGCTGGAGCAGCGAAGACGGAAGACAGAAGGTGGCTCTGGCCAGAGCAAAGGCCTGGGTCCCGGGTGCCAGAGGAAAACTGGTGCCCGCAGCCAGGAGAAGGGAAGCCTATTGCACAAATCTCTTCGTGCAACAGGCCTCTAGTCTATTTTATATTTTAAGTTGATTATTCCGGCTATGTTGAAAATAAACTGTAAGGGGACAAGGGTGGCAGCACTTGGCCAGCGGGCAGGTCATTGCACTAATTGAGGAGTGGAATGACAGTAGCTTGGAGCCAGGGGATGGCAGCAAAGGTGATAAAATAATGATCATCATGACATTGACCTTGGGTCAGTTTACTTTGATTATCAAACAATTTGGGGTATTTATTCATTTTCTAGCATTTTGCTAGGGACTGGGATACAAAGTCATATACGATTGAGTTCCTACCTCTGAGGAGCCTAATTTTATAAAAGAGACAACCATAAAAAGGAATTAAAAACATTACAATGTGCTGTGGCAAGCACAATCTTAGAAATGCTCCAGGTACAGATGCAGACTACTCACCCCCCCAACCAAAAAACGGAAAGGCAGACAGAGAGGGCTTCTTCAAGGAGCCATGTTTTGCGAAAGAGCAAGAGTTTCACATGATTCACTTTCCAGGTGGAGGGAGGCATTTCAGGTGGAGGGAACAGCAACATTTATAGGGTAGTGTAAGCTATTAAGTTGTTCATTTCTGTCTTGTTCTTGGTGATACATTAGAGTCAAAGTGTTGAAACAAGACTCCCCAGACCTACTCCCTGTGGCCCAAGAAAAGTCCATTCATCCTTGCGTTTTAAGTCTGTCTTGGAGGGAAGAGTTGCAGGCAGAGTGAACAGCCAAGTGTAAAGGTCCTGAAATCTGAATGTGCTTTGTGTGTTAAGGAACATCTAGAGGTTGGGGACTGTTTTGTAAAGATAAGGGGAGCTTAGGAGACAGAGAACCAGATGCCTGGAGCTATAGGAGGAATTTAGGGTCATCAAGGAGTTCATTTGGAGTTTTTCCCAGAGAAGGGAGAGCAATCTTAGTACTTTGAATTGAAAAGGAAAGTGGCCCTAGAGGAGTGAGGTAGCTTCTTAGGATTTGAGAAAGATAGGGATTTGGGTATTTCCTTAAGTATAGGATCTGCAAGTATCATATGGTGTAAAAGGGTACAAGGATGCATGTATGGGGCTGGTCAATAAGCCCTTTGGGAGCAATGATGAAGTTTCTCTGTGGCCAATCCTGCAGGCCATGAACAGTGGTTAAGAGCAGGAGTCTAGAGTCAGGCTGATGGGTCAATTCCTGGCCCCACTACTTACCCTGGGCAAGTACTTGACCGCTACACCTTGACTTCCCCACCTGCAAAATGGAGCTGGTAAGAATAGTACCTACCTCATAAGGTTGCTATCAAGAATATATAAGCCAATGTATGAAAATTGCTTGGAACAATGGTTAGCACACAGTGCTATATAAAGATGTGACCTTATTATTACTCCCCTCAGGGATGAGCATAGCCAGGGACTGCAGACAGCCTTGACAGAGGTGTTAAGTAGCAGATGGAATAATCACAATAAAGGCAACCATGTGGGCCCTGGACAGGACCTCTTCCAGTGGGACCCCCAAGATCCTTACAGAAGTCAGTGGAGGGAGAATTGGATTTCATCATCAACACTGGCAAAGAAAGACTGAGCCAGTTTTAATTTTATCTAGAAAAATAAAAAAGAGTGATGTCTCTCAAGTGTATCATGAAGCAAATTCTTAGTGGTTATGTGTGCTTAGGGAACAATAAGCAGCTATAAATTGTTGAAAGATAGATTCTGAGGTGGAGATAGGTGGAATGTAATGGTGAAAAGGTGGGCAAGGATCAAATCAAGATGGACCTCAAATGCTCTTCAATTGACCTTGGCCTTTATTTCATACATGCTGGGGAGCCAGAGAAGGCTTTGTGAGCAGAGGAGACATAATACGATTTAGATCTTTAATAACTTTCTTGGCAGCATGAGCATAGATGTAAAATTGTCAAGATAAGAGAGAAGAAGTGATTAAATGGCTGTTGCAACAATTCCAAGGAGGAAGAATTGGGTTCTGGTTAAGATACTGACATCAGGGATAAAGAAAAGACAATGGAACTGAGACATATCTGGAAGTCTTAGACCTGATATTGTAGTCAGAAAAGTTGGGCTTCTGGCTTTGGATATATGGAGACCAGGAGAAAGAACAGACTTGGGTATGACAATAAGTTCAACTTGGGACCTCTTAGCTTCAGATGCCTGTGCCTAAGTGGAGGCATCAAAACTGGCCGAAGATAAGGGTTTGGGAGTCATCGGCTTTGAGGTAGTTATTAAGGAAGCAGTTGAATTGCTTGAGGAAAGGCAGTAATGTCAAAAGAGAATTCCAGAATCACCAGAGGCTTTGTAGAGGATCATGCGGAAGAAATGGGTGGACCAAAAGAAAGACAACAGGGAGTATAGTTGCCAAGGAACTAGAGGAGTTTTAGGAGGCCTCATAGTTAAATTCAGGGAGTTCAAGAGCAGAGGACTTTTGCTGGTGCATGTCAGTAGGCTGGAGGAAATAGAGGTCAGCCTTCAGCAAGTCAAGGAACACGAAGCGTATGTGGTGAAGGTGAGCATGGACCACACTCTGGAGAAATTTAGGTTTGAAGTAAAGATGAGGAGGGATCTGGGTCAAGAATATAACCTTTCCATCCCTCCAATGTGTAAGAACTTATTAAGTAGGTCATGGAGAAGTTCTCAACGAAGAGAGAATATTTGAGAATTCATATTCTACAAATATATGTAATGCTTTTAATGCTTTCTCTAAAGCAAGTCTGAAAAAATTATCAGTTTGACTATCTGAAAAATTCACATAAGGAAGATGACATGAATGGGATGCTAAGTGAAGAAGCCCTATATTTAACTGACATTTTCATTAAAGTCTGATGCTTATATTTTCTAAAATACATTTTCTTCCATGTAAGTGGCTCTCCGGCAGCCTCATCTCATTGCACAGCTGTGTGTACTTCGGCCTATAAACTCCTTTTGAAACACTCTTTTAAATTTGATATGAAAGCACACAGTTTATCCTACAGCACAACTCAAACATTTAAAACCATTAGTCAAGTGCTGAACACGGTGAAATCCATTTTTACGATTCAAAAGTGCACATGCTTCATGAGAAAAAGGAATGGAGTTTTTATTTTGGAAAAATGGTGGGAACACCATGGGAGATGTATTTGGGATAATTGGAAATGTAGTTTTTCTTTGCATGAATGAATCTTAGATTGTTAGTTAGGAATATCAGCGAGAAAACACTTAGATGCCTCATTGCGTTCTGTGCTTTCTTTTATTAACTGTAACACCTGCCGTTTCACAGCCTGTGCTTCCATCTCCAGACGTAAAATGAAGGGGGTTGCACAACAAATATTGGGCTAATTTAAGCCTCCAAATAATATAAAAAAAAACCAATGCAGACTCAGTAATCTGGATATGTCAGGTAAAAGTGATTTTTTTCCTGGTCAAAATGAAAGATATTTGATCTGAAGCATTCATTTAACAAATATTAATGAAATGGCCTTTATGTGCCAGGCACTGTGCGAGGCTCTGGAGTTATGGTGGTGAATCAAATGGACAAGTTCCTTGGCCTGATGTTATCAATGGTTTCATGTATCAGGGCAACACTAAAAATATAATTCCATATGTGAAGAATGAAAGGGAAAACACCTAGGGGCATAGTAGTATTCAGTAGGCAGGGATGTGCTCCTAAGTAAATCAACCCTACTTACCCTTTACTTTTATGTGGTACAGGTGAAAACAGTAAGTTGCCATTCCTGACCTTTACCCCCCATGGGGGGACACCCATTAGACATCTCCCCTGGCCTCCGATGCTCCCTCACTTGCCCCTCTCCATCAAAGGAGAGGAGCATTTTGGAGAGGACCTTGGCACACCTGGCTCAGCTTCTTCCCCTTCCTGGTAGGGAGCTGCCCCATTTCTCAGTCAGATCTTCAGGTGGCTCTTCACCTTTTGGGCACTTGCTTTCAGTGATGAGTGTCAAGTTGCAGAGATGGACTGCTCCAATTAACGATTCTTCTAATGTTGATCTTTAAACGAAGGGGAAAGGAGGAACTGACCTCTTAGATTTTGTTTTCTTGACATGGGCTCCTTATAATTACACCTTCTACAGAGTCTCAGTTTGCCTCTGGATTGTTAACTAGATCAGCTCTGGACACAGACTTAGACTTATAGGACTCAAATGGTGCCTTTACCTATAAAGATATGTTTAGATTTTATTTAAAAAAAAACTTAAAAAAAGAAGAGAAAGAACCCTTAAGTATGGTTGGGGAATATTTTTTTCTGCTAAGGGCCATTTAATATTTATAACACTGCTAGAGGCCCAGTGCATGAAATTAGTGCATGGATGCAGTCCCTAGACCTGGCTGGTGATGGAAGCACAAGCATCTGGTGTGGAAGGGCAGGTCCCAGCTGACCTCTGGGCCCTGGGAAGCACCTGGGCCCCCAAACCCCCATGCACCCCCTCCACCTAAGTCATGGCGCCTGAGTCCCCATGTGGACATGTGGTGAGTGCCGCCTTGGCCTGGCGCTGCCAGCTCACCATCCTGCCATGGTCCTGCTCTCATTGGGGCCCATCAGGGCTGGCAGTGCCTCCACTGCTGCCTGCTGCCAGTGCCACATTGCTGACACCCGCCATGTTCCATGCCGCCCCCCTGGTGGTCAGTGCACATCATAGCGAGTAGTTGAACTCCAGGTCTCCCAAACTCTGGGTCAAACAACTGCCCAAGGGACAATTTGCATATTAGGCTTTTATTATATAGGATATACACTGAGTGGCCAGATTATTATGACCACCTGACGTTTGTAGGCAAATTAACCATACACTGCATCGTATGGGATATGAAAGCCGAAGGCCTGTTCGAACACCTTTGCTGTCTACTGTTACCAAGATAAAATGTCTCCAATTTGCACAGGAACACAAGGATTTGACAGTTGAGCATTGGAAAAAAGTCATGTGGTCTGATGAATCACGTTTCCAGTTGCATCATGCAGATGGCAGAGTGAGAATTTGGCGGAAACAGCATGAAAGCATGCACCCCACATGTATGAGTACAACCCTTCAAGCTGGTGGGGGCAGTGTTATGGTTTGGGGCATGTTTTCCTGGCATGATTTGAGCCCTGTAATTTATGTGGAACAACGTCTGAATAGCACAACATACCTAAGTATCGTCGCTGATCAAGTTCATCCTATCATGTAGATGGCGTATCCCAATGGAGATGGCTTCTTCCAACAAGACAATGTGCCATGCCACGGTGCTTGTATTGTGCAGGAGTGGTTTCAAGAACATGAGGGAGACTTTATCTTGCTTAAGTGGCCCCACAATCACCGGATCTCAATCCAATTGAGCATTTGTGGGATAAAGTTAAAAGAGCCATCAGGCAGCTGGTTCCACAACCATCAAATCTCAAAGAACTGGACAGTGATATTCATCAGGCATGGTGTCAGATTCCTCGCATCACCTTTCAACATCTCGTGGAATCAATGCCAAGAAGAATTGCCACAGTATTGAAGGCAAAAGGTGGCCCAACGAAGTACTGATGGGGTGGTCATAATAATCTGGCCACTCAGTGTATATATAGGATTTGTGGGCCATATAAAATTATCAAGTTAAAAACTAGCCTGCTATATTTGGTCAAACATTTAATTAACTCACTTCTAATGTCTTGGCAGGGCCAAACCAAGTAATTTCTCGGGTCTTATATGGCCCATGGGCTGGATGTTCCCCACCTCTGATATAGAGAGAATATGCCATATTTGTGGGTTGCAGTGGAGAAACCATTCAATGGAATTTTTGCAGATTGAAAGGCCAGGAAGGCAATTCAAAAAAACCTTTATCTGGGCCACTTTATCTCTAGAAATCAGGTTTGCTCAGGAAGTCAGGGAGGCCGTAGAGAGGTCAGGAAAACATGCTTCAGTATGGCTAGCAGAACAGGAGTAGTGGAAGAATGAAAACCAAGAAGAAAAAATTTGTTAACTAGAAAAAGAGATTCTTTAGGTGAAAAAATGAGATATTCTTGGGCAGAGCACATAGACAGGCATGAGAATAATTACACTCAAGGCTAGGAATAGACAAATACAGAAGGTAAAGCAAGGTTCTTTCAGACTTACCTTTTCCTAAAGAAAGTACTAGAAAAGGGAGGCATTCATTCAATAATCAGTCATCACATGTTTATTGAGTACTTTCTATGTGTGAAGCATCGATCTTGGGTAATAGAAATATATAGTAAACAGAAAATATTAATATATTTAAAAGATTATTAAATAGTAGGGGCCCAGTGCATGAATTCGTGCACCTTGAAAGAAACTGTGGGCCTCAAGGCTGTGGTGGACACAGGGATAGGTCTCAGCCCATTCTCTATGCCCCCGCCCAGGCCCTCCTGCCGCTCCCATGTGCTGATGACCTGGCCCCATTCGCACCTGCTGATGGCATGGAAGGATTGGGGCTGATGGTGCTGTCAGCAGATGTGAGCAGAGGCTCCAACACTGACAGCAGGTATAAGCGCCCGGCAGGACCATCGTGTGCGAGAGCAAAGAATTTTCAGTAACCACCAGAGACTTTCCCTGATGACAGCCACTGGCGCCTGGCCTTGGTCTGGTGCTCCCACTCACCTGCTCCACCATCCCGCTGCAGCCGATGCCCACCATGTTCTGCATTCTGCTGCCTGCTGCTGACGCCCGCCATGTTCCGTGCGCATCCCTTGGTGGTCAGCGTACATCATAGAGACCAGTTGTTTGGTTGTTCTGCCATTTGGTCTATTTGCATATTAGCCTTTTATTATATAGGATATCTCTGTGGATTTTACATTTAGTAGGCAAATTGGACAATAAATATAATAAATAAATAATATAGTGTTAGAGAATGATGAGTGTTATAAAAAAGAAAATACATCAAGGTAAATGGGATTAGGAGTTCCTAGGAGTGGAGGTGGTCAATGTGGGTGACATTAGAGTAAGGACTTAATGGAGATGAGGCAGTGAGGCATGTGGTATCAAGGAGATGAGAATAATAATAATAAGAAGGAACAAACAATGCAAACACCCTAAGGTAGGAGTATGTCTAATGTGTCTGATGAGGAACAAGGAGGCCAGCAATATGGGAGAAGAGTCAGCAAGGGGAGGAATGGCGAGAGATAACCTTAGAGTGGTAAGAGGCCATACTGTGTAGAACCTTCAAGGCCATTGTAAGGACTTTGACTTTTACTCTGAGTGAAGAGTAGGTACATCCCAATATTATTGCAACAATCCAGGGGAGAGGTGCAGGTATCTTGGAGTAGGGAGTGGAAGTGGGGATTTGTCAGCTTCTGGATATATTTTGAAGGTAGAGTCAATAGGATGCCCTGATCGATTGCTTATGGGACTTGAAAAAAAAAGAGAAGAATCAAGGATAACTCTAAGGATTTCTGGCTGGATTAACTGGAAAGATGGAGTTTAGAGATGTTTTAATTGTTATTAGATCAAAAATAATGCTGGGGCCCAAGGATAACTATAGAAGAGAGGCAAGATCTTAAAGAGTTAACTGGAATGATTCTCTTAAAGTTACAGAGTCCACTCAAAAAGTAATTGAAAATGTACCTCTTCGCCTTCCCCTAATAATTTTGATAGCTATATTAATTGGTTACAGATACTCTTGACATATTTGAAGAGCACGACCAGGAAGATCAGTGTAAAATACTCAAAGGATTACTGGGTAAACTTCAAGGTGATGTGGTGGATAAGGAGTCATATGCTCAAGAAATGTGTATAATTAGCTGTAAGGATGGCACATGAGAGAGGAAACATTATGAGGAGTCAGCTGTGTTACTAGATGGAGTCTGAGTCTGGGTCAGATGTTGATCTGATGAAAACATATGTCCTAGTTGGTATTATTTTATTAAGGAAACTAAAGATAGAAAAGATAGACAGTGTTTTGTTGAACAAAGAAGTACACTGGAAGACTCAAAACTCACAGACTTGACAGCTCTCTCTCATTAAGGGCCATCCCACATATTAGAAAAACAATGCATTAGCCAGAAAACAAAGGGACAGTTCAAGGCAAAGAGGCTTTCAGTTTTAGCAAACAATACTAGATTTACTTGTATTAGGGACAAAAGTGGCCAATTCTAGAGATTAAAGCTGTTATGAACTCCACATTGCCTACCCGAATGGGATAAAGATCAGGTAAATGGAACTCCAGAGGAATGCCTTTCTGCTACTATAGGAGATGGCTACATGTGGAAACCCTACTTTGTCTGGAATGTTCAAAAGCTTAGAAGAGACAGTCTTAGAGAGTCTATGGCAAATGTATGGGTTGTCACTAGGCTTTCAGGGCTCAAACTTTAGAAGCTTCAGTTCAGGAATCCACTGAGGGTGATTCTGTAGCTGAAACAAATATGATTTGAGGGGGTACTTCCCCAAAAGTCAGCCATACAATTTCAGAACAGAGCAATGAGTCTTTGCTACATCTTTGGCAATACTAAGCATTTGGTTCTGGACCTATCATTTTTGGAGAAGATAAATGCCTTAGCAGCTGGGGATTTTTGTTGTTGTTGTTTATTTCTGAACTTGATGGATGTGGGGTCAGGCCTGGGATTCTCTTGTAAACCCTGTTTACATTTCACATATATGAAAAATATTCATTATTTGAGATCCTGAAAGGATAGCCTGGACTGTGAGGGTTAAAAGAGGTAATGTTAGTGTGTGTAGAATACTTAGCACAATAATAATAATAATAATAATAATAATAATAATAATAATAAAATAATGATAATAATTGGTCAATAGAATGGCTTTTATATGCCGGGTGATTTTTATTTTGGTTTTGTTTTTTGATTTGAGTTTTAAGTCTCTCTAATAGGCAAGAGCTGGGACTGGAGAGACTGGAGAGAGAAGTCAGGTCAGATCAGGCCAGATCTTGCCTCATGTACTGAGAAGTTTAGACTTTATCTTGAAGAACATGTGGAGTCAGCAAGAGTTTTGGGCAGGAGAGTTTGGCAATGAGATTTTAAAAAGTCACTCTGGTTGAGTTTGGAGGTTGCATGGGACAAGTGGTGAATGGTGAGCAGGGAGATCAGAGGGAGTCTGTTGACAACACAGGTGAGAAATGAGATTGGCCTACTCCCAACATATGGAATGGTAGTGATATGGGAAGAGGTGGAGAACTGACGGGCCTTGGTGAATGGGTGTGGAGGTTGAGGGAGGGAAGTCATCAAGAATTATTTAAGTACTTTTGGCTTGGACAATTGGACACTATAGTGATGTCCTTCAAGGGATAGGGAACTTTTAAAAATCAAAACAAAAAATCAGTAGTAGTAAGAACTATAAATGTTTTTTTGAGCCCTTAATAAGTGGCCGGCTCAGTGCTGAATGCTCTACATGGGAGTATTTCACTGAGTATATGCAACACAATGTGGTCATTACTCTTGGTGTCTGTATTTTATAGAGGAGGGAGTCCAGGCTTGGAAAGGTTAAGGAACTTGCCCACTATACCTATGTAGGAATTGGTGAAAGAGAAGTTTGGAATCAGACAGATCTGGTCTAAAATCCTGACTCATCAGTCATGGGAACTTGAACATGTCCCTTAACTTGTCTATAGTGGAGAAAACACCTACCGCCTAAGACTCAGTGAGATGACATCTGCAAGAGTTTTCAGCACAATGCCTGGCACAAGGTAAACACAGTGAAGAGTGTCTATCACTGACCAAGTGTTTTTCAATTATTACATAAGCCTATGAGTAAGGAATTATAAATATTCCAGTTTCAAAATGTAGCTCAAAAGGGATAGTTAATTTACTTTTTTTGTGCTGTGCCAGGAGGGTAAATGAGTTGTTCTGATTTTCTTTTTACTTGAACAGGCTGTCTTTTCTTTTCTCGGGAGGGAGTGAAATGATCAATAAATGGGCCTACTGTTGTCTTGAAAAGCTAGAAACTATGTGGGCTCCTGAGCTAATTTTCGCATGTGTGGCTGTGTTGAAAATTGCATTCTGAGGATTCTAAGCCCTTAATCTGTTATTATTAGTAGCTGTAATGGGTTATAATGGTCTGGACTCCTTTTTCAAGGCAGTTTGACTATTGATGTTCCTTCTTCTCCTCCTCTTCTGCCTCAGTCCTGTCTTGCTTTGTTATACTTCCATTTCTTCAATAATTTTTTCAATATAACATAATAAAACATTAGACATCTCTTTTATTATGTATTCTATTATTTATTCTTTCAATCAATATTTATTTTGTGCCAGGTACTATGTTGGAAGAATAGTGACAAATAAGGCAGCCTGTCTTTAATATCACTCACAGACTATGAAAGAGACCAACATGTTATTGGTACGCTGCAATCCTATGTAACATAGTAGGCGGGGTGCATGGGAAAGGAACTGAATGATTCTGAGTGAGTGTGTGGGGTGGGAATAGAGGGTGATGTGGAGGGGGCAGTCAGAGTGGACTGAACAGAGGAGGTGTCATTTGAAATTAAGAAGCTTTCTGGGGCCCTAGCCGGCTTGGCTCAGTGGATAGAGCGTCAACCTATGGACTGAAGGGTCATGGGTTCGATTCCGGTCAAGGGCATATGCGTGGGTTGTGGGCTCGATCCCCAGTAGGGGGTGTGCAGGAGGCAACCGATCAATGATTCTCTCATCATTGATATTTCTATCTTTCCCTCTCCTTCTCCCTTCCTTTCTGAAATCAATAAAAATATATTTTAAAAAAAGAAGTTTTCTGGGTCCAGAAGGAATAGAGGCATGAAAGAAGTCAATGAATGGACTCATGCATCATAGAGCAGTTTGCCCACTAAAATCACACAGGAGTCTTTTAAAAAACATCAATTCACCAGCTCCACCCAAGAAACTATGGGGGTGGGGCCTGAAGCCATGGTGGTTTTCAAAGCTCTCCAGGTAATTCTAATATGCGCTCAGCATTGAGATCTACTGTCCTGGCAGGTGACGATACTGTACATAGAGAGTCCTAAAGATTCCACCAAAAAAGTACTAGAACTAATAAATGAATTCAGTAGAGTGGGAGGATACAAAATATATATCCAGAAATCAGTTGCATTTTTATACAGGAATAGTGAACTATCAGAAAGGGAAACTAAGAAAACAATTTCATTTACAATTGCATCAAAAATACCTAGGAATAAATTTAACCAAGGATGTAAAATACCTGTACTTGGAAAATTATAAGACACTGAAGAAAGAAATTGAAGCTACAAGTAAGTGGAAGCATAGATAGGAAGAATTAACATCATTAAAATATCCGTACTACCTAAAAAAATCTATAGATTCAATGAAATTCCTATCAGGATATCAATGACATATTTCACAGAACTAGACTAAATATTTAAAAAGATTATATGGGAAAAAAAGACCCTGAATAGCTACAGCCATCTTGAGAAAAAAAGAACAGAGTTGGAGGAATAACACTACCTAATATCAAACTATACCACAAGGCCATAGTAATCAAAACAGCATGGTATTGGCATAATAACAGACATATACATCAATGGAACAGAATAGAGAGCCCAGAAATGTATAATGGGGTAAAGATAGTCTATTAAATAAATGGAATTGGGAAAATTGGACATATAATTGCAAAAAATGAAACTAGATCACCTTCTTACACCATATACAAGAATAACCTCAAATGAATTAAAGACTTAAATGTTACACTCTAAACCAGGGGCCCTCAAACTTTTTAAACAGGTGGCCAGTTCACTGTCCCTCAGACCGTTAGAGGGCCGGACTATAGTTTAAAAAAAAAAAACCATGAACAAATTCCTATGTACACTGCACATACCTTATTTTGAAGTAAAAAAATAAATGTTTTCGGCGGGCCGCATGTAGCTCGCGGGCCATAGTTTGAGGACCCCTGCTAAACCATAAAAATCCTAGAAGAAAACATAGGATGTAAAATCTCAGACATTTTTCATAGTGATATATTTTCTGATATATTTCCTCAGGCAAGGGAAACAGAAGAAAAATAAACAAATGGAACTATATCAAACTAAAAAGTTTTTGCACAGCAAAGGAAACCATCAACAAAATGGAAAGACAACCCACTGAATGGAAGAACATATTCATCAATGATACAGCTGATAAGGGGTTAATATAAAAATTTATAAAGGACTTATAAAACTCAATACCATCCGCCCCCCAAACATTCCAATTAAAAAATTGGAAAAGGACCTGAATAGTTACTTCTCCACAGAGGACCTACAGATGGCCAATGACATATGAAAAGAGGCTCAAAGTCACTAATCATCAGATAAATGCAAATTAATACCACAATGAGATATCACCTCACACCTGTCAGAATGGCTACCATCAATAAATCAAACAAATACCAACTGTTGGCTAGGATGTGGAGAAAAGGCAGCCCTCATGTAGTGCTGGTAGGAATGCAGATGGATACAGCCATTGTGGAAAACAGTATGGAGTTTCCTTAAAAAAATTAAAAATAGCCCTAACTGGTTTGGCTTGGTGGATAGAGCATTGGCCTGCAGACTGGATGGTCCCAGGTTTGATTCTGGTCAAGGGCATGTACCTTGGTTGTGGGCACATCCCCAGTAGGAGCTGTGCAGTAGGCAGCTGATTGATATTTCTCTCCCATCGATGTTTCTAACTCTCTATCCCTCTCCCTTCCTCTCTGTAAAAAATCAATAAAATATATTTTTAAAAAATTAAAAATAAAACTGCCTTAATACCCAACAATTCCATTTATAGGAATTTATCCGAAGAAACCCAAACACTAATTCGAAAGAATATATGCACTCCTATGATCATTGAAGCATTATTTACAGTAGCCAATGTTTGAAAGCAGCCCAAGTGCCCACCAGTAGATGAGTGAATAAAATAGCTGTGGTGCATTTACATAATGAAATACTATTCAGCTGTAAAAAAGAGAAAGATATCTTACCTTTTGCAATAATATGGATGGACTTGGAGAGTATTATGCTAAGTGAAATATGCCAATCAGAGAAAGACAAATGCCATATTTCACTTATTTGTGGAATCCAATAAACCAAGTAAACTAACAAAGTAGAAACAGACTCATAGATACAGAGAACCGACTGACAGCTGCCAGAGGAGGGGGGTGTTGGGGAACTGGGTGAAAAAGGTGAAGGGAATAAGCAAAAAACCCTCATAGACACACACAGCAGTATGGTGATTACCAGAGGGAATGAGCGGTGAGGGGGGAGGTAGGAGAGGGTAAATGGGAGATAAATGGTGACGGAAGAAGATTGAGTTGGTGTGGTTAACACACAATACAATATACAGGTGATGTATTATAGAAGTGTATTATAGAATTGAAACCTATATATTTTATTAGCCAATGACACTGCAATAAATTCAATTAAAAAAGAAAAAGAATACCACTGCCCTGGGGAAACTCCAGCACCGGAGCACAAAAGACTACAACATGCCCATGTTGGCAAAAGCAAAATATCTGTAACAAAACAAAACATAGCAAGTGTTCACAGAAGACAGGATAAATAAATTGTGCAGTGTATGGCCCCCACTGGAACTTAGGCACCATGAGGGGAGAGACTGTGTTTGTTTTGTTCACTGCTACATCCCCAGCACGTAGAACTGTGCCTGGTACATAGTAAGCCTATTTGTTTAGCAATGAGCATGGTATATTTATATGATCCCATTATGTGGGGTTTCTGACAACAGTGACTAATGAATGAATTAAAGTTACATGCATCAATGTGGGTGAATATCAGAAGCATGAATAATCACAGTATGATGCTACCTCTTAAAGTTCAAAATCAAACCAAACCAAACCAAAGAATGTTCATTGAACCATATATGCTAAATCTCTATGTAAATACAAGAGAAGGATAAAGAGCCAACGTTTTTTATTGTAGTTGCAGCAGTAGAGGGGTGGGAGCCTCAGGATGGCTTTGAGAGGAAAATAAAAACCTTTATTTTTTTGGGGGGGGATGTTCTGTTTCATAAATTGGGTGAACACTTTTGGGAAAATTTTTCTTATGCTTTATTTATGACTTACATTTACAAATATATGTAACATTTAGGGGGAAATTTGTTTTCTTACGCTTCATTTATTACTTAAATATACATATATTCTGTTAAATAAAGAGAACTGATGATAATTGATCAAAGGGAAACAAGTAACTAACAGAAGGGACAGGGATTAAAGGCATGGACTTTGCTTTCTTCCTGGTTTAGCAGGAGCTCCTGCAATGGGCGGACACTCCCCACCCCCATCATCACTGAGGTGGCTTTCCTTAGGAGGGTGAGTGTCTGCAGGCCATTTGGACTCTTTGCAGGAAAGCCATGGGGTGAGGGAGCAGCCCCCCTTCTGCGAGCGAGATAGCATCAGGAAGGCAAGGAGGCCCTTGTTGACAGGGCTGGTCATAGACTTTGTGCTCACCCTGTGGCCTCTCCCAGAGGCTGCTGTTGGGCATCCAGAAGGGGCTGCACACACAGCCTGTGATTGTGTTCTGGATTCTAGTTGGCCTGCCCTCCAATTTATTGTGTCAACGTGGTAAATGCCACATCTCTTGGTTCCAGCCCCTTATCAGTATAATTAAGGGAAGAGATGAGAGCTATTGTCTTTGACCTATGTCTGTGTCACCTTTAGAATTCCCTGGAGATAGTGTTGGGTCACTTAGAGAGGGAGAGCGTACCATTGAAAAGGAGGTCTCAGCCTTGCTAACCCCCAGTCCAATCAGGGCAGCCACTCTGATGAATTTTATACATTTAGATTTTGTGTATAATTTGATATCAAAGAAGGGTTCTGTAGCTAGAACACAAAGCTATGAAAACACAAACAATTAATGTTTGGAAACCGCTGGTCTAGATGAATGTTTTACAAACCTACCTATATATCAAATTACCCTGAGGAATTAAAGAAAGATACAGACTCCCCAGACTTTATTCTTGATTTACTGAATCTGTATTTCCAGGCGAAGCATCTCCAGGGCCTTTTGTAACAAGCCCCCTGGGTGGCTCTCACAGCGGCAGCCCAGCTCTGGTCCATAGCCTGTTTTTTGGAAACCCCTGTTGTGCTGGAACTTTGGAGTTCTCTAAGCACGAACATACCACGAGTCTGTGTTTATATCCCTCCTGTGTATAACACCTTCTGTTCCATTTATTTATTTTCCCCCATTTCTACCAAAACAACAGCTTCTAAGAATCAAAATATCAAAATGAATCTGCCATCCTATTTTTATTTTTTTCCATGTACAAAATTCAGAGTTGTTTTTCTGTTTTTTATGTGCCCCCCCCCCCCAAACATTGTGTATAAAAATAGGCTCTTTGTTTTTCCACAGTGCCTACTGCTGTAGCTCCCACATGCTTTGGAAATCATGTCATTCAAGTTTGAATAGATACTAAAGGAGTCCAGGGAGTAATTTCCCCTCGCATCGTTCAGCGACAAAATATTTCCAAACTGTGCTCTGACATTGGCTTTGAAATATTTCTTTCTTCCTGTTTGCCCCCACCTTCTGAAAACATATAAGCATGTTAAATTGAATAGCCCACTGGAGAGACTTAAAGATAAGGCTGGGAACACCTGCTCTCAAAATAGTGCCTGTGGTTAGTACACCTTAACAAAGAAATATGATTCTTAGAAGGGCCAGTGAAGGGCAGATGAAAGAATTAAGGGAATATGTGGGCTGAAACATGAGGCCAAACTAAGAAGATTAAGACTTTCAGCCCAGAGAGATGAAGGCTGCATGGGGAGGTGATCAAAGTTGACGAAGCCACAAAGGCATCGATATGTTTGTGCTCACCAAATTTCAAAGTACAAGAATGGGCAAAGAGGACCCTTTCAAGCCTGAAAAAGGTGAAATTTAGAACAAATAGAAAAAACACTAGTTTACACAGTGAGTCATAAACTTTTGAAATAAGTCCCTCCAAAGATATGGTCTGGGTTGAAAATAATAAAGGTTCACAGAAGGTGTAATATATTTATAAGTCAGGGGGACACAATAGTTTTTTGAGAGTGAATTATACTTCCTTTGGTACTTCTTTGCTCGGAACCATGTAGGAGAAAAAATATTAAGCTATGTTTATTCTGCAGGTGATCTAATAGGACAGAATTGTATATCCTTAAGGGGGAAACACCTTATTCAGTCATGTGACTTAAAAATTTTAGTAATGGGGGGAGAACCAAGATGGCAGCATAGGTTAACGCCGGAGTTTGCTGCTTTGAACAACTACTTCAAAAGTGAAACTAAAAGACGGAACAGACATCACCCAGAACCACAGGAACGCTGGCTGAGTGGAAGTCCTACAACTAGGAGGAAAGAGAAACGCATATGGACACTCAGAGGAGGCGCAGTGCTGAAGTCAAATTCTGAGGTGCGGAGTGCATGGAGCGGGCTGGCGGCGGAGGGCAAGGTTGGCGTTTTCAATCGGGAGGGAGTCGCAGACTCTGAGCTCCAGATCCGGGCGAGTCTTTAGCGACCCAGACTCAAACGGGAGAAGCGGGACTGTCTGGCTTCGGTCAGAGCGAGTGCAGCTTTCTCTCCGAGCTTTGCAGCGGGTGCTGGGACTCAGAGAGGCAGAGCCCCTGGGGACAGGACTGAGAGCCACCATAACTGCTCTCTCCGGCCCACCCTGTTGATCCTGTGCGACCCGCCCCGCCCAAGCCCTGCACAGAGGCATTTGCCAGATAGCCTCAGGCAAAGGCTAGATTAGCACCTCCCTAGAGGACAGAAGTTCTCTCACTGCTGACACAGCTGATTCTCATAGCCACCTGGCCTGGAGGTCAAACCCTCCCTGGTATTAGCTACAAGAATCAAGGTTTAACTATAAGACTGTGAACAAAGACCACTAGGGGGTGCACCAAGGAAGCATAACAAAATGCGGAGACAAAGAAACAGGACAAAATTGTCAATGGAAGATATAGAGTTCAGAACCACACTTTTAAGGTCTCTCAAGAACTGTTTAGAAGCCGCCGATAAACTTAATGAGATCTACAAGAAAACTAATGAGACCCTCGATGTTATATTGGGGAACCAACTAGAAATTAAGCATACACGGACTGAAATAACGAATATTATACAGACTCCCGACAGCAGACCAGAGGAGCGCAAGAATCAAGTCAATGATTTGAAATGCGAGGAAGCAAAAAACACCCAACCGGAAAAGCAAAATGAAAAAAGAATCCAAAAATGCGAGGATAGTGTAAGGAGCCTCTGGGGCAGCTTCAAGCATACCAACATCAGAATTATAGGGGTGCCAGAAGATGAGAGAGAGCAAGATATTGAAAACCTATTTGAAGAAATAATGACAGAAAACTTCCCCCACCTGGTGAAAGAAATGGACTTACAGGTCCAAGAAGCGCGGAGAACCCCAAACAAAAGGAATCCAAAGAGGACCACACCAAGACACATCATAATTAAAATGCCAAGAGCAAAAGATAAAGAGAGAATCTTAAAAACAGAAAGAGAAAGAAACTCAGTTACTTACAAGGGAATACCCATATGACTGTCAGCTGATTTCTCAACAGAAACTTTGCAGGCCAGAAGGGAGTGGCAAGAAATATTCAAAGTGATGAATACCAAGAACCTACAACCAAGATTACTTTATCCAGCAAAGCTATCATTCAGAATTGAAGGTCAGATAAAGAGCTTCACAGATAAGGAAAAGCTAAAGGAGTTCATCACCACCAAACCAGGATTATATGAAATGCTGAAAGGTATCCTTTAAGAAGAGGAAGAGGAAGAAAAAGGTAAAGATACAAATTATGAACAACAAATATGCATCTATCAACAAGTGAATCTAAGAATCAAGTGAATAAATAATCTGATGAACAGAATGAACTGTTGATTATAATAGAATCAGGGACATAGAAAGGGAATGGACTGACTATTCTTGGGGGGGAAAGGGGTGTGGGAGATGCGGGAAGAGACTGGACAAAAATCGTGCACCTATGGATGAGGACAGTGGGTGGGGAGTGAGGGCAGAGGGTGGGGCGGGAACTGGGAGGAGGGGAGTTATGGGGGGGAAAAAGAGGAACAAATGTAATAATCTGAACAATAAAGATTTAATTAAAAAAAAATTTTAGTAATGGAAACAATTTCTTGCTTTAAGGTAACTCTCCACCCCATCATGAAGCCCCATGGTTCATCAGCTGCTGGGGCCTGTTTTCACTAACAGTGAGGTTGGGGTAGGAATGAAACAAATGTAGTGGTGGAAGTATTAGGTAACCTGTAAGCATGTCAGGAGAGCCAGAGACAAAAGACAGAAAGACATCCCCACTGAGGCTGTTATATACCCCATGAGGCCCATGCCAGTGAGAAAGCCATGTGGATAGTCCTCAATGCGGGAGGTGTGATTCCTTTCTTAGACAAGCATGACCTTCTGCTACTCATTTCTCCTCACTCATGCAAAGGACTGACACTTGAAGCTGATGGCCAGGGGAACATTGCAACCTGGGGTGGGAAGTCAGCCCTGCAAGGAGATAGAGATAAGAAGGGACATCTTAAAGCAGAGGATGTTAGTCTTCCTTAAACTCTTTCTCAGATTCTAATGAAATAAATCCATAAATAAATTATTCAAGTAGTAGTACACCAAACAGAAAGATTGAGAGTTGATTATTTTTCAGCCCATCAAAATTATACTGTATAAATGGATCTATCGCATAAAGAATTTGATTAGAAGCTGTTTCTGCTTATCTATGGCTGTGTAACAAACTACTCCAACACTTGTTAGTTTAAAGCAGCAACCAGTGAATTATGCTGGTGGTTTCTATGAGCAGTAATTTGGGTGATTAAGCTCTTCTCCACAATGAATGGGACCTCCAAGTGGTGGGGGGCTGGAATCATCTGGAGGTTTCTTCACTCAGATGTCTGGCACCTGGGCTGAGAGTACTTGAATATTGGGCTCAAATGAAATTGTCAACTAGAGCTGACCTCTCCATGTGGCTTGGGCTTCTCACAGTGTAACCACTAGGTTCCAAGTGGGAGAATCCAGAGATCAAGCAGGTGGAAGCTTCATGGCCTTTTTTTTAACATAGTCTAGTGTCAGTAATTATGAAGTAGTCACTTTTGTTGTATTCTATTGGCATAAGTGAATCACTGAGGCCAGCCCATATTCGAGGGATAAGTGGTAAGGTTACATTGCAGAAGAGCACGTGGGAGGGTAGATATTATCAAGGCCATCTCAGAAAATGAAATACAATGTACCACAAGGATGTATATGTATGTGAATGTATAAATAATCACCCTTTTCCCTGTGTTAAGATCTGAGAGGGGAGTTCTATTGGCATCCAGGTGACAGTGAATGCAGGATGTGTTTATTGCAGGATGGGAAGAGGTCAGGGGATTAAGAGCAATGTTTGCTACTTATCCATCAGAAGAGAAGAACAGGATAAAACTCTCTTCAGTAAAGAATGAACAGACAAACCAACCAACCAATATGGGGCCTTTGGAAAGTTTCTGCCTTGAAGATGCAGGTGAAATACGTACTTTGAAAAATGATCTGTTTAAGGAAACAAATGGATATCTATGAAATCTTCTGTGAAAGGAAGAAAGAACATAAATGAAACTGCAAAAACTTGCATTAGTTACCTAAAGAGAGTTGAGGGGGCTCCTTTAGAAAGCAGAGGAAATGATCAAGGAGATGGATATAATAGTAAAGTTGATTAATATGAAGGCAGAGATTAGGTACTGAAACTATGAGTATCAGGCATTTCTGAAGATAAAGTCAGCACAAATGCTATTGAAGTAATGCTAAAAGATATAAAGAAGAATATTTGCCAAATGGAAGAAAGATTGAGTCAGCATTTGATAAGATTCAATAATTCATAGAGAAAAATAGACTGAGTAAGACTTGGTTTTAGATACATCTGGCAAAAATGTTTGAACTTTATAGATAAATAAAAACATTGATGCAGAACTCTGAATTCCTAGTTTTTGGTTTTTTGTTTTGCTTTGTTTTTTACAGAGGAGCAAAAATCAAGTTGAATTCCAACTTCATCACTACAAATTTAACACCAGGTAATGACAGAGTAACCTCTATAATACCAAGCACTGGATAGTATCAGAATTATGAGGAAAATTGTTGTAAGCAAAGTATTCATCCAAGTTTTTATTAATATATGAAAGCAACAGAAAAGCATTCTCAAATACACAAGGATTCAGAAAGACTATCACACAGGTATGATTTCTGGAAAATCGTTAATATGTCATCTGATGGCTTCTGGAATGAGAAAAATACATATTATAAGAAATTTACTAATAATAATTCTGTGAATTTCAAATTTCATATAGGGTTAACAAAGACTGACAAGTTAGGGGAGAGACAATGCTGATGTCCTCAACTTACAAAGGATGAAATGACAAATGTACTGTTTCCACTTCCAGAAAGCAAAATGAAGATTTGTAGAGCAGAGTGAGAAAGCTCAAACCATAATATTTGCAGAGGAGGTTGCAGCTGAGAAAGGAGCTGCTAGCCTGCCCAGAATATTCCAAAAAGAATCTAGACTTTAAGCTCAGAAAGAGCAGATAACTGAGAGAGTGAGAATGAGTTTGCAAAAGGCAGAGAATTGAAGGGTTATATTTAAAAATCTATTTATATAAGGACACATAGTCTACTTTCTTCTTTAGAAAGTCTAGCATCCAAATATTTTCCTCCAGGCAAAAACAACAACAGCAACTAAACAGAAACCCAGGGTGTTCTTTTCTAAAGAAATTGAACAGATATTTTGGGAGAACTTGGGCTGTTAGTGTAGGTGTTATCACCCTGGAGGAAAGCCCTTCTCATTCTGTCATTTTGATGGCCCATAATTAAAATGGGCTCTCACATCCTCACTCTGTCACCTTCCAGGGAAGCCTGTGAGTTGACAGATCTTGCTTCTAGTCAGCCTTCTGTTGAGTGAGTTCACAACATGGGAGAGAAAGTGAAAGATGATTATAAAAAACTGACCCCTGAAGAAACAGAGAAGTCAGGGTGGAATAAATACAGGTGGAAATAGGTTCACAGTTGTGAGTACATGAAACACAGTTTATTCTTGTATTATTATTTATTAATTATTGTATTATTTTCCATATGAATTACTATAAACCTGCTTTTGCATAATTAAAAAATGAGAATGATGAGTCTACTGTCCTCAGAGAGATATAAGAAGCTATGAGTGCTATATTCTCCCCAAAAGAAAAACAAGATGCTATGAAAATGAAAAATGAAAAGAGCAAGGAAGAACTTGGAAATTAGAGAGGTGATCGCTTAAATAAAACACTTTCTCCAGCATAATTGGGAGAAAAAGTTTAGTAAATCTCCCTAAGAATAGCCCAACAAGAGAACATAAAAGGAGAGAAAAGATAGAAGTCAATTAAGGAGAGGACTTAAAAGTGTCCAGTGGATGGATTTAGCAAAAACTAGGCCATTGGCGATCTTGGATCTTGTCACAAATAGTTTCAGAGCAATAGAGTGAATACAACATAAATATCTAAATAATGTGATGTTGTTTGTCTGGCTTAAGAAGATTGGTTCAGTGGTGTGAAGTTAGTGGAAAAGAATCATGTTATCCCATATGTAACATCTAACATCCATATAATTCAATAGATAGCTACTTCATAGTCTAAAATTCTTACTCAAAAATTGCTTACTGCATCACCCTGGCCAGGTGGTTCATTAGGTTGGAGCATCGTCCCACACACCAAAATGTGGCAGGTTCGATTCCCAGTCAGGGCACATAGCTAAGTTGTATTTTCAATCCCTGAATGGGGTGTGTATGGGAAGCAACTGATTGATGTTTCTTTCTCTCCCCCTTCCTCTCTAAAAAAAAAAAATCATTAAAAAAGTATTCTCCAGTAAGGATTTTAAAAAATTACTTATTGCATTATTTGTCACCTCTAGTTCCAGGTGGTTGGCATTGAACTCAGACTAGAAATGAACTGGGACATAATTGTTCAGATTAATAATTTATAATAATCAAGAATCATATGCCCTTAAAAATCTTAGTAGTGTTGACAATATTTAGATGTAAATTGGTTATCTCCACTAGAAGGACATGTGAGTTATTTGATGAGTTAATCCATTACCACATCATAAATTGATACATAACTTCTTATAAGCAGTTAGAAAAGTTTCTGAGGGTGAGCATTTTGGTTTTCTGCACATAAATAAATAAACTCATAAATATTAGAAGAAACAAATGAAGGTTAGGTGGTAGGAAAAATGATCCATGAACCGTATTTTTCAATGATTTCCATGAAGTATTCATTGACCCTAAAGTAGTACATCACCACTGTCAGCACCCTAAGAAAATTAGCATCTTGCTGTATTGATAGTATTATTAGATTTTGAGACAGAGGGAAAGGTTGCCTTCCAGGTAAAAACTGTCTTAGAACTCATTGTTTAACTACAAACGAAGGGTTTCCAGGTCTCCCGCGCTCCTTAACTTGTACTAGTGGCAGGAGGCAAAATGATAATGAGTAATAGCTAAAAAAGTCACTTTTTATATACCAAGTGGACTTGAGACTTTCAGTCCTGCAAATTAAGTTAAAATGAATGGCTTCGGAACAGCACTCTGGGTGACAGGAAGTTTATAAATGTTATGTCTCCTGAGGTGTTCCAGTAATAGTAAGTTTGGGCAGAATAAGCTTTTTCTGTAACAGCCTCCTTGGAAAGGCCAGCAGTCTCCAGAGAGATTGGTTAATAAGTCAGTTACCTGAGTGTTGAAAATGAAATTGAAAAGGTAAAGGAATAAAAAAAGACTTTGAAGGAGAAAAATGTTAATTTAGCCAATTCAAAGCTTTTCCTACCAGAGTGATATTCAAGGCTGGCTAACCCACTGTCTGTGGTCTTACTCTAATTTCAATTTGTATGATGGCTCCCATAAACACAAGGTTTTTTGTTTTGGTCATGCAGAGCTGATACGGAGAAGGCAGTGGATGTAAGATTTAAGTTTGGTGCCAGGAGAAGGCTGGAAATGGCTGTAGGAGGACCACCAGGTGTGCTGCCTGATTGGACAGCCCAGTGTGTGGAATGGGGTGTTGTTGCCACAGACTTCCCTTGTTCTGCCATTGCCTTTGCAGATCTCAGCAGGAATCGAAGTCATGGTAAGTGTCATATCTGTATGCCATGATCTGACAGTCATCCCTAAAAAGCATTTTAATTTTCTCACATAAAGGTGCTCTCAGAGGAAATGCAATTAATTGGCTTCTGAAATGTCTTGACACTTTGAGATCGTTGGACAAATGGTACTACAAAAGTTCACGAGCAGAATATTCTTGGCTGTGTACAAGAAAGAGCATCTTCTTGATAAAGGCAGTGTTGTTTGCCTGAAGTTTTGTTTTTTACCCTCTTGTCCTTGGGATGGGGTCAGATTCAGGAGAAGCAGTAATAGAGAGAAGAGGGAGGTCTCTTCAGATTTCATAGGCCACCAACCCAGCAGGTCTCATGGTTTCATTTTATATACATAGCCCTACATATTTTTACACATAGTTTCTCTTATTTTCTGGTAGCTCAGAAGTTAATAGTGTTGTTGTTAAATAAATAAATGTATTAATTTTAATGTGAAATGATTTTTGAAGAAGCAGTAATGTTTTCTCAGGAAAGCTTCATGAAGTATTCATTTTTCTATCACCGCAGTGTAAATCTATTTACCAGTTATAATCATTTTAAGATTTAGTTTGCTCTTTGGTTATTATTTTGACTAAGAGGGAAGAAAGGAGGACATGACATCATTTTATCACTTCTTTCTTACCTTCTGCTCTCCTGTCTCTGCCCCAGTGCCATTGCCCCAGTTCAGGCTTGCATCCCTGGTCTATTGAGTAGCTTCTTCCTAAGTGGGCTCCTTACTTGAGCTTTGTCCCGCTGCAGTTCATCCATGCAAGAGTGAAAGGTCTTAAGGATTTATCTGAGCATGTCAATTCCTTCTATGGTTTCCAATGCTTAGGAGAGAATATCCAAATCCCATGCAAAGCCATTCATAAATTGACCCATTTTTACCTCTCTAATATAGGGGTTTTCAACCAGGGTCAATTTGTCAATTTTGCCTCACAGAAGACATTTAACAATGTCTGAAGACATTTTGGATGGTTACCATGGGTGTGTGTGTGTGTGTGTGTGTGTGTGTGTGTGTGTGTGTGTGTTACTAGCATCTAGTGGGTAGAAGGTAAGGATCCTATAATGCACAGGACAGCCTCCACAGCAGAGTACATAGTCCAAAATATTCATAGTGCTGAGGTTGAGAAACTGCTGTTACCTATTCTGCTCATGTCTCTTCTGCTTCCTGGACCCCAAATAGGGAACTGCGTGGCCATTCCTTAATATGCCAAGCCATTCCTCTTGTCCTCATCTTTGCACATGCTGTTCCCTCTGACTGAAATGCCTCCCTCCCCTTTTGCCATCTGGAGGTAGTGTTAGCAATCATCATACCTTGGTTATCTATTTAATTTGTGCTTATGTTGCACTGCAATGTTGGCTTTTAATCTTTTTCCTTATTCCCTACTGGAATGAGCTATTCATGTCCTGCATCATGTCTAATATCTTCTTGTTCCTACCATCTGGTACAATGCTTGGCATATAAGTGGTATTCAGCATGCTTGTTAGTTGGATACTTGGCTAGATGCATGGATGAATAGAATCTGTATTTAGGTCAGATGGTAATCCAATATTGTTTATAACCTAGGGCTACTAATATTCCAACTTGGAAACTAATTATTGCAGTCTATTCATTTCAATGTCACCTTCTTGTTTCTTTTGATATCTAGTTTGACTGCTGGTGTGTTGAAGGTGGTAAGTGATCAGTAATTATTTATTAAAGGAATGTTGGCCATAGGTCTAAGGTTAAACAAATTGTAGCATTGGATAACCTTAGATCCTTTCTCCTTAGAAAGGCAGGGAAGATATTATTTTCCCTTCAAAATCATCTCACTGGACCACCTTGTTCCTACTCTGTTTCGTTCTGCTTCAGTGGTATCTTCCTGTCCACTCCATCTCCCCACTTACCCAACATAACTCAGCACACTCTGAAAGCTTGGGTGCAGAACTAGAGACTCCAGGAGTGAGGAGACCTAGGGGCCTCCCACAGAATCAGCCATCTTAGTTCAGTTCACCCCACTCAAGTTCAGAACATTAAATCCCATCCTTGCTGCAGGCTAATGGCAGAGATTTATCTCCTCTCCAGGTCTCAGCCTCTTCTTTAGGTTCTGTCTCCTTCAATTATGATTGCTGGTTAGTTCACCTTGCTTCTACCCTTAAATCTCAAGTTGAGCTGTTTCTGTTTTTAGCCTCCTTTTTATCATCTGGAAGTAAATGGTCTATCCAATTTCTTCTGGATGTCCTTTGTTCCTCTGGCACGAGGCATGAATCACTGGGGCAAGTACCTTTATTGGGTCTGAATTTGGGAATTTTCCATTCATTTGTCCAACCTCCTATTCCTATCTTTTTCTCTCAGGACAGTCAGCTGTTGATCGTCTCTGGTTTTGAACATGTCTTCTTGTTCCTTGGCTCTTTCATTTAAAAAATATGTATTTTATTGATTTCGGAGAGGCAGGGAGAGGGAGAGAGAGAAATAGAAATATAAATGATGAGAGAGAATCATTGATTGGCTACCTCCTCACGCCCCACATTGGGGATCAAGCCCGCCACCCTGTATGTGTCCTTGGCTAGAATTGAACCTGGGACCCTTCAGTCCACGGGCTGATGCTGTATCCACTGAACCAAACCGGCGAGGGCTTGGCTCTTTCATTTTTCCGATCACTTCTGGTTGTCCTCTACCTGCAACATAATTATTTTCTTTTTTTGTGAAGTCTTCGGTTATCCTCTTGTTCCTTGCCCTCTATAGGTACCCCTAGTACTTAAGTCTTTTTCCTTCAAATTTATCATCTCCTTTTTAGTTGATGGCATTTTTTTCTCAAAGGCCTTTTCACTTGAGTCTTCTACCTATTGTACCTTTTTGAGTAGCAGCTACTTGGTGCTCTTAATCTTTGGGTTTTATTATGTCTAGGAAATGGGGTTGGATGGGGTGGGGGATAAAAAGGGTAATTAAGGAAGAAAGAGACAAGAGATCTTCACTTCACTCTTACCAGAAAAGGTGAAGGAAGGGCCACAGCGACAGGGCTTCTTTTCTATTAAACTCAGCTCTGGGTTTTGTAGAATTTCCTTTTCTTGTTTAGAGCCTTGATCCTCACTTTAAGCCATAAGTAAAGTTTCAGTAATTTGTAGAATTTGAAAAAGCAAAACCAACCTCCGAAAATTTATTGGAACCTATTCGGTATTGGGCTTGGCATGATAAGAAACATATACCTCCCAAAGGGCAGTCGGGGAGGAAAAGGGTGCAACCAAGACTAATGGCATTAGATTAGAAACCAACGAAGGAAGAAAAATATAATCAGTTTTCAGTAAGGACTCCAATCAGGAAGTTACCCTTCCCACAAATATAAAATAAAAACAAAACCAACCAAACAGTAAACAAACTGTTCTCTTTCTTTGATCACAGGCAGACAAAAAATACAGAGCTCAGAGAGTAGATAGGCAATAAGTCACAACACATCAGAAAGCAAGAGACAAACAATATATTCCAAGGGTTTATACAGATGGTAAGTAGCCAGTGTGTTACAGAGGATATTGGCAGAAAGCAAAGTATCCTCAGTGAAATGATTGATAATAAGAACGCATAAAGCGAACTCTGAAGTGTGTGAAGAGAGGTTTGACAAAAGGATACTGATGGAAAATGTAGCTACGGCACTGTGGACCAGGGTGGAATAAGAATAGGATGGTGACATGGAGGTACAAGAGCAGCAATTCAGAGTATATCAGAAGCACAGTCCTACTATCAATGGCTAAAGATTTTTGGCTTTTTTTTTTTCCATAAGAAAGAACAAGGTGTCTCTTTTAGACTCCTACTCTCTTTCCTTTATGTTTGTTTCAATAAAGTTCAGTCGTTCTCAATGCACTAGTTATTTTCATGAAGTCACAAGCTAACCTGTCCTGGTTTTATTAACATTAGACAAGCTGATCGGTTTCAGCCAATGGTCTGGCATGTAGAATGGGAAGACTGGGGAAACAGGCCCCTTACAGAGTGCTTTTGTTAGCAAGCTCCCCCACCCTCTGCCATCAGTCCTTTTGTATAAGAAAAACCAGTTAGCCAGAGGTTCCCACTCCCATTCACTGTGGTTTTGAATATTTTTTTTCACAATATTATCAGAAAAGGTCACATATCAAGAAAATAGATGTGGCAATACTTAGTACATGAAAAGATCCTGAAAACTGTTTATGATTAAGACTTCTGACAAGAGTATGGTGATTACCAGAGGGAAAGGTGGGTTGGAGGAGGTAGAAGAGGGTAAAAGGGGGATAAATGGTGATGGAAGGAGATTGACTTTGGGTGGTGAACACACTGCAATGTACAGATGATGTATCATAGAATTGTACACTTGAAACCTATATGATTTTATTAACCAACTAGAGGCCTGGTGCATGAAATTCGTGCATGGTGGCAAGGGATCCCTCAGCCTGGCCTGCACCCTCTCCAATCTGGGACCTCTCTGGGGATGTCTGACTACTTTTCACAATCTGGGACCGCTGGCTCCTAACCACTCGTCTGCCTGCCTGCCTGATCACCCCTAACCACCTCTGCCTGCCTGATGGCCCCTAAACTCCTCTGCCTTGCCCCACACCCGGGACCCAGGATTCCCTCCTCTGACCAGTCGCAGGCACCCAGGACCTGGGCTTCCCTCCCTCTGGTCAGCCACAGGCACCCAGAACCCGGGCCAGCTTCACCCGGGCCGGCCACAGTCACAGGGGACCATGGGCAGGCAGCTTGAAACCTCTCCAGGCTGCAGGCACAGGCATAGCTGCTGGTGCTCAGGACAACGGGGAGTGAGGCTTGTCCCTCTCCCGGACCACAGGCGAAGGTGCTGGCACCCGGTACCGTGAGGCGGGTAGCTTGTCCCTCTCCCAGGCTGCCCCCAGGACCGCGGGGACCATGGGGCATGCGGTTTGTCCCTCACCTGGGCCACAGCCCCAGCCGCTGGTGCTGGGGACCATGGGGAGTGAGGCTTGTCCCTCTCCCGGACTGCAGGCGAAGGTGCTGGCACCCGGGACCTTGGGTCGGGTGGCTTGTCCCTCTCCAGGCTGCAGCCTGGCTGGTCCCCATTCCTCTCTCGTGAGCTCATTTGTGCCTGGCTGGTCCCTATTCCTCTCTCCCAAGCTCATTTGTGCCTGGCTGGTCCCCATTCCTCTCTCCTCAGTGTTGAGTGTCTGAGCCATTAGGGCATGATGGCATGAGGGTGTGATGACCATTTGCATATTAGCTCTTTATTATATAGGATGTCACCCTAATAAATTCAATTAAAAGAATTTTAAAAAGGAATTCTGGAATCAGTATAGATTCAGTTTAATCTTATTTAGATGATTTAAATCAGTGGCTATGGAAACTTCTACTTGAAGTTTATTATAATAACTCTGTAATGATGACCTCAGTCATCTAAGGAAGAATCAGCTGAGTTCAGGATGGTGAATGTACTTAGGTTATAGGGAACTAATAATGCATCTTAGAAGGATTTGAAACAAAGGTTGAAAAAATATTCCAAGAACATTCTGAATATTTTTTGTAAAAAACTATGTTTAAAGAACAATTTCTTCTTTACCAAAGTAAAGAAGATAATATAATGACCTAGAGGTTCAGTTAGGTTCAGGTTCAATTTTTAGGCAAGATTTTCCTGGGTGGTGCTCTGTTGTTCCTGTTTCTTTGCATTATGAAGCCATAAGACCTGTTTGCCCTACTTCAAATGACACTAAGATAGAGGAGTGGGGACAGATGTGTCAGCCTCATCCCTCTATTATTAAGTTTCTGTTCACTGATGATTGTTATCTAGATCCATTATTTCATTTAAAGACTTGCAAAATGTGATTATCTAGTTTTATCATTTCTTCTGCATTTATTAATGAAAATTTTCTCATAAGAAAGAAATTTCCCTCACTATTTGATTACCCTGAAATACAGGAAGTGTTACCATCAAGTATAAGAAAGGAGGATAAATGCATGATTCATTTCTTTCATTTATTAGCCTTCAGAGTCACATGTTGTGGCCCCAACAATCAGATTTGTGCCCACCTTACAAATATGATGTGGAGGTTTGCTTTTAAACCATTTATTAAGGTTGTTGGTGAAATGCTTTAACCCCCTTCCCCAATCCTGCATTCTAGAAATATGTTATTTTTATTGGCTAATTGTAACCCTCTTTCCTCCTCACACATACTTTATAAAAAAAAACCACATAGTAAAAATTCTCAAACAGAAGTGACAGTGGAGGTATTGAGTTGAAGGAAGAGTTATGATTTTCCTGTTTATTCTTCAAGTATTTTTATGATTCGTGTTTAATACAAGGACCTCCCAGACCTGACATTGCAAGGGTAGATTTAAATATAAATTCTAGATGTTGAGAGGTGATCTATGGCCTCCTCCTTCCCTTGAGGCAGGCCTGTTGTATGGATGGGCACCTGCTTATGATATACGGATAGGGAACTGCTGGGACTGTAGCATTTCTCTGCATTGGGCCTCATGCATCCTGGAAAGGACACATTCAGTGTTGCCAGAATGCTTGTGAGGTGTTTTAGGAAGTAAGGATTACCTGCTTCTATAGGAGTTCATTGTACTGTAAACTATATCTATACTAGGCTTAACTGGAATCATCGGCAGCACTATTAGTATATTATTTTGGGGGTGGAGTGGCATAGGGGAAAATGAATTATTGAAAGAGAAAATAAATGTATTCATTTGTTGATTGCATTGTTTCTTTTTTATCATCCCTTGGATCTCTGAATTCAAAGTTTAGTGGTTACAAAATTACAGAAGTAAAAAGCTTATAAAGTTTGATGCCCTGGCCAGTGTGGCTCAATTTGTTGAGCATCATCCTGTACACCTAAAGGTTGCTAGTCCAATTCCTAGTCGGGCCCATGCCCAGGTTGCAGGCACCATCCCCAGTATGGGGTGTGCAGGAGGCAGCTGGTCAATGTTCACTCTCACATAGATGCTTCTCTTTCTCTCTCCCTTCCTTTTTAAACATCAATAAAAGTATATTTTTAAGAAAGCTTATAGGTTTTGATAAAAATCTTGATGAGATTTAATTCTTTGAAGCTATTTAGGCTGAAACCTTTTAGGGCAAAGGACTAAAGTCAATACCAAAGAGAGCTTGGAGGACAGGGTTGCCAAATAAAATGCGGGATGCCCAGGTAGTTGAATTTAAGATAATGATCAATTTTTCAGTAGAAGTTTATCTCAAATATTGCATGGGACATACTTATACTGAAAAAATTACTTGTTTATCTGAAATTAAACTTTAACTAGCTGTGCTGTACTTTTATTTGCTAAATCTGTCAAACTCTACTTGGAGGGCTCAGGGAACAATATGAGAGTGTTAGTGGTGCTGTGTGCAGAGCCTCCAGCCCTTTCATTTTCTCAGGAAAACTCAGGGGAGTGCTAGTAATGACCATGCATATTCCTATACAAAGTGCTGATATTCATCAGAGCAAAGCCTTCTATCCCCTAATAGGTATACCTTTTCATGGCCCTCTTACTGTATAAAAATGAGCATCAATAGGCAGAGAATTTTCTGGGGGGTCTGAAGACCCTCACTTCCCTCACCTAATCAGTCTTTCTCACTGAGCATCTCAGTTATATGAAGTCTAGGAACAATGAAATGCTAGGACTCAGGGCTGTTTCCTTTAGATTTAACCAGGTGAAATGGATGTTAAATAACATTTTGTTTAACTTGTTCAGACATCCAGGGAAGAGGACAGTGTGAAACATGCATTTTTCATGATCTGGTCAGAATTGGAGAAATTAAAGGAGGTGTTAGTATCTATTTGTTTTAAATGCTGTTGCAGGAAATACATCACATCAAAGCTTATATAGTTGGTGATCCTTGAGAAATTTGTGTCCAGGATTTCTCTGTACTTTGAGTATAGGATTATTGGCAATGCCTAGAGGTGTTCTTTTTGCCCCTTTACAGTACATGTTGTTCTGTTGATTTTTGTAGTGTATACAAACCTGATATAGAAACAGGGAGATGGTTACCCAGCCATCTTTATGTGATATTGAATAATTCTCAGGGAGGACTCTTTCTTGTAAGACAAAGAACTAATATTTTACACAATATAGCACTCAGGGCTTTATGGTTTTATCTCTTCTTTTGTAAACCAAATTTCCTTTATTTCAACCCTGTGGGTCTCTATGAGCTGCCATTATTATAAAACATGTCCACATGCTCAACTTCTGTTGATTGGTCCAGGGATGGTTACTTTAAAAACTAGGCCTATCATAATAGAGCTCTGTCATTAACCCTTCCTGTGATCATCTGAGACATCTCTAGTATTCTTCTAAAAATTCAATAAATTCCCTCCCCCCCCCCCCCCACACTAGAAAGTTCAAGTTGGATTTCTAAGATTTGCAACTAAAAAAGTACCAACTAATCAAACCCAGGACAAAATATAGTGCAAAAACCTTTAGGTTGCTTAGAAAAAGGGCAACAAATTAAATCCCAACCTCCTCACAGTGGACTCTTGAGCCCATTTCTATTTATACTCATTTTAATTTTGGGCTCCCCATGAAGCTATTTTGATAATTCTTTTGAAGTTCTTTTTATGCTTCAGTGAACTATTATATTTCATTATTTGTACCACTCTTATCATATTTAATATCTTATTTTATCACAGTTAGTTTTGCTCACCTCTTTCTCCTGTACTTGAGGGCAGGGATCAACCTTTTATTCATCTAATAGCCCTTGCAATATCAAATTATAAGTAAAAAGTAGTATTTGTTAAGTGGATGAATAAAAATGCTCTTGTCTTTTTGTTATCTATACTAATAAAAGGGTAATATGCTAATTAGAGCTGACATCTTCCAGACGTCCTTCTGGATGTCCTTCCGGACAAAGCCACAGTGGCTGCAAGGCCTGGGGCTCAGGCAGCCATGAGCCCCAGTGGCTGTGAGGCTCAGGCCTCACAGCTGCAGTGTCCAGCAGTGGCAGCAACAGCGAGGAGGTGATGGGGGCAGTGCCTTCCCTTGATCGGCCGGTAGCCTCCCACAGAGGGAGGCCAGACTGCAGCTTAGGCCCGCTCCCCTAAGCCATCAGTAGGACATCTCCTGAGGGCTCCTGGACTGTGAGAGGGGGCAGGCCGGGCTGAGGGAACCCCCCCAATGCATGAATTTTTGTGCACCGGTTCTCTAGTATATATATAACAGGTGAGCGGTTAGGGGTGATGAGGCAGGTGAGTGGTTAGGGTGATGAGGCAGGCAGGCAGAGGTGGTTATGGGTGATTAGGTAGGCAGGTGAGCAGTTAGGGGTGATCAGGCAGGCAGATGAGTGGTTAGGGGCAATCAGGCAAGCAGGCGAGTGGTTAGGGGCGAAATGTATACAAATTTTAACAGCTGATAGCTCAATTTTGAAAATTAAATGTATTTTAATAAACATTGCCATTATAATTATTCAAAGTGTGTGTACATATTAGTATATATTAATATAATATAGGTTTGTGTGGTTTTGTATCCCAGAGAAACTATCTATAATAATAAAAGCGTAATACACTAATTAGACAATACAGCCAAATGACCTTCCGGATGTCATTCTGTACATTTTTCCAGATGAAGCTGCTGCATCAGGGGCCAAGGCAGAGGCAGTTAGGGGAAATCAAGCAGGCAGGTGAGTAGTTAGGAGTGATCAGGCAGGCAGGTGAGTGGTTAGGGGTGATCAGGCAGGCGAGTAGAGGCAGTGAGGGGCGATCAGGTAGGCAGACGAGCAGTTAGGGGTGGTCAGACAGGTAGGTGAGCAGTTAGGGGCATAAGGCAGGCAGGCGGTGTGGTTAGGGGCACTCAGGCAGGCAGGCAGGCAGGCAAGTGGTTAGGAGCCAGCAGTCCCGGATTGCAAGAGGGATGTCGACCTGCCAGTTTAGGCCTAAACTGGCAGTTGGACATTCCCTGAAGGGTCCCGGATTACGAAAGGGTGCAGGCTGGGCTATAGGACCACCCCCCACCCCACCCATGCACGAATTTCATGCACCAGGCCTCTAGTCTATAAAAATAAAAGTGTAATGTGCTAATTAGACTGGATGTCCTTCTGGATGAAGTTGGGTCTGCAAGGGAAGCCTGAGTCCCGGGTGCCAGAGGGAAGCCGGTGCTGGTAGCCGGGGGAAGGAAGGCCTGCCTACTCTTGCATGAATTTTGTGCATCAGGCCTTTAATTTACAATAAAAAAATGTTTATTATTTAAAGATGTATACATATATGAATGAATGGTGTATTTCACACAAAATAGAAAAACTCAGTTTTGAAAATCTGATTTAAAAGACAGTGGAAAGATGTGGCTGGCTTTCAGGGAAAGGGTGTATTGTCCATTAAGTTTCTCTGTGTACTCTGAGAAGACCAGCCTCCAATGGTGACAGATATTTAAGGTAGTTTCTTAACTGTCATAGACAATGGAGAGAGTGTAAAAGATTCCCAGCTACATCCTTGCATTGCCTCTGGGAGGAAAGCAGAACAAGACCCAACAATAATGTTAGTCTGGGGAATGGAAGCCACACTGGAGGGACGTACATGAAGGACTCAAGTGAAATCACCCTCAGGGGTGGACAGAGTATGCTGATGGGGATGTTAGAGAGGGCATGGCTCTAGGTACAATACCTTGACAGGTCCTTAACCCAAGCTTCTGACCTGCCTGTGTGTTCTGGCACCTAGGGAAATATTGTGTCTCTAGGGACTCAGGAACTCTGCTATGGGAAAACTCTTAAAGCAGTTTTTTACAGAGTAGAAGGCACTGTTTTTTTGGCCAGAGATGAACCCAGAAGTTGGGCTTCCGAAAGAAACAATCAGAGACAGGGATAGCCCTGTGGAGATGAAAATAAGGAAGGAGCTGGAGATGGAGATAAGGAGAGCCAGGTGAAGAGCAGTGGGGCTGCGGGGCTCAATTCCATGGCCATCTCCCTCCCTGATGTCCTCTTTTATCCATCTCAGAATCAGGAGGGAATAATTGGGAGAGGGATTTCTGGAAAAGTCTAGACTTGGTGAAAATCAAGCCAGCGAGGTCTTATGGATTAGTATTATGGTAAACATATAATAGGAAAAATGACACACACAGTGTTATATAATATTAAGCATATGGTATTATAGTTTACTAGAGGCTCGGTGCACAAAATTCGTGCATGGGAGGGGGTCTCCTTAGCCCAGCCTGCACCCTCTTCAAGCTGGGAGCCCTCAGGGGAATGTCCCCTTGCCGGCCTTGTTGCCCTAGGCCAGTGATCGGCAAAATCATTAGTTAACAGAGCCAAGTATCAACAGCACTTCTTCAAAATAGACTCGCCCAGGCCGAAAACCGACTTCTGCACATGGGCCATGAAGTTTCAATTGCACTGTACGTGCATGCCCACACGTGGTATTTTGTGGAAGAGCCACACTCAAGGGGCCAAAAAGCTGCACATGGCTCGCGAGCCGCAGTTTGCTGACCACTGCCCTAGGCAGCCTGCTGTAGTTACTATTACTATGACGGCATCCCAGAAAATTTGCATATTTCTCTATTATTAGTATAGATTAGAGGTCCAGTGCATGAAAATTCATACACTGGATAGGGGGGTGGGGTCCCTCAGCCCGGTCTGCCCCCTCTCACAGTCCGGGAGCCCTCAGGGGCAGGAGGTGACTTGGCTATAAGGGGAAGGTGACACCTCCATCACACCTCTGCTGCTGCCACTGCTGGCAGCGCAAGTCTTGGCTGGCCCTAGTTACCTGAGCCTCGGGTGGCCCTGGGCGGCTGGGGGGCTGAAGGGACTGGAAGACTCTGGAGCCTTGCTGCGCATCTGCTGCCCTGGCTGGGCCAAGGGGACTGGGCGCCGCCATTTTGTGGTTGTGTGCGCCACCATCTTTGAGGGTGTGGCAGTCAATTAGCATATTTCCTCCTTATTGGCTGTGGGCTCCACCATCGTTGTGATGATGTGAGGATCAATTAGCATATTCCCTCTTTATTAGATAGGATAATATGGTATTATAGTAAATGTATATAGTATTAAACATGATGCATTTGTATACACTTGGATGAGGTCAAAGGATATTAGGGTGGCATGTATATGCATGAGTTGTTCAACCATTTCCAATTGTGGCACCTGTTTCTAATTTTTTACATCATCAATAATATAGCTATGAATTCATTGTATATAAACCTATGTTCATATCTCTGATTATTTGGTTAGGATAAGTTGCTGGAAGTTATTAAATCCAAGAGTATAAATAATTTGATACCCACTGCCCAATTGCTTTCTAGGAATGGTGCACTAATTTATACACCAACCCATAGTGTACCACTATAATAGTTTTTATTTCAGTAATAACATTACCCGCATTGAGTGTTATGACTAAGATGAAAATACTAACACAGGTGAGATGTGGGTATGTTTTGAGTTTTCCATGTTTGTATTTTATTATTATTATTTAAAAATATATGTTTATTGATTTCAGAGAGGAAGGGAGAGGGAGAGAGAGCTAGAAACATCAATGAGAGGGAATCACTGTTTGGCTGTCTCCTGCATGCCCCCTGCTGGGGATCGAGCCTGCAACCTGGGCATGTGCCCTTGACTGGAATCAAACCCCAGACCCTTCAGTCCACAGGCCAATGCTGTATCCATTGAGCCAAACCAGCGAGGGCCCATGCTTTTCTATGATATGTTAATAGCATTTCTTTTATTCTACCCTATTTGTTTGTGGTAGAATTGCTTTTAAGAAGAGCTGCTTGATTTCCTTTTTATAAAAGAAATATATTCAGGGTAGAAAGTACTGGCAAGCAGAAAAGAAAAAATAAAGATCACCTATAATTCTACCTCCTGGAGAGAGCAACTGTTGATGTTTAGACTTATATATGTTTAATCTTTTTAAAATGAATACAGTTCAGTGGTTTTCAAGACTGGTTGCATGTAATTTCAGTTCTTAATTTTGCCAGAGCACACTAAGCCCATTTGGTCTGCACACTCGAGTCATTTTTTTTTTCTAGCTTTGGAAAGTAATTCTCAATCATGTCTGACTATTGTTTCTGTTTTATTTATATGGGTTTCCTTTTAAGAAACATTAATAATTCTTAGATGAGATCTCCATGCCAAGGATGATTATTTTTATGTCTGAGAGCTGCTTTTGTTCAGAGAAAAAGGCTAAGCTGTTATTCCAGGTTTTAATTTCATATTCACTTTACTAAAGGTAAGTTTTTACAAATTCAGTTTTTTTCAAACGTTTAAGTTCACCTTATACACTTCATTATTTGATTTATGAATGCAGTAAATTTTAACAATGGCTTTCAAGGGAGCCTTTGAATACTGTTTGTTGAATTTAAGTTGAACACGGTCGACTCCCAAGCAGGTCCCTTCACAACTTAGTTAATAAAATCCCCTTGAGTATTTCAAACCCATTTATACATTTAATACATTCAGTTTTGTTTTTAAACTCTCAAATGCCTGACCCACCAGCCAAACCTTAACAATTCCAATAAATGTAATAAATTTACCTTAAATAATGAATCACATGTTCTACTCATTGCAATACTTTTAAACTTGATTAAATTCTCTAAATCTCTCCACCAAAAGGTAAAGGTCCAAAATCCATTACTCAATTACACCTTTTAATTGAAATCCCAAGTCGAATGTGTCATATTCACTGATAAGCCATGCACTTTTAAATATTAAACCTCTTTATATACTACCTATATTAACATTGCCCCATGATTAGGAACCTATTCCTAATCTTACTACAGAAGTATTAATGCTGTAGGTTCAACATACTATATCATTTCTATATTTAATGCAGACTTCCTGGAGGGAAAAAACACTAACTCACTAGGTTTTATTATATAAAATAAATTGAGGTTGTTCTTCCAAACAAGTTCAAGTTACCCCTTCAGGTGCTATGTTTCATCAATTGGCTGAGAATGCATATTGCCTAGAGATTTTGTCCAGGATGCACAGAGTCTGGGGTGATAGCATAATATTGTCATTATGACAACAGGAGGCTCCTTATCCATTCCTTTAGATGAGATCTGTTCCTTTTGGTTTAAATTCTGCAGGCCTTCCTTTTGATTTAAATAAGTGAGATTTGGCACTGCCCCCTAAGTATTGTAACTAATTCCAAAACTGCCTGTTTGAAGTTTGAATTTCTTTAGCTTTTAAAAGTTATTTTAATGCATTTCTACGGCCATGTATATAATTCTTTTCCCTGATTTGATTAATGACAACACAACTGACTTATTGAGCATTTGCAGAGTAAGTACTTTGCAAAACGTAACTCTTTTAATCCTCACAGCTGTCCCAAGAGGAAAAACTATGATTATTCTCATCTTATACCTTATACTTTAATTAATATATATATGGCAAAAATAAAGTAACTTGACCAAGGCCACATAGTGACAGATCCAGGATTTCAACCTGGGCTGTATATATCTTTGTGTTTCCTCACAAGGAAATACTATTTCTTTTTCTGTTGTAGCTAAGACCAAACAGGACTATGAGTCAAAACCCTTTAGTGAGGAGTGTCCTTTCCCAGGTTCAATTTTCGCCTTTAGTTTAGTAATACTCCTACTAAGGTTGTGGTTAACTTCCTTCCCGACTTCTTTGCTGCTTGATTGGGTCTTGATTCATTGACAGGGTCTTCATGCAGATGAGTCACCACTCATGCAATTGCATTGCTGATCTCACAGGTCTTTGCCTGTTATCACATGTTTAGCACGACCAGTGCCTTGCTAATCACGTGCTGTTCTTACCTGCCTGCTTACCTGGCCTTCGTAGAGGATGCAGTATGCATGTTCTCCCCATCCCTATTCCTTATTTGATTTCTGCAATGTGAATTCCACTCTTTACCATCTTCCATATGAGTTTCAATTCTGTCATTGTAATTTTAGTTTTCTTAAAAGTCTTCCCTGTTCCAACCAGCTTCTTTTGCACTTGGCTTGTTGTTTTCAGAACTCTTCCTGTTGCCTTGCATTCTCGATCTTTTCTTTCCTAGTGGCTTCTGCTTCGGGTATCATGGAGGGGACAGCTCTTGGACAATATTAGACAGTATCTACTTGGTTCCCAAACAAATTCTTAGAATTTCTCCTGAGTGCTCCAAGTAAAGCATTTTCAAGAGTGTGTTCTTCCTTTGGGATTTGGATATCCTCCCCCACCCCTGCCCCCCCGCCCCTGCTCTTTCTTCATGTGACTTTTTAAGCACCCTGGGGAAAGGGAAGAGGTCTTCCCATAGTGTGCAGCAAGAGAAGAGGAAGGAATGCTTCATTCACTATCTAGTTCTTGCCTTAGTGTTTTCTGGGAGTTTCAGTCTAAAGAAATGGGAAAAATTTGGTAGGTTAGAGGAAGCGGGAAGAGTAAGGACAGGGAATAAACAGCCTTTGGCTGCTCAGGCTTGTGGTTCTTCAGACCAGGGTCTGAGGCCCTTTCAGCAAAAACTTTAACCCATGTTTGTGAACCATATATTTGGTTGAAATACTTCTCAGAGTCTAGTAATAGTTGCCTGCAAGTCTTATTTATTTGATGGCTTTATGGTCTTATACTTTTCTATGAATTTATAAGTATTTTAGCTAGGAATCAGGAAAGGACATATCAAGGATTGTCAGCCAAACTCCATGTAAATCAGAAGTATTTAGCTATAATTTTTAGACCTTGATGAATAGGTTGGATATGCCAAATGACTTATTTCTGGATTTTATAGTGGACTTTAAAATCCCATCAGAAAACACTGTTGGCTCTCCATGGTGGACAGTAGAGTTTAAGTCCCTTTGTCTGGCATTCAAAGCCACCTACAAGTTGCTTTTGCAACTCTCAATCTTACCACACCCTTATGTGAACCCTGCATTAAAGACAAAGCAGTCCACCCTCTATCTAGTTTGGCTCAGTGGATAGAGCGTCAGCCTGAAGATTGAAGGGTCCCTGGTTTGATTCTGGTCAAGGGCACATAACTGGGTTGTGGGCTCAATCCCCAGTAGGGGGCCTGCAGGAGGCAGCCGATCAATGATTCTCTCTCATCATTGATGTTTCTCTCTCTCTTTCTCTCCCTTCCTCTCTGGAAAAAAAAAAGAAAAGAAAAGACAAAGCAGTCTCCTGAGCTGAACTTTGAAGCACATTTGTGCTCTTCTACCCCTAAATCTTTACTCACAATGTCCCCTGGCTCTTCTCTCCTAGCAGAGTCTGCTCATTTTCCAAGGCCCAGCTCTTGAAATATCCAATATTTATGGCCAGACACTGCCTTGGATTGTAGCTTACCTTTCAGCTCAATTGTGCTTTCCAATCTGACAAGGACCCCACATAGCATTCATGTTTATCCTAAGACACAGCAAACTGACTTGCACAGAGTAGGACCACAATGAAAAGAGAGTTGCAGTAAGAAGGAAAATGAAAGGGCGCATAAATAAATAAAGTAAAAAGAAGAGATAAGGCAGGCAGAAAATAGAGATGACAGTTATAAGGAAGAAAGGGCAGGTAGACATGGAGGAGTAAGGTAGACATCACTTTTTTAAAAAAAATTTCAGAGAGATACATATGTATCTTTTATTGAAATGCTTGTTAGCATGCTGATGCCTTCCACATTGGGGAAAAGAGACTGTTTTTATTTACAAATTGCAAAGCTTATATTAGAAATGAACATTTTCCCCCATGAAATGCTGCAGCTTTTGTATTGTGTCAGAGAATGGTTTGTTTTTTTAAAAGTGTTTTAGAAAATCCAGGGTGACTGTCAATTTTCCAATTATTCCTGTGAGTCTCTTTGACATTCAAAATCTAGCATTTTTGCCTAATCTTTGTTACCTGAGAGATTAGGGCTGTCTTATTCCACAATACCTGAAAGATTTTATTTGAGACCAGCATTTATTTTATTATGTGTACATTTTTTCAAATCAAAGCTATCATTTTCTCAAATCAATTAATTTTGTTTTCGTTTTAATTGTCTCATGGTGGGGATTTATAGAAGAAACCAAAAGTAAGTGTGCACAAACTAGGGAAGAAATGAGTTACCCCTGTTCACAGCCTTTAAGCTGTTCTTTTTAAACCTCCAGAGCCTTAATTCTGGGCTCAGTTATCTCAAAGGCCCACTGAAGCCAGTGTAGGCTGTGGGCTGTCAGGTTACTGCTAGGTCAACACCACCTCATAACAGCTTTTCTTGGGCCAACTGAAACAAAGACTAAATGTGATTTCTAGGCTGTTTTCCACTTTTGCTTACTCTAAGGTTCTAATCTAGTCGGTAAGAGATGTAAACATTCAAAGCCTTTGTGATGCATGCCCTTGTTGAACAGGGTAGAATTGACTTTATGGCTTTTTGAATTTACATCATTCCTTTGTGGGAGTGAGTTCTGAACTTTTCGACTGAGTTCACTGCATGGTGACAAACACTAAGGTGGCGATTCTGCAGTCTGGCTAGCAGCCATGTTTCTCCCCTTACTACCGTCAGGGGCATTTCTAGTGGATCAGGGGCTGTGCCTGGAACCTCCAGGGAAAGACACTGAGAATGGTGTATGGTCAGGTGTATGGTGGAACAAACTTCCAGTGTTATGGTCAGTTCAGGAAGAAAGAATGTAAAAACTTCCTACATTACTGACAATTTCAGCATTAGAAACTGGGGTGGGGGGTGGGAAGGTTCTTCTATCTGGTCTGATAATCAAATAAACATGAATAGATTAGCAAGAGAAAATAACCAAATTTAATACATACATAGGTATGAGAACCCTGCATACATGAGAGAGCCAGAGCCTCCACATGCAGAAGTTCAGAGATACCAGTAGAAGGCAGGGGGTGGGGGGACAGGGGACTGAGGTATGTAAGATATACTGAGCTGGGGATGAGGTAATGCACCTTGGAGCTTCTAAGGGTCCTTGCGGGATGATAAGAAGAGCTCAGTCAATAGGAGTTTGTCCTGCCCTATAGATAGGTCAAAAGAGGTTATGTCCAATATTAGCTTATTATGGGCAAGACCCCTGATTCAAATTATTCTAGGTAGTTAAAGGGAAGGGCAGAAGTTTCACTTGAGCCTGAAGCTAAAATTGACTTTATTTCAAAGTAATCTGCATACCACCGAGACACATCTTGGGGTGGCTCATTCTGAAATGCCACAAAACTACATAAGAAGGTGATATTACAGCAAAGGAGGTAGAGGGATATAGGGTGTGGGATATGGGGAAGTATAACTCTATAGAAACTCCATTTCTTGAACATGACTCTTTCTCCTTTCTGTCCATCTACTCCCTTCCTTAATCATTAACCTCTTAGTACATCAGATTCTGGTCAGCATCAAACTATCTCAAGAACAGAGCCTCAGGTCTGTTGACCGCAGAAACAGTCAAAGATAACATCTTTAACTCAGTTGTGTTTCCTTTTTTAAAAATTATAGATGTTTTCCTTTGATTTTCTAAAATATATTCTTATTTGATTTCAGAGAGGAAAGGAGAGGGAGAGAGAGATAGAAACATCGATGATGAGAGAGAATCATTGATCAGCTGCCTCCTGCATACCTCCTACTGGGGATCAAGTCCACAACCTAGGCATGTGCCCTGACTGGGAATCAAACTCTGACCCACTGGTTCATAGGTCGATGCTCAACCACTGGGCCACACCGGTTGGGTCTCAGTTGTGGTTATACCCCAGGCCCATGAAAGCAGAAAGATCCTACTGACCACACCCTCATAAACTAGACAGAACATTGCCATGGCTGACCTCAGGACCTGATACAATGATCAACTACTCCCTACCCTGGTCCTAACCAATCAGTTGAGACATAACCTCAACTCCTTTAATCTCCACGATTAATAGTTTCCCCCCCTGTCTATAATCTGTCTCCTTGCAGACTGTTGAATAGCTAGGTTTTTACGACACTATCTTGGTACAATTTTTTTAACTAATAAACCTCTACTTTCTTTCCTGCAAACTCCTGTTTGCATTTTATTGGGTTTGATGTATACAGGCAAATGGACCCTGTAGCCAGGTGCAGAGACCCAAGAGCCTGGTGCACCAGGAGAAGGAATCAGGAATTTGAGCTCAGAGAACAAGGAGAGCTCCATGAAGTGAGAGTAAAGGTAGCAGGTACCTGAGGATTCACTTTGGTAACTGTAGCCTGGCACAGCATTTAGAAGGTCCTTAAGTCAGGGCTGCCGCTAGTGTAGACAGAGCCCCTGCATGACTTAGAAATAGGCCCGGATGGATGATGTTTTCATCACCTGTTGCTGCAAAACCAACCACTTCAAAGCAGGGTAGCATTAAACAACTATTTTATTATGCTCACAGACCCTGTGGGTCAGGCATGTGGACAGCGCCCAGCAGCCATGGGTTGCTTCTGATCCACAATGTCTGGGTATCAGATGGAGTGACTAGAATCCTGGCGGTAACACAACAGCTGTGTACCATCTAGAGGTGCTTTCGGATAAACATTTGCTGGTTGATGTTAGCTGTCGGCCAGGACCTTAGCTCAGACTGTCAGGCGGGACACCTGTACCTGTCATCTCCATGGCGCCTGGGCTTCCTCATGGCATGGCGGCTCGGTTCCGAGACTGAATGTCCAGAAGGCAGGAAGAGAGGTGGCACGTTGTCTTTTCTATTATTCTATTGATTGAGCAGTAAAATACTTAGATTCAGAGGGAATGGACCATAAACTTCACTTCTTGAGAGGAGTTTCCAAGAATTTGAAAGCCATTTAAAAAAAATCTTTATTGTTGAAATTATTACATATGTCCCTCTTTCCCCACATTGACCTCTTCTAGCCTACCTCTAGCCCCTGCTCCAGGCCTTCACCACACTGTTGTCTGTGTCCATGGGTTATGCATATATGCATACAAGTTCTTTGGTTGATCTCTTCCCACCCACCCACCCACCTACCCCCTGCCTTCCCGCTGAGATTCCACAGTCTGGAAGCCATTTTTAAAATCACCACTTGCTAATTAGAAAATGATGCTCCCTCTTGGAAGACATATCATTTTCAGGCAAAACAGAGACAAAAACAAAAAACACACAACAACAACAGCAACAACCCCAGCATTACCCCTTTCTCCAAATGTAGATAGCCCCGCACCACAAAGTTTGGACCCAGCCCCACTGAATACCTTCACTGGGAGCCCTTGTGCAGTTTACTACCTGCACAACCATACACAGAGGCCCCGGGCTCAGTCCAACGTACAAACTTCTTCTCTGCCACTCCTCAAAAGTGAAAGGAAAACAACCTTTTGCCATGCAACTTTCAGCCTCTTCCTTAAATCTTATTTTTTCATATTGTGTTTGACTCCATTTACTTAAAATTATTTTTTTTTGTTGTTTTGTTCCGTGGCTTGTGCTAATTTTCAGCTTTTCATGGTTGGTCTTTTAGAAAATGATATTACATTACTTGTCCCTGTATATTCTCTTGTTTTCTACCTTATTTTCCCCATCCCTTCTTAGAACATACCAGTACTTGAGGTGATACAAATAATAGGTATTGTTTCTAAAAGACCCAGTTTTAGTGATTTGTATTTTCTATTTTGGATCCTTTTGGGGGGTGGCAAACATTTTAAACATATTAATCTACTTTTTTCTTAAAAACTTCCAAGGTTTAAATGTTTATCAAGTCAGAGAAGTTTAAAGATTTTTAAAAAAATATTAAATCACCTTATAATATGTTTGAACCTTCCCCTAAATCTTTCCTGAAATAATTTACATTAGAAGAAAGTGGGCAAGGAAATAAGTTAAAGATCATGTGTTCTGGTGAGAAATGGTTACTGGGATAAAATTAATTGCACTATAAAGAGGTGAAGAATAGGAAAATGGGCTAGTTTTGCATATTCATGATCCCACTGAGGAGGGGATGGGAAGGTGATGAAGAGAATTTGGGGCAGAATACCATCTTGTGCCAGCCACCAGCTGACCCTGCTAGCCAAGGACAGCTTTGGATACTGCATAGACGAAGGAGGAAGTCAGAGGGAGAAGGGCTGGAGGCCTCATTTGAGGAAGAAATGACATTCATATAAATGGTAACACTCAAGAGTGACTTCTAACCAATGGCCTTTGCAGCCAAAATCTTTTGTGGATCCACATCTCCTCTTCTCTTTCCTTTCTTGATTAAGAGATCTTGATCATGTTAGGAGAAGGAAAAATGAGTTCAGGAATCATCAGTAGAAAAACTGGCTTTAGACTGAGAATCATCTGAATATTCAAATTCTGAGTGGAGTATTTTGGCCATTGAAAGATTGTAAAGGCATAGACACAGGCAGCAGAGGGTGGCTACCCTAGAGGAAGGGGGTTGGGAAGAGGATGAAGAGGGTGAAGGGGGCCAAATATATGGTAACCAAAGGAAACTAGATTTTTGGTGGTGAGCACACAATGCAATTTATAGATGATGTTTTATAGAAATGTACACTTGAAATGTATATAATCTTATTAACCAATGTCACCCCCAATAAACTTAATAAACAAAAAAAAAAAAGAAAGATTGTAAAGGAATACATTCTGTTTATTACATGTTAAATGTAAGGGGCTCTTCTTAAAGCAAATGGAAAATTCGTGCAGATAGCAGTTTGTGTTCCAAAGTGCTGACTTTTGGAAAATTCCAGGTGAAATCAGAAAGACTTACTATTTTAAATGGGCCCCCAGGGATTCAAGCTAAAGGTTTTACTTCAGCAAGCCCTATGGACAAATATCTGTTTCCTCTGGATATCAGTAACTTCACAACACCAGAGAAACACTGCCTTCCTGGGCTGCAATTCCCCTAGGAGCAGAAGGAAGAAGATGGGCATGATCAGGCCTGAGGTACTAGTGAGATGGCAATTGAGGCTGGAGAAATCCTTTGTTTTCTTGTTCTGGTTGTCTGCCTACGGGTTGTAGAAGGGACAATGAAATACCCTTATTTCAGCTGCTCTCCAATGTGAATTTCAAGACCTGGTCTCTCTTCCTTTAATCCACTTACAAGAGTATAATATTGTTAGATATTTGTCTACTAGATGACTCTGTCCTAATTAATCTATTTTTACCCTTGCTTGCACACTTTTTTTTTTTTAACCCACTTAAGAAATGTGAAAAAGACTACTGATTTTTTAAAGCTCTGCTCTTCAATGCACCATTGATGATTCAGGTTGAAAGCACTTTTTGAGGGGTGTGATATTAGTATAATAGCTTATCTCATCCACTTAAGGCACCATTATTTTGTGAATCATTAAGACAGGAACCCCCCCCCCAAAAAAAAAAAAACCCTGGCAATTAATTGTGAGATACCAGATGCTATCGATTGTAAGATGCATTCTGATTTCAGAGATATTAAAAGGCAAAAGAATATCTTAGAATCAATGAAATAAGATGTACATACTTGTTTTTTCATCATTATATACACACACACACAATTTTATATAAATACAGTATTCAAATGCAGTCTATTTATTCTTGTTTCCCCCACCTATTGCTGCTCTATCATCTATCTATCTATCTATCTATCTATCTATCTATCTATCTATCTATCATCTATTTATCTATCACCTATCAACTAACATTTATTTATCTATCCATCTATATCATGTAGTTAAATGATATATATGTATATAAATTATATACATGTATAGATATATATATATATATGTATAAATATATAGATACACACACACACACACACACACACACATACACAAACTAGAGGCCCGGTACACAAAAATTTGTGCACTCGGGAGGGTCCCTCAGCCCCTCAGTCCAGTCTATGCCCTCTTGCAGTCTGGGACCCCTCAGAGGATGTCCACCTGCTGGCTTAGGCCCGCGCCGTGGGGGATCGGGCCCAAGCTGGCAGTCAGACATCCCTCTGGCAGCCCAGCAGCCCTTGGGGGATGTCCACTTGCCAGCGGGGAGCAGGCCTAAGCTGCAGTCGGACATCCTTTGCGCTGCTGAGGAGGAGGAAGAGGCTCCCACCACCACTGCTGTACTGGCAGCTGTCAGCCTTGCTTGTGGCTGAGCAGAGCTCCCCCCGTGGAAGCGCACTGATCACCAGGGGGCAGCTCCTGCATTGAGCGTCTGCCCCCTGGTGGTCAGTGTGTGTCATAGTGACCAGTCATTCCCAGTCGTTCTGCTGTTAGGGTCAGTTTGCGTATTACCCTTTTATTATATAGGATAGAGGCCTGGTGCATAGGTGGGGGCCTGCTGGTTTGCCCTGAAGTGTGTCCTGGATCAGGTTAGGGGTCCCGCTGGGGTGCCTGGCCAGCCTGGGTGAGGGGCTGAGAACCGTTTTCAGGCTGGCCAGGCCCCCCCTCCCCCCATGATGGAAGCTCCCAGCCTCTACTTTTTTTCTTTTTTTATTCTAGGATTTATTTACCTTCTATAATTGAAACTTTGTAGCCTTGAGAGGAGCTCAGAGCCAGCTAGGGAGGGTGGGAGGGAAGCTTGGCTTCCTCCATTGCCAGGGGTAACCCACTCCTGCTAGCTCCAGCTCCGTGGCCACGGCTGGCTGAAAGCAGGTATCTGGGGTTTATTTACCTTCTAAAGGGTGTCCCAAAATTCACGCAAGAAGTAATTTTGATAGAAAACACAGGTTTATAATTAAAAATTGTAAATTTTTTATTGATTCATAAAGTATACAGTATTGGGTTATGTATGGAATAGCATATTGGATAAATGGATTATCATGTCACGATAGCGAGCCTGAGCAGCCGCATTTTCGAAGAAGAATGGTCTGATGATGCCTCCAGCCCAAAATCTGCACCAAACAGTGGCACGTTGTGGATGCATTTGTTTCTCAACAATCACTCGTGGATTTTCTGAACCCCAAATGTGACAATTTTGTTGATTAACCGAGCCATCAAGATGAAAATGAGCCTCATCGAAATTCAGCCACATTTATGCAAAACAGTCATGGAAAATTTCAACAAAAGAGTGCATATGTGCCAGCAAAGCCGTGGAGGCCATTTACCCAATATGCTATTCCATACATAACCCTATACTATATACTTTATGAATAAATAAAAAATTTGCAATTTTTAATTATAAACCTGTGTTTTCTATCAAAATTACTTCTTGCGTGAATTTTGGGACACCTTTATACTTGAAACTTTGTTGCTTTGAGTGGAGCTCAGAGCAGGCTGCGGCAGGCGGGAAGCTTGGCTTCCTGCATCATTGGGGCAACCAAGCCTCCTGCTTGCTCCAGCTCCGTGGCTGCCAGCTGCCATCTTGTTTGGCTTAATTTGCATATAGTCGCCCTGACTGGCTGGTGGGCATGGCTTAAGGTGTAGAGAAGGTACAGTCAATTTGCATGTTTGTCTTTTATTAGTGTAGCTATAAAAGCTTAAGCAACCATTATGACTGGATGACCAGCTGGTTACTATGACGTGCACTGACCACCAGGGGACAGATGCTCAATGGAGGAGCTGCCCCCTGGTGGTAAGTGTGCTCCCATAGCCAACCTCCTGTGGTCCTTTTCCCGGACTGGGCAAGATGACCCCAATTGCCAGCCAGGCCGTGGGACCCCACTGGTGCACAAATTCGTGCACTGGACCGCTAGTATATATCATATTTAAATTGTATAATATAAAATATAAAAACCTACATTATGTGTAATCCATATTTATCTCCATGATCATGTAATCATATGTAAACTTCTAAACATGTACATGAATATAAATTTTTAGGAGGTTAGATCATTATCCTATATAATAAAAGCCTAGGTAGCATTACGTACTCACGCAACATCGTCACAAATGGCCGCCATAAGATGGCCACCACAAGACGGCCGTGCGCACAGCAGAGGCAGGGCCCAGTGGCCACTCCATGTGTGAGGCCTGGGGGTCCCGCGGCTCTGCGCAGCACAGAGGAGGCCAGTCCTGGCGTCTCTGCCACCTCATGCGGAGGAGGCGGGTCCCGGTGGAGGAGGTGGGTCGCGGTAGGGGAGGGCAGTTGTGGGCGATCAGGCTGGCAGGGGAGGGCATTTGGGGGTGATCAGGATGGCAGGGGAGGGCATTTGGGGGTGATCAGGATGGCAGGGGAGCAGTTAGGCATCAATGAGGCCAACAGGAGTGTAGTTAGGGGTGATCAGGCTGGCAGGCAGGTGAGCAGTTAGGAGCCAGCGATCCTGGATTGTGAGAGGGATGCCTGACTGCTGGTTTAGCCCTCATCCCGCTGGGACATCCTGCAGTTGGACATCCCCTAAGGGGTCCCAGATTGGAGAGGGTGCAGGCCTGGCTGAGGGACACCCCTCCATGCACGATTTTCGGGCACTGGGCCACTAGTTTTATAATAATGTGTTTTTTATAGCATTTTTTTTTTTTTTTTTTTTTTTTTTACTTTTAGATTTTGTTACTCAAAACAGCAAACCCCCTTTTTCCCACTGGAAGTGCTGTAATTCATAATTTTGAATGGCTGTATAATAGTTCATGATGGATCCAATTGATGGGTACTCATTTTCTTTCCATTTTGTTGTTTAACTCTCAAAAACAGTGATACAATAAATATACTGTTCATATTCTAAGCTTTTATTTCTTTGGCTAGATTTTCAGGAAGGAGAAGTTTTGGGTCAAAGATATATGTTTTTTTTTAAATGTTTTTATTGATTTCAGAGAGACGAAGGAAGAGGGAGAGAGAGATACAAACATCAATGATGAAAGATAAACACAAACATCAATGATGAAAGATAAACATTGATTGGCTGCCTCCTGCAAGCCCCCTACTGGGGATTGAGCTTGCACCCTGGGCATGTGCCTTGACTGGGAATCAAACTGTGACCTCCTGGTTCATAGGTCAATGTTCAACCACTGAGCAATACCGGCCATGCAATGATATGTGTATTGTTAATGAATATGGACAGATTCTTTACCAAAAAAATCCTTTACAATTCATATTTGCTTTAAAAAACATTTTTACCCTATATACAGGTTTGCTCTCTAAGAAATATAAAACAGACATGCTTTTACTTTTTTAAATTTTTTTCAGACATGCTTTTAAAGCTCAACACCAACAATAGTGATTATTATTCTTTCATATTTCACCATCTGATGAGCAAAAAGAATATTTCATTTGCTTTCATTTACATTATTTTTGTAACGCTAATGAAATCAAATATCTTTGAATATTTTCTGGCCATTTATATCAACTCTTCTGTGAGTTTTCTCCTGCTCTTTTCCTAGGGGGAAAACTGTCTGCCTTACTGTTAATTTGCAGGAGCTTTCTGTGTACACATCACATATTAACTGCCTGTTTTTCCACTACTTTGCAATATTTTTTCTCACATATATTGCTTGCCTATTGGATTTATTTAGGGTAACTTTTGCCATCAAGAGTGTCTAGTTTTTACTTAGCCAAATATGTCTACTTATAGGATGTGAGATTCCAGCTTGGTTTAGGGAGGTCTCCCTTGCCCCTTCAATGTTACACATAACCTCTGAGATTTTCTTGAAATACTTGTACTAGTATGTAATACTTTTATGTTTATAGCTTTAAGCATTTAAAATTTGTTTTGGCGCATAGTATAAGATTGTATTCCAAACAACTATTTTCCAGATGGATAACATAGATAATTTACTAAGTGATCCATTTTTTACCCAGTGAAATGAAATGCCACCTTTGTCATATATTAAATCTTCATATGCTAGCATCTGATTTTCCATTATGTTCCAACGATTTAATTTTTATTACTAAATTAATGCTATATACTCTCTAAAGTATATTTCTATATCTGGAAAATAGAATTCTTCTTTGTCTTTTTAAAAAACCTCCCCCCCCTTTTTTTTAAAAAAAAAATGAAAACCTTTTCTTGACCATTCTTAGATATTTATCTTTTCATATAAAATGTATACGCATCATAGTCGAAATTTTTAAAATGTCATATTGGAACTCTAATTGAAATTGTATTAAAATTATATAGATATATAGATAGATATTTATATAGACACTAGAGACCCATGCACAAAATTTGTGCACTCGGGGGGTCCCTCAGCTTGGATTGTGAGAGGGTGCAGGCCACGCTGAGGGGCCCCACCGGTGCACAATTCAGGCTGGAGGGGGTGCGGGAGGTTGGCCAGCTGGGGAGGGGCTGCGGGAGGGCTCCAGGGTGTGTCTGGCCCGTTTCACTCAGTCCCAATTGGTCGGACCCCAGCAGCAAGCTAACCTACCAGTCGGAGCGTCTGCCCCATCGTGGTCAGGGCACGTCATAGGGACTAGTCGACCGGTCGACTGTCTGCTCCCCTGGTGGTCAGTGCATGTCATAGTGAGCAGCTGAATGGCCTTGCATATTAGTAGCGTATTATGCTTTGATTGGTTGAGTGGACCAGACACGTAGCAGATTAGGATTTTATTATATAGGATTTTTGTGGCATTAACTCTTCCTATTAGATAATGTGGACCAATTTTTAAGTGACATCATACTACTGTTTTCTATTTTATTATGATTTAGTATTACAGTAAAGCTAGTGAGATTTCCTTTATTTTCTATTCCCTAGAGCAGTTTAAATAACATTGGAATTATTTCTTCATTAGAGCGTTTGTAATTGTGCTAGTGTTTTGGTTATCTCAGTGATGATGAGATGCTAATGTTATTTTGTCCCCAGGAGCTAGGGATAGGTTAATGTCAAGCAATGCATAAGACAATACTATGCAACAAATTATTATCCCACCAAAAATGTCAATAGTGCCCCAATTGAAAAACACTGTGTTTGAAAAACAGATGAGAACTTGTCATATTTCAATGTTTTTTTTTCTAATGACAGCTTTAAAAAAATTTGTTAACCTTTTAAACCTCGGTGTTAATGACTCTTTCACTTACGTTTAAAATATATTCTCATAGATTTTGGTATGAAATATTCTTCTGTTCACTGTTTTCAAAATAGTTTTTCATTTCTCTTTTGCTTTTCTCTTTGGTTCAAGAATTTTCTATAAGTGTGTATCTTAATTTCTTAGTAGTGATCCTTTTCTTTTGGAGGAAATGTTTTATAATTTCTAATTGTATTATATTATAACTAGAGGCCCAGTGCACAAAAATTTGTGCACTCCGGAGGGTACCTCAGCCCGGCCTGTGCCCTCTTGCAGTCTGGGACCCCTCAGGGAATGACCACCTGCTGGCTTAAGCCCGCTCCCCAGGGGATTGGGCCTAAGCTGGCAGTCAGACATCCCTCTGGCAGCCCAGGAGCCTTTGGGGGATGTCCACTTGCCAGCGGGGAGCAGGCCTAGCTGCAGTTGGACATCCTTAGCGCTGCTGAGGAGATGGGAGAGGCTCCCACCATCACCGCTGTACTGGCAGCCGTCAGCCTGGCTTGTGGCTGAGCAGAGCTCCCCCTGTGGGACCACACTGACCACCAGAGGGCAGCTCCTGCATTGAGTGTCTGCCCCCTGGTGGTTAGTGTGTGTCATAGTGACCAGTGGTTCCCAGTTGCTCTGCTGTTAGGGTCAATTTGTATATTACCCTTTTATTATATAGGATAGAGGCCTGGTCCATGAGTGGGAGTCGGCTGGTTTGCCCTGAAGGGTGTCCCGGATCAGGGTGGGGGTCCCGCTGGGGTGCCTGGCCAGCCTGGGTGAGGGGATAAGGGCTGTTTTCAGACTGGCCAAACCGCCTTCAGGGTGGGGGATCCTGCTGGGGTGCCTGGCCTGCCTGGGTGAGTGGCTGATGGCTGTTTGCTGGCTGGCCACAGCCCCTTCATGCTGGGGGTCCCTACTGGGGTGCCTGGCCAGCCTGGGTGGGGGGCTGATAGCTGTTTGCAGGCTGTCCAAGCCCCCCAGGGGGTACCCTTACCCCATGAGGGTGTGGCCAGCCTGGGTGAGGGGCTGATGGCTATTAGCAGGCTGGCCACAGCCCCTTTGGGGGGGGCCACCCCTGGGGTGACTGGCCAGCCTGGGTGAGGGGCTGATGGCTCTTTTCAGGCTGTCCACAGCCCCTTCAGGGTGGGGGTCCCCACTGGGGTGCCTGGCCAGTCTGGGTGAGGGGCTGAGGGCCGTGTTCAGGCTGGCCACACCCCCTTCAGGGTGGTGGGTCCTGCTGGGGTCTCTGGCCAGTCTGGGTGAGGGGCTGATGGCTGTTTGCAGGCTGGCCAAGGCCCCCAATGGGGACCCTCACCCCATGAGGGTGTGGCCCTCCTAGGTGAGGGGCTGATGGCTGTTTGCAGGCTGGCCACAGCCCCTTCAGGGTGAGGGTCCCCGCTGGGGTGCCTGGCCAGCCTGGGCGAGGGCCTGATGGCTGTTTTCAGGCTGGCCACAGCCCCTTCAAGGGTAGGGGTACCCGCTGGGGTGCTGGGCCAGCCTGGGTGAGGGACTGAGGGCCATGTTCAAGCTGGCCACACCCCCTTCAGGGTGGAGGGTCCTGCTGGGGTTCCTGACCAGTCTGGGTGAGGGGCTGATGGCTGTTTACAGGCTGGCCAAGCCCCCCAGCAGGGACCCTCACCCCATGAGGGTGTGGCCATCCTGGTGATGGCTGTTTGCAGGCTGGCCACAGCCCCCAGCCACCTAAGCTCCCAGTGGAGGCTGGCTGGAAGCAGGTATCTGGGATTTATTTAGCATCTATAATTGAAACTTTATTGCCTTTTGCGGAGGCCACAGCCGGCCAGGGCAGGTGGGAAACTTGGCTTCCTCCATCACCGGGGCAACCAAGCCTCCTGCTTGCTCCAGCTCTGTGGCTGCTGGCCGCCATCTTGGTTGTGTTAATTTGCATATATTTGCCCTGATTGGCTGGTGGGCATGGCTTGGGCATAGCGAAGGCACAGTCAATTAGCATCTTTGTCTTTTATCATTGTAGGTGGTACTATATAGCATATGTGTTTCTCTAATATGTTAGAAGTCTTCTTTGAGATTAAGTATATGATTTTAATGATAATCCATGGACCTTCTCTTTCTTTCTTCTCCTTTTTCCAACATTCCCCCCACCCCCTGAACACACATTATATTTGAGAATTAAGAGATTCAATATAGCTCTGGCCAATTTTGCTCAGTGGATAGAGCATTGGCTGAGGACTGAAGGGTTCTGGGTTCAATTCTGGTCAAGGGCACCTACCTTGGTTGCAGGCTTGATTCCCTGCCCTGTTCGGGCATATGCAGAGACAACCAACCAATGTGTCTCTCTCACATCAATGTTTTTCAATCTCTGTCTCTCCCTTCCACTCTCTTGAAAAATTAATGGAAAAATATCCTTAGGTGAGGATTAATAACAACAAAAAGATTCAATATAGACTGTATTAGTTTGCTAGGGCTACCATAACAAAATACCACAGATGGGTGGCTTACACAACAGAAATTTATTTTCTCACAGTTCTAGAGGCTAGAAGTCCAATGTCATGGTGTTTACAAGTTTGTTTTATTCTGAGGTCTCTCTCCTTGGCTTGTGGATGGCTGTCTTCTTGCTGTGTCTTCACATGGTTTTTCCTCTGTGCACACACATCACTCATCTCTTTTTGTGTCCAAATTTCCTCTTCTAAGAAAGAAACCAGTCAGAGTGGATTAGGGCCCACCCATAAGATCTCATTTCACCTTAATACCTCTTAAAGGCCCTATCACCTTATCCAGTCACATTCTGAGGTGCTGGGGGTTAAAACTCCAACATATGAATTTTGGGAGGGAGACAAAATTAATCCCAATTTTACAGATTTATTAAATAAAGTTTATAAATAACACTATTAATTTCTGCCTGATCTTATTTTTTGTGTGAGCTGTAGTTGTGTAAGGCTTAAAAGATATATTGATACTTCAAACTAAAATTATATTTTCATTAAGGTCTCGAATTTCTAATCATTTTTTGCTTTTAATACTTAGCTGTTATGTTACATAGAATTATAGTTATTACATCTTCTTAATTTATGCTTTTGTTGAAACCTAACGACCCTCTATTTTCTGCTTAGGGCTTTTCACATTAAATTCCATCTTGTCTAATATTAATATTACCTTTGCACATGTCTTTGCCTATACATTTGTTTTCAGCCTTTCTTAATCACTTTGTTGTACAATTGGTTTTTAAAACTGCACAGTCAAGGTTTACTCTTTAGTCCAATTTGACAGTCTAGTGCAAGGGGAGAAATCAGTCTATTTGTTTTGAGTACAATGACTTGACTTTATTCCTCTCTTCTTACCTTATGACTTGTGTTGTTGTTCTGTTTTTCTCTTACCCTAATTTTATTTGGTTTTATCATTCTTTTATTTGGGAGATTTACTGTGCTGCTTCAATCCATTAATGATTATTTTTCCTTTCCTTATAAGTTTACATATAGTTCTCTATATTATTTAAAAAATAAGAAGCTAGTTACATTCTTACCAAGAGGAACTGTTCCCTTCCATATATTGCAACCCAGTAAAATGAGCTTTTGACACTGCCACTTATTTCCTTCCTAACTTTTATGCCACCCCTTCTTCCCTCTCAATGTTCATACTGTCCTCTCCTCGCTGTGGTCTGTAGATGTTGTTTCATCCTCCTCTATCTAGGTCTAAGTGTTGCAGATGAGCAGTTTGATACCTTTCTGATTCTTTTTCCTTCATAGTAACTTGTTTTGTTTTGCTTCTGTCTGAAAGTTTGTTAAATTTTCTCTTTATCCTTATAAACCTATGAATTGTATCATAATAGTTTTATGTCCCTGTCTCTTCTTAGTACCGATACCTGAACCTTGTCCTTTCATTCTGCAGACTCAAATCTTCCTTCAGTACAGAGAAAATGTTCTCTGTTATTTGTTTAAACATTCTATTTCTGTTATCTCTAACTGTCTTCTGGAAAAAAGAACACACACACACACACACACACACACACACACACACACACACACACACACACTATATGCTTGGCTTTTTCCTCCAAAGCTTTTCTTTAAAAAATATCTCTAACTTTTAATATTTTTTATTTCTTCATATTTCTATCTCTATCTTATTTTTTCCTGACACTTTATCCTTTGGCTTTGTGTTTTGAGATGTTCCTTATGCTTGGTTTTACAGTAACCATTGAGTTTTCAGATTCATCTCCTGCATTGCTTGTTTATAAATTCATGGTCTGTGTTTTGATTTCTCCTCCACCAAGTCCTGTTTATTCTCCACTTAAAAATTATTTTATTGATTTGAGAGAGAGAAAGATTTGTTGTTCCACTTACCTATGTGTTCATTTATTGCTTCTTGGATGTGCCCAGACTGGGGATCGAGCCTGCAGCCTTGGTTTCTGGGGATGACACTCTAAGCAACTGAGCTACCGGGCCAAGGCCTGTTCTTCACTTTCATCATTGTTTCTTTTATTATATATTTTAAATTAAAACGTACCTTTTTATATTATCATTATTTATTTTCACCCAGCAGTTCCATTTCCCTAGACATGTGTTCTGTTTGCTCTGAATGGTCTTATTCTCCCTGGCTTTATTAGAATTTTAATGTATGTACTTTTTTTTGTATTCATTCATTTGCTTATTTTTTTGGTATTCTCACTGGGACTCAGGTCCGGTTGTTGGAATGCTGAAGTGGTAGCAATTCAGGAAGTGAGTAATAGAAGGCAATGAGGTCTCTACATTCTGGGTGGTTGGAGTGGCTCCAGCCTCCCACAGAGGCAACAAAAAGAAGCCTTTTGTCCTAGTTTTTCTTAAACTCTGCAGGGCTGGGGACAGGGAGGACCAGGCCCACCTGCTTAGGAACTTCTTATCCACTTATCTACCACTTCGTGTCCAAGAATCCCAGCATGCTCAGGGGGCTTGGAACCTACTGAGTTCTGTGCACAGAGCTCTTTCCAGCGTCTTAGGAGTTGTGAAACTCATGCCAGGACTCTCTGAGGCGGTTGGTCCCCCATAGTTTCATGCTCATTGAGCTCCTATGTAGAAAATGTGAACTATTTTCCCCTTGGGGGACCCACTCTGAGGGGAGGTCTCATTTCCAACTCCAGTGGCTGGACCTAACAGAAGCAGGTAGAGTTGGGAGTACAGTTGTTATAGCAAACCTTAGCAAGGCAGCCACGTTTTCAGAATCCCTAGAGACCTATTTAAAAATAGTTACATTATAAATCAGCAAAATCTTAGCAAACTTCAGAGAGTTTCCTAGCCTTTTAAATCAGGAGAAGTAATCAATCTAGGTGCGTTTTTTTTGCCTTAATGCACATCGGCAATGAGAGCTTATATGCCAAAGAATGTTTTTTTCTTTCATGTGTGTGAGATGGAGGACCATTTATTATAAAAGTGAAACAGAGTGGCAGCTTGCTTTGGCTGATGTGGAAGTGTTCTTGACTGGGCTGCTTTCCTTTCGTCCATAATAAGTAGTTAATAGAAATTCACTGACCTGCGGTGCAGACTTAATTTATCCCGTATATCAAGTTGATTTAACAGGACTGGAATGTGGTGGAACAATAGCTTCCCCACCTCCCTACCTCTTGGTGATCCTCCGACCTTTCATCTGGAAAGAAAATCAGATTTAACACCATGTAGAACCTTTGTGCTTTTCAATAATTGGCCTATATTTGAGAAAAGAAACGTGTTTAATCAGTGGCAATCATCTGTTTATTTGAAACACCAATGGATTGGGGAGTTGGTATTTGTCTTTAAAATTTTCACTTGTAGGAAAGGCTGCGATGGCTGAGTACACTCTGTACTTTGCACTGTACAAAAGAAAAACCGAAAATCCTGAATTGCTTCTTTCTTTCATGGCATGTTCTCTATTTAGAAAATCCTTAATTAATTTTCTGTGAAAGCAGATGGTCAAAGGATTTAAAGAAGCAGAACAACATCTTGAATTCCCTTCTGCTTGCAAAAAGAGGAAAGTGAAAATGGTAAACTGATTAAAAGAAGTCATCTTGAAGTGTCCCATTATAATGAGATGTAAATAACAACAGCAACAAATCTGAATCATTTAAGAAAGTTTTCCCATTTAAAATGCATTCCTCCCACCAACTTTGTTCTCTAGAGACTTCAGCCATTTAAAAGCACGATATTGGAACTAACCCAGCATCACTTTTAATTAGCACAGAAATGCTAATTATACTTTTTCTGTGTGACGTTTCCGGAGGGCTGTCAGGGCCCTGTATTGTCACATCACTAACAGTGTGGTGCACACGATCACCAGACCCATTTAAAAATTATAAAGGCCAATACATTCAAACTCATTATTATTTTTATTCTATTTTATTTTTTTATCCTCACCCAACGATGTTTATTGATTTTAGAGAGAGGAAGGGGAGGAGGGAAACATTAATCGGTTGTCTCCTGTACACACCCCGACGGAGGATCAAACCCATAACCTAGGTATGTGCCCTGGTTGGGAATTGAACCTGAAACCTTTTGGTGTATGGGGCAATGCTTAAACCAACTGAGCCACCCGGCCAGAGCCAAACTGATTATTATTTTTAAACTCTTGGAATCTGCCAGGAGATGCGTGAAAATAATGAGCAGAGTGAGCTTTTTATTCACTCCAGACACAAGCATATTTCTTTTTATTCAATATTTGTGGTCTGTGCAAATCAAATTCATTCCCGTTGAATCATTTAAAATGCCACATAAAGCTTGATTTTGAGAGAAAACTGCTTTTCATGAAACAGTGTTTCATTTGAAAAGCAAATCGCCCCTCTCTCTCCATTTATCAGGTTTAGGGCTCTGCATTTAGAGTTTCTGAAAGGAAGGCCTATCTGTGTTCTTGACCTGATTTTTTTTTTTTTTTTTTTTTTTTTTTTAGATGATAGCTCTAGGAATGCAATAGACACTGTTCTTTAATAAAGTCTTGTATAAATTTAGGCATAAATTTAATTAACTTTATTTTAGTTACTGACAACAATTAGACCTAATCCTTCCCTATCTTCAAACACATAGCCTCCACCTTCAAACCTCAAATACAAAACAAACACATCCCACTATAGAGTCTAAGCCTTACATTTTACCAACACTTATCCGAATCAGAGTGAGAGTCTAAATGGCCTTTAAGGTCTATATTTATCATTATAATTCTGGGATTTTATATGAAAAAAGGGATTAATTCTATATTACATTAATTCTAAAAAATATATATTAATGTAATGAGTTCTAGAGTCAGCCAGAAACCTGGGGGGTTGGGGAGGGGGCGAAATTCAATAAAACTTTATATCTTGAGGGGCACAATTCCCCCTCACTTGGAAAATATTCTGAATTATTTTTTAAAAGTCTGAATTGCAAAATATTATTTTAAAAAAATGGAATTTGATGGCTTTTGGTATACTTCGCCTGCTGTACAATGATAATAACAACACAACAGTGATCACTGTATATTTATTGACTGCCTGCTCTGGTCCTGGCACTGTACTGTGTGCTTTACATAATAACCACACCAAGTATGAGCCATTATTTCTCCATTTTATGACAGAGAACAATATGGCTGGGGACATCATGGAGCTTGTCCAAGCTAGCAAGTGACAAGGATGGTTATACCGAGGCCTGCCTGGTGCTAAAGCCTTCTGTTAACTATTGCACTATTATGATGCAATTGATGTTTTTAGTGATAGAGTAGAAAGTCCAGTGTTTTTTCTCCCTCTGAAATCAGGCTAATGTGACCCCATGGTCATGTTTGCACTGCTCTTAGGAAATGATTTCTTCTTATCTATGGCAAAGCAGATTTCTGCCTCAAGTAGTTTGAATGCTGACTGCTATGGACTGAATTGCACCCCTTCCATCCATATGTTGAAGCCCTAACTCTTATCCTTATGGAATTTGGAGGTGGAGACCTTTGGGATATAATTAGGTTTAGATGAGCTCATGAAGGTAGAACCTACATGATGTGATTATTGCCCTTATAACAAGAGGAAAAGACACCAGGGCGAGCCACCCCCCACCCCCCGCCCCTTTCTCTCCCCATCCTCCATTCCCCATGTGAGGACAGAGCATCTAGAAGGCAGCTTCCTGCAAGCCAAGAAGAGAGCCCTTATCCAGGAACCAAAACAGCTAGCACTTTGATCTTGGACTTCCCAGCCTCCTTAACCATGAGAAATAAATTCCTCTTATTTAAGCCACACTGTATTTTGTTATGGTAGCTCTAGTTGATTAAGGCATTGACAAAGTGCCAATGAGTGGAATACAAAGGAATTGTTAATTCAGGAAGTTAAATGACAAGAGCATTAGTATAACAGTGTCAAACACTTTTGAGTCCTACTATGTACTAGGCACTGATCTGTGTGCCTTCACACGTGTAACTTATTGACCTCACCTCACCATAATACTCTATGGTATCTACTATTCTCCCCATTTTACAACTAAAGATACTGAGGGATAGAGGGTGAGCAATTTATCCAAGGGTACAGCTCTAGGTAGAACCAGAATTCAAACTCAGACAATCTAGCTCCAGAACTTATGTCCTTTCCTTCTTGTTCTTGGCTTTTTGTCAGTTTTCTTATCTTTAAAATGGGGATAATGGCTGCTTTTTTTTTTTTTTTTTTAAGGGTAAGGAGAAATAGGAGAGGGCATGAATATGCCCTAAAAAGAAAAGCAAAAGCAAAACAGAGTATAAGGTGTTAATATTCAGTAGCATTAATTATAAACACTGATTTTATTTGGTGAATTTATTTATATTCCAACTCCATCAAAAATAAGTCGAGAAAAGATATTTAAAGAGGCCATAAAAGTAAGGTCAATAGGAAAATCAGATTTAAGCAAAGGAGGAAGACACAGCCACAAGTAATGGTAAACCTTCTGATACCTGAGACAAAAGCTGAAACACTAGCTACATAGTTTTATCAATAAAAAAGAAAATAGACTATTTTCTCAGAAGAGAGAATGTTTTTCCCCCCTCTCTACCATTACATTTAAAAAGAAATTTTTCATGTTGGAGCTTCTAAAGTGAACATAATGATCAACGGTTCCATTTGATTGATTACAATATCATCACTTTTGCTTCTCTCTTCTTGTCATGGTAGAGATATTAAGGAGCCATGAAGCCTTCAAATTTGGTCAGCAGGAGGGAAATGTTGTAGAATAGAAGGATATAGATAATTTAAGTCTAGATAATCAACCCTTAAATTGTCAAAAATTGACTCTTTGTCAGAAGAGGCCTCCCAAGTGTGCTGGATAGATCTGCCATAGCTGTGACAATGCTAACCACCAGGCCACTTCACACTGAGGCCATCTAGGGTGTGATATTGGGTCCATAATTAGATGATTAGATATGGTGACTGCTCTTGGGGCCCAAACTTTAAATTAGACACAGCATATTAGTGCAGAGAATAGGTCAGAATATAGATAAGGGAAACCTGTATACATTGTGAAATATTTAAACAATATAGAAAAATATAAAGAAGAAAGTCAACATGAACCAAATTATCATAATTGTTACCTTTTGATATATATTTCCTTCCAGTCTCTTATTCTCATTCTATAAGTAGACATTTATACACCAATGCGAGACAGCTATGATATACTAGTAGATATAAATATAATATAGATACATGGATATAGATGCATGCCATGTGCGCACACACATATATTCAGAGTTTCAGAGATTTAAATGGATTATGTACTTTTTCCAAGGTTTCATATCTAAAAAGCGGCAAAGGTAAAGTTCAAATCCAGTTTTGTTTGAAACTGGAGTCCCATTCTCTTAGTCACTGCTCTATATTCCAAGTATGTCAATTTTTGACACATTTTTTTTTATGAAAGTAGAAGCATGCATTATTTAGCACTTTGTACTATGTATGGTATTCCCTCCCCAATCACCTTGTATCGGGATGCAGGGTTTTAGGTAATTCGTACTTTCTGAAACATGATTTTTGATATTGTTTAATACTCTACCATAAACCATCATTTATTTCATTATCTTATTATTTTATTTTTTATCTTATTATTTTAAATCTTTAGGTTTCCAATGTTCACAAGTTGTTATGTGTCATTCACAAAGGTGAGTATGATACACCCTGCTTGTATATTTCAGGAAAGGCTTTGTCATCAAAGAGGAGGTATTTGGGCTAGATCTTGACATTGCCCAGAGGTTACTAGTCAGACCTATAAGAGAACAAACCCAGTGGAGGAGTGAAGTATGGAAAGTCTGGAGAACTGAAAGTAGTTTAGTGTGGCAATACAGCCTAACAGATAAGAGATCAGACCTTTTTTTTTTTTTGTCAGATCTGTCTGAGTTCTAGGACTGGCTTTCACATTTCTTAGTATTTTTACTTTGGGCAAATTGCTTAGCCTCTCTAAGCCTGATTTTTTTTTTCTTTAAATGAGGCTTATAATAAGGTTGTTGAAAGGGCATAGAAGGCTCTTTGTATAAAAATCGATGCATAGTAAGAACTCAAGAAATATTATTTTTCTTTATTAGTATTAGTATGATGTCAGCCACCTTTGGGTGTATGATGGGGAGTATTGAGAGACAAAGCAGCAGAAATAGAAGAGAACTTTAAATGTTCTGCTAAGGAGTTTGGTCTTTATATTATATGCAGTTAGACCTTGGTAGATTTTTAACCTAGGAAATGATACAAGGAGATTTGAATTGCAGTACAGATACAAGACTGTAATTAGGGACATTACAATTCCAGGTGAAACACACTGAGGACTTGAATTGTCAATGATAGTGGTATCTGAGAGGAGACAAATAAGAGCCATTTCAAAGATAGAGAATCACTGGAAATAGGAAGTTCTTTGGATCAAGGGTGAAGGGAGGGATTCAGGATGGTATGGAAGATATATAATGTTTCTGCCTATGTACTGTTCCTCATTCCTTTTTTTATTTTTGGAAATAACATCACAGGTTTCCTCTGGGTAATTACTTCTCCCGTATACTCAGTCCATTCCCTAATCCCATTCACCCAATATGTGTGTGGATAACCTAACAGTTCCTATTCTGGCTACAATAACTAGTCAGGAGTGGGTCAATGAATCAAGTTGGTCCAATAAGACCAGGTTTCTTGTTGAAATTATTAGGAAGGAGAACCTCTTTGTTTGGAATTAAAGCCAGTTGGATGTAAGTTTGGCATACCCAATCTAGGATGGGGCCAACAATGGAGAAGACCTGAGAAGAGAAAGCAGGACAGTGACTTTTAATACTACCTAGCTGGGTCCTGTCATGCTTGGAGACAGAGTCTCCTTTAGACTTTCAAATTAAGTGATTCAATAAATTATACTTTTAAGTCTAGCCAGCTTCCATTGAATTTCTTTCCCTTGAAATTGAATTTAAAATTCTACCACATGCAGGTGATTCCCAGACTTTTGCCTTGGGTGATTGGATAGATTAACCAATATGTTAAACATAGGGGAGATACAGGTTTGGGAGAAAATGACAACTTTGGTTTGACACATGTTGCATCTGGATTATTTGTGGGGCAGGTAGGTAGAGATGTCTGGAAGACACATATAAATGAATGAGTCTGAAATTTAGGAGAAAGATTAGAGGTGGAGAAACTGGTTTGAATCAATCAGATCTTGTGCTTAGCAAAATTTATTTCTTTTTGAAATAAGAAGTTTATTTTTTTGGTGCAAAGCTGATCCCATAGTAGCTACTCAGGATATATTAGTGAACTAAAGGGAGAAGAGCAAGCAAATAAATACCATGTGTAGGATTGTTCTGGGGTGATTGTGCTTTTTTCCTTTTTTTTTTTGTCCATTTGATGTCCATTTGTATCACACTATCGATATATCAGAAGCACTATCAAGTAATTAAGATATCAATTTTCTCTCTGACCGATTTGGCTCAGTGGATAGAGCATCGGCCTGCAAACTGAAGGGTCCCAGATTTGATTCCAGTCAAGGGCATGTACCTTGGTTGCAGGCACATACCCCGTAGGGAGTGTGCAGGAGGCAGCTGATCGATGTTTCTCTCTCATCGATGTTTCTAACTCTCTATCCCTCTCCCTTCCTCTCTGTAAAAAATATATTTAAAAAAAGATATCAATTTTCAATCCCAGGAAAAACAAAAGGTATATTTTGAAAAGTATCCCATGATTTTCTTTTTAGAGACACAATAACACATACAATGCTTTTTTAATCAGAAAAGAACTGTAGTAAGCCTGACTGTTTTTAGGGTGGATGCAGAGTAAAAAGGTGGAAGAATTAGGAAAGATGACTAAGAGCAATGGTATCAGTAAAGACCAAAGCTAAGATCATCTACACTCTCATCTTCCCAGTTACTGTATATGGACATTGAAGAAAGCTGATGAGAAAAAATAGATTCCTTTGAAATATGGTGTTGGAGGAGAGCTTAAAAGATGCCCTGGACATCATTCATTCATAGGGTTACCAGGAGTCGGGGGCGACTCAACAACAGGTCACAGACTAAATAGATGAGTTGGTTTCATGAACATTGATCTCTGGATGTCTGGCATTTGAATCATCTGGGGAGCTTTTTAAATTCACAGGATTTTGAATTCCACTCCCCAAAGAGTCTGATTCTGCAAGTCTATGTCCAGGAACCTGTATGTTTGTTCCCAGGTGACTGATGTTTGGACAGGTTTGGGAATTACTTAGTGGTAGGAAGAAATGTAGATGCAGTCTCCCATCACATATGTCCTTGGACTAGCTATTTTGATTATTTGGATCTTTGCTTCCTCATTGTTAAACTGATGGGATTGAAATGATGATCTTTAAGGTCCCTTCTGTCTCTACACATACCTTTACTTCAATGACTAAACCAGTTGTTTTCTCCATTCATATGTGACTCTTATAAAGTGCTTCTCTTACTTCATAAAGGAGAAAAAAAGAAATAAAATTTCAAACCAGCATTTCAGCTGTCTTTTGACTGCCAGCAAGATGACAGTTTTAGGAGCATCTTGGTTTAGTGATGTGTAACAGCAATGATAGTGAGCTGTGTTGTATGCAATTTAATCCTTAAGCATGCATCCACAACGTAGTTATTTCCTATACACTTAAAATGATAAAATAGTAAGCAGATTTTTTTGTTAACTTTCTCTATTTTGTTATTGTATACTGCGCTATTCCCACAGGAGAAACCATAATGATTTTTTTTCTGTCCTTTGAAAATCAAGCTCATGCAAAGTGACAGGTTTAGAACATATTTCTAAATCAAAGAATGACCATTATAGGACTCGATCATACAAGTTACACCCCTAACTACCATTTATTTGTGCTGAAATTGGCTACCTTCCTGATGCTAATTCTGCAAGACAGCAGTAGGATATGACTTGCCTTCCCACTGTTTGATATAAATCTCCACTGATATGAATTGAGTTCAGCTGCAGTGAACTTAAATGCTAATACTGAAAACATAAGGCAGCCTGCTGTTTCATTTATACCAGAAAGATTTAAATTCTACCATCTTCTCTATCCCCAATCCCCACCCCTACCTTAGGTTAGATCCAATTAGACCAATTCCTTTCTGTCTGAAGGGTGAAATGTGCAAGTTTTATTTACATAACTCAACATTAAAATGGAAGAAGGAATTAATCATAAGGATGGGTGCACCACTTTTGTCCTTGAATGATACACCAAACAGTTATGGAAAAACAGTGCCATAGCATTTATCAGATAGCCAGCTAGTATTTGTTAAGCACCAACTTTGTCCAGTACTATATAAATTATTCTAGGGTCTAGAACATAATAATAAAAATGATAATAATGAAAATTTTGGGTGCTCACTAAGTGCCAAGCATTGTAGTAGGCGCTTGATAGTTTTCTCATGGAATCCTTAAAACAATCCTATAAAGTAGGTACCTATTATTATATACATTTTACTGATGGAGAACCTGAGACCCAGAGAAATTTTAAAAAATTGCTCAAGGACTCGAGAAACCAGAAGTTAGACACAGGTGTCCATACTCTTGGTTTCTTGATGTTTCCTAACTTTAAAGAGTTTAAAATCTAGTTGGGAACACAAGGAATATGGCTCCTCTGGAAAAGGCCCAGCATAGCATCAGGTTTCTCCCTGATGTGAACAGAGGTAAAAGGATAATTCTGAAGTGGGAGCATGACCCAGAAGGAAAAAAAAAAAGAATGGAAAAGAAGAGTCAGTTCAATTGTACAACACATACCTGGCATGCACCTAGGACATTTCCCTCAAGCTTACAGGTACTTTTCTCCCTTCCTTTTGCTCTGATTCAGAATTGATCCTGGGATGCCCTAATATTCAGTGTGCTTGGAACCTTAGATGTTCACTATGCCTGATGCTCTGAACTTAAAAGGGAGAGTAGAATGAGATGGAATGGAAGCAGCTGGTAGGGGCCAGATGGTGGGGGTTGTTGAAGGTATCATCAGGAATGTGGTCTGAATTCTAAGTGGGTCAGGTGAGTGACATGCTCAGAATTGGCTTTTAGCGAGATTATTCTGGATGTGGGATGAGGAATAAGTTGAAGCAGATGCAAGAGTGATGACAGTGATGTAAGCTTGAGTTAGGATGGAATGAAGGAGGTATATTTGAAGAATATGTAGAAAATGGAGCGCTGGGATTTCCAGTCCATGCCTTCGCCATTCCTCTCAACACTGCCTCTGTCATGGTCATAATCATTTAATGTTGCCAAGTCTATGGACAGTTTTCTATTTTCATTTTATTTAACAGTATTCTAGTTGACCTCTTGACTTTGGATCCATTTTTTTTTTTTACCAACTTTTCTCCTCCTCAGATTAACCTATTTCTCTTTTTTTTTTTTTTCTAACCTACTCTTTCAGTCTCTTTCTACTTTTCTCCCTTCTAAACACTCATAATGAATTTCAACAGGGTTGATCCTGGGATTGCTTTCATTCTCCCTCTGTACAGTATATTGTCTATACTGTTTTTCTAGGTAATTTTATTGTCTGTATGCTGCTGACTCACAAATTTATGTCTCAGGCCTAGACTTCTTGAAGTTCTAAGCTCATAACCCCAATTTCTACTTGACAAGTCCATTTGGAAGTCTAAAGAACATTCAAACTCAACACATCTAAAAACTTGTTAATTTTCTACCTGTCCACTGCCTCTGTTAAAAGCATTACCATCCACCTAGATAGTCAATTGAGAAGCTGAAAACATTGCTTAATTTATCTCTTTTCTTTGATTCTGACATCCAGTGCATCAGGAAAACCTTTAAATTTCAGCTTCCAATATATCTCAGTGTCATATGTTTCTTTATTTCTTTGTTGCCAAACTTTGGTGCAAGCAGAATTATCCTTCAATCTGTTTCATTTTTCCTTGTATTTCTGACTTTCTGATTTGTTTGTTTACTTGTTTAGTAACTATTTTTTTTTATCACACTAAACTGTAAGTTGCACGAAGGCAGGAAATTTGGCTGTTTTGCTCCCCATAGTACCTAATACAGATGATAGTAAATCTTTGTGGAATGAATGAATGAATGAATGGACGTATGTTTGACTTAATATGGATAGTGAGAATCATAGAAAGGAGAAAAACATTACAAGGAACATTTCTAGATTTCTGATTTGAGTAAGTGGTTACTTGGTTATGTCATTTACCAAGCAAGATAGGACCAAAGTTGGAGGGAAGAGTTGTGTTCATTTTTTAAAAATGTTGAATTTAAGATTCTGGTAAGAAAACAGTGGACATATTCAAATATCTTTAAGATATTTTGGACTGGGGCTTAGAAGTCAGTTCTGGTGTGGACATATGGCTTACAAACTCATAAGCCAAATTAAGGATGGTACTTGAAGTCATTGGGGTGTCAAGCTCCTTTAAGTGAGAGAATGAGCCCAGAGAAACATCAAAATTATGGAACCAGTAGAACATGAAGAGTGACCAAAGTGTTAGGAAGAAAATGTAGGATTGTATGCTGTCAATGAAAAAAACCCAGAATTTCAAGAAAGAGCTTTCAATAATCTCACATGCTGCTGAAAGGTCAGAACATATAGCTGAAAAGTGACCATTGGATTTAGCAACATGGGGGACAATGGTGATCTTGGAGAGAAGTTTCAGTGGAGTACAGAGTGGAGGTCCAGATTTAAAGGACAGGAAGAGTAAGGGGGATAAGGAAGATGGGGCAGAGTTTGTTTAGGACAGAAAAGGAACAAGAAAGAAATATCAGCTGGAGGTTGGATATAGGGTTGATGGATTTTTATTTTATTTTAATTTTTAAAAAAATATGTTTTATTGATTTTTTACAGAGAGGAAGGGAGAGAGATAGTTAGAAACATCGATGAGAGAGAAACATTGATCAGCTGCCTCCTGCACATCTCCCACTGGGGATGTGCCCGCAACCCAGGTACATGCCCTTGACCGGAATCGAACCTGGGACCCTTGAGTCCGCAGGCCGACGCTCTATCCACTGAGCCAAACCGGTTTCGGCAGGATTTTTATTTTTTAATGTGGAAGAGACTTGAGCATATTAAATGCTTTCCAGAAAGGTAATAACTAGGAGAACCAGAATGTGGGAAGAGGTAGAAACTAAAGTACAATTAATAGTGTCTTTCCACTGGAGAAAGTACAGCCTCTGTTGTAAAAGGAAGGAGGAGAGGCCATGTACATTGTAGACTGATTCATGAATTTGGCCAAAATTGAGTGCCATCTGATGGCTTTCATTTATTCTATGAAGGAGAAAGAGAGTTCTGTGCCAGAATCACGCCTTTTAGGGCCTACCCCTTCTCGATAAGGACTACTCTATTATATTTTGTTGGTTAAGTCTTCTTGTAATACTTCCTTTCAGTGCTAATGCAGAAATGAGCCCATCTGCTGGACTTCCCTCTCTCTTGATGACATTACCACTTCATGGACAGACCTTCAGAGAATTGTGCGGATGGGTTCTAATCATTCTCATAACTAATAAAAGTTGTCTACTTATTATTCTTTTCTCCCTTTTCTTTTATGGCTACTTTGCATTTCACCTTCCTGTCTGTTGCCAGGCATGATTAGCTGAGCAGAGATACTTGGTATAATGGTTTCAAATTATATCAGTACACGTTTGATGTCCCTAGATAATTAATGCTGAAATTCACAGCCGGTGGTGGTAACAGGAGTCAGACAACAACTCTAAGAATAATGCAACATGCTCATTTTTTTTTCCTCTGCCTAATAATCAACTTTATTTTTACCTGCTATGACAAAGACTAGTTGGAGGGAAAAAACAAAACAAAATAAAAACACCCACCTTGATATGTAACAGTCTCCTCTTTGGCCCCATTCAACTCTAAAAGACATTTTACCTGTTTGGTGGGTGGCTGGGAATCCCAAGCAATATTGCATTCATGGCTTCTCTATTTCCATTTTTGAAATAACAGTAACTGCAACATCACTCACCTCTTTAGAAACTCAAGCTGCCACATCAGCAGTCGTTTCACGTTGGTTTATTGCATGACCATTAAACAACTTTGAAAATCAGATTTTCACTGTTAAAAATTAAGTAATTAGGGAGTTATGAGCTTTGACAAGAGTTCTTCACCCTTTGATCCCTACAAAGAAAATAAAAACAAACCAACATAAAAATTAATATACTGAATCCACTCACTGGTTTTCAAGTCCTGCAAATGCCCTGCCATTGAAATCTCAGGGAGAGATGGACCAGGCACCTCTGAAATGAATTATTTTACCCATACTCTTCCAGTTGTATGTTTTATTGAAAATCTTCTCTCTCTTATCCCAGAGATAAATATGTGTGACTTTGGCTGGAGACCATTTGGGAATTTCCCATATTCAATCAGAGGTTTGCAGAGCACTGAGAATCTGTTTTGAATGTCAATAGAGTCTGAGGATCGGTACACAGGGTAAAAATTGCAAACTAGGAAAGAAGAAAGACCTTAGAGTGTTATTTTTGTCTTGAAGTGAAACAAGCTGATCTTGAAGTCAGATCTTGGCTCCATAACTTTTTTTTTTTTTTTCATATATTTTATTGATTTTTTACAGAGAAGAAGGGAGAGAGATAGAGAGCCAGAAACATCGATGAGAGAGAAACATCGATCAGCTGCCTCCTGCACATCTCCCACTGGGAATGTGCCCGCAACCAAGGTACATGCCCTTGACCGGAATCGAACCTGGGACCCTTCAGTCCGCAGGCCGACGCTCTATCCACTGAGCCAAACCGGCTTTGGCGGCTCCATAACTTATTACCTTTCCCTTTGGCAAGTGACTTAACTTCTCTGAACCTCAGTTTCTCACTTGTATAAAAAGGATTATAATGCCCATTTCAAGAATTCCTGGGGATTAAATAATACAGTTTGTGAGAAGTTCCTAGCATGGCTTCTAGCAGATATTATTTTCAATAGTTTGTTTCTCCTTTTTTGTTCTCAAAATAAAATTTCTTTATAGCTCTGTAATACCTAAAACTCCTTCAAAGATTTATTTTATTAGCTCTACTTCTTGCTTCTACATCTTGCTTTCCTTTTCTTTTTTTAAAATATGTTTTTATTGACTTCAGAGAGGAAAGGAGAGAGTGAGAGAGATAGAAACATCACTGATAAGAATCATTGATTGGCTGCCTCCTGCATGCCCCCTACTGGGCACTGAGCCTGCAACCAGGCAGGTGCCCTTGACCGGAATCGAACCTGGGACCCTTCAGTCCACAGGCTGATGTTCTATCACTGAGCTAAAAGTGGCTGGGGCTTTTCCTTTCCTTTTCTGCTGCCCGGATTGCCAGGCTGATATCCCAAGTTCAGATTGATATCCTTAAAACATGAGTCCAGTCATATGATAGGTCTGCTCCAAAGCCTTCAATGGTTTTCTACTACATGCCTAGAAAACTCCCAAACCTCTTAGCTCAGATAGGTGGGACCCTCCATGTTTCAATCTCCATCCATTTCCAGTCTATTCACTGAATTCTCTACATATCCCCACCTACATCATGCTATTCCTTTCTCCCTGAACACTGCTCATCCTGGCCTGTCTCTTTGCCTTCTCTGGCTTAGAATCTCCTCCCCACCATGTCTTCTTGCTGATGTCCTACCCTTAGCTCAGGCTAGTATTGGTGCTCTGTCCTATCTGGGATGCACCCTCTTCTGCTCCTCCTCCCACCCCTGAAAGGATTCCCCCAGCTGAAAACTCTCACAGCAATTTTTCTTTTGTGGCCACGTCTGCAGTGTTCTTCCCTAGCCTGCCAGCCTTGTCACCTCCTATCCATCCTAAGGTCTCAGCCTCACATCACATCTCCAACTGTTGAGTCTATATCAGTCCCCCTTGGTATATCCTGCCTTCAGAACACTTATCTCATGTCTCATAATACCATAGTCACTGTGGGTCTGATCATTCTGTTAATGTTTGTCACCTACCTGTAAGACTGGAAGCTTCTAGCAGGAAGGTAAGGTGCCCATTTTTCTCCCTGTCATATCCTCAGTGTGTGGCAGAGAAAACACTCAATCAATACTTGTGGAATCAATAAATGAAGTATACCACTTGCCTTTTTTATAGCTACTTATATCCATGCCTGTCACAGCTGTGTCACTGAGAACAGGGGCTATGTCATATTAATCCCAATTGGCCCTATAGTACCTAGCTCAATGCCTTGCTGATCATAAGTGCCCACTGAATATTCATTGTTTTTTTTTTTTTTTTTTTTTTTTTTTTTTTAAAGAGTGAGCATAGAAACAGAAAATCCCAGCATGAAGACTACTGCAGACATTTTAAGTGGTACAGTAGCTATCTTAACAGGGGGGAAGACTAAGCCCCCTTCAGGTTTACCAGGAGTCTTCTCACTTAAATAAACAAAACACTTGTAGTGGGTTATTAAACCCTTGATTTTCAGATCTCATTCATAAATGGCAAGACTGTTTTTACAAGAAAAAAACATTCTTAAAGCAGAGATTAAAATATAAACCCTTTTGATAACAAAAACAAAGCTGCCCTTCCACCCCCATGTTTCTGATAAAAATGGCCTTTCTCAGGAGATATAATTTCCTGTCTTCACCATCTTTCTTTTAAATTGCCCAATCAATCAGAAGAGGAGATTTTCACCCCACCTGTGGCGAGACATTTTAAAGAGAGGAGACATTTGATTGCTATGTTTAGATTTATGGGGATTGAGATGACCCTGAAGATTAAATGAAGAAGCAACTGTGAAAAAGAAACTGAAACAGGGAGAAAATTGATTTTTAAGTTGAAGACATATTGGTGTGGAGAGGTTTAAATGAGGAGATGGGACAGAATGATAAGGTCCATGTGGGTAGGGGAGGGGGCACCTTGAGGGGAAGCCATGTTAATTGTCAGTGGTGTAATCCCCATTGACCTTCAGAAGGCTCCGAGAATGATGATATCATGAGACTTGATGTTTTAAAATCACATTTAGTGAACACCTAATCAGAGCTACAGATGGGCTTTAGATTTGATCCTCCTGATGAAACTGAATTAAGACAGGGCAGAAGACCTATAATAAAGAGTGACTATGAAATGAAATTCCTCAGTGTTATTTTTCAAGATGTGAGAGGCAGCAAAATATATTGCTGGCTAAAACAAAAGAAATTTAATCAGTGCAGATAAAAATATGAATTTTTTTCCAAAGGGGAAAAATGTCTTGGAAACTTTCCCATAACATATGAGAAGTTTCTTTCAAGGAGACTTACTCCTGCATTTCTGAAATCAATTTCTTTCTGCTTCCTTCTAGGTCTTGCGTCTCTTCTCTGTTCCTCTATATTTTGCACTATCACATCATTCCTTTTTGCCTTCCCCCCACCATCTTTTGATGACTTCACAAACACCTTTCCAGGACTGATTATGAAACTTCAATGGCTTTCAGTAAATATGTTTTGGGTAGCTGCTCTTTACTTAACAGTATTATAGTATTTGAACTACAGGTCCTAATTTTAAGAATTTAAAGGACTTTTGAAGATACAAGATACATACCTGAAATTATGAATAAACAACTAAGCATGGACATCAGTCTAATATGATTTCAGGAGAAGGAAGAGGGATCCCTCTGGGCTGGGCTGTCATGGTAAATTACATAAGGGAGATGGAATTAGATGGGCAATGGGAAATGGAGAAGTCGTGAGGAGTGGAATGTGGGGGAAATAAGACTAGAAAAATCATGAAGCGCAAATTGAACATGGGGGTGTTGAGTGGCCAGTGAGGAGGCTGCCCTGATGAGACTAGAAATGGTTATTAAGGAGCAGTGAGGGTCAACTGAAGCGTAATCTGTAGGCTTTGGATAACTGTGATAAAGGAGAATTTCATGTTCTGAGGACATGATTATATAATTGTTAAATCAGTTATATGTTGCATTTATGTGTGTATACTTTAATACATGGATATGCATTTATTTATTTATTTTTATTTTGTTTTTCATTCTTGATGCCATTCTGTTTATTCTGTTTATACACACACACACACACACACACACACACACACACACACACACAATATGCAAAGCACTTTGCTAAACATAAAGCTCCATGCAGTGCTTAATTAATATGATCAGTTTTTTTTCTGTAGGGGTTAGGGGGAGGGAAATAGCAAACTTTGTTGTGAGAACATTCTTTTTACTAGATAAATGGGCTAAAGGGACAAATATATGGCCTTCTGCCTGGGGAATAGAAATTACTGATACAAAAATTCCATTAATGAGTGCAGATGGGAACAAAATTATGGCAGCTAAATGGTTTAAATACCAGATTGTTCTTTAGAAATGTACATTTAAAAATATGAAGTAAAGAGTGAGACAATTTAAAAGGTATCAGGAATGGTATAAGAATATCTTCTGTCACATAGGTAAGAGAGATGAGTAGGGAGAAAGAATTTGCATTTGGTAATATTATAAAAAGAATAATGAAGCTTATTCAAGCATGAGATTTTAAATCCTAGGAAACTAGAGTGGTGAAAAATGAGAAGATAAAATGATAATATATTTAGAGGCAGCATGAATTGTTGAATAAGTAAAAGCACTGGAGTGAGAATCTATAAAAATTTCAAATCCCTTGTGCAAACCTAGTTTCTATGTTTTAATAGAATCTATCTATATATATAAAAGCCTAAGCGACTATTATGACCGAACAACTGGAACAACCAGAATGACCGGAAAACCAGTCGCTATGACATGCACTGAACACCAGGGGGCAGATGCTCAATGCAGGAGCTTCCCCCTGGTGGTCAGTGTGCTCCCATAGCCAACCTCCCATGGCCAGCAAACCTCCCACGGTCCCTCTCCCTGTTCACAGGCCCTGTCCAGCAGACCCAGGCCAGCCTGGCCTCAATCGGGACTGGGTGAGACAGCCCCAATAGGTCCTGATTGCCGGCCAGGCCTAGGGACCCCACTTGTGCACGAATTTCTTGCACCAGGCCTCTAGTCTATACTAATAAAAGAGTAATATGCTAATTAGACTGGGAGACCTTCCGGAGACCTTCTGGATGTCCTTCTGGACAAAGCTGGGAGCTTGGCCAGCCTGCAAACTGCCTCCAAATGGCCCTCAGCCCCTCGCTCATGCCGGCCACGCCCCCCAGCAAGGACCCTCACCCCAATGGGGATGTGGCCAGCCTGTAAATGGCCATTAGCCCCTCACCCAGGCAGGGACCCTCACCCCAATGGGGGCATGGCCAGCCTGCAAACATCCCTCAGCCCCTTGCTCAGACTGACTTCAACCCTAGGAGAGACCCCCTCCCCTCCCCAATGGGAGTGTGGCTGACCTGCAAACTGCCCCAGGCCCCTTGCCCAGACTGGCCCTACCCCCCAAGGGGACGCTCACCCTGATCTGGGACCCCCTTCAGGGTAAACCAGCCAGCCCCCACCCATGCACCAAAAGGGTAATATGCTAATTAGACCAGGAGACCTTCCAGATGCCCTTCTGGACAAAGCCATGGTGGTGGTACCGAGGCAGAGGTGGTTAGGGGCAATCAGGCCAGGAGAGGAGGGCAGTTGGGGATTATCAGGCCAGTGGGGGGGTAGTTGGGGGTGAGCAGGCTGGCAGGGGGGCAGTTGGGGCGAGCAGGTCGGAAGGCAGAGTGGTTAGGAGCGATTAGGCAGGCAGGCAGAGAGGTTAGCGGTGATCAGGCAGGTAGGCGGGTGAGCAGTTAGGAGCCAGTGGTCCCGGATTGCGAGGGGGATGTCTGACTGCCCTGTGGGATTGGGCCTAAACCGGCAATTGGACACCCCCCAAGGGGTCCCAGATTGGAGAGGGTGCAGGCTGGGCTGAGGGACACCCCCCCCCCAGGTGCACGAATTTTGTGCACCGGGCCACTAGTATATATATAAAAGCCTAAGCAACCATTCGACCGTTCGACTGTTCGACCAATACCTATGATACACACTGATCACCAGGGGGCAGGTGCTCAATGCACAGACATGGAACAGACTGACCAATCTCGGAGGAAAGGGGGGAGGGGGAAAGGGGGAGGGAGGAAAGAGATTAACCAAAGGTCTTATATGCATATTAGAGGCCAAGTGCATGGATTCGTGCACTGGTGGGGTCCCTTGGCCTGGCCTGCGGGGATCAGGCTGAACACCGGCCCGGTGCACAGATTTTTGCACTGGTGGAGTCCCTCAGCCTGGCCTGTAGGGATTGTGCCAAAACTGGCAGTTTGACATCCCTCAAGGGGTCCTGGATTGTGAGAAGGTGCAGACGAGGCTGAGGGACTCCCACTGGTGCACAAATCCATGCACTGGGCCTCTAGTACTATAATAATCATCATCATCACTGCCATCACCACCACCTTTTCTAGATAGTCCTTGGCTTATTTGCTCTCATACCCCTTTCTTGTCCTTCCCTTGCTCTGCTCTGAGGAGCAGAGACCTGTGTTCAAAGGTTACATGTCAATGGGCATTTTGCTGGTTCATTTGTGGAAAGCACTTGTAGGAGATTGGCAGATGGAAGGGAGAGAGAGGCAGGGTAGCCCTTTCCCCCTCTATCTGCTAGAGTTGCTGCTTATCCACTACTCTAGTCATTCCAGATGAGCCCCCATAGTTCCAGCTTTAGTTAGATGACCCTGGCTCAGGGTGCCGAAAACACAAACACAACCTCCTCCATTAGGTTTAGAGGAAGAGACTTCCTGTGTTGCTAATCTCTCAGTTGCTTCACGGTGTTCTTTGGTTATTCATCTCTTTAATCACTTGTTCAACAAAATCCCTCCTGTATTAAATTCCCTCTGTTTTAAATACTATTTTCCTGGTTGGACCCTGACTGATATGCTGGTTTTACTTGGATAATATAAGGAAAGAAATAATACAGTGGACCTGTTTGAGATATTTGGAGAAAGGCAGTTATACATGTTCAAGTAGTAATTTTTATTTGATACCTCATGAATCTAAAGTAATTATATTTAACACTACAGGCTTTCACAGAAGTATTGCGAGGCTTACTCATGGGATAAAATCTCCTGGTGACTCTGAAATTAAATCTAACTATTGCTTTCTGGATTGTCACTGAAAAAAAAAAAGGATAAATTCTCAAGTTCTGGAATGTACCCAATGTATATAAAGTGAAAGCAACCCAGAAAAATTTGTCTTGGTGTTAAATTTATTTTAGCTCTTTGGTAAGGATATGTGCTTATATTTTTTTGCATGGGTAAGTCATTGTAATGTTTCCTCCATTGCTTAGTTGGTTTGGTCAGAAGATAATGGTGTGTGAAAGTGTTGACCTTTATGAATCAAATATATTTCAAAACAGTTCTAGCACTGCAAATACAGGTAATACTGTTAAGAACTTTGTTAGTCTGTTATCCTTAAAGTCCCGATTCTGTTGGAAAGTCTTATTGTATGATATTGAACTATAATGGCTCAACTCTATTCTGGTCCTCTCATGCTTTAACTATTTAATTTTCTTTCAAGGATAGTTTAAGAAATGCTTGTGCTGATTGAATGTAAACTGTAATTGAAAAACACACACACACACTTAAGCTGGAATAACCTGGGAGGTGCCTTGTTAAAAACACAAATGCTAAATCAGAACCTCTGGAAATACTAATAAGGCATGAAAACTTGAATTTTAATAATAAGATATTTCATCAATTAACCAATTAATTTTATCAGCTAGAGTTTGCAGAACACTGGGCACCAATGAATGCAAAATTCCCATTAGTCTGTATTTTATCTCCTCAGTTAGATCAATGGCTTACAGGGGAAAGTTTTCTTCTAATCTGTCTTCCCTACACTGGCAGAGTATTAAGTAATTAGTAAATGTGCAATAAGTATTGTAGAATTGATTTGAACCCTTAATCACCCCCAATATAAGGAGTAATTTCTTGAGCATTATCCTAATGACAATAATTATTGTTGTTCTTTAAGAAAATGAGCAACACTGACATAATAATCTAGCAAAAGCAAGGTAAGTCTTTATTGAAAGAATAGAATGAACATTAATAGAAAACCTACAAGCATTTATGAAACATATACAGATAATGATAAATGGACATTATGAAACATAAATTGAAAAAGAGCAAATCATGACAGAAAAACTTGATTTTTTTTGATAGAGCTACAAGATCAGTGGATAAAAGTAATGTGAAATTGTAGATGTAATCTATCTCAATTTTGGCAAAGTGTTTGATAGTGTCACATGAAATTTTCCATCTTGAATTAATTGAAATTGGCTTCGGTGTGGACCTCTTGTTATGTGCTCAATGCTACAAAAGGCTACTAACATAAAATAATGATGTATCTGATGAAGAGATATTTCTGAAATGAAGACTAAGTTTGCCCTCAATTGCCATTTTAGTGTTTGATTTTGAAGCTGTATTTAAATAAGGGGGTGACACTTTACATTTGTGTTGCATTAAAACTTGTTGGAATCAGCAGGGAAAGAGAAATTATACTAAGATGTGTTTAAATATAATAAATATTCATATTTTATACCATTGACAACCTTCAGGATTTTAAACATTCTACCAACTTGCACAGTTATGCTCACATATAGCCTTTTCTAGACTTTGTGAATATACAAGCATATGCCTGTTTCAAAAATATTACAGGTTGCCAGATTTATCAAATTAAAATACAGGCAACCCTAAATATACTTAGAATTTATTCTCAAACACAGATGCATTGGGAGATCCTAAGGGAAAGTTATAAAAAAATGTTAATTATACTTATTCATGTAGACTTACTGGGTCAATTCTTTTAGGGCTAACTTGCTTTCATGGGCTGATATACTAGTAAATGTCTAGTCTGAAGTATGCTATGGCTGTCTGAGTAGATATGTTTGGGTGTGAATTAGAAATAACAGATTTAAAAAAACATTGGACTTTTCCTTTTACTATGATTTCAAGAGAAATGTTATGTGAATTATTATATTTAAAAATTCTGTTTGTATAACATTATAGGAATATTTAATGCTAAAGGATTTGATTCATGTAAGCTATAAAGATGAAAATAAATAAAAGAAATAACTACATGTATGTAGTTGATTGAAATGGTAACCAAAGGAGTGTGATGTGTTGAGGTAGTTATCTAATAACCTGAATATCCAAAGGATATGAACACTGCAGAATTAGTTACCATGGTATATAATTGTTAATGAATGACATTAAGTAAATGAAAATTTAAAGAGAATGATATCAGAATGAATTATTTTAATTATAAAATATTTTAAGAAGTTGCTGGGTTGTCTAACTTTTAATATATTTAAAAGTAGGCTAAAACCCAGAATATGTTAGGAAAAACTTTTAACTAGAGATGACAACTTCTTATTTCTTATGTTATATGAATTTGCATTCTTCTATATAAGAGAGCTAATAGTTAACTTTTATTTAGTGTTAAACATCAGACTTTCACTAAGCACTTTTACAGGGATTAGCTCACTGAATCCTCCCAACAACCTGAGAGGTAGGTATTCTTATCATCCTCACTTTATAGAAGAAGATGAGGCTTTGATGAGTACATGACTTGGGCAAGGTCACATAGCTAGGAAGCGGAGATTTGCACTCAAGCTGAGATTTAGTTAAGAGCATAGTTTTCTAAATCTATGCTCTTAACCACAATGCGGCATAGCCTCCCATGAAGACAAAGGAAGCTTTGATGCAATTCACAGAAGAGATCACTAGCGTCTTAAACAGTAAGCTTCATGGGTGCAATTGAAATCATTCAGTTTACTCAAATTTGATTTAAACACAACTCTTTAGAAACAGATTTGTTGGATAAAGTGAGATATACCTGCAATGCCAAGATTTCCTGTGTTGGTCATAGTTACCAATAAAATCCCATACCTCAGTCATACTCTCTATGTGGGTAAGATATGTGAGATTCATGAACATAAAGACAGCTGCCTGCAATTTTTCTAAAATTGTTACAAATGATCTCCTAGGACTAATGCTCCCAGAAAATGTGGGCATTCCCTCAGAGGAAAATCTGATAGTGGAGCCTAGGGGAAAATATTTAACCCAACAGAGGATCTGAATCTATTTCTACTACCCCTTTCTAATATCACTGTACAAATAACAGCATTTTAGAATAAATTGTATGATAAGGAGATTTTGTGTTTTTTATGGTATGTTCTTTTTTAAAAAATATATATATGTTTTTATTGACTTTTAGAGAGAGAGGGAGAGAGAGAGAGAGAGAGAGAGAGAGAGAGAGAGAGAGAGAAACATTGATGACATGTAGGCCCTCTACTGGGGATGGAGCCTGCAATCCTGGCACGTGCCCTGACCAGGAATCAAATCAGCGACCTCTTGGTTCATGGGTTGATGCTCAACCACTGAGCAACACCAGCCAGGCTTATGGTATGCTCTTTAGTTCTTTATCTAACCTCTCTAGTCCCAGTGACTTCATAAAAATTAGGGTAGCAGTGATGGTCTCAGGTTCTGAAATCTGATTGCTTAGCACTTCAAATCTGAGCTTGAAGACATCTGCTCTTGACCAACATGGAATGACAAGGGCTAGATTTATCCTCCTTCCTGAAACAGCTAGAAAACCAGACAATATATATGACAGTTTTTAAGACATTGAACTTTATGCCATGAAAGATAGTGATCTCTGGGATATGGGAAACAAATAAGGTGATTCCTATAATTGTTCCTGCCTGGAGAGAGTTTCCAGACTGAGGGGAAGGGCAGGGGAACCAGGTAGAAGAGGGCAATATATCTGGGTTGAGAAGAGGGAACTAAGAGTCCAGGGAGGCCAGGGTCAGCATTTACAGGGTAAAGCATTGGAGAGGAGAGAGCTACATGGAGAAAGAGCTCTGAATAACTACAGGGTCCCCTTGAGTCTTTGGCTGAGTGCTGATCAGCACATTCATGTGAGGAAACTACCAAAGATGGGGAGAGAACCACCTGAAAGGACTTTCCCCAGGGACCAGGAACACACATAGGCCTAGGACCACTTCCTGTCCACACCAGCCAGAGTTTAAAACCTTATAATTTGTGGGGCATCTGAAGAATTTTGCCTTAGTAGTGGAGAATACTTAGGTCTGGATGTAACTACTCTCTGGTCCTGCCTGGGAAACCTTTAAAGCAAGACCTGAAAGAATCAAATTGTTCCCAAGTAACTTAACTACATTCCAGAACACAGCTCAAGAAAAGAACACAAAAATATCCAACATCCAACAATGTAAAATTCACAATGTCTAGCTTCTATTAAAAAATTACCAATTGGCATCTTGAGTAAGTATTCAGACTCTAATCCTGTTTCTTCATCTTCAAAATAACAATGATAATAGTACATTTCATAGAATTATGAAGAGCAAATAACTTCATGTATGTCAAGTACTTAGTCCAGTGCAGAGCACATAGCAAGTGCTCAATAGACAATGGTCGGATTATTGTTATGGTTGTGAAGAACTGCATTTCTTACACAGACCTTCAGGAAAATTGTTGAATACCCTTCCACCTCTAACATCTACATGTCCATGAAATACAGCACAGTGCTTGCCATTGTTCAGAAACCCCTTTTCTAAGTACACTTTGGTTTTTAGCGGTACCCTCCAATTTTATTTTAAATACTTGGGAATATTTTTAGGGTAACAAAAATGTAAATACTCTATCTTGACACAAACATATGAGTTTTGTCAGTTGCAGATTTTTATTTGTTGAAACAAACAAACAAAAAAAACAGCAAGAAGAAAATACTGCCATAAAAATGTCATTATTTGAGAGCCTTTTCTGACAGGAAAAAGGGAAACCAGGATTGACCAGAACCTTCTCTTTACTGCTACCATCTGCCAGAATCTCATTCAAATTTTTCATAACAGCTTCCCAGGACCTCTTACATCACCTCATGGTCTCCTGTCTATTTTCCCCTGTCACCAATCTTTTTCTAATCCCACCATGGTAATGGGACCAGGAGTATAGAGGTACATAATGGAGTGGGGACTACCTAAGCCAATTATCCCATCTCTGGCTCTGAACACTATTATTTTCAACATCAGTGGCCAGCTCTATTAATTGTCTTCCTAGTACAACTACATTTTTAGCAAAACAGAATGGAATTTGTTATATTTAATTTGTTGCTGTGGAGCCTAACATTAAAAAGTAAGCTAATTGAAGTGATTTTAATTTAGAATGATTTATTTCTGGTTTCTTTCATTTTATTGTATGGCTCTGTTATTTCCAGCATTAAGCAGATATCCAATTCTTTTTTTTTTTTAATGTCTCAGAGCTCTACCCTATTATTTTCTTTCATGACCTTTCCTTCTTTGGTTACTGGAGTCTTTGTTTTATTTTATTTGTTTTTTAGATGCTTGCACACTGTACCTCCAAAGGTTGTTAGCATTTGTCAGCTCTCAGAATGACAGTTCTATTCACTATAGGAGACAAGTCATTTTCTTCCTGAAGAAAGGGGAAGCTAATCTCCTCCCACAGTAACATGTTTTGAGAAACATAATGCAGTGGGAAAATGTACCAATTATTTTGCTGCAAATTGTCTCCCTTCCGCTAGATAGACAATCATATCAACATTTTGGGATTTTTCTCTTTTTTTTGCAGTTTTATAACACAACTTGGCTCCTGCAAAGTTGAACTTGATGTTCAAGAAAATGAATGAATGTTCCATGGACTATATGAGTGATAATGTATTGCTGTGTGGTTCTGGGAAGCTATCATTTGAGATTTCATTTCTGTTGATAGCTTCCATCCAAACCCTTTAGCGAGAACATTTGTTTTCCATCATACAGAGGCAGCAGTGGGGAAGATGGCTGGATCGGTTACTTATTCTTCATGAATTCGGCAGGCTAAATTAGACAGAGGATGTTTATTACATATCCACTTCCCACTGACCTCTTTAATGATTAGAGGGCAGTGGGCAGAAGGAAATAACTTTCTTTTTTTGAGTCCATGTGCAAACCAGTTTGTGCATAGCTCTAGATTTAGATTCTGACCTGAGTTCAAGCCCTGTCTCCTGCATATGGGTGGCCCTGGGCAACTTGCCCAGCTTCTCCAAAGCTTACTTTGTGCATCTGCAAGATTCTTCAGAGGTTTAAGGGCCCAATGCACTCAATGCAGTGTCCAGTGCTCATTAGAGGCTTTCGCATGATTACTATTGTGATCACCACCATGGTCTTGACACATATTTAAGCCAAATGATTTAAAAATAACTTTAATCTCTTTTAATGTAAAATTAGTCTCATAAAAACTCCCTTTGGAGTTTCTTTTCCAATGGACTAGACCAGCCGTGGGCAAACTATGGCCCGCGGGCTGGATCCGGCCCGTTTGAAATGAATAAAACTATTGAAAAAGACCATACCCTTTTATGTAATGATGTTTACTTTGAATTTATATTAGTTCACACAAACACTCCATCCATGCTTTTGTTCCGGCCCTCCGGTCCAGTTTAAGAACCCATGTGGCCCTCGAGTCAAAAAGTTTGCCCACTCCTTGACTAGACAGATGCTGCACGTATTCAGTATACGTGGAGATTGCTATCATAGTTACTGATAATTAGTCCCTCCTTATCTGTGGTTTCACTTTTCATGGTTTCAGTTATCCATGATCAACTGTAGCTCAAAAATATTAAATGCAAAAGATAAATAATTCACAAGTTTTAAATTGGATGCCATTCTGAGTAGCATGATGAGATATTTAAAAAATAATTTATTTATTGGGGTGATATCTATAATAATAAAAGTGTAACATGCTAATTAGACTGGACAGCCGAACGACCTTCTGGACATCATTCCGGACATCCTTCTGGATGAAGCGGTGATGGTGGGGGCTGAAGCAGAGGCAGTTAGGGGTGATCAGGCAGGCAGGCAAGCAGTTAGGGGCAATGAGGCAGGCAGGCAGTGTGGTTAGGGGCAATGAAGCAGGCAGGCTAGTGGTTAGGAGCCAGTGATCCCAGATTGCAAGTGGGATGTCCAACTGCCGGTTTAGGCCTGAACCCACCAGCAGTTGGACATCCCCCGAGGGGTCCTGGATTACGAGAGGGTACAGGCCGGGCTGAGGGACAGCCCCCACCCCCACCCCTAGGCATGAATTTTGTTCATTGGGCCCCTAGTCCTATATAATAGAGGTAATATGCAAATTGATTGTCACGCTGTCACAAGATGGCTGTGCCCACAGTGAAAGCAGGGTTACTGTAATACAAGATGGCTGCACCCACAGCGGAGGCAGGGTTCCTGTAACGAGCCATAATGAGCGATCAGCAGGGATCTGAGGCTGCGTGGCACCTGGCCTGGGCAGGGGACCTGAGGCTGCACCCCCTGACCGGCCGGGCTTGACAGGGGTGGGGTCGGCCAGGTCTGGATCTTGCCCAATGAGGGTAGGGCCTGCCAGGTCTGGGTCTCATGCGATTTCAAGGTGCACGCGGGTGGGAGGGGACTTGACTCTGTGTCCCATGGCGTGCCCCAGACTCTGACAGGAGGAAGATTTTCATATGAATTTTACTAATTTTCTTTCATCTCTGACACTTCTATTATAGATAAAGGGCAAATAGCAATATTTAAATATTTCCTCTAATTAACTCCCTTTTAATGTGCACGAATTTCATGCACCGGGCCATTAGTTGGTTAATAAAATTATATAGGTTTCAGGTATACCATTCTATAATATATCATCTGTATATTGTATTGTGCATTTATCACCCCAAGTCAAGTCTCCTTCCATCACTATTTATCCCTCCTTTGCTCTCTTCTATCTCCCCCATCCCTCTTTCCCTTTGGTAATCACCACACTCTTGTCTGTTGTCTATGAGTTTGTTTGTTTAGTGTGTTTTTTTTTGTTTAATCCCTTTACGTTTTTACCCCCACTTCCATTCCCTCTGACAGCTGTCAGTCAGTTCTCTGTATGTACAGATATGATGAAATCTTGATCCTTCCTGCTCTATCCTGTCTGAAACATGAATTATCACTTTGTCCAGTGTATCCATGCTGTGTACGCTACCAGCTACCAATCCATTAGTTGCTGTGTAGCTGTCTCAATTTCAGGTTGACATTGCAGTGCTCGTGTTAAAGTAATCCTTATTTTACGTGACAATGCTGCATTCACATAATTCCTATTGCAGTATATTGTTATAATTGTTCCATTTTGTAGTTTCTATGTTCTCTTACTATGCCTAATTTATAAATTAAACTTTATCATATATATGTATGTATAGGAAAAATCATAGCATATATAGAGTTTGATATTATCAGGACTTTCAGGCATCCACTTGGTCTTGGAAAAGTGCCCCCTACTTAGAGTAACAAGGGACTACTGTATGTCAGAAGTATCTAGCCTATGGTATTCCCATACCATATCTGAGGGTAGGTGAACTTAAATTAATGAAAACTTTAGCTATTTTTAAAAAATTTTAAACTGTCTATAAATTTAGATTAATAATTCAACCTCATAGCTGATAAGTATTTGCCCTACAGGGCCTTCTTCAATAATTAGATAACATCTTAATTTCTAGAGATTGAGGAAACTTATGTCTTATCTAATTCACTGAATTTTATAGCTGAGGAAACAGAGCTAGAAAGTTTAATTTTTTCAAGGTTGTATAATTTATTGCCAACAGAGTAGATATGAACTCAGATTTCTTCCAGCCTAGTTGAACACTTGTTCTATGATATCTGTCTTTCACTATTGGTTCTTTTGTAATTTAGGATCATTTTTATGCAAATAATGCTAATATCTGAGGTTGCATAAGCATAAAAGTAACTTACACATCTTCCCTGTCTACTGTTTACAATATTATTTCACTCTAGAATTCCTGGCTCAGTAGAATTCTAGTCAAAGAGTTACAAATTTGGAATGAGTATTATCCAAATGACTCTTACTTTTTAAAATAGTGTGTAATTTCATTGTGCCTTGTATAGTTTTTAACAAGGAACATTTCGTTTTCATGCCTGTGCATTTTTCTGTCTTGGAAAGATAGAAATTAAGCCTTTTTTTTTTTTTTTTTTTTACAGATAATAACTCAAGGAGAAACCCAACAGGTTTTAATTTGACAACGTGAGTCACATGCATGCTAGACTCACAGCTTGCATTTTCCCCCTGACTATGCAATTATCTGTAAATACTGTATGTGCTCGGCTAAAATGCTGGGAAGTCTACAATTATATTAATGTAGCTCTTTAATTGCATATAATGGGATTTTTTCAGGCTGCTGCAACCTATCCCATTTATCATATTTCTAATAAAATTACTCAGTTTTTGTCTAAGGCCTTTTTATTTACTCTTCATTTAATTTATGAGAACTCTAAAAAATAATTTAATTTTTGAGAAATTAAATCATTTGAAATGAAGGAGGAAAGTATGAAATCCAGGTTAAGAGCTGAATCCACTTAAGAGGCATTTACCCAAAACCCCACATCTTGTTGCTGAGACACACTGTGCCGCGGGCAGCGAAGACTAACAAGTGAGTCATGCTAGCTAGCACTCTGCTTATAAGATTCCCACCTGTTCTTTGGGGAGGAATATGAATGTTTGCAGCCCCTTTGATGTCAAAAATAGGCATCCCTTGATATATAGAGGAGATGTATTCCCCTCCAAAAATTAGCTGCCTTTAAGGCAAATTTCTTCATAGTCAGTCCCGTTTGCACTGACGGTCATTAGAAATCCAACTAGCATTTCAAAACCAAAGATTCTCCAGCACATGTAGTTTTGAAATCCTAATAAGGGGAAGACACTGATTTATAAGGGAAAAAGTTAACAGCATCCAAAAGTCACTAAAAAGTACCCAGACTGACCCTCAAAATATCAAACTTGGTTTAACCCCGTAGTGGAGGGAAAGGAGAGAGCTGGGCACTAAAGAGCTGGGTGAACAAGGAGGATGGCTGGCCCTGGCAGGTTCCCTGTGAGGGCCCGGGGCCTGTGACTAGTTATGTAGTATTGGGGGCACAAAGATAACTAGCTTTGTATTATTGGCTTAGTTGCTCTGTCCTATTTGCTCTGGTCCTTTCTCTTTGATTGTATCTAACCTCACTGCATGTGTTGTTTGCTCAAAGCTTTCCATTCTGGTTTATCCAACCCTAGGGTTGAATCTCCTTATGGTCTGGTTGGAGTTCTTGGGGACATGTGTGGGAGCAACCAATTCACTCTTTCTTCCCACTTCTGGGGAAACCATGGTGCAGAAATGGGAAGTGCCTTGTCAAGGCATCCCTTGTCAGAGTCATTCCTTGTCAGAGTCATTCCTCCAGGAGAGTGGTAGTCCTCTGGCTGCTACCCTGGGCTCAGGGAAAACTTCTGGTGGCCTGTGATCTCTGGCTACTGAGAGCTTGAACTCAGTCCCGGACCACAAAGTTAGTAGAGAGAGAGAAGGGGAGGGAGAACAAGAGAGAACGTATGTGTTGAGAGGTTGAGGTTAGAGAGTGATATAATAGTATATAGAGACATTTGAAGATAGAGAGTAAAAATTTGGTTCATCTAAGTGCATTAGAGACCCTCAGGGACAGTAGAGCATGAAGGTAGCAAGCACTGACATGAACTAAGATTTTAACCCCATTACCAATTCTTCTTCACTCTGTAACTTTTGGCAAGTTATTTATCCTCTGTACCTCAGTTTCATCACCTGGAAAATGGGTGTAACAACCTTCATAGTGTTGTGATGAGGCATTTCTAAGGGGCAGAGAGTGTTAATACAGGTGAGTTATTATTACTAACAGCCCCTGAGTAGAATGCCCAATTCACCCTTTCTTTATATGTGCCTGGTGTGAGTTTGGGGTCCAAATGTTGTACATCTTTGGGTAATATTAATAGACTTGGATTTTAGGGCATGTAAGTTTTCTATGACATACACACTGCTACTTTGAAATGCTGCTTGTCAGGATGCCCTACCTTGAGAACTACAGGGTTGGGCAAAAGTAGGTTTATGGTTGTTCATATGGAAAGTTTTTCAATGATTAATAAATAATAATATAAGAATGAACTCTGTTTCACGTACTCACAACTGTTAACCTACTTTTGTCCCACCTTGTATTTGTACTATATAAGCAACACATAGTCAGCATATATGGGGGTAGGGTGCCCACATACTAGAGATTTCAAACTGTAGCATCTCCAGTGAAGAAAGACTGTTAGGTATTTTCCCCCCTAGAATTATGTGAGTATATTTTCTATGAACCAAATGCTTCCCTTCACAATTATATATCTCAGTCTCTCCCGCAACCATCTCCCCAGTTCCTAATTCTAAGCACTAAATCCAATATCTGCTAGTGCAAATGCAGGTCAGGCAGTGCTAGTCCTTGGAGTTATTTTTATTATAATTCAGATCTTACTGGTGAATATAAGGGCGATAGAGTGGATGTTAGGAGAATTTTGTACTTTTGCTTCTTACCCTTTGACTTTTACAGGGATTCATATTGTTGGTTAGACAAATAAAATAAATACCAAAGCTTGGAATAATTTTTTCTCAATCTAATGGGATTATAGTTTTGAAAATGTTGAAGTAGGGTGTGATGTGTAGAGCAATAGCTCTTTGTGGCTGCCTGGAGAGTGTGAAAATGTTTAGGGCCAGTGTGTTATTTGCTAGCCTTCTGCCTGTTTGACCTGATGCATCGGCATCTGAAAGAAATGAATCTCAGGAGAGAATTTATTTGGGTCACCATAGCAACAGAAGGGGGTGCAAAGATTGGTCTGGAAGCCTATAAAGAATGCACACAAGTTGGTATGACAACCGCAATACCTATTTCTCTGGGTTTAAATGTTTCAGGGAAAGTCTAATATTTAACTTTTCCAGTGGCTTTAAAACTTTTCTTTGGCCATTGGTGGTTAATGTGGCATGACTCAGGCTTTGATGTCTGATGTCTTTTTAAGAAGTTAGATTCCTGCAGGAATCCAGTGACTATTACATTTTGAGTCATGATACTCCTGTGGCAGTCTAGCAGGAATAAACTTTTCCTTTTTTAATTATCTTGTTCTATCATTTTGGTTTCTGACTAATAAAAAATGTTCTTTTTACTGATGTGTACTAACACTGGGTACCCTTCTTTATCATTCTGTTACTGAGCCAAACATTTTAAATGTCATTTACAAGAACATTATATTGAGCTGCTCACAAAGAAATGCCTTTCATGTTGGGTTTCAATATGGGAATTTAATTCAGCCTTGCACTGAGATACTGGAAAGATTAACAGATTATGGGATGAGAATGGAAATTTAAATGATAGATAAAAGAGAGTTGAACAGGCTGTCATCTTGACTGCCCCAACTAAGAGACAGATGAGTAAAATAAAGCATGTATATTTGAAAAAGAGCAGGTATAAAAGCAAGTTATACATATTCTTTCAAGCCTCAACACTAGAACATGGGCGTTAGAATCTGTAGACTCATGGAAATCTGAAGTTTGTAGGGTTGCCAAGATAACGACCTTCTTCCCACCCATCATATCTTTTATTTTTAGCTTGTCCCAAACTGTTTTTCCTACTCTCTTTCCTGTTTTAAATTTTGTAATTCTTGTGTGGAACCTACTCTTAGTTCCTTCAAGGCGCTGCGTGATGATTTACTGTTCTAGTTCACCTGGTTCTATCACATTTTTAGCACTGCACATCCCCATGAAACTCCTCAGTCCCAGCCAAACTGGGCTGCTTGGTCACCCTTGCACCGAGTGTTCTTTACAAATTCCTTCCTGCTTTCCATATGCCTTTCCCATCACTTCTCTGTTCCCTGCCATTGTTTTGATTTGCAAATGGCCCAGACACACACTGTTCAATATGTTAGCCACTAGCTACATGTAACTATTTAAATTTTAAAATAATTAAAATTAAATTGATTAAAAATTCAGTTCCTCGGTCTTTTTAACCACATGTGGCTGGTGGCTATCCAAAGGGTAGTGCAGATATAGAGCATTTTGAAGTTCTCAGAACATTCTATTGAAAAGTGGTGCTCTATGTAACAGTTACTGAGAATGAAGGGAGGGCATTGGAGGGTCATGCCTTTGTTTTCCTTATCATTTATGGGGTGGATACATTGTTAACTGGAAATCCGAGATGCTGAAAGAATCAAATAATTTTCCAGTTCTGCTTTCTTTGAATTTCTCCTTATACCAACTCTGAAACATGTAATAAGGCTACCTGTCATCCTCACTGGGTCATTCGTCAAACAGCCGTGATGAATTATGGCGTCTTTCTTCTAGTAGCCATGGTCTAAACTGAGAAGAATGTGATGATGACTATGGTTGTTATCATATAATAAGACTCTTCATAAGGCACACAGGAGGGTTGGATGAGCAGTTGAGGTTGGTAGTCAGAGAAGGTTTTGCAGAGGAGATGGAGCAGAGCCAGGAACTGAAGATGCAGAAAGAGGCAGTACAATGTGTGGTTAAGGAGCTAGACAACCTGGGTTTGACGCTTGCCTCCTTTCTCCCCTAATCAATTTACTGGTTGTGTGACCTTGTTCAAGTTTCCTAACTGATCTGGTGCCAGTGTTTCATTGTTTATAAAATGAGGAGAATAATAATATATGTCTTATAGGGTTTTAATGATTAAATGAGTTGATGCTTATAAAGCTTATTGAGTAAGACCTGGCATGTGTAAGAGCTATATAAAAATTTGTTAAATGCAATACACCAGAAAGAAGGGTAGTAGAGACACAGAATGTGAGCTGTGTAGGGATTACAACAGCATGGTGACATTAGAGAACCACGGGATTTCTGTCAGAGTTAAAATGGTGGTGGTGGGTAGTGGCCATGCTAGGGATCTGGGTGGATGGGTGGGGAGTAGGAAACAAGGGGAGGAGTGAGAGGACAAGGAGTCCATAGACATATATTAGTAAGTCCATAGGCGCATGCCAAAGTGTAGGGACATGATTTTGTAAGTGACAGGAAGTTGTCGGCATTCTTTAAGCAGGGAAGGAAATACATAAGATATGCAATTTATAAAGGTCTTAATCCAATGGCTAAGAGGATGCTTTTGAGAAGGTTGATGGCACTTGAAATATGAGGAGATCTGAAAGGAGATTACAGATTTGAGAGATATTCGGGAGGTTAAAAATAATCTAGTGGCTAGTTGACTGTGGGGAATGAATGAAAAGAAGTCCAGTGTAATAGTATAGCGGTTAACCCAATGTACTTGAAAATAAGAGAAGTAGTTTTAAATTTTGAAGTTAATTTCAAAGACAGTTTTTCCTGCCTCTAGAAGATGGTGTCACAAAGAATATGCTATTATTCTTACTTATTGCTCTATGGTTAACTAGTAAGTGGAGTTTTCATTTTTTTATAAGAAAATTTCCCTGTGATATGGAGAACAAAAAAGGGAAAATTTGAGGGCTCAGAGTGCTAGAAAGTTTAACATCTTTCTGTTATTCTAAGTTATTGCTTTGTCTTTGGAAAAGTAATAAAAGCTTATTTCCTTTATAACTTCATCTGTGTACTCAGGGCTGTCACATTAACCCCACATTAGTATTAGATTTTAATAAAGGACAACACAGCAGGAAGAAAGATGTTTGCTAAATCTAGAGAGTGGGCCATATAATTTAGTTTTTGGAGGGTTTCTAATATTGCTTTTATTTTTTCATTGTCTGAAAATGATATTTAGACGTTGCCAAATAACTGCAATAGAAAACAAAGGCTGTGTTTGAATAGTACTTGGGAGGTGTTGCTAAATGTAAGCTGGGGCTTCTGTTTCTTTACTGGTTTACTTTTTGGTGGCATTTTTGGAGCCAAGGAGAATTGGATTCCTTGATTGGAACTGAGTTCCTTGAGTTCATTTCTGGGCTGTTCGAGACATGTTTCTGAGGATGCTCTTCTCTGTAATGCACCTTTCCTTTCTTCCCACATTCCTTACATTACATTGTATGACCTCCTGTAAACTCTGAGTCATCAATGGCTAATGAGCTGTGTCCCTCAACCCAAAGCTTGTTCCTGCTGCTCACACGCCTGAATATGTCCTTGGCACGCTCCTTCTGAACACCCTTTCCCTCACAGATCCTCCATGGGCCTCGGGTTTTCCATCCTACGTGATTGAAGCCCAGATGTTTCCATGGATGGTAGATCACTGCCTAACGCCTACGCCTACTACTGCTAAGACACTACTATTTTAAATCTTCCCTCTTCATTCCGATTCTTGGCTTTGACAAGATTAGAAATGAAGGGAGAGGCATAGGGTTGCATGTTTATATTTTCTACATGGTTTGTTGGAATATAGGGGAGAGGCTGAAAAGGTCGGGTGAAGTGGAATTAAGCAATGGCCTGTGGGTTTCAGTTAACTATGTCATGCCTGCCTCATGGTAGTAATAAACAATTAATGGCAGGCTCCTTGAGGCTTCGTTAGTATCAACATATAATAGTATTAGCAACTAACATTTTGGGTTGCTTCCTGTGTGCCAGGCACTGTGCTGAGTACTGTACATTCATTATTTCTTTTACTCTTTAATATAACTTACTGAAGTATGTAGGGTTATTAGCTACACTTTACAAGCGAGGAAACTGAAGGTCGGAGAGGTTGATATATTTGTAAAAAAGTCACACAGTAGAAAGTGGTGGAGCTGGGATTCTATGGGATTCTGCTATAGAATCCAAGCTGTTAGCCAGTATCCTGTAAGTATTACTTTCCCTGCTAGACACCAGCCTTTCATACATACACCTTGCTTCAGTAAGAAGTATGCAGTGATAAAGTCTGCAGAGATGTCAGTCTAGGATCTTGCCAAAGTACATAGGATCTTGCAGAAACCAGACTTTCTTTGCCTTTCCTGTTAGGCACAACAAAGCATCTAAATCTTGCTTCTCAATGGCTCCCCAAGTGCTCCTTAGAGACAGAGTAAATTGCTCAAACTCAGCACCTAAGTGTTGAGTTTCCACAGAGTAACTTTCTCTTTATATTTTGATAGCAGTAGCTCAAACTCTTTGAGGAGCGAGGCACAATTTTTATCATACCCATTTTCACTGATGGAAAATGGGACCCAAAAAGGTTAAGCGACTTCCCCAAGGTTGATTTGCAAGTTTTTGAAGGTGATAAAAGAGGTGGCCAGAAGATAAAGACATCTCAATGTTCTTTCGAAGCCCCATGAATTTGGGGCTTATAGGGTTCTCTTTGCTTCTTCAGCTTATAGAGAACCACTCTGAGTGTCTGACCCGATTTCTCACTTTTCCCCAGGAGAGCTAGTGCAACTGTGGCAACAGGTTATCCTGTGGACCTGAGTTGGTTGATTTGTTTAGTAACTGCCTTTTGTTGTGCTCTTCCCAGTTGGGAAGGGCTCTCGCTTTTTCTTCTATGCTCACTCAATTACATCTCCCACTTGCTGCTCAGAAAGGCCACAGAATATTTTTATTCTGGTCATCCTCTCATTACCTTTAGATAAAGTAGCCACAGGCACGGTGTAGGTCGCATTTATAGTGGTTTTCAGTAGAGTTGGCATTCTTTTCTGTTTTTCCAAAACACAGCTAAGAAAAATCTCCTGGTAGTTGGAAAGAATGGAAGCTTCTCACCCACAGGTCAAATCCTATTACAAAGAATGCTGTTCCTGCTGACATCTCCTTATGATGAAAAGGGTTTTCTGCCATAGCACCCATCTTTCAGAGAGCAACATGAGACCCATTTACGCCTTCCAGCTACTGTTTCATCTCCTTCCTTTCATCTCAATCACTTCTGGGGTACTATTCCTCCTTACTATTTGAAATTCCCAGAGACCCCTTTCAGAATAGCTCTTATTCTTCCAAATTGCACAGAGCAACACAGAGCGCACCTCCATTTACAAGAATTGCTGAAGGTGCTCTCAACTGTCAGATTCAAAGGCTACTTCTCAGCAACTCTCCTGCTTCTGGTACTATGAGCTACAATGTTATTCTTCAGTACCCTCTGAGGACCCAATCCAGTGCCTGGTCATTATAGGAACATGTTTAAGAATCACCAGGAATGACAGCCTCTGAGGAATAGTCCTCAAATGGGCTACCTTCTATTTCCTGGACATACCTCTTTTTTCTCACTTAAATCCTCCTGGAGCTTTAAGCCGAGATTCTAAACTTTCCACCTCTATTTGCGTAATGATTTATCATTAACATCTTCTGGCTATAGTTCCATCTCTTTCAACCTCTACAAGTCCTTACTCACTTTACCACCTGTGATGTTCCTCAATCCCAACCCACACACATGATAATACCTGCAGACTAAATACTCTTGGAGGTTGCTTCTACCCACAGGGTTAAAAGTTTTCTTTTCTTTAGGCAAGAACGTTGGTCCCTTTATCAGTTCAAATTGTCCTGTCTTCTGTTGGCAAATATATAAAACTGATTATCAATTCCAAGTGGCTTTGCCCTCCCAACCTCCTAGACCAAGGGTCAGCAATTTTTCTGTAAAGGATTGGATAGTAAATATTTTAGATTTTATGGGCTATAAGGTCTCTGTCGCAATTACTCAACTCTATAATATGAAAGCAGCCATAAGTAATGTGTAAATAAATGGGTGTGTCTATGTTTTAATAAAACTTTATTCATAAAAAGAGGTAGTGGGACAAATTTTGGTTAGGTACCTTAGTTGGTCAGTTCCTGACCTACACTATTTATAGTTCTTAACCTGCAATTCCCAGTGAAATGTCTGTGTGCAGGTCCAGGTCAAACTGCTGTGTTTTATCCAGAGCAATGTTATCCCTGAACTATTCTGGAATGTGAGCCCAGATACTTTTAAGGTTCTCTCTCACTGTCATTGAAACGTGGGTTCCTCTTTCTGCTGCTTTTTTCAGATCCCTGTTGATTTAATCTAGTGGTTCTCAACCTTCCTAATGCCTCAACCCTTTAATACAGTTCCTCATGTTGTGGTGACCCCCAACCATAAAATTATTTTCGTTGCTACTTCATAACTGTAATTTTGTTACTGTTATGAATCATAATGTAAATATCTGATATGCAGGATGTATTTTCATTGTTACAAATTGAACATAATTAAAGCATAGTGATTAATCACAAAAACAATATGTAATTATATATGTGTTTTCCGATGGTCTTAGGCAACCCCTGTGAAAGGGTCGTTCGACCCCCAACCGTTGAATCCGTTCCAGAGTCCTGGCTTTAAGCAATTTTTAAAATTTAACTTCTTTGGTTCTTTACCCTCTCAGTCATAGCTATGTTGCCCTAAAGTCATTTTCTGGTCTTAGGAAGCCTGGATCCAGGTTTGTTTGTCTGTTTTCTAGACAATTTCTATCAAAAAGACAGTTTCTAATAAGAAAAGTGTGGATATAGTGGGGAAAGCATAAAATCCCAAAGATACATTAGTTCAGCCATAATCCTTTAGTTGCAGACAACAGAATTTATTCTACATAGTTTAAACAGAAATGGTTTTATTACAAAGTATTGGATAATTTGTGTACTTCCAAGGTCCAGGAAATATGCTTTCATGCTATGTAGCCAGAAATAATGCAGCCAGCTGAAATACTGTAAAATTACAAGGGACTTCTCTAGAGAAGTCTTCACTACCAACTTTGCCTGCTGGTCATCACTCCTGTGAATTGAACATAATGTCCTTGACTGCTGCCCTCAAAGAACCGCAGGTTCTGCACTATGCTTAACAAAAACCTTATTTCTCCACTTGCTACTCATGTCTGCATTTTCTGTTTTGCATAGGTGTATCTGCTTGGCTGAACCCAGGAGGACCAGAGCTGCAAGGGAGTCTGGAAACTAGCTCTATTGCCCCCATAGTACAGAGAGGTATAAGGAAAGAGAGTAGAGTGGGTTAATGGTAGTACCTGTCACAACCATTATTGGCCACAACCTTGGGTGAATTGCTTTATTTGATTTTTCTACAGATAAAATGGGAATAAAAGGACAGTTCTTAGAGTATTGGTACGAAAAACACCTAAGTTATAAGTGCTCAATAGATGTCCAATATGTTATTATAAACAGACAATAAGTGAACAATTTCAACTGTATAAGTATACAATGACCACATTGATGAAAGCTTTTCTTATGTTTAAAAGCATACAGAAATAAGAATGGAACAAACTTCTCACCTCAACAATTTCAGTGTTTCAGCTTGCTGACATTCAGTCTATTGGTCACCTCAAACTAATACTTTTAACCCCCAATTCACTGAAACCACTGTCTCTAGTCTTACTTCAACTTCTAAAATACACCATCTTTTTATTCATAAAATATGCTTTCTAGGTTATAAAGGTTACATATGATTATTGTGGAAAAGTTGAAAACCATATAAAAGTATAAAGAAGAGGGTAAAGGTTGCAGGTAATAAATAAATCCATGCTCATTTCTGACGTGTGCACGATAAAGAAAGCAGGCATTCATCATAGCCAATACAGACTCATTGCTGTATGCTAATGGGATTGAGGTTCAGGTTCAGCAAAATTTGAGCAGAAGCCACTCTTTTTGGTGTTTGGAGTATGTTATTGATTGTTTTTCTCATTAACATTTGGGGAGACAACTATAATTGTCATTCTCATTTTACAGTGGAGGAAACTGTGACTGGAGGTGACCAGTGAGTGCGTGCTTTCATAGTTTGCATCTTTGAGAGGTCAAGATTCGATCTGGATATTCAGATTCCAAGTCCAGCTCCCTTTTCATTATCCTCAACATCTTTTCCTTTTATGAATAGTGTTGTCCTGTGATCCAATAGAGATAACATGTAGACTCTACCTGTGGGTCGCGAACAATGAAAATACATCCTGCATATCAGATATTTACATTACGATTCATAACAGTAGCAAAATTACAGTTATGAAGTAGCAATGAAAATAATTTTATGGTTGGGGGTTACCACAACATGAGGAACTGTATTAAAGGGTCATGGCATTAGGAAGGTTGAGAACCACTGAGAGGGAATACTTCTATTGCATTCCTACCCAATATACTTTTAAGGTGGGTCATTCTCATCCACTCTCTGGTAAAGAGTGGGTTGTAAGCACTTTTTCAGTTTAGAAAAGACAATGTCTTGCCAAAGATGGTGTCACTTACTTGCTTAGAAATAACCTTTGTATGATGATAAAATGAATTAACAGCTCAGCACAGAGGTAGTTTATACCATCTATACTAATAAAAGGGTAATATGCTAATTAGACTGGGAGATCTTCCAGGAGACCTTCTGGACATCTTTCCGGACAAAGCCATGGAGGCGGGGCCAAGGCAGAGGCAGTTAGGGGCAATCAGGCCAGCAGGGGAGGGCAGTTGGAGGCGAGCAGGCCAGCAGGAAAGGCAGTTGGGGGTGAGCAGACTAGCAGGGGGGGAGGAGTTGGGGATGAGCAATCCAGCAGGGGTGGGCAGTTGGGGGCAAGCAGGCTGGCAAGGTGGGGCAGTTGGGGGCAAGCAGGCTGGCAATGTGGGGCAGTTGGGGGCGAGCAGGCTGGCTGGGGGGCAATTGGGGTGAGAAGGCCAGCAGGGGGGGTAGTTGGGGTGAGCAGGCTCGCAGGGGGGGAAGTTGGGGGCAATCAGGCAGGCAGGTGAGCGGTTAGGAGCCAGTGGTCCCAGATTGTGAGAGAGATGTCTGACTGCAGGCTTAGGCCCGATCTTTGTGGAATTGGGCCTAAACTGTCAGTCGGACATCCCCCAAGGGTTCCCAGATTGGAGAGGGTGCAGGCTGGGCTGAGGGACACCACCACCACCACCCCCACCCCCGTGCACGAATTTCATGCACTGGGCCACTAGTTATTATAATAAAGAAGGTGTGGATTTTATTTTGGTTTGTTTTTACTACTAAAACTTAGCACATGCTAGAGCAGGGGTGGGCAAACTTTTTGACTCGAGGGCCACAATGGGTTCTTAAACTGGACCAGGGGGCCGGAACAAAAGCATGGATGGAGTTTTTGTGTGAACTAATATAAATTCAAAGTAAACATCATTACATAAAAGGGTACGGTCTTATATTTTTTTAGTTTTATTCATTTCAAACGGGCTGGATCCAGCCCGAGGGCCGTAGTTTGCCCATGGTTGTACTAGAGTCTCAGTAAAATATCTCTTGAATTCATTTTATGTTGATAACAAAAGTAATTGACCTGTGGTAAAACATGTTTCTAATTGTTTACTAGTGGTTGGTCTATTCTTAGAATGAGTTACTTCTTCAGATATTGATGAAATGGAAAAAAAAGACAATAAATGAATACCATCTAATTTAAATTTATTTGACTGTCTTTATTTTTTAAATGTTTTAAAATGCATTTTCACATGATATTTGAATTTAGAAATGGAATGAAGTGCAAACAATAAGTAAATAAAGGACTCCTGGATTTGTGTATGATGAACCAAACAATTTTCCTTTCATGTGTTCCTTGGAAACTGAGCTTCATTCTCTACTATTCTGTATTCAACTCTGGTACTTTCAATAGAGTATCCAAGTGTCTATTGTTAAACTTATGCAAGTGCTTTACCATGTATAAATCTATTCTCATTGACCTAATCTCACCAGGGCTAAAAACAAAAATAGAAAATATTACCTTTGCCCTAGCTTGTTTGGCTCAGTGGATAGAGCATTGGCCTGTGAACTGAAGGGTCCCAAGTTTGATTCCAGTCAAGGGTACATCCCCAGTAGGGGGCATGCAGGAGGCAGCCAATCAATGATTCGCTCTCATCATTGATGTTTCTATCTCCCTCTCCCTTCCTCTCTGAAAGCAATATATATATATATATATATATATATATATATATATATATATATATATTGAAAAACAATACCAACAGATGTCCCCTGCCTTTTGTAGCTGGTAGAAGAAGATGGGCCCAACTAATTTCTAGGGTTATTGGGTCCCACACCAAGTCTGTAGGAAACAGAACTGATTGTATAGATGCAACATCACCCATGAGATGTGATAGAGTTCAAAGTAGTCCATGTATAGCTCAAGTATCCATGAACTGAGGATTAGTCATATTCAAGGGGTAATGGTGAAGGTGACTGAAGCCCAGGGCAGCTGCAGCAGTAATCTGTGACTATTGGATTCCTTGTGCAGGGTGTACAAAGAAATGGGATTTATTCTGGACTATTGTCTTAGTCTCTCTATAGAAACCATTCTTATTTTGAAAAGGCAAGTCCTTGCTTTAGCAGACTAAATGTCAACTATTTCAACATGTCTTTCTCTCTTGTTATAGACACATTTATTGTTTTCTGTGTAACTTAATTGCTTTGCTCCTTAGCTAGCTTTTTCCTCTCATTACATTTCATGTAATGTTTAAAAAATGATCTCTCACAAGGCAGAAGGAGTGGAGGAAGCAAAAAGGTGTCAGTTTTCTCCCTTTTCATGATTACTGTCTAGTCAACAGACGTCACTAAAGACAGCTGGAGCAGCTGGTTCTAGGGTTTCTTTAGTAGGAATATTTTCAAGCTTGGAATTGATTATTGTGATCTATTTTAAATGCAAGCCAACAGGGATATTCATTGACACTATGCTTTACTTGTGTTGTTCATAAAATTAGAAAGCACTTATATTTGTGAAGTTCTTTAAATTTACTTGGTGGTAAAAATAGCAATTAAAGATTCTCTGAATTCTTCAATTCTTGGGGAAAACATGAATTCTGAGTGGAACTTTAGTTCTTTCCATGGGGTTAAGTTATGTCTTTAAGAGTGTTTCACATGTCAAATGCCCCTTCTCCTTCATCTTCTTAGAGTAAGCAGGTGGACATATTTACGTGAACTCCAGAGCTGTGATTCTCAGCCTTGGCTGCACATTAGAATCACCTGGGGCACTTTAACAAGTATTGGTTGCATCCTCATAGAATCTCATTTAATTGGCTTGGGGTGTGGCCTAAGTGGTGGGATTTTTAAAAGCTCCCTAGCGATCCTAATGTGCAGGCATAGTTGAGAACCAGTGATCTAAAGCAAGGATTTCCTAGTACATCTGTTGGATTCTCTGCTTATAGCTGTTGAAATGGACTCTTGCTAACTTATGTTAAAGGGTAAAAGGAAGCTCATTGACTCAATGAAACAGCTGAATTACCAGGACTCAGAGAGGACAAAAACCAAGATGACTATGGCAATCAAGGTACAGTGAAGTAATGGACAAACTTTTTAGGCACTATTGGGTTGAATCAGCTCTAACCATTTCCTGCCCTTGAAGCTCTGCATAAGGTTCAAATTCCAGGGATAGAAGATTACCTAAACTCTTAGACCTACCTTTAGTCAGGAGAAGCTGTGGTGGGTGGTTCTTCAAAGGGAAAATTGATTTGCTCTTCTTGGAAGATGGCACTGTGGATTCTTGGCAGACAACACCAACAGATGTCCCCACACCCTGACATCTTTTTGCTCTGGCTGGGGAGGATGTAAAGAACATCTCTCTCAGAAGGTAGTTGGCTCAGGATCAGACTCCCTTGGTGTCTGCTAATTTGTTCATGTTAGTTATTCATTCATTCAGAAAATGTTTATTGAATACCTATAATATAAAAGTTTTTCTGGGAGTGCCAAGTTGAGGACATAGTTGATGCTGTTAGGGTGCTTACACTCTCCTAAGGGTAAGAGATATGCCAATGTAAGCATGATATGCCAGGTATATATCCAGGCATTACTCCATGAAGTAAAAATGGCATCATTTAGACAACCAATATTTGAGTGCCCTGCCAGTGAAAAGAAAATGCAGTGTAAAGCATATATTCCTAGACAAGCTTGATTCTTGCATTGGTTCCCCATGGCTATAACTTCTGATCTTCTGCCTGAATCTTTTCCTACTGTTTCTGTTTCTTGGACTCAGGGTCCTTGTCTTTATCCTCCTTGCTTTAGTTAACTTTTCTGGATATAAACTTATGACTTCCTAACTCAAAACCCTGAGCAGCATCATTATTTTTTTCTGAACCACTGTTCTGACATAAACCTACCTTCTTGCTTTTTTTTTTTTCAAACAAGATCCAAGAGGAAAGGCTCTCTAATTAACCTTGGACACAGCCTTTCTTTATTATGCATGTAGAATATGTTGGCTAGTAGGCAGAAAATACGGTATATTGTGAAATGTCTTTCAGGCCTTTTAGGCTTATGTTCTAAACTCAGATGTAATAAGATGATTATTATGTTAGACCTATCATGTACTTGGGTCTGTTTTCTCTGATTTTATACTAAGAGCATGGTGGAAGCCTGCCAAAGCTTTAAGCAGTAATGACAACTATAGAAATCAGAATATGTCCTGATTTTTTAAAAACTAAAGGACTCATGGGATTGTAATAATAGCTAGCTAATAGTTATTAAATGTTATTACATGTTTACTAGGACTAGACCATGGCATATAATAAGTGCCCCATAAAGACTGGTTGTGGGTTTATGGCTATTTGTTACTAGTGTTAGTTTCATATGGTCCGTCAGGCATTGTGATGTGTACTTTATATTTACAAACTTATTTAGTTCTCACAACAATCCTGTGAGATCAAGACACTGATTGTACCCATTTTACAGATAAAGGGATTGGGTATACAGACATGCAAGAATGTGTCCAAGGTCCCAGAGTTAAAACTAAGTGGCATGGTGGGGACTGCACTTGGACAGTGTGGTTTCATTTACTTAACCTCAAGATAGTTATGGTTTACTTTTATTGACGAGCATGTGCCTACTGCATGTGGCTGCTTCGCAAATGTTTGTAGAATGAATGACGGAAGGAATTGTGGCATCTGTGGTTGGCTTTTCCGACATATCATGCTCTGGAACAGAAGAATTCAAATTTATTTTTAATTTTAATAAGACATATTATGGTGAAAATTCATCTGCATAAATAACTATTTTATGTTCTAAAAACCTTATTTGTAGCTTATTTTGTCTTATTTGCAGCTTTCTACAATAAACCCTCTCCCACACGAACACGTATTTTCATTATCTTATTTTTAGAAATGCAGTTTGGAGAGGGGACCTGTGATTTGACAGTCTAATAGTGGTAGATCCTTCTGTCTGCGACGCTCTAGGATCTGGCTGCAAATGCAACAATTGCAACACGCGATTTGTGTGTTTTCACTTATTTATATTTTGATTTACTATTTTTTGCCAGCTTTATTGAGATATAACATTGTGTAAGTTTAAGCTGTACGTGTTGATTGATATACTTATTTATTGCAGAATGATGACCACCATAGCCCTAGCTAACACCTCCATCATGTCACATGATTACCATTTCTCATTTTGTGGTGAGATCATTTAAGATCTACTCTTTTAGCAACTTCCAAGTACATACGACAGTATCATTAGCTGTAGTCAACATGCTGTACATTAGATTCCCCCAAACTTATTAATCTCATAACTGGACATTTGTACTTTTGGCCAACATCCCTCCATTTCATTGACTGGCTCTCTCCTCTCCCTGCCCCTGGTAACCACCACTCTATTTTCTGTTTCTCTGAGCTCGGCTTTCACTCAGGTACTTGGTTAATGTGGTTCCTTTGACTTTAATGATTTCACTGGTTTGAGTCACTGGGATTTGATTGTCTTGAGAATGAAGATCTATTTGACCAGTGGGAACAGGGCTTCAGAAAAATGCAGCAACAACTAAGAGAAGCGATGAAGATGCTTCATTCTTGTCTTCGCGATTTTGCTTCCTGGGCTGACTTTTTCTAGGCAGGAGATGACTCTCTCTGAAGTTCATTCCTCAATTGTCCAGGTGCGGTCAGATGCCTTTCTTTTCTGATGGATTTCCTTAATCCACTGTGGTTCTTTGAGGGCTGTTTTGATAACACCAACTGTTGTTGGGCAAGTAAATGACCTTACCTGACAGAGAAGACTGTGAACTTTGTTTTGGCCTTCATTTTAGGAAACTGAATTCCAAGGCAGATATAAGACCTCTTTCCTATTCCTGCACTTTGCTGGAGAAAGATAGAAAATATTGCTTGTTGTTATTTGTGTTTAGTTACCTATTTTTTTGAAGACCTGCTTATTTTTAAATGTCAGAGAAAGAATGCCAATAAACCAATATGTGGGTGAGTCCTGGATTGAAAGTGACCCTGCTGAAGGCATCACAAAGAGGCTGCTGTGCTTTTCAAACTAGGCGATCCTGGCTATTTACTGTATCTCTTTGTAAAGCTTTGCCCTCGGATAAAGCTGTGCATGGACAAAACAAATGTCTCTGATAAACACTGGGTTCTAGTCCTCCTGTGCCTGGGGCAGCAAGAACTACTCATAATCCTGAGTGTGGTTTCAAGAAGATTCTCAGTTTTAGGGGTAGAGTTAACCTGGCTTCTGTACTGGAACAAGTATCCAGGCAGAGCACCCAGCAGAGGCTGACACAATGGTGGGCACAGATGGTGTTAGGTGAACTCATACCCATCATCGCACTTGTTTTAGTCTTGCCTATAACCAGCTCAGACCAAGTCCGGGTACCACTTTAGGCCCTAACTGAGGGAGTAGGGTAAGGCTGCCCCTTTCCTCTTTGGCTGGAATTCATCCTCTACTTGCTCCTTTCCCACACATCTTGGTCACGTAAAATCCAACTCATCTGTCTCATCTTGCATTTTAATGTTCCCCCCCTCCTTCCCCCCACGGATCTGTCTCCCCAACCAGAGTGAAGAAGCCCTGGCCTATGTATCTATGCTTTCTCAGTACCTCAAACAATATTGGGGCTTTTTAGATGCTAGGATAAATTTTATTTTAATTGTCACCTGAAGATGTTTTTTCCATTGAGATTATATATATATATATATATATATATATATATATATATAGAGAGAGAGAGAGAGAGAGAGAGAGAGAGAGAGAGAGAGAGAGACAGACCATGGACCTGAAAGAGACACAAGGGCCCAGACTGGGGCCAGGGATCAAACGTGCAACCCTTCAGTCCAAGGGCTGACTCTCTAACCACTGAGCAATCTGGCCAGGGCTAAGGTAAATTTTTTAATAAAGACAGGTGGAGGAGGAGAGAAAAAAGAAGGCAGACAGGATGGCTTAAAAGAAAAGAATGAAAGGGAAAGAAAGATGGAGAGACATAAATCCCTAATTTTAAGACAACCTCCACTCTCCTGGAGTTGCATTTGGTGTTATCAGGTTCTTCCACTCACAGAGTTTAACTGAGCTGGTAAATGAAGCCTCTGAGAGTCCTGCTAGTTTGAAAGCTGTTGGTGCAAACACCTAGACTAGTACTCTTGGGGCTTGAAGGAATGGAAACGAACTTAAGACCCGAGAATAACCTGAGCATTCAACTCATTGAACCACAGGACCTTGACCTGATTTCCTACACTCACAGCCCAGATGGGAAACACTTAACGCTGTCATGGAAAAGAATCATATTGCAGGATATATATTTTCATAATGAATGTGTGGGAAGGGGCTCCTGTGATTGCTCTGCACATGGCTTTTAAGATGGCTGAGTGGAGCCAATGCCTGGTGTGCTGAAATCGCGTGTTGCAATTGTTGCATTTGCAGCCAGATCCTAGAGCGTCGCAGACAGAAGGATCTACCACTATTAGACTGTCAAATCACAGGTCCCCTCTCCAAATTGCATTTCTAAAAATAAGATAATGAAAATATGTATTCGTGTGGGAGAGGGTTTATTGTAGAAAGCTGCAAATAAGACGCAGGAAAACGTCTGTGCTCAGAAGCCCCATTCAGGAGGAGGCCGTCACTGCAGGGAGCTTCTGTGCCATGAAGAAAGCTGCATAATGTGCTCTGAGCACAAAAGGGGAGCAGCCAAGAAAGCTGATTGCGTTTCTAAGCCCCCGGAACAAAAAGGCGAGCAGACAGCATTGTTTTACCAGTGAAGGCCAGTTTTTACTTCTCCTGATTTCAGACATTCTTTGAAGGGCTTGGGGAGAGACTTGTATGGTCTATTAAACCTTGCTGCAGCTTTCAAACCTTTAAAAGGGTTCATTATTGAATACCTCTGGTGGCCACGATGTAGTGGAAGGCATCTAAGGAGTCCCAAGGATTTCTCTCCTACTTTATTTTCCCAGCTCTCTATTGTGTAGAGAAAACTAAATAGAGTAAAAATGGTTTAGGATTGTTACTAGTGGCAAGAGAAAGAAACAGCTGATCTGTGAGTTTCCTTCCTTTAGGAGATTTTTCCTTGACAATGAGGATTACTTGAGGTAATCTCTCTCTTTTTTTTTTTTTTTTTTTTTGGAATGAAAGTATTAAATTGAAGGAAAGGTTGGGGGCACCTATCTTCTTAAGATTTAGTTTTTATTTGGGGGAATTGTAATGAAATAGAATCATTTTCAGACCCGGGAATAGACATTGGGTTGTTCTTTTCTACCTTTTCTAAGGTTTATGGATACTTTAAGAATATAAAATTTCTCTGACTCAAGTGAAGATGGAAGTGAGAAAACTATTCATTTGGAGCAGGGTGGAAGTAAAGTTCTATTAACAGCAAAGCACTTATGAAGAGATTATCAGTGTGCTAGGAACTGGCCATACATGTTGAACTCCTTGCTGTTCTGGAGATTACTAACAAATTCTTGAAAATGGAGGCTTTTTTGTGGCACCCATGTGGCATCTGAATGTTGCTATTTCAGATTAATTTCCTTCTGCCAGAAAACAATCCTTTTAGTAATTGTATTTTTTAGTTAAGGTCTGCTAGAAATGCAGTCTTCCCATTTTGTGGATTTTTCTTAAAACATTTACATTTTCCTCTTATTTTTGAGTCTTAAATCTTGATTGTTATTTCCTTTCAACATTTTAAAGACATCATTCCACTGTCTTCTGGTTTTCATCATTTCTCATAAGAAGTTAGCTGACTGTCCTGCTGTTCTATTAAAGATGTGTCTTTTTCCCCCATTTGTCTATTAATATTTAAAATTTTTCTTTGGTTTTCAGCAGCTCATACAGCTAGATATAGTTTTATTTGTATTAACTTTGGTTAGCATTCTCAAAATTCTTGAAACTTGGCTGCATTGTCTTTCCTGAGTTTTTGAAACTTTTCAGTCATTACTTCTCCTGTTCTATTTTCCCCTTCTTCCTGGGATATCAATTACCTATATGTTAGACATTTTTGGTTGTTGTTGTTCCACATGTACTTATGCTCTTTTTTGCATTTTTTGTTTTTCTCTCTGTTCTTCAGTGTGGCTAAAATTTTTATGGGTTTGCTTTCCATTTCAATAATTTTGTCTTCTGCTGTGTTAAATCCATTTAAATAAATTCTTAATTTCAGTCATTGCATTTTTCAGTAATATAATTTTTATTTGCTTCTTTTTTATATATATAGATTTTTGTTGAAGTTCTCCATTTTTTCATCTGTATAACATTTTCTCCTTTATTTTTTTGAAGTTATAACTCAGTTATTCTAAAGGTTTTTTCCTCTGTTAGTTCTAATATCTGGATCAAAATAGACCTATTTCCCTATCTAGTTTTTCTTTGGGTTTTGAGACATGTTGTGTATCTTGGCATACCTAGTAATTTTGTAATTAAATGCCAGGTATTATATGGAAAAAAAAATTGTGGTGGCTTCAGATAATGTTATCTTCCTCCAGCCAGAATTTACCTTTTGTTCTAGGTAGAGTGGGGACTGTTTCTTAATCCCAGTAAAGACTATGTTTCAATTTTGGTCTAATCCTGGCTCACCTCCATTTCCAAGGCCTAACCTTCCTGAGAGCTTGAGAGTTCGCTGGGTCCTTCACCCAGGCAGGGCCTAAACTCTAATCCTTTTCTCCTTAACAATTGAGATTCCTAAGGACTCTGTTTTGCTTTTCAGTTTATCTGCTTAGCTTCTAATCCTGCTAGCCTTCAAAAATTGGCATATGTATTAAGGGAAAAGCTGCCTGTATATCAGGCTTAGTTCTCTATTCCTCCCTTGTTACCAATACCTTGGCTCTTTAAGCCTCAAATTCTGTCTCTGTAGCATTACAAGACAGTGAAAAACTGTGCTCATTTATCTATCCCTAGCAGTGGCCTTCTGCATGGGCACAACCCAGATTTCTTCTCTGAACCCAGAATCTTCAAGAGAGTTGTGCAATGTCGGTGTTTTGTGTATGTTTTTTTCTCTAGTTCTCCCCTTTCCGCAATCTTCTCCTCCCCAGTTCTGGTTGTTTCAGCAGCTTGCAGATGCCTTGAAGCAGTTACCCTCCACCACCCCCAAATCTTGAATCTTAAGTTAGCCTTGGAAATGTTGATCTGCCATCATACCAGATATCTTTTGTAGGGAAGAACTGTTTGTGTCAGCATTTAAGATGCATCAGATACTGTTTGAAGCGTGAGGATGGCAAAAGTGAATAAAGCTGGTAAATTTCTTCTGATGGATTCTCTTCCTACAGGAATAGGGTCCTTTAATGGGTTCAGTTGTATCCTTTTCAGAAAGATATGTCAAAATCCTTACCCCTCGTACCTCAGAATGTGACCTTATTTGGAAATAGGGCCATTTCAGATATAATTAGTTATTTTGAGCTCATGTTGGTGTGGGTAGGCTCCTAATCCAATATGACTGTGTTCTTATAAGTAAACAACCATGTGAGGGTCTAGAGATGGAAGCACAAATTAGAGTAATGCATCTATAAGCCAACAAATGCCAAGGATTGACAGCAACCATCAGAAGCTAAGAAGAGGCAAGGACAGAATCTTCCCTACAGATTTTAGGAGTTGACATTGACACCTTGATTTTTGACTGCTAGCCCTAAAAACTCGGAGATAATAATTTGTTGTTGTTTTAAGCATCTCAGTTTGTCACACTTTATTATGGCAGGCCTAGGAAATTAATATAGGTCCCTTGTCTTTAAAAGTCAGAAAAGTTACTCTGATTAATGAGCAACTCCTGTGGGTAATAGAGAAGCCTGGGGCTAAGAGGAAGAGAGATAGCAAATTAGAAGTAGTGGTTTGATACAGTCCTTTGTGTTGTCAATAACATTTGTGATATTCTAGATCTTTGGTACATCCTAGAAAAAAAAATGCTTAATTTATATGATTAGATTTCTTGAAGCAACCAAAAAAAGGTTTGAGAGCAATTTCCAGGTAATTGTGGGACAAAACCAATAAACATCTGTGGGTGATTAGAGTACATACTTTGTGTTACTCACTAGATAAAGCAGTGAATAAAATGCATGTAGTCCCTCTTTTATGGATTTAAGGTGGGACAGATAAATACACAAAAAAGTGTATAATTACTTCTTGTAACTATCCCATGGCTGATTTCCCCAACTTAATTGCAAATTTCTTGAAGGCATTAGGCATATCTTATACTTATTGGGGCCTTCCACTATGCTTGGTTGGATTCCCAGTAACTCTTGGTTGATTGTTAATTATCTGACCATCTGTACTTGAGAAGAAATCTAGGATTAAGGACTTCTTGGCAGATGAGTTCTCTAAGGTTGACATGGATTCTTGCCTGTCTCCAACTTTTTCCATTTAGGAAGATGCTCAAGTTTTTAAGGTTGGTTTATGATGTGGTCAGAGTTTAACTTATTCTACCAGAGAGTCTATGTTCACCCGTGAAATTCAAAGTATTAGACTAAAGTCAAAGGTGCTATTTTCTGTAATTGACTAAAGTTAAGTAGATGAGTAATACAATTTCCAGTGCAGATAATAGTGCTGAATTAGCACAATTCGGGCTCCATCTTAGAGACTCCTGAGCACTAACTTGTCTAAAATAAGCTACAGTGTCCTTTTAACCAAGTTAAGCTCTCCCTACTTTCTGACCCCTGAGCAGGGCAGGTTTCTTCTTATATTCCAAGGCAACATCCCTTGTGTTATCACACTCAGGACTTGGTTAAAGGAACTTTCATTGGAGTACAGCCCCTCATACTGCCTGGAATTGTCTTGTTACTTAATAAGGTTAGGGCTGCATTGATCTTAAAGTGACCACAGTAACCCAAACCCAGCCACCTGCTGAGAATAAGGCTGAAGCCTTGGCAGAAAGAGCAATGCCTCATAACTTAGAGAAGGGGCTTATTATAGTATACCCTGGAAAGGAGGAAGCTGGCAGGAAGGAAATAAGGTCACAACCTCTACTAGTCTCCTTTTTATGCCAACCAATTAACTATGTAGTTTAAGAGCCTCTTCCCTGAGCAAGGTGTTCTCCCCTTTGCTGAGACAAAGGAATGTTTCCTGTATATTTCCACAGATCACTGCATTTTTGGTCTCCTTTGCTTTTAAATTAGAGGTATGTCCTGCTAAAAGGAAGCAGATGCCTCCCAGAATGTGGGAATCACTGTTGCCAGTTTTTTTGTTTTTTTTTTTCCAGTGTGAATGGAGGGACTATATAGAATATGACTCAGAAGTTTTTATGCTCAATTTGTATTCAAGACTGTTTCCATTGTCGAGAATACAAATGGAAGCCTGTGATTCTTTGTTAGCATTGTTTGTTTCATGTAGGCAAGAGTCGGTCTATAGATGTGTTATTAAAATAAAAATCTGAACCACCTGAAAAAATAACTTATTTTCTGACTTACTGTATTAATTCTCTATTTCTACTATAACACATTACTGCTAACTAAATGGCTTAAAACAGCATAAATGTATTCATTTAATGTCTGGCTATCAGAAGACCAAAAGGGGTCTCACTGGGCTAAAATCAAGGCACTGGCAGAATGCATTCTTTTCTGGAGGCTCTAGGAGTGTTTTCTTGCCATTTCCAGTTTCAAGAGACCATCTACATTCCTTGGCTCATGGCCCCTTCCCCTGTCTTCAAAGCCAACAACATTGGGCCTAGCCTTTCTCATACTGCCATCTCTCTGGTTCTCTTCTGGGGTCTACTGCCCTTTTAAAGGACTCGTGATTACATTTGGCCCCCTAGATAAACTAAGGCACTATTCATAATTGAGGTCACTAGCAATTGTCACCTGCAACTTTAATTCCCCTTTGCCAGGTAACCTTACATATTCATAGATTCTGGAGATTAGTCTGTGGACATATTTGGGGGACCATTATTTTTCCTACAACAGGAATTAGGAGATCTTTTCTGTCTTTTAATTTGATTTTGATCATTTCAAGGCCTGCACCATCATTTTGGGTTTTTATCTGTCAAATATTTAAGAAAGAATCTTTGAACTTTGATCTTCCCAGAGTCTTTACTGGTCTCAATTCAGAATCACTTCACAGTATTCTCGATTTTGCAACTTCAGCAGTTAGACACAGGCATTGATTATCAACCACCTATTTCATGAGACCAGAAACTGCTGGTGAATTGCTTATTGATTATGTGTGACTGTGACATGATTATCTTTGTTTTATTGTGTGTCTTTGCAGTGACTTTGAGATAGAATCAGATCAAATTTGTTTCCAATACAATTTAACATTCTCAGACTACCATTCCCAATAGGCTGCTTCTTTGAATTTCTAATCTTCTCCAAGACACATAGACTGGAAACTTTGGTGTCACCTTTGAAACTCCAAAGTGTCTTTGTTCCCAGGGCCCTGACACCTGTGATGTACCAGTTCCCTGATTGTTGTATAGCTTCTAATCATTTGCCCTGATTTCAATCTTTCACCCCTTTATCCATCCTGCACTCTCTAACCATAAGAATTTTTCTAAAATGTCAGTTTCACGAATCATTAATTCTTGATCTTATACTTACTGGCTGTGTAATCTTGCAAAGGTAGTTAACCTCTTTGAGAAACATAGCTGAAATGGAGCTAATAATATACAGTATCTGCTTTTAGGGCTATTGTGAAGATGAAATTAAATTTAATACGTGCAAGGTGCTTTAAACAGTGTCAGGCATATATTAATCACTCAACAAACATTTGCAGTTATCATTATGATTATCATGAGTATTAATATGTCAACCAATGTGAATGCCTTTGTTCTTGTCTGCATGAACTTTTTGGCTCAGTCATCTCCTGTGGAGAGACTGACCTCTCCCTGACTTACTTGCCCTTCATCTTCTTCCTACTCACTAGCCACACACAAGCCTTAGACCTAGGAACCATTATCTGCTCTTGGGCAGGGAGAGGAGGGAAGCCTTTCTTTATCATATCAAGCCTTCTTGCCTGCATCCCCTCTGGGCCTGAGCTTCTGAGGCCTAAAAGGACAGACTTTGAACTTCAAAAGAGTTTCTTCTCTTCTTTTTTGTTCTGACAACCCTTGCTGAGTGCGAAGTTTAACTTTTTGGCTTGAGTGGGGATGGTGCCAGAATATACAGAAAATACTGGAAATCTTCTAACCATGCAAACACACACACACACACACACACACACACACACACACACACACACACACCAGTTAAACTATTGAAATATTATCTGGTTTAAGAAGTGTTTTGAATAACAACAACAAATATTTGTGGAGCTCTTTTTATGTAGTGGGCATTGTCTTTGGCTCACCGCTCACCTGGACCATGTCCCCAACCTTCACCTTACTCCACCATCCTGGATTTGCATCCCCACCACTGAAACTTTACTTGTGCTATTTCCTGTTTGTATTGCCCTCCTCTTTCTTTCTTTCTTTCTTTCTTTCTTTCTTTCTTTCTTTCTTTCTTTCTTTCTTTCTTTCTTTCTTTCTTTCTTTCTTCTTTCTTCTCCTTCTTCCTTCCTTCCTTCCTTCCTTCCTTCCTTCCTTCCTTCCTTCCTTCCTTCCTTCCTTCCTTCCTTCCTTCCTTCCCTTCCTTCCTTCCTTCCTTCCTCTCTCTCTCTCTCTCTCTCTCTCTCTCTCTCTCTCTCTCTCTCTCTCTAGGTTTAAAACATTTTTTATTGTAATATACTTTAAAAGTATTACATATATCTCCCTTTTCCCCAATTGACCCCCCCCCCCCACCATTCCCATTCCTCAGGACAAGCCCCCACCGCCCCAGTATCCATATCTAATGGTTATGCTAATATAGATGAATACAAGTCATTTGGTTGACCTCTTACCCCCACCCCTCGACTTCTCTTTGAGGTTGGACAGTCTGTTCAGTGTTTCTTTGTCTTTGGATCTATTTTTGTTCATCAGTTTATATAGTTCACTATATCCCACATATAAGTGAGATCATGTGATATTTATATTTCTCCAACTGGCTTATTTTGCTTAGCATAATGCTCTCCAGGTCCATCCATGCTGTTGCAAATGGTAAAAGTTCCTTCTTTTTTATAGCAGCATACTATTCCATTGTATCAATGTACCACAGTTTTTTAATTCACTCATCTGCTGATGGGCACTTGGGCTGTTTCCAAATCTTAGCTATTATAAATTGTGCAGCTATGAACATAGGGGTGCATATGTCCTTTCTGATTGGTGTTCTGGTTTCTTGGGATATATTCCCAGAAGTGGGATTACTGGGTTGAATGGGAGTTCTATTTTTAATATTTTGAGGAATCTCCATACTGTTTTCCACAGTGGCTGCACCAATCTGCATTCTGACCAGCAGTGCATGAGGGGGTTCCTTTTTCTCCACATCCTCTCCAGCATTTGTCGTTTGTTGATTTGTTGATGATAGCCATTCTGACAGGTGTGAGATGATACCTCATTGTTGTTTTGATTTGCATCTCTTGGATGATCAGTAACTTTGAGCATGTTTTCATATGTCTCTCAGCCTTATGTATGTCCTCTTTCGAAAAGTGTCTATTTAGGTCCTTTGCCCACTTTTTGATTGGATTGTTTATCTTCCTTTTGTTAAGTTGTATGAGTTCCCTATAAATTTTGAAGATTAAACCCTTACCTGAGATAGCATTGGTAAATATGTTCTCCCATGCAGTGGGCTTTCTTATTGTTTTGTTGATGGTTTCTTTTGCTGTGCTGAAGTTTTTTATTTTGATGTAGTCCCATTTGTTTACTTTCTCCTTAGTTTGCATTGCCCTAGGAGCTGTATCAGTTAAGATATTGCTATGACATATGTCTGATATTTTGCTACCTATGGAGTCTTCTAAGATTTTTATGGTTTCCCATCTTACATTTAAGTCCTTTAACCATTTTGTGGGGTTTTTTTTGTGTATGGTGTAAGTTGGTGGTCTAGTTTCATTTTTTTTTGCCCTCCTCTTTCTTGTCCATTTACCCAAATCCTCCCCCATCCTTTCCATGGCCCATCTGTAACACTTTCTCTGATCACTCTAAAGTCCATGGTTCCTCTCTTGGCCAGGTACCATCAAAATAAAAATGAAGCAAAAGGAAAGGAACTGGCCATTGAAAAGTTAAACAAAGAGACAAGACCAATACAATAAACTCCACAGAACTATTAAATCACAATTTATGTACAAATTTCTAGAAGGCATAGTCAAATGGTCAATTATAATTCTAAAATCTAACATTGATCAAATCCTTTAGTCTTCTAGGCAGATTTGTTATGAGCTTATGAACTGTTCCAGTTACTTAAATTAGTTCAGGAGCATCCGCTTTCAATAAAGCTGATATATACAAAACAGGATTTACAAAGCCTTTTAGGTCATGATTTTTCCCACCAAAGCCTCACCATAAAAATTCTTTTAAGGAGCAAAGTTAATTTGCTAAATAGATTGAAAATAGGATGTGATTTACAAAATGGTTTTGTTTGCACAGAATTTCAGGGCAGGCAGCCATTGCCTTAAAAGGAGGCAAACCTATAATTATTTTACCAAAGAGCTTGAAGTTCCATGAGTTAATGCAACTCCTCAATGAGCTTAATTTTCTAGGAAGTCATCTGAATTGAAGTTTTGATAGAAGATATTAACAGAGTTTATCCAAGAGATAATTAACTGCTCATATTAATCAATTCAGTTGACCTTGGGGGAGTGTCACCTCCCACTTTACTCATTTATGGTTTTATATATGAATAATGGATCACTACAGAAAGAGTGTGTGAACATAGAAAAAGGAAAGATCTTGAAATTTAGGTTGGTTCAGTCTTTAGAACAAGGGTTCTTAAATGGGATTCTCAAGTCATGGATGATTTTTAAGGAGTTCTCAAACTTTTTGTGAGGAGAGGACCATAGATTACTCTGATAAATATGGCTTAGTTGGTTGGAGTGTTGTCCCATGCACCGAAGGGTTTCAGGTTCCATCCCACCTCAGGGCCCATGTGGGAGGCAGCCAGTTGTTTTCTCTCTCTCTTTCTCTCTCTCTCTCTCTCTCTCTCTCTCTCTCTCTTTCCCTCTCTTTCCCTTCTTCTCTAGAATCAATGAAAGACATGTTCTTGGGTGAGGACTAAAAAAAAAAAAGGTAACTCTGATCAGATTTTTCACAGGGATCTATGATCCCCAGAGCCTCCACAGCCACTCATTCTCCAATGGGTGACCTTCAGGAAGTTCCATGAACTCTCTTGATTTGTAACATAATCTTGTAAATCAATTATACCTAGGACAAAGCCACCTAGGTATCCAAACTCTCAACTCCCCTTTACTTTTCCCTCCTTCACTCTACTCAACTCTGGCATTAATATTTGCCTATTTGAATTTCTGAGAACTTGACTTTGTACTGAGTTTCATTAAACATGCTTTTCTTAGTATTGTAAAAAACAAAATAAAAACAATTTAGTAACAAGTTTGTGCTTTTATTCAAGGGAAAACAAACCAGGGATTGGGGGAGTACCAGTGTTTCCTTCACTCTTCCTAAGGGATTTTGGGCAATAATGAGTTTATGGAATGTCAAAGAGGCAAGGTAGAAATGGGCATGATTGGCTAGGAGGTGATGGATTTCCCTATAAGGCTAGTAGTTCCTGTTTTCTAGGGTAAGGTAAACTAGCTCAAGCTGAGATGGAATGTAGTGATTGGTGTCAAATTTTCTCGACATTGTGCATTGCCCATAAGTGCAGGCTGGTGTGGCTGGGCTACTGGGGTGGCCTCCATTGTGTTGGTCCTGAAATATTAATTAACTTTATCAGTGTGGATTTTGAACTTCATCAGCATCAAAGTGCCTTGAAATGGATCATCACAGGGTTATTCTTGCAGTTATCTCTTTGTTGTGGGTTGCACATATTCATCCTTTCCAAGTGGTCATCTAGTTTTTGCCAGGAATATTTTGTGCAGCATGACCCTTCTGGTGTCAAGTTACTCAGTGAGTGAGAGATTATTTGTACCATTTTTATGGGTTAGTTTTGACTTCACTGGAATTTTTCTTACATTAAAGTTTGAATTACTTAGAATACCACTTGTATAGTTTTTGTGAACAATGCCTTATAATTGTAAGCTAGAATAAACATCATAAAAAAAATACCCCAAAAGGATCAGGGGCACAGCCATATTATAGAATAATTAATGAAGGGAAAACACCTTGTAAGGTTATGTTATGATAATGAATGTTAAATATTGTGGTAATTGAGCTCATTGTAATGATATTTGATATTGTTTAACATATATATCTATCAATTTGGAGGATGGAAACACAAAACTACTTCATATTGAAAAACATTTTTGAGAAATAGCTCTACAGACTTCTTTCTAGGAGCAAATTCTTCCCAATGGTTAGTATAGGATTCTATTTTGTTCTTGTATTGTCTAAATAGACTCTTTCCCAGTGTTTTCTGACCTCCCACTGTATCTACCTCCTCTAGTTTTAGGGAAAATTTAGTATATGTGACAACCATCCTTCCTTGTCACAAACAAGTGACTTTTCTTTTTGTTAGGAAAAATCCTTACACTGTAAACATGGATACCGAAGGGGGAAAATGTGTATAAAAGATTGCCTTACAGAGCTTTTGGTAAGATAAATTTCATCTTACTGTAGAAAGTTCGAACTTTCATCGGCATCCACTAGAAGTGCCAAAAATGCACTATATTCAGTGTGTGTGTGTGTGTGTGTGTGTGTGTGTGTGTGTGTGTGTGTTTTAGGGGTGATTAATTGAGAGGATATTAGGAAGAAGCAGGACGATTGCTGTAGGCACCCCGGTGATGCAGAAAGATTTTGATAGATGCTGTTTACTGTTGTTGAAGATCTGACTCAAGCCTTCTGGAGAAAGGTCATCAGTGACACTCAACAAATCACTTTTATGTTGTGGCTGATGTGAAAGTCAAATGGAAATTGTTTGTAAAAATCCATCAGAGCCAGGCTCACCATCAAGTCTGGTTAAACTAATGTTTCCCAAACTTATCTGTTTACGGGCTAACATGCCATGGCCAGAGTAACAGAAATAATAAGAGGAAAGCTCTGGCTTCAGTGACCACTGTGAGAATGAGGGCCTGGTAGAGGACTGTTTTTCAGGGCAATAGGACCTTTCCAGAGCCAGAGCAGAACAGCCCCATTGGCTTTATCTCAACAATGTGAACATTTAGCACAGAAATCTGCCAGCGCTGTTGGACAGAGCCGCTAAGCTGACGGACAGCTCAAGCATAAAGACTGAAGGGAATTGAAGTCTGTGATTAGGAAATTGAAGTCTGGCTAAAAACTTGAGATTTCCTCTACTTAGCTGGGAGGACTTTGCTGGGAGATTTGATTAGAAGGCACACTGAGAGGCCCACTCTTTTGTCTCTTCTGCTCTACACTGGACTGAAATGGTGGGGTGCATTCCAGCACCCTTATTGGATTTGTCTCTGAAGATTTAAAGCATTCAGAAGTAAAATTTCATTGATCTGAAGGGTCAGGAGGGGCAGAAGAAGGCATTACAGGTTTAATTTTCAGTTCTGAGTGACTCCCTAGTACTTTACCTCCATGACTCAGGACCTCATCCATAAAAAATGGAGGAAATGAATATTTAAAAAACAAAAACAGTAAAAAAGAATCATTTCTCAGAAACAATCCAAATTTAAAAAAAGCAAATATGCTAAATACCTACAGAAGGAGTTAGTAAAAGTGAGCATTGTTAATATTGTTTCAACTTGAATCCTGTAGAACTTACTACCTATAAATAAGAAGCAGAAATAAGGCAAGAAATTGTGTATGGTAGTAAAGTATGGTCAATGTGAATGTAAGTAGTTTTTATAAAGAAGGGATGTAAACATGGATTCCTCTATCCAATAAAATCCACATGTGTAAAAGAAAAAGGGGAACAAAAGGAAAAGACAAGACTAAATTAGGTAGATTGTTGTTAATGCCAAGAAATAGTCCACTGCATGTAACTTGGGTGCTCCTGACAGGTATGGGGCAAGATGTGAGCAAAGTGTGTTAAATGCTGCTTCCATATCTCTGGGAGCCAGTGACAATGAGATGCTTTCCTCTTCACCACTGTAAGTTCCTTCCAAGTTATCCCTTTGATTAATTCTGCCAATTTCCTGTACTGCCAGAGTCATTTTGATTTAGTGACATTTTAAACCCACCTTCTATGTGTTCCTCCTCCTTCTGTCTAAAGTTAGCATAGCTAGGTTGCATTGATGCACAGTTTCCCTGTCCTTCTGAACTCCAGAATCCCGGAGAGAGCACGAATGTGGTGCATCTGACTTTCCTAATAAGAAGCAGACACAGTTGAAATGCATCCATAATGGGAAACATTTTACATAGTAAATATGAATGGCCCACTCTCTCCTAGGTCATATTACATATGTAACATCCATTTCAGATGCTGGCGTTCTTTTCTTTTTTTCAGATTAGGATTATTTTCAGTCATTTCCAGCTAAATCAGTTTTCACATGTTTATGTTCTATTTATAACAGGATTGCATTGTCAGAGTGCTGAAAAAAATGAAAAGGGGAGAAAAGAGGGTGTGCATTATTCATAATTATGTCCCTAATGTCTAATGTTCCTGCCTAAATTGTCCAGTGGCTTGCTGGCCCACATTAGGTGCTAAATATGTATTTTCCCAATGGAATAATTTCATCTGTGGGTGGAAGTTCCACCCATAGATGAACTTAATAATAAAACCTAAGTTCCCAGAATAATTTTTTAAAATTAGAAGATGTTTCTGAATTTTAGCTGGAAAATATATTTATAATCCTATCTAATAAAGAGGGAATATGCTAATTGACCCTCATGCTGTCACAAAGATGGCAGTGCCCACAGCCAATAAGGAGGGAATATGCTAATTGACTGCCACACCCTCAAAGATGGTGGCGCCACAGCCACAAGATGGCCAGCAGGGGAAGGCAGTTGTGGGCGATCAGGCCTGCAGGGGAGGGCAGTTGGGGGTGATGGGGACAGCAGGGGTGGGCAGTTGGGGGTGACCAGGCAGGCAGGGGAAGGAAGTTGGGGGTGACTGGGCTGGCAGAGGAGGGCAGTTAAGGTCAATCGGGCTGGTAGGGGAAGGCAGGTGGGGGTGATCGGGCCAGCAGGGGAGCAGTTAGGCATTGATCAGGCTGGCAGGGGAGTGGATAGGGGGTGATCAGGCTGGCAGGTAGAAGTGGTTAGGGGCAATCAGGCAGGCAGGCAGGCAGGTGAGCGGTTGGGAGCCAGCAGTCCTGGATTGTGAGGGGGATGTCTGACTGCCGGTTTAGGCCTGATCCCACAGAGATCGGGCCTAAACCAGCAGTTGGTCATCCCCTTAGGGGTCTCAGATTGGAGAGGGTGCAGGCTGGGCTGAGGAACACCCTCCCCTCCCCCCAGTGCACAAATTTTGTGCAGCAGGCCTCTAGTCCTGATAAAGAGGGAATATGTTAATTGACCCTCACACTGTCACAAAGATGGCAAGGCCCACAGCCAATAAGGAGGGAATATGCTAGTTGACTGCACCACCCTCAAAGATGGCAGTGCCCACAGCCACGAGATGGCAGCACCCAGTCCCCTCAGTCCTGCCAGGGTGACAGGTGCATAGCAAGGCCGGGCCTGCTCTGAGGCAGGCCCAGCCTTGCTGTGTGCCTGCCTCCATAGTCCCCCAGTCCCCTCAGCCCCCTCAGCCACCTAGGGCTGGCCCGAGGCACAGGCAAGCCTTGGATGGCAGCTGCCCAGTCACCCAGGGCTGGCCGAGGCTTGCACTGCCAGCAGTGGCAGAAGCAGAGGTGTGATGGGGGGCATTGCCTTCCCATGATTTCCAGATCACCTCCAGCCCCTGAGGGCTCCCAGACTGTGAAAGAGGGCAGGCCAGGCTGAGGGATCCCCCCTCCAGTACATGAATTTTCAGGCACTGGGCCTCTAGTATGTTCATAATAAGCACCTACCCCAAGAAAAACTATACTCTCCAATTTGGGGATCCTCTGTTCATTCCATGGTAATTATAAGCAATGAGAATAATCTCCTGCCTTGATTTGGTCAGTATCATTGTTAGTACTATGCAATGTTACATTTTCTTTCCCTGAATTCCTTTTTCTTTTTAACAATGCTTCAATCCTTCCTGCTTCTTATAACAAAGACTCAGAGTCATCCTATAATTCTGTTATTCTCTTACTCCCACACTGAATGAGTCAACACATCCTATTGTCTCTACCTTCAAAATATGCAGAATACTATGACTTCTATTCATCTCTTAGAGTTAAGCCGCCACTGTCTCTTGTCTAAATCGTCAGTAGCCTCCCCTTTAGACCTCAGTAGCCAGAGTGATTCTTTGAGACCCTTTTAAGTCAGGTCATTAAACTATTCTTCTCAAAAACACTATGGTTCCCTACTCTAACATTGGCTTTAGCTCAGGCCCACATCATCTCTGGGACTTCATCTTGGACCTAGTCTCCCTCCCATGCTTTTTGCTGCCGTCCGCACTTGTCCTTGAGGGCCACGAACACACTCTCCGCCCCTGTGCTTGCCACTCCTGCCACTCAGAATGCTGTCCCCACACATACCTTCCATGGGGTATTTACTCAAATGTCATCTCCAAAAGTCCTTCTGTAGTTACTCTCTTTTAAAAGGTTCCCACCTGACAACTCCGTCCTGCTTTATTTTCCTTCATGTCACTTAGTGCCATGTGACATACTTATATTTTACTGACTTATCACTAACTGTGGGCCTTCCCAATGAGAAGGTGAATGCCTTAAGACCTGAGGGCTGCATCTGCTCTGTTCCCTGCTATATCCCTGGAATTCACTAGGGAGCTGACTTGTTAAATACTTGCTGAATGAATGAATGAATGAATGAATGAATACTTTCCTCTTGTTTTGACCACTCTGCAACATTTATTTTGGTTAATCCACCTTTCAACAAACCAAGTAGACTGATTCTTTCTATGATAGGCTAGTAGCTTAACAATATGACTTAATAAGTATTTGAAAGTAGGTGACAGAAAGAAAATCAAATGTAACTCTGTATGCAATTACTTTAAACTTCATGGGACTCAAATGTATTGATCTAGAATTGCATGCTTCTTTATCAGATTGCCCTTAAAAATTATTGGCACTCCAATACCTCTCTGAGCCCACCTACTCAGATTCCTCATACTTACAAGTCTGGAGGGATGGTCACATTGCCTGGCTACCAGGGAGAAAAAGATGCAAGAGTTAAGAAAAGTAGTAGAAAATGTTGTTTATAGTAATAATTATTCAGGTGGAGTAAACTGGCTGTAATTGATCATTTAGTATATATAAGGGATGTTCTAATTTCTGAAAATTATTATAAGGTTCAATCATGTCAAGTGTGAAATTATTATAAAAAGGACTGCATAAAGTCTTTTCTGAAGATTTTTTTGGCATTACTGACCAACTAGAAAAAGCTGTAAGAGTAATTCTCATAAACAAGAGTGACCAAAGCAAGAAAAACCCTTTAAGAACTAACTGCTTTTGAAAGCCCATTAAAGAACCGACTATATTCCAAAGTCCATTAATAAGCCTAATTAATGGCATCCTATTTCAGTATTAATGAGACAATTTTTTTGACATGATCTTTGGCTTTGTAACAATAGATTATGCAAAAAAACAGTGAGATTTCTGTTTTTTTAAAAGGACAATGTTTGCTCCTGTTCCTTAGCCCAAGAAACTTTGAAACCACTTGAGTTTTCCAGCTGAAATAATGTAGTAGAATTAATTATTCATGTGAATTGATTTCCTTTTACCTTTAAGTTGTTATATAAATACATGTATATATTTATGCTTATGTGGGTATTGGAATATATTCACAGATGATAAATCTAGTAAAATACTTTATTTGGTACAGGTATTTTCATCTCATTTCACTTGTAAATTGTTGCCTAGATACACAGTATTTTTGGAAGTCCATTTTAATTTCCTTTACAAAACACAAATTTATAGGGCTTATACTATGAAAAAGCATTTTTCCCTTTACTTAAACTAACATTATCAGGACACAAGAAGCAACCAATAAATGCATAAATAAGTGGAACAACAAGTCAATCTTTCTGTCTCTCTCAAATCAATCAATAAAATAAAATAATGCTAAATTTTCCTGTTTTAGAATATCATTATTAAAATTGTTATAAAAGCAGATTTTAGAAGAATGAATGCTTCCCCCCCCTTTTCTAAGTTTTCCATTCAAATCATCATCAACTCTAATACTGGACAGGTGTACACTTGCCCATCATATTTTGCAGCTTAGGGTACAATGGCTGTTATACATCTGTCCCCTCTACCTGTGATTCAATTTGTATCACAAAATGTGTGACAGCTATGGAGCTGTGCGTAGAAAAGACCTAGAGCTTTGTTGACAATCATTGCAAACCCTAAGAGTTAGTGTCACATTTAAATTTGAGAAAGAAAAAAGAAGGGGTTCTATTGGGTGAATATAAAAATATGTAGCCCTAGCTGGTTTGGCTCAGTGGATAAAGCTTTGGCCCAAGGACTAAAGGGTCCCAGGTTCGATTCCGGTCAAGGGCTCGTACCTCAGTTGCAGACTCGATCCCTGGTCCTGGTTGGAGTGCTTGTGGAAGGCAACCAATTGATGTGTGTCTTTCACATCGATGTTTCTCTCTTTCTCTGTCTCTTCTCCCTTCCACTTTCTCTAAAAATCAATGGAAAAATATCCTGGGGTGAGGATTAACAACAACAACAAAAAAAAAAAAAATTAAAGAAAAAGTAAAAGTATGTAGCCATTTGAAACCCATTGAATTGGTATTTTTTCTTCAGCCAAATTTTATTTCCTCATAACATGGGTTTTTTAAAAATATTTCTTTATTGATTTCAGAGGTGAAGGAGAGGGAGAGAGAGAGAAATATCAGTGATCAGAGAGTCATTGATTGGCAGCCGCCTACATGCCCTCCACTGAGCAACCAGGGCATGTGCCCTCACTGGGTATTGAATTGTGACCTCCTGGTTCATAGGTTGATGCTCAGCCACTGAACCACACCGGCGGGGCTCATAATGTTTTTCTTTTTTAATAAACATTTATATGTAGAGCCTGTGTCTTTGCAGAGGTGAATTTTTCTCTTTGCAAAACAAAAATATTTTAAAGAGGTTGCTATAAAGAAAAATAAATGGGAGCCAAATAACGGGTTCTAACCCCATTTTTGCCACTTTCTAGCTATGTGATTGATCTTGGGCAAGTAAATTAATTTCTCTTTGCCACAGTTATTTCATCTGTAAAATGGGATATTAATTTCATCTACCTTAAAATCTTTATATAAAGATAAAATGAGCAAATATATGCAACCTATATAGAACAATGTTTGAAACATAGGAAACTCTATTACTTTTATGAATGAATAAGCTTTGGGATCAAATATATTAAGGTTTGGATCTTTGTTCATTTAATTATTAGCCATATAGCCCAGCCGGGTATAGCTCAGTGGTTGAGCATCGACCCAGGAACCGAGAGGTCACCGGTTCGATTCCCGGTCAGGGCATATGCCCAGGTTGCGGGCACGATCCCCAGTGAGGGGCGTGCATGAGGCAGCTGATCAGTGATCCTCTCTCATCATTGATGTTTGTATCTCTCTCTCCCTCTCCCTTTCTCTCTGAAATCAATAAAAATATATAAAAAAATAAAAATAATTATTAGCCATATGATAAATTATACAGTCTTTGTCAGTCTTAGTTTATTCATCTGAAAGATTGGGGAAATAATTTATATCTCCTAGGATTATTATGAAACATCAAATGAAGTACTTTTTCACCATTAGAGTGGAAAATATTTACATTTGACTTTCTGTACTTTTGGGGAAATAGTTCATACATTATTAGTAGGAGTATAAATTGGTGCAACTATTTGAAGGACAATTTGGCAATATCTCTTATCTTTTTTAATGCACATATGTTTTTTCAGCAATTTTACTTCTATAAGTTTATCTCACTGATAAATAAAAATATATATACAAAAATAACTTATTGTATCATTGTTTGTAATAGTAAATAACTGGAAACAACTTAGAGTTTATCAATAGGGAACTAGTTAAATAAATGATAATAAATCTATACAGTATAATTATTCGTAGCCATGAAAAGGAATGAGATAGATGTATAGATATGGAAAATATCTAATAATTATTATATTAAATAACTAGTTGAAAATATATTGGTAAGCATCATGTAGGGACACATGAATAGATATGTATGTGTATTTATATATATTTGTGTGTATATATGTATGTATAGACATGAAAATATATAGTATTGTAACCAACTGTATATGCTACACTAATTTGGTACACAGATGAATACATCTCTACTACTTCCCCCCACAAATTGGGCAAGTATCCACCTGCCCTAATGAATTGTTTAAGTACTCCAGGGTCTATGCAGTTCCAAAGAGATGTGTTAGTCCAGCTCCCAACACCAGGGGGAGCCAGGACAGCAGAGTCCATTCCATCTTCTGACCTTGCTTCTCATTTCTAGGCTAAGTTGTACTAACTGGTCCTGGTACCAGCTGCCAGGTGACACTACTCCACGGCTGTTGGAATGCCTCATTCCCCAGGATCCTGAGAAGCTGTGATGGCCCATGTTTTTTTACTGTGGAGGGATTACTGCTCTTTGTTTGTACCCACAGTTTCAGTCATTATTCTCCAAATCTCACGTCCAATATTAGCTGTGTTCCCTGCAGGAGCCCATCAGTGGGAAACCTTGGGCCCTGATGATGAACTGAGGTTCGTTTGCCCTTCTGGTGAGGCCTCACTATCCTTTCCTGATGGTTCCACCAACCAGCCATCCAACCAGTTTTCCTAACTTCAGGCAGAGGTTGAATTCCAGATTTCTTTTTTCTTAGAAGACAATGGGGACAGGGGTTCTTTTTCTAATTGGCTCATCTTTTCTCTAAAATCTACAAACCAGGGATAGGAGTGGGTTTTGCTAAATCACAGATGCTGAATTGTACCCTTACAGTCTCATACCAGGAGACTGTGTATCCACTGACCTTGCATTTGCATAATTATGAGCAGCTATTTTTTCTTTGCAGAATGAAGACATTCCTTCAAGGTGGCTTCCTGGATATGCCTATGCAAACAGGTAACAACTGAAGGATATGGGTACTTACCCTGCCATACTAGGCATTTTATATATTTCTCATACATGCAAGTTTAATTAATTAATTTTTTTGTTGGTGGCACACAGTTTTAATTAATTAATTTGTTTGTTTGTTTATTGGTGATAATTATATGTATAGGAACTTCCTGGAACTTGAGTGGAAAACACTCGAAAAATTAATGTTTCTCTATGAGGAGTAAGAATGATCATTAAGAGAGGAAGACCTTTATTTTTTACCTTATCCCTTACTGTTTTGTTTGAAATTTTAAAAAAATACATGTAATAAAAGCAAAAATATAAAAAATATAATTTTTAAAATAATAAAACATATTTTCCAGAATATGACAAATATTTATTTTTAAAAAAGATTGTTTCTCCAGCTACAACTGGCATTTTTGTGACCTTGTCATCTGGACAGGGGAGGCTAAGCAGGTCTAACATGTCCAGTATTGATGAAAATGTTTCTCCACGGCAGAAATATGAGATAAGGTTAAAAAAGACTTAAACTGTTTCCAACTGGGCCTATGTGTATGGATATTCTTTTTGATAGTCTGCATTCACAGAGCTGCCATGCACAGTTGTGTGGGATGTGCACTGAATGTGTATCACATCTAAGGGGTATGTTCAAGACATAGTGCCTTGTCCTAACCAGTCTGGCTCAGTGGATAGAGCATTGGCCTGCGGACTCAAGGGTCCCAGATTTGATTCTGGTCAAGGGCATGTACCTTGGTTGCGGGCACATACCCAGTGGGGAGTGTGCAGGAGGCAGCTGATTGATGTTTCTCTCTCATCGATGTTTCGAACTCTCTATCCCTCTCCCTTCCGTTCTGTAAAAAAATCAATAAAATATATATTTTTTAAAAAGACATAGTGCATTGGTATGTTTATCATTGCCTTTGCCTGGAAGATACAAAAATGTGTCCCGTTCTAACAAAATTATTCTATTATGATGTTTTTCTAACAGATGGAAGTAAAGCTCATTGGTGCTGTAGAGCAGACCATAGCTTTGTTGGCTCACTGCCAGAAGTGATCATCTCCAACGAAACTATTCTCTAATCTTCATTTCCCTCTTCTACAGGAGAAGATGGCATACACTCCCCTCTTCTCTGAGCCCTCTCCTCCTCAGGTACCTTCATTCAGAATTAGTGGATAAGTTTATTGTTATTTCCTGTGAACCAGGATAGAATGTCTCCTGTGGTCCTTGCTTATATCATGCTCTGAAGGAGGATGTGACTGAGCTTAAGATAGATGAGGTTTTTGTACCTTCAGACACACAATCCTCTACCTTTAAGTTGTTGTGGACTTTGAATACCAGGGAAAGCCAGGATGATTGAGAACCTTTGCTTGAGTTATTTGGTATATTTGTCAAAACATAAGAATTGTTGTTAGGATACTGCTTAGAACTTCCCCAATCATAATTTATCTTAATACATTGATATGTACTAATGTCTATTATATGTTATTTAACTTTAGGGTTCATTTATTTGTCATGTAGGCATTGATAGTTATGCTTATGTCTTTAGTGTGCAAACTTTGGTACTCAAGCTCCAAAAGACAAATGCTACATAAATACCTAAAGTTTGTGTATTAAAAGGAGTTCTGTTCCAGGAGTCTACCTGTGCAACTAAGGTGGTCTTATCATATACAAGGCACAATAATTAAATCCTCTGGTAACAATGCCCCTGAGTAGGGTATTAAATAGACCAAATGTTATATCAGTTAGGATTCTTTCAATTGCAAGGGATAAATGCTCAAGTTTAACTGGCTTAAGTACAAAGGGAATTTATTGGCTTCTATAATAAGAAAGTCCAGAAGCAGTGAAGCCTGCAATACTGACTTGATACAGGGTCTTTTTTTAAATAAAAAAAAATATATTTTTATTGATTTCAGAGAGGAAGGGAGAGGGAGAGAGAGATACAAACATCAATGATGAGAGAGGATCATTGATCGGCTGCTTCCTGCACACCTCACACTAGGGATCAAGCCCATAACCCAGGCATATGCCCTGATGGGGAATTGAACCGTGACCTCCTGGTTCATAGGTCGATGCTCAAACACTGAGCCAAGATGGCTGGGATGATCCAGGGTCTTAAGCAATGTAATGAGGACCTAATCTTTTTCCAGGTGAGTTTCACTCTTGGACTTTATATGCCAGTAAAATCCCTATAAAAGCTCTGGAAATGCACTTACCCAGGTTCAAGTCCAGCAGAAAAGAACTTGGGATTCTCCCTCAGTCTTGTTGCATCTCTTTAAGATTGATCATGTGCCCATTCCTGGACCAATTGCTGTAACCATAGAATATGACCTTCTGTTTGGCCAGGAATGAGTCACGTGCCCACGCCTGGAGCCAGGGATGGAGTCAACTCTTCTGTAAATCCATGATCTAGGATGGGAAGAAGGGATGGTTTCTCAGAGGAATGTTGGGATATGGGTCACAGAAGAAAGGACACTGAGGTTAAAAAGGAAAATTGGCCACTGTAAAGGTAGCGGAATCTAACCAAAGAGAGTAAATAGTCTAGATTTCAAGATGAACATTCCTCTTTAAGATGTCTAAGAACCAAAAGAAAGAATGGCTATACTTTGTGAATGTGCAATGGAAATGGTAGTTATGTGTGTCATTCTATTATGCATTGGTTGTTCATTAGATTCACTTAAATTTTAGTGAACTTTATGACTAGATCTCATCAAAAGCACTTATAACATTTTTGTTTTTAAAATGACTTTTTCTTTTTAATTTCTTTGTTTTAATGTAAACATTTGCTTCTCCCCACCCCACATACCCTATTGGAAAAATCTGTAAAAACAAATGAACTAAAATCAACACAGACTTACCACCTGAAGATTTTCGCTACTAGCATCTTGGCACATTATTTTTTTTTCTATTGTTTTATTTTGCATCTAACCCTGATTTAGAAGGGTTAATGAAGTAGTAGCAGTTCTGGGATAGGAGTTCAATATCTAGATATAAATATTTAAATAAAAATGTTTCATGAGCGTTTAATGTATGAAAACAAAACTCAAAAGACAATTGCAGTTTCTGATGCTGTATTCTATCCTGCAGGCAAGACATTATTCTTTCTCAGGATGTGAACGGTTATTTCAGTGATATTGGCTTAAATCAAAGAGTCAGGTCAATCTGTCATATGCCCCTGAGTTTTCTAATCAACAGGATTTACAATATTATTAATCACATTTTTATGTCATTTAATCAGCTGTAGAGGTTCTGGATAGGGCTCCTGTGAGAATATACAGTGTGTCATACATTTTTAATACTCTTGATATTAGACCTTCCTAGAGCTCCTCTTCATTCATATTGGTGTATTCTTATATTAAATCATTTTCAGAATAACATGAAAGTAAAGCAAGGCAGAATCCTGCTTTTACTTCTGTTAATGCTCTTTTCTCCTTTGCAAATGGAGACCGTAGTTAATGAAAGGTTGCCTAAGAGCAGGTCTCCTGGTTACATTAGCCTTGGGCCTGCATGGCCCAGTTTCTCATATACTTGTGAAGGCATGGCTCCCTTTAGTTACTGAACAAGACCTAACTTTCCACATTCTTTTACAAAATCTTGCATTAATGTACTATGGTTCAGACAACACTGCTATATAACTAGCAGCCTAGTTGAAAACTTTTCATTCTTAGATAGATTTGGTCTTTTTCCCATAACCACTATCTCGGGAAATATTTTTTGCTTCCATGCAGTTGTGGAGACCAGAGATCTATGTTCTCCTTGAATCTTGCTCTTCTCTCTTTTAATATCCAAAAACAATTCTTATTTATTATACAGCATAAATATGTCATATGACCATGAATGATAGGTCTAGAAAACCACAGGAATATCTGCCCTGTTATTTTAAAACTAGGGGCCCAGTGCATGATTTCGTGCACCTTGAAAGGAACTATGGGCCACTAGGCTGCAGTGGGCACAGGGGCGGGTCTCGGCCCATCCTCTGCGCCCCTACCAGTCCCTCCCACTGCAGCCTCTGGTCCCCTGTCTGCTGGCAGTCCTGCTCCCACTCCCACCTGCTGATGGTGCTGGCCCTGCTTACACCAGGTGACTGCACAAAGTGCTTGGGGCCGGCACCAGCAGTGGGTGTGAATGGCAGCTGCTGTCCTGATCACCCCTCAGGAGCAGGGGGAGGTGGAGAAGCCCTCAGGGGTGATCAGGGCCAGCAGCCGCCACTTGCACCCACTGATGATGCTGAGCGATCAGGACCGGCACCAGGCACCAGCACTGGGTGTGAGCAGTGGCTCCGGTGCCAGCTGCGGGTTCGATCAGGGCCAGCACCAGCAGCAGGTGCGAGTGCCGGGGGGACTGCGGTGCGTGGGAGCAAAGAATTTTCAGTAACCATCAGAGGCTTTCCCTAATGACAGTGACCTGCTCCCCGCCTTGGTCTGACACCCCCGCTCACCTGCTCCACCATCCCACCATGGCCAACACCTGCCATGTTCCACACATGCTCCCTGGTGGTCAGCGTACGTCATAGCGACCAGTTGCTTGGTTGTTCAGTTGTTCTGGTTGTTCCACTGTTCAGTCTATTTGCGTATTAGCCTTTTATTATATAGGATTACCCCATAAATGATTTCTTGTTATATAACCTCCATCTGTTTAAGCCACCATCATTTGGACTTTTGCTTCCTTGCAGCTAAAAGCATTTCTAATTGACACAGTGCCATCATATATTATATATCATTTATAATTTGTTATCTAATTACTTATCTCCGTATCTGGAATGTCAACTTTAGTACATATCTGTGTTGATCGCTGCTGTGCCCCCCAAACCTAGCAGAGTGCTAAGAACTAGATTTGGCAAAACTGGACCCATATTTCCAGCTAAAGTTGAATAGTAGATGAACCCCTGAACAAGAGAGATCAATAATCATTTTCCATAGTCCCTATCATTTCCATTTTGTCCCTGGCAATGAAGCCAAGTATTAATGGCCAATATATTAGTAGCAATAACTTCCAAAAGAAAGCAGTGTTTATACTTATGTAACTATAGGCAAGTGATTAAGAGGTAATAATAGGTAAAGGATTAATAAATATTTACTGAATGAGTATGTGACTTATACAGGCCCTATCTCCTCATTAGCCATACTTCTTAGGATAGTAGAATTAACTTAGAGGAGGCAAACACTAGTTGAAACACAGGTATCCAGGTAATTGGGGTGAATATCTAGGGTTACTATACCAAGCAGTTACAGAAGGTTTTACAAAGCTAACTTTATGCTTTAGGTCTCAACTCAAAGGCTACTTTCTTCTAAAGGCCTACCTTAAACTTCCCTTTTCTTAGGGGTTAGAAATTCAAACGCAAATCAGGTAACACAGATGAGGATGGTGGGATGGTCTAAACAGAGGACATCTTAAACTGTATTCTTTCAACACAGATACATTATTTATGTTACAAATATGGAAGAGTTTCACTTAACAGAATACTCTCCAGGTCCATTTATGCTCTCTCAAAAGGTAAGATGTGCAAATGAACCACAGCCTTTTTATCCACTCATCTACTGATGAGCACTTGGTCTGCCTCCAAATTTTGGCTATTGTAAATAATACTGCAATGAACATAGGGGTGCATATATTCTTTCAAACTAGTGTTTTGGGTTTCTTCAGATATTCCCAGAAGTGGAATTATTGGGTCATAAGGCAGTTCCACTTTTAAGTTTTGAGTCAACATTATACTGGTTTTCTCAATGGCTGCAGCAATCTGTACTATCACCAACACTGCATGAGGTTTCACTTTGCTCCACATCCTTGCTAACACTTTTTTTGTTGTTGTTGATTTATTGATGATAGCCATTCTTACAAGCATGAGGTGATATCTCTTTGTGGTTTTAATTTGCATTTCTCTAATGATTAGTGACACTGAGCATCTTTTCATATGTCTATTTGCCAACTCTATGTCCTCTTTGAAGAAGTGTCTATTCAGGTCATTTTTCCATTGTTTACGGTCAGAGAAAGACAGATACCATGATTTCACTTATATGTGGAATCTAATAAAATAAACTTACAAACAAAATAGAAACAGACTCATAGATAGAGAACAGACTGGTAGCTGTCAGAAAGGAGTCGGGGGTTATGGGGCTGGGTGAAAAAAGTGAAGGGATTAAGAAAAACAAAAACAAAACACAAAAACTCATAGACACAGACAACAGCATGGTGATTACTAGAGGGGAAGAAGGGTAGGGGGAGGTCAAAGAAAGTATAGGGTGGATAAATGGTGGTGAAAGGAGATTTGACTTTGGGTGGTGAGCATACAGTGCAGATAATGTGGTGTAGAGTTGTATACTTGAAATCTCTATGGTCTTATTAACCAATGTCACCCCAATAAATTCAGTAAAAACAAACATACAAACAAAAAACGTGGAACACTTCATCACTTCCATAAAGAAATATGCTCTCTCCTATTTTTCTGAAATGAGCTGCTCTTTCTATTTAGCTCTTACTTTCTTGCTTTTTAAAAAAAATTTATTTATTTATTTATTTATTTATTTATTTATTTATTTATTGCTTAAAGTATTACAGAGGGTATTACATATGTGTCCTTTTTTTTCCCCTCGCCCTTGACAGTCCCCTAGCCTCCCCTACCCCCCAGTGTCTTATGTCCATTGGTTATGCTTTTATGCATGCATACAAGTCCTTCTTTTTGATAGTTAAATTGGTACAAAGACAATGCTCTTTACTGGAAGTTAGACAGCAGTGTAATCACCATGATCATGACCACTAATACTTGGCTTAAATCTCAGGGAAAAAATATAAATGATGGGAACTTTGGAAATTAGTTATTGATGTCCCTTGTTCCACGGTTCATTTTCTACTCAAGCTTGGCTGAAAATGTGGATCTACTTTCTAGTTTTTCCCAATCTGATTTTTCAGAGAAGGTAACGATCTAGATTTTGATGGGGAATCTGTTTGAAAATTTGGTGCAAATTAAACAAACAACTAAACAAATACGCTGTGCCAAACATAGCTGGAGTTCAGATTTGTCCATAGCTCATGAATTTGCAACCTCTATTCCAAGAATCAGTCTCTAGCAGCCATTAATTTTTAATACTCTTCAACAAAGTAGATGGGTGGGCACATGGATGAATGAAGCATTGGTCTTTCTGCTTCCAATTTCTTCTCCCTTTAATGTCTCTGACATGGTCTTGCCTGAGTCGTCATCCTCCCATATGTCTCATGTTCCAGGCATATTGACCAGTTCTTTAGATAGCTGAGTTTGTCCTAATTTTGTTCCTACAATCACTCAGGCTAAAAGTCAGTCCTTCTCATCCTTTCCATAGTAAATCATGCTCATTCTTTTTTTAAAAAATATATTTTATTGATTTTTTTTTTACAGAGAGGAAGGGAGAGGGATAGAGAGTTAGAAACATTGATGAGAGAGAGACATCCATCAGCTGCCTCCTGCACACTCCCTACTGGGGATGTGCCTGCAGTCAAGGTACATACCCTTGACCAGAATCGAACCTGGGACCCTTTGGTCCACAGGCCGAGGCTCTATCCACTGAGCCAAACTGGTTAGGGCAATCATGCTCATTCTTAAAGTTCCACATTTGTTGTAACCTCCTCTAGGAAGCTGTCACAGATGTATAAGATAATATTAATGGTTTCCTCTATTTTCTCACATCACTTTTTCTTACACCAATGATATAGCATGGGCTCTGATTTAATACTGGTCTGCTTTTAAAAATAAGTTTTTATTGATTTTAGAGAGGAAGGAAGGGAGAGAGAGAGAAGAAGAGAGAAAGTCGTCGATGTGAGAGAGAAACATTGATTGGCTGCCTCCTGCACGTCTCCTACTGGGAATCAAGCCCACAACCCAGGCATGTGCCCTGAGTGGGAATCAAACTGGTGACCTTTTTGTGCATGGGACGATGCTCAATCAACTGAAACACACTGGCGAAGGCTAATACTGATCAATTTTTAACTGTGTCTCTCTAGCTGTGTTTTGACACCCTTATAGTAGGAACCAGAGTTTGTGTCTCTTCTTGACTAATTTCTGTGTCTTATTGCTCCTTTGTTCAACTTAAATTTTTATGGGCCTATCAGTGCCTTGGCTTCACAATTAATTTGGAAACTTGTGAGGGTAGAGATTGTATGGCTCATAAGACATCATATTCAATTATACCTAGAGTACATGTTTAATAATTACTTTTTTACAACGTCAACACCTTTTCGGAAAAGATGAAGTAAGATGCTATTTAAGACCAGTGACATGCTCTATGTTCTCTTTAGAGTAAATTGATTCTAAGGACCATTAAACTGGTCCTTAGAATTAGATTAGTATCCTTAATCTAATCTAATTAGATTAGTATCCTTAATCTAATCTAATTTTGTTGTTTTCTTTAAAAAATATAAAACCAGAACTATAGGTTTTGTAAGGAAATTCTGTATTTGTAACATTCAAGTACATAAAGCAATAGTGCTTTTAAAATCAGCCCATCCATACTACACAGAATTATTCTAAGAGTGTTTAAAAGTTTGCTGGCCTTTGTGCTTAAGCAGACCAAATTTCACCTTTGTTTGCAGTGTTCATTTGCTTAGCAATGAATATTTTGTCCCATCTTCTACCCACATACAGTAGAAAGGCAAATATCACTGGGATATAATTGCTCCACTATGGTTATTACTACTACACCGGAGACTCATAATTGTCTGTGGAACTCCTGCTAAACCACCCTACGACAGATTCCAGTGTATATCCATCTTAAACAAAGTGGTACATAATATCTATTATTTAGGATTCTTTGGTTACAAGAAACAGAAACGGACTCTGACCAATTTTTATGAGATTGTTGCTCATAGAATCTATAAGCTTCTAATTCTGGCAAATTCTGATGATAGGTTATTTTCATGATTTTTTTTTGTCCTTTAGTTAAATGGTTTCACAAAAAGTTGCCTTAATTCCTAGTCTAGCAGAATATATCACAGTCTCCATAATTTGAGGGACTTCAAGGGAAATAGCTCTCCCATTATAACCCCATCAACCTCAGTCCTGACTTTCTTCCTTTCTATTTTGTACTCCATGGGAAAAATGAAGTAACACCAGGAAAGAAGACTTCACCATTCTTTTAATAGACACAATTGCATTCCAGGCTATAAGTGAGTTTCAATTTAAGACAAGTGGAAGGTCAAACTCAGGATATTAATGAGAACCATATTTTTCTTTCTTGGTGGCTATTAAAATGATAGATGCCAGTGAGTAGGCTAGAGGAAACCCACTCAAGACCTTGAATGTTACCATCCATCGTTAAGTCTCACACATACACTTGTCATTATACATGAACAGTGTAAGTGCAGCCAACCTAAGGCCATGGCTGCTACTTGGTTATGTCTGTCACTGGGCTGTCAAATCCCATGCAAACAAAGAAGCTCGCTTATTATTGATTCAATGCAGAACAGTGAGGAAGAGCTGGAGCCAGATCTTCATGATGCATTCCTGAGCTGAGTTCAAGCCCGGTCAGAAGGGCAAGAGTTGGGCAGCAAAGCAAATTATCCCATGCAGAACGCTGACTTGAAAGGTGATCTGCAGAAGCAAAGCTCTGTTTACCCAAATGGTCTTGATCTCTAAATCTTACTCTTCTATCAACTGTTCTTATGTTTAGTGATAGTTTTAAGGGATGATGCTTTACTAGACTGTAGCCATATATAATATTTTAAATTAGAGTGGGAGAAAAAGGAAAATGTATTGGGAGAGGCAGAATGAGAAAGTGGAGAGGAAAGAAGAATTTAGATAGGTAGTTAACATGGCATAGATCCATTGTTTAGGTTAATTTTTTCATTAATTTAGTCACTCAGTCAACCTGTATTGAACACCTTCATATGCCAGACACAATGCTAAATGCTGAATGTTTCTGTGGTCCCCAAGGCTACCCTAAGATTTGATGATTCTTTAGAAGGCCTCCCAGAAAAGCTATTATAGTCATGTTTAAGGTTTATTATAACAAAAAGATATAGATCAAAATCAGCAAAGGAAATAGGCACATAGGGCAGAGTCCCAGATAGGCCAGCTCTAGCTTCCAGTTGTCCCATCTCAGTGGAATCACATAGGCAGTACTTGGTTCTCCCTGCAATGATGTATGACAATGCCTATGGACTATTACCAGCCAGGGAGGCTCAACCCAGCTTTGGTGTCCAAGCATTTTATTTGGGATCAGTCACATAGATGTGGAGCACCCACATGGCTGACCTTAGCTAATCAGTCTCCATCTTCCATACCCTCAGAAGTCAAATTGATACAATGGGACCCAGAACCCAAGCCAAACAAAAGCAAGCATTAAAAAAAGAAAAAAGAAAAACAACAACAAAGCAAACAAAAACAAGCCTTCACATAAACTGCATTGTTAGCATAAACTATTGGGCATGGCCCAAGGCTCCACCAGGTGTACAAAGACACTCTATCAGCCAGGATATTGGAAAGGATTAGCGATTGTTTCTCAAAAGCTGGTAAAGGGCCAGTTCTTATTTTGGAATGTGCAGGGTTTGTACACCTCAAGCCTGATGAATTCACCCTTTAATGCACACTGGGGATGAGGCTCTTCCTCTCAAGAGCCTGGAAGTTTGATTATGCAAATATAAGTACTAGTAAAACAATACTACCAATACTACATTATGTTACTTTGACTTAGTTTAAGATCGTAATCCTGACAACTAGAGTGTCTATCATGTGCGTGTGGATAAAGCAAAGTTGTAAACATCATTCCTGTTCTCATGTACTTTGCACTCTATAGACTTTAAAGAGTAAGGATGAAAACAAAGAGATGGAAAGTAATGCTAATATATAAGGTGGTGGCTTAGACACGGCTTTTGGTGGCAGAAATGAGGATGGTTCGAGGGGTCCCAAACTATGCCAATTTCAAAGGTAGAGCTGCAGGACTTTCAGATGGAATGAATGTGGAATGTGAAGGAAGGAGTAAAGGATGACTTCACTAACGTAAATAGTTTCTCAACCTGAATTGCTCCTATATCCTTTAATATCTAAAATATTTACCTGGTGCTTCAGGATGAAACACTCTAAGAGCAAATGTATTCACATTTGTGTATTTACTAGAAGCCTGGTGCATGAAATTTTTTCACGGAGGGTGGGGGTCCCTCAGCCCAGCCTGCACCCTCTTCAATCTGGGACCCCTCAGGGTTCAACTGCCTCTCGCAATCCAGGACCGCTGGCTCCTAACCGCTCACCTGCCTGCCTGATCACCCCTAACCACCTCTGCCTGCCTGATCACCCCTAACTGCCTCTGCCTTGCCCTGCACCCAGGACCCAGGATTCCCTCCTCTGGCCATTTTCAGGCACCTGGCACCTGGGCTTCCCTCCACCTGGCCAGCCGCAGGAACCCAGGACCTGAGCTGGCTTTGCCTGGCCCAGTCGCAGCCACAGGGGACCATGGGTGGGCGGCTTCGCCCAGGCCACAGCCACAGGTGCTGGTGCCTGGGACTCCAGGGCAGGCAGCTTGTCCCTTTCCTGGGTCGCAGGCACAGGCACAGCCATTAGCACCTGAGACCGAGGGGCTTGCAGCTTGACCCTCTCCTGGACTGCAGGCGCAGCTGCTGGCACAAGGGACTGTGGGGACCATGGGGCATGTGGAATGTCCCTCTCCTGGGCCACAGGCACAGCCACTGGTGCCTGGGACCACAGGGTGGGCAGCTTGTCCCTCTCATGAGCTGTAGCCTGGCTGGTCCCCAGTCCTCTCTCGTGAGCTCATTTGTGCCTGGCTGGTCCCCATTTCTCTCTCCTCAGTGTTGAGTATCTGAGCCGTTAAAGCATGACAGCATGAGGGTGTGACGACCATTTGCATATCTCTTTATTATATAGGATGATTGACAAAATGTTATTTAATTGTTGAGATATAACATAACATATGAATTAGTATTCCTATTTTATGGATGTCATGTTTAGTGAGTCAGGGGTGTGTGTGGGGGGCAGGGGGGGAGCGCAGGGTGGTTATAGTCTAAGTATTAGTGAAATTTAGTAGGCATGGTTGGTTTAACCCTAAGTCTTACTTTTCATATGTGACATCTTTATTCTACTAACCTCTGTATCTTTAGAATGCTTTTGGCTGAGAATAATGGAAACCTCACTCAAACTAGCTTAATTATTAAAGACATTCCTTATGTTACATAATTACAAATACAGGGATGGGATGGATTACAGTCATGGTATGACCAAGGCTCAGAAAAATCATTGGGCACTCAGGTTCTTTCTGTCTCTCTAATTTGGTTTTTAACATTGGCTCCCTGATAAAGGGGTTTTTGCTTATGGTTGCCATATGGACTTCATGTTTTTCTTGTTCAAGTCCAAGAGAAACTCACCCTCCAAATGTAGGATGAAAGTTCTTTATTGGTCTTACTGGAGCAGCTTACCACCCAGGGACCAGTGGCTATCATCAGGTAAATGCCATGCTCTAATTGTCTTATATTAGTCAGTATCTATCCCTGTATCTCGAGATGAAATCACTGTGCTTTCATTTATAAATGTGCCAGGCAATGGGCACAGTTAAAGCAAAGGTCTTAAAGAGCATGCCTGGTACCTTCTAGAAATAACAAGATTAGAGTGGCTGGAGAGAAATTAATTAGAGGTTGAGTCATTGAGAATGATGTTAGAAGGTAAGAGGGGTCAGACAATCTGGGGCCTTATTTTCTGAGTTGAGTGGTTTATTATTACTATTATTATTAACATTAATATTAGTTCATACAAATTCCTTTTAAAGCTCTTAATTTAAGTGCTCTTCTTCAGCTATTGCAGGTTTTTGAGCAGAAGAAAGGCATGATTTGATTTTTATTTTACAAGGATTCCTCTGACTGGTGTGATAGGGAGCAAAGGTAAAAGCATTCAGAGGCTGATACAGTTATCTAGGCAAGCAGTATTGGTGGCTCAAACAGGTGGCAGCATCAGAAGTTGTGGGAAGTGATGGGATTCTGAATATATTCTGAACAAAGGGCCCACAGAATTTCTGGAAAGGTTGGATGTGGGGTGTGAAAGAAGGAGGGGTCAAGGGTGTCTATAATGTGAGGATGGAATTTCCACCCATTGTGATGGAGAAGACTTAGAACATGATCTGGAGGTCGATGAGAGGTTTGGCTCTCATAGACATGTTGATTTTGAGATATCTTTCAGATGCCAAAGTGGGAACATTGAGTAGGTAGCCCACTGTTAGGTAAGTCAAGGCAAGAGATACAAATGGAAGATGTGTCACCATATGCATGACATTGAAATCCATGAAACTAGACAAGATCACCAAGGGAATGAGAGTAAATGAAGAAGAGGACTGGGGACTGATCCCTGAGGCACTTACAATTTATAAGGTTAGGGAGAAGATGAGAAACCAATTGAGCCATGACTGGTGAATAGGAGGAATGCTAGAAGACTGTGGTGCTCTGGAAGCCAAGAGCTGAAAGGGCAGCATGGAGGATGGAATGATGAATGTGCCAAATGCTGCCATGTAGAGGTCTTTGGTGACTGACAAGGTGCAGTAGGTGGAGCAGTTTTGATTAGAGTGGTTTATTATTACTTTTTTTTTTAGTTTATTCAAGTAACTTTTAAAGCTCTAAATTGAAGAACTCTACTTTAGGTATTCAGGTCTTTGAATAATTCTAATTTTGTACAGCTCTCTGTCCTCATATAGTCATGAATGATAACTCCACACATCATTTCCCCCCGCCCCCATCTATTGGAGAACCTTTGTTTTGGTGATGAAGCCTGTACATATTGCTGTGGGCAACAGAATCTTTCTTTGATATTCAAAATATGAACAGAAAGGATAGGTAAATTAAAGATCACTACTATTGAGGGCCAACATTGAGAACTATGACGAACACATGAACTGTTCTCCCATTTAGTATTCATAACCTATGAAATAGATGCAACTATCATCACCATTTTAGAGATGCTGTAACTCGAATTAGAGAGGTTATGCTAACCTAGCAAAGTTTTCACTGCCACAGATGGTAAGATGGCAGACCTGTGATTTGAACCAGGTCTTTTTCTATAATTAGCTCTCCTGATATTACAAAATTTGGATTACAAAATTAGTTTATGTAAAATGTATGGTGCCATAAAAACCCTTGTTGAATTTTTTTGTTGAATTGAATCACATTATTGGGAATATCGAGATACCCAGGCTGCCGTGCCCAGCTTCCGTGTTCTTCGGTCAGCCACCAGTTTTCCCAGCTGAGAGATTTCCCCCCGCCCCTTCTCCTGCTATACCAGGCAGACACAATTTCAGGTTGCCTGGTTTAAAAGCAATTATACCTCTAGAGAATCTTGTTGCCTCTGATTTCTAAGTGCTGGTTGTTTATAGAATTACTGCTCAGATCCCTTTAGTTCAAAATGAACATGCCAATGAAACTGAAATGAGAATCTGCACTTCTAAATTGGATTATCGGCTTCCCTTGTGTATCAGTTTGCACCATTCCTCCCTCAGCAAAGTTGCCAGTGATTCTCAGCAGTTTAGATTCACAGCTTATGCTGGATGGTTGGAGCTAGGTGCATCTAGTTAACTTATTAGTCTTGCTGTGTCTTGGGGATGACTATTGCCACAGCAACAGACCTTCCTAGCTTTTTAAAATAGGTTCTAAATCTTAAACACACACACACACACACACACACACACACACACACACACACACACACACCTATATTGAGAGGATGGTAAGATTCAACTATCCATTCTAAATTAGAGAAATTTTTTTTTTTAAAAAAAGGAAATATCCCCTTCCTTCTTTCCCTCTTGCTTTCTGCTTGGAAAACCCTTTTCAGCATGTCTTTGTAAAGCAGAGTTGAAATCAATATGGCTAGTTTGATACAACAGCAATTCATGCAGCATGTTTCCATCAGTGACTATTTTTGTTTGGCACCAGCATAATTGACTGATGTCAACAGGGCTGGATTAGTGGTTATCAGTTAACTGCCATTGCAGTGGTACAGAGGAGCCACACAAAGCAGTGTTTTCATGATAAAAAGAGTGGGCGGGTGGTTTAATTTCCCCCTGAATGGAGTATTAGAAGAATTAACAGGCTTGCCCAAGCACAGTAAGATTAACTTGCAGGTAAATTAGGCTTTCAGTCATGTTACCTTTTAATTTCTAGAAAACAATTTCACGAAAAGATTTGCCGAGGATTCATTTTTACAAAATTCAGTTTCAATGAAGTGCTATGTATTTATAATTAAATACTAAGAAGAAACTCACTATATTTCCAGGATTTTGAAAAGACTGTTAATCATGAAAAGGCTGGGCAGCCTGGTGTTTAAGTTGAGGAGACCAAACATGTGGGTAGATACGGGAGATCGTGTGGAGGATAATTTATGCACTTGTGTGAGCAAAAGGAAAGATGCTGATGATCTACATACCATCTCTGCCATCCTCTTGATTGGCAGATGCTCTTCAGGGAGCAATCTGCCCTCTCTGCCAAGGGAAATAAAAATATGGCAACACATTGGCAGCTGCCAATGAGAATGAAGAGGCCAAATGGGAAAAATGGAATACGTTATGTTTATTTAGCTGGTTTTGGACTGGTTTTAAAAGATACTGTGTACCAAATGCCACTCACCCTCCCAGAGTAGAAAATGTTCTCATTCCTTTAAAAATAAGAACTGAAGTGAAGGAATCGATGCTCATCAGCGAGCTTAGACTTAACCCCATTGCCTCACTGAACCTCTGCTTGTCTCCCTGTCTCGCCTACTCACAGGGTGAAGCCCTGGACTAAACCTCAGCTGCCCATTAGAATCCTCTGGGTAGCTTTCCGAAATCGCAAAGCCCAGATATCCCATTGGGGTCTCCAGCATTCTCATTAAAAAAAGAGAAAGATCCCAGGTGATTCTAATGTGCAACCAAGGTTGAGAACCACAGGGCAAGAGGGGTGGAGGGCTTGATCATGCAGGGATTCACTAATTCTGAGAGAAAGCCTATTTCATGAGAGTGGGAGCCAGAAGCAAATATTCCCCATAATGATGATGCACAACTTGTTTAAGCAACACAAAGATTTTTAAACAGACATACATGTTGGGCATAAGAGGGAATCATGCCAAATGCCCTTTACCAGCACCTCACTGTGTGCAAGGGACATGAGTGGATACTTTGATGTGATAGTTCTTTCAGTCTTCATAGCAATCCTATGAGGTAGCTGGATGTAGCCACTTGACAGATGAAGATAAGAGGCTCTGGGAAAAAGAAGTCAGATTACACAGCTGGTGGAGCTGGAGTCACATCTGGAGCTGGGAGATTCTAAAGCTGTTCCCATCATGCTCACTACTCTTCCCACAGCCTCTTGAAAGAGAAGCTGTGCAGACTGGACCCCCTCTATACATAGTCATCTCTGGGAGTCCAGCAAACAATGGTGCCATTCTGCATTCTTCCTATTACCTGAAATTGCCTCTGCTTTCCTCCCTGTTGGTCCCTCTTTCCTTCTGTTTTATTTTCCTATCTTATTATATTCCTCTTCCTTTCACTTTCTCTGCTAAGGCCAATCAATATTAAAATGTTTAAATGGTGCATTGCACAAGCTGTTTTTTGGCACATTAAATACTTTTTTAAAAAAACATTATTTGCATACATTCAAATCACAACACACATTTCATTAAGCAGATGGGGAACTGAAAGGAAGCAATCTCAGTGTGTCTCTAAGATTTGAAATATTTTCCCCAATATAAGACTTTGACCATCCATCTCCCATCCTGTACAACTTTACTGTTGCCAGAGGCTCTGCACCATAAATAAGGAGAAAACAATGAAAGACAAAATTCCTGCACTGTTGGTTTTTGTAGTTGGTAAATTGTGTGCCCTGGGTAAGCGCTTGATACTCACATTTGTTTGGGGAAGCACACTGAGATGCTAAGGGTTTGACTTAAAATGATGATTTGAAGAATGGTGTGAAATCAAGGTGGGTCCTTGCCGGAGTCACGATGAATAATGCTTTTGTCTGCAAATGGATGATTAGCTGAAATTGGGATTCCTGTTCCAGTATAGTTTAGGAGAACACCTGTTAAAATATCATAAGATGCATCCATTTATATAGCATTGCAGCAAATATAATTGGTGAGGTTCTCATTTTTCCATGTTCTTCCTCCCTCTGACTTATTTATGAGTGTTACATAGTAATGAAAATGATAGGCTGTAATGGACTATTTCTAGGCGGAACATTTTCCCAAAGTTGCTAAGAGTTTCTTTCAGACAAAATTGTTCTTTTCTTTCTCCCCATCATAATTAGGGTGTCTTTTGATGGAAAAACAGAATTAGAAAGTTGGGTATTGGTAATTAGTGCATGTTTATCATGCCAGATGATTTCTTGCTGAAGGAAACAATGGTGGGAAATAAGAAGGGCTTAAATTCTGTGATTCTCAATTAGCAAAACCACATTAGTTACCTACTGTAGGGAGACACTGTCTTAAGTCTTAAATGTTGTGCTTCAGGGTGGGGATTTCTCAGATATTCAAGGCACTAGCTGCATTTCTCTTCTCTTCTTTTCTTTTTTTCTCCCCACATAATTAAAAGGCGGATCTTTGGAAAAGAGCATTATACTGGCAGCTGCAAATTTGAAAAGCCAAACCAAACAAATAGCACAGTTGTCCAACATGGCAGTGCCCATTGACATTTTTTTTTTAAAAGACTGATATTAGTTACCATTTTGGAACATTGGCTCATTCAGAGTTTCTATATTGGAAAAAGTCCAAAGATTTTTGATGGAAATCAGAGCTAATGTATGTCTTGCCTGGAGAATGATAGCTTTGTATCTGTTCTGGAAATCATTAAGCCTCATCTTCTCTCAGCTCCATAACCCCATGTTGTGCCGGAGCCATAGAATTTTCTTCCTGCTACTTTTTATTTGCGGTATTTATGCATTTTATTGATTATGTGACATAATAAAACATAGCAAGTCAGAAACAAATGTGCTGTATATTTTGTTCAACGGCGATGCAGAACGTGAGGGCTCTGCTCTCCACTTGGGGGAACATCTTACTGGGGTATAAATAGATTTATAATGACTACTAGGCTCCGCGCCTGCAAAATATCCTGCTAGGTAGCTCATTATAGAGCTAACATCGTTAATAAAATAGCCGAAAAATTTTACAAGTACAGGAATATCTTTTATATTAGTAGCTGTAAGGAAAATACCTAGCGTATGCATAATTTGAGGCACATTGTAAAGCTATAATTTATCATCGTTATCTACATATTATAATGGCAAACAGGTTTAATTGCTTTTGACTGGATTGGCATGATGATGAGGAGAAAAGTTAGTAGCAGATGGCCCCATTGTCAAAACTGCAGGCTCTGAGTCCAAAAGAAAGTAGCCGACTAAACCAAGCATGTTTCTGGTTTTCAGCTCTATCTGCTCTTGATAAGTATTAATTAGCATTTTTTGGTATTATGGTTGTCTAGAGAGAAGTAGAAATAGTAATTATTTACAGAAGGCTAAAATAGCTGTGAAATTCAACTTTAGCAGGTTTAGATTGTGTAGCATTTTTGGACTAAAAGAAATACTTCCTGTCCTAGCCTGTTTGGCTCAGTGGATAGAGCATTGGCCTGCAGACTAAAGGGTCTTGGGTTTGATTCCAGTCAAGGGCACACACTTGGTTGCAGGCTCCTCCCTGGCCTGACGCTGGTCCGGGCTCATGCAGGAGGCAATCAATCAATGTGTTTCTCTCACATCAATGTTTCTCTCTCTTTCCCTCTCTCTTCCACTTTCCCTAAAAATCAATGGAGGAATATCGTTGGGTGAGGATTAAAAAAGAAAAAAAAAGAAAAATAAAAAAAGAGATACTTCCTTTTGGTATGACATAGTGGGTTTCCACCATCTTTTCATTCTTTACAATATTAAGTTGTTGGCATGTGCACATTTTAGGGCACATGTACTTGGGTACTACATACTATTTATTTGTCTGCTTCTCCTACAAAGTTCTCCATTCTTTTAATAATATTAGTGGCAAAAATATTTTATTTGAAATAACCAGCTCATATCTGAACATATAATTTATCCAGTAGTTCTTCACAAGGTACATTATTTACATCTCGCTGTTTGAAATTTCAGTATTGCTGCATCCATTATCATACAAGATCCTTTTTTATGAAATGCAACATGGATGAATAAATGTGATTTGTTTAAAAAACTCCTCCTCACCCAGTCATAGAGTTCCTTTGCAGATCAAAGAATGTAGATTATAAGAATTAAAACTATAAAATTACTAAAATCAAGTCTTTTTTTTTTCTTTCAAGACGTTGGTGGCCCGAGAAGAACACAATTATCAGGTGGTAGATTACACTGTTGGCTGGTCAATGCAAGTAAATTAACTGCTTCAGCTGATAGAAGAGAAATGCCAGTTATAGCAACTTAAGTGAAGGTGACATGCTATCTGCAAAATAATGTGAATTCAAAAGTGCAGTTTAACCCCAAAGTAAAGGGAAGGAAAAAAAAAAGAATGGAGCAATCTGCCAGACTAAAATAATGTGCGACAGAGAAATTATTCGGAAATGGAACTGGTTATAGAGATACAGATTTATTATTTGGTTGCTGTCATGATAAATTTGCCTCAGCCATGCCCATACATGTTACAGTACTCATGTCTAAGATGAGTAGGGATGTCGCAAAAGGCTTTGCACAATTGAAAATTCACTCTGAAAATATACATGAATAAGTGCTCTTTTTAAAGAGCATCTATGCACATAAATACACATGTGCACACACATACACATTTTGTAATTAAAGAGAAAAATGGTAATTTAGTGAATTAATATGCCTACATACCATCAGGGATTTGAGACTATAAAATGAGTTTATTATTATTATCCATTGGCATAAATGGTGTAGAAACCATTTCAATGGTTATGAAATGGTTATTCTGATCTAATGCCAAATAGCAACTTTCCCTGTGAGACAACATTAGGTGGATCAACATTATTAATAAGACCTGTTCATTGGATACTAGTAGCAAATTTAAGCTAAATAATTCAATTTAATCCAGCTACATTTTTCTTGTTTTTGTCTTCACATATGGTAATTTTTGTTATCATGTGATAGAGTCATCAGGAAGTAGACCTGATCAAATATTGTACAAAGCAGAAGATTCTGAGGCCATGCAATGACTTTGGGTATAGGAGAGTAATGAGATAATACCCCTAGTTGGGATTCATGAAGCCTCTCATGGCTTGGGAAGCCATAATTTTATTGGCATAATTGGTGCAAAAACTCACAGTTTGTTTGGTAGACTTCCATTAACACATCATACTACTATTTTCTTTTCTACCAATCTGTTTTCTCCAAGAAATATCCATGCATATGGCTCCTGTTTGGCAGTTCCAATGATATGAAGCTTGTCTCTACTCTTTAAAGATTTCTGTTGAATGATTATTGTCATTCAATAGTAGGATTCAGCTTCTAGTGTGTTTATTTGTTTTTCTTGTTTATTTGAGAATGAGTGTTAGTAGCATAGAGTTACATCCCTTGGTTTTCAAAGCTCCATGTCCCTTAATTCAGTCCTAGAAAAGGTACAGCTGGGGCTTTAGTAGAGCTAGAAGCAAAGCCAATGTCCAGAGTTTCCATTCCATGGTGGACCCGGGTCTGATGTAGTGTCAGGCTAGTTACAGTCCATTAGTCCATTGTGTGGGGTCCACATATTAGACATCCTTCTGGGGCTGAGGCATTTGTGCTTCATTGTCTTCACCTTCTCATCTCTTCCTTTTTTAAATCAATATATTTTTATTAACTTCAGAGAGGAAGGGAGAGGGAGAGAGAGATGGAAACATTAATGATGAGAGAGAATCATTGATTGGTTGCCTCCTGCAGAACCCCTACTGGGGATTGAGCCCAAAACCCGGGCATGTGTCCTGACTGGGAATTGAACCATGACCTCCTGATTCATAGGTTGGTGCTCAACCACTGAACCACACCTACTGGGCCTTTATCTCGTTCTTTTAATTAAAAAAGTCTCCTGACTCCTTTTTCTTCAGTCACTCCTTTCTCTAAAACTGAGGCATTTTACACATCTCCCACCTAAGTTGTATTTTGTATCAGGTATAATAGGGAGAGGAAAGAATATTATTTTTCTCTACTCATTTTAGGTTCATTGGCTGGGGCCCTATACATTAGACTGACAAAAGACAGAGAAAAACAAACAGAAATTTATCAACATGTGTGTCAGGCATGCACGGGGGAGCACTCAGTGATGAGTAACTCAAAGGAGTAGTTAGAACTGGGTTCTATAGCATTGAATAGAAGAACACTAAATTTGTAGTGAAGTGACAAGAAAATAGAAAATGGCTTTTGAGGTTCTAGGGCAGCAGTTCTCAACCTATGGGTCGCGACCCCTTTGGGGGTCAAACGACCCTTTCATAGGGGTCGCCTAAGACCATTGAAAACACATATACAATTACATATTGCTTTTGTGATTAATCACTATGCTTTAATTATTTTCAATTTGTAACAATGAAATTGGGGGTCACCACAATATGAGAAACTGTATTAAAGGGTCGCGGCATTAGGAAGGTCGAGAACCACTGTTCTAGAGGCAGCAAATTGTAGGAAGGCAAATATATGGAGCATCTAATGGTAGATAAGGGCTAGTTTCTAAGTAAGGAAGTCTTGTTTGTGTAGACTTTTCCTTAGTGCCATCTTGTCTCAGGTGTTAAGGTTATTATCCCCTTCTTGGTATGGAAAAATGGGGGGAGGGGGTGAACACCTTCACAAGGGGAATTTATGTTCTGTATTTAGGTGGATAAGAGGAGGGCAGAACATTTTTCCTGTATCTGCTTTTCTTCAATTCCCTTCTCTTCAAAATAAGCAGTATGGCATATTATGGGATGCCATATTCTGCTTCTCTTCAAAAACAAGAGAAGGACAAAATATATTCTATGTGTGCATATGTGCCCACTTCTGATCACGATCACCTTCAACTCTTGTTTTCAGGCATCAGGAAGATCAGTTTAGGTATATTCAATCATAGTCTTTGGTGGTGCATGAGTCCTCTGGTCAACATTGTTGTCATTATCATCACCTTCGTCACTTCATCCATATCACGTAAATTAATCAACAACTTATAAGATGGGGTATAAATAGATTTATAATGACTAAGGTATTATAGATTTATAATTTATAATACCTCAGTGTGCATAATCACATGTGGTACAGTGGCTCAGTGAGATAGATATTTTTATGACCATCAATTTATAGATCAGGAAACCGAGGTTTAAAGAGTTGAAGTGCCCGCCATAGCCAGTGTGACTCAGTTGGTTGGGCATTGTCCTGTGCACCAAAATATTGCTGGTTTGATTCTCCATCAGTGCACGTGCCTGAGTTGAGGGCTCAATCCCTGGTAGGGAGTGTGCAAGAGGCAGCCTATCAATGTGCTGTTCTCACATGAATGTTTCTCTTTCCCTCTCCCCCTCCCTTTCTCTCTCTCTAAAACTTAATAAAAATATTTTTTAAAAATACTTAAAATGCCCAAGGCCACACAATGAATGGGAGTGATTTAAGGTCCCCATCCCTATCTCTTGGACTTCAGAATCTAGGCTGTTAGCCACTAAGCTTTGCTGTTTTCCCCCAAGTATGTGTGTGTGTGTGTGTGTGTGTGTGTGTGTATAATTATATATATATATATATAATTATATTATTATATATATATATAATTTTTATTGATTTAAGAGAAGGGAAAGAGAGAGATAAAAAAAGCAATGATGAGAGAGAATCATTGATCAGTTGCCTCCTGCATGCTTCCTACTGGGGATACAGCCTGAAACCTAGGCATGTGCTCTGACCAGGAATCAAACCATGACCCCCTTGTTCATAGGTTGATGCTCAACCACTGAGCCACCCAGGTGAGCTAATCTCTTTTATATTTAAATTCATCTTAAAAATATACGATTGTTTTGTTTGTTTCTGAAATAATTGGTATTTGAAAACCTACTAGAAAAAAAATAGAAATAAAAACAAAGACTAATGAATAGGGAGAAGGATAGTAACAGTCTTTTGAACAAGTTGGAAACAACAATAAAGTTAATGTAAAGTCAAAGCTATTTGGTGGGGGCATGGGGAGGAAGTTTTACTAGAATAAAATATATTTCATCTAATTTCTGTGTAATGATTTGTAATGTTCTCTAGAACAATACAAAAAGAGCTTTTTGGAACTATGCTGTTGAAAATGCACATTTTACCACTGCAATGTATAATTATAGCCTACTATAGCAGCTTACATTATCCTTTAAATATTTATCCCTTTGAATAATTAGATTTAGGAGATTTGAATTCATTTGGTGAATATGCTATTAATTTTTCATGTATTTTGATAGTATACCAATCGTTCACTTGTCTAGCACCTTCTCAATAGTGCAGAACTTTACAGCAAAAGTATTCATCTTTCTGGATCCTTTTGAATATTTACATCCAAATAAAATACCCATTAAAAATGAAAAAAAAAATCAATTACTGATTTACTTCTGGTGGCTAAAAGTGAATTTGACTAGACTTCTATTTTACTTCTCTTCATAGCTGAAAGTAATGGTTAAAAATAAATGAAGACAATATTACATCAAAACCATTCCAAAGCTCAAAGAGGTTTACAAGCTGTTTCCATGGTACCCAGTGTGACAGCTCACCAGCAGAGTTTGGCAATAGCCTCTTCAACAAAATGGGCCTAACTTTTGTTTTCTATAGGAACAGTAAGACTCCAAAGGCCTGTGTTGACAGGTAATGAGATTTAATTCATAAGAGGACAAAAAAAAAGGAGAAGCGGGGGGCACGGGGGGGGGGGGGAATATCCATATTCATTGCTTAATCAAATACTATTCTTTCAGGGGATTCTGGGAATTCTCCCCAGTTGCTTCCAAAGCTTCCCTTTGATAGCTGTAAACAAATTACCTTGCGAATAACTTCTTAATCAGGGAAAAGAAGCTCTGTTCTCTACTTCATCTAACCCTTTGGGTGGTCTCAGCCAGAGAGCAGCAGCCTTCCTCTGGATAGCTTGGCTTCTGAAAGCCATATAGTATTATGCTGACAGCTGTAGACCTCTTTTTTGTAAGGATAACAAACATCCTGTGTTGAGGACAGCATCAATCCAGCTTGCAGTATGCCCAATTAGAAAGCTAAAATCTCATTTGTTTCACCATGGGAGCCCCCTGAAAGCACACCATTTTGGCCTCATTACAGTATTTTTAACTTTACAAAAACAATTTCATTATGGAAATTAAAGAAGCTCATTTGGCCTTAGCATATATACAGAAGTTAATAAATTCCAGAAGTATTTCAACTACCGCAGCATGCCATTTTGTCTTCGCTTAATCACAGCCAATAGTAGCCATTGTAGGAAATATGGTGGGTTCAAAGAAAATTGTCATTTTCATTTGCTGTTTGCTATACTTTGATTAAAAAACAAACAAACCTGCAAGAAGAATATTAACTTCAATTGTGTTGGAATGGAATGAATTCCTAAAATGAGTATCTTTCTGGACTTGTTGAACACACAAATGCATGAGCTATGCATGCTCTGTTTATGTGTAACTTCTTTGGACTGTAACCACAAGCTAAAGAATAAAATTGAAATTATATTCTCTACCCACTCAGTACGCATGGAGTTGATGGTGGATGTTTAAAGAAAGTGCTAAAAAATGTCCACGGTTACTATTAATTGCAAAGGGAGGTATTTTCCTGTTTCGGAAATAGTGGCCTTCTGTCATACCAACTAAGAGGAAAAATAATACAACAGGTAATGGTGATGTTTGGTGGCATTGGATTTGAAACTCCAAATAGTTTTATATAAGACTAGAGGCCCAATCACAAAATTCGTGCACTCGGAGTGGGGGGTGGTCCCTCAGCCTGGCCTGCACCCTCTTAGGGGATGTCCAACTGATGGCGGGGAGAGGGCCTAAGCCGTCAGTCAGACATCCTTAGCACTGCCACAGAGGTGGGAGAGGCTCCTGCCACTGCACTTGCCAGCTGTGAGCCCGGGTTCTGGCTGAGCGGCACTCCTCCTGTGGGAGTGCACTGACAACCAGGGGGCAGCTCCTCTGTTGAGCATCTGTCCCCTGGTGTTCAGTGCACATCATAGCAACCGGTTGTTCCACTGTTGGGCTGAAACCAGCTCTCTGACATTCCCCGAGGGGTCCTGGATTGCGAGAGGGCATAGGTCAGGCCGAAGGACCACATGGATGCATGATCAGGGCAGGGTATGGATGCAGGAGATTGGCCAGCCGGGAAGGGACAGTAGGAGGGCTCTAGGGCAGGGGTGGGCAAACTTTTTGACTCAAGGGCCACAATGGGTTCTTAAACTGGAACGGAAGGCTGGAACAAAAGCATGAATGGAGTGTTTGTGTGAACTAATATAAATTGAAAGTAAACATCATTACATAAAAGGGTATGGTCTTTTTTTTTTTCGTTTTATTCATTTCAAATGGGCCGGATCTGGCCCGCGGACCATAGTTTGCCCACGGCTGCTCTAGGGCATGTCCTGCCCTTCTTGTCCAGTCCTGATTGGCCAGACCCCAGCAGCAAGCTCATCTACCAGTTGGAGCACCTGCCCCCTGGTGGTCATAGCGAGCAGTTAAGTGGCCTTAGCATATCATTAGCATATTATGCTTTGATTGGTTGCATGGCTGACTGAACAACCAGACACTTAGCATATTAGGTTTTTATTATATAGGATAATATCTCTATAACTGCTCAGGTGGTGGAATGCTGTGCTGGTCCCCAGCTCCCCTCACAATGGACCCTGTACAAGGCTACATTGCACTTAGTTATTTTCTGGGAACAGAAACTATTGTTATCGGTGGGGAGCCCTCTGTGTCCCCATCTGTTGCTGGTGGAAGTGGGCTTCTTGCGATGTCATGAGAAAAGGAACTTTCTGAGACTCACACAGGAGAATGAGTGGCATTTATCTGTGTGGAATTACACCCCTGAGTTTCCAAGGTCCCATTTCCCTCCATCCCACCAAGGAAAAAGTCCCACTTCGCTTTCAGCAGAGCTAGGATTAAAGCAGTTGTCCAGAATTTCCATTCCATGTTGGAGCCTAGTCCAGTCTAGTATCAGACTAGGTTAGTTTGCATTCCCAGCTAGTCCATCTGTCTGTTGAGTGTGGTGTCGGCATAGCCATGTGGCTTCTAGGAACACAGGCGAATGCAAGGAAGCAGGAGCAAAACTAGAGAAACAAGAGAAGAACCAGAGAGCACCAAGACAGCAAGAATTCCTTTGTCTTGGGATTATGTACCCCCAAATTTTCATGGGCTTGCATTGGCTCCATCTTCTCTGACCAATGATCTCTGTTCTAGGTTAGACTGACAGGCACCTTCCGTATATCACCCCAACTTTACTGTGCATGCGTCCATCTCCCATTTGGTGACCCTGCCCCCCAGTTATTTGCAGGGAATGGACCAGTTGTCCCCTGGAGAGCATAAAGTTGTTAAACAGAAGACCTCAAAAATTACAATATTGAGACTTGAAATTATTAATTGAGATGTAAATATATACTTTTCTTTCCTCCATCAGTAGACAGAAAAATTATATATTAAAAAAAAAATGAGAGGAAAGGGAGAAAACAAAGATTTTATTTATGCTAGAGAAGGGGAACTGTCAAAAGAAAATGCAATAGTTTGGTTTGAAAAAGAAAAGATAATGAACCATAATTCTACCTTTCTGACACATGGAAATCTATTATTTATTTTTGTGTGTTTTCTCCTAGTGACTCTCTCTGTTCATTCCTCTCCTCCCTCCCTTCCTTCTTTCCTTCCATCCAACCATCTATCCATCTAGCCATCATCTCTATCTGGAGAATAGTTGAACAGTTCCATACAATGTTCTTTGTAACATTATGTCTATCTTGCTATACTTTTTATATATTTCATTGATTTCAGAAAGGAAGGGAGAAAGAGAGAGAAACATCAATGATGAGAGAGAATCTTTGGTCAGTTGCCTCCTGCATGCCCCCTACTGGGGATCAAACCCACAACCAGGGTCTGTGCCCTGACTGGGTATAGCATCGTGACCTCCTGTTTCATAGGTGGATGCTCAACCACTGAGCAACACTGGCCGGGCTATCTTGCTATACTTTATCAGTGAGTGCTGTTCATTTGATGCCTCTTCTAGGTGAGATTAATTCCACTGCCTGATTAGTTTCACTATCCTCCATGAAGGTAACTTTGCTGGCTCATAGTGGAAAGTTCTGTCAATGTCTCCAAAAACATTAGCAATTTAAGCTAACTATTCATGACCTTTCTCATTCTCAAAGATAATAAGCAGCAGCTTGATGTAGTGGAAAGATTACTGGACTTGGAGTCTGAAGGCCTGAATTTTGTTCTAGCTCTGAGTATTGGTTAACAATTTCTGCATAATATCTTGTAAAACTTAGTGGTTTAAAATAAAACATTTATTATCTTAACACAGTCTCTTGGGTCAGGAACTCAGGAGTGGCTTATTTTGCTCTGGTTTGTATTAGTTTTCTAGGGTTTCTGTAACATATTACCACAAGCTGTGTGACTCAAAACAGTATACCCTTAGCATTGTACAATTCTGGAGGCTAAAAGTTCAAAATCAAGGTGTCAGCAGGGCCATGCTCTCGCTAAAACCTGTAAGAGAGAATCCCTTTTTGCCTCTCTCTCTTCTGGTGTTTACCTGAAATCTTTAGCTTTTCTTAGTTTATAGAGGCATCACTCTAATCTCTGTCTTTATCATACAATGGCTATCTTCTCCTGGTTTGTTCCTATAGAGTCTTTCCTCTGTGTGTATCTATCTTCTGTGTCTAGATTCCCTACCCCTTTTTTATAAGGACGCCAATCATATTGGATTAGAACCCACCCTAATGACATCATCTTAACCTGATTACATCTAAAGACCCTACTTGAAAATGAGGTCACATTTATAGGTACTGAGGATTAAAACTTAATTTTTTTTTATTTGAGAAATAAAATTTGGCCCATAACAGGACCTTTCATGAAATTGCAGTAAGACTTCAGATGGCTGCGACTGAAGTCATCTGAAATCTTAACTATGGCTAGAGAATGTGCTTCAAGGGGGCTCATTCATATGGCTGGTGCAGGAGAATAGATATGCCACCCCAAAATATGCCTCTTTAACATATGATTCTTTTGAGAAACAGAAGACAAAGGAGAAGCCCTGAAGACAGAACGTAGGTTTCCCTTTTGTAAGGCAAACTTTTATAAAGGAAATCTCTAGTTTTAAGGACGTCCCTCCCTCTCTGTTTCAGAAGAGAAGGATGACTCTTAATCACAAGAGACTCATTCATAAAGAAGGCACCAACTTAAATCTGCATAACATACCTAACCCTTCTTTACCATTCTTTTCCTGATCACCTTCCTATAACTTACAAAGAAACCCAACCCCCTTTTTTGTTTATGCCCATATTGGTATATAAACCCAAACTCTAACCATGCTTTTGAGTTACTCATCCCCAAGTTTCTCCTGTGACAGATGAGATTTACATGTTAATACATTTCTGTCTGTTCTTCTCTTGTTAATATCTTTTTACAGAACCCCAGCTGGGAAACTAAAAGGATAGAAGGAAAATATTTTCTCCTTCCCTTAACTGGTATGCTGATTCTGGTCCTGGCAAGAGAACTCAGTTTTTTTCCCATCAGGCCTCACTATAAGCTGCTGAGTGTCCTCACAAAATAGCCACTGGCTTCCTTCAAAATAGGCTATCCAAAAGAAGCCACAGCAGAAGTGGTAGTGTCTTTTGTGACCTCGAATTAGAAGTCAACACCATAATTTCCACCACATTCTGTTAGAGCAAGTCACAAAGTCTTGCCTACATTCATGGAAAGGGAAATTAGACTCTACATTTTGAAAGAAGGTCAAAATCACCACACTCTGCTATCCAGTAGCTGTGTGATCTTAGCAAAGCCATGGGTGTTGGGAGCTATGATATCAACTTAATCGTCTTGCAGTTATGAGCACGAATTGACTGTTTCATAGACCTGAATGACAGTTCCAGTCATAGAATCAGAGCAGGAAAGACCTCAAACCTTCTCTAGTTTAAATATTTTATGTTGCATATTTTATGTTAAAATTTTAAGCCTAAAGCAGTAAAGTCTCTAGTAAGTACTTAGCCTACTTTTCTAGAATACTTGGATGAGGAAGATTTTTCATCTTCTCTGGAGGTCTATGGGTGTTGTAGGAGAGGAACAAACTTTCCTCTATCCTCAAGGTTCTTTTGTCTGGTTTAATAATCAAGTAGACATGAGGCAGATTAGCAAGAGAAAATAAATACATGCACATGTATGTTTGGGAATCCTACATACATGAGAGAATTAGGGATCCTGCATGCACCGCAGCATGCATACACACATGTATGAGAATTTCAGAGACGGAAACAGGGATTGAGATATATAGGATTTTCTAGGCTAGGGATGAGGTAATGCACCTTGGAGGCTTTAAAGCAGCCGTGGGCAAACTATGGCCCGCGGGCCGGATCTGGCCCGTTCGGCTGTTCTATCCGGCCTGCGGAGCCAAAAGAGCAGAGGGTTCTCTTGCTCTCCCCTCTGCTCCTTCACCAGCAGCAGTGTTAACATGTATTAGTTCACACAAACACTCCATCCATGCTTTTGTTCCGGCCCTCCGGTCCAGTTTAAAAACCCATTGTGGCCCTCGAGTCAAAAAGTTTGCCCACCCCTGCTTTAAATGGTCATTGTAGGATGATGAGAAGAACAGATGCCTAGTAAATAGAAGTTTGTCCTGCCCTATAGATAGGTCAAAAGAGTTTATGTCTAATAATAGCTTATTATGGGCAAGGCTCCTAATTTAAGTTCTTCTAGGTAGTCAAGGGAGAGGCAGAAGTTTCTCTTGAGCCTGTGGTGAAAGTTGCCTGTAGCTCAAAACCACCTGCATAACACAGAGGCACGTCTTGGGTGACTCCTCCTGAACCCTAAAAGTGTACTCTCCTACTCTGCTGAGCTCAGTATGGTATGTCCATTCTGCTCTCTAGTGCTGGGGATAGATGTCCAGCTCAACATTTAAATGTGGTGATGGTCTCACTATGTTTTTAGATCAAGTTTAATTGTAGAAAACCAAAAACGCTATGTATTTCAAGCAAAAGGGATTTGATACACAGATTTACTGGTCTTTACAAAACCAAAGTGTGATGGTGAGTTTTATGTGTTAAATTGGCTGGACTAAGGGATGGCCAGCTAGCTAGTAAAAGCAATTTTTGAGCATGTCTGTGAGGTTGTTTCTAAAAGAGATTGACATTTGAATTGGTAAACTGAGTAAATATGATTGCCCTTATCAATGTAGGAGGGCATCATCCAATCCATCGAGGTCTGAATAGAACAAAGAGGAGGAGAAAGGGCAAATTTGCTCTCTGCCTGAGCTGGAACATTCAACTTCTGCTCTTAGACATTGTCACTTCTTGGTCTTGAGCCTTCAGACTCAGACAGGGACTTAACACCCCTGGTGGCAGACTGTGGGACTGTCTCTCTCTATAGAATTAGAGAGGGAAAGAAGGAAAAAAAGAAAGGGAGGGAGGAAAAGAAGGGAAAGAGGAGAAAAGAAAGGGCAGAAGGAAAAGAGCTTGAATAAACAGAGCCACTAGGAACACACACACACACACACACACACACACACACACACACACACACGTATTATGTTTCTCTGGAGAACCCTGACTAATAATGAAGGAAAACCTAAAAGAGCTGAAGTCAGTGAGGGCTCTCCCAGAATGCTGGTTGAAGGTTCAGCACTGTAGCTACAATCCAGATATCAACAAACTGCTGTAACAAAACTGCCTTATACACATGGAGTGGGTCCACATGAAATGAAGTTCACCATTATAAACACTCAGTGGTCGGAACTTGCTTTCCAGCAGACGGCCACATCCATGGGAAGATGGGCACTGCCTCACTATGCCAGGGAAGCCTTAAACTCTTGCAAGTGTATCTAGTTAACAAAACACAATTCATGCTAAAAATCCTTGCTGCCAGGGAGTCCCAGAAAATGCCATTTTACATTTTCTAAACTATCAAAATAGAGTCAGGGTAAAATGAAGGTTGAGAGAGCCAATGTAAGTTTATACATATCATGCAATCCAACTTAAGGCTTATATGGTTGCTGTCAGATATCATGATTATTCTTTTCTTATGGCAATGACCTTCTGACACTTTGCTTCCACTACCAAGCCCCTAATCCCTTCTGGAGGGTTGTTTATAGTCTTTCAATGATTGCTAGTGACTGTGAATGCCTACCCACCCACTAACTAGACTGCAACAATTTGAAGGCAAACACCTTGTCTGATGTTTTCACCACATTACTCCCAGCAACTGATCCAGTGTTTCTGCTTATTAGGAACTCAATACAAATTTGATGAATGAATGAATGATTGAGGGCTGTTATGAGTCTGTTATGAGTCTGTCAAGCACCTTCTTGCCTTTTTGTCGGTGGGCACAGGGGTTGCAAAGTGTTTACAAGGAACAGAACCTCCCTCAGCACCAGAACCAGTGCAGATATAATTCTGAAAAGTAGTCCTAGGGAGGGCTGTGTAATCAAGAAACCAATTTTCGGCTCTCCTCAGAATTGCGTGACAATCAACTATCTGGGTCAATTTGGTTGAAGAGTTCTCTTATTGAGTGCCATTATTTCATACTTTGAAATTGCACATAACTCTGGATTGATTTTTTTAACTGGCTCTTGATATCTTTTTTAATGGAATAACTTATTTACTTACTTTTCACTTATGCATCTTTTTCACAGAGTCTGCCTATGTACTAAAAGGTCCTTTGAAAAAGACCAAGATAGTAATTTAGTCCAGCCTCGTGACCCAACGTTTCACCTTCAACAGGACTATGTGCCTAGAGAACTTAACAACTTAATTAAAAATATACACGCCCCCCTTTTCTTTTAAACTTTAAGTAAGATCCCTCACCTTTTCTGCTTTACTGCTAAACATTGTGCCATTTGTTTTTGTGGTTTCATAGATGCCTCTTTCTTCCATTTTTCTATTGAATGAGCTTCCATTGAAAGGGCAGAATAAGAGTTCTAAAATTTATTCTCAAAGTGCACATCATTCAGACTCCAGATGATATCAAAAGAATTTTTCACACGTAAGCCACGTGAATCAGTTCTAGTTCACTTATCTCTCCTGTTTTTTATACTTGGTGGCTCCAGAATTCTACATAGGAGAGCTTGAGGAATACAAGTCTGGCTTATACATTGTAGCTGTATGTGTGTGTGAGGGAGAGTTTTGTTCTTGAACTTGCATTTGCATAACAAGCATACTTTTTTTTATTTAGGTTGCCTCTCTTTTTTTTTGGCTGCCTATGGAGAGCTGCTGGAGGTTTTGGGAGAAGGTATTATTCAATGCCCCTCCGACCCATGCCACAGTATACCCAGTGGGAATTTGACCTTCTCCAACCCCCAGATAAAATAGTGCTCTGCATCTAAAAAACTGAACTTTGCATCTAACATATGGAGAAAATGGAAATATTAGAATCACCGAATATCAGAGCTGTGTGAGACTTTAAGAGATTTTCCAGTTTTATTTTTACTTACAAATGAGAAGTTAAGTGATTTTGGGGAGAAAAAATGAAAACCACAGTTAGGAGAGTTGACCTGGTTTTGAAACACCTGGGATAGACCAGTGTACTTTCCACTACATCTCTACGTACTCCAATGTTAAAAGACAAATTGTCTTTCATTGCCACTCAGCAGTGGGAAAATTAAAAAAGGCTCTAGATACACTAAACATCAATAGTCTTGGTCCTATGAGTACTTATATTAACTCATTTAGGAGAGAGAGGCTATTGATAAATAGATTTGGCTGCTGTGGCTAGTGTAAAAAGCTCCTTCATTGTTTTAGAAGTCAATGATTCTTTTTAAACGTTAGACATATCTCCCGAGAGATACAATTATCATTCCTAGAAGTTACTGAAGAATTTGAGACTTTGAAGAAAGTTTAAATCAAAATCAAAAGAAGGAACTAATATTATACAGTAGGCAGTCTACCCTGTGTGCCATCTGATTCCCAACAGGAACATTGTTTTATAGATCAAAGGTTCCATGCTTATACCTTCTGCACCAATAAATCTGAAAAGTAGAGCTTTTCTTTCTCTCTAAACTGTGGCTGAATTTTAAATAATTGCATTCCCATGATTCTAAATATTTTGAACAAAGTAGTGGAGAAAATCGTCCAAAGCACTTAACCAAATGAGAGATTTTGATCAGTCGCTTAACCTTTCTTATCCTCCATTGCCACACCTATATAATTAAGGAGTTCTTGATGCTTCCAATGGAGATGGGTTAAACAGTGATTTCCTTATTCATTTATTCATTTACCCATTTATTAATTTAATAATTCCTTTAACAAATAATTGAGGATCTAGGATGCTTTCTATTTCTAACAGTGCCCTGCTCCTTATCTCACAAACAAAATGGTGTTGTCGGTTTTCTGCCTGAACCAAAATATAAGCCCACTGAGGGCAGGCACTATGTCTTTCTTATTCGCTGACAAATTCTGAGTACCCAAGAGTCTGCCTGTCCCATCATAGATATTCAATCAAAAGCAGTAAGTGAATGCAAATATGTCCCTAAAGAGCCTGCAGTGTGCTGACAGAGACAGAAGGCCACACAGACAGCATTCCTGGCTCCTGGTGTGGGCTATCAAAGGAGCATACATTCAGCTTTAAAGGAAGCATGAAGGAGAGGCATTGGCTTCAGCTTAGTGGGACCAAGGAGAAAGCATTAAGTCTTTACTAAAACTGTGAGGTAAGTGCTGTGCTCTTCACTTGTGTAGATGAGAAAAATGAGGCTAGATACTCTTAATCTCAAGGATCACACAAAAAGCAATGACTCTGGGTCTTAAATTCATGTGTTTGCATCCAAACCTTTCCCCATGACTCTGCTGTTTCTTCACCAGAAAGTTCATAGATCCCTCTTTCCTAGGGAAGTCCCCAGGACCATGGTGGGCAAACTGTGGCTCACAAGCCACATGCGGCTCTTTGGCCCTTTGAGTGTGGCTCTTCCTAAGCCTTAAGAGTACCCTAATTAAGTTAATAACAATGTACCTACCTATATAGTTTAAGTTAAAAAATTTGGCTCTCAAAAGAAATTTCAGTCATTGTACTGTTGATATTTGGCTCTGTTGACTAATGAGTTTGCCGACCACTGCCCCAGGAGTATCGTGAACATCTGAATCACTTGAGTTGAAAGACATTTCGTGTTGAGGTGACTTTGAGCTGATAGAATGCTTCCATTCTTATTCTCCTTTGTTTCAGGTGGTCCTCCTGAAGGCAGGCAATCTCATAGGCACACTATTCTTATCTTTTTATCCAAATCATTCATATAAGGGTCAATATCATTTCAATTTTTTCACTTTCAGATATATATTGATCGATGGATCTCCAAAGTACCTTTTCTCTTCATTTTGTAGCTGCAAAAGAAAAGTATTTAAATTCCAAAAATGAGATCAGTGTTCCCACCCTCTTTCCTTTTAGTTATGTCTTCTGTTTTGATCCCTTATGCTCCAAAAGGTAACTTCAGTACTATTGGTTACCAATTTACTTTCAGTTTTCTATCCATGGATCAAAATGTTAGCTGACCTTTGTCTTTGCCATAAATCCCATCAAAGTGCTTACATCAACCCTCAAATCTCTTTTAAATGCAAATAAACAAGTTCAGCAGAAACACAAACACCACGTGGATCGTTAACTGCAGCCTGCAGACTGTTCCAATCGTTAACTGCAGCTTGTAGAGATTCTCCACGGGGGAAAAAAAGGAAGAGACGAAAGTGTGGATGGTCTCTTTAATGAGACTTTCCTTCTCATTTATCAAAGATGTTGCATCTTTGCCCAGCTGGCCTGGTTTGAAAATTGGAAAATAGCTTAATCTGATTTACATAGGACACCTCTCTAACAGGTGAAGAAGTGCATGTATTAAGGTGTATATTTCTTTGATTTATTTTTTTAAAGCATGCCCATTGCCTTCAGGCTTTAGGGACTGTGGTAGAGCTGATTAAAGAACACCTTGCCCTGGCCGGTGTGTCTCAGTTGGTTGGAGCATCATCCCATATACCTAAAGGTGGTGGGTTCCATTCTCATCAGGGTACATATCTAGGTTGTGGGTTTGGTCCCTGGTTGGGGCCTGTATGAGGGGCAATCAATTAATGTTTCTCTCTCTCTCTCTCTCTCTCTCTCTCTCTCTCTCTCTCTCAAATAAAAAATCAATAAGTGTATCCTCCAATGAAGATTTTAAAAAAAGAACAAAAACCTGGCCATTTGAGCAAGTGCCATATTGAATAGAAAACATTCTTTCTGGTTATTTCTCATATGTCCTCCTAGGCAAGATTAGTAGGCAAGTATTAGCGTGGAACTATGGGGCTGGAAAACCCTTAGAAATCCTCCAGTTGGGACCCCTTATTCCCTAGATGAGAACACTGAGGTGCCTGCACTGACTCACAGATAGTTAGGGGCACTTGTGGAACCAGAAAGCAGGTCTTCCCGTTCCTAACCATTTTTCATTACTTTACTATTGTAGGTTAGGCTTGGAAATGGTGTTGATATTTCCTTCTTTGGAGAGTGAAATATGCAACACAGTTTTTAAAAATGTATTTTTATTGATTTCAGAGAGGAAGGGAGAGGGAGAGAGACAGAAACATAAATGATGAGAGAGAATCATAGATGGGCTGCTTACTGCATGTCCCCAACTGGGGATAGAGCCCACAACCAGGACGTATGCCCTGACTGGGAATCAAACCGTGACCTTCTGGTTCTTAGGTCATCACTCAACCACTGAGTCATGCCGGCTGGGCTGCAACACACTTTTTAATCTCTTTGGCATGGTGTATTCAGGTCAGATGCACAAGAAATTAAGCTCAAATGGGCTTCAGTGAAGAAACAGACATTAGTGGTTCATGCAATCTTAAAGTCTAGGGCTTAATACAGACCTTGGTCTCTCTTAATTTTGGATCTCCATCATGGCTTCTTTGTAGTCTCTATGCAGTTCCTGCCCACAGTGCTAGGACTGCATCTTTCCAGGTTCAAATGCAAGGCAAAAAGAGAATCCCTTTCTTTATCAGCCGTTTGAATTAATACTAATTAGCACAGTTGGGTCACATTATCTGCAAACTAGCTTATATATAATCCAGGAGAATGTGATGCTTTACACAGACAAGCCTGAGTCACATGACCCTCCTTTAAAGCCAAGAATACCATCACTTCTCACAGAAGCAGTGAGAGTGGAGGAGAAAGTGATACTCTAGAAGAAGCTTGGGGCATGTTTACCTGACAAAGGTTGAATGAATGTGGATAATACAAAGAAAATCATTACAAACAACATTTTATGACAGTCTTTTCAGAAGTCAGTGTCTTCCTTTCCTTTGTTCATTTGTAAATTTCTTTCAGCTTTTGCCCAGCAGAATCATAAATATGCAAATAGTTAAAGTCCTGTGGGAGAGGGTATGCTTGAATATGATAATGATCCTTTCATTAAAATGTAAGTTCTTATTATTTTAGAAAAAAATACAGGGTGAAATTTTAAAGCAATAATCTGAGTTGACTACTGATAGGCTAGAGAACTCAGGACATACAGGCAAGGGTCTCTGGAGGAGAAGAAATTCTTTAAGCCTGGCTGAGTCTCTCTTCCCTCCAGCTCACCCACTGTGCCCCTCAATGAATATGGCCTCATGTCATGGGCCTCTTAGAATTCAATTGCTGCAGAATTTCCTTCTCATTATTCTAATACTCCTACAGCATAGAGAAAAAGTCAGCACATACTGACTGAAAAAAATTTTTCAGCCTCCCTTTTCTTTTCTATCTGTGTTGGATAGTTAAAGGAGTTTAGATTTAGTTTGACCTCAGAGTAATCCAGTGGGTTTGACAGGAATCTTCCTAAGCTCCCAAAGCCCTCTTTTGTGGTACCTTTTAGGTTTCCAGTCTGTTCTGGTTTGGTGGGGCATATCCTCTCAGTCTTGGTATTTAGATGTTCTTTTTCTACTAATTGTCCTGAGGATGAAAGGAAGGACTCATGTGGCCTCAGGACCCTGTTATCTGGGATGCTTCATTCGGGAATTGATGGGGCCTCTGACAAATGGACCCCATCCATTCTTCAGGATGAAAGTGGCTTCATATTCCTGGGGTTCATGCCTCTGTCTGTGTGTGGTATTAGCCTCAAATGTAAGGCTGAGGATGATTCATTTAAAATCCCACCTGGAACTATTCAAACAGGCATCTATCTATATTGATGAGCTCTACATAATTTCCACACTTAGAGAGCCCTGTGGAATTGGAATGTGTATACAATATGCTATTCAACCCATTCAAATATTAATTAACAAGTATGTTTAAGCACTTGTACCACCACATTCTCTTTTGTTAAGTAAGCTTACATATGGATAATATTCTTCAGCAAAGTTGACCCTCTATGAGTGAGACGTTGATGAGAAGCAGAGTACCATAGTAGTAACATGTACCCCCAGCATCCCTTTTCCTGTGAAATCTCTCATATGGGCACAGCATGAATATGCACTTTTATGATTCAGCCAAAAATGGGAGATTTGCTTGAAGCCTTTGATTAATGCAAATAATTGCTGCACTAGAGCGGCTCTGATGCTTGGAGGCCATTAGTGGTGCACAGCTGCCATCAGCCAGAAACAGGCTGCACATACAAAGATGATTCATGGACCAATTCCGTGGCATGAGCCTACTGAGTTCCCTACCATTTAGTCTGGTTAATTCTGAGAGTTGAACAGTGTGTGCATGGAGGTGAGGGACACAGGTGGCTAGAAGAGAGGGCCAGTAGAGGTGGTAGAGTAGAATGTGTGATAAAGGAAAGGTCCTCATTAATAATGTCTTCTATTTCTCTACCACTTTATAGTGGGTCTGTTTTGACTTAGATCCTCACAATATGTGTGGTAAGTAAGGGAGTATCTCCTCCATTTTACCATTAAGGAAAAGGAGGATCATGGAAATCAAATGACTTGTTCAGAATCATAAGTGCTAACAAATCAAGACTGAATTAAAATCTAGCACTCTTCCAACTCTGCCAAGTTGTAAGCATTGCTGTCTGGCTGGATAGAGATATATGTGAATTCACTTCTTAAAATCATTGGTGAAAATGGGACATCTGAAGGAGGTGAAAGTTATCTGAACTGTGTATGAAGATTGAATACTGTACCACCAAATATATGTCTAATTGACTAAATTTGAACATTGCTCTCTATGGAGTGTAGACTTTTTAGCATGGGTCATCCTACCCAGTTCTTGGCAAATACCTTGCACAGAAACCTGAGTAGTCAGTCCAGGGGAAAATGCATGTATTTCTGTAGAAGAATTATATTAATCAAGTTTTCAGAGACTAGGAGACCAAATTACTGATTTGCTCTGAGAAATATAAAATCAGAAAGGGGCAGCTCAGTATCTTCCTGTGTGCATGCTACATGGACTACTGTGGGGTTTTATTTATTATTTTATTACTTGTTCATAATTCTTCCTTTTTCTCCCACCTTTATCATGATTAACTGAGGGCAGAATATTTGTACCTGCCCTCACTGACTTTGAGCTTGTCTATGTGACCTGAGTTGACCAATGAAATACAAGGGGCATACTGGATAAAACATCCAATTTGAAGGTTTAAATGTGCGTGTATGGTTTGACTGTACTTATGATGCTGCCCTGCATAGTGACAGGAGTATGCTCAAGTTTGGTTCTTTATCCTGAGTCCTGGAATCAGAGACACCCATCCTGAAGTTTAAACTAGAGTAACCATACCAATCCAAAGATCTATAAGCAGGAAACAAAAGTTTATTGTTGAAAGCTACTGCAATTTTTGCATTGCTTTTTATGGAATATTATGCAATAATAGCTAGCCAATAGGGATGCTAAATCATAATTAGAAAGGTAATGCTTGGGCATAGGATAATCAGATGGTTCAAGGCCTCAACCTCACATATATTCTCTATCTGCCGTTTGGTCCAGGTGGGATGGTGACTTTCTCTTCTAAATGGACATTCCAATTATCAACTTCCTCTTCCTTTGTTGTTGTCTTATAACTCCTCTTCTGATTAACATAGTCTTTTTTTCTCAATGGGAAGTTCTTCTATGTGAGTTCACTTATTTCTTTTATGTCTACTTTAAAGATTGTTATGTGGTGGTCTCCAGGGTAAATTGTTAAGAGAAAAATAACACAATCCTGATCTGTGTATATAGCATGCTGCCTTTCTTAAGAAAGGAGATTATATAAAAATCGATGTGGCTATTTGCTTACTTGTTAGCCAAGCAACACTGGAAAGATAGGGCAGTTTTAATAAAAATAGCTACTTATATGGATTGGGAAGATGAAAACCAGACTCCTTTAAGTGTAACTTTTAATATAATTTTGATTTTTTATTATATGGATACTAGAGGCCTGATGCATGAAGATTTGTGTAAGAATAGGCCTTCCTTCTCCTGGCTGCTGGCACCGCCTTCGCTCCAGCCTGGAGCTGCCTTTCCACCTTCACACGCTGCCCAGCGGCCCGGAGTGGCTGGGGCAGGGCAGAACGCCTGTGTTGTCACCATGGTGATGATGCAAGCGTCCCGGCCCAGCAGCCTCCATCTTTGTCACATCAATTTACATATTCCCTCCTTATTGGCTGTGGGCATAGCCATCTTTGTTGTGAAGTGATGGTCAATTTGCATATTATGTCTTTATTAGATAGGATTTTAGATATTTAACAAATAAAATTAATTCAAAGGATTAAAAAAAGATAAGCTCCCAAATGCAAATGAATGAAAAGAAATCAATCTGATTCTATATCAGAATGATAACATAATCATACAAAAAAGGACTTATGCCACCTGACCTTTTTTTTATGTTAATCCTCACTCAAGGATATTTTTTCATTGATTTTTAGAGAGAGTGGAAGAAACAGGGAAAGAACGAGAGAAACATCTATGTGAGAGAAACACATTGTTTGGTTGCCTCCTGCAGGAGCCCTGATCAGGGTCCAGACTGGGAAGGAACCTGCAGTCAGGGTACATGTCCTTGATGGGAATCAAACCTGAGACCCTTTGGTCTGCAGGCTGATGCTCTATCCACTGAGCCAAACTGGATAGGACAGTGGTCGTCAAACTGCGGCTCGCGAGCCACATGCGGCTCTTTGGCCCCTTGAGTGAGGCTCTTCCACAAAATACCACATGCAGGCACGCACATACAGTGAGATTGAAACTTCATGGCCCATGTGCAGAAGTCGGTATTTTGTGGAAGAGCCACACTAAAGGAGCCAAAGAGTCACATGTGGCTCGTGAGCCGCAGTTTGCCGACCACTGGGCCTGGGCATCCACCTGACTTTTGAGCACAATGCAAAGACTATTTATAAGTGGGGTACTAGTATATAATTAAAAGCAACTATAAAGAAATATTAAATTTCACTTAGTGATTTTGTTCTTAGTAGTAGTAACATTGGCATTATAAAGTTGAAACTAATATATAGTGTATAAAAACAAAAAATGTTAATGTTTTAGAAACCAAGGTATTCTAATATAAATATAAAACCAAAGACATTAATAAAATCCTCTAATTTAAATTTAAAATGGGAAATATCAATATGAATTTGTAATTTCTAAACCGCTAAGGGCTTTATAAACAATAATACCCCAATAGCAATGAGTACATTTAATACTGGATCTTGTCTTACATTCTCCAGTCAAGGGTGCCAGAGCTCATTAGAGAAATGGCTAACTCCAGATTTGGGACGAGGGGCAATATGAACAAGGGAATATACTGCTAGAAGACAAAGAAATAATCAAAGCCTAACAGTGGGGGGTCAGAGGGCTCATGAGCAACTCCATAGGGTTGCACTGCCCCTAATTTGTGGCAATTTGAGCATCAAAAGATTAAAAATTATAATTAAGTTTAAAACATTGAATAAATACCCCTATGTTTATAACACCACAATTTATAATAGCTAAGATTTGGAAACAACCTAAGTAGTCATCAGCAGATGGGTGGATTAAAAACCTGTGGTACATCTACACAATGGAATACTACACAGCTGTACAAAAGAAAGTATGCTTACCATTTGCAATAGCATGGATGGACCTGGAGAGAATTATGTTAAGTAAAATAAGCCATCCAGAGAAAGATTAGTATCACATGATCTCACTCATATGTGGTATCTAATCAACAACATAAACTGATGAACAAAAATAGACTCAGAGACATAGAAGCATTGAATAGACTATCAAACCTCAGAGGGAAGGCAGGGAGGGTGGGTGGGCAGGAAGAGATCAACCAATGAACTTGTATGCATATATGCTTAACCCAAGGCCACAGATAATAAGGTGGTGAAGGCCTAAGGAAGAGAGGCGGGAGTGAGCTGGAAGAGGTCAATAGGGGGAAAAGGGGGATGTATGTAATACATTCAACAATAAAGATTTAAAAATAAATAAATACAAGTCATGAATCCAGAGTAAGAGAGACAATATTGGAAGAGGCCGTTCCATCAACTCTTTAAATGTAGTGATTAAAAAAAAAACAAAAACACAATACAGTGGGGCCTTGACTTATGAGTGTCCCGACTAACAAGTTTTTCAAGAAACGAGACGTCTCTCGGCCGATTTTTTGCTTTGAGTTGCGAGCTAAAATTCGGGTTATGAGCCAGCTTCAGATACCCCACCGCTAGTTGGCGCAGCAAATGTCATAGTGAATGCCACAACATCAGCCCAGCATCACGTGTTTTACTCGTTCACTTTAAGGTTTGACATACGAGTAATTTGAGTTACGAGCTCTGTCACAGAACGAATTAAACTCGTAAGTCAAGGCCCCACTGTATAAATAATTTATTATATGCATTTTAGGAAGAATTATAGTTTATCTCTGGTTGTTGAGGAAAAGCTCTTTTAAAAAAAAAAATCACAACGAAGTTTAGAAGAATGGTGGGATTAGAAAAATCACCATTTTGCAGCCTCTGGCAAAATTTTTGACTTAGACAAAGATCATAAATGGATAAGAAAACAGCTTTAAAAGACATTTAAAGGTAAGCATGCACTGAATGATAGATGATATTATGGAATTATTGTTAATTTTCTTAGGTGTCATGGTAGAATTATGTTTATGTAGGAGGTGTTTATTTTTAGAAGCTGCTTCTGAAGTATTTGCAGACAAAATGTTATATCATCTGCAATTTACTTTCAAACGACCTAGCAAAAAAAAAAAAAAAAAGATCTATACATAAGCAAACATGAAAGAATATAAATAACTGTTGAATCTAGGTGGTAGTTAAATTGATATTCATTAGACCTAATATACTTTCAATTATTCTATATGCTTGAAATTTTTCATAATATAAAGTTGGAAAAAATAGAGACTCATCTCACTAGCTGTTTTTAGTGATTTTAATGATTTTGAAACATCTATATTATTGACAAGCCCTTGTATTAGATTTTAGTCAAGCATAAACCAAATAATGCCACCACTAATCATGAATATTTCTCTCTTATGGAATTTATTTCTTTGCTATTAGTAATTTTCAGACAAAATGAGCCGTGAGAGGATCTGTCCTTTAGTAACACTGGTTTGTGTTTTGTTTTTCAGTGACTGTCATGTCAGAATCCAAAAGAAAACCCATGTAGCACTCTTGTCACCACTGATCAAGTTTGAAAGAATGTCATGTGTCTTCTCTCAGAACTGTTTGAATAAGAGCCAGATTCCACGTAATAGAAAGGTTGCTTGAAAAACTAATACATTAGAACTACTATGCATCATTTTGGGATTTGAGGAAATGTACTAACTTTTTTTTTTAGTACTTTTTTGTGTTTAGTACTTGAGTGCTTTGGCTCAGAGAATCCAATGAGATGGAAAAAATATGAAAATTTATTTCAGAAACAAGACAGGTCAAGATTTATTTTTATACTGCCTCGGGGACCTTGGTGTGAGCCTGACATTAAGATTCTGCCCTAATGAATATCTGTGAGCACGATGCACTAAGTAGAGTAGAAGAAACTGAATGGAGGACATCCATCCAGTGAAGCTCTGTGACCCTTTATGTAGTGATTTCTTGTGCATGTTCTGCACGTGTGTGTGTGTCCATGTGTGTTCCCTTTCAAATGCTTCATTCACATCTCTCCCACCACTGCCCACTATAGCAGAATTCTCGCTCTTTCTCTGCCAGTTTCCTTCATACAGCTGGACTCGTGCTGTCAGGGCTTCTGTCTTAGCATGGCCTTCCTGTCACTGAGTTGGGGACTGGACTTCTTGAACAATATTGAGTCTGCCGACATTTGGAAGGACATAGTTAGCACTGTTATTGATGCCCTGATGCTTTGATTCTCCATCCACCCCCCCCCCCCCCGTCACTGAAAGAGGAAAAACAATAAAGTTAGAACCTATGGGGTGGGTAATCAGGAGTTTGAAAGTGAGACCTAACTACCTATAAAGAAAGGTATCACGAGGAAGACTCAAGTGATAATTTTAATTAAAACAAATAAACACAAAACAAACAAAAAAACCTCTGATACTTATTTTAAGTAGAAAAATAAGAAACTAGACCGCCTTCTTATACCATAAATAAGAATGAACTCAAAATAGATTAAAGGCTTAAATATAAGACTCAAAACCATAGAAGAAGACATAGGCAGCAAAAGATCTGACATGTCATATCTGACATATGATATTCTCATATCAATATTTTTGTTTGATATAGCTCCTAAAGCAAGTGAAACAAAAGAAAAAATAAACAAATGGGATAATATCAAACTAAAAAATTTTTCCACAAAGAGGACAACGTACTGAATGGGAGAACATATTTGCCAATAATATATATGTTAAAGGTTTACTATCCAAAATTTATAAGGAACTCATATAATTCAAGACAAATCAATCAATAAATAAATAATCCAATTTAAAAAATGCACAGAGAACTTGAATAGACACTTTTCCAAAGAGGACAATACAGATGGCCAATAGACATATGAAAAGATGCTCAATGTCAATAATCCTTAGAGAAATGAAAATTAAAATCACAATGAGTTATCACTTCACACTAGTCAGAAAAGCTATCATCAATAAATCAGTAGAAAAGTGTTTGCCAGGATGTGCAGAAAAGTGAACCCTTGGGCACTGTTGGTAGGAATGGAAGTTGGAGCAGACACTATGGAAAACAGTATGAAAGGTCTTCAAAAAATAACCCATGGTAGTGGTATGTTTCACCCTTGGTAGTGGTATGTTTCTTAGAATTCATTCAACCCATTTTTAGTTGGTTCATATAAGATGGTAGCATTTATTAGTTCTCTCATAAGATTAGAACTATATCTTAGAAGTGTCTCTACTTAGAAATTTATCTTAACCCTAAGAATTAAGTTTCCTTCATCGTAATGCTTATCATTTTGAGTGAAACCAAGAGAGTCATGATCCAGAGTCTAGAACCAGGCTATTGAGTTCCTAGGGCAGACAGTAGGTCACAATGTGCTGGGCATCTTTACTAGCTGCCAGAGTGCCTGGTATATAGCAGAGCTTCCTCCCCACTCTACCCCCAAGCTTAAAGGAATGGATGAGGGTAGATCATGACTCTTTGCACCTGATTGTCATGTGTTTTGCCTTCTCATCTGCTTTTATTGCTCTTTATCACTTGAAACTCCTGTCTGGTGTTCTGGATTGCTCTACTGCTTTCTGGAACTCAGAACTGGCTACAAGGAGCCAGAATAGTTTCATTTCGAGTTTCATCTGCATAGAGAAGAACCAGGAGGAGGAAAAATAGATGAGTACTTCATACCCTCTTTCCAAGACAGAAATATCTAAGAGTCATCTGTTCAATCCTTGCAAATTTTCATCAGACCTTTGAACTCAACATATCAAAACTAGAATCTACCATCTTCTCCCTTTCTCTCTTTCCTGCTCCTACCATGTTTTCTATCTGGTCAGATATAATCAGCATTCACCTGGTTGCCCTAGACAGAAACCTGGGAGTCATTCTTCCCAGATGCTTCCTCCCTTCTTAATCCCTGCAGTGATTCAATTTCTGTTGATTCTGCATCCCAGGTATCCCTGGACCTACATTCACTTTTCTACCTGCACTGCTACTGACCTTTTTAGGGCTTCTCCACAATTATATCAGCCTCCTATTTTCAATCCAATAGGATTGGTCGTTCTGTAGTCTCCTTTATTCTATCTTTCACTAGTTCATTTATTCAATAAATATTTACTAAGGATCTGCTCTGTGCAGGAACTCTTCTAGGCATGGGGCAGTAAACAAAACAAATGAAAATTCCTGCCCTTATGAATCTTAACTTCTAACGGGAAAAGACAGGCAATAAAATATATAGGTAAACTAAATAGTATATTAGAAAGCGATAATTGTTAATAAGGTAAATAAGGAAGGAGGATACCAGTGTTGGGCAGAGAGAGGTAAAAATTTATATAAGGTGGTCAGGGATGGTTTTATTATAAATGTGGCCTTTGGGAAGGGTCTTGAGAAGACTAAGTTGTGATCCATGCAAGTATCTGGGAGACAGGTATGATTAAGAGGGAAGGTAGACCTGTGCCTGGTATTTTCCAGTGGCTGAAATGAGTGGAAAAGACAAAGAGATAGAGCAGTAGAAAGAGAGCTAATGGGAGCCAGAAAAGGTGGAACCTCTATATCTATAGAAGTAATAAGAAGGCCCTGGATTTCTATTTCTTTGAAATGAGAAGCCCTTGGAGATTTTGAGCAGATGTCAGCATCTGAATTACATTTTAACAGGACGAGTCTGGCTGCTGTATTGGGACTGGACTATAGGAAGTAAGGAGGGAAGTAATTTAAACTGTTAGGAGACTGTTACAATACTCTGGGTGTCAGAATGACTTTATGAACATACATATCTGACCATGTCATCCTCTGACTCAAACTTCTCTAATGAATTCCCAGCACGAATAAGATAAGATTGAAACTCTTTGAATAGCTTCTAAGGTTAGTCATGATTTCTTACCTTCTTCCATTTTGATCTCATCTATTGCTACTCCTGACTCCTGTCCTCCTCCCTCATTCTCTTGTCTGGTTGACAGCCTGGTAAGTGCCTATTGAATTTTCAAAGTACAATTTCAATGCTTCCTCCTCCATGAAGACTTCCTTGAATTTACCTATGTTTCTATTCCACATTTTATTTAAGCACCTATTCCTTATAATAATATTTTTGGCTTTCTCCCCACTAGAATATGTGCTTCCTAAGGTTAAGGACTCTATTTTTCATCCTGTTACATAGAAACGGCCAAACATTTTATTTATTTTTTTTATTTTTTTATTTTTTTTTTAAATATATTTTATTGATTTCTTACAGAGAGGAAGGGAGAGAGAGAGAGAGTCAGAAACATCGATGAGAGAGGAACATCAATCAGCCGCCACCTGCACATCTCCTACTGGGGATGTGCCCGCAACCCAGGTACATGCCCTTGACCGGAATCGAACCTGGGACCTTTCAGTCCGCAGGCCGATGCTCTATCCACTGAGCCAAACCGGTTTCGGCAGAAACGGCCAAACATTTTAAATTAATGCCTTCAACAATGGAATATGTGTTGGTTTTCCCTATATACAGTTCAGGATAGGGGAGTGGAAGAAGGGTGAGAGAAAAATACTGGATGTTGAGATCATGTGAGTTAATAGATTCTCCGGCCTCTCCTCCCGCCCCCATTTAGTTTTATAAAACTCCAGAGGCCACTGAAATCCTTCTTATTGGGTCGGTTGTCATCTCCCCCTCCCTTTTAAAACAATTAAATCCCTTTCTATTGTTCCTATATTCATTCATTCCAGAATCTCCACACTTAACACTTCAAGAGAAAAAGCAAAACAAAAGAAGAAAAAAGACTTATCTAGCTTCTACTTTATAATACTCTGTGGTTATTTATTTATATATTAATTTTGTTGGGGGAAAGGATTGTCCTAGGCCTTTAGGCTAGCACTTATCTTCAGGGTTGGATTAATATTCATTTTATTCAAATATTCAAAAATTCTATTTTATAAGATTTAAGAAGTGCATATCCCCCAAATCTCACAAACCATTTCCCCCCAGATATCAGTTTCTAAGGTATTTCTTCCCGGCTGTTCTGCATGTTTATTTTCTTTTTGCAGACCTCTCAGTAGAGACTGGAATTTACAGCATCTCCCCACAGTTTCCTCAATAACATTCATCAAGATACTCTTTTGCCTCATCATGTAGATCATTAATGAAGCTATTAACTAATACTAGAGCTTCATTGATTCCTGGGGCAGGGCTACCAGACATCTCAGTAATGCGACACATCGCCTTTATCCTCAGCTTCTGTGATCAGCCCTCAGCTTTCAGCCAGTATAGGATGCTGGAGTCCAAATCCAATCTAATTTGAATTCATTTTGCAAGTAAGACTTTATTACTTACTGTATTAAGTGTTTTTACCAAAATTAGGTTATGTCACATCTTCATTTTATCTCTCTCCTTTATTAATCATGCAATTCCCACTCCTGTTAAAAAAGAAAGAAAGAAAGAAAACACACACACACACACAATTAGGTTTGCCCAGCTTGATTCAATCTTAAAATCCAGGCTGCTTACTGCCCATGGTTCCATTATAATCTAAATGCTTGCAGATGCTACCTGTCAGGGTCTCTTTCTTCTCTATGAATGCAGTGCCACATCAGCTTCTATCAAAACTTCACATCTCCTAAGGCCTCAGTTGTTTTAGACTGAAAGTCCCACCTGATTAATGATGCTTGGAGCTGGAAGTCTCCCCAGAGGCATCAAATAATGGGGTTTTCAAACTGCTTTTCTCAAACTCCTCTTTCCCCAAAGATACCTTGAAGACCATAGGGAAATGATAAGGCAGGAGCCCAGAGGAAAGGGTTCCTTATTCCTGCTTTAATCAGAGCAATACAGTTTTATCTGTCTTATGCATTAGCATTCCATGCAGGGCTACCTTTAGTCCATTTGGAGCTTTTGTGTAAATTAGAAAAAGTCAGCCTTCCTCAGGGCAGACACAGACCCACAACAGGGTGCCATGGTTTTGTATAACATTTGATTTCCCAAAAGGGGCTCTAATTCAAAAAATTAAGTTGGAGAACCTTTTAACCCAGGCTAGTCTATGTTGTAACCCAAGGAAAAAGAAATCAACAAGACTGAACCCTGGTCGGTGTGGCTCAGTGTCTGGAGTGTCGGCCCAGACACTGAAGGGTAGTGGGTTTGATTGTCAGTCAAGGGCACGTACCTGGGTTGTGGGTTCGCTCCTTCAACCTGCCAGTCAGGGCACATATAGGAGGCAACCAATGTGTTTCTCTCACATCGATGTTTCTCTCTCTCTCTCTCTCTCTCTCTCTCTCTCTCTCTCTCTCTCTCTCTCTCTCCCTCCCCCCTTCCTCTCTTTCTCTAAAAAAGCAATGGAAAAAATATCCTCAGGTGAGGATTAACAAAAAAAAATCATCAAGACTAACTTTTCACTATTCTATTACACACCTGTGTATTCAGCTTCTTCCATCTTGAGTATATAAATATTTTTGTCATATTCAGTGGATAGCCACTCTTGCCTTGAGCACTCATGTATGCTCAAAGATAAATTAATTTATTTAACACATATTTATTAAGTACTTACGAAGTTCTCATGAAGCTTATATTCCAGAGGAAGAAGACAAGTTATAAACAAAATCATACATAAATGAAATGCCAGGCAGTGAAATGTGGTACAGAGAAAAATAAAGAAAAATAGAAGGACAGAGAGTCAAGGAAGGGGAGTACTACTTTAGGCATCTCATAAAATATTAACTCCAAGGGTTATTATTATCTCTCTTATCTTCTTTTTTTTGAAGTTTTCTATGTAACAAAGTTTAAGAAACAAAGATATTCTTCTTCTCCACTTAGTATTCAGAACATACTAATCATGTCAATAAAAATATGTATCAAGCATTCAACAATTTTTTAAATTTATTCAATAAATGTTACTGAATAGACACTGAAATAAATACATGCAAACAAATAATATGTGTAATAAAACATTTCCTGCCCTCCAGGAACTTGAAGTTTAGTGAAAGATAGGATACACATTTAACCAACTATAACATATTCATAATGAAATAACAAAGGTCTTTCAGAGAACAATGATTAATTGCAACTGGTAAGAGATGTTTGGAAGGAGAAAGTTTTAATCAATAATATTAAAAAAACATTCGTGTTTGTATTCAATATGTAAAGATGGGTCAAATGAGCTAAGCATCAAAGATGAGAAGGGTTTTAGTGGGAAGTCATGGAAGAGAAGGAAGGAGTAGAAATAAGGAAGCTATCCTGGTAAACAGAGAGTAGCTTAATGAGGTAGAATGTGTAGTATGGGGCATAAGACCATGGAGGCATTGAATAACAGGCTAGGGAGTCAGGGATTTCTTCCATAGGCAATAGGGGAAAAAGGCAGAATCTGGGAGATGAACAAATCAATCTAAAAGAGACCTGAAATTATTTTGTAACAGATATATTGTATTAGTCGACATATTGACTAATATATTGAATATATAATACAAATATATTGTATTAGCCTGGAATCTCCAGATAAATTGAACCAATAGGAGAATACAGAGAGAAAGAAAGGGAGAGGGAGAGAATGATAGAAATGAATTTTAAGGAATTGTTTGTGTAATCCTGAGTACTAGCTGGTCTAAACTCTACAGGATAGAGCAGCAACAGGCTAAAGGGAGTCTGCTGGAAGAATGATCTCTTCCTCAGAAGTCAACCTTTTTTCTCTTAAGGTCTTCAACTGACTAGATGAGGCTCACTCACATTATGGAAGATAATCTGCTTTAATTAGAGTCTACTGATATAAATGCTAATCCCATCTAAAAGCTACCTTCGAAACCATATCTAGATTCATGTTTCACCAAATGTCTGGGTACCATATTGCCTAGCCAAGTTGACACATAACATTCAGCATCGTAGACCTCTTCCTACCATCTTGTCCATGGTATTCAATACATAACTCAGCAAACAATTCTACCACTGGTTTGTGGTCACTGTAAGTTGAAACCTGTACTCAAGTGATAAGAATGGAGGAGGCCTCTGATGTATTTCAAGAGATGGCACAGAGCTGGAGCTCAGTACTTGCCAAACACTAACCTACTTAGAAAGTAGCTGGAGATCTTGTTAAAATACAGACTCTGATTTGGGAGGTCTGGAGTTAGGCCCAAGACTGGCATTTCTCACAAGGGATGCTAATACCACTGGCCCATGGCTTATACTTAGGGAGCAAGGTAGTAGGATTTCCAAAGCCCTAATTTTGGCAATCTAGATAAAAGTAGGAACAGGGGTTATGATTTGAGGGGTAGCAAAAATTGTCCCTAGTATCTAAGGGCAATGGTTGTCAGACTTTTGTGCCTCACAATCCCCTAGAGAACTTATAAAACATAGAGGCTTGTCCTCTGGAGATTATGACTGACTGTGTCTGAGGCCAGGATGCCATGTTAACAATAATAATTCCAGGAGCTATTGATACAGATCTGGGGTTACCCTTTCAGAAACACTGGTTTAAAATTTCAAGGTTCAGGAAACACTATAAATATATTTTCTGGGAAAAGTCTTTGAGTCACCTGCAGCCACAGGTTTATTTGCTGAAAATAAAGAAAACTAGAAGGGTGGAAAATAAATGTTGTCAAATTTAAAGTTTTACTAGGCTGAGGGGGGCACATAGCTCTGGATGATGGTAAGTCTACCGCTATATGGAAAACTTCTTAACCATACTGGACATCAATTCCTCTATTCTTCCAAGGGCAAGGATCAGGAGTGGTCCTTAAGACCTGTGCATGGATACAGAAAGTCTCTAGCTGCACTGGTTGTAGTTTTTCAAATTAAGGTCTAGCTTTTCTATTAAAAATGCCTGAAATAACAGTGACTTAAATGACACACACATATATTTTTTCATGTAAAAGAAATTTGGCAGTAAGTCATAGTGTGGTGTGGCTGGTGTGGTGACTCCAGAAAATTCTCAGGGGCACAGCTCCTTCTATCTTGCCTCAAGGTTCTCTAGCAGCCATCACTTCTAATCTTAAGCAGCAAGAGAGAGGAAGGGTTGAAGAAAGGCATGTATTTTTTTCTTTTAAGAGGACTTCCCAGAAGTCCCATCTATTACTTACTTTTACATTTTAATGACCATACTTACTCAAATAGCCAGTTGTGCTGGCATATCAGAAATGTCCTCCCAACTCCACCCCATGTCAGTATTCTCTGCTAAAATTGAAGTTTTCTTTTACAAAGGAAAAGGGAGTATGAACATTGGGAGACAGCTAGGGGAAGTAAGTGAGGTCCTTGGGAACAACCTAGGATGGAATAATATATACTAGTAAAAGCAGGGGTTCCCCAGCTAATTTTGAAATCATTCTGGCTTCCATTCACTGATTCAAAAAATGCCAATGGATTCCATCAGTGTGCCAGGCACTGCACTGTTCACCGATACACCATGAATCAAGTACAATCCCTGTCATTCAGAAACTTCTTGTGAGAGTTATGATAAATTTATGGGCTATCATAATGTGTCAATTGCAACATTAGTGTTAAACATAGGTGCTGACGTGACCCATTGGTGTGATATCCAACCTCATTTTGGGAATCAAGGCAGATGTCCTAGGCGAGATGAAGTGTCTGCTGAGAGCTGAAGGGTGAAGAGGAATTAGTAGAAGTGTGTGCATGTGTGCTTGTGTCTGTGTCTGTCTCTGTGTGTGCATGCATGGACATGCCAGGGGGAGTGTTCCAGATGCACTAACTAGAGAAAGATGTTAAAGGGACCCAGGATGGCAAGTTGCAAAGAAGGGTGTCTAGATCCTGAACTACAATATACATGTGCAGCCAACCCAATGGTAAGCCAGTGAGTGTGCGTGATCACATGCACAAGCATGCTCACCTATGTACTTTCATAGAAAGAGGATGATTAGTTTGGAGTAAGGCTGACAGAAGCAGTTACTTGCAAGACCATGTAGGTAACCATATTTTCAATATTCTCTACACAAAAATAAAATGCATAGGTGATAAAAGGTATTTTTCCCAAACATAAGGGCTCATGGTACTATGGTTGTGACAGTACAATAAAGGGATGGGACAAAATCCAGGTCTGCATCCTTGTACATTTTATGTGCATGCCTGGGAAACAGCTGGGATCGTTCTCCTGGGGTTAGCTTTCCAAAAATAGAATTTTACATTCACAAGAGCAGAAAGAGCTGTTGAAAACAAGGATTATTTTTCTTTCAAAGATACCAAGTTTGAAAAGTTAAAAAAAAAATGTAGTGAAAAGTTCTCATTAAGGTCTCTCTGGTCCACTGTACTGGATCCATCACAAATCCTAAAGAGCCAGGATAGAACTTTAGCATGCTGATAAAACTTGTCCACAGCCCCAAAGATGCTGTCATAATTAAGAAGTTTTTGTTTTTCCTAATGGAGTTTGATGGTCTTAGTTTATCAGCAACCTTTGAATTGAATTAACAACACAAAACTAATTAATCCTGGTATACCCTAGCAAGCCACTTAGAATCGGCATGCAATATTCAATTATGTCCCTGTGCCTTTTATGAAGCATGCACAATCGAGAAGCTTCAGTTTACAGCTGAGAATTAGGTAACAAAAAGGAAGAGCTTGTCGTGATTTTCAAACCCAACATTTGAGATTAGACAATGGGTTTTAGAATTCTCCCCTGATTCAGAAAGTTGGGATCTAAAAGGACAGAACAAAAACCCTCTCAGAGCTAATCAACCTCTTCCTCTCTTGCCTTTCCTTAGATCAGAAGGAAAAGGGGGTGTTCTGTGCCTCTGCCTCGTTGGCCTTGGTTTGTCACCAGAACCTTATAGCTCACGCAATTTCTTGAATGCTTTTTGCAAACTCTTCTTGTCCTGGCTTCTGGCATGCTCTGTGCTGTCAGTCTTATTGATTAAAACCCTTGGTGGATTTCAAGACCTTCTCGCCCTGCATTGTCACAGATCTACTTAAAATGGATTTTCTCTTTGCCAGACCTGCATTTCTCAGTCGGTTGAGCAGATGCAAAGCAGGTGGTACTGAGATTTCAAATAGAGGCTGTTTCTAGTTACCAGGGATAAATGGTGGCATTATAACTTCTTTTGTTTTCTTGTCTCTTTACATTTTTATTTATCTAAAAAAATCTTTGTACCTCTTGGTGTATACAAGGAATTCAAATAAGGAGCATTTGTTGCTGTTAATAAAAGAGTATTTGGCAGAGGTAACAATCCAAGGCTTTCAATATCTGAGACCCAATGTGAGAAAGATGTGATAATGCGCTGCAGAACAGAAGCTGTGTGCTGTGAAACACTAGTTGCTTCACTCATACCTATTTTTCCTTTCCCCTTCCCAGTAATCCTTGGCATTGAAAAAAATTCATGGAATCTGATAACATTGACTTCAACCCTTCCAGCTTCGGATTTGGAACCCATGACTTAGAGCATTTCTCCCCCTGACTACATTGATTGGTTTAGTGATCTAAGATGGTCCTATTAGAGAGAATTTCAGGACTTTTGCTTTCAGTGATGGGATAGAAGCACACTTTATCTTTCTTTTCCAAGATGAAGCATGCAATGTGAAGTATGCAGATAGCAGACCCAGAGCTTTTGCGGTCATCTTTCTGCCAAGAGAATAGTTTTGTCTACAGACAAACCCGATGCATGGAAGAGTCCAGAAATTGCAGTGAAATTTGCAGAGGATTTTAGACCTCTAGGTCTAACTGAACCTAAAGCCAAAAATATCCCTGCCCTTTTCAGTTTGGTGAAACAGTATTTTTTTTAATGTTTCAACTAGTTATAGGGTCATTTTTTATCCTACTTTAAATGGAAAACATTTTAACTATATGAGTCAGTTTTTGTTATATAACAAACACTCCCAGATTCAATGACTTATTAAAAATAAGTATAATCATTTATTAATATAGCACAACAGCCAGTGGGATGTTTGGTGTCAGTTGATCTAGGCTCAGCTTTGCTGGGCTTCTTTGCTGATATCTCCTGGCCTGCTCATGGGTCATCTAGATTATTCATTCTTCTGAGGATAACCTGGGGCTGTGCTCGAGTCTGAGCTGGGTTGAGTCAGCTTACCTGGGGCAGCTCCATTTGACAAGGTCTCTCATTTTCTTGGGATCAGAAGGCTAGCATAGGCATGATTTTTTCTTGATATGGGAGAGGCACATGGTGATAAGCAGAAACATGTCTAGCCTCTTAAGGCATAAGCTCATTACTGGCTTATTTCTGCTTCATTCTATTGGCCAAAGCAAATCACATGACCAACACCAAAATCAAAAGTTGAGAACATAGACTTGACCTTTTTTGGAAGGAAGTAAAAAAATCACATGGTAATGGGTAGGAAAAAGGCAGGGGGCTGAAAAAATTGGGGCTAATAGTACAATCTGCCATACTAACTGATATAGGGCCAAGCACCAACATTTATTGTTATCTGGATAGCTCAAGATGGTTAGAACACTAAGTTGTAAAACTATATAGAAAGATACAAGGAACAGACTGAAAGAGGTCAGATGGGAGGGGGTTACTGGGGGGGGGGGTGAGGGGAGACTGGATAAAAGATGGAGAAGAGATTAGCTAAAGAACATGTAAGCATAGCCCATGGACACAGACAACAGTGTGGTAATAGCCAGAGGGGGGAAAGAGAGGGGTCTGATTGGAGGTGGGTAAAGAGGGGGAAAATGTGGACATCTGTAACAGTGTCAACAATAAATTAAAAAGAAACTATATAGAAAGTTGTTTTGCCAAAAGTATCAACCATTTGAAAACTACCTTTTATTAGCTAATGTATTTGTTGTTGTTTTTTCCAGTAAAGAAACAAAATTAAATTTGAAGTATACTTTGGTTTCTATATAAGCTGATCTCTGTTCAGGCATGAATTAATCATCCTCTAGATTTAAAATATTAATTTCCCCTGTATATACAATTGATTTAATGATTATAAAAAACAATTATTTCTTTGTAAAAATCACACACATTTATTTATGGATCTAACAGTGCACCCTTATGTATGAACATTTTTAATTTGTTTTACTGGGAAGGGCACAGATATTGAAAGTTTGGAACTTTTTACTTTCATCATTCAGCTTAGATTTAAATACTCTATTGAGATTATGAATATAATACTAACAACATTAGCTACAATAATAATTAATGCTTATATAGTGCTTAAGATGAGCCAGGCACAGTCCTAAAATGCTCTAGATAAATGACTTCATCTAATCCCATAACAGTCTTATAAAGTATTATCATCATCCCCATTATATAGATAAAGCAACTGAGGTACAAAGTCATATACATGCTACATGGTAGATCTGGGATTTAAACACAGTTGGGTTCCAGATTTCATGATCTTATGTGTTAAAATAATATTGAAAACTCCATTGCACTGTACCACACTATGATACTTTTTTTGTAACCATATTATTGTTTCTCCAGTCTGCGAATTTCTGGAGATTAGAGATGGTTTTATTAATTTTACACCCCCAATGCTTGCACTTGTCTAGAATGTGGATAATAATATGAAGATTATTGATATTCATTGAATACTGGAATGCATTTACCACTATAAAAATAAGTAATTATTCTAATTTCTAGTTCACTTATGCTCTTGTTTGCCATGATACCCTCATATGCACTGAATCTTAACTCATACTTCCTGTTATATTTTTGTAAGTGAATTCGTTTTTCCTCCTCTTAAAATTATGGAGTCCTAAGTACTTCAAAGACTTTAGTCTATTATTGACACCAATAGTCAACAAAGCTCCATAAATGTAAATTAAATGAGATATTTGGTCAAGTGTAGAGTTTCTTCTTTTTCTGTTTGATATTATAAGAAAATATAGGTATTGGCATAGAAATGAGAGTTCTTTCATTATTTTAAATGAAATATCAAATCTCTAACTTTAGCAATTAATTCTTTTAAAATATGTAGAATCAACAGAAGTCTTTTTGAATTCTAGCAACTAATTGTAGCATTGCCCTTAAAAATTTATAGTTTTTTATTCCATGGTTTTTATTTTGATTATTTATGCTCTTAAGCATCTCCATTATTGTTTTTGGAAGGAACTTAAATTGTATTCCAATTACATTCAGTATCATGACATATTAGAAAGAAAGGATGCTTAGAGTAAGCAGATTAAATCTTCTGGTTCCCTTTAATGTTAAGTTCAATGATTTATTAACTAACACAAATATAATGCAAATAGATTTGACTTTGTTTCTTTGATAACATGTGCACAAATGTTGATTAATTAGACCTTGAGCCAGAAACCATCATGAGATTATAAATTTCTTGAGGGTATAGTTCATATCTTATTTATTAACACACCACCACAGCTAATATGGTGGCTGGTGCACAACAGTTAATGGAAAGAAAGATGGAGGGATAGACAGCTGAATGAATGAATAGGTGGAAAGAAATAAAATTAGTTTTTGTAAGATATATATTAGTGTCTTCTGATCACAAGGAGATATTGTCTACTCAGTAGGCTTATGCCAACTGAAACATAGTCTCACCCAGAAAAGTAACAGCTGTCATAATATTGATTATTAAAAATACAAGGCGAAGCAAAAAAGCAAAAACAGTGTATTTTCAACCATCTGTACCACAAATTATACTTCCAATTGAATACTGTCTTTTAAACATGGGGTGACAGTTTTCTTATTTAATCCTTCTTTGCTAGTTAGGCTCACAATATTTTCGCAATTTCCTTGAAGGAGATATTGCTCTCTCAGATATACATTTGTGTGTGCTTGTTAAAAGTTATTCACATTACTTTGTAGCCACATACTCATATTTTATTAAGGTGAAAAGATGACATCTGGAAAAATAAGAGGCAACAGAGGCAGGATGTTAACTTTATTGAACTAATAAGATAATATGGGAATTAGCTAGGGAATTTGATGGAAAAGCAAGAGTTTTAAAATATTTCTCAGATTCCTTAGCTACAGGACAATGACAAAATACCATATGTAAATTACAAGACCAGGTTTGACTTGCATTTCACTTTGGAAGACTACATATTTCAAAAGGCTCAATTTTAGCTGTTGCTTCCTTTGATTTATGTTCCATAATATTTAAGTAGGTGACTAGATGGAAGAGTTGGAAGCATGCCTCCAATACCTGGCTATGATTTGGCAACTTCTTGCATGAACTCTCTTTAAAAGCAAGTATCATTATCTTGTGTACCTTCATGGCAAGGACATTTTGACCTTTCTCTAATAAATTATTGAAAAGTGCATTGAGAGACTTAAAGAGCTATGTAACTGTTATTATCTAGCTTTTAAGCATCCCATAGTTCATTTTGTAATGCCCACCATTATCATATCTCTTTAGTTCATTGAAACTATGAGAATTCTCTGGGTTCATTAGAATTTATATCTAAAGAGGTCTTTGGGCTTTTGAGGCTTCTATGGAAAGGATTGATTATCAAAGAGGAATTCAGGATTTTTTTTATATGTCTGAAATTGTTATTTTTCCCATCATAATGTTTTTAGAGATTATCCATCTTCTTCATCTCAGGACAGAGATTACATCAAAAGATCTAAAAATGGGGGTCTCTGGGTGGAGGAACAAAGATGGCGGCCTAAGTACACACCTGTACTTGCTGCCTTGCACAACCACATCAAAACTACAACTAAAAGACAAAATGGATATCATCCAGAACCACAGGAAGGCAGTGGAAGTTCTACAACAAGAAGGAAAGAGAAAAGCACATTTGAGACTGGTAGGAGTTGTGGAAGCGCGGAGGTATGGAGGGGCGCATGAAATGGGCTGGCAACTGGGTTCGTTATTCTCTTTTTCAATGTGGAGGAAGATACAAGCTCCTGATTGCTCTGAACTCCAGTTCCGGGCGAGAGGCTGGGGACCCAGACTCATACAGGGAGAAACTGGACTGTCTGGCATCGGGTTGGAACACGAGGGCAGCTTTCTCTCAGAGGTGCTTGCAGTGATCCTTGTTCCTGCATGGGGGTGTGGAACGCTGAAATGTGGGAACTGCTCCACTACAGGGCTGACTGACAGCCATTGCTGTTTGCTCTGCCCTGGTGATTCCCTGAAACCCCAACCCATCCAATTTACAACCCCACCCAAGCTGTGCCAGCGGTTTTTGCATATGAATGGCCTGTGCTCTCACCGCCTAAAACCTAACAAACTGCAGCTGGGTCAAGAGAGCCCCAGAGCTTCCAACAGAAGGCCTAAGGTTTGACAGCAGCCTGCATTTCTGGGCCTCATCTGGGCACCTCTAAACCCCAAACAAAGAGGAGGAATCTGCAGATGTCTCTGTAGCTCCTGCTGGGTGGCCTTAGGCAGTGGCTGACTTTGCATCTCCTTGGAGATCCAAGAGCCAGTCTACCCAGCAGTCAGAGTGAGACCATACCAGATTAAAACTCTTCACATTCATAAGAGACACACTCAAGGGGCAGACTCAGTGAGCACCAAAGCCCCACTGAAGCAAGTCCTGCCCCATAAGGGTGTCTCCAGCACAGCAGTTCTCCCATTGTAGACACAGCTGGTCCTCACAACCAATTGGCCCAGTGATACCAACAGCAATCAAGGCTTAACTACAACAAGATGGTGCACACAACCCACACAGGGGTGCACCAAGAGTGTCCACCTTAGGTAATTAGGAAGGCTGAGCCATTGGGCCCTATAGGACACCTAGCACACAAAGCCACTCTATCAACCCAGGGAAGCAGCCAAAATGTGGAGACAAAGAAACATGTCACAAATGAAAGAAAAGGAGGAAAGCAAACTACTGGATATAGAGTTCAAAACCATGGTTATAAGGTTATACAAGAGTCTTCTAGAAACCTCCGAGAAATTTAGTGAGACCCTCAAGGATATGAAAAAGGACCAATTAGAAATTAAGCATACGCTAACTGAAATAAAAAATAATATACAGAGATCCAACAGCAGACTAGAGGATCCCAAGAATCAAGTCAAAGATTTAAAATATGAAGAAGCAAAATACATGCAACCGGAAAAGCAAAAAGAAAAAAGAATCCAAAAATATGAAGGCAGTGTAAGGAGCCTCTGGGACAACTTCAGGTATACCAACATCTGAATTATGGGGGTGCCAGAAGAAGAGAGCAAGATATTGAAAACCTATTTGAAGAAATAATGACAGAAAACTTCCCCTACCTGATGAAAGAAATAGACTTACAAGTCCAGGAAGCACAGAGAACCCCAAACAAGAGGAATCCAAAGAGGACTACACCAAGTCATATCATAATTAAAATGCCAAGGGCAAAAGACAAAGAGAAAATCTTAAAAGCAGCAAGAGAAAGAAAGTTAGTTACCTACAAGGGAGTACCCATATGACTGTCAGCGGATTTCTCAACAGAAACTGTGCAGGCCAGAAGGGAGTGGCGAGAAATATTCAAAGTGATGAATAGCAAGAACCTACAACCAACATTACTTTACCCAGCAAAGCTATCATTTAGAATTGAAGGTCAGATAAAGAGCTCCACAGACAAGAAAAGGCTATCAGTATTGTATGAAACTAGAGGCCCGGTGCATGAAACTAGTGCATGGGGTCAGGGGGGAATGTCCCCTCAGCCCAGCCTGCACCCTCTCCAATCCAGGACCCCTCGGGGGATGTCTGAGTTCCGGTTTAGGCCTGATCCTGGGGAGTGGGCCTAAACCAGCAGTCAGACCTCCCTCTCACAATCCGGGACCACTAGCTCCTAACTGCTCACCCACCTGCCTGCCTGGTCACCCCTAACTGCCCCCCATGCCAGCTTGATCTCCCCAACTGCCACTCCCCCGCTGGCCTGGTTGCCCCTAACTGCCCCCCCTGCCAGGCTGGTCGCTCCAAACTGCCCCACATGCCAACCTGGTTGCCCCCAACTACCCTCCCTGCTGGCCTAGTTACCTCTCACTGCCCCCCCCCCACTGGCCTGATGCCCCCTCACTGCCCCACCCTGCTTGCCTGGTCACCCCCAACTGCCCCCCCCTGCAGGCCTGGTCACCCCACACAGCCTGCTGCTTGGTCGTTTGGTCGCCCCATGCAGCCTGTTTGGTCATCTGTTAGGTTGCAATGGTCACTTAGGCTTTTATATGTATAGATGCTGAAGGGTATTCTTTAAGAAGAGGAAGAAGAAAAAGGTAAAGATAAAAATTATGAACGACAAAGTGACAACAAGTACATATCTATCAACAAGTAAATCTAAAAATCAATTGAATAAAAATCTGATGAACGCAATAAACTGGTGAATATAATAGAATCAGGGGCATAGAAAGGGAGTGGACTGGCAGTTCTCAGGGGGAAAGGGATGTGGGGGTGTGGGAAGAGGCTGGAAAAAAATTGTACACCTATGGACGAGGATAGTGGGGGCAGTAAGGGCATGGGGTGTGTTGGGAACCGGGTGGAGGGGAGCTATGGGGGCAAAAAAAGAGGAACAACTGTAATAATCTGAACAATAAAGATTTATTTTAAAAAAAGAGATCTAAAAATGTAATGTTCCATTGTGAATGTTGAAATCCTGGGATCATGGTTATTCTGTCAGCCGTATCCCAGTTATATACATCATATTTATCATTGTAACTGTGACCATTGCTAGCAACTTCCCCTGAAAAGACTTCTTTTTTTTTTCCTTAAGCACATTTTGACAATATTTTTAAAGAACTGTCTCCAATTCCTTGTAGAAAATTATATTCTATTCTACAGTTGAAACCCACCATACTCCACTTCCATTTGGGTTTTACCACCATAACTTTCTAGGTCCTAGGGGCTAAAATCACAGATTTGTGTGTCTCCTTGTTTATTTTATTTCATCTTTTTACCTCCACTGAGCAGATGCCTAACTTGTCAATTTTAGGGTTGCTGAAGGAGGAAGGCAGGAGACCGAAAGTGGTAAAGAACTATAAATGTATTAAGTCATCTGAACCCCAAAATGGCACCAGCACTGAGGGACCGGAGAGTCAGAGTTTTTAAAGGAATCTATTTGGGGCTTTTTCGGCAGGGAATTTTCTAGGCAGGTCTGAATCTTGGGCAAGTACAGAAGGGAAAGTTGCTGGTCTTAGCAAATGGAATGTGGTCTAAGCAAAACAGAATGTGGGTTGCAAAATGATCTAAAGGACAGTTTCCCAGGGGAGAGGATTCGATTGTTTGATCAGACCTAACAGTCAATAGTGTATTTTCTATGTCTTTTATTACTGATCTATTGTCTCTTACTTTTGAAAATTCACACTCCCCCTCCCTTTTTATTTACCAAGATTTTTTTAAAAGATGTGTGAACAAATAAAATCCTCTGGGGATCTAGTGTAGACAGGAATTGACCTAACTAACTAATGCTATTTCATAAATTATGGATGATGTAGGAAAATAAAAGAGATTGTTTCCTATGGTAAAATATTGTCCATTTCCCCAGCACCTCCTACCCCCACCAAATATATGAGAGTGGTTTAATAAAACAGAGACAATAAAGTAATCCTTTCTTCTCAGTACTGTCCTCTTGTTACTGAAGTTCTAAGTTGTAAGCTTGATTCTGCCACTGGCAATAGTAATTATGAGATGTGTGGATTAGAGAGAGAGAGTGACAAGAGCCAGTGAAAAGATTTGGGACACATCAAGGAGACAGGCTTCTAAAAGCTCACTGCTTGCTAAAGTAGGCTTTTGTGAAAATGGAAATCTCTAGTCATCTCTAAAATAATTGATTGGCAAATACAATGAGTGACCTGGCTGAACCAGAGAGAATTTGAAAAGTGCCAACAACAAAATTATATCCCTTTAGCCAAATATGTTTTCTTTTCACTAAAGTATAATTGACTCATACTAATGCTAATTATGCCTAATTAGCATCTCAATTATTTTATCCTAGCAAGCACATTTCATCGTAGTGGTGTTTATTAGTTATCTAATAATCATTTATATTTTCCCCCTTTTGAAAGAAAAGTTTGACTGGCTTCAACACTCTCATGATAAGATATAAAATTTTTATTGTTGGTTTTTCTTTGATGAGTTAGACTAGGTATCTCTAAACTCTTCTATAATAAGTTTTATCAGGGGAGTAATTTAAGTGGTATTACTGGGCCTCTGTGAGAAGGCCACCTGTGGCTTTACTTGATTAATTGAGGGAGTTCAATTATCTTTTTGTGGGATGAATGTGACCAAGGATCTGACACAGAGGCAGCAAGAAGAAAACCTTAAGTTGCTGCTGTAGCCTCAGAGTTGATTAAAAAAAGCCCCCACAAAACTTACAGACCATTTAAATGGGAGAATTCCCTTTAATATCTCTAGCATCTCTTCAGCCTTTGAATGTCTCCAGGCTTGAAGGAGTCATTTGACAGGAATAGCCCCTCCCACCAGTGAAACTCCTTCTTCCTGAATAGAAATACTCCCATTTCTCTGTCCCACCTCTACCTCTCCAGGGCCACACAGAACACACCTAAACTCTCTTCTCTATGACAGGTCTTCAATTTCCATAATAATGGCTGACATTTGTAAAGCATTGGCTCATTGACAATGTGGTTTCCCACACATTATCACATTTAGTCCTGTATATTGCACTGTGACATAAGCATAGTTCTCCCAATATTTTCCTCACTCTGCTGTCTCGCCTTCCCCTTTCTTCAAACCTGACTCACTCAACTTTGAGATTTTGATTACCTTTCTGTTGTGGCAGCTGCCTCTGAATTCTTTCTCTGTCCATTGGTCTTTGTTTTAAAGTGTAACTCTGAGAACTAAATGCCCTGCTTTAGGCCCAGTTGTCATGAACCATACCTTAACCTACTATGAGGTCAAAGACTGTTCTCTTCAGGTGATATAAGATTTCATTAGTGTTTTTGTCAAAGCAGTCTTCTGCAGGATCTGTCTGGTATTGACCTCAACTAAAACTTCCAGAGTTTTCATCATGAAGCTGCTAAGTCACCTTCCCCAATCCTGTACTTGTGCAGGTTTTTGTTTTCTGTTTTTGGTTTTAAGTGTAGAACAGCCCAAATTTTCTCTTGAGGGATCTGAGGTGAATGGACTAACTATTGGTCAAGGGCAGGTATGACCTGAGTTCAACTTCCTGCTGTACCACTAAATAGTTGTCTTTCCATCTTTGTAAATGGCCACCCCATCCTTCCAGTTGCTCAAGCCCAGAACCGTGAAATCAGCCTTGACCCTTCTCTCAAAAATTCCTACCAGTTTTACCTTCAAACATTTCTAGAAGCTGATTGTTTCTCAGAACCTCCATCCTTTTTAAAATTTTTAATTTAATTTATTTTTTTCAGTACCATTTATCCCCCCATACCCTCTTCCACCTCCACCCACCTCCACTATAATCACCACACTGTTGTTCATGAGTCTCTCTCTCTCATTCTCTCCCTCTCTCCCATTCTCTCCTTTCTCTCTCTCTCTCTCTCTCTCTCTCTCTCTTTCTCTCTCTCTCTCTCCCTCCTCAATCTTTCCATGCCCCACCACCCCCCATTTCCCAGAAGCTTTCAGCTGGTTCTCTATCTATGTGTCTGTCTTCATTTTGCTTGTTAGCTCAGTTTGTTCATTAGATTCCACATGAGTGAAATCATATGGTACTTGTCTTTCTCTGACTGGCTTATTTCACTTAGCATAATAATCTCCAGGTCCATTCAAGCTTTTGCAAAAGGTAAATTTTCTTCTTTTTAACAGCCGTATATTATTTCATTGTGTAAATGTACTGTTTTATCCTCTCAGCACTTCCATCTTAACTTCTCGGTTCAAGTGCCATCAATTCTTGCTTGGATTGCTGCAACAGCCTCCTAATTGGTCTCTTCCCTTCCACATCTGCCCCTTTACAGTCTATTGTTCATACTACAGCCAGAGTAATCCTTTTAAATCACGTCAGGACATGTTCTTCTTCTGCTCAGAAGTCTCTGATAACTTTTTATTTAATTCAAAGCAAAAGGTAAAAAATTTACAATACCTACCACCCCCATGATTCTCTCCTTGTCTCTAACCACCTTTTCCCTTTTCACTTCATCTGGCCCTGGACTCTTTGTGTTCCTAAAATGCACTAAGCCTGGTCCCTCTTCTGGACTTTTTCAGTCATGGCCTCTACATGAAACTCTCTTCTACCAGATTTCTGCTTGGCCCACTCCATCACGTTTTGGAATTTTCTGCTTAAATGTCCCCTTATCAGAGGACCCTTCCTGAACTGTATAGAATAGCACTCCCAGTCCTCCATAGTCTGCTTGATTTTCCTCCATAGCACTTTCTACTACATGCCACATTACATTGTTAAAATATAAACTGAAGCATATTGCAAATTTTAAGATTTTATTTGAGCAAAACTTGATGCAAATTAGGCAGTGTGAAACCGGAAGTGGTTAGGAGCACTCTACCCACAGAAACCAAGGGAAAGACTTAATATAGAGAACCTATGGAAGCAAAGATAGGAAATTATTGATTGCTTATCGCCTAAACCCTAATTGTGATTGGTTGTCCTTAGGTTTTGATTTTGTAACCTTGAGGCATTTACAAGCTTAGGCTTTGGTTTGCTTATGAAATCACTAACACATTATAGTCTAATGGACTCCTTGTTTAATTAATGGCATATTCATATACTCGCTTGATTTAATATGTCTTCCTCAATTAGAACAAAAGCTCCTTAAGGCCAGGTCTGGCATCTAGAATAATGCCTGGTACATAACAGGCACACAATAAACATTTTGTCAAATGAAAGATTTTTGTAAAACTTTTACATTTCCAACTTTGGTTTCCTTGTTTGTAAAAAAAAAATAATAAAATAAAGGTGTTTGTTTTAATTTCCTGGAGCTGTGGTAACAAATTACCACAAATATTATGGCTTAAAACAATAGAAATTTTCACTGGCCAGTGTAGCTCAGTTGGTTGAGCCTTGTCCCATACACAGAAAGATCACCAGTTTGTTCCATTCCCAATCAGGGCACATGCCCAGGTTGCAGGTTTGATCCTCAGTCTGAGTATATACAGAGGGTAACAAATCGCTGTTTTTCTCTCACATTGATGTCTTTCTCTCTCACTCCCTCTCCATTCCTCCCTCTCTAAAATCAGTAAACACATATTTTTAAAAATAATGGAAATATGGTCTGTCATAATTCTGGAGGTCAGATGTCCTGTCAGAAGGGTTGGTTCCTTTTGGATGTTCTGAGGGAGAATCCTTTCCATATGTCTTTCCTAGATTCTGGTGTCAAAAACCCAGGTCTCTGATTCTTCAGACTCAACCTGTGGTCAATCCCCTTGGAAATGTCTCTTGGTCCTTTGAGGTATAATTCATGCAAGACAGCAGACCTGAATCCCTTACCACAGTGTCCCTTGGCTTATAGATATGTCACTCAGTCTTTATCTTCATCTTCACATCATCTTCTCTGTGCAGTATCCCCATCTCTTCTAAGAACACTTGTCATTGGATTGAGAATTCATTCTAACCTAAGTTGATCTTGCCTCAAGATCCTTCTTTTCCAAATGAAGTCACACTTACAGGTTCTGGATGAACATATTATTTTGGGGGAGCCACCATTCAATCCACTGCACAAAATAAGGTTAATGGGGACTCTTTGTAGAATTTACTGTATTATTCAGGTATGTGTCATTAAGTTAAACCATTTTATCCTCTCAGGTCTGATTCAGTCCCAGACTATTAAAATATGTTTAAATGCTAATTCTAGTTTCCAGGTTATTCATTGGCCTTGCTAATTCCATGTCAATAGTAAAATTGCTAAATATGATTTCTGTATATTCATCACAGATATTGATTTAAAAAGCAAGTTAAATAGAGCAGAGCCATGGAGAGAGAAGTGAGATTTGAAAGCAGACAGCTTTTCTAGATTGCATGAATTGGTTAATCAGCACATTTTGGCTATAAGGCTTTGTCCAGTTAAGTATCTTCCTCAGGATACTTTCATCTTTCTATTTCTCCATATTAACACAGTGATATTATATTATTCTGTTGAATGTCTTATAAAATATAGATATAGCTGGCCTATCCCATTGCATTTATTTGTTGATTTATTCAACCAGAAATCATTGAGTGTCTGCTAGGTGCCAGGGACTGAAGAGTTGGCAGTGAACAAATAAGACAGTGTCTCTACTCTAATGAAACTCATTGTCACTGGTTGCCTGGTCTAGTGACTTGATTTAGAATGAAAACTGTGTGTGTGTGTATTACAGGGAGGGTACTTGGAAATGTTATCAGCTACTCATGACTTTTTCCCAGCCCACCCTAAACATCACCATTCCTTTTTAGGTGTTTCAAACCATCCCAATTAACTGGTCTGTTCCCAGATTCCAGCTTTCTCTTTATCTTGTTTGAAAATTAGAAGTGCATTTGTTGGCTTCCTGTCTTAGGTTATGTATTTAGGTCTCTGATTCTTCAGATGCAACCTGTGGTCAATCCCCTTGGAAATTTCTCTTGGTCCTTTGAGGTATAATTCATGCAAGATAGCAGACATGAATCCCTTACCACAGTCTAGATGCCCTCTTTTTTGTAGCAATTATATGAGTATTATTTTAAAGACAACCATCACTGCTGTAATTTTCAGTAACTCCAATGGTCTAAATGCTTAACAAACATTATTGTTTAAAATCCTCACAAATTTATCCTACAAAGAAAGAATTTTACTTCTGCTTTACAGATCAAGAAGCTATGGCAACAAAGAGTTAAGTAACTTGCCCAAGGTTACACAGCTAGTGATGGTCAGAGCCAAGTTCAGACCCAAACCTCATATTCTTTCACCTCTGGGCAACCTGCCTGCATTCTTTCCCTTTGATCTCAGAGCTCTTTAACTCCCTCCTACTGTTCTTTTCACTGATCGGTTCCCCACCCCTTTCAGTTTAGAAATCCCCCACTCTTACATAGCCCTGTGTTCTTCTTCTTCTTGGTTATCCATCAAATTAGACCACCAGCCCAAGGCAGAAAGCTGCTTATCCCTGTCAATGTCATGTTCTGAATAAAACTGTAAAAGCTTCCTTTGTTGTCCCTCACATTTTTCTCATCAAGCCTCGGTTCACTTGGGGCTTTCGCCTTTCTGACATAGTTCTTACAAGTCCATGCCTCTTTCATCTGGTTAAGAGCCCTTCTTACCATCTTTTGAATATCTCCATTTTAAAACCGGAATGTCTCAGAGAATTGGCATCTTTCGGTCCTTCTTTTCTTCCTGATGGAATGTACTTGCAATTGTATGTCAGAATTACTTTTCTTTTTTAGAACTCCCCACTTTTTTGAGTAATTTCCTTTTTAGTATTTTACAGCCTCGGTATCACCAAACAAAAAAAAGTTTGTATATATACCCTGGGTCAAACACTGTATTCAGTAAAGAAGTCTAAGAATCTGGTTCCTCAATCTCTTGAAGGTGATATTATGATATAATACTAGTATGTATGACATCGTATACTGACACACATATTAAATGCTAAATCTATGTTTACTTGTCTGGTGTTGCTCAGTGGTTAGAGTGCCAGCCTGCACACTAAAGGCTCGTTGGTTTGATTCACATTCAAGGGCACATACCTTAGTTGCAGGCTTGATTCCTAGCATGGTAGGGGCACATGTGGAAGTCATTCAATTGATGTAGCTCTCTCACATCAATGTGTCTCTCTCTCTTCCCCTCCTCCCTTTATCTAAAAGCAATGGAAAAATATCGGTGGGTGAGGATTAAAATATATCTATGTTTGCTTATTAAGTGGCATAGAATAGGGAAATAGCTGTGGGCTACAACACTAGAAAAAACCTTCACAGAACAGGAGGGACTTGGATGATAACAATATAGTTAGTATATATAACATTTTAAATCCACTTAATCCTTCCTACAACCCAAAAGGGCAGTGGTTCTCAATCTGTGGGTCGCGACCCCTTTGGGGGTCAAACGACCCTTTCACAGGGGTCACCTAAGACCATCGGAAAATACATATATAATTACATATTGTTTTTGTGATTAATCACTATGCTTTATTTATGTTCAATTTGTAACAATGAAATTGGGGGTCACCACAATATGAGGAACTGTATTAAAGGGTCGCGGCATTAGGAAGGTTGAGAACCACTGCAATAGGGTATCCTCATGTTTCAGATAAGGTAAACAATGGCTAAGCAAGTTGTTCAAGGACACGCAGCTTATAACTAGCCAAGTAGAATTTGAACTTTGTGCATATGACACTAGAGTTTAAATTCTTAACTGCTCACTTCTCCTAGGAAGCTTCTAGACAAAGATAGAGGGGAAAAGAAGAACTCCCAGATTAAGAATGTTCAGGATTTGGATGGGGCAACATTGAGAAGAGTTTGGTTGAAGGACCTTTGGAAGAAAGGGGTGAGGGCACTGTATCTTAATGGTAGTACTGAAAACCACTGAGCCATGATGTCCTCAGAGGAAATAGCACCAGATCTCATGAAGCCCAGTTCTGGTAACATGACCACAGTAAAGATGAGAGGAGAGACTCATTTTGTGAATAATAATAACAAAAAATTAAACAAATTGGGGTGGCAAATGAGAGCAAGCAGTGTCAATAGATACCCCTTGCAACTAATCAAATGTACTCAATGTGAAAAATGGTTAGAGAACATTTTGACATCTTGAGTCATTCCGTGCTCACAGGTAGTTGTATTGTTAACAACACTGTCATTGAAAAGGAAGAGAAATGACACACATAACAGATAAAAATAAAGCCATGTGAAAGGTATGGAATTTCTCAGAAAAAAAAAATGAATTTGGAGAAAATTCAAAGATACACACATCTGTTCCACCATTCAATTCTAAATACCTTGAGTGCAATAACACATGACTTTGAATACCAGTTGGCTATATTGTCAGCTGGTGGGACCTACCCCCAATAGGCAACCCTGTGAAAATATTACTTTTGTGATTTAACCCCGTGTTTTTTCATGGAGCATTGCATTGCTTTCTAAGGATTTCTAAATGCCAGGTTGCTGACCGGGTGTGATTATTACCAATCAAAGAGCCCTATTCACAAGTGTAAAGGCTCTAGTCCTGGGAATCTGGCCAACTTCCAATTGGGTAATTACATACATTAGTCTCTCTTATCCACTGGGGATACACCAGTGGGTGCCTGGAATCGTGTATAATACCGAACTTTGTATATACTATATTTTTCTTCTATGCATACACATCTATGGTTAAGTATTTATAAATTAGGCACAGTAAAAGATTAACAATAGCAACTAATAATAAAATATAACAATTATAGCAATATACTGTAATACAAGTTATGTGAATGTGGTCTCTCTGATAACTGATCTGATAATCTAGACAGCTACTAAGTGGATAACAGGCAGGTAGCATATACAGTGTACATATGCTGAACAGAGAGATGATTCATGTCCTGGATGAGACAGACAAGATAGTGTGAGATTTCATCATGCTACTCAGAACAGGGTGATATTTAAAATGTATGAATTATTTATTTCTGCAATTTTCCATTTAATATTTTTGGACTACTGTTGACTGCAGGTAACTGAAACCATGGAAAGTAAACTAGATAAGGGAGACTACTGTATAGAGGACCTTGTTGAATCTCTCTTGGAGTTCTAGTAATGAAAACAAGTTATAGGGTGATTTGTAATTGTGCCTGGTGGCCAGAAAAATAATGCAATGCAACAAAAATAAAATAAGTAACAGCCTCTGCTGAAAGGATAGAAAGAAACCATTGTGTCTGCTAGGGAAAGCCAATGATCACTCTTAAAATAAAAGAAAATAATTACCAATACAATAAAATAAAACATAAACGAATCCTTTCTACTCTTAGTTTTGAAGAATATAGTTAACTACCAAACTATAGCAACATGTCAGAGAGTGTTTGGGGTTAATAAAGTATTTGCTTTGGTAGTATCTACCTGGAAAATATTGTTTCTTAGGACAAAATTGAAGTCCGAACCCTCTTAATTATTTTTGATATAATAAAGCAAAATGTTTTTTATTTTATACATTATGTCATCCTAAACTTTGCATCCAATAGATAAGGATACAAATAACTGTTTGGGCATTAAAATATTTTATAATTTGCATGACCAGGTCCCAAAACCAACACTTCAGATGCTTAAAGGTAAAAAAATTCCATGTTCCTAGGCGCCTAACATGCATTGCTTAATTAATCTGTGATTGGGGTTAGAATTTGGTAATCTGGGTAATCTGTATTTTTCAGAAGTACCTTTTGGTGGGTGTGAGGTGCAGCCAGGTTTGAGAACATCTGATTAACTCTACTCAGCTTCTAGACAACTGCTTTCTTTATGAACTAGATGTTTTTTAAAATATATTTGATTAAAAGAATGATAGTGACCAAGATAACATCCCACTCTAAGGAGATCCAGCAGCTCTGGGGATGGTCAGTAAGTTCTGGGCCAAAGGCAGCTAGAACCACAACCTTTTCCTTTGAATGGGCCTCAAAGTCATTGACGGATGAAGGTAGAAACAAAATGTTTTAAATTTGATTGCTATGTGGTTACTATTAGACAAAGATCATCAACCACTGAGAAATTCTTGTTTCTTAAACACATCTTATTGGAATTTTTGAAAATAAAATATGCTACAGTCATCTTCAAAAATGATTTCTTAAAAAAAAGGGGGGGAGTTAACTAGGAACTGCAACATTTTCTGTCAAAGTCTCAAAGGGAAACCAAGTAAAATTTATCAATTGCTCCTTCAGGATACATTTGTTTTGGCTCCCAAATTGATGGTATTTATGAAAGTGATTAAAACTACCTAATCTAAATTGATTTTGTTTATGCAAAAATTTCATTTTTTTGTGGTGTGGAGAAACTCCAGTGACTTAGGTAGAACCATGGCCGTCTCAATTCATCAGATCACCTATAACTCAGCACAGTGTAGTCATCAGATTTTGTCATTTTATTGGCAATGGAAGAGAAAAGTTTATTCATCTTGTTGGATTAGATGGTCTCTAAGGTCCTTTCCATCTATAAAATTTTATTATTCTTTTACATTCCAGTGATAGATAAAATATAGAAATTCATCATATCTCTCTGGTACCACAGAAACTAGTAGAATCCACAAGTATTTTAACCTCAAAGTTTTGGTCACCTTATATTTCACCAATGAAGAATCTTATACATCCTTAATTTTTTAAAATATAATTCAAAAGCAGAAATTCATCAGTAATAGTGGTTACCATGAACATGGAGGTGCTGAGTGAAGATAGTAGATAACAGACCAGTATGTTTATTCTCTTGGGTCTCATTCCTAGCTGCTGCTGAATAATCTTTGAGATATAGAAGATCCCCTATAGATATAGAAGGTTAATATATAAAACCTATGGAATATCAAATAGTTGTGCCTCTATTTTTGGTGCCCCTGTAGTTTTTTACATGTCTTTTAACATTTATCTTATTTATTTGTATATTTCCTGTTATGTGTCTGTGTCACTTACTAGACCAGGAGCTCTTTGGAGATCAGAACCATTTATTGTTACATTGCCAGGTTGCAGTACAGTGCTTAGTGTAGATTTAGTTGGCAGTTGTTTGGATATCGCTTGAATATTAAAGAAGTTCCACTGTTTACAAATAGCTGCTTAATTTTTTTGAAATAAAGTCTGAAAGACAAAAATCCTCTGCAAAGTCTCTGATGAAGCTTAGAAAAGAAACTATGGAAACCTCAAGTACCTAGAAAATGTTAAGCAAGGGGAAGAAGGCTGGAACATTTATTTATCAGGTCAATGTTTTCTCGCTTCTGTTTTTAGTAAGGACAGGCAGATCAATGAAACAATCATCACTTCAGTTTAGTGTTTCTTGGTGTTTAGATCAAATAACACCATATGCACCATTGCTTTCGTGGGGAATGTTTTTCTAAGTCAGTGTGTAGGTATTCTCTTTGGTAAAATATTTAACCTGTCTGAACCTCAATACATTTTTAAAGTGGAAAGTTTAAATAGATTAACAGTTTCCTAACATTATGAATAGTGAAATCCTTTCTGTCTTTGAGCACATACTTACGTGAAAACGTTTATATAAAAATGATGCAGTGCTATGTAGGTGGGAGGAGGAGTGTCTTTGTTAACACTGGTACTGTAACAAATGACCCTGAATCTTAGTAACATAAAATACACACACACACACACACACACACACACACACACACACACACACACACACACAGTTTATTTCTCATACACATAAGGTCATTCTATAGCCAAGATTAGGGGTTATAGGCCAAGATTAGGCCTTTCTCCAGGTGATCACTCAGAGACACCTGTAGATGAAGTCTCTGCCACTTTTAACATGGGGACTCTAAGGCAATTCTAGGTTTGTATCCCAACCAGAAAATGTAAAAAGAGAGAGAGGATTACCCATGGTACGTGTTTTATGGTCCAGGCTTGTAAGTGAGCACACCTGCCAGGGAGGCTGACAAATGTGGTCTTCTGTATCCATGACAAACAATGAGAAATGGGTTTGGTAAGCAGATAGCTAGGCTCTGACAAAGAGATAAGACCTGGCATTCAGGAAGAGCACAGTTTGTAATCCCTCAGGAGGTGCTCACCAAGATCCCCTTCAGCTTAAATGTTCTCTTATTGTACCAAGCACCATGCCTGATACATAGGAGTTCAAGAAATGCTTCAATTTTCCTGTACTCTTGAAATATATGTTACTTCCTGTTTGGTGTAGCATGAATCATGTTTGGTTCATCCCCTCTACTCACCCCTGAAATGTGATAACTCTCTCAGCAGTTTCAATTGACCCTTGAATTTGGGCACTTGCACAAAGTCTGAGCTTGCAGAGATCTCTTCACTCTGGCTTGCGGATGTGGAATCGATTTGGCTGTCTTTCATTCATATTAAGGAGAACTTAGAAGACATAAATGAAAAGTTTCACTCACCCATGTCAGGTAAGAATTCAGATCTATGTGATGTGTAAGATGTCAATTATTCTTTCCATTTTTAATCACCATTACAAATTATTGGCAAGATCTTATATTACCCCTGACCTCTACTGGGTCAATCCTTTCACCCTGTCTGTCTCCTGCCAAACAATCTCTTACCTATGTCTTTCACTATTTGTGCCTCTTTTTTAAATATATTTTTACTGATTTCAGAGAGGAAGCGACAGGGAGAGAGAGATAGAAACATCAGTGATTACAGAGAATCACTGATCAGCTGCCTCCTGTATGCCCCACACTGGGCGGGGATCCAGCCTGCAACCAGGGTTTTGGTTATCATCTGATGACTTTCAAATCTGTTTATTCGACCCATATCTGCAGATCAGTATAACCAAATGCTCACAAGACATCTCCATTTGGATATCTCAGCATCATCTAACATTCAAAATGTCCAACAACCCAAATCTATCTTTTTCCTTCCCTCACAACTCTTTCCCTGGAATCTCAGTCTTGGAAGATCACACCATCATTCACTGGTTCATCCAATTTGGGTCCAGGAGCCACAATATCTGTTTCACCCTTTTTTTCATCCTCATCCAAGCCAAAATGGTCATCAAGTTATGACTTATGTACCTTTGAAAGCTTAAAAAATTGCCCCCTCTCTCTTTAAATTGCCACAGGAACCAAACTGTGCATCTTCACTTAGCTGGAGTATTTCCATAGCCTCTTAGTTGACCTTCTAGCCTATAGTCTCTCTCCTCTCCAGCCTGCAGTGCATCCAAATCCCTGATACACACTCCCCTATGTAAGTCATTTGCCTGGCTATGAGGCTATTCATCATCTCACTATCTTCTCACTCCTGCCAACTATATATCTTGATTTACTGTCCTTATCCCAAATGAACAATTTGCTACAAAGTACTCCCCATTCCCTAAATACACTGTGCCTCTGTTGCTTCTATGCAAAGTCTAGTAACATCCACAGACAATAAGCACATGAATGGGCATTGCTGTGTTCCAATAAAATTTTATTTACAAAAGTAGGTGGGGGTTGGATTTGATCTAGGGGGCTGTAGTTTGTTGACCTCTGCTCCATACCTTTGTATTTGTTGTTCCTTCTGCCTGGAATGCCCTTCCATCCTCATTGTGCACCTCATTGTCTAATACCCCTGCTCCCATTTTGAACTTGTAATTTTTCAAAAGTTTACTTGAGCATTCTTCTTCTATAAAGGCATCTTTGAAGAATGCTCACTCTGAGAGCATATTATACGTAGTCAATTCTCATTATTTGTGGTAGTTGTATTCTGGAAAGTTGCCCTGGACACTTATTTAGTGAAAACTGCACCATTATTTTTAGGGCAAATATGGGGTTAGGTTCCTGCGAGCCTATGGAACCAAACATTTCACCAACTGATAGATATATAACCCTGTTTATGTGTGTTTCTGTCTAAAGACTCCTTATTTAATATATATTATTAGTTCATTAACATTGAACTCACGGCCAACAGCACTCATGCCTAAATGGAGCTTATCTGACACTTATTTTCTCTGTGAGGCACATGGCAGCCTTCTGTGCTTAGGAACACCAGACAGCACTTCAGCATTTGCTTGGAGGGCATTTTTAAACATCAAGATCACCAACAAAAGCACAAAAATGTGAAAACCATGGCACTAAATACACCACAAAAGGGACAATTGCTTAGAGTATGAGAGCGGACACAGGAAAGCAAATTGTCACCTCAGATTGTTCTACCTCAGTTGAGAACCTGCACATCAGGCAATTTAAAAGCTCCACTGCCCTGCACATGCCTTTGAAAGAAAGCACCATGACGACTAATTCAGGGTTTACAAACACATTTTAGCGAATAGGGGAATTTGCAGATATGGAATTGGTGAGGATTGACTATATCTTCATAGCAGTCAACAGACCAGACAGCTAGGTCCTTGTAAGCTAGTTAATTTGCTTTATCTTTTCTATGTCTATGTCATCAGGGCTTAAATGAAGGTTTTGAATATTTGTATGAATGAATGAATGAGCAAATGAATGAACTTAAGGATTTATATTGTGCTTAATATTTTCAGTACAGGCTTTCTACATGCAGGGACACTTAAAAATACTTTTTTTTCAGCATTTGCTAAGTGATTAATAAGTCTACTGCAGTATATAGGGAATGATACAATCATGAAAATACAAAGTAGAAATCTAGTCAAGCAAATTTTAAATATTCAGGAAATCTGGATAATTCTGCTTGTCGAATTTAAATTGCCTGTGTATTTATTTATTCAACAGGCATTTATTGAGGTCCTACTATGTTCTTAGTCCAGTGTTCTATCCTGGGTTATCAAAGTAAACATAATAGTCAAGGCTCTTGCCTCATAGAGTTTATATTCCAGAGAAGGAGATAGAAAAGAGGAGTGAATGGTCAGAACCTTAAGATAAGTGAGGGAGTGATATTGGAGTTGAAACAGAAAGGATGAGTAGAAGAACAAGGGGAAAGAGTGCTCCAGAGAGAGGTATCACCGGGGCAAAAGTCCAGAGGAAAAAATATAAGTGTGGCAGACACAAGGAGCAGAAAAGGAAGATGGCTGGAGCTTAAGGTAGGTGTGCTCTGGAGGATAAGGGTAACTGTGATCAGTAAAGAGCAGGTAGGGGACAGGTTATATAGTGCCCTGTAGGCATTGTGAAGGAAGCTGGATTTTATTCTAGGTGTCATGGGAAAGCATTGAAGAGTTTTAAGCAGCGTAAGAAACATAGTTAACTGACATTATTGGGGCAAATATATACCAAGGAGTTCAGTGAGGAGGCTATTGCAGTAATTCCAGCAAGAGAAGGTGTGGCTTGGACTAAGACCTGGAAGGGAAAAGCTTTGGGAGGATTGGTAGCTGTTTTGGAGGGGTAACTGGCAGGGCTTGTAATGGATTGGCCAAGGAGGAGGGGGAGAGAGGGAATGGAAAGACAGGGAAGAATCAAGGGTGAACTCCTACATTTTTTGACTTGAGTAACTGTTAGCCTGAGCAACCAGGAACTGGAGCTACTAACTGAAATTAGGGAGGACTAAAGGAGGAACAGTTTAAAGAAGAGGAGGTAGTATAAATTTATCCTGTGAATATATTAAGCTTGAGGTGCCTGTTAGACATTCAAATGAGATTTCATTGTGCGTTTAGTTTGCATTTTCCTGAGGTTAACGATGTTGAATGTTTTTCATGTGCTCATTGCCCATTCATATATTTTCCTTTACATGTTTTTTGTTTAAGACTTTTGGCCATTTTTGTTTGGTTGTTTAGTTTTGCTAATATATGTTGATGATTTTTGCTTGTATGATCATAGAGAAGATGGTCTCTAGTTCTTTTTGTCTTTAATGTCTTTGTCTAGTTTGGATATCAGAGCTGATAATTAGCTGATTACTGTTCCTATGGTAGCCATTGATGAGTAGAAGGTTTTAATTTTTATAATGTCCACTATATATTTTGTTATTATTTTTTACTAGTAAATGTTATGATTATGCTTTCTGGTTTCTTTCTAAGAAATTTTTGCCTATCTCAATGTGGAGATTTGTGGAGAGTGATACACTCAGAAAGGACATAGTAGCTCTCGCCTTTCTTCATACCTTGCCCTATGCATCTCTTCCATCTGGCTATCATGAGTTATAGCCTTACAAAATAAACCAGTGATTTAGAGAGTAAAAAGTTTTGCTGAGATCTGTGAGCTATTCTAGCAAATTAATTAAACCCAATGAAGGGGTTGTTAAAACCTCAGATTTATAGCTGATTGGTCAGGAGCACAGTGACAACCTAGGCTTTTGCTTGGCTTCTGAAGATGGGAGTGGGGAACAGTCTTATAGGACTGATAGAGTTTGTGGAATCTGATACTATCTCCTGAAAGATAGTATCAGAATTGAGTTGAGTTGTAAGACACCCAGCTGGTGTCTGAAAATTGGTGGTGGTGGGGAAACCACTTCTTCCACATTGGAAATTGGGTCCAGAATTTTATTGTCTACCTATGGAGACTTAATCTGTGGGCTAACATATGGTGTATCCTAGAAAATGTCCCATGTGCATTTGAAAGAATCTGTATTATGTTGTTTTTGGGTAGAGTGGCCTTGGTATGTCATTTAGATCTAGTTGGCTCATTGTGCTGTGTACATCTTCTATTTACTTAGTTTTCTTTGCCTGGATGGTCTACCCATTATTGTGAGTAAGGTATTAATGTCTCCAACTTCTATTGTTGAACTGCCAGGTTCTCCCTTCAATTCTGTCAGTTTTTGCCTCATATATTTTGATGTTCTGTTATTAGGTGGATAAATACTTATAATTGTTATATTTTCTTGCTGTATTGAACTTTATATCAATATATAATGTTCTTTATTTCTTGTAAACTTTTATAATTTGCAGTCTATTTTATCTGATGCTACTATAACTAACCCGGCTCTTTTTAGGTTACTATATGCATGGGATATCTTTTTACATGGTTTCACTCCCAACCTGTTTATGTCTTTGGATCTCATGTGAGTCTCTTGTAGACAGCATACAGTTGGATCATGTGTTTTTTCCATTCTGTTAATCTCTATCTTGACTGGAAAATATGAACTCACCAAGTTCCTCCTGTGTGTAGGTACTGTGCTTGGCCCTAGCAATAAAGCCATATATGAGACAGAGACCATCTGTGGCCCCAGGGAGTTAATGTGCTCTTAGAGGTATACAGCATTAAAAATTAATTACACAATTAATTTCTCACAATTATGTAAATCATACAAGGGTAATATGTAGATGGATGAGATTCAGAATTATATACTTGTGATTAAAATCAGACCTAATTAATTAAGTCTGGAACTGACAAAAACAACTGTAGTGTAAATGTTCATCTCTCTCCATGACTTTACTTGACATGCTACTTACATGTAATTTTTTAATGTATCACCATTTCTCTTTATAATAAAGTACATCCAGAAACCATTTCAATGTTCATAAATAGACCACGGTGGATATGCTGGTAATGATAACCTTTCTTAGAAACAAGTAACATTAATCTGTTTAACACTTGTTTTCATCACAAGAACAAACACTTGCTGTTTTTCCTAGGACTGCATTATAGACATTAGAGATGGAAAGAGCAAAGTTGGCCACAGATTGTCAATTCTCCCTTAAGGAAATGTCTAAATCTCCAGGAGCCTGTCTGGCCTCTTCATTTCGGTCCACCACTTTAGAATGATTGCTTCAGACTCCCAGTTGTGTTGGACAGAGATAAGCACTCCTAAATGTAGACACCGGGAGGTAGCTGTGGTGAGGTAGGCTATTTCCCAAAGCTCTGTGATTGTCTCGATTATTCTGTGGGCTGGCTGGCCATGCCTTGTCTGATTACTTCCTTCTTCACATTTTTGATTTTGAGTTATCTTAGCTAAAAGTTTAGCTTAATTTTAAAAACTCTCTGAACTCTGCTTATTTAAATGAATTTAAGTAGATTCAATATCCTCAACCTCATTATACGCTGCACCAAATTCATTAATAAATCAACCATAATTCAACTTGCTTCTATATAATGGATTTTTGCTGGAGGTGCTGTAATTGGAAGAACACCACCAATTGCTTGTTATTTAATCTAGTGATTTATACAGATTTTTAATGCATATAATAGGAAACCAATTAGCATTAAGTTTCATTTCTCAATTAATTTTTGGACTCTAATAATTAAACATAGCTACCTGAAATAGCTGGTAATGAGCTGAAACATGATGAAAATATAAGCTATTAATTGACTCATCAATTCATATGACACAAACTGTTCATGTAACACATTTTTAAAAATTTTGAAAGAAAAAAATTCTCTTTGGAGACCGAGGCTAGAGGATGGTCATAACCCTGGGTAAGAAACTCTAATTTTCTCTTTCAATATAAACTTTGTGAATAGTTTTAAGCCCAATAAATCTAAAATTTAAAAATGGACTTCAGTAAGGGTGGCATGTGCTGGAAGCCTGTGCTGTCACAATGCAGAGATTTTTTCAGGCATATGCGAATCTATCACAAAAGCCCATGTCCTGCAAAGGTGGGCAGGGTTCCCGGTTTCTGTTTTGGTCAGCTCTTTGCATTGTTGATTGATTCGCAGTAGTGCTGTTGTCAGTATTTTATCAGTAGTCACATAGATCTCATGACTGGCATTTTGCCTGTTTAAAACCACCCCCTTCGCCGCTGTAGAGAATTGGGACCTCGAAGCCTGTGGGGAATGGCTGGTAGCAGTTTTATTATTATTTATGAATTCATCAGAAAGGAATATTGACCTCTAATTAAAGCCAGAAAATTATTCCTGGAATAAATTGCTAAAGGTCAGTTTCTTTGCAAAGAACTTGCTATGTGTCTATGTGCTTTATGTTATCACTGTTATAAATAAGGCAGCATTCAACCTATTTGTAAAGACTAAGTGACGGTAACGAATTGTTACAGTAGTTTTTGCTTTTTGATATTGACTTTCAATTAAACTTTTCTAAATATTTTTTTGTTCTTGGTATGTTTCTCTTCTGACGGTGGGAGAAACTGCTCTGTACTAAAATCAATTAGATTATTCCTTTTTTTTCTTGAGAAAACTAATATGTGTATTTTTGTTCTAAGAGAATTAAAATGGCAAAAAATACTTTGGAACCCCATTTTCTAACAAAAGAGAAAGTCTTTCCCCAATTATAGAAAGTTCTAGGAAAAGCATTTGTCTATTTTGGATTAGGATATCAAAGTGAATCAAAATACTGTAATAATCAAAAGAAATATTCAAAGGAACAGCCTCACTTGAGAATTTGGCACAGTGAATAGATATTTAAATATTTAACAACTCTTTTTATCTTTACCTGTTCACAACTTATAAACAGGGAGTTGAAATGAAATGAAAAAGCTGCCTATTGACTTTGAAATTACAGTAGTTATTGCGCTGAGGGTTTCAATAACTTCCCTCTGTCTGTCAGAAGGTTCCGCATTCACTCTTGCTGCTGTTAAATTAAATATGTGCCTAAAGAGGTGTTCATGCTATGCTGTTCATGCTTTGTTCACTCATATTTTTAGATGATTGAGGAGGTTTTGAAACTTATCAACTCTGAAAAAAATGTCTTAGAAGTGATTTCTGAAATCTTGTTGTTTATTAAATTTAATGATTAGGGCATAGCCGGTGTTGCTCAGTTGTTGAGCATGGACCTATGAACCAGGAGGTACAGTTCCATTCTTGATCAGGGCACATGCCCAGGTTACGGGCTTGATCCCCAGTAGGGGGTGCGCAGGAGGCAACTGATCAATGATTCTCTCTCATCATTGATGTTTCTATCTCTCTCTCCTTTTCCCTTCCTCTCTGAAATCAATAAAAATATATTTTAAAACATATAATGAGTAGGTTTAAAAAATCACAGTCTTTCTAATTTAAGCATTTAGCATTGGGGTTCTCAGCTGGGGTGAGCCTGTCAATGTCCGGAGACATTTTGGTTGTCACAAATGGGGGTGGTTGTGCTACTGGCAGCTGGTGGGTAGAGGCCAGGGATGCTGCTAAACACTTTACAATGCACAAGACAGACCCCAACAACAAACAGGAATCTGGCCCAAAATATTAATAGTGTGGGGGGTTGAAAAACACTGATTTCAAAAAATATGATAAAATGTTGTTAAATAGTAACAATGACACTAAAATTTCACTTGGGAAATAGAAATTTAAATAACAATAAGGTGTCTTTATCACCCATATGAACAGCAAACAGCAAAAAAAATATGATAATACTAGTTCTGGCAGAAATGGTAGGAGGCAAGGACACTCATCCATTACTGGAGGGAGTAGTCTGGTAATACCTATTGAAAATGCAAGTACAACTTTCCTTTATGCAGCAATCCCTCATTCGAAAATATCAGTACACAAAGATCCAACTTTTTTGTTGTGGTTAAAAAAAATCACTGGAAAAAAAATGAATATTAACAGATAGGAGAATAACTCATGAGACATCTATAATATAGAACAGTGATTTTCAACCAGTGTGCTGCAAGAATTTTTAAAACATGCAATACATGACTGTTTTTAGGGATATGATCTCTTTTCCCTTAGATTGTCAAACAAAAACAAAAAGACAACAGTCAACATAATAGCTGTCTGGCATGAATGAATCAAAATTATACCTATTTTTTTGTCTGATAGTTTTTGGTGTGCCACAGAATTTTAGTTGCCGGGAGTCAGTCCATCCTTGCTCTTTCAAGGGACCTGGCATATATGGCATATACTGTTCTTAATATGTTTGCTCACCTTCTTGGCACTATGTGTTTTAACCAAGGTCTCTGAGAAAGGTTGTTTCCCCAGGTAGGGATTTTCCCCTGAAGTTAGGGAGGGAATAAAACCTCTTAACTAAGTACCAGGCGGGTAATTAATCACTTTAACTATGAACAATCATGCTTAAGCTACATAATGTTTACTCCCTGGAATGGAGATAAGAAACGCCCTAACCTTTGGATTAGAGATTGATAGGATTGGAATCAACTGGTATAAATACAGATGTAAGAAGACAGAACTTAGAAGACAGAACTTAGAAGACAGAACCTACACAGAACCTAGAGACAGAAGAACTTTGCTGGAGAGAACATGGCAAAAGATCCTGGACTGAACCTGACTACAGAAATTGGCAAGAGAACCTAACTAGAACCTGGTGACTGAACCTGGCTGGAGAACCTGGAGAACCTAGCGAGGGAACATGGCTACAGAACCTGGCTGGAGAACCTGGAGAACCTGGCTGGAGAACCTAGCAAGAGAACATAGACACAGAACCTGGCTGGAGATACTAACCAGAACCTCTCTGGAGATCCAGACCAGAACTTGGCTGAAGATCCTGGCTGGAGATCCTGGCTAGGCTGCTGACCAACTGAACACTGTCTCCGTGTCCTTCCTTCTTCGCCGACTCCATCCACGCCTTTGGGGACCCCTGGACCAGCTGGGGTTGGGCCCCGGCATTTAGTAATTAGTTTATGTGTGCCATTAGATGAAAAAGATTGAAAATTGATGATATAGAGTATTATGCAGTTATTTTAAAATACATGTAGTGTTAGAGAAGGTTATCCATGATGTCTTATTAGATGAGAAAAATCAGTTTCATAGCAACATGTATATTATAAGCTCATTTTTGTAGAACAAAAAGCCAATATCTTGCATACATTTGTATATTTTTAATGAGCATGTGGAAGACTATTCAGCAGATGTTTAATTTGGTTGCTTCTTTTGAAGAGATAAGAATGAAGATGGCTGCCGAAACCGGTTTGGCTCAGCGGATAGAGCGTCGGCCTGTGAACTGAAAGGTCCCAGGTTCGATTCCGGTCAAGGGCATGTACCTTGGTTGTGGGAGATGTGCAGGAGGCAGCTGATCGATGTTTCTCTCTCATCGATGTTTCTAACTCTCTATCTCTCTCCCTTCCTCTCTGTGAAAAATCAATAAAATATATTAAAAAAAAAAAAGAATGAAGATGGCTGGAGGTTATTTATTAACTTTTTCCTTTTTCTATTTGTGTTTCTGCTTCCAATTCTAAAGTTATAACATTACATTTCTGACTTACAGACAATTTAACAAAGATAACCTTAAGAAAAGTTTGTATCACTCTTCTGGGACTATTTAATGTTTAGTATTATTGTCTTGTGAACTTCATGGAAATGTATGGCTCGGTTAGTATAATTACAGAAGGATAGTTGGGTTTTATTTTTGTTTTGTCGATGAATGCTGAAATGAAAGGAATTACAAAATGAGAACTTATGAGTAGATATTTTTGTATACATTACACATTTTATTCTATCACTTATGATATAATATAGTTCCATATGATAACAATTGCCTTCAGTAAGAAAATCTTAATGTGATGGTAAATAGTGAAGAGGAGCAACCGGGAACTCCAGAGTTGTCTCCCAGCTTGGACTCATGGGCCAATCACTCAAGCTGCCCAGGGACCTGTTGATCAAAGGGCACTGTTGTTTTCCTTGATGTCAACTTCAAAGGTTAGGAACCTTTCCTGAATCCTTTATTATCTTGTTATCTTCCTGTTTGTGGATGGCTTTAGTGTCTCAAAACATAGAAATTGTTGGAGATGGGATTTGATTGTTTACATTTTCTTGAAAATTATATGTGAACACTTTGGTGTAAATATTATAGTAAAAATATGGCATTGGCTACCATGGAGCAAGGGAAAGGACAGTGAGAACATTTAAGGGTCCGCACCCTCTTAAGACTTTAATTATTATTAAACCACGACAGGAAAGCATTAACCAATCTGATCACTCTGTCCCATCCCTCCCCTACAGAATCAGCCAACACTACTAAATACATATTACATTTCTGACCCTCGTGTAATCAGTTCACATGACTTATTTTAATTTTCATGAAAATCTAATGAGATCAATGCTAAACCTCATTATATACATGAGAAAATATACACAGAGAAGTTAGGCAACTTGCCCAAAGTCACACAACTACTATATAACAGAGCCAGAATTCTGGCCAGGGAAGAATGATCCCAGGGACTGTGAAAATAGAGTAGAAATTTGAGACTATGGAAACTGAAGAATCTTATTGTTTTCTTTTGAGTAATTAAAAAACACACACAACAACAACCCAGAACATCCAAACTGAACACTTTTTTAGCTTTAGTAACAGGTAATTTGGTAAAGAAGACCCTTATGGATTAATTTGTGAATTGATATCACCTACTATGGACATTAGCATTTGGTATTTAGTGAGGAACTATGACAATTTTAAATAATGACATTTATTTTTGTCTAGTGAATAAATAATATAATTTCTTCAACTTTTCTTCATCTTTAGAATGAGTATGTACCTATGCATATGTTTCTGCAATTGCCATAGAGAGCAGTTTGTAAGCAACACAATTTCCTATAAATAAGAATATTGAAAGTTTCAATCATTTGGACCATAACCCAGCTTTTCTGGCCTAGTGATCTTGTGTCTCTGGTTATAATGAATGCAGTTCCATTACCCTTTAATATTTCATGTATATGTTCAAAGGAATTGTGACAGCAACACATCACAGAATGTAGGTTATTCAATGAATAAAAATAGTTTGAGAGTGCTTTCTCACATTTGAGGTTTAATTCTCTCTCTGCTGGGAGTGTTATATTGAGAAGAACATATTTTACAGATCTTTCTGCCTTTCTGCAATTTCAGTCCTCAATTTCTGTCTCCACCCCCACACCCCCTAACACTTTATAATTTTCATGTCTCTGTATAATTTTTTATTCATAAAGCCTACCCCTAGATGACTGGCTTGGGGGGATCAATTTTGTATTTAAGTTTTCTTGCCACCAGTGAGTGTTTTTCCCCCTTCTCCTTTTATTGCATAGATTTTTCACATAACACGTAAACCACGCATCCTAAAGTGAAACACGGAGTATAAAGCCCATTTGGAGGACGCTGAGCCCCCCTCCTTTTTTTTGCCCTGAAGAAGAGAAAATTCAAAGCATGAAACACTATAACAACTCATCCACTGTTTTTGATGAGCAAACATTTGTACTGACAAGGTGAAAAAATATCTAAGTGTGAAGATCTTTGAGCAAGAAGAATTTTGACAGTTGAGGTTATTGGAGCTGGGAATAAACGATGGGGGTGGTGGTGGTGGTGTCTCAGTTTTAGAGAAGGCTGTGACAGGGCAGACAGCACTAGGGTCAGACTCCCTAGAGGACAATTCTTCATGATGATGCCTATGATGACAGAGGATGGGTGGGATCATTTCTGTTAGTCTTTCCTAGTGCTTTCCTATAAATAAAATCAAATAATGTAAATAGCTTGAGGAAGAATCAACACAATGGTATTAATTAATATACCATGGGGTTCTCCCTAAACAAGGGTGATATCTTTGAGTATGATTTATCCAACCGAACCTGTGTTACCTCCCTTTATTCATCATAATGTTCTCTTACCTGCTAGATGTGGAGGGTGAACAAAGTTGAGTAAGACATGGCACCCGCTCTCCAGAGATAGATGGTCAATTCATTGTGGAGATGATCATCCCCAGAATTAAGTCTAGAAACTTAGATTGAGGTAAGAATTATTATGAAGAATAAAAGGTATGTGATATAGAAAGGGAACAGAAGAGATTGGTTATAATCAGGGATGGGGAATCTAGGAAGATCACCTGGAGGAGGAGGTGGTATGTGAACAAGGACTTTAAAAATGCATAAAACTCTGACAGAAAGAAAGTGAGGGATGCATGGGAGAAGGGTATAGCTTGGGTAAAGGCAGAAGAATGCAAGTTGTTTAAAGTGACTACTTCAAGATGGTTGGAATAGAGGATATCAAAGAGGATGTAATGAGATAAATTTGGAATACAATCCTAGAGGAACTGTGCATTTCAATTACTTGCTAACTTGTGTCTGAGACCCCTTTAAGAGAAGGAAATATCTTGAATGTTGCATTACTGGCCCTCAATAAACATACAATTCTCTGTAACCTATAGAGCTAATTCCAGTCTGGCTGTGTGCTCAAGTTTATTTTGGCACTAGTCACTTCCATTCACTGTCCACGTGGATTTCCACCATTAATCCAGTTTTAGGCGATATGGGTTCTGATTTTTAAAGCTTATGCAGAATGGAACTTTACCTTGTGACACAGTTTATGTGCATAGGTGTAAATATGGGATAGGTGGCAGTTGACTGAAATGGGATTAATGCCGTCCCTCATTTGTTTGGCCAATTTGAAGAAGACAAAACACTTCCGTATCTAGCAATACTCCCAAACGCTATAACTCTTGGCATTGGGAAAATAAAAAAACCTGATGAAATAAGCCTTGGCTACTCCATCTTTTCTACTCTTTCCATCTTGGACATTGGATTGAAGGGGAGGCAGCCTCTGAATACAGTGGAACAAATCACGTCAGCATGATGGATGGAGGCTGTGCTTGGCACACCCCAGGTGATTGTGTTGGGTAGAAGAGTCATCAATTTGCTCCCCCAAAAGCCTGTGTGGTGGAGTCATAAATATTTCACAAAATGTGGGGAGGCATCTGCTTTCTTGTTTACTGAGAACAATGCCTGCTAGAATGTTTCTCCTCCAGATAGTGGTTCCCAGCTCTGATCTCTCAAAGACTTATTCACCTGCTGACGGGAAGTGTTGCTGTTTCTCTCATTTTCCTTTGAGTTTTCATTTTGATTTTTGATAAGCGCCTATTCTCCAGAGGCTGAACTTTATTTTATTATGCATTTGGTGGGAGGCGAAAGAAAACACACATTCTTGCTTACGGGTTTGAAGCAGGAGCAGTTTCTAAAGGGCAGAATCATTTTTCATGTGCTGGTATTTTGTGGCTCAGGAAAGAGAAGCTGAGTTCTTGTAACATCACAATCAAGAAGAGAGAGATCAAGGTGCTCTTTGGAATTTTGGTTGGTCACCCGTTACTGCTTGTACATTTTCATAATACTTCATAATTTTTAATTACTTCCATATGTATAATGTTATGTGGTTATCTCAAAAACTCTGGAAGAAAGGGTAAGGATTTTTTAAAGAAATCACAGAGGAGCAAGCCAAGCCTCGGGTAAGTTAAGGAAGTCACCTGAGTTTATGCAACTTGTTAGTGGCAGAACTAGGGATAGAACAGAGACCATCTTTATAAAAATTCTTTAAATATTCACAAGAAGAAAGGAAGAAAGGAAGGGAAGGAGGGAAGAGAGAGAGAGGAAGGGGGAGATGGCAAGTGGCAGGAACTAAGTGTGGCTGGGAGAGTGCCTAGGTGATTGGTTCCACCTCAGCTCCCCCAAAGTTGTCCCTGTCACAAGGACCTGGGTATAAATAGTTCATATCTTTTTGCCTGTTAATTATATTACGTATGGAGCATTCGAAATTCAATAAAGCTTTGAAATCATGGTTGACCATGGATGTTATACTATTTCGCCCTCTTTGCAGTTAGGAGAAATTGGGGCAGGAGCAGGTGAGGTGAGTGATTTGCTTGTGGCCATGAAACAAGCCACCACAGGAAAGACAGACAAGACTGATTTTCTAGGCTCAGCTCAGTGGGGTCACACTCCACCTGAAGTCTCTTCCCGTTAATCCAAATAATGAAACTGCAGAGGCGATGGTGTGCTTGCAATCAGGAGCAGGTCTGTAACTGTGCCATCCTTCCCCGTGTCATTGTTATGGACTGGAAATGCGGCCACCCTGCTTAGCTGAGGGTTCCATCCTTTGTTAAAAGTGCTTTAACCCTGAGTTATGGCGAGGCCAGGCTGCACTCGGGCAGTTTCCCGTAGAGGTGAATTGTTACCTGGTTCTCCATTGTAAGAACTAGAAATACATTTTTTCAAAAAAAAAAAAAAATTTCCAAGTGGAAATAATTTTGAAACACAACTTAATGAGTTTTTCTGCGGCAGCTGAACATTAAGGTGGGCACAAACCCGAGCTTATTTAGATTTTAATATCGTTCCCTCTCTGGGGGAGTTACAACAGGGAGTGGCTTATATTTGTGATGGGACCCTGCTTTTAGCTTTTAAAAAAATATTACAAAGATTTAAATTAAGTTCTATTTCCCCTAATTCCAGGGCCAAATCCTTTTCAATACAAAAAAAAAAAAAAAAAAAAAAAAAATTGAGGGAGCATCATATTGAGGGGTGATACTAAAAAATATTATTTACAAAGGATATATTTTATTTTCCTTCTGTTCTGTGCTTATAAGCATGCATCTGTCACCATTTAAACTTTGAGAATGTGTTGAATTCAGTTTGCTGCCTGGGGTGGAGATAGCCTGGAGGAAGCTGGGCTGGGGGTTGCTACCAGGACCTTGCTTGTGGAAGAATAGAATCATGGTGTTTATTTCTGGTTGGATTGTTTTTGTGTCTGGCATTCATGGGAATGTACTCAAAGTCATACATGGGACCTGGGGGACGAAAAATTAGTGCCACACAGATAGGCTTATTCTTGAGGACAGCAAGGAAATCTAAGTATAGACTTGGTTGGATGGATTACGCATCCCTCTCCTCTCTACTCAACAGTATAAACATAAACCAGCGCATGGGGGCAAAGATGCCGATGCCCTGAGTGCCACTGCAGAGGCACATTGTCCCTGGGAATGCCAAGTTGATCTCCCAAATCATGTTGGGCATCCTTTGGGGTGATGGTGTGGTAGAGAAGCCTCCCTATGCCAGCCCCAGCTAGCTCCTGGGAGGTGAAGGTTCTGAAGTTTCTCTTTTATTCTTTGAAATTGGTTTTCCTCTGAGTTTTCAAGTTTAGGGCATAGTTTTGCTTTCTGAATACATTTTAAGAATTTTAGGAAATGGTCAGACCTGTCTTTATATAATTCACATACACCATGGTTTCTCTTTTGGTTCTAAGTCAATAAGACTGTTGATCTAGGCCATGGAAAATAGAATCAGATGAATTTTCACCTTTAAATGAGATTAGTGGGTCTGGTAGACAACTTCATTCATTTTATTTATTCAATCAACCATTCAACAAATAGTTACTGAATGTTGACTGTGTGGCCAGCAGTGTCCCAGGCATTGGGATACAACAGTGAAAAATAATACATCAGCAATAAGGGTGACTACTTATAGAGCATTCACAATGTATCTGGTACCATTCTAAGAATTATACCTTAGAAATTATATTTCATACTTGCATATCCTACCAAGCACATCACTTTATTCTTCACGACAAATACGTGAAGTTAGAATAGAAAGTACAGTTTTAACTGCTTGTCATGGATGAAGAAACTGACACAGAGAGGAACTTGCTTGAGGTTCCATGAAAATGTTCAGGCATGGGGAATTCCACTCTCCCTGTACCCAACCACCCTCTGATTGTTATCTGGGTTGGCATTCTTGTTCATATTGCTGTTGTAGTATGGTTGGCTAAGTTTTCTAACATCTCTACAAAATTAAAACCACTTGGATTTATACTGGGATTTGGACTGATTAGACTTGTGGGAAGAGAGGGCCCATAAGTTAGAGAAGCTTTGATGAGTCAGCCACTATGCAGGACAATCATCTCTAATGTGCACAGCAACCATGAGGTGGGTATCATTCTCTCCATTTTATGAAGGGATGACAAAATGCAGTGTAGTATCATGAAAGAATTTATTCAAGGTCTAGTGGCTGAACTGGGATTTGAACCCAGGATTTTGTGATTCACTTCCTCTTGCAAAATTCTGCTTCCCATGCTTATAAGAGATTCACTTAACTCTTATTCTCAGCATTGCCATAACCTTCAAAGGTATCACGAGAGCTAATGTAAAAAGATGAGGCAGTAGGAAGGAATCTGACCCTACTCCATAGAGAAACAAAAGAAAAATCTTCCAAGGAAACTGTTTTTTCTGCTTTTTAACCTCTGTGCTATTAAAAAATATATAAGGAACAAAGAAAATGAAACCTTTCTAATATTCCTTTGAAAAAAAATAGTCAGTGAATTCCCTTTTGAGTAGAATATGATTAACTTAGTCTCATTTTGAGAAGTTAAAAATGCATTCATTTCTCTTGATTATTCAACATTTCTGAATAACCAGCAGCAGTATGTAAAAGCCAGAAAGAAAACGTGACTGCATCAGCCAGGCTCCTGTTAATAACTTGGATGGTTCTGGAAGCAAGCATGTGGCAGTTGCTCTACTGATTTATCTAAGAGTGCAGTCTAGTGGAGTAAGAAACAGATATGAATCTCTAAAGTTCATGGTGTGACTGTGGACAAGTCATTTCTGGCTCCTTCAGGCTTATTTCTGCCTCTGAAATTACACATAATTATATCCTCACAAAGGTTCCAGGAGAAGATTCATTAAGGAAATTACCACTCATTTAGAAAATTGCTGCTCAAGTTCACTAAGTGTTTCCCCGGTGGGCCTAATGAACACATGGCTCTCCTCAAGGTGAATGAATCACCTAGGTCTCCCTGGGAAGAGCCTCACTCACTCCTTCTCTACCTCACTCCTTGTTGAGGGGTGCCCAGGACTAGCAGGTCAGTTTCCTTAAGGTCATTGACCTACTTACACTATCTTTAAAAAGAGTTATGCTTTTCTAAAGTGATAGTTTGGTCTGAATATTTTCCTCCAGTTCATTCTAGACTTGTGAACATGGGGGGTTCAGAAAACAGCCTACACAAAGCGGCACTAAGACGAGCCCCCTTGATGTTTCCATAATCACGGGTGATTATTCACTCTGTAATTTTCAGACACGATTGGTCAGGATAAACACTATTTTGTGCTGAACTGATTTATAAAGGAGCATCAGAGTGGCATAAGAGACAATTCAATGATCTTACCCACTGTTAAGTATTTTATAACCTCCTTGATATCTCAAGTCATCAGTGAGCACTGGCAGAGAATGCCAAAGACAGCCTTACTTGTTCAATAATCAGCTGTGTAGTTGAAGATGCCTGGTCAAAGGCTCCAGTGAATATTTGACTGTATGAACAAAATGATGAAGTAGACACTGTTATATTGGAGGTGATGGATGGGAGGATTGGAGCATTAGCAATTTGTCTCCCCCTTGCCTCCCCCCCCCCCCAACCTCCCATTCACTGATCACTTCAGTCTTCAACTATACTCCATTCCACATTATCTTCTTAAAAGAGAAAACACATGAGTTATTCTGATTGACTAGGAACATTGACTGATAGGATATTGTTCTTTTCTTCTATTTCTGGCCCTGCCAGTTCGTCACATAATGATCTCTGAAATCAAGGACTGGGCTGGCAAACACTATAAGCAAAGACTCCTCTTTTGGAGGCTTGGTCTGATTAAAATTTTTGTCTTTTTCTTTTCATTGATTTGGGCCCTTCCTATAGTTGGCTGGGGGACCTCAGTAAGGGCTACAAAACCAAGCTTCAGGTGACTTTACACACCTAGAAAGTCAGCTTTTTAGATATGTTTTCTCTAATTCTATCAGTTCCTGACATTTCTCAGCATATTTTAAACTCACATATGAGAAAATAAGAGTCTATTTATTTGTACACCCAACCAGTATTTTAATTGAGACTTTCTATATGACAGTATCTCTATAACCCTATCTATAGAATAGTGTCTCTTCATGAGACTCAGATCCATTACATCAGTTAAAAGCAGAATTAGGAAAAGATGGTGAAGTGTGTGTATGTACTGGGGGTAGGGGTGGGGTAGCAGGAACAAAGACAAAAGGCCTATAGAAACATTGAACAAACATCTTCTCATTGAATAAATATTTGTCCTAAGTATTGGGGAATTAATGGTGGCAAGGTCTCTGCCATCACTGTGTTTTTATTGTGTTGAATAAATAGTTTAGAAAATTATACTTTAGAAACTTTATTTAAGCTCTTATAGTAATATTCTAATATTTGCTAAGTAGTGGAGGGAGGTCCAGCTCTTTGGGGGCCCAGGAAGTGGGGGGAAATAAGTAAATGACTCTTTCTTGCATCTCTCCTGTGAGCCCTGCCAGGAATCTTCACTGCTCTCCTCTCACTCAGGGTTTCCACAGTCACGCAGGGAAGGTCAGATTCCCATGTTTTTAATGACAAGGCAGCCTCAGAGAGATCATTTAGCTTCTTCAAATGAGGAAGGAAAAGAAGAGGAAATGCACACATCCAAAAAGTATGCAGTAATTAACAAGTGCTTCTTGATCTTGGCTGCACATTACACTTTTGCAATCCTTAGTGTCCAGGCTACACCCAGGCCAATTAATTCCCACTCTCTGGGTTAGAGCCCCAGCATCAGTGTTTTCAAAGCTCCAAGGTGATTCCAAATGTCAGCTCCTGTTGAGAAATACTGCTGGGGGTATTTTCTCTTTGAATATATATTTGTTCTAAGTTTTGGGGAATTCATGGTGAACAATAGACTCAGAATCAAGGAAAGTTAGAGCAGGAAATAACCCTCAAATCACCTGATTTAATTGCTTAATTGTACCAAGGAAGAATCTATGGGTGAGATAAGTAAGGTGACTAACAAAATTCATATAACTAATCATGGACAGAGCTGGGTTTCTTCCTTTAACTTTGACTTGCTGACCTCTCAAGAAAGGCTCGAATACTATCACTTTCATATTATAACTAATGTGTATGATTACTCTCAGAGCTTTATTACAAATTTTATTTTTTTAATTGTGGGAGCCATTTCTAAACATACAATAATATTTTAGTACTTTAGTATCTGTTCTGGTAGTTTTGTGTTTGTTTGTTTATTGGGACTGTGATTTTTCCCCCCCCAAACAAAGAATATCCAGAAGGCGAGGCTAGAAAAGTAATTTAAAATTTGTCAAGTTTTTGCATAACTGGTATATCTTTGCTGTCTCAGAAAAGAACTAGGGAATCAGAGGTCAACTTGCAGCACCTCATTTATATGATAATTACCAGTAAGCAGTGGCCAGTGATTCATGATACAAATCATTTGTTCCTCTGGGACTTGTATGTTTACTGGGCAGGAAGTATGTGATTATAGACTAATTAGTTTCTTGGTGACAGAAAGAATGTAGCACAATTGAACCTAAGTTTGTTAATTGTGTGTTGTTTAGTTTCTTTATGTACTTGTCATGGCAGTGTTTTTAATTTAATTTTTAATCTACAGGAAGTTTCTGCATGAATATACACCTGGATGACTGGACACCAACCTTCACATTATCACCTTTAAAGTTTGTAACATGCTTTAATATGCCAATCTTATGTAATCATAGCACCAGTCCTTTGAGGCACATATTACTATTGTTATAAACCTCCCTTTACAGATGAACAAATGAAGGCAGAGCAGTTAGAGTAAGACTTAGAGTTCCTACAACTAGACATGTACCATATTACGTGGTATTCATATATCTTATGATTATTAATTAGGAAGAATATAATGAACAGCCAGAAATGATCATTGCTCAGCTGACTTTTCATAATTTTCTCAACTACTAAGAGAAAGACCATAAAGAAAAGAGATAAGCAACCATTGTATTAGGGGTGGAGAATAAAATTATTATCGGGGAATATAAATTTGAAGAGGTGTTATTTTCTCAATGAGGGAAAAGATCTTCAGTGGGCATAAGCTGAATTAAAAAACAATGGAATGAGCCCTGGCCAGTGTGGCTCAATTGTTTGAACATTGTCCTGTGCTTGGAGAGGTCACTGTTTCAATTCCCTGTCAGGGCACATGCCTGGGTTAAAGGCTTGATCCTCAGTAGGGGACATGCAGGAGGCAACCTGTCAATGTTTCTCTTTCATCCATATTTCTCTCTCTCCCTCTCCCTTCTTCCCTCTCTAAAATCAATTAAAAACATATTTTAAAAGTGAAATGGTATTTCTAGTTCAGCACAAGAGAGGTACAAGAAAAGTGAAGAGAAGGTAAGAGTAAGCTTGGGAACTGAAACTCTCAAAGAACAATAATAGTAAATGCAGGGAAGGACAGAAGAAAGTGAGAAGTAATGACCAAATGCAGTGAAAAAGAAGTATGCCATCAAACCAAAGCAAGATGGGAAGTTAGAATTAGATAAATAATAAATTTTGTTTTTAGTGATTGTTTTCATGTTCCAGAGGTCCAGAAATATTCATGTAAAAGATAGACAGAAAGTCGTTATTATCTGAAATGGAATAAGAAAAATGAATAAGCAACACTTCTACCTATAGCATAGTGTTCACTGCATTTGTCTCCCAGGCAAATGTTCCTGAATATTTATGACAGAATCTTTCTGACAAATAATACAGAGAGTTGTATTACCTGAAATATAGAAAAAATGTGAGCTAGCATGGAACCCAAAGGCTCTCTGATATGGATGATGTGGAAAGAATATTATCTCTGAGATAGCAGATTTTGCTATGCTTAGAAAAAGCCTTGGGCAAAATGTAGATACTACAAGAACCCGAAATATCATTCTATAGGTGATGCATTCCACAATCTGATAGGCAAAATAGTACTACCATAGAAGATTAAACTTCACAAACTCAAAGGGCATCCAGTTTTATTTAAAGCCTAGTATTAATCTCCAAATGCTTTTTGAGGAATATTTTCATAAATTCACAGTAAAAAAAAATAATCTATGGCCAAGAGCACACTATATATTGCTACCTGTTAGGTCTTTATTACATAAGCTTGTATCATCTTAGGCCCTCATGTAGCCCTTTAGGGGAACATTGGAAATACCTTGTGTATTAGTCAGGACTTCTCAGAGAAACAGAGGCCACAGGATGAGTGGTGTGTGTGTGTGTGTGTGTGTGTGTGTGTGTGTGTATGTGTGTGTGTGTGTGTGTGTGGTGTCATTTTATCCCCCAAAGAAAAAGAAACATCATTGATTGACTAGGGAAAATCAATACTAGAATTTGACTTTTTGTTGGTGTGTCTGGGAAGCCTAAGAACGAATGTGTAGATTGAGACATAACTTTTGACAACAGATTCCAGTTAGCTTTGGATGATGATATCTGTGGAAATGACTATACAAATATGTAAGCATAGAGATGTATATTCCCATTTTAAACGAATAATCCTCAAGTGTACATAACAAAGGAAAGTTTCAAAATTCACAAGATGTTCCAAAGACTGGGTCTTGAATCTTCAAAAGAAAAAAAATACTACTACCATTGGTTTATAGAGTAGTAGTAGTAGTAGTAGTAGTAGTAGTAGTAGTAGTAGTAATGGCTAACATTGTGCCACGTGTAATCTTCAAGAAAAGCCATTCTGAGTCTGCAAATAAGGAGAACAGTTAAATAATCTGCCCAAGGTCAAGAAGCCAGCAAGTGTCCCTTGGGTACAGAGGGACTTTCCTAGTCATATGGATTGCTCTTGAACCCCCTGAAAACAGCCCTGCAGATGGCAACCTGCTTCTGCCCAACATCTCCAGAGACAGATTACTGGCTATCATTTTTGCATCAAGGAAGGATTCTGTGGAGAGTTAGTGAATGGTGACTTACATTTCATTCGAAGCCCTGCAGCTACATTTGGGCCCTCCCTGCTACTTGCCCATCATTTCACTCATTTCTGGCTGCAGTGTTCCCCATTCCCTCAATGGCTATTTGGAACCTTCACTATGTTCCTCAGTCCCCCTCCCATCTCTGGTCACTAAGAGGCAATGATTTCATTGACTGCCTCACTGAAACATAGGCGCCGATGTGCATGCACTTTCACAACTTGCCTCTCCTCCATCCCAATGTCAGCCTCATTTCACCCATTTTTCTATCCTTTGGTGACCTAGAGCCTTTACTCCAAACTGATTAGTTCAGGGAAGTCCAGGATGTAGTTAAGTACTTTGTATGGAGGGGGAAAGAGGGGATTCTAGTGCACACTTTCTGTTCAAGTTAAGTCTTGAACTTTCTAATGTGATCTTTTCAAATTTTGCCCACCCTATTTTTTAATTTCTTATTCAGGTCTATTTATCCTATCATCTACTTACCCTTCAGATTTGATGCACAGATTTTTGTTTCTTTTTTATTATAATTTTGGCTTCTCTCTCAAAATGATGGCGTGCTTCTAGAAATTCTTCCTTGGAATACCCATGGAAGGTTGTTGGCCATATCCTATCTAATAAAATATTAAAATGCAAATTAACTGTCACTCCATGACAAAGATGATGACACCCACAGCCAATAAGAAGAGAATATGCAAATTGACTGTCACTCCTTGACAAAGATGGCTGCAGCTGGGCTGGGACACTTGCATTGTCACCATGGTGACAATGCAGGCATTCCCCCCACCCCACCTGCGGAGGGCCTCTGGGCCTGCTTCATTGTCACTGCCACAGGGGCTGGAGGAGCAGAGACACAAGCCTGCAAGGGGGCCCAGCACCCAGCAGCACCAAGCCCCGTGGCCATGGCAGCACTGGGGCCGCTGGGACCACAGGGGCCACAGCAGAGATACAAACCCACAGGAAACCTGTAGAAAGGGAGATAAACTATCATAACTTTATCTCCCTTTCCACAAGATGAGAAAACTGACCCTGATTTATTTAGTGATATGGCTCAGACCTTTCTACAAGCACAGGGTATCTTATGACCACTCCCAGGAAGGTCTGGTCAGAATATTGTCTCCAGCGAATAACGCTGCTGTGGAAAATCATCTAAGAGAGGAAACAAGCTTTTGTTGGGTTTATTCTGAAGGTCAAAGAACATGCCACCCCAACATATGCCATGTTGTTATATTGATGATCTTGTACTGCAGATGCTTGAAAAACAGCAAATGCAAGGAGAGGCCTTCACTTAAGTCTCCTTATCTGCCTAAAATTGGACCCCCCCAAAAGAAGCTTAAATGTCATAGGTCCCGTCGATAGGAAAAATGTCATCAGCCAGTGAAGACTGACTCCTGTCACAGGACAGGAGACTAGAAGTTGACATCACACCCAAACTTTGTTACAAACTATCTCCCCCAACCCTCATTCATCTTTTCTAAAAATCGTTTACTCTCCTCTAAGAGGCCTACGTCTCCCGTCCCCTCTGCCTAGGAAGAAGCTATTTAAATCTGTATTCTAAGCCACCTTGGGGAGTTATTCATTTTTCCCTTGGATCTTTCACATATACAAGAGGTACCCATGTTAATGAACTTCTGTTTTTTTCTTGGTAATCTGTCTTTCATTATAAGGGCCTCCGCTAAAAACTCAGAAGGGTAGAGGAAAACTATTTTTCCGCCTCCATAATTCTATCTCAGGAAATCAAGTCCTGGGCTGAACAGTGAGATTGGCTCAAGTGCCAAGCAGTCCCAGCTGAGGGGTGGGAAGCTTCTAGGGGAAAATCAATGATATTGGCATCAAAGTAAGACAGAGGCATGTGCATGGTTGCTGGTGGGAGTTGAAAGTGGTTCAACATTTTTGGAGGATGATTTGGCAAAATCGATAGAAATGTTCAAGGTACATCCAAGAGTCTTCTTCTAGGAATCTCATCTGCTGAGATAAAGCACGAGTGCATAAGCCCTGGTCAGAACCCAGGATGCTACTGCAGGCTCCCCTTCCACAATCAGAAAACCTGCTAACAACCTGCATTTTTAGGACAACGTGGCATCTATATTAATAAAAGGGTAATATGCTAATTAGACTGAATATCTTCCAGTTGACCTTCCGGACATCCTTCCGGACAAAGCCACGGTGGCGGGGCTGAGACAGAGGTGGTTAGAGGCAATCAGGCAGGTAGGGGAGAGCAGTTAGGAGGATCAGGCTGGCAGGGGAGAGCAGTTAGGGGTATCAGACTGTCAGGGGAGAGCAGTTAGGGGGATCAGACTAGCAAGGGAGAGCAGTTAGAGGGATCAGGCTGGCAGGCAAGTGAGCGGTTAGGAGCCAGCAGTCCTGAGGTGTACCGGATTGGAGAAGGTGCAGGCTGGGCTGAGGGACCCCCCCACCTCCCGTGCACAAATTTCATACACCAGGCCTCTAGTAATAATAACAACAAATAAACACTTACTGAGTACTTATCATATGGGAGCTACTAAGTGCTTTATAAGGACCTCTTCATATAAAGATACTTATCCCGTCTTGTATCATGAATTCCTGTGAGAATCTGATCTGGGTCTTTTTTCCACTCAGGAGCAGCCACATATCTCCTGTTTTGTTTTCTATTACTATGAAACAAACTGCCCCCAAACAACAGTAGTTTTTGTTTTTTTATTTTTAGTTTCCATGATTGTGTGCATTGACAGGTGATTCTTCTGCTTGATCTGGTGTCAGCTGGACACTGGGGCAGCTGAAAATTCCAAAATGGCCTCACTCACATGACTGACCATTGGTGCGAGCTGCTGGCTTTTGGCCAGGGGTTTCAGTTGTCTTCCTCCTGGGCCTCTCCATGAGGTTGCTTGAACTTCCAACAGTCTGGTGGTCACTGAGTCACTTCCTCTGAATTATATTAGTTAAAGCAGATCACAGAGCTTGCACAGATTCATGGGAGGAAAGTATACACAAGCATGAATACTGGAAGGCATGGTTCATTGCAGGCCACCAAAGTTACAGCCAACAATATTCACACCCAATTTTGTATAATAATTTCAAGAGATATGCACACCGTATAAATCCATTTAAGGACCCCAATGGAGTGAATAGACTTCAGGTTAAGAACTCAGGATTTATGATTAAACAAAGGGAAGCCGTTGCCCAACCTGTCTAGTGTAGAGGAGAAGAGAGACAACCCTGACTATAAAGGGAATTGCACACAATTAGCACACTGCCCTAGCTAGTGGGCAGAACATTGACCTGAAGACTGAAGGGTCCCGGGTTCAGTTCTTGTCAAGAGCCTGTATCTTGGTTGCAGGCTCAATCCCTGGACCTGGGTCGGGCACATGCGGGAGGCAACCAATTGATGTATCTCTCTCCCATTGATGTTTCTCTCTCAGTGTCTCTTTCACTCTCTCTAAAAATCAATGGAAAAGACATCCTTAGGTGAGGATTTACAAAAAAAAAAAAAAAAAAAAAAAAAAAAAAAAAAGCACACTGATGTGATCATGCATGACATGCTCCAGGGATGGGGAGAGATGAGTTAACTAAAAGACTAGGAATTACAATTAGAATCAGATTATGGAATATTTCGAAAGACAGCTCGTGGAGCTTGAACTTTCTTCAGTAGGCATTGGGGAGCCATTGCAAGTGGGTTACTTTAAAAAGGGTGTAAAGAGCACAAATGCTAAAATAATTCAGGAGAATTACAAGAATTAAGAAATAAGGAGAATGGTGAGGAGGGAATTACATTAAGGAGTTTTATGAGGTTGTAGAGTTTTGACTCAGAAGCCAGTTTTAAAGTCAGGATTAAGAAAATAGCTCTAATAAAGAATGGAGGCAAACATTTTACTGTAGAAAAGGGTTTTGTAGTACATTATATAGCAAATATGAAATAATTTAGAGAGCCTTATAGACCTGGTATCATTTTGTGTGATTGAATTAACAGAGAGCTCAGTCAGCCTTTATAGTTTCAATTGATATGAAAAGAAAATCAAACCAGGAATTTTCAAAATGACTTTCTACCCAGTGTTCAAAGAGTCCTCCAGTGTGGCTGTAAAGGATAATGAGTCTAAGACTAAAACATGCTTATTTGGGTCCATAAGAATAAAGCAGATGCCTGTGGAGTCAAAGCAAACCTTGAATGTTAGCAGGTTGCTTTTCACTAACGGAGAATGTTAAACCTACAGCAAAGATCCCAAAGGGCAGAAAACTACCAGTAGGGGTTCAATTTCTGCTTGTCAGCTTATAAAACTGAGAAGATTTCCCCATGTTTGGCCCTAAAATGATACCTGAAATAGTATTCAGAGGATATATATTAGGGGTTAGGTGGGAGGGCATAAAAGCATGTTTATTTCAGGGATGACATTTCTTTTGTAAGCTTAAGTCTGCTTCTTGATTTCTGAAGCCACCTTTGTTAGGCTTCTTTATCATTCAGCTTCAGAGTCCATTGGTACTTATTAGGAGTGGCTCTGCCAGGTGTGGCGGTGCTTGGTGCTAAGTTGTCCACACATAGACATTGGAGCTTTCTAAGGTCTACTGGCTAATATTTGAGGGACTGAGCAAGATGGGATGGACAGTGCTATTAGGGGTATGAAACAGAAAAAATTCAGTGGGACCACACAGAGATTTCTCAGTACTGTTGATTCTCAAACCAAAAAGAAAAAGAAAAAAGCTTGTATTTTATCCCCATTAATTTAATTTTCATTTAATTGGTCTGATGAATTGTGTTTTAAATCTTTTTGCTTGTTTTAATTTTACTGAAGAATAATTGACAAATACGAGTGTACATAAAGTGTACAATATGTTGGTGGATATATATATATATTACATATATAATATATATATAATATATATAATATATATAATATATATAATATAATATATATATCCTATATAATAAAAGGCTAATAGGCAAATCTACCAAACCATGAAACAACTGGTCTCTATGATGTCCATTGACCACCAGGGGGCAGGCACTCAACACAGGAGCTGCACCTGGTGATCAGTGCACTCCCACAGTGGGGAGTGCCACTGAGCCAGAAGCTGAGCTCATGGCTGGCGAGCACAGCTACAGTGGCGGGAGCCTCTCGCACCTCCGTGGCAGTGCTAGGGATGTCCGACTGCTGGGAGTGGGCCTAAGCCAGCAATCGGACATCCCCTGAGGGCTCCCAGACTGCAAGAGGGCTGAGGGACACCGCCCAGTGCATGGATTTCATGCACCAGGCCTCTAATATATATAGTAATTACCAAGATCAAGCAATTACCAAGATCAAGTAATTGCCAAGATCAAGCTGAATATCTGTACCTGTTGACCTGCATCACTGGAGTGGGGAATTTAACATCCTGTCTGGATGTTTCTAATGGGCTGCCATGTGGAAACCACTACTGTATACACTTTGCTTGTTAGAACTAAGCTCTTACCTATTGAGCTACCTAGCCATGGTTCCTGATTTTATTGGTACCAAAATTACTTGGGATAGATTGTTTTCAGGCACCTATCAGGAGATTCAGGAGATGGATGGTGATAATAAGTGCTATGTCTATGGTATTATGAGTTCTTGACATGGAAAGTAAAAATAAAACACACACACACACACACACACACACACACACTCTCAACCAAACTAATGTCTTAGAGGATTTTTAGCTCTCTGCTTTCCTAACGGTGTGTCTCTGTAATGGACGCCAGGCAAAAGCCAACCTGGAAATTCAGTGGCAGCAACACTTGACTTAAGCATAAAAGAAAAAGTGAAAACCACAGTTGTCTGATCTTACACTGGATGTGCCACAGTGTTGATGGGTTGTATGTTTTGTTCTCTGATTCTCTATTCAAGGAGTTCCTTCCATCCTCCCTTCTCAGCAGCACAACATTATCACTTCTGAATTTTCGTCCTCTCCCTTGCCATTTATAATTATTACTTCCTCCTTGCAATGCCTAGCTTCTGGCCCTCAATCTGCTAATTGTACTTTTCAGCTCTAATTCCATGTTGGTTGTTCTGCACGGAGTCTGGCCTTTCATCTCTCAGATCTGTGTTTTAAACACTGTCCCCACCAGCTAGCATTGTAATCAACCAATCTCTCTCTCTTTCTCTCGCCTTATTATTCTATTTCATCTCTTTTTTTCTAACTTTCAACAATCACAAAACAGCCTCTCAAGCAAAAGTCACATTCAATAACTTGATGTTTCCATTCCCTTAAGTAGAGTGCACATTTTTTATTCTTACTCCAACGGCAAAAGCCTTTTGCTGACAGAGCAAGGGCTTTATTCGCAGTAGAGGAAGAGCTACAAATAAATGTATGTCTGTGTATGTATATACATAGCAAGAGACAGAACGAGAGAGAAGGTTTACAAGTGAAAATATGGGAAAAGATAGTGGTCTGTGCTGGGCTTGAGAACTAGTTGGACAATCTGTCTTGACTTTAGTTGAAAACTTTCTGTAATGCATTGCCCTCTTGGGGATTGAATCTATTCAAATTGATCTCTTCTATGAGTGGGCACATCGTTTTCGACATGTTTCTATGAAGATGTGCTGTTTTCATGCTTAGGGGAGCACACTGCATGCTGAGTGAGACTGAAGGAAATGCCAAATTAATTCATTATGTCCGTGGCAATGTTCTTTTCCTAGCAAAGGGCTGCCTTAATAAGGCAGGCGGAGGTGTGTGCGGGGGTGTCCCTGCCTCTGCAGGAAGCTTGGCAATCTTCCCCCCAGAAAACTCAGCTCTGGTGTTTGTTGTTTGAGGCTCTTGATTGTAATATTAGTTTTCTGCCCCACTCTTGGCCGTATTATATCACAGTAGGGGAAGGATGACAATGGAAATTATGGCAGCATGGCAGCGAATGATTTCCAAAATGGACAGCATTGTGCATGGCTGTGGGTCTGCTTTCAGCACCCTGCCTGAAAGAGTGAATGGCTGCTGTTTCCAGCCAAATGCTGGCGACTGCAGGGCCACTTCAAACCATCAGTGGAACAATGTTATCAAGCGGCTGAGTCCCTGCTTGTGTCAGTAAGCCGTCATTATTCCTCACGAGCCAACTGCAGGAGAGGGCTACGGTGACAAACATACTGTTACGTTGTATTTTAATGTGTGCCAATCAGCTTAATGCTGGCCCTGACATTTAACTCAGGTACCGCCTTTTCTATAACAGATGCCTGCGTGCTTCCTTCGTTTGCAGTTCCCAAAGGTGCCAGAAAGAGCAGGTAGGCACCATGAGAGGTCACTTACAAAGAAACATAAAGGAACTAAATCCATGGGATGGCTGAGCTCTTTCCAATTAAGTTGCGTGATATATTCCAAAATCCTACAAACATCTGTGGCTGAGCAATCTTCACTTTTTAAAAAAATTTATCTTTATTATTGGAAGAATTGCAGAAATCTCCCTCCCTCCTACCCCATTGACCTCTTCCTCCCTGCTCCTGTCCCCTCCCCAGGGCTTCACTGCACTGTTTATTGTCTGTGTCCATGAGCTATGTATATATGCATCTAAGTTCTTTGGTAAATCTCTTCCCCCATCCTCTTCCTCTGAGATTCACAAGTATGTTGCATACTTCAATGTCTCTGGATCTATTTTGTTTGTCAGTTTATTTTGTTCATTAGATTCCACATATAAATGAGATTTTTTTTTAAAGCTGTGGTACATTTACACAATGGAATACTATGCAGCTGTTAAAAAGGAACCATTACACTTTGAGACACCATGGAAAGACCTGGAGATTATTATGCAGTCTTCACTTTGACAGATATATTTGCAGATCAGATCCTTAGACACCTATTCAGCCTAATTTCTGCTGTCAGACTCCACCAAAGAATCTATCGATCTTTAGGGACTTGTAGGTCCTGTGGGGACTTCGTTTTGTTCCTTAGCAAGGGCTGTAGGATGTGGATATGATGTTTGCCACCACTTAACATTTATTTTAATTTAGGCTTGGATTTGGAGGCATCCAGAAATTATTGCCTTTGAGCTTTCATACCTTGATCCAAGATAGCTACCAACTGGATGCTGTGGTTGCTGGATTGTCACTTTTAGGTGGTAGTATCCAAATAAGAAGAGACAAATAAGACAGGGTGCCGGGGTCCAGCCCCAGCAGGTCCAGAGGTTCCCCAAAGGCGTGGACGGAGTCGGCGAAGAAGGAATGACACAGAGACAGCGTTCAGTTGATCAGCAGCCTAGCCAGGACCTCTAGCCAAGATCTCCAGCCAGGTTCTGTAGCCATGTTTCCTCTCTAGGTTCTCCAGCCAGGTTCTGTCCAGGTTCTCTAGCCAGGTTCAGTCACCAGGTTCTAGTCAGGTTCTCTTGCCAATTTCTGTAGTCAGGTTCAGTCCAGGAACTTTTGCCATGTTCTCTCCAGCGAAGTTCTGCTGTCTCTAGAGAACGTTCTGTGTAGGTTCTGTGCCTAGGTTCCGTCTCTCTTGGTTCCGTATTCTAAGTTCTGTCTCTTGCTGTCTTATTACGTCTGTATTTATACCAGTTGATTCAATCCTATCAATCGCTATTACAAAGGTTAGGGCGTTTCTTATCTCCATTCCAGGGAGTAAAGATTATGTAGCTTAAGCATGATTGTTCATAGTTAAAGTGATTAATTACCCGCCTGGCACTTAGTTAAGGGGTTTTATTCCCTCCCTAACTTCAGGGAAAAATCCATACTTGGGGAAACAACCTTTCTCAGAGACCTTGGTTAAAACACATAGTGCCAAGAAGGTGAGCAAACATTTTAAGGACAGTATGCCATATATGCCAGGTCCTTTGAAACAGCAAGGATGGACCGGCTCCCGGCAACAGGGGTCATTAGTAATACTTCTGTCCAACCATGTAAGTCCTATGGGGGAGAATTTTATTAAAACACCTGAGCCTGACAATCACTGCATTTTAAAGAATCTCAATGCATGCTTCAAACCAAGGCTGAAAGAAACACATGTACTTTGGTAAACTTCTCACTGATCTTCAACTGTTGTCCTTTACATTGCTGAACTTTATAAAATATTCACCTTGAATTTCCTAAGCAAGTTAAATCTCCTTGGGGGTGTCCTAGGCTGTCTTATGTCAAGAACTCTTAGTTCTTTCTCTATTAGGACATTCCTTTAGCCCAGGGTTCCCAAATGTTATATCGATCTACAAGGAAAAGAGAAGAATATGTACAATGTGGTGAACTTTTCCTTAAGATGGATTTATTGAAATTAAAGTTCTGTTCTTTATCTATTTTGAGATTGTGACTTTACTACTTATGGTAGAATTGTCCATTCTTTATGAAATAATAGTGACAACACATGGTGATTTTTTTTTCAATAAATGTCCTAACTTGGGAAAATGAAGTCTACTGTCTGTGGCAGTATACCATATCCACCTATTTATCTAATCACCTTATTTTAAAGTTTTTCTTTGTTTTTGAATCCAGCAGTCTAGGAATTAATATTTCATCAAATGAATCACAAATTCCTAGAAGGAAGATTCAAAGTGCCTGTGGGCTCTTCTAACTGCCACATAACAACAAACCAAAACAAAACAAAGAGCCAATTATATATTGATGAGAGATGCAAACCTGCAAAGATTCAAATTTTTTTCTAATTAGCACTACTCTGCTCAGGAGCTTCTCTATCCCTTCAGTCCTCTCTCCCATCAAGTATCTAGTTAGTAGATGTTTACCAATTAATGTACATCAAATACAGTTCTCCTACTTAGTCGTGGAATGCGCCCCTTAGTGTTTTTGGTAGCTTTAGCACCTTTTAAAACATGTGACCTTTGACAGAGACATCTGACACAGACTCTTTTAAAGTGGCCAAATTCCTAGCCTATTATAAAACTTTAGTTTTTGATCACTGGGGCCAAGGCTTCAAACAAAGTTATAATGTGATTTCTTATGATGGTTGTCTATACATTCAAGCTTCTACCAGGTATTACATAAAACATTTTTTGGACCCCTGCACCCAATTCTTTCATCCACCGATTCCCACCTCTGACAACTACCAGTCTATTCTCTGTATCTTTTAAAAAAACCTTTATTGTTGAAAGTATTACATATGTCTCCCTTTTCCCCGCAGTGACCCCTTCTAGCCCATTCATGTCCCCCACACCAGATCTTCACTACCCTATTGTCTGTGTCTGTGGGTTACCTATATAGGCATATAAGTTCTTTGGTTGATATCTTCCCACCCATCCACCACTCCCACCTTCCCTCTGAGATTTATTCTCTATGTCTTTGAGCATGTTTTTTTGTTTGCTTGCTTTTTGTTTTATTTTGTGTGGGTTTTTTTTTTTAGATTCCATATGTAAGAGAGATCATGCAGTATTTTTTTTTTTTATTAGTTAAGGTATTACAAATGTGTCCTCATCCCCCCCATTAACCCCCAACCTCCCCCCCACACACACTCATGCTCCCATCCCCCTGTTGTCCATGTCCATTGGTATGGCTTATATACATGTATACAAGTCCTTCGGTTGATCTCTTCCCCTTACCCCCGCCCTCCCCTACTTTCCTTCTGGGGATTGATAGCCTGATTGCTGTTTCTCAGTCTTTGATTAGAAAACTGTGGTACATATACACAATGGAATACTATGCTGCGGTAAAAAAAAGGAACTCTTGCCTTTTGCAACAGCATGGATCATGCAGTATTTGTCTTTGTCTGTCTGACTTAATTCACTTAGTCTAATACCCTCAAGATCCTTCCATGTGGTCTCAAATGGAAAGATATCACTCTTTTTATGGATGAATAATATTTCATTCATCCATTGATGGAACTTAAGTTGTTTCCATATTTTGGCTATTGTAAATAGTGCTGCATTGATCAGGAGGATGCATGTGAGACCACATCTCACCAACACTTGTTGTTTCTTGTCTTTTTTATAATAGCCATTCTAACAGGTATGAGGCAGTATTTCATTGTGGTTTTCATTTGCATTTCTCTGATAATTAATGATATTGAGCATCTATTCAGGTACCTGTTGGCCATTTGTATGTCCTCTTTGGAAATATTTACTTAGATCTTCTACCCATTTTTAATTGGATTGTTTGTTTTTGCATGGAATTCTTTGAGTGTTAACCTCTTAACAGATATATGATTTAATTTGCAAACAAATATTTTCTCCCATTTAGTAGGTTGCCTTTTATTTTGTTGATGTTTTCTTTTCATTCTTTTTCTTTGCAGAAGTTTTTTAGTTTGATGTAATCCTACTTGGTTTTTTTTGTTTTTTTTTTTTTTTTTTTTTTTTGCTTTTATTTGGGTGTCAGATGTAAAAAGTCATCCCCAAGGCCTATGTCAAGGAACTTACTGCCTGTGTTTTCTCACAGGAGTTTTATGATTCAGGTCTTACATTCAAGTCTTCAATTCATTTAGGTTTCATTTTTGTATATGGTCCAGTGTCATTATTTTGCATGTGGCTGTTTTCCCAGCACATTTATTGAAAAGACTGTCCTTCTTCCATTGCATATCCATGGTCCTTTGTCATAAATTAATTTGCTACATGTGCAGGGTTTTATTTCTGGGCTCTTTTGTTTCATTGATCTATGTGTCTATTTTTATGGCAATACCGTACTGTTTTAATTACTATAGATTTGTAATAGAATTTGAAATTAGGGAGCATGATGCCTCTAGCCTTGTTCTTCTTTCTCAAGGTTGCTTTGGCTATTCGGGATCTTTTTATATGATATGCATGATTGTTCTATTTTTGTGAAAAATGTCATTGGAATTTTGATAGGGATTAGGTTGAATCTGAAGATTGCTTTGGTTAGTATGGATATTTTAATAATATAAATTCTTCCAATTTATGAGCACCAACTATCTTTTCATTTATTTCTGTCTTCTTCAATTTTTTTTCCTTAATGTCTTGTACTTTTCACTATACAGATCTTTCACCTCCTTGGTTAAATATATGCCTGGGTACATAAGACATTATTCATCTCTCCAGCATGATTGCATGAGCTTCTGTGATGTGAGATTCCACTCTCAGTATCTGAATCACACAGTTGGTCCTTTTGACAGGTACAGCTTAAAGTCAGTCATTGAAAGAATCCCAGATACCCTTTAACATTCTATATTTGTTATCCATTGCTGCATACTAAGTTACTGTGAACCCAGGTTCTTAAAACAATGCACAGTAATTATTTCACAATTTCTGTGTTTAGGAATCGGTGCACAGAGTAGCGGGGTCTTCTGTGTCAGGGTCTCTCATGGGCTGCCTCAGATTTGGTTAGGGATGGTTCTCGTGTAAAGGCTCACATTTATTGAAAGCATTCTGAAGGGTTGTTGGAACAGGGGCCTCAGTTACTAACTTACTCTGGGCTGAAGGCCACCCTCAGTTTTTTGCAATGTGGACCTCCCCAAAGTGGCTACTTGCTTCATCAAATTGTGTCAGTCAGGAAGGCAAACGAGTCAGCTAGCAATACACAAGTTACAATGTTATGTAACACTAGAGGCTGGGTGCACAAACTCGTGCACGGGTGGGGTCCCTCGGCCTGGCCAGCGATCGGGGCCAATCAGGGCCATCTTGCCCAGTCCTGATCAGGGCCGGCTAGCTCAGGGCAGGGACGACGGGAGGTTGGCTGGCCATGGGAGGTTGGCTGTGGGAGCACACTGACCACCAGGGGGCAGCTCCTGTGTTGAGCATCTATCCCTGGTGGTCAGTGTGCATCATAGCTACCGGCCAGTTGTCTGGTCGACTGGTTGTAATGGTCACTTAGTCTTTCATATATATAGATAATCATGGAAGTAACATCCCATTTCTGTGCCAAAGTCTATTGGTTAAAAACAAGTCTAGTAGCAATCCTCCCTCCCTCCCCACTCAAAGGAAGGGAATTGCATAAGAGCATAGATATCAAGAGGCAGGAATAACTAGAGCCATTTTTAGAGTCTGTCTGCCACACCCCTGGATTTGAGAGATATGAACCTGAGGGCCATGGTTAGTTCTTTGTTTCCATCTCATCTTAAAGAAAAGATATCTTTGAGTTCATCTGGGGGAAGTTAGTCTGAAAGGGCTGAATTCTAAAACAGTATAATGGCATATAATTTTGCTATTCTTAAGGTGCAAATATCTTAAAATTTATGCAAATAAAGTATATTAAGGAAAGGTCCTATCTGATATTCTTTAGTAACTCCATGATATCCATTTATAATTATCATTTTGTTTCATTCTAGTCAATAATTGAGGAAGCATTTTTTTTGCATTTCTAGTGCATGCTAAATGTGGTAGGGGATACAAACTAAGGTTATGACAAGGTTTGCTCTTTTCAGAGATTTGTATTTATAAGCAAGGGGTGAGAGGGAAACAAAACATACAATTGCAACAGAAAGAAAATAAAATTAGACAATCAAGTGCTAAATGCATTTAGTAACTATGGTACAGGAAAGAGAGAAATTGATGTTGAGTGAAGTTACTAACAGCCTTGTCAGGAGAAGTAGAACTTGAAAGATGACGAGTTTAGATAGGAAGTAACAAAGAAAGTTAGGAGATTTAAGGAGAAGATGACGGAAGGCAGGAAGACCCTGGGACTTATGGAGAAGACTGAGGAGCTGTGGGTAGTGAAGAGAATGGGGAGCAATGAGCAATAAAGTCAGAGTGATATGGATAGATTTGCTTTGAAGGCTGTTGAATACGGGGGTGAGAAGAGTGACATGATGGACAATGGAGAATCATTCTAGATTGTTCAGCAGAGAATAAAAGGGGTATTTGAGGGGATCTGTTTGTGCATGATAAATAATTTGAACAGTGGGGTGACAAAAACCTGGGCCAGGCTGTTGGAAGTAGAAATGGTTAATTGGAATGATATTTATGATGAAGAATCCACAGTTTAGATAGATTGCCTAGATATACTAATAGCAGCAGAATGCATGTTCACCCCTGCCTTTGACCAGCCTCTTCTCTCCATTTGAAGTGGATAGCATTTGGGCAGCTAAGGGCCCAATTAGGATTCCCATTGATCAGTTGATTGCACTAACTAGTTGTTATCTCTTGGCTTTGAATCCTGAAATATTCATATATTAATAAAGGCCTCAAAAGTCTAACAGCCTCTAAGAGCTATTGACACTTTAAGCATTGTAATGGGGTCAGGAGGGACCTTTATATGTCATCAAATCACACTGTATATGTGGTCACGTGTAGCCTATAGCAATGCTTTCAAATGTGTTCCACAAACCAGTAGTCTCCATAATATTTTATAGGGTTTCTTTAAACAAAAAACAAAAGAGCATAACCATATGTGTATTATGGAAAGGTCCATGGTCAAATGTTTGGGAAACCCTGAGTGGGTGGGAGGAGTTATAATAAAAAATGTTTCCCAAACTTTTTCACTAATGGAACCGTGTGTGTGTGTGTGTGTGTGTGTGTGTGTGTGTGTGCTGCATGCATGCACATCATCTCTAGTACTAATGTTCTGCCTAACACACTTGGGTGAATGCCAGGGTGTTAACTAGTTTTCAATGAAGTCAACAGCCATTTATGAATTTTTTGGCTTGTGGACCATCAGGTTTCTTCTTGTCATACCTCCTTTGATGTTTTATATAACTGAATTTTAAGGCTATTTCTTTCCCGTCAGTGCTGGAAATTGGGCAAGAAAAAAAAAGAAGAAATAAGCAAATGTAACTCTTTTGCTTGATGTTTCTTATAAGTGTTTTGAGGAAAAGGCATAGGAAGGGAAATGATTCCACCTAAGGTTGCTACCTGCCTGGGTTGGCAAGTTGCCCAATTTTCAAAGATTCTTTGCTTTCTGCCACTACCCTCATTCAACAGGCAGACCTGAGTTTAATAGTGCTGGATCATTTCTCCTGTTGTGAGACCTGGAATAAGTTACTTAACCTTGCAGCTCCTCCATCTCTTCCTGTGTTTTTTTTCTCTTCATGATTTATATTTTTTAACTATGTAAACTTTGGTTCTTAGAAGAGAGTTTCTATACGAAGAGCAAGTAACCCTTTAAACTCAGAATTTGAAATACTAACTTTAAAAAAACAACCTCCCATTAAACTATTTTATTAAATTTGGATTCCAGATTATCAGTTTTAGGATGGTAAAAGCAGCAGTTATAAGAGGTAGTGGTTGGTAAAGAGATTGGTGTTGGCCTGAGGTGTCAATTGACCTACTTTATTAAACATGTTCTCACTTGCTATTGTCATTCAAAAGGTGTTATTTTGTTTTTGCAAGATCAGTGTCATTGTAGAAAATGTTTTGTATGTCCATGCCCTGCCATGTTTGTGCTCCATTTGCAAGGTTTCTAACATGATATAGGTCATTTAACTTTTTATATATATTGAGAGAAACAGAGGGAGAGAGGGAGAAGGAGAGGGGGAGAGAGAGAGAGTGTGTGTGTGTGGGGGGGGGGACTGGGAGAGAGAGAAAGAAACAGTCTTTGGTAGGATACTAAAATATTTATAGTTTTAATTTCTGTGTCCTAAATGAAAACACCATGCTGTTTAACAAAACCTACAAAACCCTCCACGCAAAGTTCATATAATATGGGTTGCTGGGTTGCCACCATCATTGAAATTAATCTTACTTTCATCATTTGGGTCTTGCATTAATCTTTGAAAAACAAAGCTTATAAGTGATGTTCCTATAATAGTTTTGCTTGGAACATAAGCATTTGAAGGTTATTTTAACTGTGATGGAGTTAAAGCCATGACAATGGATGAAGTTGCCCATGGAGAACATGTATTTGCATGTTGAATTGAGTGCCTGCTGAGAATGCAACTGGGAACCAAGGGCAATAGATTCAACAACACTGGTTTAGGTCGGAGTCAATGCAGAAATGTTGTTCCCGCAAAGGCACATACTAGGCTCTTACTCATCTCTAAAATCCTGAACTCATAGCAGCCAGCTGCCTCTGGGACCTAAGGATGACTCTGCAATGCTATGTTTTGTCACAATAAAAGTTCTTTACTTGTCAACCACCAAAAGGTCTAATGAACTTGTTCCCTTTCTTATTTATTTGAGTTGTCCTTTCCTCTCCCAATTTCTAATGACTGTTGTTGAGCTAGGTAGTAGTTGCCCATTAATATTCTTTAGTTAAAAGTTTCCTTTATGCATTCCATCCCTTGATTTTTAGTACTAGTTAAAATGTACATTAAGTTTCAATTTTCTAATTCATTGAGTTCAAATTCTGTCATCTTATGAGGTTACCTCTATAAACCCTACCCTGACCCCCCTCATACCCACCCCAGATGGAGCCAACCATTTCTCTGCTTCTATCATATGAGTGGCATTTAATTATTTAGATGTTGAACTCACCAAGCTCAGGAGCTATATATTAATCATCTCTGTTGCTATCTCATAGCACAGAGTCTGAATGATAAATAATAGTTGAATTGAACTGAGCAGGCACACAAAAAATAACACTGCCAGGGATCACAGCTAGGAATATATTTCTGGCCAGCCTTTACCTTGTCTCCAAGCCACCATATTCAAAGCTGGGAAGGGAACCAGGTAAAGGAAAATTCATTTGGGGAATTCCAGTGAGCATAGACATGCCTATTAGAACAGAGCAGATTCCTTTTTGCTTCTTTTGATAAATACCAGAAAATCTTAACAAGCAACCACTTCCAAGAGTTCACACCAAAATAGGAAATGTCCAATACATTTAGTGGCTTGTAAATATTTATTTTTTAAGCATATGAAAACAGAAGTTGTTGCATATGAATGTTTATGCCGAGGAAATGCAGAATTTGCCCTTCTGACAACCTGCTATGAATTTTAACAATATTTGAAATTTTTGTTGCTAATTAGTCAATTTGATATTTGGCTGTTGCCTTGGGGAATTTACACTGACCTGCTAACAATTTAACACAAGACCAGTTAGGTAAAACTTCCAGCTTCCTGGTAATGCTTAGGTATGTGCAGAAGGACATGATGACATCATACTTAGGTCATAGGTGTTAACCAGTGCACCATGCCCTCACTCCCGCCTGGGAGATCTGTATATGTTTCTCAATAACCACAGTTCTGTGGCTTGTGAGCATTTATAGCTCCACTCATGTGGCTGGGGGTGGGTGAGTGACGATGGCAGTGGTGGAGGAGGAGGAGAAGGTGGAGTTTGGAGAGAGTGAGCTTACTTTCTCTGCATTCTCTCTGTCTTTTCTCTCTCTCCTATTGCCTTCCTTCTCCTCTCATTCCCTCCCCTCACCTCCTCTCTGCTGAACTACCACACTATCATGTCAGTATACATGAAGCCCAGCTCCTTCCTTGGCTTCTTTTTTAAAAAAATATTTTAATTGATTTCAGAGAGGAGGGGAGAAGGAAAGAGAGATAGAAACACCAATGATGAAGATAATCATTGATCGGCTGCCTCCTGTACACCCCACACTGGGGATCGAGCCTGTAACCTGGGCATGTGCCCTGACCAGGAATCGAACAGTGATCTCCTGGTTCATAGGTTGACGCTCAACCACTGAGCTACTTCAGTTGGGCTTCCTTGGCTTCTTAAAAAATTCACTTGAAGCTGAGTTTAGTATCTTTATTAAAGAGTCAGGGAATGGGGTAGAGAATGAATACAGGGTTTAGTCACAGACAATGAGAAAGTTGGCCTTCTTGTTGCCTTCCCCCTGCCACTCATCTTCCTCTACTATATCCTTCAGTACAACTAAGTTTTTCCATTTCCCTGGTTCAGGAAAAGTCTATCTTCATTCAGATCTATTCTAATGAAGTCTTTTCCCAACAAGGATAGGTTTTTCTTGGAATAAGTTCTAGAGCCAAAAGCTACATTTTCCTGATATTATTACTCCTATAATACTTACAAAACTAGTTTGTATTAGTTTAAAGTTATATTAAACTAGAGGCCCAGTGCACAAAATTCATGCATGGGGTAGGGGGTCCTCTCAGCCCAGCCTGCACCCTCTCCAATCTGGGATCCCCAGGATAGGGCCAAAACTGGCAGTCAGACATCCCTCTCACAATCCTGGACCGCTGGCTCCTAATTGCTCACCTGCCTGCCTGCCTGGTCGCCCCTAACTTCCCTCCCAAACAGCCTGGTTGCCCCTCACTGCCTCTGTGTGCCAGCCTAATCACCCCTAACTGCCCCCCCTGCTGACCTGGTTGTCCCCAATTGCCCCCCGCTGCCAGCCAGGTCACCCCCAACTTCCCCCCCCCTTCTGGCCTGGTCGCTCCTACTGCCTCCCCTGCTGGCTAGGTCACCCCTCATGGCCCCTCCACTGGCCTGGTCGCCCCACGCAGCCTGCTCATTCAGTTGTTTGGTCATTTCTTACTAACCCCTGCCAGCCTGGTCATAGGCAGCCATCTTGTGAGGGTGTGAGGGTTAATTTGCATATGACTTCTTTATTATATAGGATGATTTCTTGGATTTTACTGTAACTGTGCATGGTTTTGGGTGAGGCAGGGTAGGAAGTGACTGGACTGTAAAAGTTCTGCAATCACAAATGCTATAGACTCCATCCTATCCAATTTTTTAATATACTTGATATATAAATGAATTTATCACAAAGAATTGGCTTACATGAAGGCTAGCTAAGCCAGTTCAAAATCTGTAGGATGGGAAGGGAAGATCATCAGTAGGCCGGAACTCATAAGCAAAGATTGAAACTGCTGTCCACAGACAAAATTTCTTCTTTTTTTGAGAGAATCCTCAGCCCTGACTTAAAAAATATGTTATTGTGGTAAAATACTAGTACACACATCAGTTCTACCCATGTTATTTAGGAATAAATCCTGAATATTTTGTGACCTTAAATTAAGTTGGTTAGGCTTTAATTATATCTGCAAAGTACCTTCACAGAAACAGCTGGGCTTGTGTTTGATGGAATATGGAATAACTTGTAGCCTCGCCAAGTTGACATTTCAAAAATAGCCATTTCAGATTAGTAAACTGGATAAAATGCTTATCAAAGAATGATGGTTAAAATGCATTTCAACAAAAATTTTAATAGTTAAATAATGACCTAAAGGACATATACATGCCTAAGAACTCTTCTTCTACTATATCAAAGTCTTCCCCAAGGTGCTTTTCTTAAGGAAGCATTTAAAAGTACTGATGGCAGGTGTATAGATTAAAGAGTTATTCTGATTTGTATTGGGAGATATAATGCTTAATTTATTCATTGCATTTTCAGACTCTATTAAATTTGTAGTTATTGCCTGAAAAAAAGAATGAGATGATTTTTGAAATGGACCACGAAGATTTTTTTTATCATTATAGAACTCATTGAGCCAATAAATACATTCAACAAATATTTAACATGAACATAGTATATATAGCAGACACTATTCTAGATTCTGTGTATAAAATACTGACTAAAGCCAATGATGATCTTGCCTTCAATAATTCTATAGACGTCAGGGAAAATATGTTAATCAAACAGTGACAAAATATTAATCAAACATTGACAAAAATAATTTTTACAAACTGTGGTAATTTCTATGAATCTACAGTAAATGGTGCCTGTCCTCTGGGATGTCTGAACATTTGCCTGAGCTTGGATCTAAAGAAGGGGCAGAAGTTATTTGGGTAAAGAAAAGGAGGAAGAGGTTTCCAGGTTGAAGTAAAAACCTCCTTGAAGAACCTGACCAAGGCCAGGGATGCTAGAACATAGAAAGTCAAGGCAAACATGGTCAAGACAATGCTGGTGAAATTGTCAGAAGCTAGTAGCTTGAAAATTACATTAAAAACTGATTGGTCTTTATCCTAGGAGCAATGCAGGGCATTAAGGATTTTAAGATTTTACAGACGGGAGTGACACAATCAATAGATAACTTCTTTCAAGACTTTGCAAGATAAAGGTTCTACTTTTGCCCCCGAGGCGGTTATAGCAAAAAAATTCAGCTTCTACATATATAAATCCTTGTGCCTTAACCATGGCAGACATCACTAATCCATCATGACAATATTTTTTTCCTGATGGAACCAACACTTAACAGTCTCAGAACATTCTAGACAATTGATATCAGTGTGTTCCAGCAACTAAGACAAAGCCTATTTTACAGAATTACTTTGCCTTTCTTAACAAAAACACAAAATTGTTTGGGATAAGGTTGCAAGATAAAATACAAGACACCTAATTATATTTGAATTTTAAATAAACAAATGATTTTTTAGTATATGTCCCATATAATCTTTGGGACATACACTAAAAAAACAATTACTTTTTGTCTAGACAAAATTCATATTTAACTGGCTACTTGCTAAATCTGGCAACCCTCATTTGAGAAAATTAATTGAACTTAGGTCATAACAGTCTACAACACAGTACCAGCCCATAATAAATGCTTAATAAACATTTATTAATTCAATCAGTTCATTTGTTCTAAAGGCATAACTTTAGGAAAGTGTAAAAAAGTATTGTTTTCTGACTTACCATGATTTTTCTTCATATATTAGCTATCCTATATAATAAAATCCTAGTGTGCAAGTCAACTGAACAGTGGAACTACCGGTTGCTATGATGTGCACTCAATGCAGGAACTGCCCCCTGGTGGTCAGTGTGCTCCCACAGGGGGAGTGCTGCTCAGCCAGAAGCTGGGCTCATGGCTGGTGAGCCCAGTGGCAGTGGCAGGAGCCTCTCCTGCCTCTGAGGCAGCACTAAGGACCCCTCAGCGGACATCCCCTGAGGGATCCTGGACTGGGAGAGGGCTCAGGCCTGGCTGAGGGACTCCCCACCCCCAGTGCACGAATGTTGTGCACCAGGCCTCTAGTAAGAAGTAGTCACAAAGGGTCTGAAGCTCAACTGCTTTTCCACTATTCTTTGCCTAGACTAAGGGCTTTCCATGATTTTTTACTGAACCCCATAAGACAGTGCAAAAAACCCACCCGTTTCTACTTTCTAATGAAAAAAAGTAAATGGTAAGAACATGTCAGTGCCTAAAGATAAAAACAAATTAAATAATAATTTTAAAATCAAAAGGAATAATGGAAATTATTCAAATCATGACCAACTCAAGAAAATTCTTGGTGCGATAAAAACAAATCACCCTTCCTGAATTTTGTGGGATTTCTAGTAATCTACAAGTGATCATACACAATAAAAGTCTTCCATCCTCGTCAAACACTATGTGGCAGTCAGGCCTCTTAGGAGAATATTGAATTATATTCCTCAAACTCTAGGGACTGCCTGGTTTTAGTTAATGAATCACAAATTTTAGTGACTGTTAACTGATTTAGGAATTTACTAGAAAATAAACCTTGGTTGTTTATGTAAATGAAAGCCTGTAGAATTGTGGGTAATTGATCCAAAGGGACTAAAGCAGAGACTAGCAATTTTAGATCAGTCTTAGGATTATTAGGTAGCCCTGCGTGGCCCACACTGAGAATTACTGATCTGGAAATATTTACTATCTTTTTCTGGCATTTGAACTCTATAGTAGATGGCAGATATTAGAGTGTCTTAATTTATAAATTCAGGTAAACTTTATGAAATAAAAATGATAATTTATGGTTTCTAATTTTATTAGCAGGAATTGTGAAAGATGTGAGTTAATAAAATAAATCAAAGCCCTTAGATCTCTTGGGTCCAAAATGTATTATACAAGCACATTACCTATTGTATCTCTAATTAATTGTAATACCTCCGTGTCTCTAAGCTGGCTAGCATCAGTCTCACCTTTCTTCTGAAACAGTTTATATTACAAGCTTAACTGCCATCCTTCCTCATGGAACTTGTCCTGGGTTGACCACATTTGTATTATATTCAAGACTAATGCACTGAGAGCCCCTTTGTGGGCTCACCCAGATTCTTTTCAATATAAGGGTCCTGTAATTAAGGCTGGGAGGTGTGGTTGTGACTGAGTGCCCTGCAGATTGCTCATTACCATGCCATCTGAACAATTTAATAACCTTTTTAATTAATCCAAAATTGGCATGTCCCCCTTCAGGCTACAGTGCAGCTTTTGCAAGAGTTGGTCTCTTGGTAGTTCTCAATTTAGCTTATTATTTGAAACCTAAATCTGCCCAGGCTAATGAGCGTGACCAATTCCTCTTACCAAGACCACATAGGAGTCTCCATCTGCACTTCACTAAAGGGTGAGAAGACCAGATGGCTTGGGGTGATATTCTGGTTCTTGGCTTTTTAAAAAAGTTCCCATCAGTCTAGAGATGAAAGAAAATAATTTATAGAGTAGTTGAAAATCATTTTTTACTTTTACTTTCTTGTTCCTTTATTATTATTATTTTCTCCATTTCAGGTTTGACTTTTAGTCTCAGTCCTTCATACTTTTGTCTTAAATTTAAAATAATTTAACAGGTTTTGGTAATTTGATATTATGAAGCTTTAGTATTCCTGAAGAAATTGGTTATCTGAATGGATTTAAAATATATATATTTGGCAAGATTGAGCTTGTATGTAATTTTTTTTTAACTTGGGAAGATTAGAGTAGGGGGCACTCACTCTTTAAATCAAGGGGGGAAAAAAGATTGTGTGTGTGTGTGTGTGTGTGTGTGTGTGTGTGTGTGTGTGTGTTTCACCTGGCCACAATCTCCAATATTTGAACTACTTTCCCCCAATCAAACAGAAGATACCCCATTTGTTTCTGGAGGTTCATAAAAGAATGCCTCACAAAAACCTACTCTCTCTTGCATATCTGTTTCATTCACCAGGGTCTATCCACTTCCTTCTCCATTTTCAGACTTACCTGGGGCAAATGCTCCCAGCTGCCATTGCTAAGAATCTCAATCATTCCTTCTTATAACAAACATTAGTTGAGTTCTTACATGTGGCAAGTGCTATGTTAGAAATTGCCTATGCTGCTGTCTCTATACACTCCCAAAAAATATGTTCTTGGGATACAACAGTGGGGCTGCAGTCTAGACCCAGGGATAGAATGTCCTCTCCCCATTGGCACCTGCTGACACCAGCACTTCAAAGCTGATAAATAGCCCCTACCACTTGCCAAACAAAGGCAGGCTTGAAATATAGGTTTTCCTGGTTATGCACACTCCATCAAAGATGAGATTTGAGTCTTTTGAGGATGAGATTTGCCTGACTCTAAGTTCTGAGCACCCTTGGGCAGTCGTGTATGTGAGAAGAAAACTTGTCTAGGAGAGTTGCCTGGGATGGGCAGTTCAACCTTGGGATGTGGCAGTGGGAGGTCTACTTTCCCATCCCTTACCAATTAGCTTGAAGAAAACATATTTTGCATCAGGAAGTCCCCTCAGAGCTTAGCACTGGCCCAGTACCATACATAGTGGCTCCCACTTGACAGGATCAACAGTGAAGAAAGCCTCCCCGGTTATTATCCACATCTGCATCCTCCACCAGAGTGGTACGTTTATTACAGTTGGTGCACAGGTGGAGAGGCTATGTGTGGGGGGTAGAGGACATCTGGGAAATCCCTGTACCTCCCTCTCAATCTTGCTCTCACCATCTCCCAGGAACCTTGAAGAGCAGGCGAGGTGACACCCCGATGCAAGTGTCCAGCCTCTGGCTGTTAGTTTCAGCCACCATCATGTCCTGGGCTGCTCCTCCCAAGTACAAATTCAGGTGCACTTCACAGAAGAGGTAGATAAACCAAAGCCTGGCTACTGGTGAAATGGGCAGTGGGCCTCGCCTTTGCCTTATACAGGAGGAAGCCTGATTCCACCTGAACCTCCCTGAAGCTTAGGTTATTCATTTTCTATTCAGTCAGATTATTTTGTTGGTGCTTGAGAACCCGGGAGAACAAAATGCCGTTCTTAAAAACATGAGATGTGCTCACAGGCCCACACTCTGCCTGTGTCTCACGTGCGGCTCTGAGTGAAGAAGCCACGCTCCAAACACTTGAGCCCCTTCCACGCACACCTCATCCATATGGATGAAGTGCTCTGCCCCACCACAGGGCTTCTTTAAAGTTGCCATGCAGTGGTCGTCCTCCCGGTGATTTCCTCTGTACTGTCTGTGAATGGAGAGGGAGCAATGTAACTGACAGCAGAAAGTGCTAGTGGGCATGGTATATGTAATAAAAACTATAAACAGAAGAGATTTTTTGGTGTATCTTTAAAAAAATACATTTTTTATTGATTTCAGAGAGGAAGGGAGAGGGAGAGAGAGAGAGAAAAACATCAGGTTGAGAGAGAATCATTGATTGGCTGCCTCCTGCACGCCCCCCACTAGGGATCAAGCCCGCAACCGAGGCATGTGCCCTTGACCGGAATCGAACCTGGGACCCTTCAGTCTGCAGGTCAAAGCTCTATCTACTGAGCCAAACCGGCTAGGGCTTGGTGTATCTTTTTAATTGGAAGAAAATACAGGCTTTTGAGTGATAATATTTGCTATATTTCCCTAAACACAACACCTCAAAAAAGCCAGGTGGCCAATAGCTATATGGAAAAACATATGTGTGTTGAATGTCAGGTAAGATATTTAACCTATGGTGCCCAGCAGCCCCATCTATAGCATGAGAACATTGAGATGTTGAAGAATTGTGATAAAGTATATAGTTCATAAGATATACATGTTTCTTGTTCCTTCCCCCTTTAAAAGCTAGAAAAAAGGGAAGAAACCCCACAACTGATGGCTTACCATGAATTTTTGTAGAGGTGTACAAGGTTTCCCTCAACCCTCTTAGGGTTCCAGGCTGGGACTAAAAATTAAACTGACAAAGACATTCACAGGAGAAAATCACAAATTTATTTATGCTTTACATGGCTTGTGAGCCTTCATAAGGAAATGAAGACCTAAAGAAACAGTTAGACCTGAGTATTTTTGCTGCTGTTGTTGTTAATCCTCACCTGAGAGTACTTTTTTCCGTTGATTTTTAGAATGAGGAAAAGGGAGGGCAGGAAAGGGGAGAGAGGGGGAGAGAGAGAAAGAAACATCGATGTGAGAGAAACACATTAATAGATTGCCTCTCTCATGCATCCTGATAGGGGCAGGGTTCAAACCTGCAACCCAGGTATGTGCCCTTGGTTGGGAATCGAATTGGAGACCCTTTGGTGGCGGGCCCATGCTCTAACCACTGAGAACACTAGCCAGGGCAGACCTATGTATTTTTTTTTCTGGATTGGGTGAAGAATGCACAGTCATGGAGGAATATGATAGGTTAAGGAGTATGAGGTAATTATAATAAACTGGGAGAAACTTAGCCAGGCCTTTTTGTTCTGATTCTTCTGGGAGTCCCTTTGTCTTTAGTAATAAGGATGCTCCTTTCCTCCTGGTACAGGGCGGGCACCCCTCACAGGAGGGTTTAATGATCTGTTTCAGCAAAGAGGAGCGAGGGGGAAAATCAGAGTGACATTCAGCTTACAAGGTATCATATTTTGGGGTAGTGTGTCCTGAACCCCACATCTCCAATGACTCATGCTCAAGAATTTGTGCACAAAAACATTTACTAAATTGTTCACAGCAAAAAGTATCCATGCCTTTTCCCCTTCAATCCCTTTCTCATTCCGTGCTCTCACAACCTTATTTATTAAAGTCTCCTTTTTGGTGTGTGTGGGGGGGTGGGGGGGTGGGGGAGTGGGAGAAGTCTCACTTGGCTGAATGTCAAGTTGACTTCCCTTCCGCAGCTCTGCTTCTGTGGGCAGAAGCCCCGCTTGGGCAGGCTCCTCTCCGCTGAGTGTTTTTCTGTCATTTTAAAGGACAACAGCAGAGATGCAAATTGCGGAGCCTGCTGGGGAGACAGGCACACAAAGAGGCAATTCAGGCGACAAGTGTGCAGGGAGTAGAGGGGGTGGAGGAGGGGCCCAGGCAGGGCACATTCTTCAGGTTCTTTCTTCTGCCTTTTGTTAGCGGATTTATTGGGCTTGTTAAGCACTAAGGGAACACTGTGAGGCTTGGTGGCCTCCCGGCTTGGGAGGCCTTTCAGAATTCTAAACTGAAGGCATCTTGGGACTCTCCACCTCCTAGGGTCCCCTGAGGACCCTGGGAATGGATGCCTTAGAAACCACAGAGATGAATCATATTTTTGTTCAAGGTAGCAAGTCTGGGACACAGTACATGACGCGGGCAGGTAAAAGTCATAGCCTCCTGGTGTCGGACGCAGCCCCCACTTCACCCCTACTCCTACCCTGTCCTCTGCCCCTGCTCCACCCCATCCCAGGCATCTTTGTCAGCTACAGACCTCTCCTGGACCTGAACTGTGCTCCCTGAAGGAAACCCACCACACTGCTCAGAGGGAACAAGAAACCCGAAAGTCTGGTAGAATCCAGAATATCAGAGTTCTAAAAACAGAGTGAGTCTAGGAAGGCAGCTGATGGGGGGAGGGTCAGGCAAATTTTGGGAGATCATGGTATTATGGGTAGAAGTGGAGTTCTTGGGGTGCCATGAGAAAAAGAATTTCCTGAGGCTCCCCCATGGGAGGATGGGATTTTGTGGACAGCTTTATTGATGATCTAACATTAAAGGGGTTCCCCTCCAAGTTTTCCACAAGCACTGTTCTCCTCCCCTGGACCTCACATGTGGCCCTGCACTGGATGGGACTGATTTCTGCACAGGTAGAGTGTCAGGCTGTCTGGAGATTTGGGTTCGGGGCAGGGTGAGGTAGTGGGGAGGGAAGCAGAGCTGCTGGGGACTGGGCAGCCCTAATTGGCACCATGACTCTGGGCAAGTCACTCTCCCCCTCTAGGCCTGTTACCTCTTCTATAAAATGAGGGGGTTGGGCTGGGGTCTTCAGAGCCCTGTCCTGCTCTGACAGTAGGAACCTCAGGGGCTCTAATTGCCTCATTAGAACACCAGGGAATGCCTTTCTAGTAATTGTCTCCCTGGCTCCTGTCTTACCCACTCCCTACTGGGCTCTGCCTCCCAGGAAACAAAAGCAGCTGCTCTCTCCTCTGGGGCTTCCTCGGATCTGGCGAGCCCTTCTTGTCAGCGTATGTGCGCAGGCATTCTCTGCCTTTCTCCCTCTTCCGAGGCCTGTCTCCAAGGGCCTCCTGAGTGCCCCCCTTTGAGCCACTGGTTCTCTTTTCTGCTTATTTGGCTAGCGAAGCTGGCCTCTATCCCAGGTGAGATTAAACTTTCCTTTATTACTGTCCATCTTGCACAAGGATTTAACGGTGGGTGCTTTACAAATAAGCATGTGTGTTGTAACTGTGATCAAGTCATGCTCAGACTCCAGGTGAAATGGCTCAGATGCAAATGGCAGTGAATGGCCGGAGAAGGTTAATCTCATAGAACTGTCCCTGAAGAAATATACTTTCAGAGGTTCAACAGCTGCCCTTAAGAGATGGTCTCTTTGCTTAACAGAGGATGTTTCATTTTCTATGTTTTAAGAACCAGACATAAATGGAGTAGATAATGTGGCTTTAAAATTCTCCCAAAGAGCCTGTTCTATGAGTCTCTTATAAAATTCTTAATGTGTTTAGGAGTGTGTGCATTTCTGAGAGGCCAGGAAATAGTTTCTGTGTATTCATCTGGGCACATGCAGGGCAAGAGATCAGAGACGTGGGAGGGGTTGGTGGGAAACTCAGGTCTACTTGGAAACCAAAGAAACCCGAAAGTCTGGTAGAATCCAGAATATCAGAGTTCTAAAAACAGAGTGAGTCTTGGAAGGCAGCTGAGGGAGGAAGGGTCAGGCAAATTTTGGGAGATCATGGTGTTATGGGTAGAAGTAGAGTTTTTGGGGTACCACAAGAAAAAGAATTTCCTGAGGCTCTCATGGGAGGATGGGGTTTTGTGGAAAGCTTTACTGATGATGTAACGTTAAGGGGATTCCCTTCCAAGGTCCCGTCTCTGTCCATCTCACCATGGAGGAAGTTCAATCTGGTCTTTAGCAGGGCCAGAATTAAGGCCACTGCCCAGAATGTCTGTTCCATATTAAAGTACAGTCCAGTACAGAACTGGCTAGCTTAGCTTGTGTTCCAAGGTGTAGTCCATTGTGTGTGGGGTTCAGGGCCATGGGGCCATTTAAGGTCATATGGTTATGGAAAGAGAACAGGCAGGCAATTGGGTGAGTGTGGGTCATGGAGCAAAGTGAACAAGAGCCAGAGGGAATCCATTGTCGGGGAGTTTTAACCAGGAGCTTCTTCAAGCTAACCAGTCAACCTTCCAAGACATTGCATGCTTCTGATGGAGTTCACCCCCTAGCCAGTGCATTGTTCCCCAAACTAGAGTTAGAATCCAGTGCTGCAGTGTGTGAGTAGTGTGGCCCTGAGCAAAATAATTTATCTTTCTGTATCATTTTCTTCATCTAAAAGAAGAAGAAAATAAAGCCCTGGCCAGTGTGGCTCACTTGGTTGGAATTCATTCCATATACCAAAGAGTTAAAAGTTTGATACCTAGTCAAGGCACATGCCTGGGTTGTAGGTTCAACCCCTGGTTGGGGAGCACATTGAGGGTAGTTAATTGATGTTCTCTCTCCCATTGATCTCTCCATTTCTTCTCCCTTTCCCTCTCTCTAGATTTGATGATCATATCCTCAGGTGAGGATTAAATAATAAATAAATAAATAAATAAATAAATAAATAAATAAATAAATAAATAAATAAATAAATAAAAGGATAAGAATAGTAACACCTAACCAGCAAGAGGTTTTCCAGGAACAAAATGGGAACACTCACAGGAAGTCCTTGGAAGAGAACAGATGATCATTGAATAGCCTCTTTCTTAGTTTCTTCATCTCACTGTTCATCTTGTTGTGCCATCAGGAATGGCTTTTGTTTGATGGTAATATGTATTCATTTCTCTCCCCCCATATTACCTTTGCCTCAATCCAATTTCAGTTTCTCTTTATCAATTTGTAGTATCTTAGGGTGATAGAACTAGAAAATACCTTATATCATTTATTTCTGCCTGTATATCCACATCATGTGGGGATTAAAACATATATATTTAGTTTCTTTGGGGGCCTGTATTAGATTGGATTATTCTTCAAAAGTATTCACTCCTTCTTCCTAATTCTCATGAGAAGAACATACTCCAATGTTAGCTTAGGCTTTGCTTTGGTTGATTGACTAATAAACAAACATGATGTAGTGGAGTCTTGAAATGAGTTTGTGAAGTTAAACTGATACCTCTGCTGTTGCCATGAGAAGATATGTCCAATCTAGCATGCTGATCCCTGGAGGAGGACAAGATACAGGTAGATCAGAGCTGAGCGGCCTCAGTGGAGCCCAGCTCTCATCAGCCAGCACCCAGCTGACCCCTAGATATGACTGAGCCAGTCAGGATCAGCAGAGTCCTCTAGCCATGTCCATCAACTCAAGTCTGGCTAGCCCACAGATTTGTGATCTAAATACATAATGATATGCCATTGTAATGTTGTGGTTCATTTTCTTTCTTTCTTTTCTTTTCTTTTCTTTTAATCTTCACCTGAGGATATGTTTTTATTTATTTTAGAGAGAGCAGAAGTGAGAAACACTGATCAGTTGCCTCTGAGTATGTACCCCAATAACAACCTGGGTATGTGTCCTGACTGGGAATCGAACCCACAACCTTTTGGTGCATAGGATGACGATGCAACCAACTGAACCACACCGACCAGGACTATTGTGTTCTTTGTTGAGGGCCTGATCTTATCTTCCTCTCCAGAGATTTCAGGTAACAGGCTTCAGAGACCAGGAATCTGTATTCCTGAACCTTTCTCCCTTCCCCCTCCAAATATGATTAGGACATTCAGCTAGATTTGGAAAACACTGATCTCCTTTAATCTCCTCTTCCAGGGAGATGCTGAGAACTAGAAAGGTAAAGTGACTTACCCACAGTCTCAATACCTGCCAAGGTTAGTATTCAGAATCCTAGATTTTTTTTTTTTTTATATTAATACTCTTTCTTCTCTATGCCACTGTTCCCATTTTTTGGAAAAAAAAAGTTGACATAGTAGAAGAAATTCTTCATTTCCCTGTCACTTAGATGCTTTGGGCTGGAGTATTTCAGCCCCACACTGATATCCACCCTTTGAAAACCAGTGATGAAAGAATATACACAACGGAAAGAGTATATTGACTTTGGTTGTAATTGTATTTACTGTGCCAAACCACTGAGCTCAGGGTAAAAAGGCGGTCACTAGATCATGTGCTTTAGAGGGAATTTAAAGTACAGCATTCTTTTTCAACTTGGGAAAGTTTATGCTATTTCTAGGCAATTATTTCTTGTGGGAATAAAAATGTGTGACTCTTTCATCCTGTTCCTCTTGCTGTGGCTTTTCCTCATTAGCGGCGTCCTTCCTCTGGAGCTGCAGTGATGCCCTCCCAGTGCTGAATCTATTACCGCGGAGGCTGGGCTTTACAGACCTGACAGAAATACAGATTGGGATATTGCAAGACCTGTCTTGAGTTGGATTAATGTTTGCTGAGCACCTGCTATGTGCCAGCTCTGTGCAAACTGCTTGCACGTACATGAATTTTTATTAAATGTACAGGAATTTACAAAGAGTGGGTGTAGGCTGTGTAGAAGGTAAAGAGAGACACTCGTGGCTGTTATTACACACTCCTTTTGTGACATTTCTCTATTTGCCAACAGTCTCCCATTTAATCTTGCCCGTCTGTTAAGTAGGGAAGAATCATCTCTTTCCGATATCAGCCCTCTAACCCAGACATCACCTTTTCCCACCCCTTTACTACACCAAGGACTGCTTAAGTAATAAAGCCAGACAAGGTGCTAAATATTTCTTGGCTGAACAGGGCAGAAGCAGTGGCTCCTTCTTGGTCTAAGGTTCTTATTGTTTCCCACGTGGGTCATTGCCATGCTCCCTCTAGACTTCTCCGCACCAGCTTCTCACCTTTTTAGTCTACACTACTCAACTCAACCTTCAAATGCCATATCCCCTGACCACAACTCCTGAGAGGAGTCATTTATATAGATATATCTCTCTGCTTAAATCCTTCACTATCCTTCCTTTATGACATTGCTCAAATCCCACAGAATCTCTCTATTCTGTTCTAGACAGACCATCCTCACTTCTTAGTGCTCTATTTTTTCTCTTCCTAACTTGGACTACAAATACATGTGTGTGTGTGTGTGTGTGTGTGTGTGTGTATACACACTCACACATGGCATGATACTCTCTGCTTTCATGCCTTTCCACATGCTTTCTCCAAGCTTTAGAATATCTGCTTTCTGATTGAATCTCAATTTCCCACAAGGGCCTTGCAGTGTAAATGAAAGAAGCAGATGGATGAGAGACAATAGGGAATGGTGGGGAGCATGGCAAACTGGAGAAGGCACACTAGGTCTAGAAGGCACAGTCACTACTAGGCCCTGGTGAATGGATGCCATGTCACAATGTGGCTTAGTGTTGATATATCTTCTACATTTTAAAATCTAGAAATCCAGATTTTGTGTGAAATATCTAGATTTTTAAAGGTATGGAGGTACATTAAAACAAACAAACAAAAAAACACCTTTCTGCTCCAAATAGACAAATCTGCTCTGTTTCTTTTGTTTGTTCAAATCCTACCAAACCTTAAAATCTGGCTTAGGCCTCCTCTCGCTTCTAAAGCCTTCTTTGATAATTCTGACTGCTATGGTCTGTTCTCTCTAAGTTCTCCTGTAAAAGAGACCTGGATAGTTATGTGCACAATATCTAGAAGCAGAGTACTGGGAAGAGAAACTACCTACTAGCTGTGCAACCGTGGGCAAAATAAGTAACCCCTTAAAGCTCTTTTTCCTTGTCTCCAAAAGGGAAAGGGTAGCTATGGTCTCTATTTTATAGTGTGATGAAGGTTAAAATAAAATAAGGATATAAAATATTCAACATATATGTGATATATCATAAGCTCTCAGTGAATGTTGGATAGTATTACTTATTGTTCACAGCCCCAAGCATCATTACATAGTGGTTAAAAAGAGGATTCTAGAACCTGGTTTCCAGCGTTAAAATCTCAGATTCACCACTTTCTAGCTATGTGACTCTGGGAAAGTTTTTTTACCTCAGTGTGCCTTAGTTTTCTCATCTGTAAACTGGGGATAATGAGTTATTATGAGGAAATTCCTCTTGAGTCATTTTTCCTTAGCTATAAGGCATGATATTGTTCTTTCTAACCTTACACCAGGCTCTTAGTTCAAAATTTAGCCTTGAATTCCTGGTCTGCAATACCAGTAGATTGGAGGGACACTAAGCATTTCCCTTTAAGGAGAGCATTCTGTTAACCATTGCCAGTAGAGGGCGCTGGAATAACACTGTGGGAGGTATGTGGGTTGGCGGGTGGGGGTGGGGAGGTCTTCTCTTCTCAGTTCTCATGGGATTTCTTTTCATTCTTGCCCTGCAGCATAGCATGGTCGTGAGTGGTGTGTGTGTGTGTGTGTGTGTGTGTGTGTGTGTGTGTGTGTGTGTGTGTGTGTGGCATCTGGTGCTGCTCTGTCCTGTCATGTACCCAAAGTGTGCCCATCTCTTGGCCAACTTGCAGTGCTGGCCTAGGCTTGATGAGCACCTTGCTGTGGCCCTCAGACTGCCTACTTCAGGGGTGCCCACCACCTTCTGTGTGCCCATCCCCAGCACTGACTCACATCTGGAGGGGTGGTTCCTGCTTGCTGTGCAACCTTGGGTTAGCTCTGGCTCAGGCAACCCAGCAAACATCTCATCCATTCACTTCCTCCAATGAGGTCTGAGCCCCAGCTGTGGGTGCTCTCCCTCGGCCTGAGGGCATTCTTTAGAGTGCTCTTCACATCTTTGTATTTACTCTCTATCATAGGTTAATCATCCTTCTTATTAAACTGCCACTGTTTAAATCACTGTGTGATTTCTGTCTTCTGTTTTACCCCATTCTGTAAATATCTTGAGTCTCAACTTTGTGGTAAATCAGACATTCTGGTTATAGTCTTTTCTCTTCATCTACTTATACTGAATTTGCTTCCTTTCCTACCAACATATTATTTGTTGCTTAACAGATATTCACCAAGCTCACCTGCAGCCTAATGTATATGTGTCTGCAAATCCCTTAAACCTAAAAAGACTACTAATATGCACTATGGTGTTGCTTCTCAACATGTTATCTGTGATAAAGGTCCAGTTTTTAACCAGTTAACTGCCACAAGTCCAAAATGTAAATCATCGATATGTCTATAGACGCTTATGGCATTCAAAGAGCTAAAATTTAATTTCCAAACCTATCATAAACCTATCAAAAATTCTGTGAAGCATAACAAAATGCACTACTACTAATAACAATTTTTAAAAAAAGACATACAAAATACAAGCCCAATATTTAGTATTAGATTCAAGATACATGATTACTCTATGAAACTGCTATAGATGTTGCTAAATACCCTCAACTTCTATACTGGTGTTGCCATGGGTGGCGACCCTGTATAGACCATACCTTGACCAGCACTGATCTAGGCTATTCACCAACGCTAGGAATCACATTGCACCCTGATTTTCAAACCTGTTCCTCTCATTGCACCTTGCTTGCATTGAGGGGGGTTGCTTTACTACTTTAAGGGATAGTGAAAGGACTCTTATCCATCCTCTGGTTCTGTCCAAGTGCCATCTCCAGCACATGCTCCTATCGGCATCACTTCCATGAGACATCTTAGCCTAATGTGGTAACTTTGCCATAGGCACAGTACCTCTTTCATTTATCAGGAGGTAGTAGCTGTGACAATGAAGTGTGCCCATATTCCCCAGGGCTCCAGGCCAGTGAATTCATGGAGAGACACCCCACTATTCTTCCTGCCGCCCCCCCACTATGTTTGCAGCTGATAAGAGCCAGGAGATGAGGGTTATTTGCATATGTGAATTGTCTTAATAGCATGGGTGGCACCTATTATTACAGCCAAAAGCCATGTGTCAAAGCCTGAGTTTAGCCAATCAGACAGGAAAAAACAAATGAACTGGTCGGGTTGTCCAGCAAAAGCACCATAATTGTAGCTTTAAATGTTAACATGGAGGCTCGCTAGAGTCCCTAATCTCCCTGTTCTTCTATTATGATGTGGGCACAGCATCCTCCTGTCTCTTAATTATTGTCATTATACTAGTCTATCTAAAACTATATTTGTAAAATTCTTTAGACTCCATGGTAATTCTACTGAGTTCATTTTCCCATCTCTCCTCTGGGTTTGTGTCCTGCCTTCCCAGCTCAGTTTGTCAGCCAAAGATTCATTTTGTATTCAGGGGAGCTGCCACCTCATTGTTGGTGCTTGCTAGATTGTAATAGAAACGCCATGCCACCTAACTGTGAGTCGAAGCTGAATTACAATGATACTGCCCCAATTTTACAGATGCTGCCCAGTGCCAAAGAGCTTTAATAAAATGCTCAAGGTCACCGAGCAAATCCAATGCAGAATCAGGGGTGGGACCAGCTGTTGTGAATTTTGAGCCTAAATCTCATTTCTTTGCATCAGACTGCCTCTCCAAACCACAAGAGATACTCTTATCACTGTTGTTGGATGAGTGTTCAGTTCGCTGCAGTCGATACCGTCAAATGAAATCTTCAAATGCCAGAAGTATGCTGTGAGACAGTCTTCACCTCTATGAACTCTAGCATTAGAAGCTGCAGCAGCACAGAGGCAACTAGGAAATCCATAGCCACAGTTAATGCTGGCTGTTAAAAGTATGTCTGTTTGGAAGTCATTCTAGGGTGACAATGATCAATGCTGGTGTTCATTAAAACAACTGACAAAAACAACACAACCCACAACCCACCTGAAACAAAATCTAAGAAAGATGGTCCATAGTTCCTATAGGAGGCATAGAAATAGATCCTAATAATCCAAGTAATCCAATTCCAAATAATGGTAATATGGAATATGCTTTTTTCAAACACTATTCTCTTCTTCCCTCCTTTTCTCTTCTCCTCTTCATTCTGATCACTTCTCCCCCCTCCACCCTGCCCCCTCCATACACACTCCTCATACCCCCACTCCCCTCTCAGTCATTAGTATCTGGGACAAGGCCAGTTGAAATAGAAGTAAGGAAAACTGGATTAAAGATAATTTAATGTAAATTGCCAACATGCATTCTAGGTGCTTAACATTTATTGTGTTAACTACTCAGAGCGAATTCTATGATGGATGCTTTACATACATTCCCTCTAATTCTTAAATCAACCTCATAAGGTAAATTTTATAGATGAAAAAACTGAGTCTTGAAGAAAGAAGCTTGCCCATGATCATGGGTAGGGAATGTCAGGCTCATGGGCCCTGTAAGGCCGGCAAAATCATTTGGTCTGGTCCTGCCAAGGCGTTAAGGGTGAGTTAATTAAATGTTTGACCAAAGATAGCAGACTAATTTTTAAGTTGATAATTTTGTATAGTCTGTGAATGGTATTATAAATATCCAAATGGCCCTTGGCAGAAAAAAGGCTCCCCACCCCTGATAGATGATAAGTAACTGGGTTTCAAATTGGGTCTCTCTGGTTCTATCCTTCTTCTCCACTCTGCACTGTCCCTTTAAGAGATGGAAAATTACGTTCAGTGATGGCAGTGGTTTATTTATTTACCTTTAACACCAGTTATTTTAGTGCCTGGTTGGAGTTGCTATACTAGTCAATGTGAGCTGTGTAAAATGCAGACAAACTCTGGATACTGAGTGCAGAGCAACTTAAAAAAAAGTCAGTGACCTGACTCTGGTTTATAGGTTCTGTTTTAGATGCCAAGTGCTAATTATAAAAATCAAAGAAAAACTATGAGAAAGGGATAATAATTTCACTGGCATTCAGTTATTCTCTGTCACATTAAAGCTTGACTGTTAGAGAGCATGAGAAGGAATATGAACTTGGAAAATGAGGTTTTCTATGAGAGATATGGAAGCTTTTTCTCTTCTCCCAGCATTCCCTATCCTCTCTCCTGTTCCATGTGTATTTCTCCCTCACTCCCCCCAAGTCATTTAACTTTTTTTGACTAAATTAGACTTAGTAAGACAGATTTAGGAATTCACCATGTCCATGGGATGGGTGGATGTCTATGAAAATATCTGAGGCTAATTTGGGATAAAGTAGAAATAGCAATAATTATAAGAATATCTTGACTATTTTTGACTCCTTCCTTTTTTAAAGGTTTATTGAGGTACAATTAACAATAATAGTATATATTTACTAGAGGCCCAATGCACGAAATTTGTGCGAGAGTAGGCCTTCCTTCCCCCCCAGTTGCTGGCACTGGCTTTCCTTTGACCACCGGGCCAGCACCTTCCCTCACAGCTCTGGCTTCATCTGGAAAGTCATCTGGAAGGATGTCCGGAAGGACGTCTGGTATCATTAGAATATTATGCTTTTATTATTATAGAAGGTAGACACTTTGATGTTTTGATATAGGTATACATTGTGAAATGACTGCCACAATAACTCTAATCAATGTCATCATCAGCTCACATAGTTACCTTTTGGGAAGGGGTGAGAATACTTAAGATCTATCATCTTTGCATATTTATAGGATGCAATACTATATTGTCAATAAATTAATAATTTAACAGTCACATTGCTGTACATGAGAGTCCAAGAATTTATTCATCTTGTATAACTGAAACTTTATACCCTCTGGCCCATTCTTTTCATTTCTCCTTTCCCTCAACCTCAGTAAGCAACTTTCTATTCTCTGTTGTTATGAATTAAGGTATTAAGTGAAGTTGTGCAGTGGTTGCCCTTCTGTCCCTGGCTAATTTCTCTTAACATAATGTCTTCTAGGTTCATCCATGTTGTCTTCAAATGGCAAGATTACCAGACTGAATAACATAACATTCTACTATGTAGAACATGCACCACACACACACACACACACACATCCATGGATCTTTCATTTGTTTCCATATCTTGGCTATTTGAATGCTTCCATTTGAATAATGAACATGGGGGAGTGCAGACAATGCTATGATATACTGATTTCACTTTCTTTGGATATACTAGTATAACAAGAAGTGGAGTTACTGGCTTCTATGGCAGTTCTATTTTTATTTTTTCAAGGAACTTCCAGACTGTTTTTGATAATGACTATGCCAATTTACATTTCTATATTCAGTGTATCAGGGTTCCCTTTTCTCCACATCCTTGTCAAAACTTGTTAGCTCTTATCTATTTTATAATAGCCATTCTAACAAGTATGAGGTGATATTTCACTATGGTTTTGATTTGTATTTCCCTGATGATCAGTAATGTTGAGGGCTTTTTTAAAATATATATATCTCTTGACCTTTTATACATCTTCTTTTTGAGAAATATATGTTAAGGTCCTTTGCCCACTTTTTGAGTTTTGTTTATTTGTGTGTTTTGCTACTGAGTCAGAGTTTCTTATATATTTTGGACATTAATCTTTTATCAGATATACTAGAGACCAGATGCATGAAATTCATTCAAGAGTAGGGCTTCGCAGCCACAATGGCTGCCTCAATCTCTCCCTTGCAGCTGCAGGCGGCTGCCTCTATCCCTTGGCTGCAGCCCTGGCTTCGTCTGGAAGGCCATCCAGAAGGCTGTCTGGAAGGACATCTGGTCTAATTAGCATATTATGCTTTTATTATTATAGGTGTTTATAAATATTTTCTTCCATTCTGCAGCCTTTCCACTCTGTTGACTGTTTACTGTGCAGAAGCTTTTAGTTTGATGAAGTTGCACTTGTCTATTTTTGCTTTTGTTGCCTGTGCTTTTGGTGTCATATCCAGAAAGTCTTTGCCCAGACTAACATTTGACTTTTTTCTTTATTTGTACAAGATCATGACATTCCAAAGACTTATTCATAAAATATATTGACACTTAACTCATTCAGAATTGAGAAGCAGCAGTTATTATCTTCCTTTTGCACATGCCTAGACTAAGGCATGTGGCCACATGAAAAGATTTGTGAGGAGATGCAGTCAATTGTGGGGGAATATAAGGCAAAATCTGGAACTTTTAAGTCCCCATTTTATGGCAATTTAACAATACATCTGATGTTCAAATCCTGCTGGTATTTTCTTCATTGAAACTCTTTTAATTGTATAACAAATTTCTAGCTGAAATATGTAGAACCACCATCAGAACAGTATTTCTATAATTATATTCTAACACTGTGCCAGCCATACTCTGCTCAAGGGATATGTGAGAATGTTCTAAATGACGTCCAGCAGAGTGTTACCTCTTGGGAGGACATGAGGGTAAGGAAGACATGATTAAACCTTCAAAATGCTCCGAGTCTGATTTAAGAAAATAAACTCACTCCTATAAAGTCATCAAAGCCCAAAATATGAGGTGCTGACAAAAATAACCAGGGGGTCAATGGGACAGAGATATTGATTAGAGATGGCAAGGTCTACGGAAGACATATTGTTGAATCATGAAGGATGGATAAAATTCAACAAAGACAAAAAGGAGAGGAAAAGAACATCCCCTGCAACCTTTGTGTAGTGCTTTTTAGTTGGCAGAGTATTTTCAGGTTCATCATGGGATTGAACCCTACAATAACTCAACAAGAAATATTATTAGTCTCATTGTACTGGTGAGCATCCTAAGCCCAAAGAAGTTAGGTAGACTTTGTAAGGTAACACAGCTTATAAGGGATAGAGTTTAGAGTCAAATCTACATCTGACGCATGCTCTTTGGTGTCAGATTCTGGAAGGTTATAAAACCAGATAGAGGGAAATTATTACTAATTCTAGACAAGCGATATAATATAATGAAAATGGAGTACTGGAGGGTTGGAGGGATAGGAGACAGGGAGATGAACCGAGGATCTCTCCCACCCACCAAAACTCCTGTGCTGCATCTGTTGTGTGTTTATGGCACTCGGATGTACTTGTCAATTCTGGTCTGTCTGAACCCCTGACTCTAAAATCCTGGAGGGCAGGGCTTCCCCTTTGATATCAGTAAGGCCCAGCATGCTGCTCATCTAGTAGGAAGTTATAATAATATTTTGAATGAATGAATAAAGTAATTACAGCTCTGATCTTGGCAGGAATAATGGTAATCTGGTGACAACAGTGGAATTAGGACAATGAAGGTGAATCCATGGAAACTGGCAAACTAAGAAGTGTTAGGATTGTCAGAGTGGAGCCCATAAAAGAACATCCAAGGCCTGGCTAATATTCTGTTCCTTAACTTGAATGAAAGGATACACAGGTGCTTGTTTTGGTCTTTAAACTAGAAATATAGGAAAAATAGAAATAGAAAAAAATAGATAACATTTGGTGTTGAGCTTGATAGGAAGGATAAAGGGGAACAAAATAACAAAATAACTTCAAGTTTATTGGTGTGACACTTAAAGAATGGTTACCTGCCAGAAATGGGACACTTGGAGGCAGACAGGAGGCCAATTTAGGACATTGTCAGGTAGCCATTTGTGTACCTGCAGGTTAGGTCTTAGAGCCAAACCTCCATCCTGGGAAGTCCCTTGTTCCCTTTACTTCTAGCCCATTTCCAAATGCCAGCATCTTCTTGATATTAGGGGGATGCTCTTCTTTCCAAAAAGATTTGGTATCCGGATGACTCTTTTTAATCCCCCTCTTCATTAGTGTCCCCCAAACTAAACTCATAGGTATTTTATTAGATGTTTTACTGCTGACCTCTGTGGAACTATAGATAAAAGTTAGTAAAACTTGTAAGCACTTGCAGAGTTATAAAGTTTATAAAAATCTTACAACAGTCTGTAACAAGCCAAGTCAGCATTTCTGTGTTCTTTCAATAATATTCAGAAGTCTCTCTTATGTAGTTCTGAAAGTTTTTCTTAGATGGTTCTAAAAGACATTATCAACTTTTCACACATATAAACTAATCCCGGTTGCATGCTTATAATGTGCCAGACAGTATTCTATATACATGAGGTATATTATCTAATTTAAACCTCAAAAAAAAAAAAAGCACCCCAGAGCCATGTACTATTTTTATCTTCATTTTACAGATAAGGATGTTGAGGCATAGACAATATAAATACTGAGCCCCAGGTTACACAGCTAATATGTGGATATGCTGAAATTAGAAGCCAGGCAGCCTGATTTCAGAGTCTATCTACCTGTCTTAGAGTGTACACTGCTCAGACATAGTCCCAGAGGGCGGAGGCTAGGAGCTTTGAAAAGTTTAATGCAATCCATGGTTCCTTTCTGAGTCTTATGTTTGAACCATGGACCACTTGGGCTCAGGTTGTCATCCCTACCCTTAGACATTCCTTCCCTGGGTTTTAGGCTGTTGTGCAGCAACAACAAAGATTCTTCCATAGCTGCTCCTCTGGCTGCCCCTGGAAATTTAGCTCTTGTCCCAGGCTCTCTCCCCTTCCCTATCTGGTTTCTGCAGATTCTTCCCTTGGGTTTTGAAATTATTCTGCACAGACTTGAAAGTCTCTCTCCTTCACCTTTTACTCACTTATTCATTCAACAAATGTTCAACAATTTATTGTGTGCTGAGCACAATGCCAAGACTCTGTGGAATACCTGAATAAATAATTTAAGTACCATCCTCCAAGGTACTCACAGTCTCATGGGATATACAGATACCGAAGTGAATATAGTTCCCTGCAGTAAATGCTGTGGAGGAGGTATATACAAACGGTGAAGGGAGTGTACTGGTATTTGGTAGTTAAACATGTTGTGGGTATAGAGAAGGTTTTACAATAGAGATGATAATTTGACTTTGGATGGTTAGAACTTTTCTCAATGTATCAGGATGGAGGGTCATTCCAAAGACAGAAAAGAGCTTGTGCATAATTTACAATTGAAGAGGATCATGAATGTGAAGAATTACTTCAGTGATTCACTCACTTACCCATTAACTATTTATCGAATGCCTACTTTGTGTAAAGTCACATGCTACATGCTGGTGGTAGCATGTGCATGTAGAGTTCATTGCCCTGATGGAACTTTCTGTTACGCAGTTATTTTCAACAGGCCTAAAATCTAGGTGTTGGTAAAGTTGTACTTCTCCTTAGGGAAGACCTGTTTCATTGAGTTTTCCAGCATCTATTCTAGACACTGCCTGTTTGCCTTGGCTCATGGACCCTTCCTCCATCTCCAAAGTCATTAGTGTAGCATCTTCAAATCTCTCTCTGACTCTGATCTCTACTTGTCCTTCTCTGATTCTTCTGCCAACTTTGTTGTTCAATAAATGCCTTTTACATGTTGATGTTACTACAGTTCCATATGTAACTAACTTTTCTAAGACCTTCTTGTCCCTCATCTTCCAATCTTTTTAATTCCAGGCTCCCAAAGTTTTGTCTCATGGGAGGATTTTCCCTCACTAATGTTTCTCAGGACATTAGAAGTGCATTTTTCATTGCTATTTACACTGAAATAATTCATTTGTAAACCAAACTTGGCTTTTTTTTCTTTTTTCCACCAGCTGGCTATAAGAGACCCCATTGAGGGACCATTGGTGTGGACTGAGAAGAGGTGATGGTGTAACAGTAGTGACATGGGGATCTGGACCACTTGCTAGTACAGAAACTTACTTGTGTTCTTCAACCCTGTTGTGCTTGAGCCCGTTTGTACTGCTATGTACCCATCTTATGATAGATTATTATCGAGCTGTCCAACCTTATGATTTGGGATATATGCCAGAGCCAGTTCATGATGGGCATCTCCAGCTGTATAGTCATATGACCCCAATGTCAGACACTCATTTCCAGGCCCCGATGGCATGTCAGGAACTGTTTTGTGAATAGTGTTTAATTCTCTAATGCAGAAGGTACAGTCTTGCTGCTCCAGAAACTTAAGGGTCTGCATCGTGGTTCTCTATTGGGTCTTACCCCATAGTTCCATGAGAGGAGTTTAGGTCACTTACAGTAGCCCCATAAGACTGCCCTTTGACACAAACTGCATGTTTTAGGGGAGAGGTCTAAGGCCACCCTCAATTTCTCTAATTGGCGGGAAGACATCACAGATGTGGAGCTTTCGTTGTCCTCATCCTGAAGAGTCAGGAAGTGTGACTTTCTCAGCATTAATGACAATACACACGGAGGATCGCCAGCTAGGTAAGCTCACCCAGACCTCAGTCTTCAGAGGTTTATTGGGCTCCATTGCATGTGCATGATTGATTGGGTGACCACATGTTAGATTTCAGTCTCTAGGTCAACTGATATCATAGGACTCAAAACCCTCACGGTAGATCATATGTTGATCTTTCTGGCATAGCTAGTGTCCAACTTAAGGTGTGGCCAGCCCCCACTTGAAGTCACACTGTTACTATCTAGCTGGCCTAAGATCCCCAGGCAAACAAAGATTACATTCCAGGAGCCAAGAACAAAGGGTAGAACACTTTTTTACAAGGTTAAATCCTTTGCTACACACTCCACACAGTGCTTTTTCTCTCTACTCCAGATAATGTCTATTACCACAGGGACTGGCAGGTTTTATGGCCCAAGCAACAGTTCTGTGGACCTGGACCTGCTCAGGCAGACTTCTGTGTCACTTAGTGAATGCGCTGGGAAAGAATATCCAAGCATAAACTATGTTGCATCTAGAATCCCAAACCCTTGGGTTTTTGTTACCAGCTGGCATGCAGGTAATCCATCTCCAAAATCTCATTTTAGAATTGACTTCCTAGGATGCCTTCCAAGGCCAATTCTCCAGGTCTTCCAAGGTCTAATGCCCCAGGAGACAGACTCTGAGGCAGAGATTTCCCATGCAGGCATTTTATTGGAGGGCATTCTCATTCTTAGGAATTATACCCATAAGGTAATAAGCAAAACAAGACTGGAGAAAAGGAGAATATGAACTTTTGTGACCTCCTAATCACAAATATATATTGATGAATTTGACTCTATCAACACCAATGATAGCTGTTCAACTCAGAACATATGGACAAAATTGACAGCATAAAAAGAAATCTGTGATGTTTATAACTGACAGGGGGTTATTACCTGGAAGTAAGAGAGAAATTATGGTAAATCAGTGACAAAAATCAATAGAAAAATAGGTAATGTGGATAAATAAGTAACTTCCAAAGGGGAACTCTAGTTGACTAATGAATGACAAAATACTCATTAGTAATCAGAGAAATGCAAATTAAAGTGACAATGAGATACAACTTTATACCCCATAGATCAACAATTAGACAGTAAAATTATATCAAGTACTGGCAAAGATGTAGGGATACAACCCTTCATGAACTGCCGAGTGAAGCATAATTGGAACAACCAATCTGAAGAAAATAGGGCTGTACATAATGCAATTAAGCATGTGCATATCTCATAACCTAGAAATTCAGTTCCTGAGAATCAATTTCTGACAAGCTAGCTCAGGGCCATTTGGAGGCACTTATGATGTTTATTGTAGTGGTGTTGGTGGAATAACTTGCATTGAAAAGCTCAATGTTTTCCTCTCTCTCTATTTCTCTCTCTCTCCGCCCCCCCTTCCTCCATCCCTCCCTCCTTTTCTCACTCCCTCTGCCCAACACCCACTGGTGTCAATGCACATACACTGGTGTAAGGTGAAATGAAAAAATATATGTGGAATCCTTTAGTGTAGAGGTGAGGGGGGATGGGTAAGATCAACCATACTTTATGCATCTACAACCTCAAAAGAAGAAAAAGCAAATAAAATATTGGCAATAAATTTGATGAATATGTGTCCTTTGCAAATACACATATATTTATGTCATAAATTATAAAATTATAAATTATGGAATTATATAGTTATTATAAATTATAATTATTTATAAGGTATTAACCCATAAAGCACTAGTAATGCATGAACCTCTATCTATCTATCTATCTATCTATCTATCTATCTATCTATCTACCTATCTAGAAAGAGCCAGGGGCTGTCACATCTGAAACAACTGAATGGCAGCAATCAGGCCAGCAGCGGGGTTAGTGAGGGATGACCAAATGACTGAGCAGCAGGCTGTGTGGGAGCAACCAGGCCAGCAGAGGGGGGCAATAAGGGGAGACCATGCTGGCGGGTGGGGGGGGCAGTTAGGGATGACCAGGCTGGCTGGGGGGGGGGGCAGTTGTGGGTGACCAGGCTGGCAGGAGGAGGGGCAGTTGGGGGCAACAAGGCCAGCAGGGGGGCAATTAGGGGCAATCAGGTCATCAGGCAGAGGTGGTTAGGGGTGATCAGGCTGGCAGGCACTTGAGCAGTTAGGAGCCAGTGGTCCTGGATTGTGAGAGGGATGTCTGACTCCCAGGAATCGGGCCTAAACCAGCAGTAGGGCATCCCCTGAGGGTCCCCAGATTGGAGAGGGTGCAGGCTGGGCTGAGGGGACCCCTGTGCATGAATTTCATGCACTGGGCCTCTAGTCTATATATATATATAAAAGCCTAAGCGACCATTACAACAGAATTACCAGAATGACTGGTCACTATGATGAACACTGAGCAGACAGGCAGGTGAGTGTTTAGGAGTGAACAGACAGGCTGGCAAGTGGTTAGGAATGAGCAGGCAGGCTAGTGGTTAAGGGTGATCAGTCCCAGATTGCAAGAGAAATGTCCGACTGCCATTTTAGGCCCGATCCTGCCTAAACTGGCAGTTGTACTTTGCCCGAGGGGTCCCAGATTGCAAGAGGGCGCAGGCCAGGCTGAAGGACACCCCCCCCCCCCAGTGTATGAATTTTGTGCACCGGGCCTCTGGTTAACAACAATAATAAACTATTATCTAGAGTTACATAGAGATTTTCTTCTAATCCCCATGGAAAATTTCATCCAACATTTGGGGATTATTTTATACTGAGACTCTAATTAGCTCTCTCTTGAGGGCTTGGCTGACATGATGACCTTCACTGAATACCTATGAGGAATGAACCACAGTCTTTATTTTATAGTTGAAAGGAAAAGGCTTGGAGAGGTTGAGTGGTGTGTTGATAGTCGTGCATGCTCTCAATAGATTGTAATTAAAGTGTATATAACTCTGACAATTATGGCTGATTTAGTTCAAGTATCTGCAAAACATTGAACAACAGAAGTTTCATTTCATGGAGTTTCAGAGTGCATATCTTGCTGACAGAAAACAGGTTGATTTTTTTTTTTTTTTTTTTTTTGAGACAAACTACAACCTCACACTGGGACTGTAGTCTCTTCGAGGCTCAAATATCCAATGAACCACGCCTGGCAAAGTTCACACTTGATCTGAGGAAAATGACTTTCTCTTTGGAAAGTGCTACATTTGGGCTCTCCACTCTAGCCAATTTCTCACAAAGCTCTCAGGAGCTTTCCATTAAGAATTAATTTACTGGCATAGATAAATATAATCTTCATAATCCTCCTCAGCATCTGGTGCTGTTGTCTATCTCCTTTTTATGTCCTTTCTGTACTTTCCTCAAAACACAGATACAGTTGAACTTGGCTAGTGATTCATCTGTACTTCTTTGGGAACAATAGTAACTGACATCTGTCTACTGCCTTACAGTTTTTATGAAACCATCTCCACATATTACATCACTGCATCCTCAAAACAGTCCCCGAGGTGTTACTCTTTCATGATGCAGAAGAAGAAATGAGGCTCATAGGAGGTCACACAGCTATCTGGTAGGGAGAACATGAATTCAAATCCCATACCCTTTTCTATATAGCTATGCCTTCTCTCTTGAGAGCTTAGAAAAAAGTTTTATCACTCCCACAGCCCCTATCCATATTCCCATCCACCATGCTCATCTTAGAGCTGAGATGCAAGTGCTTGCAGAGGTTAGGATACTTGCCAACATCAGACCATTAGCTAGGGAGGGCTGTTCTTGGGGTTCTGCCTTCATACTTCTTACTTTGTTCTTACTATAGAAAAGAATACTCCTCTGGTTTAATGTGTGGTTTCTCTCATTTTAGTCAGAGGTGCTGCCAATAAAATGCATAAGGGTGATGAATGGTGCTACCCCTTTTGTGAGACTATGAGCATGCAGTGAAAATTTCAGGAGAGAAATTAACCTGTTGTAAGTTTCTCAGTAGAGCTAGAATTGGTGCACATATTCCCTCCTTTCTCGGTGTCTCCTAGACTGTGAAGAACAGCTAGGGAACAGGGAGCAGGAAGATGGAGGAGCCTTGGTAAGCCACAGAGCTCTATAAAACAACTGAGATGTGAAAGATAGTCCATAAGGTCTAAGTGAGTCAGGGAGTGATTAGTCAGTGATGCCTTCTACCAGCTCACCTTGGTTCTCAGCCTTTCTGGGGGCTGCCTGCCTTCCTTCCCATCTATTTTTCACTGCTCATTACAGTGTCCAACAGAGGATGTTAGAAGAAATGAATGCAGGAGTAGTTGGCTTCATTACTTGAATCAGTATAGATTTTGGTTACCAAGGAGTTCTGCCTAACACCTCTTAAGCAGCTGTCCAGACTCCTGGAAGAATAAGTTGTAACTCAGGCTCTGATTAGTAATCTTTGAACTAGGTCTTTCCAGAGAAGGCGTTATTTTCAAGGCTGTGACCAAGAGATGGTCCTTCTTAGACTTGGAATCAAAGGTGAGATGGAATCTTATATAGAAGAGGCATTATCTATCAATGATGCTTCTGTGATAGCCTGGCTAGCCTACACATAAACACAGGCAATCGATGTTTCTCACTTGTTTATGCTGTTCCTAACCTTGGCCTTTTATTTATAAACTAGAGGCCCGGTGCACAAAAATTTGTGCACTTGGGGGGGTCCCTAAGCCCGGCCTGTGCCCTCTCGCAGTCTGGGACCCCTCGGGAGATAACGACCTGCTGGCTTAGGCCTGCTCCCTCCCGGGTGGCAGAGGGCAGGCCCAAACCCTAGGTGCAGCCCCTGGTCGGGCTCAGAGCAGGGCCGATTGGGGAGTTGGGGCGCCTTCCCCTGTCATGCACAGAGCAGGGCAGATTGGGAGGTTGCGATGCCACCCTCAGTCACGCTCAGAGTAGGGTCAATGGGGAGGTTGCGGCGCCACCCCCTGTACGCACAGAGCGGGGCCCATCAGGGAGGTTGGGGCTCCACCCTCTGTCACGCACAGAACAGGGCCCATCAGGGGGGTTGGGGCTCCGTACCCTGTCACGCACAGAGCAGGGTCAATCAAGGGGTTGGGGAGCTCCCCCCTGTTGTGCAGAGAGCAGGGCTGATCAGGGGGTTGAGGAGCTCCCCCCTGTCACTCACAGAGTAGGGCCGATAGGGGAGTTGGGGCACCACCCCCTGTCACACTCAGGGCAGGGTGGATCAGGGGATTGGGGCGCCGCCCTCTATCACCCACAGAGCAGGACTGATCAGGGGGTTGGGGCGCCGCCACTGTCACACTCAGGGCAGGGCCGATGGGGAGGTTATGGCTCTACCCCATCACACACAGAGCAGGGCCCGTGGGGGGTGGGGGGTTGGGGCGCCACCCTCTATCACCCACAGAGCAGGGCCTATCAGGGGGTTGGGGCGCCGCCACTCTCACACTCAGGGTAGGGCCGATGGGGAGGTTATGGCTCTACCCCGTCACACACAGAGCAGGGCCCGTGTGGGGTGGGGGGGGGTTGGGGCGCCGCACCCTATCACACACAGAGCAGGGCTGATCAGGGGGTTGAGGCACCGCACCCTGTCACAAACAGAGCAGGGCAGATAGGGAGGTTGTGGCCCCGTCCCCTGTCACACACAGAGCTGCAGGGCGATCAGGGGGTTTGGGCGCTGCCCCCTATCAGGCACAGAGCAGGGCTGATCAGGGGGTTGGGGCGCCTTCCCCTGTCACAAACAGAGCAGGGCAGATAGGGAGGTTGTGGCCCCGTCCCCTGTCACACACAGAGCTGCAGGGCGATCAGGGGGTTTGGGCGCTGCCCCCTGTCATGCTGATCCCGGTGCCGGGAGGCCTCTCGGCTCCGCTGATCCCGGTGCTGGGAGGCATATTACCCTTTTACTATATAGGATAGAGGCCTGGTGCATGGGTGGGGCTGGCTGGTTTGCCCTGAAGAGTGTCCTGGATCAGGGTGGGGGTCCCCACTGGGGTGCCTGGCCAGCCTGGGTGAGGGCATGATGGCTGTTTGCAGCTGGTCACACACCCTTCAGGGTGGGGGTCCCCACTGGGGTGCCTGGCCAGTCTGGGTGAGGGGCTGAGGGCTGTTTTCAGGCCGACTGAAGCTCCCAACTGCTCCTTTTTTTTCTTTTTTCTTTTTTTTTATTCTGGGCCAGCTTTAGCTCTGGCTCCAGCTCTGAGGCTTCTGTTGCTGAAAGAAGGTATCTGGTTTGTTTTGGTTCTATAATTGAAACTCTGTATCAACTCTAGCTCTGAGATCCCGGGCTCGCTGAAAGCAGGTTTCTGGGGTTTTGTTTAGCTTCTATATTTGTTACAATGTTTCTTAAACTGCAGGCTCAGAGGCCGGCAAAGCAGGCGGGGAACGTTGGTTTCCTCCGTCACTTAAACAAGCAAGCCTCATGTTAGTTTCAAGTTGCCTGGCTGCCGGCTGCCATCTTGGCTGGCAGTTAATTTGCATATCTCACTGATTAGCCAATGGGAAGGGTAGCGGTCGTACGCCAATTACCATGTTTCTCTTTTATTAGATAGGACTAGAGGCCTGGGACACAACATTTGTGCACTAGGGGGGCTGTCCCTCAGCCCGGCCTGCTCCCTCTCACAGTCTGGGACACCTTGGGGGATGTCTGACTGCCGGCTTAGGCGCCGGCTTAAGCCCGGGCCTAAGCCGGCAGTCAGAAATCCCTCTCGCAGTCCAGGGCTCCTGCAGTCTTGGACCCCTTACTCCTTACCACCCGCCTGCAGCAGAAGTGGGAGAGGCCCCCGCCACCACAGTTGTGCTCTCCAGCTGTGAGCTGGCTGAGCAGCACTCCCCCTGTAGGAGCTCACTGACCATCAGGAAGCAGCTCCTGTGTTGAGCATCTGCCCCCTGGTGGTCAGTGCCCATCATAGCAACTGGTCATTCCACTTCAGTCGATTTGTATATTAGCCTTTTATTATATAGGAACCATGAGGTCATAGAGCAGCCTGGTAGATGGAGTTTGATGGCTCAGGGCCTCTGCTGTCACCGGTGGTAGATAAACAACACTGAACTCATGTTCTGGCTGCAAGTTCATGGCATTATCTCTGAGTTAAAGGGCAGCCCTGCCGTATCACTACAGTATAAACCAATTAGCAGATCAGTCTCACAGATGGCACCTCTGCAGTGTCCCTAGAATCTGTCTTTTTCTTCCTATTTTAACAGCTGCTACATTAACTCAGATCCTTCTAACCAGATATACTCACAGGCCCTTATATGGTCCCCTGACCCCTGCCTCTCCCCCTGGCATCCACACAACCCAAGGCGTTCAGATTCTCTTTCTCAAGCACAGCTTTCTCTGTGCCACTTACCAGTAATGGATCTTTCAGAAAGCCAAATGCCTGCATCCTCTGAGCTGTCAGAATCGTTTGTTTTTACTGTGCTACCTATAGACTTTCATCTTGCATCCTTTTCAAGCTGCTTCATAAAAATGAATGAGCATGTGGGTCTCTTTCCTTAGATTGTGGTGAGCTTCCTTTGAGGTAAGTCCAGCCTTCTTCACCTTGTATGTTCCAAAACCTAGCTCAGTGAATGGCTCATAGTAGGGATCTATCATATTACTGCAGAATAAAAATATTTAACGTGAATTAAAGTTTTATGTATCTACATACACATATGTCCTGTTACTTCTAGAGAAGGTGATAGCAAATTAAAGCCAACCAGTAACCAACTAAACCAAAATCAACCAACTACTTGATTTTATAAATAAATTTTTATTTGAACACAGCCATATTCATTCATTTACATATCACCAATGGCTTCTTTTGTACTACAGGTGAGCTGAAAAGTTGCAAAGAGATTTGCCTGCAAAACTGAAAATAGTTACTATTTGACATTTTACATAATCTGAAGTATAAATGCTCTGAGGGCAGGAATTTTTCTTTGCTTATTTTTATATCTAGTCTACTCAGCAGGAAGCATAATAAATACTAATTGAATAAATTAATCAATGAATCAATCTTTAATGAGGAATTACAATCCGAAAACTTGGTATATTTTCTTCTTGAGAAGAACCATCCTAGCTAGCTTCCTAATGATGGATCTATTCTATTCATTCATTCATTCATTCATTCATTCATTCATTCATTCCATGATTATTTATTGAATATCTACTATATGTCTGACACTATTCTGTGCTTTGAGATAAATGATGAGTAAAACCCTACTCTCATGAACCTTAGAATCTTCAAGGGAGCCAGACATCACTCAAACATCAATTGTATTGTGTTCATTGCAGTAGGGAGAGACAAATGGGGTGCTGAGAGCCTGTGCCCGTGGGGTTACAGAGGTCAAGTAGTGCTTCTTTGAGAAAGTGGCTCTGGAACTAAGAATAGGGGTAACTGTCTGACAGTTGAGGGAAGACAGGGTTCTGATAGAGAGCCTTTAAGGAGTGTTCTCTCTCCCGGGAACCTTCAGTGGAAGGATAAGCAGGGAAATGCTAGTAAAGGGGAGGTGCATTTTGAAAAGATCACTCTTTTCTTTGGAGGAAGAATTTTTAGTGAAAGCTGCTTTCGGATATTGATTGCATAGTTCTTAACAAATCAAACTCGGGAAAATGACAGGCATGTTTTATTAAATATTGTGATAGTGATACCTTGTACTTGTTCAGCTTAAAAAGAAAAAAACCCAACCTGCTGTTTTCACATTTAATGCTGTCTCTTTTAATAAGTATTGCACATATGGTGCTCCAGGCAGAACATTTGAGCCCCCTCCATAACTCACACACAATGACACATTAACGGAGGCCTTCAGACATTGGTTTTAATTCCAGGGTTAAGGTTTCTGGAGCTCTTCAGGCCAAAAGCTCCTGACCCAGGTTCACTGCTTAAAGAAAGGATATGTCATGGTGCCTGGGAGCCTCACTCAGGGATAGCACCTTGTTGTTGCATTTTGTTGTTTGGTTCAGGAAACCTTTGGACTGGCTCTAGTGAGTCACTCTCGCCTGATTGTTCTAGCTGTGATTCATCTTACTTCTCTTACCTTTCCCCTTTTTTTGCCCCATGTACCTTCCTTTCCTCTTAGTCATTAAAATGTTCCTCTGCTGCCTTGCCACCATCATTCTTAAAAATTTTCCATCCCTTCTCAGCTGGAGCAGATGCTTGTCTTGCTATTCTGTGAGGAGCTGTGAGCTGGCTGGCAAGGCATTGACTGAGGCACAGCTGCTGGGAGCTTAGGGAAGCCTTGTGCTGGGTAAGCCAGGGCAGAACATGGGACACAGACCCCAGTCTCTGTGCCTTCTTCCTTTCATTGGACCTGGGTGGCTCTGTACGTGGGGATGTCCTATAAAACCCTGATAAATCATGTTGGAACACTGGGTCTCCTCACAGTGGACACCAGGAGGTCTGGGAGAGCTACTGGATTCCAGAAAACTCTTGGCCAACCTGTGCCTCTTTGGAGGCAGCTGGATAATTGAGAAGATTTTATGTGTGTGTTTTTTTCCCCTTGGTGTCACTCTGTATCACATTATTTATTTGTTACTCAATGAAGTCATTTTAATGAAACCACACCCACTGTTCAGAAAGAGAGGGGGTTTCCTTATTTCTGAATTCAGTTGTCCTACTTTGAGTCTAGCCTAGTATTTGTTTAGCATTTTCATTGTGAATAAATGTAAACTAGAAAATGGTGTCAATAAAATGCCGTGAAAATATTTTTCTTTTTGAAAGTTTCCCTTTGGGGTTAAACCATCTCTTTGGAGTTTTTTTCTGCATTTTTTGTTGCTGTTTTTTTAACTCATAAATGTACATGATTCTCAAGTTTGATTATCAGATCTACATTTTGATTCACCTTCATCCTTAGGTATTTGGTTTTCTCTCTTTAAATTTTTTTTTTCTTTGAAATTTATTTACTCATTTATCATCCTTTGGTTCACTAGGTTCCTGTTCACTCTAACCATGATTGCATTAACCTCTTGGAGCAGAATGAAATAGTTGGTGGGAGAGAGAGAAGGGAGAGAAAAACAGATTCAATTTGGGAGCAACCCTGATGATCAAAGAAGAGATGAGATCTGTGAACCATGAAAGATAAGAACTCCAAGAAGTCTGATATATTTGTGACCTTGGTCTATGTTAAGTGTCCAGAGAATCATAGTTAGTAAAATTGCAGTAGACACCCTCTCGTTCTGATAAAAATGAAACCAAAAAATAGATTGAAGGAAAATATGATTCTAAAAATTGGATTACAAGATTTTGACTAAGACTTAAAACCAGAAGGTTCTTAGATTTTCCTCTCTTGCCGTAAAAAGAGCTGATCTTGAATCGATGACATTTCCGGTATCTCTTAGTGTTAGAGAAAGAAAAGTGAATTTGCAATTTATTTTTATTTCAGATGCCATCCAAGGAAAGTTCGTGTTTGGTTACCTGAAAATATAACTGTGCCTGTTTGGTTCTGGAGTGCCCTGTGGACAGATTGAAAGGTTCCCTTTCATATGTCAGAGACAGTGAGGCTAGGTCACGTAGTCCTGTTAAATTCATCACAGACAGAATAGTGTGGCCTTACGTAAGCCAGTGGGATAGAAAGTAAGACAGAGTTTTCCCCACCTTCAAGTTGGTGGGGTCAGCTGTTTGAAGTAACCCACACAGGAGCTAGATGACCAACTGACTCACACATTTTTTTTTTTTTAAAAGTAGCAAATCCTCGGAGGATGCCATATGCTATCTTCTGGGCAGCAAGCTGCTGACAGTTACAGACCTGAGATTCTGCACCACCTGAAATCTGGTGGACAGGAATCTCTCCAGCCTATTTTCATGGCTAATGGGAACACACACCTCCCTTCCTGATATTTAACCAAGTGAATTTGTTAAGATGCAAATTGTCCCTGCCTGAAGAAGTCTGTATGAGGTACGAATTAATAAACTATTATTTTAAAGCACTGTGTTGAAGTTACAGCTAGAATCATCTTGCCTCTCTGTCATCATAGCCCTGGACATCCTAACATTCTCAAGGCTCGGCCATGTAAACCTAACCTATTTCCTTGTAGCCTGGGTCTGAAATGAAGTTGTTCCAGATGCTTCTTTATAAATATTTATTGCAGAGGCAAGGGTGACAGTGTGGTCACAGGACAGGTTTGCATACAGAGCAAGTATCTATGGGCCTGTATCATTAAAGGCACGTCTCCTTCCCTTTTCTCCATGCACAGGAAATTCTTGCACCTGTAATTGTGGGCTGGGAGCGCTGCGCCCGCAGTGTGAAGCACAGGCCTGTTGTACAAGCCATGATGGATGTGTACCACGTGCTGGCGGAAGGACCATCTCCTTTCATAGGCACGGTTTGCTGCATATTTATTATGTATTATTGTAGTCTTCATTGTAACCTAGCCCAGAGTGAGGACGGCACTGTGATTTCCCATTGTAATTTCTTATTTTCATTCACTCACAGCCCTGAGAAATGAGGTGAATTCTTTCATGAGGGCACTCACAGCCCCTTTAGTTGTACTCTGGCTATTCACCTGGCTCTATCTGATCCGATGAATGTAACGATAAAAGCCCTAATATATATTTCCGGGAGAATGAGACGAATTTATGAGCCAGTGATAGTTTGTTATGGCTTTTGCATAATATTCACTCTCCATATTTTTACTGCTGATAGTTCTCTCTATTAGCGTGGACATTTATGTCACATTACAGCATCCTATTTAATGCCCAGTCAAGATCTGGCCTGCCTGCTAATAATTAAGCAAAACAACAGGACAGAGGGGCGGGGGTGGTGGGGGTGGGAGCGGGGAGACTCAGTTCCATATTTAAAGAAGCTGGGTTAGTGATTCTGGCTGTTTTCAACAACCCTCTCCTCATTTGATCGCTGCTTTACTGTCTCTCTTTGCCTCTTTATGGTTTTTGTCCATTGCTCTCAATTTAATGTTCCAGAAAATTTAACTCTGTTATAAAGCTGTGTAACTCAAGATAAAGAATTCAGCACAAACACTTAGGTGCTGGACAGGTTGATAGGAAGCAGTGACATAACCAGTAAAACATTTAATAACACAGAGATAAGGGCAGAAGAAAAGTAATGGGATGACAGGGGAGATGATTAAAATATCAACGGAATAACAATGTTATTCCATTGAGTTCCAGCCAACCAGAATGTTGAGCTCTAGAATGAAGCTTTTCTCTACATCTGGCCATGGTGTGGTGCTGGTTGTATAATTGAGACTTTGGGGGAGAGCAGTGGTCCCTAAACCAGCAGCAGCCAGAGCACCTAAGAACTACTTAAAACTGTAAATTATTGGCCCCTTCTCCAGGCTAATTGAATCAGAAACTCTGGGGATGGGACCTGAAATCTATGTTTTAGCAAGAACTTCAGGTGATTTTGATGCAGCTTAAGGCTGGAATGCTAACATTTCATTCTTCAGATATGAAGTTACTTTGAATGTAGTACCTTTGACTTGAACTCTTATTTATTATTTGAATGTTTTGTTACCAGTACTTGGTCAAACCAAAGGTAAGGAGCCTCAAATACCAAGGTTCTTTTGGTTGTATTATCAAGCTAATGGGTGACTTCTAAATCAATGACCAACAGGCTATTCGGTAATATGATTCTGATTTTGATGGCTGATTATCGCTAAGAAAACCTGAGGATTTTTTATTTCAGTTTTTAAAAAGAATGGCCTGTTGTTTAATTTTGTATCATGAAGTAGGCATCCTGTAGCCTCTCCCTCGGTTTGCCAATTTCCTGTCTTTTTATCTGTAAAAACCAGTGGAATACCCGTAAACACTGTCATTCTGAGAACTTTTTGTCCAGTATGTGTGTGGTGGGGAGGAAGTGGAGAAGGTCTCAAAGGATGTCAAACGTTATTGGTCATTTTGTACTATGACCACAGAGTACACAGCTTAGGAAAAACTGCTTCCTCCTCCTGCTCTTTTGCATACAACTTTGACAATCCAGTGTACCTGTTTATAGTGACCTCTGCTGTTCAGAAGCAGTACTACAACCACTTAAATCCATATGGGAATTAGTGTTCATAAGAAGAAAGTTATGTATTTACAGAAGTTATATAAAAAGGATAAGTGGTATCTTACTGAAAAAGTATTTGGATCTTCTCAAGAAAAATGTACTTTTCTTGAAAAGAAAAATTAGAGTGCCTCTCTTCCATTTCCAGTTACAAAATGTTACCTTTGATGGCATTTTTCAGTAGGGTGGGGAATTAATAGAATTAAAAAAGGAAGTCAACATATCTCCTAACTACCAAGAATATTCTTAGCCTCACACATGTGACATCATTACTTAACAATAGGTCATTTTCTGTAATTGTAAAAAATAAAATTTTACAATTTTCAAAGTCAAAGTCAAATCAAACAAACCAAAATATTTTTATATGCCATAAAGTAGCTTTACATACATTGTGGTATTTGTGGGGCTAGGGTTTCAAGTATCCAATAGTGATCAAATATATTTGTTGAGTGATTATCTAAAGGCAAGTGGTACAAAAAGTGGTACAAAGTTAAGGTGTTACATCTGCAGCACCTAAGACAACCCCTTTTACAGTAGAGAGGCCTCTTTAAGATGTAGGACCTAATCTGGAATTGAAGGACCATCATTCAAATTCCTTTTTTTCTGTGTGTGCAAGCTTTGTCAATGAGAAGTCCAAGCACTTTGGGACAGGTATTAACTATTCTAGGTTATTTGGCTAATAATATTTTATAAATTGAGCCTTTGAATACTACTCTTGTGTCAACCAATTTAGAAATCTTTACCAACTACTATTTATGTGCCTAACTGTATCATATCTTAGAAGAAATTTGGGCTTTGGAATTAGGTAAGCCTTAGTCCAGGTATATGGTTCTCCTACTGTTTGTGGCCATCAGCAAGGGGCTTCACTACTCTGAACCTCAGTTTTCACATCTGTAAATGGGATAAATTATACCTACTGTAAAGAAAAAAACTTCAAAAACAGGAAATCAGGCTGAAACATGATACAATAACCTTAATATCAAGCTAAGAACATTTTTTAAATAGTCTATGTAAAGGTCATCTGGATTTACAGAGAAATGTAAACTTGAACAATAGATTAGGGTCCAAATATTTTCCAATTCTGTAAAGTTGATAATATGCGGTAATATACATTTCTGTCTGATAAAAGAAGATAGCTCCCCAAATTATAGTTTTATTGCCTTGTAGGACATTAACTAGTTTTGCAACTAACTTAGCAATACTTTCTCAGCATTCCTTTTTTTAAAAATCCTTTATTCTCTTCCCTCTCTACCCCACTGACTATAATTCTTGTTTCTCATAAATTTTTTGAACTGAGTTTGCCATTTAGCTAATATCCTTAATAATGAAATGAATAAAATTTGACACTTGCTCACTATATATTTGTATAAGAATTATGTTTTTACATTTTGAAAATTATGCTTTGACCTACTACCTTGAAAGGTTTTTTGTTTCTTGGTTGGTTTTGTCAGAATAGTTGGCACATAATATGCTTATTTCTTTTTCTCTTTCCTGGGTTTAAAATGTTTATATGTGGTTCTTGCACTTGAGGAAGAAAATATATATTGAATAAATGAATTGGTGACACACATTCACACACCATAAATCCTTAAACCATCATTTTATGGTTTACACATTTATTCTATGATCACTGCATTCTCAAACAAACGGGATGGTTGATTTATACTATTTTGCATAGAAATGCTTTTCTTCTGGATCATTTAGGGTTAAAGCTCTTAAATTAGTAGCTTCATCATGGTCATCATTATCAATGCTATTGAGAACTTACTATATGCCAGGCACCATCCCAAGCCATATATGAAAATCATTTCATTCAGTTCCTACAACCACTCCAGGAAGTACTTACACTTGACAGATAAAGGAACTTCACTTTACAGATAAAGAAAATTAAGAGTAATTTACCCCAACTCACACAGCTGGATATCCCAGGCGACAGTTTAGATCCACACAACTGACTCCTAAAACAGTGTTCCTGATGGCCTCACTCAGCTGTCTGCTTGGCCATGGGAGTAAAGTTGTTGGCATTGAGTCAAGACACCAGTGACTGCAGGAGAGACAGTGAGAGGAGAAAGAACAGAGAAGAGTGAGCTCATTCCCTGCACCGTGTTCTAGAATTGCCTTGAGAGCTTCCTGGGAAAGAATATTATAAAGTGTTCCATAGTTGATGGGTGGATGGTATAGCATTTCCAGGGACACTTGGGTTAAAGTCCTAACTCTCCTGTCCTGTCCTCTAACTGTGACTTTGGGCCAAGTCATCTAATATGTGAGCCTTGACTTCCTCTAAAAAGTGGCAGTGACAATAACATACTCCTCAGGGTTACTCTGAGGCTCCATTTGAATGAAAGGTTGATAAGAAGCTATAGACTGGCTTTGGTTGTTTTGTTGTCTATCTTAGCTAGGAAAAATCATCAGGTTAATGGAAGCAAGAAGGAAACTAAATTGGGAGCTGGCAACTTTCCATTTTCAGTTTATTAAGGTTAACTATTAGTGGACATCTCCATGCGGGGAGGACCTTGACTATGTTCACTGCTAACTCATGTAGATACCTGGAGCAGCCAGCCTAAGGAATTTCTAATATTTGAGGCACTGTGGGATCCTAATGACCTTTGACTTCTCGAGAGCTTTCTCCCCCCAAATGCCATGTAGTTTATATTTAATTTTAAAATTAGAGTGATATCACTGAGTCTGTGAGATAAAAGAACATTTAATAAAAACCAGGAGATCTGGATTTTTATCTTAGCCCAGTCATTACCTGGTAACTTTAGACAAATCTTTTAACTACTCTAGTCCTCCATTTCCTAATTCAAAAATGGGAACATAACCCTCTCACTGAAGCTTCATGGTTGCTGGTGTGAATAAAATGAGATAATTTATATGCCAGCATTTTGAAACAGATAAAAGTGCCATGGGAATGAATGTAAGGTTGGATATATTCCTTGTTTTTTAAGCAAGATTGAAATCATGTATTCATTTATCTCTGACAAGTCATTCGGAGTCTACAATATGAAAAATATTATCTTTGGCATTAGAAGGGTCCAGTGACAATTGCAATTTACTGGGTGGTAAGTGAAGAGAGGAGTACCAAGACTACAAATGTAGGCACACTGGCGAATGTCTTGTCAAGGTATATGGCACAAGGTGTTGGAGAAGGGGAGAAATTAGGGGAGATTCAGATGGTCTTGGAGCAGAATCTGGAAGATGAATGAGATTTCATCATTTGGAGGTAAGAGGAGCAGAGAAGAAAGAAATTGAAGTAGGGAAGGAATTCCATGGCCAGATCACAGACACAGCAGGAGTGATTTCCCTCGCATGGAATCACTGATGAAACAACTGGCAGTGGAAGGAGGGAGGATGGTTAGGAACTTTATGACCTGAATAATTCCTTTCTCTAGTCCAGGGGTTTTGAGAAGAGTGTTGAAAAATGTACTTAGCATTTCTGCTCCTTGTCAGTGTTATTATAGGAGTAATCAGCCATGCCTTTTTGGCTTTGGGGTCCTGACATACCATACCTAGGTCATGATGCCTTCCAGAAATCTTCATGGACAATTTTGTCCCAGAGAAATTGTGTTTTTATTCAATGCCAAAATTTATAAGCAGTTTTAAAGTAAGTGAGATCAAAAGAGATGATCATGAAAGTAGAGATTGTCTGTTATGAGGGGGGAGCAACAAGAGATATATCGAAAGGGTAGATACATCGAAAGGGAAAGTCTTATTAGCTCACTTCCTTAACCTTCTATTGCCTTAATAAAATGAGAACATAATAGGTGACAAGCAGGAAACATAACTGTCTCAGGTTGGCTGGTTGTAACAAGAGTAAGATAATAAGGGGTGCCAGGAACCTTGGTGGGCATAGTCACCTAGAAGTTACAGCCAGGACTTGGATCCATGTGATTACTGTCACTCAAGAATGCAAGCTTAGTTAATAGACCTGGGAGAGTGCATGTAAAAGAGGCTACAATTGTCCATGCTTTTCAATATCCACTCCCCTATGCAATGGGACTTTGTACCTTCTCCCGTCAAGAGGTGAAATCTATTTCTCCACCCTTTTAAACCCAAGTTGGCCTTGTGAATTACTTTGGAATTAGAATGAAGAGACAAGGTGCCAGTTCTTGTGTGCTACCTCTTACTCTCTTGGAACTCTGCCCAACTGCCATATGAGCAAGCCCAGGCTAACCACTGGAGGGTACAAGACCGCTTGGATCAGAGTTGAGTCAGCCCACTTGTCCTAGTCTAGAGATGGACAGTGGCTAGCCAAGATCAGCAAAGCCATCTGCCCAACCTGGAGTTGACTGATGCTATAGGAGGAAGCCCAGCCAAGATACAAGAACCACCAAGCTGAGCCCAGTCTAAATTGCCAAACTGCAGAATTTCAAGTTAAATACATTGTGTAGACCAATGAAATATGTCTGCAGACAGAATTCAGCTATCAGGCTACCAATGGTCTGACCTTGTATATTCTCCCAAAACTTCACAGACCTGGCTACAATCTAGTTAGACTAACAGTGTGTCATTCTTCATTTCTCTTAGGAAATTGTCAACGTATAGCTATTCTACGGTCACCCTTCTTATTCTCCAGCTCCCATGGCAACCCACCTTACCCATGCTGTTTCCTAACCTGAGACTGTCTCTAGTTACTGAATCACTAATGCTTATTCTAATACAGAACTTGTCTTCCAGATCTGGCCCTCAGCTGTCCATTTCCCTGTCTACCTCTGAGACTGAGCATTGAGTGACCATAGATATCACCACTTTATAAATAACAGCTGGAATGGAATGGGCCACCTGCTTAGGGGCTCTTTACAGCCGTATCTGTATACAGTGCAGTATTTTTTCCCCTGTAAGACCTGACTTAAAAGAAAAGGGTCATCCTCTTTAAAATCACATTGCAAACACTCATCTGAGCTTTACAAGAGTATGATGCTTATACCTCCCTTTCCGACCTGGATGGACAGGATTATAGTTATTGGATGCTTCTCTCAATAAACTCCATAATCTTTTTGCTCAGTAACTGGGCACCAGAGAAATCTGCATCAGTTATGAAACTGTTCCTGATAAGACTGTAGATAAAATGGCTATGGTCATTCAGACAGTGCAGTCATTTCATCCCTTATCCTTTCCCTCCTCTTTTCCTTATGCTTTCTCTCAGGGTCTCTTGGTTATCAAGCCCTTACTAGGCGGGTGTGAATTGTATATATATGTGTGTCCCTATTCCTGGTTTAGTTTTGTAATCATTTTTATGTGTTCAGCTCAGTAAATCCTTTATCCATATGTTATTTGTTTGGTTTAGTTATGTACAAAATATCTCAGCACCTATGATAGAATAGTTTGTAAATAAATGTGGTGTGTGTGTGTGTGTGTGTGTGTGTGTGTGTGTGTGTGTTTGTGTGTGTATGTGTGCACAATAAAATAAAGTCTTACACATCCCCTTATTGGCTTTATGGACAATATTTGTGTGGAGAATTACATTTTATATTGAATCTGAGAATGAGTGTACTTGTGTTCCAAAGCACATGTCACTCTTCAAGTGAGACCACCTGTCCATTATGGATGACAAACCTTTCAAAATTCAAATTTTGTTTTAAATTACCTTCAAGTTGGATTATTATCTCTTCTTCATTTGCTGGTTAGTTTCATTTTTGGACAAGACTGAAATTTGAAATCATATGACAACAATCCTGATTCTCGTTAATGTGGGAAACCTGTTCCCAGCATACATTTGAAGGAGGTCACAATGACAGGCGACTACTCACTCTTGTTTTAATCTCTATTAACAAAGAGCTGGTCACACATGTTCATGCTAAAATGATTGGCTTATGTACCACCAACCCTCCCACCTAACATCTCAAATATTTATATTTGAGTTTTGTTTTATTTTTATATTTTATTTTTTATTGATTTCAGAGAGGAAGGGAGAGGGAGATAGAAACATCAATGATGAGAGAGAATCATTGATCAGCTGCCTCCTGCACGTCCCCTAGTGGGGATTGAGCCCACAACCCAGGTATGTGCGCTTGACTGGAATTGAACCTGAGATCCTTCAATCTGAAGGTCGACGCTCTATGCACTGAGCCAAACCAGCTAGGGTTAGGTTTTTGGTGTGTGTGTTTTTTTTTAATTCTTTTATTTCAGTTCTCTGATACTGGAGAAATAAGATTGTGTGTGGTGTGGAAGGTGCTCTGTGTTCTCTGTTATTATATAACTTGTTCTTCGTGAGCTAAGAAGCTCCTCTCCTCCACAGTAGAGAGAAACCACCATTCTTGGGCTAGGTTGGAAAGGGGAAGTATAAGCATCAGACTCTTGAAAAGCTCAGGTGAGCTTTAGCAATGTGATTTTAAAGTGAGCAATACTTTTCTTTTAAGTCAGGTCTTACAGAAAGAAAAATATACTGCAGTGCATTCAGATACAGCTGTAAAGGGCCCTGAAGCAGGTGAAAATAGGAGGCATGAAAGCTCTGGAATAATCTATACTAATAAAAGGGTAATATGCTAATTAGACCGGACGTCTTCCAGATGTCCTTCTGGACAAAGCCGAAGCAGCTGCCTGAGCTTTGGCCCTCTCAGCTGAGGCTCAGGCAGCCGCAGTGGCCAGCAGTGGCAGCAGCAGGGGTGTGATGGGGGCATCGCCTTCCACTGACCAGCCAGTCACCTCATGCAGAGAGAGGCCAGACTATGGCGTAGGCATGCTCCCTGTAGGGAGTGGGCCTAAGCTGTCAGCAGGACATCCCCTGAGGGCTCCTGGACTGTGAGAGGGGGCAGGCCTGGCTGAGGTACCACGCCCCAGTGCAAAAATTTTTGTGCACAGAGCCTCTAGTAGTTTATAATAGTGCTGGAACTTATGCTGTGCAGAGTGAGGGAGATGATGGCAGGTTGACTTGAGTAAGGGCTGGAGCATGGGTCCTCATATAGTACTTTCCAAATCTTTCCTATTAGTGGGACAAGCCCTGTTTCCAGCAGTTCTGGGGAAATGGGAGAATTATTTGGGCTGCGTGTTTATTGACTAGAGACCAAATAGGGCCACAGATGTCATAATTTCTCTATTATCACTTTGCCGAGCACTTCCTGGCCTCCCTTCATTATCTTGCTCCACATTAACAGTTATGAGTAGCTTCTTTATAGGATCCAAATGCTGTTGACTCCCTTTGGTAGGGCTTCTGCTTGTGGGGACCCAGTGGGAGGACATACAGGAACAGAACCTCTTTGTCTCCAAAGTTGTTAATATGGGATGCTCTGCTCACCTCTCTCTCCAGCTTAGGGGAGCATTTCCTTCTCCATAATAGAAAGACAACTATCTCAGCCTACCACCCCTGCCTTTTTCTCTCAGGCAAGAAGAGAAAGGCATAAATACTGGAAAGTGGAAATCACAGGTCAGGGCTGTTGTGTGTGTTCTAAGAGGAAAGGTTATTACCACTCATGTGCAGCCATTCAGGGGGCACCTGCTATCCAGGTGGCTTCCCAGGTGTGTGTGCATGAGCAGACCAGGTGGCCCAGCTGAGCAGGTCAGGCAATCAGTTTTGCTTTCATATTCTGGGCCCTGATCATTCTTTTAAGGCTTCTTTTCTCTGAGACAAATTCAACAGAGGCTTACAAAGTTATTCTTTCACAAAGGAGGCTATACCTGGTACAAAATGCAGAAAGTTCAAAACAGGGATTTCTGAGAGAATTCTTGATATCCATGGTACATTTTTTTTTTTTGTACTTTTCATGCCAAGATAGACCTGAGCTTTTTGGACACAGATGAGGGGGATCTTAGTTTTCTTTTCCTTGTCATTGCTAGTAATGCCAATGTGTGTATTTGTGAGCAAGATTTTACACCCTTCACAAAGAGATCCTATGGAATTGAGGGCCTAGAACAGTGCCTGACTCACAGTCAAGCCTCAAAATAGATAGTTGTTTACTGGAGGAGTGAATGAACCTGACTCCACCATGCACCAGCTAAATAAACCCCAATTTCCTCATCTTTATGAGCATAGATTATCATAGCAGCTCTATATGGCTGCCCTAAAGAGTTAAATGAGACTATGTATATAAACTCACCCCCGCCAAAGATGCCTACTTATAGTAGTTAGACATTTAAAGTTAGTTTTGTTTTTTTTCTATCCTTCCATCTCTTCCTCCTGGGTTGGTGATAAGCTGCCAAGAGGATTATGGGTGCAAATGTTCCAAAAAGTCTACCCAATATACTGTGATTTTATTGTTGTCTGGTGGGTCCTGGTGGACAAATGTAGAAGCACAATGGCTACATGTGTGGCTCATTTGAAAGACTTCCCATTCTCCCACCGGCAAACGAGCAGGAGAAACATAATGAAGTCTGCTTAACAGTGCTTTTGTTGAAGCAGTAGGAGAAAGAGAAGGAAAATTCAGCATGTAGAAATGCTCAAGAGTTTAACTAGAGAGTCTTAGGTGCCTGTGCCCTTTGTATTTCTAGTGATATTTTCGTTTCAAAATCACTAATGGCTGCCCTGAGCACCCAGGATGAAGGAGTGACCTGCATCCCCTCTAGAAATCCATGCTTTAATAAAGTCAAACCATCCAGCACTTGGAGAAAAAGCAAGTTTGAACAGAGTTGCATTTTTCAAAAGCTCTTGGAAGAAGAATAACTATTCATTTGGTCTATTTTCCACTAGCATGTTTATAGAATATTTAGGGTGAGGAAGTATTAGTCTGCTCATGTTTATGCATGTTTATGGGGAGTAAAGAAAGAAAGGAGAAGAGAAAATACTGACTAGAGACTGTGGAGCAGGAAGGACAGAGAACTGAAGGAGGGAGAGACAATGGAGCCTGTGAAAAATGAAAGTGATTTAGCATATATAAAAGGAGCCAAGATGAGGGTTCATAGAAGGAGAGAGGGGTGGTGGACACCTGAGCAGCAGGAAGGAGAGACTTGGTGGATGCACACAGCGGGGGGTAGAGGGGGAAGAAACGCTGGCTGCTCCTTAGGGGAGAGGGGGAGTGTAGGTAATAGAGACCGTCCTCAGCAGCGGCAGAGGGGAGTATGAGACAGACAGCAGATGCACACAGCAGGGAGCAGAGAAGCATCACAGAACTGGGGAAGCAAAGAAATTAGGGATAGAAAAGACCTGCTCAGTCATTCCCTGCTCCCCACCGCTGCTGGCACCTTTGTCTAGCATAGATTTTCAAATGTCTTCTGGATTACTACACCCACTCCTTCCGGTCCAAACACTTTGACGAAAGATAAGGTGTCTTTCCACCACCTCTAGTTTCTGAATATACATATGTAAGTATAAGATGTAAAGAAAGACTAAGATAAAAATAAAAGGCAGAGAGAGGTCCTGAATGCAGAAGCGCACACCTGTTTGGCACCTGCTGCCTATCCCATGGGCCCTTGTCTACAAAGATGATGACCACAGATTTCCAAAATGTTATTTAGAGAGTTGGTTTAGTCTTGATTTGGGAATGGGGGGAAGAGGAGCTAAGTGAGAAGGGATGGGAGGAGGAGGAGGCTGGAAGGAGAGGGAGGGTGGGAGGTGGAAGAAGCCTTTTTACTTATAGAGGTTGGAAAATAGAGGGGTACAGAGGGAGTAAAATGGTGGAAAAGGGACATGAGAAGATAGAAAAGCTCATTCTGTAGGTTGCTTCAGTAATGTACAGACCATGATCCATTGTCAGAAACATTTTACAAGTAGTGCTGTGGTTCATAACTGGGAGAGATTTTGCTCAGGGGGGCATATTTAGCAATGGCTGGAGATATTTGTGGTTGTCCCAACTGGGTGTGCATAGGGGTGGGGAGTGGTACGAGCATCTGGTAGGGATCAGGTATGCTGCTAAACATTTTATAATGCACAAGACAGTCCCTTCCAACAAAGCATCATCAGGCTCAGAATGTGAGTAGTGCTGAAGTAGAAAAATCCTGAACATATGCATACGTGTGTACACAAAAGTGAAATGAAGGTTGCTCAAAGAACAGTAGCTATTCATCTTCACTCTGTGCAATGCATGCTGATATTTTGTATTTTAGTTTATTTTGTTATGTCATTAAATAATGTCAATCTAATCTACTGAAATGATTTCTTCACCCACTCTTTGGAAATACTATGGAAAATGATAGAAACAGCACAAAATTCACTGCTCCTTGAAAAGTGCCCTGCAGAGTAATAGATGCTCAGTCTAGTCCTAAGGACTTTTATGATTTGGCCCCTGGCTACCCTTTTCATCTTTCCTTAGTCCTCCTTCCCTCCTCTCAGTCTGCTCCAGGCACACTGTACCTCTCCTTTTCCTTCCTGCCTCCAGCTTCCTGCCTCGTGTCTGGAATGTGTCTCTCCTGGCAGTGGGCCTGACTGGCTCCTTCTTAGCATTCAGGTCTTAGTAGTAAATCTTATATCTCTCCCCACCGGAATGAAGCTTTTATAGAATGGGGATCTTGTTCTGTTTATCACTCAATCCCAATTGTTTAGCACAGTGCCTAGAATATAGCCTTCACTCAAAAAATAATTTCTGGAAGCTTCTGAATGAATGAATGACCAAACAGTTTTTGAACTGGGTAGAATGAAATTTTGCCATGCAGTATTCTTTGAGAGAGGTTTGAGATCAGAATATTTCTACCTAAATATGCCTAAAGTGGATCCAAGGGATATGGTTTATATCTCTTACCTTTGCCTTTCCCCAATATTATCTCTTTCTAAAGCACTTTCTTCCAGCACTGTCCTCTTAAAGGAATGCTTCTCTATTCTAGAAGCACCTGAGAGGATCTGGTATTTGTAGTGGTTTTGCCCTACCAAGTGTTATCATAATGGGAGTATAATTAATGGATCTGTACATTCCTTTCCAATAAGTAAGATGGGAAGTCCTTTCCTTTCCTGTGGTAGATTTAGATGAGACTTATTTAAGACATTTGACATGGCTGGTTCTTCTTTTTGAGTGGACATCAGCAAATGATCCCTTGAATAACACAAGGATTATTATTTTTTTCATTCTACTTTTATTGAGTTGAATTGAAAGTGGAAGGAGATCTAGGGAGATATAGGCAGACTTCCTCATTTTACAGATAAGGTGACTGCAAAAGGTCTAGAGATACAAATTCTGATAGGTCGAACAACCAACCACCTTACAAGTGAGGGTGTGTTGTTATATCTACTCTTAAGGGATGGAGGTACTAACTAAGAGTTTGTGACATACTCATCCTAGATAGCTGATAAATTGTATGACCAGGAATCAATTCACATGTTCTTCTGACACACACAAAAAAATATCTAGAGACGTTGGTTGGGGATACATAAATATTTATGGAGTTCCTGAAGCCATGGGGGCTGAAGAGTCTATTTGGTACATCATGAAGAATGAGAAAATAAGGGGGCCTGAGAAAGAAGCTAGTAAGCATTAGTATTTAAGATCCATGCAGAGGAAGATCAACCAGAAAAGGGTTATTGAGGAGGAGTAGAGATGGGTTGAGGTGGGAGAGGGCAGGAGAGTGTGTTATCATAGAAGCCGAGAAGGTCCAGTGCTTTAAGAAATAGAATCAAAAGTGTCCTGGTGAGCACTGTTCTAAGTATTTGGCAACATGGGAGTAAGAAAGTATTTGAGTAGTTAAATATCAGTGAATTGAGAAGTGAATGAATGGTGAAAAATGAGACAGAGTGAAAGGGGTTTGATGTTTGGTTTAAGAGAAAAAGCAGGAGATAACTCAAAATCATTTGTTTTTAAGATAATAGAGAATGACATTAGTGTAAGTGATATCAGGGTATCACTTTGTAAGCTTTATGATTGTCTACCTACTTTCGTGTACACCTGAAACTGATACAAAATAATATTGAATGTTAACTGTAATTGAAAAATAAAATAACATATAATAAAAAAGGTCCCAGGAGAGAAGAGAGGTTAAAGATACTTGTAAAAGAAGATCATTAAGAGCTCAAGGCCCCTGAGTTTAGGAGAGGGTAAGTTTGCATTAACAGGAATTGAGAGTGAGATTTTAGACACAACAAATTAAAAATTCAAGCCTGATATTAAATATCAACAACTCATTTTCTATAAAGTCAAATAATTCATATATAGATAAATTTTACCTCTTCTAGAGAGATCATCTCTCCATCTTTTTTCTTTCATAACATTTATAACATTCATTTATTTATCTTTGTTTCCTTACTTTTTTATCTGTTTGTGTGTGTGTGTTTTCTTTTTCAGTAGAATGAGGGATCCATCAAGCAGGGTCAATGCCAGAGAAATGGCTAAATATTTAGGAAGTTTTTCCCCTGAGACAATCCTTTTTTGGGAGCTAGGATGATGCTAAGACAAACCTCATATAAGAACATTTTTAATTAAAGTTGAAGAGTGAGACAAAATAGTCAAGTCATTAAAAATGTGAGTGTGTGGATTTAGATTGCATTGAACAAGTAATAAACCCGAGAGCACATAGACAAAACAAAAATTCTCTCTTGAGCATGCAAAGGCTCTTGAAGTAAGAATACAATACAGTTTCCTCTTGACCCTGCCTCTCAGCTTGATAATTTTCAAATTAAAAACTGAAACCGTCAATGCAAATTTGAAAAAGGTAGAATGTGGTGGAAGGGAGTCTTTAAAGGAAACTTTATATGTTCTTCTTGTTCTCCTCTCTCAATTCTCTCCTCTGTCTCTACTCTCTTGCTAGCTTACCCCCACTTGCAGATCGAACTTGGCATTGTCTGGAAGAAAATAGGAGCACACCGCACCTCCAGGCCTATTTGTTAGTGTGAGTCACTGAAACTCTCCCCTGGGCTCCTCAGGACAAGTCAGGAAGTCTTCCAATCTTTTTCTTTTGAGAGGAACTTTCTGTTTTATAGATCACATACTGATCTTCAAAATTAAATAAGATGAAAATGATGTATCTCTTCCAAACTCACATAGCGATGGGTGCCTTGGGACTGTGTGGGAAGCATAATGAAGAAGAGGGCATCAGGCACCATGCAGATAGCAGGGCACAAGGTTTCAGTGTATAATTAGGTGACAGTAGCATAGCATGGAATGCTCAAGGGCATTTAAGAAAGAAGGGACCAGATTTAGATTCTGTTTTGCCACTCACTGACTGGTGACCTTGGCCTGTATCTTAACTGCTCTGAACATTAATTTCCTCATATGTAAAACAGGCAATTATGCATTCATAGACCTGTGAGGCTTGAATAGATCACTTATGTACATTGCCTATGCAGTGCTTCAACAAATATAAGGATTCTCCATGTTTGTACTTAATTTTGCATCCTAGATTACTCTCCTCTTCAGGCTGTTTTGTGTGAACAATACCATTAAGTGGGTGTTTTGTCCCAAGTATGTGGTGTTTTTTACAAGAACCTGAGATGAGGAAAATCAAAGGAGAATTCCAAGGTGGGAGCAGGAGTTCAGTTTGGGGCATGTTAATTTTGAAATGCCTCTGAGACTTTCAAGAGAGGAACTAGCAGTCAAAACTTCTGGAGAGATATCAATTAATGTATAGGTGGTAGTAGATAAGGAAAGTAAAAGAAACTCCTTGAACTCCAAGGACTTCCATTTCTTAAAGGGCCAATCTGAGAATGAGACTGAGATGTGTGGTGCAGGGGAATCAGGAGAGACTGGCCACAGGTACCAAAAGAAGAAAGAATTTCCAATAGCACAGCCTATATCACTGCCAGTTCAGAAGCGTACTTCAGTAAGACAGTAAAAAGTGCCCCTTAAAGTTTTTAAAGTATGGAGTTCATTGATGAACTTGATGGATGTATTTCCAATGAAACAGTAGGGATAGAAACCAGAACACTGTGTGAGGAACTGAAGATTATGAGTGTCATCTAGTTTCTCATCAAAGAGAGTCACAACTAGAAAAAAATACGAGGTCAAGGGTGAATTTTATATTTTGGAAGAAGAAGCTTGAATATGTTCATAGTCAGAAGGCAAGGAAACCTAAGGGAGAGGAAGAGATTGAATTCATAAGAAAAAGAGAATATTTGGGGGACAAATTGAAAGGAATGGGAGAGAATTTGATTAGCTGTATAGGAGGAGGATTGGTCTTAAACAAGGGGCAGGAGGGGATACCTCATCCTCTGGGACTGGAGGAAAGAGGATGTTTGTATAGGCAGAGGGATTTGTGATGGACAATATTTATGGGTTGATGGAGCTCATTCCTAATCATTTATCTTATCTTTACACATTATGATGTGGTAAAGTTCGGAATGGTTATTAAAGGGTTTTAAGATGTTTAAAGATTTTGAGGTTTGAAGGTGTTTTCTTAGTTCTAGGTCTCTTGCTCACAATGCATTTGTCCTGCATGGGAGGCCTCTAAAATAACTGGATCTTGCCCTGCTATGGCCTGGGCTTTTAAGGTATGGCTTCTGCATTCTTCACCATTTATTTTGTTTTGTTTTGTTTTTTATTTTGGGGGGGCCAACCTTAAGCATTAAGGATGTAAGATCCATTGATTTTTTCAAGAATAGCATTCATTCAACAACAACTTAGTGAGCCCCTTTGTAGGGGCTAAGTCAGTGATTGAGATGATATGGTCTCAATCCTCATGGAGTTTTCACTCTAGTGAGGGTAATAAGAAAGCTAAACATAAATTGCAGGTGATGCTAACACCTGTGAAAGTGAAAAGCACAGGGCATGCTGATAGAGAGAAAAAAATGAGGAGAGAAAGGGGCCTATTATTGATTGAGAGAGGGAGACACAGTTCAGACCATCCTGAACCTTATGAACACTCATGGGCCTTATGGTGAGTACAATGGGAGGCTACTGAAGAGTATTAAGCTGTACGTGGGGCTAAGGAGAAGTGTAATGTGATAATATTAGCTATTTTAAAAGGATTCCTCTTGTAGCTGTGGAGAACCATTGAAGAGAACCAAGAGGGGAAGGCGGTACAGAGTGACCTGCTAGAGACACTGTAATTGTCCCTGTGAGAGAGAATGGAAGTTTGGATGAGGATAGTGACAGGAGCTATAGAGAAAAGAGGACTGAATTCAGATATATATTAGGTAGTACACTCAACCAGGCTTGGACATGACTCTTATGGTTATGGGTTTATGGGTCCACTGAGTTTAACTGACTTAGATTGTACCTTGACACACCAAAACCGTATAATAGTGTGAAGCTATATTTATCTTATAAGACTATTGCTTATGAATTTATTTCTTGAATTCAATTATATTCTCTATCTGAATTATATAGTAATAAAAGTACATGGATCTCTATTTCTTCTAATATGTTCTTTCTCAAGTTTTAGGAATGTAGTCACTTTAACTATACATATAACACTGATTAAAATAAGCTTTGAGTCATGTTATTCTGATTCTTTGTGATCTTAAATAGTTGCATATTTGTGTGACATTAGGCAAGTCATTTAGTTACCCCAGCATTAGTATCTTTATCTGTAAATATAGAAATTCATGAATAGATATTTCAGGGTTATATTGAGGATGATTAATATAATAAGATGAAGTTGTATCTTATAAGATTAAATTCCAAAGTCAGTACTTACAGTCAGTCACCTATGAAGTATTCTTGAATCTAATCAAGCATATATATCCAACCTCCTAGTTACTGGAAAGTCAGAAACAGCAGAACAAATTAATTAGTGTTAAGAAATAATCAGATAAATTTAGCATGTGGGATATTCTATAAAATATTGAGCCTGGTCTTTTAAACAACCAATATCATTGGGGGTGGCGGGGAGGGGAAAAAGGACATATCAATTAAATGCAGTGCATGAATATGATTAGATCTTGATTTAAAAAAAATTAACTGCAAAAGTTCTGCTAGGGACAATTGGGAAACTTTGAATATGGATCATGAGGATCATATGAGGGGGTGACTACTAACTTTCGTTGGCATGATGATGGTATCACAGTTATGTAGAAGTGCACCCTTTTTTCAGGAGCTGCATTTTGAAGTGTTAGGGGTGAAATGACATGTTCGTGACTTTGTAATAGTCATATACAAATAAGGATGTAGAGATGGATAAAGAGGTTGAGAGATAAAGCAAATATGGGAAAATGTGGACACTTGCTGGAGATACTGGATAACTGAGTTTTCACTCTTTTATATACTTGAACATTTCAAGTGGAAAAGCCAGAACAAAAGGCAAAAATTCAATGTCATCAGCATCACTGAAGGAGGAAGTTAGTTTCTGTTTAGGATCCAAGTTGTATTGAAGCATAGGCACCTTCAAACACTAGAGTCATACACAGCCAAGGAAGACATAGACATTATAAGATGTCCGTGGGGACCTGACAACTAATCTCTAGTAGGCCTGGGTGCCCCATGTCACCTTCATGTGGAAGCCCATGCTTATGGATGGACTGGAATGGAGGGCAGGAGTATTTGAACTATGCAAATTTCTAATTTCTTGGTTTGTAATTTGTTTTGCCTAGCTATTATAGTTGACTCTACTGTGGATTCAATACATGCATGATGCAACTACAAAATGATTTATTTCTGGAAACTGCTCACCACTGTAAATATGTAATATGATAAATGCTATTTTAATAATGTGGCTTCTCATCATTTCAGACCAAAAGTTCTTGTCTTTATATTCTGTTACCAATGAACTGTCTACCCCCGGCAATTAATATCTACTTCCCACACCTCATCTTCTTTTCCTTAGCAAACAAATGTTTAATTTTTGGGGAAGGTGGAATTTTAACAATTTGGTGGGTTTCTAGGTCAAACCATCATGGACTAATGCTGTGAGTTTACAGAGGGGTAAATTCAGGTCAGGGATGAAGTTTTGAGGGGCTTTTTAAGAAAAAAAATTCTAAATTGTACACACAAAAATAGACAGGGAATATTTATTTATAAATAGAGGCCTGGTGCATGAAAATTCATGCATTTAGGGGTGTCCCTCAGCCCAGCCTGCACCCTCTTGCAGTCTGGGACACCTCGGGGGATGTCCACCTGCCAGCTTAGGCTCGCTCCCCAGGGGATTGGGCCTAAGCTGGCAGTCAGACAATCTTAGCGCTGCCAAGGAGGCGAGAGAGCCTCCCGCCACCTCCGTTGCACTCACAGCAATCAGTCCGGCTTGTGGCTGAGCAGTGCTCCCCCTGTGGGAGCCCACTGACCACCAGGGCGCAGCTCCTGTGTTGAGCATCTGCCTCCTGGTGGTCAGCGCACATCATAGTGACCAGTCATTCTGCTATTAGGGTCAATTTGCATATTACCCTTTTATTATATAGGATAAGATAAAAATAAAAACAAATTATAAGATTTTTTAAAAATCTGTAAAAGTTCATGGACATCGTAAGATCCAAAAACTAAACCGCTTTAAAAAACTAACTTTATGACACATAGCTAAAATACTTTTTTGTTTGTTTGTTTGTTTGTTTGTTTGTTTTTATTGCTTAAAGTATTACAAAGGGTATTACATATGTGTCCTTTTTTTTCCCCTGCCCTTGACAATCCCCTGGCCTCCCCTACCCCCCAGTGTCTTATGTCCATTGGTTATGCTTATATGCATGCATACAAGTCCTTCAGTTGATTTCTTACCCCCCTCCCTCCTGCCTCCCAACCCTCCCCAGCCTTCCCGCTGCAGTTTGACAATCTGTTTGAGGCAGCTCTGCCTCTGTATCTATTATTGTTCAAAAGTTTATAATGGTCTTTATTATCCATAAATGAGTGAGATCATGTGGTATTTTTCCTTCATTGACTGGCTTATTTCACTTAGCATAATGCTCTCCAGTTCCATCCATGCCGTTGCAAATGGTAAGAGTTCCTTCTTTTTTACAGCAGCATAGTATTCCATCGTGTAGATGTACCACAGTTTTCTAATCCATTCATCTGCTGATGGGCACTTAGGCTGTTTCCAGATCTTAGCTATGGTGAATTGTGCTGCTATGAACATACGGGTGCATATATCCTTTCTGATTGGTGTTTCTGGTTTCTTGGGATATATTCCTAGAAGTGGGATCACAGGGTCAAATGGGAGTTCCATTTGTAGTTTTTTGAGGAAACTCCATACTGTCTTCCATAGTGTCTGCACCAGTCTGCATTCCCACCAGCAGTGCACGAGTGTTCCTTTTTCTCCACATCCTCTCCAGCACTTGTCATTTGTTGATTTGTTGATGATAGCCTGTCTGACAGGTGTGAGATGGAACCTCATTGTTGTTTTGATTTGCATCTCTCAGATGATTAGTGACTTTGAGCATGTTTTCATATGTCTCTTGGCTTTCTGAATGTCCTCTTTTGAAAGGTGTCTATTTAGGTCCTTTGCCCATTTTTTGATTGGATTGTTTATCTTCCTTTTGTTAAGTTGTATGAGTTCCCTATAAATTTTGGAGATTAGGCCCTTATCAGATATGACATTGGCAAATATGTTTTCCCACACAGTGGGTTTTCTTGTTGTTTTGTTGATGGTTTCTTTTTCTGTGCAGAAGCTTTTTGTTTTGATGTAGTCCCATTTGTCCTAAAATACTTTTTACAAGCATATTTTGTTTTGCTGAATTCTTTAACTTATTAATGAGACAACAATTTTGCAAAATTATTTTCTATGGAAGAAGTAAAAACATAATCCCATCTTACCTCCAGCACTCATTACTGAAAGGTTTGAAAAGTTTTTCTCATCTTAAATGTTAGATAATGTTAGATACCTTATTGGGATTATTGAGCTTCTATTATGCTTCTTTCAGAGATGAGCTGTAAGGCTTTAGGGCATTTCAAGTTTTTCAATGACTAATCACAAATTCTCTTGGATTTGACTACATTCATTAACCACTTTTTCATCAATGTCACAATTTTTTTAATATACTTTTATTGATTTCAGAGAGCAATGGAGAGGGAGAGAGAGAGAAACATCAATGATGAGAGAGAATCATCCCCTGCACACCCCCTACTGGGGATCGAGCACGCAACCCAGCATGTGCCCTTGACCAGAATCAAACCCGGGACCCTTTAGTCCACAGGCCAATGCTCTATCCACTGAGCCAAACCAGCTAGGGCCGTAATGAGTTTTTTTTGTCAGCCTTGAAATTTCATGTCACTGACTTGGTTGAGTCAGTGTGGGTAATATGAATTTTCCTGCAAACCATTCTTATAGTAGGGCAGCTAGCAATAACTTTATTATACAGAAATGACAATAACCCATGATAAATATGTTCTACTGAAACCAAAACTAAATATATCCTCCAATCAACTTTCCCTTTGCTGCAAAAGTGTCTCTAACCACTCTGACACCATCAAACACAGGGAGAAGTATGGGAGGAAAATTAGAGAGATAGCAGTGGTAAAACTACTAGTATATGATTTTTGCTGATTTTACAAAACAATGTGAACATGTCAACACATTGCCATACCCCTCCAATGGTTCTGTGCAAATGAAGGCCCTGAAATTTAGCTCATTAGCTTTCTGGTGAATCCTGCTGTACTTGAAGTAAGCATTTCTTTATTTCACATAACTTACAGCATCTAGTAGAGTCATGCTTACAGTGGGCTCCTAATAGTTGCTACACTTAAGTTGATTTTGGAGAAATATTTTATGTAGTATTGCACATGCTATTTAAAAGCCTCAAATAAAATAATCCATGAGGAAAATATTTCTTGAATAATATTTTTCAAACTTCTCCCTCTATAACTTATGTATCTCCAAAGAATCTTCTAATATTGTGGTTTTCAAGCCTGGCTGTATCCTAGAATCTCCTGGGATACTTTTAGAAAAATACCAACATGGGCAATGGTAGTCTTAAAAGCTCTCCAGGTGATTCTAATGTTCAGCCAGAAATTGAAATCCACCGTTCGAATGCTTAAAATTCCTTTTTAAAATTGTTTTTAATTTTTTTTTTGCTTATATGTCAAAATATTAGTCTAGTTCTCCTCGGATTCTTTTGAATGAAATATAAGGATATGATGGTCAGGAAATGTGTTACACATGCATAGCACAATAGGCATTATGCAAAGTGTATCTTTGCTAGTAAGGAACTGTTCTGGTAAAAATTGCTGTTCATGTAGAATGCAGTACCATGATGTGCTGACTGGATGAGAGAGGCACCAGACGATGTGAACAGCTCCTAATTAAAAATAAAATAAATTTTCTAACAAGCAACCTCTGCTGTACTTGAAGGCAATTGCTTTTGTGTGTGTGCATGCTTATATATGTTTTGTGAAAGACTCAGCTACAAGAGTATTTCCAACAGAAAAGTATCCAGCATGATAAATCTATCCCAGTCCATCCCACACACACTTTCTGACAGTGGCTCAGGTAACCTATGGAGTTGGGCAGAGCTGCCAACTGGCTTCTGTTCTCTGATTTCCAATAGAATTGGGTTGTACATTACACATGATTAATATCAGCTTGTTCAGTCTGTCCGCTCTGAATATATTGCTCTTATTTCTCTGAAAATGGCTAGTTTGAAGAAAACATACAATAATTTTTATGTCAATGAAAGGAAATTAGAATTAAAAGCTTTTTTATAAGTGAGATATTTAAGGCTCTCCAAAGTTATTTTATGTTGCATAAATATAAGCTTAAAGAGCTGCTTTTTTGATACATAAGAAAATTCTACATGCCCATCCTACCTTTCAGTTATTTCACTCAAACTCATATTTATCAATAAAAGCATTTTTATATTTACATTTTAAAAAAGACCTTATAGACAGACAACAGTATGGTAATTACCAGAGGGGAAGTGGGGTGGGAGGTAGGAGAGAGTAAAGGGGGGATAAATGGTAATGGAAGGAAACTTGACTTGGGGTGGTGAACACAAAATACAATATACAGATGATGTATTATAGAATTGTATACTCCAAACCTATATAATTTTATTAACCAACGTCACCCCAATATATTCCACTAAGAAAATAAAACTATATATAGTATGTACAGAGCGCACTCTACTCCTGGAAAGCAATCTTGCTCTGATATACGTAAAGAACTTACCTCCGATATGGAACTGGCCTATGATGGCCTGATTTCCTAGGCTTACTGCTGAGCAGCTCAGCTACTAAAGTGTTTGGAAGTGATTTCCAGCCCAAGGAGGATTTATAACATGGTAGAAGGAAACAACAACATAAAGAATGTCAAACTGAAATAAATTTTATAGTAAAAAAAAAAAGCAAGCATTTGGACCTGCTGTATGCCAGAGCCAAAGCATTTCTTTCTGTTTTGATGGCTCAGAACTCGTTGCGCAGGGAGGTCTTAAAGCTGTAACGAGAGTATCTACCATCTGATATATATATATTTTTTTTTCTTGGAACAGGAAAAATAGGGCTACAGAAGGCATTCACAGCCAATCAAGAGGGAAAGGCTTCTCAGGCCAGGGGAAAAAGAGAAGCCAGAAGTACAAGTTAGTGCACCCATGGCAAGTATTCTAAGGACCCAACAAGAAAATGTGGACTCGTGCAAGGGGAATTTTTAGTTAGTTGCAAGAAAGGATTTCTGAATAATTGTGAAACTACCTTCAACTTACTCTTTACTTATAGAGAGGTGGCCTCATCAAGTCAGGCTCTCAACTTCACCATGTCCCAGAGAAATCTTAAAACATAGAACCTGATCATGTTACACCTCTGCTCAGAACCCTACAATGATTTCCCCCAACTTCCGAATCAAGTACGTGGAATGCAAGATTATTGTTTAAATATAAGCCCTTTGCCTTCCTCTACAATTTTATTTTCTCCCAGTCCTTCAACACATTAAATTACTTATCACACACACAGAGGATGTGGTGTCTTTGCTGCATATTCTATTTGCCTTGCATGATCCACTTGACAAACTCATCCTTCTTCATGAAAATCTTGCTTAAGAGTTGTTTCTCCATGAAGTTTCCTCTGAACTGCAGTTATCAGTAATTTTTCAGAATTTCTAAAGTTTCATAAATTCTCCTGTATGTTTACAACTCATTCTACTACCATTGAGTGTAAGCTCCTTAGGGGCGGGCACCATTTTTCTTTTTGGAGGCCACCAGCACATACTATGGACCATCACAAAGAGATTCCCAATCATTTTTCAATTACACAGAAAGGGCTAGAATGTATTGTTTCCCTTCACCCTCACTTCTTTTGATCTCTCACACTGGGTGAGCCCCCAGGATCACAGATGGACAGATATTTCTACACAGGTCTATTAGCTTATTCATAATCCCACTTGACTAGAAACATGACCATAGCAATTGTTATTTAGCTCTAAGTTCTAACTCAGCATATATATCATTGCTTTTATCAAATTATTTCCCATAAAGCTTGCCTAGAAAGATTTTTATAAGCTATGTTGGATTACAGAAGGCTACAGATTCTTTGTCATTCTTCCCATTGAAAGGGAAAGTCAAACTCTTCTCCCTTTGAATATGGCCTGGCCATAGTGGCATTTTTGACCAATAGAACATGTTACATTCTGAGATTCAATCATGCCTTGAGACTTCCTCCTGAACTTTTTAGATAAGAAATCCAAATACCCTGCAACCACTATGCTGGATGGTCCACAAATAGGTGTTCTGACTGACAGACCCACCTGAACTCTACCCTTCCAATCATCTCTGCCAAGGGACTAACATGTGAATGAATACTTCTTGGACTCTCCACACCACATTATCTGCCAGCTGAATGAATACCACCTAGTGACCTTTGTCAACATCATATCAAATAGAAGAATCATCCAGCTGATCCCTGCCTAAATTCCTGGCCTACAAATTCGTGTAATAAGAATAAAATGGTGGTTGTTCTAAGCCACTAAGTTTTGGGACAGTTTGTTATGTAACAATAGACACTTTGAACATAGGCCCTCTTTCCCCCACTTCTGCTTCACTGCTCAGGACGCTTATCATCTGAGTCAAATGTAGAAAGATTTCTGCTCCGAGTTCTTAAATTATGGAATACATTTGTGTCTACAGGTCCTTTTTTATTTATCCCTAGTTAGCCATATTTTCTATTTCTTTCTCAGACTGAATTAGTCTTTAATATTTCTAACCATTTCTAGCCATATCTTCCCCCTCATTTTCTTCTATTCCAATACACTCCTACCCCTGTGGTATCATTGCTAGGGACACCAGTGATTCTTGAATCTCCTTGTCTTTCTCCCCACAAGGGCTCCATTTGAATAGGCAATTTAAAAAATGTTAAAGACTCTACATCAATGGAATACTTTAAAATAGGATAAGCAATAGGTAATCTATTAGGTGGGTGGTTTAAATATTTCTCATCCCAGAATCAGAGGACCTGGATTAGACAAGCTCTACTGATTTATTTCTGCCCAAAGATTCTATAATAGATTCAGATTCATAGAACCAGTGACAACCCTAAAACATGTGAGCCATCCATTTTTTAATATAATTTTATACTACTATTACAATTAAATGACTGCTAGAGCATGTTTTTGATATATACTTGAAGAATTTTATCTGTTGAGAACAGGCTTTATTTTTTTCAAAAGAGTTATAAATGTATTTCTTCTAGCTATAATCAATGTTTATCCCTATATTGATTTCCTTTCTGGTATTTTGTAGTCCATCATAATTTTTTTCTTTGTGAACATTTTCAAATTTTATCTGCAATGTTTTGCTTCTGGTGTTTTTAATTACTGCTCAAATGTGTTTTAATTCACCGTGTGTTTGTGTTTGTGTGTGTGTAAGAGAGACAGAGACAGAGAGATAGAGGAGAGAGAAATCTACTTTACATAATTGCTTTGGTGACTAATCTATACACTTCAGAAGTGAGCAAGCTTTATTTCCACATGGCAATATGGTTCCCTTAGAATGTGGAAAAGATATAAAATTCTGCTTGTCTTTTCTCTGAAGGTCTTACCCTCAAACCAAATGAGGAAAAGAAACAGCAGTATCAAGAATAATAGTTTAATAGCTTATGTTGGTCTTTAGAATGTGCCTAGTTACCCCTGTAAATAATTTTGGCCAAAACAATCAAGGTAATTAGCCATTCTGTAGTCTCCACCCAAAAACAGTAGAAGTAAAGAGCTCTCCTCACATGATGTGTGGAACAGCCAGAGGAGAGCTGTGGGTGAATCCATATCCTAAAGCAGCACAATTAGAATGAGGACATGTGATAGGGGTGGGGGAGAATGCTATAGAAGGTCTCACACTTGCATCATCTGCTGATTCTCACCACTATGGCAAAATTTGGTTGTTATAACCAAGAGGCCCAATAGCTCTAAAGGTCTTACTTTCAAGTCTAATTCAAGGTGAGGTTGTTATCAAGTTGAAACAGACTGAAGGAGATTCTCCACTCTATCAGGAAGGGAAAGCAATGTCACATAGAGGCTGAGAACCAAAAGCAGTCACATAAGGACAGCAGCCTCGTGGAGCTTATAACAGCAGAAAAGTCTGGAGACTCACGAAAGGGAAAAGGAAACTAAGGCTGTGCCTTCAGGCAGGAATATGTCCACAGGTGAAGAAGCCACGTGATAAAGAAGAGAACCCTGAGAGACTGTTTCTAATCATCTTTCATCCAATAAATTTTTACTTAGTGTCTACTAGCCGCCACATACTACTGTTCTAGGCACTGAGAATGTCACAATGACCAAAGCAATAAAAAACTCTGGCGCTCATAGAACTTAGCTTGCAGCTGGGGAGATAGCCAATAAACAAATGTTTATCTTTTTTATAATTGCAAAGTGACCTGTCAAGTGGGAATCAAAACTTTGGAGAAAAATAAAACAGGGACAGGAAGTAGGTGGGATTTAGGTAGATGAGGGCTTTCATTTTAAAATAGCGTGGCCAAGAAAGGCATTCTTGATCAGGTAATATTTGAGTGAAGACCTAAAGGAGGAAAGGGAGTGAGTCAGGTCAAGATTGGAGGTAATAGCACGTTTGGGTCTAATTGGTGTGTGGCTCTGCCCAGTTTTGAACCTTCTGGGATTAGTGGTCCCAGGGTGATCTGCAAAGGGTCTGTGCAAAGGAGAGATCCTCCTGCGTGCAGGGATATCGTGTCCTGACAGTGATCATCTCTTTCTTCTAGGGAGAGACCCACACCCCTGGTTAGTAGTGAAGCCCAGTGCATTAGCAGTAAACCCTAAGGCTTAGAGGATGTTTGAGGTGTGGGGTGGAGCCATATATTCTTCACTCCCAAAGGGAGTTTTGCTTGATTGGTGGATTTGGACATAAGGAACTGGGCATGGATACCTCTACCATTTCCTCCCTGTTTTGTCTTATAATGTGAATTTATTCTTCCTATTGCTTGGGCCATGTGGTAAGCCTTGTGCCTCACAGAGGAGAGTGGTAATCATTTGGAGCACTCTGGCTCGGTGATAAATCTCCCTGAATATGGTGTTTGCCGTTAAGTCCCCTTGTCTGCATATAAAACACAGTCTCCTCTAGCATTTGAGAAAAAGATGCTCATTTAACCTTCCTTTGTTATTCCTTTGTTTTCTTTTGATGGGTCAGAATTGGGTGGGGAAAAAGAGTGCTATGTATTGGGAATCTTCAACTCCAAGTTTGTGTGTGTGTGTGTGTGTGTGTGTGTGTGCGCGCGCGCGCAAAATCTCTTATTCATGGAATAAAATCACTGAATGGAAAGATGAATGGATGACAGTAGAGGCTATGCTCTTCTTAATGACCTTGATATTTTTTGGAACTCCAAAATCTAGTGAAAAGGGTAATGTAATTCAGATAAGAGTGCGCAAAGTTCTAATGGATAGATACATTAAGAAAAAGAGACTAAAGGGAGGGGTGGAACCAAATTTTTCCATTTAATGGGTAAAACTTTACATTCACCAGGACCCTCACCCTGTGGCATTTAAATTCAAAAGGGTGGCTCCTTTAATTGAAGTTGCTGTCCATGTATTTTTTACATACCTGCCCAGATTCTCCCAGTGGGAAAATCACATTCTTGGCCTTTGATGACTTTGAAAGCTTCACTCACTCTGTCAGGCCAGTGTTCGTAAAGGTCCCTGAACAAGTATATTAAATATAGTCACTGTTCGTTCCTGACATGGTCACTGAGAACTTGGTCTGTCCTGAAATTCTGGATGAGGCTTTGCTTTGTCCTTGGGAGGAAGAAGGGGATGAAGGAGCTGGATGCTATGGAAAGTAGTGGATATTATATTGAAGAAAGTGTTTTCTAAGCTAAATAATTACAAAAACATTGAAGAATCTGCAGTTTTCAGAGACTGCTGAATGGACAATATCTGAAGAGGTGTGCGGTCAAAAGGTAGTGGAGATGCCGTGTGTCACCTCAACACCATCTCTGTGCTTTCTCAGCTCTAGATTGTTTCACGACCATGTTTTTCAAAGTTTTTCCTTCCTAAATAGTTACTGGGGAGCCTAAGGGCTCAGACAATAATGAGAGAGTCAAAACAGGAATTGTGAGAACAACAGTTTGCTGTTCTTTTGTATTTGCTGAGCATTAGAATTATGTGCCTGATTTTAAGTAGAAATTGCAGCATAGAGTGATACCATAATCCACATTTGAGTTCATTTGGGTGGTTGAATTTGGGTGTAATGGGATTTGCTTATATTCTACTGGCTGATAAATGTGACACCATAAACCAGCCTGGAGGTTTCTTATGTAAACAAAAGACCGGAGAAATTAGCATTAGGATGAACTGCGTTTATAAAACTCTATTAGCTTTTGAGGTAGATTTAGATTGTTTTCTCCTTTTAAAAGCCCTCTGCTCTGTCTTCTTTCTGCTCTTTATCTGCTGAATTCAATGCTATAAACACAAAAGTACTTAATAAGTAGAATCCAATGACAGAGTTGGACATAAAAGCAAAACAGTATTCAAGATTGCTAAAGTTAGTTGGTTATAGTTAGATTTTTTTTAAGGCCATGGTAGTTTAATATATTACAACTCTAAGCTACCCTTAAATGATGACAAAAGGTAGCCCATGCTGTCTTTGTAAGGCCCCTGGGTATCTAGAACAAAGATGGATTAGGAGGAAAGATCTGAGAGACTTAGCAAAAAGCTTTGTCTTTATAAGATGTAGGGTGGCATAATTCTTAAAATCCTCCATGAGGAGTCATATCCATTGGATAAGCTTTCCTATACTTCTCAGAAAAGCAGGAGTAGAACTGTATTAACTTGTTGCATGAAATGATACATTACCTTGTCGGATCTGGCGCATTTTAAGGGACTTGGTGGGCTTTGCCAATGTCCCATCTCTGGAGTTCATCTTGAATACTTTATGAATGATGGCCGACCTCTGAGACTATTCTCAACCTTTCTTGTACGGAGTTGGTAATCCATAAAGTGATCATCCTTTAATAAATGACCAATTTTGAACAGATTTGTGAGAAAAGGGACCTTTACTTTTAAACTCAGAAATCATATTAATGTGAGTAGGGAGAAAGTTGGGAGAGAAATCATCCTGATATATTACTATCTCAATTCTTTTTGAAGACTAAAACTGGGAATAATTATATGTAATCCATTTTTTAGGGATTTTCTATTTTCACAGAAATTCAGCATAAACGAAGGGAAAAAACCAGGTAGAATTTTTCAAGGTTGTGCTTAGGAATGGTTTGGTTGTTCCTTCAAAAGACATGAGGTAGATTTATTGGCAGTTTATGGTTGGATTTTCATAACAAGCATAAAATAGTTGAAGCACCAAAAGATTTGTGAGTTTGTGTGATGGATGGGGGTTGGGGAGTATGTGCTATTATTTCTAGCAATCTGCAAATCCATGGCTAGTGCAACACCACTTCTCTGAATGTGGGATGACCTTATCTATCTTTTGCTTTTAATATTTATAGATTCTGGCCTTTTTTAATGATTTATTTTTTACCTCCAATTAAGTATTTTTGCAATTCCTCTGTCCTTAGATATGCGTTGTATACTGAGAGTGAGAACAAAATGAATAAATGCTTCAATTACAAACTGTTCATCAGGTTCTCTTTCTTTCTTTTTTAAGTTTCACTTCTTAAATTCTCTCCAGGTTTAATTTAGAGTCCTCTTAATGTTTGGAGACCAGGCCTGGGTCTGTGATATGCTTTAGCTGCTCTCATGACTTTTCACAATAATGCTTCTTTGTTCTTCAAACCCCATCATATTAATGAAGATTTATGCTAATGATTATGCACTATGTAAGTACTTCAAGTTAGTATTTATCAGCAGATCAGAAATTGAAACATAGCTCAGTTCTTCATTGTGAGAACTCATTTATTTTACTTGATCTCATTGGGATGTAGTTTTGCTTCTATAGAATGGAGATCTTAATAATGATAGTACAGTACTGTGGTAAAAATTCAGTACATGAAAATTTTATAGTCTGTGAAGTACTGTACAGATGTTATGCATGTAGCAGAGACTGCTATCTATCCACTCAAATCCATTCCCCTCTTTTTTAAGTCATAGAGTTCTGTCTGGATCCAGGCTGGGACTGCACTTTCCAGCCTCCTTTGAAGCTAGGTGTGGCCATGTGGTTAAGCTCTTGCTCAAGGAATGAAAGAGGGAGAGAAATATATCATCTTTGCTTTATTTACCTTGTAGGATATCTCTTGTCCTGGACTTCCACTTATCCTCTGGCTAGAAGGGTTATTATCAGAGTGACTTTTGGAGACCAAGTATCATTACACCGGTTTCCTGAATCAAAAAAGAGGGCAGAGGTGTCAGTTGATCTAAAATACCTGCCCTGGACTATTATGTGAGAGAGAAAGGAATTCTATTTTTTTAAATTTAGCCTTTGTACTTTTGGGTCTATTTCTAACAGCAGCTTATCCTACTGTAACTAACACCAGAATTATTTTTTAGTCAATTTTGATAGAAATTCATAGAGCTGCAAAAACCCATAGAGGTCAGATGGCATATAAAAATTCTTGCTTGGCCACAAAGCAAACTAGTTCCAGACCTAGAATAATATCCAGTTTTCATTATGCAAATTTGCTTCTTTGTAGAGTGAGTAATAAACATATGGAACTGAATAGTACCTGAAAGATTATACATGCAGAACATATGAATCAATTCAGAAAGTGTCGGTGTAAAATTTTATAACCACTTTAGAAATGGCAAGGTAGGGCAGTGACATTTTACCTAACATCCTACATTGAGATCAGGGTGGATGACCAGGCCCTTGCAGAACAAAAACTCTGGGGGTTCTTTTTATCAATAGTTTTCAAGCTGGTGGGTTCATGAGTCAGATGAAGGATTGCAACCCCTGTTGGTTTTGTGTGAGAACGCAGGGGAAAAGGGCCAACCTAGAAGTGGTGCTGAGTATATTATAGCCACAGCTGCTGAGAGCTTCTATGCTCAAAAAGATTGATCTAAAATGACTTCTCAAAACATAACCCAACAAAAGAGAGATGAGATTATGTTTTTAGCATTTGAACCAGAACACGCTCACACTCTGCTTTAAAAGGCCTTATGGGACCGAAAAAGCCCAGGGAAATAGAAGTTGCTGTTCTCATTAAAGGAGAGAGAGAAGTATTTTTATTCATTGTTTTATTTATATCAGTTTCTTTAACATGCCTTCAAGGGGCCTCTTCCAGGGTAGCAGAATTAAAGTAGCAGCTTACTCACTGATTATAAACAAACATTAGTCATGTTGACTTATGAAAATCGGTGCATGGATAAAAAGAAAAGGAATTACCTTCTACATGACAGATGGGATGAGTCCCAAAGGTCTCTTTGGGCCTTCTAACGATATGCCATGTAAGATACTTAGAACGAAATACAAACTCTTTAACCAAGACTTGTAAATGTCTCCATGGTCTGCCCATACCTACCTCTTGCCCTTGTCTCAAGACCCTTCAACCTTGGCTCACTACTGAGAAGCCCACTTGGTCTTTCTGTTCAACAATCACAGCCTCTTGCATATGCCATAAGGCCCTATACATGCTATTATGTTGCTAGTTAATTTTATTCTTTGGTCTCAATGATCACCTCTTTAGAGATGTCTTTCTGGACTACCCTCCCAAAAGAGGATCATGCCACGCCATCTTTCCTTCAGTTTCGTTTATTTCCTGCAAAACACTTACAGAAATTACCATGTATTTTATTTATGTGTCTGTTTATATAATTTTCATGAGGCATTAATCTCCCCAAGTGGACAATGACTCAACTGGCTAATGACCCATTTTGATCACAAAAGGGGCAATTTAATCCAGGAAGAGTTTGAAAACTTCATGTTGAGGTCAAGCTACAGTGCAGATAGGGAGAAACAGAAACCAAGAGACTAGGGATGGAAAATGGGATTAGTGTCCTGATAGGGTTTCCCTGGGAAGGATGACAGACAAGCCAAGATAGACTCCCAATGAAGGTCAATCTCATAGGAGAAGTTGAACAAGAAAACTGAGAAGGCCAAGGACCCAAGAAGCAGCCAATAGAGTGGAAGCCAAGGCAGGGAAAGAAGCAAAGTCTCAGACAGACTGAATGAGACTCACTTTCATGTTCAGTTCTTCAACAGAGCATATCAGTATTCCTTTGGATGGCCAGCCAAAACCATTCTCAGTACCTATAAGGACCTGGGAAATTGGGTATTAGAGTCATTGTCCCCTGGGCCAGTGACTTTACCTCCCTCTGAAGGTAGTGCTGTTTGTCCTTTGGTCAGACAACTGCAGAGTGAGTCTTTCTTCTGTCTGGTGTCACCCCTGACCATTTCTTAACTCTATCACACATGTCAGCAATAGGATGTTTTCCTACAGCTCTGATAGCTGACTTCTCTGATAGCAGTTTTGTTCCTTTGGTCTCTAGAAGCAGGTTGTAAATCTTGAGTTGCCCTTCTACTGATCTAAAATTCTGACTGCCCTATACCCCATCCATACATCAAAACTCTCCTCAAATTCTGCTTCTTTTAATTAAAATTCATCTTCGGCCCCTTGGAGATGAACCCAAGAATACTCCTGGTTTGTGGACTGCCCTCTAGTGCAAATGATACTCTTTAGATTTTGCCTTTCTGTTGTTATAGTAACAGCAGATATGCCTTCTGGAATGGTATGTTTCTTGGAAACACTGTGTGAGGATCATAAGAGAAATTTAGTTGGTCCGGAGTCTATTTTAGACTTTAAAAAAATTCTTGTACCCACAACTGGATTTGCTTTATTGCAATATAGAAGCCAGGAAAAATTGACAGGGTAATAGAATCAAATATTTGCAAGAAGTAGGACATATAACATGATGAAATCTGACATCTAGTATGTTCTACTTTACTGAAGAAAGCATAACGCTAATAATTTACCTGTACTGTGATTATCAGCATAAATTGTGCAATAAAATATATGAGAATAATGGAAATTTAAAAAGCATAAAATATATGATAAATGATATTAAATATAGTGGATTATTTTACTTAGTTTTGATTTTACTATTTGTAAAATAAGTGAAACAATGCACTTACATGCAGAAACTCATATTATCATAAACACATTTATTGAAACAGAAGACATGAATTGTGGTTAAATGGAGTAATGTCTGCTAGTATGCTTGAATGTTTCTTTGTGATTAAATATGAACAATTGCTCCTTTAAGGTAAAGGTCTGTGTATATGTGATTAATCAGATTGAAATGAAAGTGCAGACAGCTCATGCCATGCCTAGTTATCAGAATGATTGATTTTAGTCTGTGCTTCTAGGTGAAGAAATATCTGTTAATAACCCCAGCATCCAAACCCCCAATGTCACTGATAACTCAATGATTTGTAAACATTCTGCATTATGGCACCCATTTGTAGGTAAGAGGGTCTACACAATGATCCATTGGAATTGCAAACTTATAACATGAAAAAGTGCCATCCAGATTTATGCAAGAGTTATGACTGCAGAGTGCATTTCATCACCACAAAGTCTCAAATTTTTGCTGTGTGACTATCATGGGCACTTTTTTTTTGGTTTGTGTGTAGGGAAGCCTGTCAAGTTTTTCCTTACACAAACTGGTGTTTTTGTGTACTATAGCTCCCTGCCAGTCTCTGAACCAAGTTATGATTAAGTCTACAACTTATTAAGATAGTAATTTACCAATGTGGTTGAATTCTACTCTATCTACACCTTAATGTTTTACTGGATATAAAAGCTTTAAAGTAACCCGGCCAGTGTGGCTAAGGGGTTGTGTGTCAAACTGTTTATACCAGGAGGTCACGGTCCGATTCCTGGCCAGGGCACATGCCCGGGTTGTGGGATCGATCCCCAGTGTGGGTCATGCAGAAGGCAGCCAATCAATGATTCTCATCATTGATGTTTCTATCTCCCCTCTCCTTCCTCTCTAAAATCAATTTAAAAAAAAAAAAAAAAAAAGCTTCAGACCAAACCATGAAAGCAGCTCTTCTGTAAGTTCTGGTGAATTGCTGATGAGGACTGTTGCTCTTCTCACCACAGAGGAAATGGGGTCAACTCAGAAGTCTCAGTTGGGGCCTCTCAGAATGCAGGACCAAGGTGAGCAGTAGACATCTCATGTAAAATTTGGATGTCTTCTCCATCCTCTAACCCCTGACTTCCAGACCTGATTTCTAGTCACTGGATCTTCCAATTGTCCAGCACTATGTCCCTGCACCCTTCTGCCAAGAAAAGTTCTCTTACACAGCTACCAAACTGTTTGTTTCTGGGTGCAAATGGATACAAAATATCTAGGTGAATTTATTTGGAACCAACTCTCCTTGCTGTTAATTTTTATTTTTCTTATACCCAAATTTACTTTTGGTGCCTACTCTAATGAAACCAGGAGAAACTTACCAAGTATTAGAGTCCTATCTTGGCAGGAAAGTGGTGAGATATGTTTTATGTGATGAAATATTATGCCTAATGTGTTCTACCTTTACGGAAGGAAATGCAATACTAATACTTTATCTGTACTTTGATTATTAGGACATATTGTGAGGTAAAATATATTGACATAAGGGAAACATCAAATACTATGAATAACATATCTAAACCTAAATGGATACATTTATTGAGTTTCAGTTGTTATACTTTGAAAATAAATGAAGCAATGCATGCAGAAACCTTTTATTAGGAGATTCCATATAGTTGTGCCTGGCACAATACCTGACCCACATTAGCACTCTATAAATAGAAGCCATTAGTAGTAGCAATGTTGTTATTTTAGTATTATAAGCAAGAGGAACATAATTACATGTACAGTTATGTAACTGTATATGTACATAATTACATATACAGTTATACATTATCTGCTGAATGGCCAGATAATAGAGGCCAAAGCAAGACCACAGAGTAAAGGAGAGTTCCTGCAGAAACCCACACGGAAGGAGGCAGGGCACTGCTCTCACTGCTGCCTGGTTTGGCTCTTAAATAGTTTACATCAATCTTGACCTAAATCTCCGGGGCTATGCTATCCAGTGCAGTAGCTACTAGCCACATGTGGTCATTTAAATTTAAATGAATTAAAATCCAATAAAATAAAAGAGTCAGCTCCGCAGTCACATTAGACATATTCCAAGTGCTCAATAGCCACATGTGACTAATGGTTACCATATCGGACAGCACAGAACATTTCCACCATCACCGCCATGAGTTGTATTTGATAGCATTACTCTAGTATAAACTCTGCAAAGAACCTGGGATTTTGATCCTGAGGTCTGCAAAATATAGGAAAAAAAGAAAAAAACTCAACTATGCAATCAGGTGAGTACCAGACTTGTTCAACCAGCAGGGAATTGAAAAGAAACAAATTGCACCATGTAGATGCATTTTAAAGGTATTGGCTCCTCTTGAGTTGGTTGGTAGAAATGGGCAGGCATACAGGGAGGATCATCAGTCACCATTCAGCATCACATTGAAGCATGCCATGAGTGGGGGAGCATGGAAGCAATGGGTCCTAAGGAACTTCCGCAGAAGGAAAACCAAACTAAAATCAAAACCCAAATTGGGATTATCAAAAGAAAGTGTTTTGTTACTAAATTAGTCTGGGACCATGTAGGTCATCTCTTCAAGACCCCCAAAGCCAAAGCAATCTTCAGAAAAAAATAAAAAAGCTGGAGGCATCATGCTATCTGATGTCAAAGTATACTAGAAGGCAAAATAGCACGATACTGGCATAAAAACAAACACATTGATCAATAGAACAGAATAGAGAGCCCAGAAATAAACCACTCCTATATGGTCAATTAATCTATGACAAAAGAGGCAAGTATATACAATGAAGTAAGACAGTCTCTTCAATCAATGGTATTGAGAAAACTGGATACATACATGCCAAAAAAAAATGAAACTAGACCACATTCTTACACTATATATAAGAATAAACTCAAAATGGATTAAAGACTTAAATGTAAGACCTGAAACCATAAACAACCCCCCCACCCCGCCAAAAAAAAAAACAAGCAGTAAATTCTCTGACTGCTCTTAGTAATATTTTTTTGAATAAGTCTCCTTGGGCAAAAGAAAAAAATAAATGGGACTACATCAAACTAAAAAGGGTTTGCACAGCAAAGGAAACTATCAATCAAATGAAAAGACAATCCCTGAATGGAAGAAGGTGTTCACCAGTGATACATCTGATAAGGAATTAATATCCAAAATATATAAGGAACTTAGAAAACGTAATACCAAAAAGACAATCAATCTGATTTTAAAATGGGCAGAGAACCGGAGGAGACACTTCTCCAAAGAGGACATACAGATGGCCAACAGATATAGGAAAAGATGCTCACTGTCCCTAATTATCAGATAAATGCAAATTAAAACCACAATGATGGCTCTAGACCTGGAGGGCTCAACTGGGTTCTCTGCTTAGGGTTCGGCCAGAACCAAGGTATCGGGTAAGCTTGGCTCTTATCTGAAGGCATAGTAGAAGAATTTGCTTCCAGTTCATTCAAGTTATCAGCAGGATTAGGTTACTTGTGGTTGTAGGATTGAGACCCCTGTTTTCCTGCTGGCTGTCAGGCAGGGGTCACTCAGCTTCTGTGGGTCACCTACATTCCTCATTAGGTGGCCTGTTCCATCTTCAAACCAGCAACATCACATTGGATCCTTCTCATGCTTATAATCTCTCTGACTTCTTCTGTTACTAGTCTGAGAAAACTTTCTGCTCTTAAGGGATCAAGTGTTTAGATTGAGCCCGCCCAGATAATTCCTCTTGCTGAACTCAAATGACTAGTAGTTACCTTAAGAACATCTGAAAAATACCTTTTGCCATGTAATATAATCAGGGACATAATAGCTCATCATGTTCATAGTTGAAGGAATTGGGAATCTTTTAGGGAACTATTTTGGAATTCTGTCTACAACATAAGTCTAAAAGTTTTTGATTCTGTGTCTTCCAAACCTACAGAGAATGCTCTTCTGTAAAGTTCTTTGCTTCTCTCCCTTCTGCAATCGTTTCCTGACATCTGATGTTAGTTTCTCTTGCTGCAATTTAATCTCATTGATTTTAGTTCTGTCAATATTCTTCCAAAATCAGGTTTCATCTTAGTACACTCCTTAGTGCCTGGAGAGAGTAGATATTTCTAGAGCCTGTTGCTCATCTCAGTGCATTGCCATCATTTTCCTAGTGATGCAGACTGAGGAGGCTGACATGGGAGAATGGAGAACAGTTATTTTACTAATACTTATAGACGCTTTCATGGACTACTGTTTAAAAGGGGGCAATGAAATCTTCTTATACACTTATCAGTGGGCAATAGGGGAGAGGCAGAGGGATGAAGCAGTCCGGCCTTCATTCCTTAGTACAGTGGTTCTCAACCTTCCTAATGCCACAACCCTTTAAGACAGTTCCTCATGTTGTGGTGACCCCCAACCATAACATTATATTTGTTGCTACTTCATAACTGTAATTTTGCTACTGTTATGAATCGTAATGTAAATATCTGATATGCAGGATGTATTTAGGCGACCCCTGTGAAAGGGTCGTTTGACCCCCAAAGGGGTCGCGACCCACAGGTTGAGAACCACTGCCTTAGTAGCATCCTCTGTTCAGGGCATTTGTAGGGAGACATTAAAATGAAGTTGACCTTTCTTCAGTCTAGCCCCTTTGTAGTGATTTCAACTGACTTATGTATGGTTATTCTAATGCTCTTTATAGTGACTTTTTTATTAGACAAATAAATGAAATAAAATCTGAAAGTACAGATTATCCAGTAGACAAGAAGGAACATCACCACAATCGCTTCATTCAGGGTAACCACCACTAATATTGGGTTGTATATATTTCTCAATGTTGTTCTATAATATGTGCATAAATTATTTTTAAAATTATATTGCACAACATTTAACAATTTATACTGAAAATTTTCATGTCAATAAAGTTATTTCTAGGATATCATTTTAAATGGCTGCCTTCTAACATTTCATCTTGTGGGTATACCAGTGTTTGTTCAATAATTTCTGCTAAACATTTAGGTTGTTTCTATTTCTCACTGATATGAATAATGCTTAAGTGAACATTTACGAAGCTAGATCTTTGAGCATATTCTTAATTGCATTAGCTAAGTTTCTAGAAGTAAAATTGTTTGGATGGAGCATACATGCATATTGAAATTTTTTGTAACGTGTTGGCAATGCCTTCTAATTGTAAAATGCCATTAGTTAATATGATATAATGGGGAAAAATTACTAGGTTTGTGGACAAAATATGGCCTGAGTTCCTCTTTCATTGCTTGCTAGCTCTACCTATAATTTCGATCAAATCAAAATCCCTGACCCTCAATGTCCTCATCTGAAAATTGGGACGAATAATAAGTATTCTATCTGTTATATGGGGTTATTATATAAGGTTAAGAAAGATGGATTATTGTCCAAAAACTTTGAAAATCAAAATTATGAATAAATATAAGGCCTTTATTTACCCCTTCTGCCCAAGAAGGACAGTGAGCTTCAGGAAAATCAACCATAATTTTTCCCCATTAAATTACACCTCTTTTGAGAACATTTTATTCTACTGACATCCCCCAAGTGCACACTGAATTTGATCACACTCCTCCAATCATACCACTGGCTCTAGTCCTTATCTGCCGTGTGCGTCCATATTTGTTTGCCTGTGTCTTCTCTTGCACAATTATGTCTATGACTTTGGAAATATGGTTACTGTATATTATTTATTTATTGTTTGTTTGTTTGTTTGTTTGTTTGTCATCTTGCTTTCTCAAGCTGGCTATTCCCTCATTTCCCCTACTGCTCTATTATATTCTCCATGAGGTTGTCTTTATTGGTACTCATAGGTTGCATTTAGCACTCATACGGTACTTTACATCTTGAAAGCACTTTACCGACATTAGTTAATTAATTTTCACATCACAGCATGATAGGTAGGTAGGGAGCTAATCTAAGCATTTGAGCTATGGCAATGGAGAGATATATTACAAGTGCAATGAATTATTTTTTTATTATTCTTTGGAGGAGGAAGAGATGGTTATGTAATTTGTCCCAAACCGCAGAAGGCATTTACATTATAGTTGAAATTCAAGCCTAATCTAATAAAGTCCATTGTATCACGGCCTTCTTTCCGGTTCTGATCCAGCTTGCTCCCAAAAACAGTGCTGTGGGGGTGAAACTGGCCAGCTGGCTTTCCGTCCCACTCTGCAGGGCAGCAGCATTACTGCCACCTGAGTCACTTTCTTCCTTTCTTTTCTTTCTGAATGACAATACTTATTGGAATGAACCTGATGAGAAATTTGAAAATGTTTCAGAGGGACCTTCAAGTTTATGAGAGAGAAGAACAGACAACAGCAGGAGGCAACACCCCATATAGGGCAGATATGGATTATAATTGGATTTGGAGTTGGATTGTAATTTGCTTTTGAAAGCTAAGAGTTTTTTAATTGGTAAAATGATGATATCACTCTTGCTTGGGCAGATGGGGAAGTAGTGAGGGTTAAAAACCCTTGGCTTAGCTCCCCTCCTGTACCATTAGGGATCCTAGAGTGGAGAGGGAGGAAAGAGAGAGGAGGACCCAAGAGTGTTTGGTCTGGATTTTGCTTGTTAGTCCTTGGGCCTCCCTAAAGCCGATAAGGATTTCCCAACTGCCTAGAATTCTTCAGAATTTCCCTTCATGAAAAGTTCATGGATGAAACTCAGGCAGTGATAGGCTATGAGTCCACAGGATTTCTCTCTTCAGGGAACATAATGAAAGGTAATGGGAAGATCAATTCTTTTAGGAGAATATCTAATTCACTTGCCTGTGTCCTGAAATGTGGTCAAGATTTGCAACAATAGTAATTTAGGTTCTAAAACCTTTAGATTTTGGAGAGTTGGTGGTGGTGCCAGTGGTAGAGGGAGCCAATAAGAACAAGTCCTGATATTTGAGTGCTTTGCCAATAGCTCTTCTCTGATAGATTTCCCTGGTCTCTATAATTTCTCATGCCAGTGAGCGTCAGTCTGAACACCTAAGCAGATGGCATAAATAAGAGGGGAGATTTGACATTTAGCTGTTAATTTATTTTACGATGTGAGCTGCCATGTATTATACATGAGGTAAATAAATGTGGTGGACTAATTATGGAAACGTGCGCTGCCTTCCAATTATTTTTGGATTATGTGTTTAATATTTTGAAGTATTCCAATTACAGGGAGATTTGTCACCGCAGCAAACTTTTTTTATTAGTGGAATTCCAACTTTATCTGCTGCAAGGCTCAGCTGATTTTGTTCTGCTAAGTGAATGAATGTCTTAGACTTTCCAACACATCTGGGATTTTTTTCCTGGTTGAATCATATTTTAGACTTATATTTTTGACAACCTATTTCACAGATGACTGACCTCCCCTTCCCAATCTGGGATTCTGGTCCACTTTCAAATAGGAGATCCATATTTGTTATCATAAAAGGGCAATCTTGTCATTTTAAAAAGATCAGTTATGGTTAATTCAAAATCTGTAACTTGTTTGGGTCTATTAATTTTCTCATATTTCTTTCAAGAACAATTTGATTGGTACAGGAATGGATCAACTCAGCAAAGTGGCTTAACATGATCCAATCATCTGGTTAAAAGTTACATATAAATTTAAAAAAAAAAACAGAAACAGCTAACTTCTTTTACTCTTAGTTTAATAGTAATAGGGGCACTAGAATGTTTGAAAACTAGAGGATTGCTTTACTTTGTGTCTAAAGACTTAGTGGAACTCAATTTTGTTTTGTTTTGAATTTATATTCTAATTTATGCTAACTATACAACCCAGAGCCATCCTTCTCAATTTCATAAAATTTGAAATTTTATAAAAATGGAAATTTTTTGTCTGCTTGCTTTTCCGTTTAAGGAAAGTCTTGCCTTGAATCCAGAGCTTGCCAACTTAGTGTTGATCTTTTGCAGAAAGTGAGCTTCATACACCCATTTTAAGTGTAGATTCTATACTCATATGTAACAACCATTACAACCTCAATGTAGAATATTTCCATCAACCCAGCTCAAGTTTTAAAAAACTGAAGAAATTTTTCTGATGAAATACTTACTCTATAAACCAATCACCAGGAGGCTGAGAACAGGTGGACTGCCCCTACTAAAACCAAACTTGAAGGGGCCCCACCAGACTTGCAACCAGAGCAGCAATGGGCAGTGACAGTTCATCCCAAACAATGCCCCCTAAACCTGCCCACAAGGCCCCCTCTTCTCTGACTTCTTAGTGAGCCAAACAGACTAGCCTAGACCCATTTTCCCCGCCCTTTCTGGTTCCACTGTCCCAGGTTTAATAAATGCCCTTTAAAATTCAAGATAGAGATAGATAGATAGATAGATAGATAGATAGATAGATAGATAGATAGATAGATAGATAGATAGATAGATAGATAGATGATGGATAGATAGATGATAGATAGATGATAGATAGATAGATGATAGATAGATAGATAGATAGATAGATAGATAGATGATAGATAGATAGATAGATAGATAGATAGATAGATAATAGATAGATAGATAGATAGATAGATAGATAGATGATAGATAGATAGATAGATGATAGATAGATAGATAGATAGATGATAGATAGATAGATAGATAGATAGATAGATAGATAGATAGATAGATAATAGATAGATAGATGATAGATAGATAGATAGATAGATAGATAGATAGATAGATGATAGATAGATAGATAGATAGATGATAGATAGATAGATAGATAGATAGATAGATAGATAGATGATAGATAGATAGATAAAACCAAATACTTGGAGTCAAGAAAGACATGGCCCCTGGAGAAGTTATTATGAGTTTGAGGGGGAAAACACACCATCTATACCACTTTTGGTACATTCAGAAGACGAACATTTCACAGTCATTTTAACAGGAAAATTTTACTATAAAAATATTAACTATACCAAGGACTAGAGCACCAAGGGATTGGCATCTGAATCTCTTGGTCTGAGATTTGGACCTTGGAGTGGGCAGACCTGGAGGTCACTGAATAGCGGATGCACTCATGCTGGTGGAAACTGCCAGCATTCCTTCCTCTGGAATTTTCTGGAAGTGCATTTCCTAGGGTGTCAGGAAAGCTGTTTACAATGAGATGTCACACTGGAGGCATCTATAATAATAAAAGTGTAATATGCTAATTAGACCAGACGACCTTCTGGATGAAGCCGGGGCTGCAGGGTAAGTCCAGGTCCCAGCGGCTGGAGGAAAGCCCGGGTCCCAGGTGCTAGAGGGAAGCCGATGCCAGCAGCCTGGGGAAGGAAGGCCTACTCTTGCACGAATTTCGTGCATCAGGCCTCTAGTCCACTATAAAACTGCCCAACATGGATGGTGGGAGAATCAGTGGCTGATGTGCACTGAAGGAGTTGGAAAGTGGAGAAATCAGAGGCTGGAGAGCTATGGAGGGAACCTGCTGAGCTAGCATACCAGAACCAGGAAGCAAAACTCTCTCCTATTATGACAAATCTTAACTTCATGATAGCTGGCAAAAGGATACTTAAAGGGCCAAGATTCATTTTCTCAAATGAAGCATTTCAGTCATCTTCTCACATGGATATCAAGGAAAACTTCTTTAGAATTATGACAAGAATCTAGATTCTAGCTTACATCAGTCGGAGTTCTTCAGAGAAACAACAACAAAAATAAATGTGTGTGTGTGTGTGTGTGTGTGTGTATTCAACTGATTGTATCAGGCGCACCAACATTATAGAAGGTAATCTACTTTACTCACATCCACAGACTTACATATTAATCTCATCCATAAACACCTTCACAGAAGCATCCAGAATAATATTTCACCAAATATCTAGGCACCATGGCCCAGCCAAGTTGACATAAAAATTAAGCATTACACTAGTGTTAGACCCCTGCCATGAGGGCTGCTATGAGGAATTTTTCAGTCCACATTCTTCTCAGAGTCACTGTGCTGAGGAAGTGAGTGGGCACCAAACTGTAGTCAGTGTACTATTTACTCACCAAGCTGTGTGCCCGGACCAACTGCATCTGCTGGCAGGAAGGGCACTTTGTCCTAATTGGTGTGTAGGCGCAATCTATTGACAAATCCCTGTGCCTTTGTACACCTTTTTTTAATTTGCACAGAGCCTTGTAATGGATAAGCTTTGGTCTTACACTTGGCTTCTAATTCTGACGCAGCTTCTCAATAGCTACATGCCCATGGACCAAGTCATTCATGTCTCTGAAGCCAGTTACCTTCATCTGTAAAATGAGATATGCACCTGGGTTGTAGGAGTTAGATACAATGAGTTAACATTTATGAAATGCCTGGCTGTCTTGACGTCTGGCACACAGTAGTTACATAGGAAAAGGTAGCCAGATGTGACATAGCACCTCCCTGATACACAACCTGATATCCCCTCCAGAAATAACCTCTCAGCATGTTCTCAATTACCAATATTTCTTCTTTATGTGGCTTAACTATGGATTCCATTTAGAACCATTGGGTTATCTGGATGATCACAAAGGTTGTTTTCCAACCATTCAAGCCACAAAAGACTCAAACATTGAAATTCCTTGTCTGGCTTAGGTAAGGACTGTCTGAAGCCTGCAAGTTTCCATTGCCTGAAGCACACAGTTGGCAAGTCTAATTTAAGTCCTTCTGAAGTCCTTTTTGACATCATACATGCAGAATGTCCTATTTTAATGAAACAATAAGTTTTTTTTTTTGGGGGGGGGGGCAATAAACCAATGACTGCCATGCAGCCTTCCCAAATGCAGCCAAACACATGGTCACAAATAACGTTTATAAATAAATTAATAAACTGTTAAAAGAAATTCAGAATGAGCAATGGATAAATAACAAGACTTTGTTTTCCATAATTAAAAGGACTTTGCAGACTTAAAATATTAAAGTGTCATTTGCCTTTGTAGAGGAGGGGCACTTGGAATCAAGCATACATCTCTTCTAGTAATTTAACAGCAGTTTATAATTTCAAACATATAATGTTTTTAGTTTGCCATCCTCCTCCAGTAAAGGGACAATGCTTTGAATAAATCAAATGTTAATGAGTAGAGAATAAGAAAACATCTTATTCTTGATTTCAATAAAAGCTACAATTTGAAAACACCTGAGAATGCAGTTCTTCTGTAGAGTGTGTCTCTACTCTACAGGACTGCTCCAGATTGTTTTAAAATTTTTCTTAACAAAGCATGTCAGCATCTTCACTGGCTTCCTTCTTGTCCTTCCTCTTCCTCTTCTCTACAGAAAAGCAGACTTGATAGTGACAATGGTGTCTATGCACGCTAGGCAGAAAGAAAACCAAAAGCTAGTAATTCCTGGATGTGAGGGCGATCTGGCTGCGACACCTGTCACCCTATTGATTGCCAGGGTTGATTTGGCTGATCTGGCTGGCTAGGCGGGTGTCCCCCTCCTCCCTCACCGATCCATGTGAGTCCCTCCGGAAGCTGCGCGCCCTTCCCCCAACTGCCCCCCCACCCCCCTCCCAGGAGAGGACTGGTCTTCAGTCAAGGGTATACCAGTAGCTGCGCTCCCCTGCTAGAACCTCCAAACAAGCTCTCAAAAGCTAGTAATTCCAGTTTGTTTGCTTTTCTGTAATTTCCCCTTCCGATGGCTTTTTCTCCCCATCTCCCTGAAGTCAGGCCTGTGTATTTGTGTACAAGAAAAAATAAAAAGAAAGAAAAAATGGAAGGGAGGAAGGAGTGGGGAGAGGAGAGAGAGGAGGGAAGAAGGGAGGGAGGGAGGGAGGGTAGGAGGGAGGTAAGGAGGGAAGGAGGGAGGGAAAGGAAAGAAAAAGAAACCAGTAGTAAATGGAGAAGCATTTTGATGGTCCCCTTGGGTTTTTTCCTGGTGTCCCCTGAATGAGATTGACTCTGTGATAACTTATCAAGGGTAGAAAGAACTCTGTGCTTTGGATGCGATTTCTGCTTCAAATGCATTAATCTGCCTGCAACTCCTGAGACCCTCCATGGACTCAATTCCCTCTAAGCCATAGATAATAGAATCACAGCCTCAGAAAAATAAAAAAAAGCCTTCAAGGTCTTCTAGTTCACTTTGTGAAGAAAAGGACAAGGCCATGTGAGAGGTGGCTGAGCCAAGGTCTCAGCCAACTGTGGCTGCAGCTGCACTAGAATCCATGTTTCCTGAAATCAGTTCAGGGCTTTTGTCACTGTTGTGAGCAAACTCTCCTCAGATAGCTAACCATTCTCATTATCTCTAGTTTGGTGTCACTTGGAGATTTCCGGAAAATATAGTCAAACAAATGCCAGTAAGCTTGTGCATTAATTTACTTTTCTTACACTTTTCCAGGAGTCTGAGAAACACAGGCAATCGTATTAACTTTAAATATATTGGTTTAGCTTAGAACATTTGCCTCTATCATCATCCTCCCCAGTCCTCCTAGGGCTCATGCTTCAATGACTCTAATCCACTCTCTTTCCTTACACACATTTATTCCCACCTGTTCATCCTGCACATACCACGCCTTCTGCCTTAAAAATCATAACAAGTGGCAGCAATTGGCATTTATTGGTTACATCAATGCTTCGCCAGCTATGATTGATTGGCAGATCACTAGTTCAATCACACAGTGACTTAAAACATTGGCAAAATGACTAACCATGCAGGGGTATTAAGAAACCACAGAACTGTCATTCATTGCTTCTGAGGCTGAAGGGAACATTTCATTGTGTTTACAGGGAATTTCGTGGTATAGCAGTTAAGGCTCCGACAGGAAAACAGAAACTGGCCAAGTAATTTAAACAAGAAGGGCCTAAAAATAGGGGAGTTGATGCATACAAAACTGGACACTGAAAGGTCAGGAAAAGGCTCTGTTAGCTAAAGTTGCAGGATCCACAGAATGTCACCATCACATGAAACACTGAAAAATATGTTTCTCACCTGCTGACGACCATGCATTTGCCCACCTCTGCTGGAAGAGCACTAATCTCTCTATGTTGCATTTCTGCCTTCTACATACCATGGGAATTCTTTTTATTGATATGATCTAGCCTGGAAACCTTGTAGTAAGGGGTTCTGAGAAATGTAGTTTCCAGATTTTTAACCTATGAGATAGAATGGGTAATATGGAGAAGAGAATGGTAATAAATTGCCAAAAATCTAGCACAGATAGCATCCATGGTTCTTCATATTGCAGTGGGAGGAGGAAGAGGAAAATCCTTTTAGCTTCTATTTCCATTCTAGGTAAGCAGTTACTTTTCTTATCAAAAGGAGTTTCAACTTTCTCCTCTCATCACCATAGCCTCCAAAAGAACACTGACTGTACAGAGATAGAAGCTATCAATGACATTGCAAACATAAACATAAGTTAAAGGCTGCAGTCATTTCCAGGTTTATAATATAGATCAGAAGTTAAGGACCTATTTCAGTTAGAGGCCAGAAGTAAATATTTTAAACTTTGTGGGCCATCTGGTCTCTGTCTCAGCTACTCAACTCTGCCTTGATAATGCTAAATGAGTCATACACAGTATGTAAATGATTGAATAACTGTGTTCCAATAAACCTTTATTTACAAAAAAAACCAAAAAACAAAAACAAAAAAAAAAAACAGGCAGTGGGCCAGATTTGGCCTGCAGGCCATAGTTTTCTGATCTCTGATCTAGATCAGTAACAAGCAAAAAAATTTTAAAAACAAACCTCCTCCCCCAAATGAAAACATTTCAGCCACCTAGTAGAGCTATTGGGGACAATGACAATTCAGGAGACAGAAGGATCAAGAATAGGAAATTATTTGTTTACTTGTATTGGTTACAGGTTTGGGGGTGAGGGTTGTTCCTATTTTATGATGAGGACCAAGCAAGGACAACTAGAATTCATGTACACCTTTGAAGTTGCTTATACTTGTGACTATGTATAGTACCTAGAACACATAATTCTCATTATAGCGTCTGAACCTACGTTTCTCAACAAAACTTTTTGCACCATTATCAACAATCTTTCAATTGCAAGTGATGGAAACCCAATCCAAATTGGCTTGTGCAAAAGGAAGGACACCTTGGCCCTTGTAGCTGAGGACACCAGGGTATAACTGACTTGTTACAAAGTTGGCCCTAGGTGTGTGTGCAGTGTCAGTAGAGACCAGTGTCTCTCCACTGGTCAGCTCTGCTTCTCTCTACTTCATTCTCACTCAGGCAAACTTTCCCTTTGGGGTGGCACCCCTATAATCAGCCAGCCACACCAGCCTATTTGGAAGGAAGTGGCAATTCCCTCATAGTTCTAGCAAAGTCCCCAGGCTCACTCCAGTTAGCCTGAACTGAGTCTCAGGTTCAATACAAAACCCATTATTCTGGCAAAAGGGAAGGAAAATGTTGAGTGCCTACACATAGGTTCTGTGCCCCTTTTCAGGTAGGATTGACTATATCGCAACCACACAGACTTAGAATAGGGGAGGAAGGATAGTTCCTTAAAGGAAAATCAGAATGTCATTCATTATGAGGGTGTAGTGAAATGACAGCCAGGCAATAAATAACTACCATGAGTCTACTAGTTGGACTTGCTTTCATAAAGTTTCAAATTACCCCATGCCCACTGAAGCATAGATACCTGAACCAGGTAGACTGTATCTGATATATACAGTTCAGGTTCCAATGTCCCTCTAAGTTAGTGGTTCTCAACCTTCCTAATGCCGCGACCCTTTAATACAGTTCCTCATGTTGTGGTGACCCCCAACCATAAAATTATTTTTGTTGCTACTTCATAACTGTAATTTTTCTACTGTTATGAATCGTAATGTAAATATCTGATATGCAGGATGTATTTTCATTGTTACAAATTGAACATAATTAAAGCATAGTGATTAATCACAAAAACAATATGTAATTATATATGTGTTTTCTGATGGTCTTAGGCACCCCCTATGAAAGGGTCCTTCGACCCCCAAAAGGGTCGCGACCCACAGGTTGAGAACCGCTACTGTAAGTAGTGATACTATCTTAGCTGCAGGCAATAGCTGGTATGAGGCAGATCAGTAAATACAGTTGAATGACAATAAACATTTAATTTGGGTAAGTATAAGATGCTTTCTTGTGAAATATCTTTCTGATGATTCTTAAATGGGATGAAGACCATTTTCCTTTCTAAACCAGAATTATTTTATCATTTATTTCTTGTTTTTCTTTAGTTCTCATGAAAGCAGTCAAGGAATGAGAGAGAAAGAGAGAGAGAGAAAGCTCACTGTTTTCTTTCTAGGAGGCTGTAGCACTTGACCTTACCTTTCCTTTAGCTTATTCACTGAAGTGGATAAAGACTTTGAAGCTTTTAAAAGCAAAGAGCATATAGATTTCATTTTTTCAGGTTAAAGAGTTGTGAGTTTCACCAAGTCCCTACCCTGCCAAACGTGGATATGCAATTTAAGCATGGCCACCAGTTCAGTGGTGTGAGCAAGCACTGACCTTTCAGATTAGTGCCCAAGCCTTCATTAAAAAGAGCATCCAAAATGACAGCCATGCCTCTAAGGAAGCCCAACATTCCACACTGGTAGCCCAAGCAGTGAAAATTGATTTGGCATGGGATTCTCCTCTCCGAGGCCCCCATACTGGGAGCCAGGAGCACTAGACAGCATGTTGGCAGATTCCAATCACTTAGGAGCTTTCCTTTATGACGCTGCTTTATAAGAATGCATCTAGTTAAATTCATAGGGTCATTGACTGTGGCTTTCAGAACACAAGGTTTTATGAAGGAATGTGAAGCTGGAATCCAGGGTTCAGAGCCCAGACCTTCAAATAGATTAATTACCATGGGGAGCATTATAAGAGTTTTCCAACTTTGGCTTCATTCTGTGCCCTAACAACTGTGGGGCTCCTATTCAGCAGACCCAGGTGTCCACTATGGTCCATTGGACAGGGCAATGGGCGGAGAGCCAGGAACTGGGACAAGCTCATTTCAGCTCCCCAGCTAGCTCCCTGTGTGCTCCCTTGAGCAGGTTCTTAACTGCTCTGTCTGCATTTCCACCCTATTAAGTTAAAAGGAGAACAATAATGCCCCAAGACACAGTGGTCCAGGGTGGGGGTAGAGGTGGGACAGGTGCCTGTGTGTGTTTGTGTCTGTCAGGGAGGGGGAGTGTCTGGAGGGCAAGTAAATCATTTGAGCTGGAGAAATCATCCTGCTCTGTCTAGTCCATAAAACAAGTGACTATTTGATACTTCTGCACTTGCTTTCTGATAAGCTGAAGAAGAACGGTAAGGAGACAAAAGAAATAATAAAACTGAGGAACAAATGAAGAATTGACAATCTAGCCTGTGAATTTAATATAACCTTCTTTAAGAATTTTCTGAAATTAAAATATAAAGGTCTATTTTTCTAAAATTGAATTTAAAATAGTACTTTCCCACAGAATAGGGGTTATATTATATGGGAGGTACTAAATATTTATCATATTAGTAAAATAATTTTACTAAAGGTGCTAAATGTGGAGCCTCACACTTTTGTATAGGTTGTCTCATTTCCTCCTAATAATAGATGCATAAAATAGGATGTTTGCTATTATCCCCATTTTACAGATTTTTAAACTAACCTAAATGTATAAGGAGTTAAATTTCCATGAGGTTGTAGAACTGAGATTAGAAAATACCAAGCAGTCCAGTTGGCTCTAGAGCCCATGTAACCCTGTCCAGGACTCTGCAAGTGATTGTCCTGTCTACCTGGCACTGTCACATGAGACTAGGAAGACCTGGCTGAAGGCACCACCTAGATAGAAGTGCTAGTCTTGAGAAGAGTTGCCAGACTTAGCAAATGAAAATACAGAATGCCCCATTCAATTTAAATTTAAGATAAATGACAATTAATATTTATTATAAGTATGTCTTATTCATGCTTACACTAAAAAATTATTTTTTTAACTGAAATTTAAATTGAACTGTGTCCTCTATTTTATCTTAACAACCCTCTTCCTGAGTCATATGGCTGCTGTCAAAGACAGAACCCATTCCATGAATCTTGGTCTCAAAGAAAAACACCTGCATGGTGACCTCCTCTTTACAACTTAACACTCAATCTCAACCTCCTACCCAACGCTACTTGCTTCTCCAAACCAGGTGAAATCTAAATTATCTTAAGCACTTAGAGTGAATATAATTAATTGATCATGAAGGAAGAGTGGGTACATTGTAGAGAGAGCCATCTTTATGTAAATCTGCCTTGAGTTTGGGGGGGCAGGAATTCAGGGGCAATTTTTTGCCCATATATAGTTGACCCTTAAACAATGCAGGAGAAAGGGGTTAGGACACCTACCTCCTGCACTATCAAAAATTCGTGTATAACTTTCATCTCCCCCCAAAAAAATACTAACTCTAATAGCCTACTGTTGACTGGAAACCTTACCAATAACATAAATGGTCAATTAATACATATTTGATATTTTATATGTATTATATACTGGATTCTTACAATAAAGTAAGCTAGTGAAATGAAAATTTTATTAAGAAAATCATTAGGAAGAAAAAATACATTTACAGAATTTATTGAAAGAACCCATGAAGTTCAAACTCTTGTTCAAGTGCCAACTCTAGTAATAATTGTAGGTCTGTACCCTCTAACTGTCTGTGGCTCAGAGATGTGTTTTCTTTGGCTCAATGATTATTGCTGATGCCCTGCCTTCTGTCCATCAAAGTCTCCACCTATCTTATTTTTTTTATACTTGGCTACTTGCCTATTCTACTCATTTATGTTATGTGCCTGAGCCCTCTCCCCAGCCCTTTGCGTTGATAACTACATTTTTAAAATATTTATTTTAGAGAGAGGAAAGGAGAGAGAGATAGAGATGATGATGATAGATAGATAGATAGATAGATAGATAGATAGATAGATAGATATACTAATAAAAGGGTAATATGCTAATTAGACTGGGAGACCTTCCAAGTGACCTTCCAGACGTTCTTCTGGACAAAGCCATGGTGGTGGGGCCAAGGTAGAGGCGGTTACAGGCTAAGAGGGGAGGGCAGTTGTGGGTGATCAGGCTCATGGGGGGCGGGTCTGTTGGGGGTAAGCAGACCAGCAGTGGGGCCAGTTGGGGGCGAGCAGGCCATCAGTGAGGGTCAGTTTGAGGTGATCAGGACAGCGGGGGGGGGGGGCGCAATTTGGAGTGATCAGGCCAGCAGGGGGGCAGTTGGGGGCGAGCAGGCCAGTGGGGAGGGAAGGTGGGGGTGAGCAGGCCAGCAAGGGGGGCAGTTGGGGGCAAGCACACTGGCACAGGGGGGTGTTTAGGCTGGCGTGATTAGGCTGGCGGGGGGGGGAATTTGGGGGCGAGCAGGCTGGTGGTGGGGGGAAGTTGGGGGCAAGCAGGCCAGCAAAGTGGTTAGGGGCAATCAGGCAGGTGGGTGGTTAGAAGCCAGCAGTCCCAGATTTGTGAGAGGGATGTCTGACTGCCGGTTTAGGCCTGATCCCTGTAAACCAGCAGTAGGACATCCTTTGAGGGATCCCAGATTGGTGAGGGTGCAGGCTGGGCTGAGGGACACCCCATCCCCATGCACGAATTTCGTGCACTGAGCCACTAGTATATATATATATATATATATATATATATATATATATATAGAGAGAGAGAGAGAGAGAGAGAGAGAGAGAGAGAGAGATAAACATCAATCAGTTACCCCTACATGCACCCCAACTGCAGATAGGACCCACAACCTGGGTATGTGCCCTGACTGGGAATCAAACCTGCCACCTGTTGGTGTACAGGATGATGCTCCAACCAACTGAGCCACACTGGCCAGAGTGAGTTGATAACTACGTTTAGAAAGACACCTCCCCAACAGTTAACCAAAATTCAATTTTCATCATATAATTGCATTGGATTATATGTCATAATATAAGCAAATGCATGCAGGTTTTAATATAAGTTATACAAATTCCTAGTCTCCTACTATTTCATACACTAAAAGCAATGACCATTGGTAAAATCCTAGTGAAGCCCAGAGGTACAGAATGTGTGTAATTGAGCACTGGATTAAGTAAGGGTTCTGTGAGCCTGGAAAAAGCATGTGGTGTAAATGGTATTCGAGACTAACATGAAGAAGAAGGCCCAGGGGCTGGACTAGAACATCTTTGGTTTAGAGGCAGTGAGGCATTTAAGCTTTGATTTCTAAACAGCCCAGAATTAAATGTAGGAATATCCATTTTCTGCTATGAGAATCTCTTTCTCCAAAGAAATAAAGCAATCTATAATAATAAAAGCATAATATGCTAATTAGACCAGACAGCCAGATGTCCTTCTGGGCAAAGCCGTGGGAGGTGAGGCAGGGGTGGTTAGGGGTGATCAGGCAGGCAGGCAGAGCCTTTAGGGTCAATCAGACAGGCAAGTGAGGGGTTCAGGGTGATCAGGCAGGTAGGTAAGTGGTTAGGGCGATCAGGTAGGCAGGTGAGTGGTTAGGAGCCAGCAACCCCGTATTGTGAGAGGGATGTCCAACTACCGGTTTAGGCCCAATCCCACAATCGGACAACCCCTGAGGGGTCCCAGATTGTGAGAGGGTGCAGGCCAGGCTGAGAGACACCTCCCCCCCTCCCCATGCATGAATTTTGTGCACTGGGCCTCTAGTCTCCCAATAATTTAAATGAAGAAAAATGGGTCTTAGACTTTCATGTTGCCTGCCTTCATGTAAACCAGATTATGAATTTGGAAGACTTTAACCTTATTCATGGCTACACATTCTGAACAGAATCATACTTGAAATTGCTGATGGAGATCTGCTCCATTGTAGAAAAAAGTTGTTGAGGATTTGAAGAAATGATGTTAACCAATCATGTTCACAATTTCATTAAACAACTAATTTTTTGACCTCATTATTATATCAACACCTTTTGTTGAATGTCACTTTCTTTGTCTTTATTCACAAATCAACTTCTGACTTATAAATGGACAATGAAAAGTACCATTTGGTCTGGGGAGAAGAATGCATCTAGGATTATTTTCCTGTTTCTACCCATGAGGTGGATCAGTGATTAGGGGCCACAGGAGGTGCTGCATATGGGAGTATAAACACCAAAGCCTATTAAGTATTGAAATCTGACTGGTGACTATTTATCTTCATGTTCCTTTTATCCTCACCCAAACCATTAGGTAATCAAGTTTAGACTATTCACTTACGCATTTTCAATATTTATCTTCAGGCCATTTAAACCAAGGTGCATTTCCATGATTAAAAGTGGCACAATAAGGAGAGTTATGAAAAATTACTACAAAAGAAGAAAATTGGACAGATAAGCTAAATAAACGAAACCAATTAGAAAACAGGCCTCACAAAGAGATGGAAATACATGTAATTTTGTGGAAGACATAGATAATGTTAGTTAAAGGTATATAAAGTGCTTGGGGGGAAATGAGAGCAGATATTTAAATATGAGGCAGAGATGAACTAGAAATCAGTGGATTTGATGGAGTGGGGGGAATAAATTATTTGAGATTCAAGGTTTTAAATAGGGTTTCAGTGGGGTTTTGGGACAGAATGTCAGTGGACCCACATGGGTGAATTACAGAGATCAAGATGTGAGATAATGAATAAACTGAGGAGCCTGGATGAAGGAAAGGAAAAGAATGAATTCTAAAGGGATGAAAGTGAGCTTGAGTGGTGATAAGTAACATAGTGAGACTAAAATATGAATATTTAACAGTAATATAAGATCATCAGTTTAATAGTTAAGAAATGATATGAATATAATAGGAAATAGAAAAGACAGGGTAGATGGAAAATAAGGCATTTTTATTTCTTTTTTAGCATTATGAGTTCCAATTGCAAATGGAGGGAAATACATGTCAAGATAAATAAAATTAATGTGCTCTTGGCAAATAAAGGGAGCTACTACCAAAGAGAGAAGAGATGGTGCCCCCCAACACACACACACACACACACACACACACACACACACACACACACACTCTCAGGTAAACTGTATTTGGTAATCCTTACTTCTTCCAGGAAGCAGTCCTGAAAATTCTTTCATAATGTTCCATTTATTACTGTATTCAAACCTTTAAAGTAGCACAATTTGTAGTATTTTTTCTTTCTTAATTTGCAATTACCTTTGTGTTTTGGATGAAAAGTTTTTCTCATTGTAATCAGACATGTGAGTTTCATGTTATTTTCATTTTTTTTTAAGAGTAAGGAACAAGGTTTTAATATTGTTTGTCCTTTTTCCACCACATAGTACCTGCTCACAGTGCTTTTGGACTGTTTTACTGACTATTATGCATTAAAAAATATAGGTATGAGAAGAGAGTCACATTTTAGGAGAAAGAGACTAAAATTTGGAGTGGAAATTAAATTCATAAATAAGTAATCAGGATAGAATAATAGAAAAATATTAACCGATGAGAGCCAATTCAACCAGCTGTCTGACTGCTGAGTGGTCACTATGACCAGGATGGAACAAAGACATTTCAAATTCAAATGCAATGTCAACTTAAGCATTATTTCACCTGATAAGGAATATTCACATACTTGCACAAACGAATACCCTACCTCCCTACAGGCAAAATCAATTACATAATTTTTCCAGGGTCCTCTTGTTCTGCTGGTAATGGGTAGGAATGTATCTAGCCTACATAAATGATCTTCAGCCCCTGTGTCAAATATTGAATTTGACCAGAGTTTCTCCCAAGTGTTTCTCAAGGGCATTGGAAAATTTTCCATCTGCAGAGTAAAATGAATTCAACCATCAAAACCATGGAGAGAAATTAAAAGAAAAAAAATAAATAACATGGAGAAAACCCTGCTGGTTGACCTATCAGTTGAGTAATCTACTGGCATGCTTCCCTCCCCTCCCCCTATGAAAAATTATCTGATCTACAATTAGAATCACAGCTAAAATGTACAAAACTGAGAGTGACTTGTTAATTTAGAAACAGCTGCAAAAGAGAGGTATACTGTATGCAGGTGTGTTCAAGTAATTTATAGGGAGTGTGTCTAGAAGCCATTGACTCAGGCACTGTTTCATTAACTCTCCAGGCTCAGCTCACTAATAGACCTGTTGGCAGAATGCAGAGATCTCTATTCCTTATCATCAAATGATCACTTGAGTTAGGTTCATCAAACTAGGTCTCAATTAAGCATCTTCCTGCTCTCGAGTGATTTCCAGGACTTGTGTGATTAAGGGTATCCATTTGTGATTTCCCAGTGCAAAACAAATGAGAAGTCTTTCTATGAAATAGAAGTCTATATTACAGGGCATTAAGCATTCATTCTTTATGACACCAGCAAGATATAAGGGAAGTGTGGATCTTTTCTTTACACAGTGCTAATGTGGTACTTTCTGGAATCAGAGCATGGCTTCAGGAACGGGAGATATTATTCACTTTAAAACTCCAAAGACTACTTTCAGCTGAGTTTCAACATGATCCAGGTCCTTGATTCTGTCAGGAAGCGGGCAGTAATTGTTTCCATGGATCCCGGCTGAGAAGCTGTGAATTTATGAGCCTGGCTTCCAGAAAAGAGAAAGCACATTTCATGGTTCCTGCTCAAGGCTTGGAATTGTGGAGTAGGGATTTGAATGGTCTATTACTTCATATAAATTGAAATTCTTTCTAGATTTACCTCTATTCTACATTTGAAAGGGTTGGGACCTTCGTTTCCCCCTCCCCCTGCCTGCTTTATTAAAATCTCTCCCTATAGCTATCTTCTTTCCTTTTTTTTTTTTCCCATCTAAATAGAAGCCAGTTTAGTGACCCTACTCAGACTGCCTTCTCTTTTCTACTTTTCCTCCATCTGCCCCTCCTCCATTTCTTCCTTAAGCCTTGCTATGGGCCAGGCACAGCATTGGCAGTGGGAACACAGAGCAAAAAGAGAAGTAGACAAATCTACTATTATAGTTGGAGACCTCAACGCACTCTTTCAGTAACTGACAGAGAGAAAGAGACCTCATGGCCTCACAGTTCTGTGCCGGGGTCCAACCCCAGCAGGTCCAGGGGTTCCCAAAGGCATAGACGGAGTCGGCGAAGAAGGAATGACATGGAGGCAGTCTTCGCCGACTCCGTCCACACCTTTGGGGACCCCTGGACCTGCTGGGGTTGGACCCCAGCATATGGCGCCCGAACAGGGACCCCTAGGTAAGCGCCCTGCACTCGGGACGGATAGGACTCCACCGTAGGAAGAGGGTGGATAGTCTTCGCCGACTCCGTCCACACCTTTGGGGACCCCTGGACCCGCTGGGGTTGGACCCCGGCAGTCCTGTAGAAAATTAGAGATGTGTGCCATACATTATGGGACAGATGGTTAAGTGCACCAACAAAGGTATTCTCTCTGTGTTAATGAGGGATGATGTTCAAGAGGGTCTGGGAAAGGTTTTTGAGTTAGATTTAAAGTTGCTTATATTAGACATTCAAGGAGGTTAAATACTGGGTGATGATGGTTAGATAAATAAAGGTGTGAGAGGAGAAAGAAAGAAGGCAGAATTAAGTGAGACAATTGCATCTTATCATTAGCTAGAGGCCTGGTGCACAAATTTGTGCACCAGTGGGGTCCCTCGGCCTGGCCTGAGAGATCAGGCCGAAACCAGCACTCCAACATCCCCAAGGAGTCCTGGATTGCAGGAGGGTTCAGGTCAGGTCAAGGGACCCCACCGGAGCATGATCAGGGCAGGGAGGAACACTGGAGGTTGGCCAGCTGGGGAGGGACCGCAGGAGGGCTCCAGGGTGTGTCCAGTCCATCTCACTCAGTCCCTATTGGCCAGACCCCAGCAGCAAGCTAACCTTCCAGTCAGAGTGTATGCCCCCTGGTGGTCAGTGCACATCATAGTGAGCGGTTGAGCAGCCTTAGCATAACATTAGCATATTATGCTTTGATTAGTTGGATAGATGACCGGACTACCAGACACTTAGCATGTTAGGCTTTTATTATATAGGATGTGCTTTATGTTACAAGAAACTAGTAAGGGTTAATTTTCTGCCTTATCATTTCTATTCTTCCATTGAACTTCCCTGGACCCTGAGTTGCCGGGGTCCAACCCCAGCAGGTCCAGGGGTTCCCAAAGGCGTAGATGGAGTCGGCGAAGAAGGAAGGACACGGAGACAGTGTTCAGTTGATCAGCAGCCTAGCCAGGATCTCCAGCCAGGATCTCCAGCCAAGTTCTGGTCTGGATCTCCAGAGAGGTTCTGCTTCGGATCTCCAGCCAGGTTCTGTGTCCATGTTCTCTTGCTAGGTTCTCCAGGTTCTCCAGCCAGGTTCTGTCACCAGATTCTGTAGCCAGGTTCTTCAGCCAGGTTCTGGCTAGGTTCTCCAACCAAGTTCTGTAGCCAGGTCCTGTCCAGGATCTTTGCCATGTTCTCTCCAGCGAAGTTCTTCTGTCTCTAGGTTCTGTGTAGGTTCTGCCTTCTAAGTTCTGTCTTCTAAGTTCTGTGTTCTTACATCTGTATTTATACCAGTTGATTCCAATCCTATCAATCTCTATTCCAAAGGTTAGGGCGTTTCTTATCTCCATTCCAGGGAGTAAAGATTATGTAGCTTAAGCATGATTGTTCATAGTTAAAGTGATTAATTACCCGCCTGGCACTTAGTTAAGAGGTTTTATTCCCTCCCTAACTTCAGGGGAAAATCCCTACCTGGGGAAACAACCTTTCTCAGAGACCTTGGTTAAAATACATAGTGCCAAGAAGGTGAGCAAACATATTAAGAACAGTATGCCATATATGCCAGGTCCCTTGAAACAGCAAGGATGGACTGGCTCCCGGCACTGAGTAAGGGGGGAAATTGGTAAACTGGAAGGAAGTTCTAATTTAAGATCAGGGAACTTTTGTTTAGTCTCCCTTGGTAACAAAGCTGGGACATCTATCCTCATCCTAATGTGCTCAGTTTATTTTCAAAAATGAAATCTTAAAATGTAAACATTAAAAGTATTGCTACTGATTTCCTTAGTATCTGAGTCTAGTCCAATGGTAAAGTGACTGGATGCATAGACATTTGGCAGGAGGAGAAAAGGCAGTGGTGGGAGGATCAGGCTGCCTTAGCTTCCTCAGGCTGCTGCAACACCAGTTCCCACAGACTGGTGGCTTAGCACAACAGACCTTCTCCTCACTAGAAGTCTGAATTCAAGGTGTTGACAGGGCCACAGTCCTTTCGCAGGCTTTAAGGGAGAATCTGCTCTGTGCCTCTTCTAGTTTCTGCTTTGGCCTTCTTTGACCTGTGGCCACATTGCTTTAGTCTCTGCCTTTGTCTACACATCACTTTGCCCTCTACATCTGTTGTCTCTGTGTTTCTTTTCTTCTTCTTTTTAAAATATTTTTATTGATTTCACAGAGAAAAGGAGAGGGAGATACAAACATCAATGATGAGAAAGAATCATTGATTGGCTGCCTCCTCCACACCCGCTACTGGGGATTGAGCCCATAACCCGGGCATATGCCCTCCTGGTTCATAGGTTGACACTCAACCACTGACCCATGCTGGCCAAGATTCGTATTTCTTTTCATGAGACTTGTCATTGTATTTAGTGCCCATCAGTTAATCCATAATGGTTTCCTCAATGCAAGATTCTTAATTTAATTATACCTGCAAAGATTCTTTTCCCAAGTTAGATAATGTTCACAGGTTCAGGGGTAGGAACATATTTTTGGAGGGCTACTCAACCCAGTACAGATGGGAAGTGTACTTTAGCCAATAATTGTATGTGACATGTTACCATAAAAGATCAGGCCTATCCATTGGCTATAGATGGAATGTTTGCATCCCTATCAAGTTCATTTGTTGACACACTAGTCCTTAATAGGATCGTGTTTGGAGATGGGGCCTCTGAGAGGTAGCTGGTCATGAGGGCAGAAGTGTCATGGTGAAATTAGTGCCCATATAAAAAGAAATAAGAATGTGTATGCCTCCTCCCTCCCTTGGCCATGTGTGGATACAAACAGAAAATGGCTGTCTGCAAACCAGAAAGTGAGCCTTCACCAGACACCAAGATCTGCCAGCACCTTGTTCTTGGACTTCCCAGCCTCCAGAACTGTGAGAAATATATGTTTGTTATCAAATCCATTAGTCTATGGTATTCTGTTATAGTAGCTCGAGCTGACTGGGACAGAAGCCAAGCTAACACAACGTGGTAAAAGATTAATTAATTCAGTGGGTGATGCTGAGCACTGGTGCCAAGGCAAGTGGGTGGAATGGTGAGCAATGAGGCCAAGATTCAGAGCTGAGGTTTTGTTTCTTTGTTTGTTGAGGGGGGGGGGAGGTATATGTTTATTGGGTGGGAATAACCAAAGGACTTGTATGGATGCATGTAAACATAGCCAATGGACACAGACAGTAGGGGGGTGAGGGCCTGTGCTGGGGGGCAGGAGTGGGCAAGGAGAGGTCAATGGGGGAAAAAGGAGACATATGTAATAAATTCTTTATTTCAACAATAAAGAATTTATATATATATATATAGATAGATAGATATAGATAGATATAAATCTATATCTATCTATATCTCTCTCTCTCTCTCTCTCTCTCTCTCTCTCTCTCTATATATATATATATATATATATATATATATATATATATATATATATATATATATATATATTAGAGGCCCGGTACATGAAATTCGTGCAGGGGAGGGGAGTCCCTCAGCCCAGCCTGCATCCTCTCCAATCCGGGACTCCTCGGGGGATCTCCACTGCCTCTTGCAATCCAGGACTGCTGGCTCCTAACTGCTCACCTGACTGCCTGCCTAATTGCCCCTAACCTCTCTGCCTGCCTGCCTGATTGCCCCTAACTACATCTGCCTGCCTGATCACCCCTAACCATCTCTGCCTGCCTGCCTGATCACACCTAACTGCTTCCCTGCTGGCCTGATTGCCCCTAACTGCCTCTGCCTTGATTCCCTCCTCCGGCCAGTCACATGTGCCCAGGACCTAGGGCAGCTTCGTCCAGGCTGGCCGCAGCTGCAGGGGACCATGGGCGGATGGCTTTGCCCAGGCAACAGCCACAGGCACCAGGACCAAGGGGTAGGTGGCATGTCCCTCTCCCAGGCCACAGACGCAGGCACTGGCACCTGGGACCATGGAGAGGGCAGCTTATCCCTCTCCCGGGCTGCAAATGCAGGTGCAGCCATTGGCGCCTGGGACTATGGGCCAAGCAGCTTGTCCCTTTCCCAGGCTGCAGATGCATATGCAGCCACTGGCACCTGGGACCACAGAGCGGGCAGCTTGTCCCTCTCCTAGGCCGCAGGTGCAGCTGCTGGTGCCCAGGACCATGGGGACCAAATTGTCCCTCTCCCAGACCACAGGCACAGGCACAGCCGCTGGCACCTGGGACCACATGGACTGTGGGGCATGCGGATTGTCCCTCTCTCGGGCCACAGGCACAGCCCCCGCCGCTGGCGCCGACCAATGCAAGGGCGTGATGGCCATTTGCATATTAGCTCTTTATTATATATTTTCCTATGGTACTCTTCTAGGAAGATAACCCCAAATATGTAATGCAAAAGTGTACTGTGTTAAGAAAGGGATGCCTATGTATATAATTTAGGGCAATTGACTAATCTCTCAGAATCTCAAAATCCTCTTCTGTAAAATAAATGAGTTAAACTGGGTTATTCTAAGTTTCTTTCCATTTTTGCAATTATTTTCTTCTGTCAGAATTTTATAGCAAATTTCTAGCACCCCAACCCCCTTTCCTCCCTTTTTGCATCTCTAAGTGCTGGTAGTTCGCTCATGTTTTCACAGGACAGCTTGCTGGTATGTGGGGAAGCTAAACCCACAGCAGCCTGTTTCTCTACCAGTGAATGGGTCTCTGGAGAACTCCGGAATGGAAGCTACCTTCTTAAGCAAATTAAAAGTTTTATTGGCAAAATATAACTCAGTAATGTGCCATATAGACGTTATCATTATAACTGAGCAAGAAGAAGATCCAATTTGGAATGCCAAGAGAAGAGCAGATGTAAGTTTGCCTGTGAAGCAGGCAGCACAGTCCCGTGGCATCGTTAGGTGTTGAGTAATTGCGTGTTGCTTTTGCACGCACAGGTCTTGGAAAGTAATTCACTGCACAGTCTCTACTTTAGAAGGAAACCTCTGGAGTCCCAGTCACTGGATCACCCACATTTCCGTCCACTTCAGAGTTGGAAGCCTGGGGTCGTACTCGCCCCAGGGTCCAAACAGCCCCCTCCACTTCAAGAACCCCAGCCTTGTTGCTATGGCTCTGTTCCCTTCCCTTCAGTGTCTGGAGCCCCTGGCATTGCATGCACTTCAGGACTCTAGGCTTCAAACAGCCCTGCAGGCACTCACAGCTTTGGTTCTGAATGACCTCAAGCAGTTTTGATGCTTTGAGCTTCAGAAGCCTGGCACTTCTGGGTTTGTGGCTTCTATGCTGAAAACCCCTGTACTGCTCCCCTTCCCTCTAGGCAACAAACCTTCAATTAGCTGTTTCTCCTAACACCTAGCAAAGGCCCTTCTAGGGGATAACCTTCAGTTTGCCAAAACCGCCTCTCTCCCTGTCAGGCACTATCCTGCAACTTTCCCTTTTTCCAAGATAGAAGAGGGGAAAACAAGGTAGAGCCTATTCTTAGGTGCCAGCTCACAAGATCTAGCCCAACTCTGGGGCACTGTCCCCACAGGCATTTCAGAGGCTGCCTCAGTTACTGTGGCAACCTGACATTCTCAGCGGTTCCCAGCCTTCATTCATACTTAATAGGGATTCCACACTTTACAATTTCTCCACTCCAGACTTGTCAGTTGAAGCACAACATTAACCTACCTTCTTTAAATGACTCAACCTATTGTTTATTTTAAGCGAACATATAGATATAGAAAGTCTCCAATAAATATTTGATGAATGAATGAATGCTTTGAAATGCTTTTGGTCTGTAATAACACAAGGTGATCCACACAGTAGTGGATTCTAAAGAATCAGGTAAAGATTCAAGAAAATCTCTATGAGAGTGGGACACTTCATCTTCCCTCATATAAGATCTACCCTTTTTTGAAATGGACCTGTACTATTATTTATGATTCCACACTATATTTGGCTATAGATATTTAACCACAGCAGACACTACTTTTATACTTTAGTCAAATAAACATTTTCACATAATCTAAACATGTTAAAGTGTTACCGCCCTTCAAAGACATTGCCCTTCCCTTTAGTGCTTATGTAGCTGCCGCCCCACTCCAAAAACGTCCCCTGAACCTGGCTACAGTCCTCTGCTCTCAAAACTCATTAATCCTAGGTTTGTCTCTCTCATACAACATGTGATATCATATTAAATCTAAGTATGTCTGCCTCCCTTCCTAAATTGTAGATACCTTCGGTTCTCGGACTTGCTATTCTTCTTTTCCCAGTGCATCATTGCTGAGCTGAACCTTCTCAATTTTATTCCCCCTCCCTTCCCTGAGCAGGGCATTCCTACTTTTATTCTTCAATGGGCCTTTGGGCTGCTGTGTGGCTGGCTGTATGTGCCTTGGAGAATGGATATCAGCATGGGACTTAGGGTAGAAAATGCAGTCAAGTGACCAGTCTGTTTAAGAGAGATGTAAGCCTTCAACATTCACTCTAACCATCCAGCTGGAGAGGATTCCTGAAGTCCACAGGCTCCCTTTTATGAGGATTTATCCTGATAATAGCAGCAGGAAAACTGTCCCCCCCCCAAAAGCAATATTCACCGTCCAAATCACAATCATTTTCTGGAGTGTGATACCTATCTGTTTGTTTAGTTGACAAATATTTATGGTGCCTACTATGTGCACTTTCAGACCAGATAGGCTAGAAACCAGTGGGTTCTTAAAAATAGGCATGCAGCCAACTGAATTGATATCTGAGTATCAGGAAATTACTACAAAAAGAACTTGAAATCCCCATCTTGGGGAGTCTTAACATTTTGTACTATTTTAAAATGATTTTCAGGGTTGGAAACTCAAATCAAAATGCTATGACTTCTGCAACCACCAGATACCTCCCCTCCCCTGAGAGGTTCTTTTTCTCAGTTCAAGAGGATGATTTGAAAAGTTTAAAGCACAAAGGGATTAAGCAAAAGCCAACAAACAACAAAACAAACGGCTCATAGACACAGACAATAGTTTGGTGATTGTCAGAGGGAAAGGGGCAGGGCAGGGTGGGGGGGGAGGTAGAAGACATTACAAGGAGGATAAATGGTGACAGAAGGAAACTTGGGGTGGTGAACACATGATACAACATGCAGATGATGTATTATAGAATTGTACACCTGAAACCTATGTACGTTTATTAACCAATGTCAACCCAATAAATTCAGTAAATAAAAAACTAAAAAGATGAAATAAAATAAAAAGTTCAAAAAACAAACTAGCTTTTTAGGGGTTTCATCATAATTTTTCCATTGTTATCATTAAGATGCCTTAATCAATAAAGAAAAGGGAAAAAAAAAGATGGCCCTAACCAGTTTGGCTCAGTGGATAGAGCGTCAGCCTACAGAGTGAAGGGTCCCAGGTTCAATTCTGGTCAAAGGGCATGTACCTTGGTTGTGGGCACATCCCCAGTAGGGGGTGTGCAGGAGGCAGCTGATCAATGTTTCTCTCTCATCAATGTTTCTGGCTCTCTATCCTTCTCCCTTCCTCTCTGTAAAAAATCAATAAAAATAAAAACTAAAAAAATCTTCTAAAAAAAAAAAGATGTAGTTTTTAAAAACAAGCCATGCCATCCCCCGATTTAAATGCTTAAGTTTCTGGTCTTAGGTAAAACTGCTGAACTCTGTTAAACACCCTATTTCTTATTCATCTTAAATATTTTGTTATTTTTTATCTTTTATGTAACTTTTAATATTTCAGTTTGGCTGCAGGGCAATTCACTCAACACACCCTAGGTCAATGATGGCGAACCTATGACACGCATGTCAGAGGTGACATGCGAACTCATTTTTTTGGTTGATTTTTCTTTGTTAAATGGCATTTAAATATATAAAATAAATATAAAAATATAAGTCTTTGTTTTACTGTGGTTGCAAATATCAAAAAATTTCTATATGTGACACGGCACCCGAGTTAAGTTAGGGTTTTTCAAAATGCTGACACGCCGAGCTCAAAAGGTTCGCCATCACTGGCCTAGGTGGTGGTCTCTGTAATAGACACAGGGCTATAAAGGTAAATAAAATGTGATGACTGTTCTGCAGAGGCTCTATTTTGGTTTTGTTTTTAATTTAATTCATTTCTAGAACTTTATAGTGATATGTTTGTGAACAAGTGGTTTGCTTTTTAAAGATGCCAGAACTCTAGGATGGAGGTGAGGAGACCTGAGTTTGAGCCTTCACTCTGCCTCTTTCTAGCAAGACAGAATAACATCACAGTTGTCAATGTGGGCATCACGGGAGTCAGGACTGACATTGGAAACTCCATCCTGCCCTTTCTTCTTTTCCCCACCTTTCAGCTCCATAGTCCACTCTAACTCCCATCAGTGGTTCTCATTGCCAAAGACTTTTCACTTGTAGGACCACCTTTTTCAGAAGTCAGTTGGAGTTGGAATAGCCAAAATAATTCACTGTTGCTTTGGCCTTATTCTAATGACTATATGTGTGTCATGGGGCCAGTCACATCTTTAAAATGCAGTGGGCTAGATCATCTTTAAAGACCTCTCTGGCTCTAAAATTCAATAACATTCCATATACTGTTCTTTGGAGAAAATAATAGATGTTTAAATATACCTTATCTAATCAAGATAGGGTCAGACTCACTTTCCTTAGAGGTAGTTCTGTATCTTACCTTCCTTAAATCTTTAGAGACTTTCCGTTGCAGGCTTTTTAACATTTATTCACTCAACAAACATTTACTCAACACACCCTAGGTGGCAGTCTCCGTAATAGACACAGGGCTAGAAAGGTAAATAAAATATTCTCTCGACTGCTGGAGTGTCTACTGGAAGAGGTAGCCTTGAAACACTGAACTATAGTAATATACAGAGATCTGAACATCAGTGAGTGGGTACTTTTGGAATATGTCCTTACCCCAAGAGAGGATGGGCATTTATAAACAAGAGGTAGATTGTTTTTGCCCTCAATTTCCCCTGCTTCCCACCTCACCAGACCAAACACACAAATGCACACACACGTTCAACATAACATGCACAAAGATGCACTGTGTACAAAGTACTTTGACTTTGCAAAATTGTGAGAGAGGTATAGTCTGTTTTATCAAATAGTTTGTACCTTATTGCAGGAGATAGGAATAAGTTCATTAATGTCTGCCACTGTTAAGTAAAACAAGGTACATACCTAAGTAAGGTCTAAAAACAGCCCTACAGGGATTCCTAAGGAGGAGAGAGCACTGCCAGTTTATATAGCAGGAAAGGCTTGATGGAGAGGCTGACATTTCTGATAGACTTTCAAAGTGCCTGAGAATTTTCAATTAAGTTTTGGGTGTCTTATATAAGTATTGACTTTGAAAGTAAAATTTTGCAGTATGGAGTAAAATCACTTAACATTTCTCTTTTGGAAATGATTACCTTTCTTTTTTTTCTATTTAAATGTGTTTAAAATACTTAATGAAGTAAGCCGTTCTGGCCAACAGAGATCCTTCTAACTGACTCCTCAGTTTGCCTGGGCACTTTCACTCCTACTAGCTGCTTTGTACGCCTACCAAGAGTTAGTTGTATTTGTTCCCAAACTGGGTGTAATTTAATTAAATATTATGTAAGACTGATGAAATATGAGCGAGAGAGAAGACAGGAGTTGTTATTTCAATAAAAATTAAATTGCGTTTGAAAAGCTAAATAAAGGTGAGTCATTAAAAAATTGCTGTTATATTGAGAGCAGATGAAAAAGGTAAAAGATTTGGGAAAAAGTAATAAAAGAAACTCTATTCAGCAGACCCACACTTAAAGAAGAAGCTTTGACTAGTTGAAATAAAACTTTGGATTTAGTCCTGGCCGGTTTTACCCAGTGGCTAGAGTGTTGGCCTGAAGACCAAAGGGTTGTGGGTTTGATTACTAGTCAAGGGCACCTACCTATGTTGGGGGTTTGATTCTGGTCCTGAGGAGGCATTCAATGTGTCCCTCTCACACTGATGTTTCTCTCTCTCTCTCCCTCCCTCACTCCCTCCCTCCATTTCACTCTTTCAAAAAATAAAATAAAATCATTGGGGAAAAATACCCACAATTGAGGATTAACAACAACAAAAATACCTTTGGATTTAAATATGTATTATTTTTATGATTCCCTGTACTAATTGGCTTTTTCATTTGAATATTTTAAATTGTGCTGTGTAATAAGGTCTCTATCCTAAACCTACCCGTACTCTGAGTCCTTGTATATTACTGCAGACTTTATCAGAGCCTTTGTGTAACTTGCGAGAGTTCTACAACAGTTCATTGATTTGATTGATTGTTCTAGTACAGTACATTTATCATTAGGCTTAAATCCCAGCTCTCAGAAAGCCAAGACAGCCATGAAGCCCATACCGTGAATTCTGATACAAGAGAAAGGAAAAGAGTCTCCTGTCCCAAATATTTTTTCCTCAATCTACATTTTCTCCATGCACAAGCCCTTCCACCTCTACTTTTCTCCTACGTGCTAACTCCCAAATCTGTATTTTCTGCCCAAGCTCTTCACATTGTTGATATGGACACAAAGCCTTTTACTGTTAATGATAACACTTTCAAATTATATTATACAGTCAGTGCTCCACATCTGGGTTCTGCATCTATGGATTCAACCAACTGCAGATCAAAAATGTTGGGGGAAATAAAATTTAAGTTGTTGCTGACGTGTACTATGTAGTTTGGCTTGCGATGTTTGCACCTGTACTGAACATGTACAGACTTTTTTCTTGTCAGTTTCCCCTTAGCAATACAATGTAATAACTATGTGCATAGCATTTACATTGTATTAGATATTGTAAGTATTTTAGAGATGATTAAACGTATATGAGAGGTTATATGCAAATACGACACTATTTTACATAAAGGATTTGAGCATCAGCAGATTTTTGAATCCTCAGGGTGTCCTGGAACCAATGCCCCACAATACCAAGGGACCATTATACTAGTTAGTTGTCTACCCATATTTGTGGTGTATATTAATGTCCCACCTCCCAATACAGCATCTCCAGGTATCAGCCTCGGCAATGAGCATGCGTTACATATAGAAAATGTACATTGTGAGAAAGTGAGCCCAAATAAAACATTTAACAAAGATTAAATTTTGGGTCCTATTGGTAGTTTTTAGAACAAAGACAATAAGACACAAAGGATAGCTGATCAGATTTTTGTATCACCCTCCTATAATTTGAAATTTAAATTATTTATCACTACAACCCTTGATAGTGCCAGTGTTCACTGATAACCAATATTTTTTTTGTTTGTTTCAGGTATGGTATTTTTTCCAATTAGCCTATAAATGGATATCCATTATATATTTTTTTTACTAGATTTTAATATACAGCATACTTTATAATTTTAAAACTTTATTTCCCCTACAGAACTACCTAAAAATTAGTATAAAGATATGTTTGGCAGAAAATACTTACATGGCTTTATTTTTCTAAAAAAAAAAAAATGTCTTTGTAAAGTTAGTATGCATCCTAACTCTGCCTGACTTATATGTCAGCAAATACGGTGCCCATATATTCTCAAGGATGTGCGGTCTTTGAATTCAGGCCTGTGTCTGATTCACCTTTCTATCCCCACCCCTAGGGCAGAGCCTGGCACATGAAAATGCTAAACAAATATTTATCAAAATAGGCTGGGACATGCTCTCTAATAATGGTTATTTTATTAGGCAGGCAATTCATGGGTAAGTTTTATCTTAGCAAATGTGTTGTTCCAAATGATACTAGCTAAAATTCTAAACATCTAATAATATATCTAGTATCCTTAAGCTTAAGAAGGGATAAAGAATTACTGTCCTATATAATAAAAGGGTAATATGCAAATTGACCCTAACAGCAGAACAACTGGGAATGACTGGTCACTATGACACACACTAACCACCAGGGGGCAGATGCTCAATGCAGGAGCTTCCCCCTGGTGGTCAGTGCGCTCCCACAGGGGGAGCACTGCTCAGCCACAAGCCAGGCTGACAGCTTCCAGCACAGTGGTGGTGGCAGGAGCCTCTCCCACCTCCTTAGCAGCGCTAAGGATGCCCACTGCAGCTTAGGCCTGCTCCCTGCTGGCAAGTGGACATCCCCCGAGGGCTCCTGGGCTGCCAGAGGGATGTCTGACTGCCAGCTTAGGCCCAATCCCCAAGGGAGCGGGCCTAAGCCAGCAGGTGGACATCCCCTGAGGGGTCCCAGACTATGAGAGGGCACAGGCCGGGCTGAGGGAACCCTCCCGAGTGCACAAATTTTTGTGCATTGGGCCTCTAGTACTTATATATTTAACTAGAGGCCCGGTGCACAAAATTCGTGCATGAGAGGGGGAGGAGTCTGTCAGCCTGGCCTGTGCCCTCTCTAATCCAGGACCCCTCTGGGGATGTCCAACTGCCTCTCACAATCCAGAACTGCTGGCTCCTAACCGCTCACCTGCCTGCCTGCCTGATCATCCCTAACCACCTCTGCTTGCCTGTCTGATTGCCCCTAACTGCTCCCCTACCAGCCTGATCATCCCTAACTGATCCCCTGCTGGCCTGATTGCCCCTAACCACCTCTGCCTTGCCCTGCACCTGGGACCCAGGATTCCCTCCCTCTGGCTGGCTGCAGGCACCCAGGACCCAGGCCAGCCACAGCCGCAGGGGACCATAGGTGGGCAGCTTCGCCTGGGCCACAGCTGCAGGCACTGGTGCCTGGGACTGCAGGGTGGCAGCTTGTCCCTCCCCCTAGCTGCAGCCACAGTCGCTGACACCTGGGACCGCGGGGACTGTGGGAAGTGCGGCTTGTCCCTCTCCTGGGAAGCAGGCGCAGCCACTGGTGCCAGGGACCATGGGGCATGCTGCTTGTCCCTCTCCCAGGCCACAGCCCCAGCCGCTGGCACCTGGGACTGCAGGGCAGGCAGCTTGTCCCTCTCCCAGGCCGCAGCCTAGCTGGTCCCCATTCCTCTCTTGTGAGCTCATTTGTGCGTGGCTGGTCCCCATTCCACTCTCCTCAGTGTTGAGTGTCTGAGCTATTATGGCATTATAGCATGAGGGTGAGACAACCATTTGCATATTAGCTCTTTATTATATAGGACTAGGGGCCTGGTGCACGAAATTCGTGCACTGGGTGGGGGGGGGGTGTCCCTCAGCCCAGCCTGCCCCCTCTCACATACTGGGAGCCCTCAGGCGTTGACCCCTATCACCCTCCAATCGCAGGATCGGCCCCTTGCCCAAGCCTGACGCCTCTGACAGAGGTGTCAGGCCTTGGCAGGGGACCCTCATTTCCCCCCCATCATTGGTTCTGCCCCCAGCCCAGGCCTGATGCCTCTGGCCCAGGCATCAGGCCTGGGCAGGGGACCCCCAGACCCCTCCGATTGCTGGCTCTGCCCCTTGCCCAGGCCTGATGCCTCAGCCAGAGGCATAGACCCCCATCACCCTCCGATCGCCTGATCGGCCCCTTGCCCAGGCTTGACGCCTCTGCCAGAGGTGTCAGGCTTGGACAGGGGACCCCCATCTCCCCCGATCACTGGCTCTGACCCCCTCCCAGGCCTGAGGCCTCTGGCCCAGGAATCATGCCTGGGCAGGGGACCCCCATCTCCCTCTGATCGCTTGCTCCACCCCCTGCCCAAGCCTGACGCCTCTGACCCAGGCTTCAGGCCTGGGCAAGGGGATCATCGTATCCCCCCAATCCCCGGCTCTGCCCCCCACCCAGGCCTGATGCCTCGGCCAGAGGAGTTGATCCTCATCACCCTCCAATCACCAATCACCGGATCGGCCCCTTGACCAGGCATGAGGCCTCCGGCAGAGGTGTCAGGCCTGGGCAGGGGACCCCCAGCTCCCCGCGGTTGCAGGCTCCGCCCCTGCCCAGGCCTAACGCCTCTGGCTGAGGCATCCGGCTCGGGCAGCGGGGACCCGCAGCTGCAGCGGCCCCGCGATCATGGGCTTCGCTTTAGGCCCAGGCAAGGGACCCCTAGCTCCTGGGACTGCCAGCTTCGACCGTGCCCAGCTCCCATTGCTGGCTCCACCCCTACTTCCTGCTATCACTGGCCAGGGCGGAAAAGGCACCTGATTCTCTGATCATGGCTGGGGGGCAGGGCAAAGGCGGCCCCAGCTCTTAGCTCCCCCCTGGGTTTCCGATCACTGTCAGTGGCAGGGGGCTTCTTCCTGCTTTCCCTTTCACCTCCCTGCATATGCAAATTAACCGCCATCTTGTTGGCAGTTAACTGCCAATCTTAGTTGGAAGTTAACTGCCAATCTTAGTTGGCAGTTAATTTGCATATAGCCCTGATTAGCCAATGAAAAGGGTAGCGTCATACGCCAATTACCATTTTTCTCTTTTATTAGTGTAGATTATATAGGATGTGACTGACTTTATCAACCAAGTCCAGGTTCAGTGAAGCCAGTGAAGAAAAAAAAAAAAATGTAGTCAATTAAAGGAGACAGGATACCTGAAAATTAAGGATTGAAATCCCTACTCTTTCATTCATTTGCCCCTTGGGCAAGTGCTATTTGCCTCCCTTAATTTCTTTTGTATCTCAATTCATCACTGATAAAATGGGAATGATAATAATAGGATCCAGTTCATAAGTTGTTATAAAGATTATTATGAAGAATAGTTAAACATATTTTTATTTATACACCCATACTTATTTTTATATTATTTATATTTTATATTATTGGCATATATAACTATTTGGCACTATATACATATATGCTTTTATTATTAAATATGAAATTATTCTCATTGGTCATTTTGTACTTTCTCTAAATATTCTTCATATCTTGTTTGACATGTCAGGCCCAGAGATATAAACAGCTTACCTAATTAGCAGATAAGCTCCTGGTGAACATGAGGTTAGTGCCTTTAGATTTTTCTCTTACTAAATTCAACCATTAATTTCATACAAGATTGACCCCTACTATATAAAAGATCGACATGAATCCTTGATAGGCTGAGAGAGGGATGTTTCAGGTACTTATGTTAGAGATTCATTAAAAGAAGTTACTTTGAGCCCACCCAGTATGGCTCAGTGGTTGAGCATTGACCAATGATGCAGGAAGTCACCATTTGATTCCCAAACAGATCCCATGCCCAGGTATGCAGGAGGCAGCTGATCTATGATTCTCTCTCATCACTGATGTTTCTTTCTCTCTCTTCCTCTCTGATATCAACAAAAAAAGTATTTTATTAAAAAATAAATTACTCTGAAAGGAACTAAAAGGGCCTAGGATGTTGTTTTTATTACAATTTTGCTTTGTGTGGCTTACTACACAGTAGGAATCTATTCAGGATTAGCATTGGAGATATGATAATATTTTATTTAGTTTTTTTTTAAATTTATTTCTTGTGTTTATCTCCAACATCGAAGTTACTAACACTTTGTGAGGAAACCAGATTTATAAAGCTGCATTCAAACCCAGCAATTCCCCCAACTGACTGTAGGTCAGAATCTCTGGGGGGACAAGGGGAGTTTAAAAAAAAAAACAACATAAGAAAATGTAATTTGCAACTTGGACTTAGGTAGACCTACAGGATCAGTATGCTCACAGGTGTGACCCAGAATATTTATTTTTGAACTCTTGCTCCCATTCCCAACCTCTAGGACTTGCAGCCAAACGTGAGCACTACTGTACAGCACACCACCATCTGGTGGAAGTTAGCTGAAATGCAGACTCAGGGTCTTGGGTACACAACTTTTTGAGCAATATGATTGGCCATTTGACCAGGCTTCAGAGATACAGAAGCTATCTATCCAGTGACACTACTCTATTAAATTTTGCTGCTTAACAAATATAGGAAAGTACTTAAATCGGAGAGCTAGATTTGGAAATTATGTGTTTTCAATTGATTCACATTGGTTCAAAAACAGAGTTAGCAAGAGCACATGGCTACACACATCCATCTCACATTTGATGTGGCTTTCTGTCACAGTCCATCCCTGCTTCTCGCTCTACCCTGCACTTTGTCTGAATTGACTTTGATCACAGTAATACTTTTAAACCTCAATTGATAATAGAGAACATTGTTTTTTGCAAAGACTAACAGGCAAGAAGGTTAGTGGCTTTTGAAATAGTATTTTTCTTGGATGGACATGTTGGTTTTCTCAGCATGGCTGCCTTTTGTCACTGTCTAGCAGTCTACATCCTTGATTTTCTTGCCCTAGAATCAGGTTCTTGACTGTTAAGGTACCATTTGCCTGTTCCTTTCCATTGCGACATTCCTCGTTCCTCTATGTAGACTGGTTTAAATTTGCATATTGAAATTTTTTTCACCCTTCTTCTCTTTTAAATTTATTTCCTCTTGAGCTTTCTGTTTAATAACTTTCTGCAGGAATGCAAAGACAAAACAAATAATCTCTTTATTACTTAGATAAAGGTTATTAACCCAATGTCCTACAAGGGCCAGATGAACACTATAATGAGTCAAGTAAGTAGGTTGGGGATTGACGTGAAGGGCCAATAACATTTGCCCACCTGGATGCTGTCTTACTAGAATATAAGATCAGGGGTGCCAGACCACCCAGGGTTTCAACAGAAGGCAGTAAACCAAGATTTTAAGTGAAATATAATTTTCCAATATTTCATCTAGCTCACCAACGTGGCTCAGTGGTTGAGCATTGACCTATGAACCAATAGGTCACAGTTCGATTCCCAGTTTGATTCCCGGTTCGATTTCCGGTCAGGGCATATGCCCAGGTTATGGGCTCAGTCCCCAAGTGGCGGCTATGCAGGAGGCAGCTGATCAATGATTCTCTCTCATCATTGATGTTTCTATTTCTCTCTCTCTCTTCCTTCCTCTCTGAAATAAATTTTAAAAATATAAAAAATATTGGCATCTAATTTAATTATTTTTAAAACCCTGTGAAAGAAAAGAAAAATCAAGTGGTGGGTAAAAAATGGGCTACAATGCCTTTTCTAGAAATGATGCTGTCTTTTCTGTTCTTTTCACCCTCCCTTCCTTTCCCCCACCGGAGGTTGGTTCTCATTGTTGCTTGAGTTCAGGTCACTTCCTAAAAGGAGGGCCACAAACAATAAGTGGTTAGATCTACTTGGGTGTTATGGACTGAACATCTGTGTCTCCCTAAATTCATATATTGAAACCTTAACCCCACAGTGATGGTATTAGGTATGGGGCCTTTGGGAGGTACTTAAATTTAGATGAGGTCATGAGGGTAGGAACCCCATGTTAGATAAGTGTCCTCATAAGAAGAAAAGACTAGAGCTCTCGCTCTCTCTGTCCACAGTGTGAGGACACAGCAAGAAGACAGACATCTGAAAACCAAGAAATAGGCTCTCACCAGATACAGAATCTGAGGACATCTTGATCTTGGACTTCCCAGCCTCCAGAACTGTGAGAAATAAATGTTTGTTATTTAAGCCACACAGTCTGTGGCATTTTATTATTGTAGCTAAACTAACTAAGTCACTTGGTCAACTGGGTAGTTTATATTGTACAGGCAGGGTATTCAGGTGGGAACCTACCCCCCACTTCCCCAGTTTCATGTTTCTGTGAAGAGAGGCATCATGAGTGCCATCCTCTGCTATTTGCTTCTTCACTTGTTTCTTCCCAGAGGTGGAAAAATAAACTGTCTAAGTGAAAACATGGAAGCAATAGCAGGATGTATAGTGAAGTGTCTTCTCTGTCCTTTTTGAGCCAGGAAGTGCCCGTTCTACTCTGCTTTTCCATGTGGTAAGTGGAAAGTCTGCAGTAGCAGTTCTGTCTGTGGTTCAGTGAGTAGACCGTTATACTACCCGGCTTCAAATGAGGAAGGCCAATGTTGTTTCCCACCTCACTAAGTTTTCCACAGGCCAAGAAAGCTGGCATTTTGATCTTCATCGACCTGATATCTCCAACTCTTCTGTCTTTTAATTGGTTCAAAACTCTAGCAATAAATAGGGTATAATTTCTAATCTCAAACACCAATTGCCGGAAGCCGGTCCATCCTTGCTGCTTGACACAGTTGCTGCAGGGAAGAAACATCTGCACAGGATATGTTTCAAGGGACCTGGCATATATGGCATACTGTTCTTAATATGTTTGCTCACCTTCTTGGCGCTATGTGTTTTAACCAAGGTCACCTCTCCGAGAAAGGTTGTTTCCCCAGGTAGGGATTTTTCCCTGAAGTTAGGGAGGGAATAAAACTCCTTAACTAAATGCCAGGTGGGTAGTTAATCTCTTTAACTATGAACAATCACCCTTAAGCTACATAATCTTTACTCCCTGGAATGGAGATAAGAAACGCCCTAACCTTTGGAATAGAAATTGACAGGATTAAAATCAACTGGTATAAATACAGATGTAACAAGACAAAAAAAGACAGAACTTGGCTGGAGATCATGGCTAGAGATCCTGGCTAGGCTGCTGATCAACTGAACGCTTTCTCCGTGTCATTTCTTCTTCACTGACTCCGTCCACACCTTTGGGGACCCCTGGACCTGCTGGGGCAGGACCCCAACTACCAATGTTTAGGTTCTTTAAAGTTAAATAAACTCCAATTTCAAATCTGTTCAGAAATTATCTTTCTGTGCTTTCCTGGAAGCAGATGCAAGATTCTGGTCCTAATCTTCCTCCCATGTCCCAGGATGGGCCAACCGATTGTATCTTAGAAAGTGGGATGCCAGAGATAGTTTTGTTTTGCCATCAGGGCTTATAATCAGTGTTTGTGCTTAAAATATCCCTCCAAGACCTTTCCTATTTGGGCATAAAACTTGAGTTTGTGTTCTCTTATTATTCTGTAATTGTTAGCTCTCTTTTTATTTTCTGCCTCGCAGTAAGTAGATAGGCTTGAGTTATCATACTTCATCTCTACTGATGTTAGATCAGAAAGCAGGGCCAATACTTTTCTTCTTCTCATCAAATGTCAAGAGAGAGAAGGGAGGTCACTCTACAATGTGCCTCAGATCCTAATTTCTTTCATTAAAAGCAAGTTCCATCCAGTTGGGTTCATTAGGAACTATAAAGTTCCAGGACTTCAACAATGACCAAAAACAATTGTGGGATTTTATGAAGAAGACCAGAAGCTTAGAACTGTAGAAAAAAAAAAAATATAGTCTTATGTTATCATGGGTTATCAAGGCTCAGCAAGTGGAATTCATCACTGTCCACTAACCATATGTTAACTCTCAGGATAGAAGATTTCACTGCTGGATTTCTGACCCTTCTGTAGAAGAAGGTCTCTCCAGGGTTGTAGTGATCTTTCCCAGGTGCACCCTGAACCTTCTAGCCCTCAAGCACGCCTTTCATTACAACCTCTGGAATTCTTACTCATTTAGGGATAAATTATAACCCTACCTTTGCTCAAATGCTTCTTCCACCTCCCAATTAAAATGTGTATTTTCTGTGACAATACCATTTCCTTAGAAGCTGCCTGCATTGAAGGGTACCACTTTGTCCATCTTGAGTCAGTTGTTTAGGAAGAGGGATCAGTCAACTATTATTCCCAACCAGTACTCCCAGATCTTTGTTTTGCCACCATCACTCAGCAATACCTACCTCTTAAAAATGGATACACTGTTTTGGAGAGGTATCACCCACCTGGGGCACACAAATCTTACCCAGAGACTTTGGTACCAAAGTTGCTCCTTTACCCTATGCCATACAAGGGCCTCCTTGATAACAACATCTATGTTGATGGCCTCTAGCATCCTGGCTTTGCTTGTTTTCTTCTCTGAGGATATGCCTTAATCTGGGCCCTTTCTTGCTCTATCAACTGTCACTCCCTCTTTCTCTCTCTAATCATCAAGACTTCTCAGCTTCCATTAAGAGTGCTTCTTTTTTATTAATCTAAACAGTTGTTGTGTCTTTCTTCTCCTAATGCCCATAACGCTTTGCTTTTCTCTTCTTTCTGTCTCTCACTGTGTGTCTACCTTATGTAAGAGTCACTCATGTTCCTCTCTTCTCAGTACTTTATCAGAGGCAAGGTGGAATAGAAGAAAAATGTGCAGTAAAAGCAGACTGGTTTGACTTCCAATGCCAAAAGTTCTGCTGCTCTCTGGCTTTGTCATCTTTGAGAACTTACCAAATATTTTGAATCGCGATGACTTTGTTTTTTTTTCCCCATGAAAATCAGGAATAAGAATAGCTACGTTGACAGGTTGGTTTTGAGGACTAACTGGAAAAAAATGCACATAAAGCACCTAACATAGATTTTTGTTAAACAACAATCAGAAACTTCAAGGAAATTATTAGTACTGAAGCTAGAAGCATCTATTACTGATCTTCACCCCCCGATGCTTAGTGCCTTGCCCAGTGGCTGTGATGGTTAATATTCATTGAACAGATAAATGAACAAGTGAATGAGTAAATGTTTTAAACACACTTCTTGTTAATGAATTACTTCACTTCTGAATAAAAATAACAGACATTGCATTCAAAACTGAGAAGGATGCAAATTAAGTTATTAGCCTTGCCTTCTGTATTAGTTTGTTAGGGCTGCCATAACCAAGTATAGCTAACTGGGTGGCTTAAGCAACAGAAATTTATTGTCATAGCTCTGGAGGCCAGAAATCTGACATCAGGTTATTGACAGGATTGGGTCTGTCTGAGAGCTGTGGGGAAAGGCTCTGTTCCAGGAGTCTCTCCTAGCTTCTGCTGTTTGCTGGCAGTCATGGTGTTTGTTGGCTTGTACAAGCATCACCTAATCTTTGCCTTTACCATCACATGTTCTTGGGTCTTCAGGTCATCTTCCCTCTGAATATATTTTTCTCTTGTATACAAATTCCCACATTTTATAAGGACATAGTCATATTGTGTTAGAGCTCACCCTAAAAACTTCACCTTAACTTGATCGCCTACAGAGACCCTATCTCCATATACGGTAGCAGTCACAGGTGGTGGGGGTTGGACTTCAACATCCTTTTGGGAAACACAATTCAACTTATAACAACTTCTCATTTATAGAAACTGTAACATAGATGGAGACATAAGATAACATAAAATAACTGAACAACATAAAAGAGAATATATTTAATAATTACACTGAATGACATAAACCCTTAAGTATTTAATAAAATGATGCTTTACAGGGTCAAGAAAAATTTCATGGACAAAGGGTGATTTGAAGGTGGGCTCTTCCCTGAATAAATATTATTCCTTAAAATAATATATTCTATATATTGTTACTGGTTACCATTTTGAAATAGGTTTAGATTACTCGAGCTAATGAGACAGCTCGAACAATAGGATCAAGCTGTTAGTGCAGCATCCAATAAATGTGTGTTGCAGGAAAGAAGTTTCCAGGGAACAAGAATTGCTATGGTAACCTGATATATCATTAAAAATGTAATGAATAAATATCATCAGGGTCTCAGATTCATTGCACACACAAAAAAAACTTAAAGATGGGGATCACTAAGTAGTTCTCATGCTGATTGCTCAATATTTGTATAAGCTAAATAAGACTCATTGACTGTTAGAAAAAAAGTAATAACATTTAAATAATCCAGGACTCCAGAAAGGTACATAAAAACTCCTTTGGTAGAGTGTTTTGATTTAAATCACTGCCATTTCCCTCAAAATATTAATTTACCTTTAAAAAAATAATAATGTTGCCCTAACCAGTTTGGCTCAGTGGATAGAGCATCAGCCTGCAGAGTGAAGGGTCCCAGGTTTGATTCCGGTCAAGGGTATGTACCTTGGTTGTGGGCACATACCCAGTAGGGGGTGTGCAGGAGGCAGCTGATCAATGTTTCTCTCTCATCGATGTTTCTAACTTTCTATCCCTCTCCCTTCCTCTCTGTAAAAAATCAATAAAATATATTTTAAAAAATAGTAATGTTAATAGGACTGGTTATATGCTTTTCAAACAAAGTAATAATTTGTTAACTCTTAAGAGTACATTAGATGCTGTAGTATCTTGGTTTCAATATAGTATTAGGTAGGAGATATTTTCCTTAGAGGTCTCCTTTGCTGATATAATATCCACCTTCCACACTTCCCCTTTTTTCTCTCACCCCATCTCAATAACTCAGTTATAAGATGTATCTTGCTGTTTGTTCATTGCTTCAGACTTCCTGTATCTGTCTTTAAAGAAATGAGGCAAATACTCTAGCACGGGGAGTGTTAAATGCAATTCAGCCTCTTGGGCAGTAGACATGAAAAAATACCCTGGGAAAGGTGATAAAGGAAACACTGTAGACAAAAGAATCCATGTGCCTGCTTTCATGGATCTCTGTAGCCACTTTCTGGATCTTTCAAGTTATATTTTACTTTCTCCTCAGTTTCTTTATACCCATTTTCCATGACAGGAATATGGCAACAGCAGTGCCAATCTTTATGCCCCTGCCATGCTCCTCCTACCACAGTGCCTTTGCACAGGCTAGTTCCTCTCTCTGGAACACTGTTCCCATGAAGGACCCACTGTCCTTCAGATTACAGCTCCAGATTTATTCTCTCAGGTAAGTATTCACCTGATGGGTCCTATTGTTTCATAGCAAGTTTACCTTTTATTCATAACACTTGTCGTGGTGGCACTTGTATGACATTCATTAGTGAAAGCTCCATCTTTGGCATCAGCTATGTCTATTTTTGCTCACCACTGTGTTTCCAAATCTAGCACATAGTCTGGTCTCAATAAGTGTTTATCAAATAAATGAACGGATAACTTGTGTTCCTGGGATTACACTTAGGCATATCTGACTTAGATATGCTTGCATCCAAAAAGCATTCTGTTTCGTGTTTGCATTGGCACAGTGTTTTGGCAATTAGTGAGATGTGGTCTCCCAATCCATAATGATACCATTAATGGCTGTTGAAAACGGAAACATTATATTGCTCTCTTATTTCTGGAAGTATGTTTGGTAAATTGCATCACACAGTTATAATGTCACCACGCTGGTTGAAGTGTATTGTTCATAATATAACACACACAACTATTGATGTAATGTAGCCAGAAATTTAATATGGAGAAGACTGCTAAGCTTTTATGGTTTTTTGATGTAATAAATGATTACCACTGAGAATGAAGCTGAAAGAAAAGTTACAGATAGGCAGAAGCACTTTAAAGTGTAATTAGTTCTTTAGGATTCGAGGCCATGTCAATATTTGGCAGAAAAGGATTAATGTTACAGACTCTGTGGGCTGAAGAGGTGGGAAGTGATAATTGTAGATTTAGTATTTTAGAATCTCAGAGAAGTCCCAAAGAAATATGAGAAATGCTCTCTGTCTTCAAGAAGCTTATAATGTAATTGGGAAATGACCCATACAAACATAAAGCAACTCTGGATTTCCAATCATATGGTAAAACACACACACACACACACACACACACACACACACACACACACACACACCACTGCATTCTTCTATATCCATAATTATGAGACAAAATTACCCCAGTAATCTACAAGTACCTACACGATGTGAATGCCAAACCCTCTTATTTCTCAGACGTCACCTTCTACTGTTCTTTTATTCTTTCACTCCACACTGATCCGACTCCCTATTTCTACCTCAGGGCCTTTGCACTTTCTGGTCCCACATGGCTGGCTTCCTCAGATCCTTTAAGACTTGACTCTGTCATCTTCTCAGTGAGGCCTACTTGGGCCACTCAGTTTGAAACTATAACATCAGCCAATCTTGCTGCTCATAATCCCTCTCCTTTTATTTTCTTCCAAAAGACTTTACACAGTCTGATAATTCTATATATTATACTTATTTATCATGTTGTTTTGCTGCCTTTTCCCACTAGAATGAAAGATCTCTGAGAACAGAGATTTTTGTTTGTTTTCTCATTGCTGCTTTTCCAGTGTATAGAATACCTGATATATAGTAGGAGTTTATTAGATATTCGTGGAATGAGTGAATGAAAGCACTGCATAGAAGAAGAGGGGAAAGTACACAGGCTTTAGAGTTAAAGACCCTATCTTCACCTTTTACTTTCTGGGCAATTTTAGGCACAGCAGTGAACCTCATCTATCAAATGAAGACCACCCGCTTCATTACTGTCTAGAATTGTTTCTATATGTGTCACCCCTTCCTGAACTGTAGAAGTCAGACTGGTACTCTCATTCTTCTACGGTTGGCCCTGCAGGGTGGCATATAGCAGGCCCTCAAAGACAGCCTTCGTTATTATCATAAAGGCTTTCTGGAGGAGTCAGTTTTGAGTAAGTAGAGATTTCAAAGAGACATTAGCAGAGTCTACCAAAGCAAGTAAGTTATGTGTGGAGATTGAACGAGGTAAGGGTTATTAAGTGGAAGTAGAGAGCTTGCCTGGAGTAGGGGCTTGATACCCCAGTGGTGGAACTTGTTTGCTATTTTCATCATGCTTAAGCAAAGGGCCTGCTCTGTGCAGAAAGAAAGGCGAGTGCTGGTCAGGCTAACCATCACTGAGCCATGTGGAGGATAGCAAGATGAAGGAGGAGACATGGGAAAGAAAGGCCATCTCAGGAGGTCATGATGACCAGATATCGTGTGGGGAAGGTTCTTTCTTCAGTTGGATGTCTGGAATTGTGGAAACCAAGTCACGAGGCTGACAGGTGGTGATATGAAGCTTTCCAGGGAGCTGGAAATGTATTTTTTTGTCTTGATCTGGCTGGTGGTTACGTTGGTGAATACATATGTTAATTCTTGATGCTGTATACTTCTTAGTATGTTATTTAAAATTCATCAAGCTGTATACTGTACTGTGTGGAAGTTATGGTTCAATAAAAAAGTAAAATTGTGCCGAAACCGGTTTGGCTCAGTGGATAGAGCGTCGGCCTGCGGACTGAAAGGTCCCAGGTTCGATTCCGGTCAAGGGCATGTACCTGGGTTGCGGGCATATCCCCAGTGGGAGATGTGCAGGAGGCAGCTGGTCGATGTTTCTCTCTCATCGATGTTTCTAACTGTCTATCTCTCTCCCTTTCTCTCTGTAAAAAATCAATAAAATATATTAAAAAAAAAAAAAAGCAAAATTGTGTGTGTGTGTGTGTGTGTGTGTGTTTAAATCCCATGGAAACTTGCTTAGCAGTGATGAGGCAATGATGCCATGGATGGCTATGCAAACACGTGAGAAAGGGTATTCAAGCAAGACATTTATCAGTCATGAGTGGCTTAGAGAACTTGGCAGTACTGCTAAGGCTTGTGCTGAGGAAGGAGGGAAGAGATGCTTGTTACGCTGTGGAGGGAAGCAGGGGAGGCACAAGGAGGTCCCTGGGGTCATTCAGTGCTGTCTCCACGTGGTGAGCTGTGAGAAGCTTCAAGTAAGAGAGTCCTCGTTAAAGTTAAAAGAGGACCTGATAGTGCTTCAGACCCTGAACATTTCTGCTTTGAGTCTGTGGTGAGAGCTGTAAAATCTCCTTGTGAAAGATGGAGATATTTTTTAACGCCACAAAGCAACGTGGAAGAGCTCTAGAGATTCTGGCTTTCAAAAGGAAAATACATTAGTACCAACAGTCTATAAGGAAACTTTTATGAACATTGTGAGGCTGATTTTCTTGCATAGAATCACAGAATGGCAGGACAGAAAAGGATCTCGAAGCCACTGGTTCAATAGCCTCATTTTCTAGAAGCTCATCCTCAGGAAGGTACGGTGTGGCTGTAGTGAGCTGGAGGGAACTTAGTCTATGAAATTGACTTCTTACGACTTCCTTCCTCATGCCCTCCCCACAAGCCTTCACTCTTCCCTTCCTCCTTCTGTTATTTTTCAAATTAGGAAGGTAAGTTTAGCAATCCATTTACCCACAGGATAAATAATTACTTTTAGATATTTAGAAATCGTATTTATTTTTGTTCCTTCTATAGTCAATGAAAATAAAACAATTGGAATGAAATTGTTCAACATATTGAAATGTGTTGCAAGTTCTTTATCTAATGAGAACTGTGAAGTATAATAGCTTATTTCTTTTCTGCATGGGCACTTTCTATAAAATGTGTAATAATATTGTTTTAGGGTCAATAGCACCTTCACAAAAGGAAAACAGAAACATTAATATTATAACCCTAGGTAAGCTGTTCAAACAAACACAACAGCAGACTTAATTCCTTTAATTCACACTAAGTTCTTAGTTAAATTACTCACGTTCCCAGCATGGGATTTTACTTCTGGCTCTGTAACACTAAAACTAAAAGAAATTACATGGAAATATTGAGAGCAAAGTCAACAATTAAAAGTTTCAAACTTAACTGAGTCATCATCAATTAAACAACCAAGGAAGTGAGTCAGTTTTGAGCTGGATCTTAGAACACTTTTAATTAAAAGGAGCACATTTGTTTTCATCTCTTAATTATATTTAAGGTGCAATTTGAAATCCTAAAATATTATTTTTAAATTGGGCACTATGGCTAAAATTTAATAGATCATCATGCACTCTATTAACTTGCAAAACTTTTCCATTTTATTTCAATTATCAAAATGTAAAAATGTTCATTATCGCCTTTTCGTAATGTATTAAATAAAAGACATGAGACCAATTTTCTATCCCTGCAAGTACATCCGGGGAAAAGAATTTGAAACTGCTTTTACCTGGGGCTCATATGGGGTTCTACCCCTAACTGGACTTTGCACTGTTTGTTCTGTGAATCATTTCTGACCTCTAACTCAGGAATGAAAAGGAAAACAGGAATGGGGAGGTGTGTTGTCTCTTTGATGCATCGGTTGATCAGAAAGGAAACTGGGAATATGGAAATGCATTTTCTCTTTGATGCAGGTTTTGATCAGCATATTTATAAGCAGCACAGGGAGTTCTTGCCGAGAACTAGAGATAGAAGAATTCTCTCACCCTGCTGCTTCTTTGGTTCCGGTATATCTGACATGATTACAGGAAGTACAGGGGAGCTCAGCTTTCAAGGTGGGGTTAAACCAGTGTCAACAAGTATTTATTGAGCATCCTCCGCAGGGCGCATAACTTTGAACCGCACCCCAGGCATAAACTGTAACTTCTCACAACTCAGCTCTATGGGTAGGAGATTTAAGTATAGTTAAGAGCTTCATACTGGCACACTTTCCCTTGTTTGTTCTTAACCAAGAAACTGGCATTAAATCTGATATCAAGCTGTTGTTGCTGTGGGCACATTCACAAGGTTGGTATGGAAATGCATCCAGAGCCTGGGAAGCTCGCATCTCTGCTCTGTCTTGGTCCTGGGGACACTGTCGTATTATCATTTTTGACATTTTCAATTCCCAACATCGCATGGAAGTCACACTCTGTGATCTTGGTTATACCCCAGCCACTGAAAGTGTGCCGGTGACATAACAGACTTCTAATTGGATTTTCCTTCTTGGATTCATTTCTACTGACACACCCCTCCCCACACAGAACTCTAAATGCTTACCCAACTTTGCTGTTATGATTATTTACTCTCTCACCCAGTGAGGTCAGGAATCCTCCTAGGGCCTTGTCGCCATGATGTCTGACTCTGAGCTGCTTAATTCCAGAACTTCAGTATCTCCTTCTGCATATAGTGTCAAAATTCAGTGAAAGTTAGGTGTGATATGGAGTGGTGGTTCCCACTCCTTGATGGTGATCTCAATTATCTAGTATCTTTCTTTTTAATAAAAAGCCCCTGGGCCCCATCTCTGGAAATTTCAATTTCAGTAGATCTGAGATGAATTTGATGGTTTGGGTAGTAGGGGAGACACCACTTTAAGCTACTCAGAGTATGGTCTTCAGACCAGCAGCCTGCGCTCACCCTAGGGCTTATTAGAATGCAGAGTCACAGGCTTCCCTAGTCTAGACCTATTGCATTAACAGGAATTGACATTTTACCAGATCTCCGTGCATAGGCATAGGAACATTTGAGAGGTTCTGTGAAAAACTGACCCAGAAGCAGAAACTCTAGATTGTACTCTCAAATTGCTGTTAGCAAAACATGAGTGACTTAGGACTTGGGGTTTCTCTTTATTCATTCCGCCTAGAAAAAAGAGAGAAGGAGAAAGAGAAGCAGGGGGGATTTAAATAATATTTTATATGATGGGAATCTAATTATTTGTAAAGAGGTCTTTTAGCAACAAAGATGAATAGAAAAATAATGAAGAGAACTGAAAATGTCAGGCTGCATGTATATGTGTGTGGTGTGGGGTATGTGTGTGTATGTGTTTGTATGTAATGTGTGGGAGTGTGGTATGTGTTTTTGTTCATGGTGATAGCATTAGTTTGCTAGGGCTGATGTAACAAAGTAGCACAAATTGGCAGCTTGGACAACAGAAATGAATTGCCTCGCAGTTCTGGAGACTGGAGTCCGAATCAGTGTCTATAGGACTGGTTCCTGCTGAGGCCTGTCGGGGAAGGAGCTGTGCCAGCCTCTCCCCAGCTACTGTCGTTCCCTGGCTCCTAGCAGCATGGCTCCAGCCTTCACAGGGCACACTCCCTCTGTGTGTATCTGTCTCCAAATTCCCCCTTTTTATAAAGACACCAGTTATATTTAATTAAGGCCCATCCTAATGATTTCATTTCAACTTGTTTACTTCTGTGAAAACCTTTTCTTCAAAAGAGGCCACATTCTAAGGTCCTGGGAATTAGGACTTCAATATGCCAGTGTACAGGGGAATGATTCAACCTGTAACATCCACAATATTAGCAAACTACAAATGAGAAGGGGGACATAGGGGCTCCTGCATCCCCCCTACTATCATCCCCATCTGGGATTAGATCAGGACCCTTGCAGACAAATCCTTCCTGAGAATTCCTATTCCCTGACCTTGAGGTCACACCTGCCCAGACTGATTATGCTCAGCATCATTCAAAAAACAAAACTCCTTCTGGTTTGCTGACTTTTACTTCTTGACATAAGTGATTGGGGGACCAAGACAAATGATGTCCGATGGACTACTGGCAAGGTTTATTTCCACTAAAAATCAAACCCACCATAATTTCCTTCTAATGGCCCAACTGATCCCTGACCGAGGCCTACAAATCTACCAAGCCGTCAGACCTCACAGCTTCAGGAAGACAAAAATGTCAGTGATTTTCTTTACTAGGCCCTGTGCTGGGGCCCTTGGGTCCTGGTTTTATTATTGCTGTATCCATGAGGTGTGGTCTGTGCATAATCTGAGAAAGTCAGCTACATGCTGGACAACCTTGATTTAAAGCAAAGTGCCGTGGATGGACTAACTTCCCCAAATAATAGCAGGCTCAGAGAAAGGAGTGAAATGAAACCTGGAGTGAGAAATGGCCCAGATTTGAGCATCTTGTGTATTCACAGACTCTGAGTGGACATAGATGAATCATGCTACCAGGTAGGAAAAACTTGCACCCTACAACCATTTCTGAGACTCTACACAATTATAGTGAGGGACTTATAGTGGAATAAAAATTTTTCATATGAAATCTGTCAGCTATACCTCTTTTAGCGAATGTAAATCAAGTTCAAGGTGACCCAGACAATTTGGAGAAGTGGACACATGCAAATGGAGCAGTTTCACAAGTAATTCATGTAGAATGATTCAAACATTGTAAATTGATGAAATTGATTTAGCAAAAGAGTGACAAGTAGCTATCAGGAGCAGGTTGAGAGTAGAGCATGCAGGATTAATATGTGCATATAGGATAGAAAGAGCCTAGGATAAGGGTTTTCAAACTTTTTGATTATGACATAGTATAAAATAATTTTACATTGTGATCTAGCATATGCACACACATCTTATATATATATATAAAATCCTAATATGCAAATAGACCAAATGGCAGAACAACTGAACAACTGGTTGCTATGATGTGTGCTGACCACCAGGGAGTGTGCACAGAAAATGGTGGGCATTGACATGATGGGATGGTGGAGCAGGTGAGCGAGGGCACCAGACCAAGGCAGGGCGGCAGTCGCTGTCATCGGGGAAAGCCTCCATTGGTTACAGAAAATTTTTTGCTCCTGCATGCCGCAGTCCCGCCGGGCACTCTCACCTGTCACCAGCGCCAGCCCCGCTTGTACCCACAGTCAGCATTGGAGCCGTCACTCACACCTGCTGCTGGAGCCTGGCGCTGGTCCTGATTGCTCAGTGCCATCAGCAGGTGCAAGCAGTGGCTGTCAGCCCTGATCGCCCCAAGAGCTTCTACACCTCCCCCTGCTCCTAAGGGGTGGTCAGGGCAGCAGCCGCTGCTTGCATCAGCTGACAGCACAGTCCCTAATTGCATCTGCTGCTGGCACTGGCCCCAATCGCGCCATCAGAGGGTGCGAGCATGACCGGCACTGTCAGCAGTGGGAGTGGCAGCAGCGAGAGTGGAGCTGCTGGCAGACAGGGAACCAAGGGTCGTGGTGAGAGGGACCAGGTGGGGGCATGGAGGATGGGCCAAGACCCACCCCTGTGCCTACTGCAGTCTTGAAGCCCACAGTTTCTTTCAAGATGCACAAATTTATGCAGTGGGCCCCTAGTATATGTATAAATCTGGAACAAATGTTTAACAAAATAATGCCTTTACTACATTTGAGACTATATTTTTATTTAATTTAACTCTCTCCTCTTCCACTCTCCCCTTCTCTTCTCTTTTCTATCATACTATTCTATTCCTTTTCATTCCAGGCTATTCTATTTTATCCTATTCTACCCTATTTTATTTGTCTTTATCTTGCTTATTTATTTTGTATTTTGATGATGGTGTGACCCACTAAATTGATTTTATGTCCCACCTAGTGGTTTGCAATCTGGAAAGGTTGAAAGAATTATCTCTAACCAGTGGTTCTCATCAGGGAGAGAGTATTTGATGTAGGTTTTCTCAACTGGGAGGATACTTCTGGCATATAGAGGACTGAGGTCAAGGACATTATAAAACTATAGTGCACAAGACACCTTTCCACAACAAAAATTATCCTGCCCCATATGTCAGTGCTGCTGCTAAGAAATTGCTCTGTCCTTAGCACTCTTCTAGATACTTTTTAGAATGTGATTTTCAGTCTGAGTTCTTTGGAGCCCATCAAAGTGGTTCAGGCAATGAGAGTTGGGGGAAGGTTATAGGGCCCTTTGACTCCTGCTCTCTCCCACAGCAATCAGAGCAGGCTAGATTTCTATGTGTAGGATGACCAACTCATCCTGGTTTGCTTGGAATTTTCCTGGTTTTAGCACTTTAAACTCCAGTGAACAAGGACAGTTGGTCAGTCTATAGTATACTATATTTCTTTATTTTTCTGATATACTTGACATACATTAATACATTAGTTTCAGGTGATCATCCTGATAAATCTTGAACTCATTTGACACCATACATAGTTATTAGAATATTATTGACTACATTTCCTATGCTGTACTTCACTTCCCCATGAATATTCTATAGCAACAAATTTGTACTTCTTAATCACTTCATCTTTTTCATCCATCCTCCCAACCCCTACCCATCTGGCAACCATCCAAATGAATCTGTTTCTGTTCTGCTTGTTTGTTTATTTTATTTTTTAGATTTTATTTTTGATGAGTATGTATTTATTGCCATTGTATTGTTTCCTCTTCTCCTCCTTCTCCTTCTCCTTCTCCTTCTCCTTCTCCTTCTCCTTCTCCTTCTCCTTCTCCTTCTCCTTCTCCTTCTCCTTCTCCTTCTCCTTCTCCTCTCCTTCTCCTTCTCCTCCTCCTCCTCCTCCTCCTCCTCCTCCTCCTCCTCCTCCTCCTCTCCTCCTCCTCCTCCTCCTCCTCCTCCTCCTCCTCCTCCTCCTCCTCCTCCTCCTTCTCCTCTCTTCTTCTTCTTCTTCTTCTTCTTCTTCTTCTTCTTCTTCTTCTTCTTCTTCTTCTTCTTCTTCTTCTTCTTCAATAAGAACCTTTAACATTTCATGGTGGTGAACTACTTTAGCTTTTTCTTGTCTGGAAAGCTCTTTATCTGTCCTTTCATTCTAAATTATAGCATTCCTGGGTAATCTTGGTTGTAAGTCTTTGCTTTTTTATCACTTTGAATATTTTTTGCCAAAGCCTTCTGGCCTACAAAGTTTCTGTTGATAAATCAGCTGACAGTCTTATGGGAGCTCCTTTGCAGGTAACTAGCTGATTTTCTCTTGATGCTTTTAAGATTCTCTCTTTGTCTTTAACCTTTTGCATTGTAATAATGATGTATCTTGATATGGACCTCTTTGGGTTCATCTTGTTTGGGACTCTCTGCATTTCCTAGACTTGTATGTGCATTTCATTCAGCAAATAAGGGAAGTTTTCTGTCATTATTTATTTAAATAGATTTTCAATTTCTTGCCCTCTCTTTTCTCTTTCTGGTATCCTCATGATGTGAATGTTGGTACTCTTAAAGTTGTCCCAGAGGCTCCTTACATTATCCTCATATTGGGGTTTTTGTTTTTCTTTTTGCTGTTCCAATTGGATGTTTTTTTGATTCCTTATATTCAAAGTCACTGTTTTGATTCTTGCCTTCCCCTACTCTACTGTTGATTACCTGTAAATTATTAAATTATCCTTCACTTTAGTTAGTGTATCCTTCATTTCTGATTAGTCCTTTTTTATGCTGTTGAAGTTCTTGCTAAGTTCATTGAGCATCATTATAACCAGTGTTTTGAACTCTGCAGATAGTAGATTACTTGTCTCCATTTTGTTCAGTTCCTTTTTTAAAAAAACATATTTTTACTGATTTCAGAGAGGAAGGAAAAGAGAGAGAGAGAAACATCAATGGTGAGAGAGAATTATTGATTGGCTGCCTCCTACACACCCTCCACTGGGAATTGAGTATGCAACCCAGCCATGTGCCCTGACGAGGGAATTGAACTGTGACCTCCTGATATATAGGTTGACACTCAACCACTGAGCACACTGGTGGGGTAGATGCCAATATTTGAAAATTATTATACTTCACTTAAAATATTGGTTTAATGTCTTCTGTATATCTCTGGTACCATTCAAGTTGCTGCCGCAGTGCTGGAGCTCAGAGGGAGTGAGTCTGAGTAAGTTCGTGCAAGGTTCCTCTATGAGGAATGCCTGGGACTCCAGCAGCCCTCTAGCTTACTTATCCTCAATCTCCACAGTCTTTTGCAGCCAGAAGTTATGTCGACTTCTCTTCCTGGTGCTGGAACCCTGGGCTGGGGAGTCTGGTGTCATGCTGGGATCCCTCACTCCTCAGGGGGGAACCTCTGCAGCCAAAATATTCCTCCCAATTTTTATCTGCCATACATGGGTGTGGGTCTAACCCCTTTCCTGTGTCCACCTCTCCTACCATCTTGATGTGGCTTGTTCTTTCATTCCCTAGTTGTAGGACTTCCATTCAGCCAGATTTCAGATGGTTCTGAATGATGATTGTTCTATAGCTTAGTTGTAATTTTGATGTGGTTGTGACAGGAGGCGAGTACTACATTTACCTACCCACCATCTTGACTGGAAGTCCCCAGAAGAGTGGTTCTTGAGAATAAAGGGTTCTGCTTAAAATAATAGGGGGAGGCTATTAAAAGGAAAATCTTTTAAAAGCATAAATATTATCATGGAAGAATGTTGAGGAGAGTGTGGAGAAGATCTCCAAGGGATCATTTTTAAAATGTTATTAATGATTTGGGGAACAGTCTGGTGAAGAAATGTTAAATAACTAGGTTTTCTTCCCCAGGTTGAGAACCCTGGGTTGAGAAAGATCTTAATCACCATCTTCACTAGAAAGAAGCAAGGACTCTATTTTAATGATTTTAAGCAGCTGTTCTCTTTTTCTGTATTCGACAGGTTAAGAAAAATTCTAGTGAAATATTGGGACAACCTTCTGGCCTTTAAGAAAATATTTATAATGTCTTATTCTGTTTTTTTAAATAAAGATAAGAATTTATCTTTTAAAATATGTAAGTTTTTGAATTGGGTACTTCTTATAGTCAAGGGACTTTAGGCTGTGGCCTCTTGAACTTCCTCCAGTCTGGCTATTCTATGAATGGCTTGAACCTTTATCTGGTAAGTGCCCTGAGCTAGATGCACTCTGTAATTAATGGAAAAGGACACAAATCTTATCTTTTAGGAGATGACATTCCCCCAAACAGTCAATCAAAATTCAACTGCATTTTTTAGGTCAGATTTTTCTTAAAAGTGTCCCTGTAAGGATATTTTTTTTCTAGTTCCTGCAAGCCAATTTATTGTAGCTGCTCAGGTAGTTCCTCTCAGACCTCAGAGGTACAACTAATTAAACTTCAACAAGGTAGCACCCGACCTCCCTACCTGACCTTCCTTCAGTGCCATTTTCTTATACTTTGGCTCAGTGTTCTCATATACCTTTAGCAGAAGGTCAACAAACATTTTTCAGAGCTATAATTAATAATATAGCTGTTGTCTTTCAATGCTTTAAAAGCAATAGAAAATTCCCTTTGATGGCTATTCGCTGCCCAGTTAAAATAGTTATATAATCAAGATAGCTTCTTTTGTACCTTCTTTCTCTAGAAAAGACTGTAATAGCATTTTCTCTTGAGAAAAGGGGATATCAGCCCAAAGGTGAAAAGAAAGAAGACATTCCAATATGCAGAGTGTCCACAAACATTTTAAAAATAGAAGCTATGTTTTATTTCCCTGATGGGTTGAGATCTTGCAGAGTGTGACATGTTGGTGAAGTCTGACTCAGGAAGTGAAAGGGCTGCTCATTGAGCTGGAAACCCCTAGAAAGGGGTGTTAGCGTGAGCTCAGCTGCTGTGGCCTTCACTGCCCCTTTCATGGAAACTCCCTGGGAATTGCAGAGGGAGGGCTACAGAGGGGCTATGTATGGATTTACAAATGAGCCTCTTCCACCAGTTTGACAAGATGCTTCTCCATGTAAATAGTGCCTTCCTAACAAGGCAACACCTCATTTCCTTCCCTTAGGAATAAAAAGAATGTCTTTGAAAACTCAGGAAGTGTGTCACCAGTGTTTACAGTATTTTAATTATTATAGACCCATTTGTTCAATTTAAGAGCCGTGGATAACACTTAAATACCTGAATGGTCTAGCCTGCATTCAAAGAGTCACTGAGCTATAAAATACTCATTTGCCAAACTCCCTCCGTTGTCTTAGACCATTAGTTACTACCGAGATTCATAATGATCTGGCCATTTCAAGTGACAAGCAAAAGAGAAGCAGCTCATTGTCTGCAGCACCCACAACTAAAATTACTTGTTTGCAGTCCTTAACTGAATGGTTCCATTGGCTAGTAGTTCTTCCTAAAATTAAGGTTATTTTATTTGTCAAAGTTATTTCTTTCCTCAGATAACAGCATATGCATTGTGTTCTAGAATACACATTATGTCCTTAGCTAAAATTGACAGCAGAAATCTCATATTTCAAGTAAAATATTAAGCAAAGTTCTTCAGGCTTAAGTGAAAAAAGTCACTGCAAATAGTCTCATACAAAGTAAATGGCCTTATTCCAGTTTGCTTTCTGGTTGGAACACAATGGTTCAGCACAGACATTTAAGAACTAAGTTGGAAAGAGGAATAATATGAAGAGAAGAGAAATAAATTGCAGATTCAGGATGGTTTGGTAATTTGCTAAACATTTCTAGGCTGGGGAAGAAAATTAACTCAATAAATACCATAGGGTTAGAGGGTCAGAACCTCAGAGCCTACATTGGTAGGAAAGTAAAAACAAAAAAACACTAAACTAATTTAAATACATTACAAATAGGAATAGAGGTGTGTGGAAGGGAGCAGATAAGCAGGAGAAGAGGAGAAAAGGAAGACTGAGGGAGCTGGTGAGGAGTTAGGCTCTTCAACGGGAGCCTATTAAATATGTGAGGCCATTATGCACTCATGCTTCCTAATCAATGGAATTCTTTCCCCTGGAGATTTGATTAGAAAGTATGCTCAGTATTTTCTGTCCCCAAAACAGTATTTCTTGTGCCTTGAGTTTTGCAGACCTACAGGAAACCTGCTCTTCAGCTTCTGGGCCTGATTTTTCTTCCAGGAGAAAAACTTAAAAGTGCATCCTTCAGCTAGTGTGCATCAGGTGTTTATATAAAGAACAATTAAATTTTCTTCTTTGAGCCAAAACAATACAATATTCTGTCCTCCCAAAATTAACCCTTCGTGCATGTCAACACATGATATCAGTACCCACTGAAGGGATTGAACAACCAGTTCTGAAAATAGAAAGATTAATCTGTCCTTTCACAGTCTGACTAAAACGATGTGTTCTCTCCAGGCCCTCAGAAAAGATGGAATTCTTATCCTGTCAGATATGAGGTTGCCCTCTCTTACACAGCTCAATTCCTTTCATATCCATTTGTAGAAGTTTAATTATATCCACAAAGTTCTAAGTGGGTCAGATGTATTTGAAGAGGCTGCATGGGATTATCTGCTCTCCACCTTTATTGCTCAGTCTCATCTCATCTCCCTGAATTTTCTGCTTTCTGTGGTTGAAATGGGACTAATGTAGGACCTCACCAAACTGAGGGTAGATAAAGGTGATCAGCAAATCCCTAGCATTTTCTCTGCTTCCTTATATAAGGATGGAGGTGACCAAAAGGTAATAACCTCAACTTATCACTATCTGGGGGAGTGACTCACAGGTTCTTAGGAATATTTTAGGAGTTGTTAACAGTTTAGGAGTTTAGTTGTTAATAATTTAGGAGTCTCTCCCTCTCTTTCTCCTCTCTCTCTTGTTCTCTCGCTCTCTCTATTTTTCTCTCTTCTTTACAAGTGTTATTCCCACTAGACCCAAACTCGATTACAAAAAAGTGCATTTGACATTTGAAAAAAACACATGAAATAAATGTAATTTTCAAATGTTACATATCCTTCAGGAATTTAGGAGTAATGCAGTCCTACCTAATCTCTTAAATAACAAAGATAAAGCAATCACCAAGTCACAAAATGTTACCACCAGAAGGAATTTAAAAACCTGACAAATTTTGGATGTCAAGGGATTTTTAGAGGATTCTTACCAAATGGGCCAACATAGCTATGATCCTAAAGAAACTTTCTAAAATAGAATTTATTTCTCCATACATATTTTAGGCATCAAACCATTCCTTTTAGAGTAAACTAATATTTGAAAACTAGAGGCCCAGTGCACAACATTCATGCACTGGGTGGTGGTGGGGGTCCTCAGTCTGGCCTGCACCCTCTCACAGTCTGGGACCCCACAGGGGATGTCTGATGAGGGGAACTTAGCGCTGCTACGGAGGTGGGAGAGGCTCCCACCACCGCAGCTGCCCTCGCCAGCCGTGAGCCTGGCTTCTGGCTGAGTGGCACTCCCCCTATGTGAGCGCATCAGGAGTCAGCTACTATGTTGAGTGTTTGCCCTCTGGTGGTCAGTGCATGTCATAGCAACTGGTTGTTCTGCCGTTCAGTCGATTTGCATATTAGCCTTTTATTATATAGGATAGACTATTACTAATTGGCATTATCTTGAATATTTACTGTGTGCTGGGCACAGTTCCAAATGCTTTACATATATTGATTCACTTAGTCCTTATACCAATTGAACATAGAATTTTGCATAAGTTCACACAGCTCAGATGGGACTGAGCTGGGATTTCATCAGAGATAATCGGGTTCCAGATTACTGTTTTCTAGTGCAGATAATAAACTATGCTAACTAAAGAATTTGCAGTGCAACTACACTTTCCCAATCTCCCTTCCTGTTTGGTTAAATTACCCCAATGTCAGCTACTCACATTGCTCCCGATTTTAGACTACATACCCCAATCTGCTTAGCAGCTACATTTGGCCTTAATGACCAAGCTCTGGCCAATGGGATACAAGAAGTGTTGGGGGAATCCCAGGAAGACTTTTTAAAGGGAGCTGATCCTACTAAGAGGCATCTCATCCTGTCCTTCTGCTTGTCCTCCTTCAGATGTGCAACTTGAATGTGAAAGCTTGTCTAATCCTATGATATCATCACCTTGAGATTAAAGCCATGTGCTGAGACGGTGGAGTAGAAAGATAAAAGCCCACATACCAGACTTCATTTTTAAAGACATTTTTGTAATGTCCAAAAGAAGCTTGTTAGAGCTTTTTAAAAATGGAGATCTCACTTGAACCTTGTTTCTAAAACTTTCCCCTAATTTTGTCTATATTGAATTGTCCATTTCTTGCTCTCTCTTCTTTCTATCCAGTCTCCTGAGGTGTTTTTTTCTGCCCTATCCCTTTCCTTTTCTACCTCCATTTTTCATCATCTTTGTCCCCTTTGCTATTCTTTCATCTCCTTATTATCCTCTCTAGCTATCTTTATGCTCCATGTATGATTTCTCTTTTTCTTTTTTTTTTTAAGTAAGTATATGAATTAAGAATGCATATGGAAGGCACTGTGTAATTTTGAATGAAAATAATAGTAATTGTGTTTGCATGGCAGGATTATGGATGATTTTATTACTGCTTTATCACTAATAATACATTCTAATGTTATATGGGTTTTTCAATAATATATAATGATAATTTGAATGTTTAAAATTCTCTGTGAAAATTGGTATTAGCCATTCTGTATTTCTTTTCTTTTCTTTCTTTTTTAATCTAGGGAGGTTTTCTTCATCATTTAAATGTTCAGAGGTTGCCATTGATGTGTGGCTGGGAAAAGCAAACCTATTTTAATATCAGAGCAGGGTAAATATAATTAGAAAGCTAAATATATATATTTTAAATCATGTAATACCTTTTAATTCCCAAAAACTAGGATTTGGGGACTTTCTGCAGGTTTGTATTATCTATGCCGATGAATGCCTCCATGCAGGAGTTGTGTGAATTGAAAATTAGCAATTGGCTCCTGTAATCCTAAAAGTATATTTCCTAAAATCACTTTTATTTCTAAGAAAACAAAATGTATACTGAGAATGAATAGTATAACATACAAGGTAAGCAACTGCTCTCTTTATTAGTGATACCTGGGTGTCTGTGCAGAGTGAGGAGCCATGAATGGGCTAATTTTCAGTTTCTAAGTATCTTTTTTCTAATACACAGTGGACACTTCCCTTCTCAGAGTCTCCAAGTATTTTATAGATTTAGGAAAGATAAGTCACTTTCAAATTCTCCAATTCTGCAAAAAGAGATTGAACAACGAAATAATTTTTTAAACAGAGCCAAGCCACTTGAAATGAATTCTATTTCATTAGCGCACATTTTCATTTCTTAGGACAACCTTTAGTTCCCAATGGAAGAGATAATATGAAATTGTCTTTTAATGTTGACATTATGAAGATTCCAGTGGAGACTTTTGCTGAGGAAGCTAGGAAAAGGGGAATCTGATTTACATCTGTTTCTTAAAAGGGGAACATTCCTGACAACTACAATAAAATATATGTTCATTTCTAAAACTTTTGAAATTCGGGCAAATAGGGCTCTATCATTGATTACCCTGGAAAATTGCGTATGATCTGATAACATCATGGATCTGTCAGTATTAAATCACTGTGCAACAGGGAAATTTTCCCTCTAAAATTAGTTTAAGAGGGAAATAAAGCATTTTCCTGGGTATTTAGCTTTCTTCAAGCTTTTACTGCTATTTGTGTCTTTCATGAGTGGCTTGTCAGGTCTTGCAGCTTCATTATGTCCCAGGATTTCACTGTTCTCTTTTAACCCTTTCATGCGTCCCTGTTTTCTCTGGACCCTTTATTTTGCCATCAATGAGAAAGCTGGCAATTTTGATGTAGGAGGAAACATAACCTATAGTTTAAAGTCACTATCAAGAAATGTGAAAAATTGTTGTTTTGGGAATCATAAAATTGTGTTGTCTCATCCAGATAGTTCAGATTTTTGTTGTGGGCTCCTACATTCTCCCTTTTTTCCTTTCTTGCTCCTTTTTTTTTTTTTTTTTTTTTTTTACAATATTAAAAGCCAGTTCAATGATTTCCTTATCTAAGGAGACCAGCTGTTTCTTGGAGGTTGGATCATCTCTCTCCTTTCTAATTCAATGTCTTTCATAGGGAGACAGAAATATGTGTATGACTTACAGGATTTGTCTTCATAATGATGAATGTTTGGTTAGAGCATTGATTATAATAGAAACCAGACTTTGAAAAGCAATTTAAAGCTATGGTATCTGTCTGTTACAATCATTAAAAGCTAATGAGTTTATTTCTTTGGCGTGGTTAATCTTTCTACAGTCTAACAACAGTGTTAATGTGGGAAAGATTACATTTAGTGTATGATAAACATTTTGCTGATTAGCCCCCAAATAATATGCTAACTATTTAGCCCATTATTTAAATGTGATATAGAGTAGAATCTGCTTCTTAACCAACAATCATGTGGAAAATATCCAGATTCAGGCAGAATTGAAAGAACATTTCTGTGTTCTATACTGCAAGATACATTGCATGTGATTAAAATTTTAAATTGTTACAGGAACAGTTGCTTTCAAAGAGATCAAAGCTTTGCTTTATGCATACATCTTACCACAGTTGGTTTATAATTATTTATCAAATGTCTGACAAGTCTAATGAGCTTTGTCTGCATTTTCCATCCCTCTTACTAGAATTGTAGTTTATTCTATCCACTTTTGAAGACCACAAATGTGCATAAAGCCAGAACTGGCAGAATAATTTTTTTCTAAATTGGGGGACTTTATTTTAAAGCAAGTAGAAAAAAAAACCTGAAGCTTAAGTTTGAAACATCTGAAATTTTAAAAATTTCATGTAATAGTAGTTTGATTTTTCAAAAACGTATAGAGTTTTAGATCTGGTATCTAAGTATAGAGATTGTTTCATCCAATCCCTATTTATTTTTAAAAAAGAAAATATGGAGGACAAAAATCAATCAATAGGGAAGTTACTCTTAAGAGATAATTTACTTAAAAATGTGAGGTACTAAAGACAAGGAGTCTCTTTATATTTATGTAAATTAATGTACATTGGTATACCCACATGTCTTACTCTATAGTATAAGTAACAGAAAATGTAAGATGGCTTTAATGATGAAGAACATCTATTGGCTTCTGTAATCAGAAAGTCTAAAGACCTGCCAGGTTTCAAGGTTGGTTTAATTTAGCAATTCATTGAAATCGTAGAGGTCTTTATTTCCTTCCCATCTTTCCTATTGACAGCTTCATCCTGAGGCTGACTTCTTCCATGGTGGCAGAATACTCTGGCAGGTTTAGGTTTTATATCTATACTAGGGGCCTGGTGCATGAAATTCATGCACGGGGTGGGGGGGAAGTCCCCTCAGCCCAGCCTGAACCCTATCCAATTCAGGACCCCTTGGGGGATGTCTGACTCCTGGGGATCAGGCCTAAATCAGCAGTTGGACATCCCTCTCACAATCCTGGACCACTGGCTCCTAATCACTCACCTGCCTGCCTGCCTGGTCACCCCTAACTGCCCACCCTGCCAGCCTAGTTTCCCCTCACTGCCCCCCTGCCAGCCTAATTGCCCTCAACTGCCCCCTCCCTGCTGGCCTAGTTGCCCCCAAGTGCCCCCCCCCCCACCTGCCTGGTCACCCCTCATGGCCCCTCACCAGCCTGGTTGCCCCAGGCAGCCTGCTGTTCAGTTGTTTGGTCGTCCCTCACTAACCCCCCTGCTGGCCTGGTTGCCCCACACAGCCTGCTTGTTCAGTCGTTTGGTCATCCCTCACTAACCCCCCTGCTGGCCTGGCCGTAGGCAGCCATCTTGTGAGGGCATGAAGGTTAATTTACATATTACCTCTTTATTATATAGAATATTGTACCAACCAGATAAAAAAAGAAAATTTGGGCTCTCAGATGAACAGATTACCTTCTTTTCCAGAAGTCCCCAGAAAACTCTCCTCATGTTTACATTGGACCAATACATCTCACCAGAATTACACCACAGGTTGATTGCTTAGAACCAGGTATATTGGACAAGTAGCTAGGGATCTGGGTTTAACTACAATTAAAACTGACTAGGTTAAACTATCAGGGCCTATACCTGGAGTTGGAAGAAGACCTATGCTCACTCCCCTAACTCCTACCTCTGCCCCATATTTACAGGGCAAATATGCATCTTTTACTTATTTTTTTTTTTAATGAATGAATGCATGTGATCTTATTTATTGTATTTGAGAGAGAGAAAGAGAGAGAGAGCACAATTTGTTGTTCCATTTACTTAAGCATTCATTGATTGCTTCAAGGATCAAACTAGAAAACTTGGCATGTCAGGAAACCGTTCTAACCAATGGAAACACCTGGCTAGGGCTATGCATCTTTTACCTTTGGTAATCATAAAAGTAATTTATGCTCATTGTAGAAAATTTGAAATTTTTTTTCCAGAGTAATAAAAACATAACTCATATTCTCACTTAGAAATTATAATTAGCCCTAATATTAATTAACCGTGAACATTTGGTGTATCTTCTTTTTATCTTTTTAAAAGATGCAATGTTAACATTATACAATATCTATTCTGTCTTTCAGTCTGTATTTTTTTGTTCCTGTCTTCAGTTTTATATCCTATTTTAGATTTAAATCTAGCACTATTGGAAGCCTTTCCCCATAATATTGAGAAACTTGACTGTCAAAGATAGTTGAGGAGTAGACTTATTTGGGAGACAAAAACAGTTATAAGCAATGCCAAGTACCTATCATACTCCAGTCATTGATAAGTTTCTCAGATATCTGTGGTATGGTCTCTGCATTTATAAAATGAGGATAAGAACTGCATATACTTTAACGTGTGATTGTGAGGATTCTATGAATGACACTTTAATAATTGTGCTGTCACATAGTAAACACTTAATATTAGAAAGTATAATACAAAAATGCACACAGTCATATATGAGCAAAGATGTTTCCAGAAACATTGATCGTAATAGTGTGCAACCGGAAACCACCAAAATGTCTATCCATAGGGGCATAACTAAATAAAAATTAATGCATTACTCTGTGGAATATTGTATGGCCATTGAAATGAATCAGATGTACCAAAACTCTTCCATTAGATTTTAATTCCAATGAAGGCAAAGATACCACTCATTATTTCATCCTTCAGGAGCAAGACTAGCACATAGACAGTTCTCAGTGGTTATTAATTAAAAGAAAGAATAAGTCTTTATGAGTTAACAGGGATAAATAACTATTACATATTAAGTGAAAAAAGCAAGTTATATAACTTTCCTCCTGTTCTTCACATCCTTTTCTTATCCTTTAGGTTTTCGTTTCTCTGAGAGTCTTTTCTGATCCCTTTACCACATGCAGGTACTCTCTCTGTTTTCTATTTGAGCCCTGGGTTTGTTGCCTTCCTTGGGCTGATGATCATTTATAATTTTCTGTTTATATTTCAGTCTGAAGTTTTTGTTTTTCTCTATTTCCTTCTTTCACTAAAATATAAAGTAACTAAAGCAAGGATCATGTCTTCTGTTCACTGTTATAACCCCAGCAGCCAAATACTTAGTATGTAGTCAATAAATATTTGCTGAATGAAGGAATATAAAATTGATATTAAAGGATTCACAATAAACTGCAGTAATCTCTTCTAAAGAGAGGAATAACTACAAGAATTGGGTAAAAGGAATTTTTATTTTTTTCACTCAACCTTCTGAATAGTTGATTTTTTTAAGCTGTAAGTCTGAATTATGTTTATCGCTAAAATAGAGAACTGTGCCAAGACATGCAGATTTGACTAGGAAGGAATTAATATTCCCTAATTTATCTTTGCGATGACCATCTCCTTCAGTGAAGTTATAGTGGGAGACAGCAAGGGTGACAAGTTTTCATGCCATCACCCTCCACTTCCATAGGAAGGACCTTTCAGGTTTGTAAAAGGATGAAATTCTTGCCAGGGGACTCATTCTTTATGTAGGATTTGTTTCCTTTCAGTCTGTTATTTGATTATATGTATTGCTCTAATGAGTTTATTTCAAATGCATTTTCTAAGAGTCTCTCAAGGTGTGTTGAAGTATGGCCACAGGTGGTTGGAAGATTATTTACCTATTAATGGTGATGAGTGAAGACATAATGCATGGGAAGACAGAACGGCTTAGGAAATTAGTACATAGCAACGTAGGCTTACAGAAATAGTCATTTCCATCCTTGTCAGATGAACAGGTGCTGAAATTGGGGATCGAACAAAAGCTTAATTGGCGTTCCCAAAATGAAGATAAGAGGCTACCCCAAACTGCAGCAACTAAAAAGCCCACCTGGAGATATTCTAATGACTCAAATTTGAAGCTAATTTTATATGTACTACTGAAACCATTTTTTCCACATAAACATCTGCTTGTTCCTTCCCTAAGGGCAACCTGAAATTGTCATTGGGTGATGATAACTTGATTGGTAAAATGCTTACCTCTGAAATTGTCAGTGGGTGATGATAACTTGATTGGTAAAATGCTTACCTCAGACACACTGATGAGGACAAGGTTCAGCCACAGAAATCTGGATGACCAGTAGATGCAGATGCATGGGTGATGGAAGAGAATGCATTCACTCTACAAGCACACCCCACCTTTCACAAACACACACACACTCACACACGCACACGCACACGCACATGCACACACACACAATGACATCTGTTAGGTTTGATCGAGCAATTGAATCGATACCCCTCCCCCGACTTCCAGGCCATTTCACAATAGACATTCCCTTTTGCTGAGACCACATTTTACTTTCTAAGACCACATTTCACTTGGTGAAACCATTATCTCTCCCCTCCAGACCTGAACAGAGAATTCTCCGCCCAGAAAAAGCCGGTCAAAAGTCCTTTAAAAATCTCTGACTCCCATCACTAGGGGCTGGTGCCATTTGGGGGCTCAGCCACCGATCGAATAAATTTATAATCCCTTACCATTTGGCCTCATGAATTCCACCTTCGATGACCCTAACAGCATTGTATCCCTATGGCCACATAAAATAACTACTGCACTTCCTCTAAATCTGGATTTTTCAACACTATTGACTTTTGGGGTTGGAAATTCTTTGTGGGAGATTGTCCTGTGCATTTGTAGGATGTTTAGCAGCATGCCTAGCCTCCATCCACTAGCTGCCAATGGAACCACCCTCTGCTCCCCTCCCCAATTATGACAACCAAAGATGTCTCCAGACATTGCCACATGTCTCCTGGAGGGCAAAATCACTCCTTAGTAGAGAATCATTGCTCTAAACTACATTTTTCTAATAATGAGAGCAGTTATTATTTCACCTTTGTTTGTCTAGCACTTCATAGTATACAAAGCCCTAAGAATATGTTTCAAAAAATCAATTTTATTGCCACCAGGGAAAGCAGTATGAAAAAGGTGGATGATCATGTTGTACAATGATCTTCCGCAAGCTCTTATCAGAAGATATTGTTGGCCAGCAGGAAGCTGATGAATGGAATTTTCCTCTTGGTTTTAGTTCCTTTGATGCCACCTGCAATTTGCCATCCTGGGGCAAGGTTTTGGTTCAATTTCTTTCTCCTTTAGAAAATTGTAAAGAGATACTGGCTATAAAGAATAAGTCAAAACTTAAATTACTAAATATATTTTATTAGTTTGACACTTATGTTCCTATTCTTCAGGGGCTTAGGGAAAATGTGAAGGAAATAGTTAATGAAACCTTACTAATTTCCTGATATTCAAGTCTTTAGTCACATTCTATAAGAGGGGACCTAAAAGTATAAACAAGATTGATGAACCTCTAGCCAGGCTCACCAAGAAGCAAAGAAACAGGGCCCAAATAAAAAAATCAGAAATGAAAGAGGAGAAGTAACAACAGACCCCACAGAAATACAAAGGATTGTTTAAAAAAAAAATACTATGAACAACTCTATTCCAACAAACTGGACAACCTGGAGGAAATTGACATATTCCTAGAAAAATACAACCTTCCAAAACTCAATCAGGAAGAATCTAAAAATCTCAATAGGCCAATAACTATGGAAGAAATTGAAGCAGTAATCAAAAAGCTTCCAGCAAACAAAAGCCCAGAGCCAGATGGCTTCACAGGAGAGTTTTACCAAACATTCAAGGAAGAACTAAAGCCTATCCTTCTCAGACTATTCCAAATAATTCAAGAGGAAGGAACACTTCCAAGCTCATTCTATGAAGCCAGCATCACCCTAATACCAAAACCAGATAAAGACAACACAATGAAAGAGAATTACAGGCCAATATTTCTCATGAACATAGATGTCAAAATCCTAGCAAATCGGATCCAGCAGTACCTTAGAAAGATCATACACCATGACCAAGTAGGATTTATCTCAGGGATGCAAGAATGGTACAATATCTGCAAATCAATAAACATGATACATCATATAAACAAATTGAAAGAAAAAAACACACATAGTCATATCAATTGATGCAGAAAAAGCATTTGACAAAATCCAACACCCATTTTTGATAAAAACTCTCAGCAAGGTGGGAATAGATCATACCTCAACATAATAAAAGCCATATATGACAAACCCACAGCCAACATCATACTCAATGGGCAAAAACTAAAACCATTTCCCCTAAGAACAGGAACAAGACAGGGATGCCCACTCTCACCACTCCTGTTCAACATAGTACAGGAAGTATTAGCCATTGCGATTAGCCAAGAAGAAGAAATAAAAGGCACCCAAATTGGAAAAGAAGAAGTAAAACTATCCTTATTCACAGATGACATGATATTGTGCATAAAAAACCCTAAAGACTCCATCAAAAAAGTATTAGACTTAATAAATGAATTTGGCAATGTAGCAGGATACAAAATTAACACCAAGACATCTGTGACATTTCTATACACCAATAGTGAATTTACAGAGAGACTAAAAAAGCAATCCCATTTATCATCACACCAAAAAAAAAATTAAGCTACCTAGGAATAAACTTAACTAAAGAGGTAAAAGACCTCTACTCAGAAAACTACAGGACACTGAAAAAAGAGATAGAGGAAGACATAAACAGATGGAAGAACATATTATGCTCATGGATTGGTAAAATCAACATAATTAAAATGTCCATACTACCCAAAGCAATCTATTAATTCAACACACTCCCCATTAAAATACCAATGGCATATTTCACAAACCTAGAACGAACTCTCCAAAAATTCATCTGGAAGAAAAACAAGACCCCGAATAGTTGCAGCGATCCTGAGAAAGAAGAACAAAGTAGGTAGGATCTCAATACCAGATATCAAGCTGTATTACAAAGCCACTGTTCTCAAAACTGCCTGGTACTGGCATAAGAGCAGACATATAGATCAATGGAATAGAATAGAGAACCCAGAAATCGACCCAAACCAATATGCTCAATTAATATTTGACAAAGGAGGCAAGAACATACACTGGAGACAAGATAGTCTCTTCAATAAATGGTGTTGGGAAAATTGGACAGATACATGCAAAAAAAAAAAAAAAGAAACTAGACCACCAATTTACAACATACACAAAAATAAACTCAAAATGGATAAAGGACTTAAATATACGACGGGAAACCATACAAATACTAGAAGAATCCAAAGGCAACAAAATCTCAGATATATGCCAAAGCAATTTCTTCACCGATACAGCTCCTAGGGCATTGGAAACTAAAGAGAAAATAAACAAATGGGACTACATCAAAATAAAAAGCCTCTGCACAGCAAAAGAAACCATCAACAAAACAACAAGAAAGCCCACTGCATGGGAAACATATTTGCCAATGTTATCACCGATAAGGGTTTAATCTCCAACATATATAGGGAACTCATACAACTTAACAAAAAGAAGATAAACAAACCAATCAAAAAATGGGCAAAAGATCTAAATAGACACCTTTCAAAAGAGGACATTCAGAAAGCCAAGAGACATATGAAAACATGCTCAAAGTCACTAATCATCCGAGAGATGCAAATCAAAACAACAATGAGGTACCATCTTACACTTGTCAGAATGGCTATCATCAACAAGTCAACAAATGACAAGTGTTGGAGAAGATGCAGAGAAAAAGGAACACTCATGAACTGCTGGTGGGAATGCAGACTGGTGCAGCCACTGTGGAAGACAGTATGGAGTTTCCTCAAAACCTTAAAAATGGAATTGCCATTTGACCAGTGATCCCACTTCTAGGAATATATCCCAAGGAAGCAGAAACACCAATCAGAAAGGATATATGTATCCATATGTTCATAGCAGCACAATTCACCATAGCTAAGATTTGGAAACAGCCTATGTGCCCATCAGTAGATGAGTGGATTAGAAAACTGTGGTACATCTACACAATGGAATACTATGCTGCTGTAAAAAAGAAGGAACTCTTACCATTTGCAACAGCATGGATGGAACTGGAGAACATTATGCTAAGTGAAATAAGCCAGTCAATGAAAGAAAAATACCACATGACCTCACTCATTTATGGATAATAAAGACCATTATAAACTGATGAACAAAAATACAGAGGCAGAGAAGCATCAAATAGACTGTCAAACTACAGCAGGAAGGCTGGGGAGGGTTGGGGAGAGGGTGGTAAGAGATCAACCGAAGGACTTGTGTGCATGCCAACGGACACAAGACATTGGGGTGTAGGGGAGGCCAGGGGAAGGTCAAGGGAGGAAAAAAAAGACATATGTATTACTCTTTGTAATACTTTAAGCAATAAAACCTAAAAGGTGGTTTAAATTCATTCAGCAGTGAAAGTTTTGTTGAGTGCAAGAAATAGCCTTGGGTCTTTGACATTGTATAACTATTTCATTGTATCAGCTTTGTTCAGAGAAGTTTTGCCCCTTTAGTTATTGATTTTTTTTCTCTTATGTGATGTTGCCCAACAGTATAATTTCTTCATCCTATATCTCTCCCTCTCCCTCTCTGTCTTTTTCTCTCTCATTCGTTGTCTTTCCTCAGTGGTACCTGATACCTCAGTATCAGGATGTTATAGGAAGAATGAGGGCTTTGGAGTCAGATAATCACGTTTCAAATTTTGGTTTCAACAACTCTATCATTGTGACGTTGGTCAGGATTTCTAGTTTCTCAGTTTTTCAGTATTGTACATTTTATTGGTCAGGAAAATAATGGCTACATTATCTGCCAAGACTCCTCAGTTATGAGTAACATATAACTTTACTAAAGCTGACAAGAGGAAAAAGGAAATCTGTTAGCTAATATGAGCTAAGAAGTCCATGAATAAACCCGGCTGCCTTCAGGCGGGGCTTGACCTATATCTCAAATATTTTTACAAAGACTAATTTTTCACTGTTCTTGAGTATATTCTCAGGTGCATATAGTGACCCCTGTCTACTTCTACTTCAACACTTGACCGGTATGGGAGCCTGCTTCCATAGTAGATCAAACAAAAGTTCTGGCTTGTCATTGATTTGCCCCAGTTGGTAAAGAGTCCAGATCTGGCCTGGCTAGCATAGCTCAGTGGTTGAGCATCAACCTATGAACCAGGAAGTCATGGTTCGATTCCTGGTCAGGTCACATGCCTGGGTTGTGAGCTTGATCCCCACTGTGGGACATGCAGGAGGCAGCCGATTAATGATTCTCTCTTATCATTGATGTTTCTATGTCTCTCTCCTTCTCCCTTCCTCTCTGAAATCTATAACCATACAGTTATGTGAGCTAAGAATTTCCCAGGCAGAGGAAAAGCAGGTGGTAAGGATCTGAAACATAAGTGTGCCTGGTATGTCCAAGAGAGAAGCCGATATAGCTTGAGTTGTGTGCAAGACAGAAAGTGACAGGAGACTATTCCATAGAGGCATCATCGCAAATCATGGATAGCCCACGGCAATTGTGATGTTGGTTTTTACTCTGCATGAAATGAAGAAACATTAGAGGGTCTTCAACAGAGGGATAATGTGATTTTGCTTTCATTTATAAACCATCATTGTGGTCAACATGTGAAGAATAAATAGACTATCAGGAGAGAGGGGTAAAGATGGAAGACAGAAGGCTATATTATTATACTTTCCATATATTTCTATTTTATTAAGAGTGTTTCTCAATGATATATATTTAAGTTTATCATACTCTGATTTTAGCATGTTTGGCAATAATTATAATTTTTCTTCTTAGATTTGACATAGTGAATCATAATAATAGACTTCCAAATAAAGAACCAATCTTGCATTCCTAAAATAAACCATGCTTCGTCATAGTATATTATTTTTAATATGCTTGCTGGTTCTCCATAAAAATGCTATCTATGGTATTCTTTTATTTATGTTCATATATCTAATTGTAGTTTGTAGGGTTTTTTCTTTTTTTCTGTGCAACCTCCTTTTTTTGGCATTTTGAATCAGTTTTTTTGTTACTACATTTTTTTTAAAAATGGAAGCTTTTCCTCTTCTCAATGGTCTGAAAAAATTTAAAATAGCACGAGAATTAACTATTTTTTAAAGGCTTATTAGAACTTCTGTGAATCCACTAAGCCTTAGAATAGTTTTTTGTTTGTTTGTTTTGGGTTTTTTTGTTGTTGTTGTTGTTGTTTTTAGGGGTGGGGAGATAAAGCTATTTAACAAATTTCTTCTATAGTGATTGATTAGTTTAGATTTTCCCTCTCTTTTGAAGCAAGTTTTCATAAGTTACACTTTCCTAGATAGTTGTCTGTACAACCAAATTTTCAAATTAATTTGCAAAGTTGTTGATCAAAGTCATTTGATATGATTACTTAATTTTCCTCTGTACCTATAGTTATTTCTTATTTTCTTTGTTTAAGTCCCCTCCTTTCTGGATTATATTAAGTTTATCTATTTTACTATATGTGGGAGTGTTGTTGCATTATTCTTAAAGACCATCTTTTGGATTTATTTCTTTTTATTTTTTTTAAATATATTTTATTGATTTTTCACAGAGAGGAAGGGAGAGAGATAGAGAGCCAGAAACATCGATGAGAGAGAAACATCGATCAGCTGCCTCCTGCACATCTCCTACTGGGGATATGCCCGCAACCCAGGTACATGCCCTTGACCGGAATCGAACCTGGGACCTTTCAGTCCGCAGGCCGACGCTCTATCCACTGAGCCAAACCGGTTTCGGCTGGATTTATTTCTTAGACCTCCATATATCCTGTATTCTAATTTACTAACTTTTGCTCTAATATGTACTCATCTTCTGATTCATTGTGTTTATTTTATTAATATGTTTCTAATTTCATGAGCTGGATGCTCAATTAATTTATTTTAATTTCTTTTTGTTTATTAATCTGAGTATTTAAATATGACTTCAGTAATGACTGCTTCTTTACCTAAATCACAGTTCTTATATATAGGGTTTTATTGTCAGTTTTAGACATTTGTAATTTTGATTTCTGAATATTCTCATTTGACCTAAGAGTTGTTTGAGAAAGAGTTTCTGGGTTGTGGGTGATTCTTTACTTTTACTTATTGTTGATAATATTACAGATGCCCCTCATTTTTACCCCCTATAGGCAATTTTTGTTTTCTGGTTTTGTTATGCTGCACTGGGTTGAGTGCTGCTTCAACTTTTTTGAAATTTTTTTTATGTTTCCTTTGACCTAAATGACCTAATAGTCTTTTTAAATGACTGTTCATTTGATCCCTGACAATAGAGACATTCTCTATTTTCAGGTTATAGGGCTTGATATGTGTTTATTGGAGCTACCATACTTATTTGTATTTTGTACTTTTGATACATTATGGATTAAGTACAGTAAGTCTATATCTGATCATATGGCTCTATTTATTATTGTATCAAATGTAGTTTTGGCTTTAGGAATGTTATTTGCTAATACATGTTGATTTAAGGATTTCTTTGTGGATTGTACCCTTTGGTATTATATCGTGCCATTTATATGTTTTAGTTAATATTTTTGGTGCTGAACTAACCTGAATCTGTGATTATGATCACATCCCTGATTTCTTATTGTTTCTACGTAGTTGCTACGCATTTGCCCATCTTTTTATTCCCAACCATTCTGAATCTCTTTGCTTTATTTCTGTCTTTTATGTAGCATACATGAAGTTTCTTGCATGATACTATCTATACATCTTTTAATAGATACGATTAGACCATTTGCTTTTAATGATATGAGAAAGGTTTGCTTCTAATTAGGTTTCTTCCTTTATTTGTTTAGCTTCTGTTTTTATTACTTTTAAATCCATTCACAGTGTAGCTTATTTTTATTGCTACATTTTCTGGTAAATTTGAAAATATGATATACATATTTTTGTACTTATTTATCTTTATAAAAACTTATCATAATTTGTTTAGTCTCCATTTCCTTTGACGTTACTATCCCTATCAGGAGTAGCAATAAAATTTTTTATTACTTTTTCATCCTTCTCTTGTCTCCTTCTCTCTCACTACCCAGTTTTATATAATCATCTTATCTTTTTATTACATTTTGGTAAAATTAAACTTTTACTTTTTTTCCATGATATGTCAATTTCTTCTGATTTTCTTTGACCTCTATTAAATATGAGAAAAAACACTGTGATTAAACTTTTCACCTTCTGTCCTAGCTTCTCCAAACTTTGTTAGTTATAACATTTCTAATTTCCAGTATTTAGATCATTATATTCTCTTCTATAAACATAATCCTCAAAGTGTTTAGAATCTTAATCCTGCAGTCAAATACATTCAATGTTCAGTAGTGGTATTTTGCTATAACTTTTTTTGGGTTATTTCTGAGTTTACTTAAGTTTATTTTCTATTAGATTCTTCATGAAGTTCTCATCTGAAATATTCTCTGAATTCTTTAACATTTTAAACTCTTGATTTTCTTCATACTTTTATGGTATTCTAACTAGCTTTAGATGATAGGGTGACACTATCTTTTGGTTAGAATTTTGTAGTATGTTTGTTGATTTGGAGAAATTTAAGGCAAGTTGATTTTTTAATTTTAATTATTATAAATTATTTTACCATTTTGCCTTGAGATTAAAAGTATTCTTTGTGCCGTAGCCGGTTTGGTTCAGTGGATAGAGCATCAGCCTGCGGACTGAAGGGTCCCGGGTTCGATTCCAGTCAAGGGCATGTACCTTGGTTGTGGGCACATCCCCGATGGGGGGTGTGCAGGAGGCAGCTGATCGATGTTTCTAACTCTCTATCCCTCTCCCTTCCTCTCTGTAAAAATCAATAAAATATATATTTTTTTCAAAAAGTATTCTTTGTATTCTAATAACTTTTTTTAGTATTAAGTCATTTTTTCTGGGAATAGTGTTCATTTAATAGGAAGATTAATTTCTTGTATTTTATAAATTTTTCTTTCTTTATTTTACCACCTGGTCTATTTCATTACTTTGGTTCCCTTTTTCTGAGACTCCAATTATGTGTATGTTGGATTTTTTTGCTTGTCCATAGCTACTCTTGACTTCCTTCTGTTCTATTCTTCCTCTTTCTATTTTTTCCCTTCTCTCTTCTTTCCTCCCTCACTCTCTTCCATTCTTTCTTCACTTCCTTCTTTTGATTGCACTCACCTATTTCTGTTCTTTGTATTTCTTACTGTATTTCAGCAGTGTCTATACACTATTACGCTCCTTCTAATTTTGCTTTCATTTCTTGGTTTTATTTTTCTTTCACTTTTTCTGCAACTCTCTGGGAATTTATGTTTCATCTTCTGTCTCCTAACTACCTCTTCCCTGGGGTTCTATATTCTAGGTTGTTTTCTTGCTTCACAGAGGCAATTGCCGTATTATTCTTGGCAGTAGTATTTAATTCATAATAAATATTTATCAGAGTTTTTATCTGCTGAATTGAAACATTTAACAGTTTGTGGTTTTTTTCTGGTGAGTGTTCTTCCTCTATCATTGTATTTGTGATTTCTTTTCTTATTTTCTTTATTGTGTTATCTCTATAATATAGCCTCACCTGTTCATTTTTTATTGTTCATCTAGAAGTAGAAAACTTTCTTTTTTCTGGACCCACCATTTGCAGGAGGTTTCCATGTGTGCATAGGGTAGACCGAAGACCATGCTTTAGTTTTGTAGGAATTTTCTTTTTGACCCAGGTGATTGTTATGAGAATTTGTTTAGCTTTTAAGTTTCCCCAGCTACTAGGGAAAGCCAACTGTGGAATAATTCAGGATGCAAATTCTCATTTCTCCCCAATGACACAGGCTGGTTCTTGCAAAATTTGTCTTTTCTCTGTTATTATTCTTTGTCTGGGATTCTTTTGCTCTTCAGAGCCAAATCAGATTCAGGGAAATGCCCAACTCCAACTGGTGCATATGAATCTTGTGGTAGTAGGGTAAGCCCTTAGGTTTTTACCTTAACTTTGGGAAAGAAAAAAAATATAGTTCTTTCTGATTTCTGCAGCTGAAGAACCTCTCCTGTTCATTCTCCTGCATTTGCTCCATATGATCCATATTGCTGTTTGCAGCCATTCTATCCATTTTTTGACTTAAGGTTTCAGCTGTAACTGAATTTCATCAGAAATAGAGCTTAAATTTCTTATTCATCTAATTTTTTATAGGGAGGGGGATTTCCAACTGGGAAAATACTAACTATATCACTATATGAGAAACAGAAATATTGCTATTTTGGTAGTTTTAACTGAAACACTTGTTTAAAGTATTTCAACCATGCCTTTTCATTTTTATCAGAAATAACTACATCTCACCATCTCACAAACCCCAAATAGCAATGTTTTAATTTACTAAGGAATTATTCTAATCCCTTTTCAAATGGAATTATCAACACATTACTTGTTGTTCTTTTCAGTAGTGATTAAATGAATAAGTCCAGATTTTGCCTTATAAAATTTGTATTTCAGTCTTTATTTTAAAAGAAAAATAGGAACTAATGGTCCCCGAGATTGAGAGGTTTAAACAGCTAATTTTAAATTGTGTTTTACTTTTACTAAAAGTAAAAGAAACATAGTACCTTTAAATTATCAGTGTTTGATAACCTCCCTGGTTTCTGAATCTATTATTCAAAAAGTGTTTATGGCTGCATAATATGAGCATAAGGTTAGATCAGTAACATCAATGTATGAAAGTAAGTCCAATCCCATCATGTGATTAATTTTATTTGAAAAGTCTAATTGGAGAAACTCTAATAGAAAATCCCCTCTAAATTATATGAATTGAAAATAAGGGGGGGGGGCCTTAAAGGACTTATCAGAAATAATATCAAAATTATAATAATTATTTCAGAGAAGATCATCTATCACCTTTCCTCTACCACCCACCCTATTTCTTAAAACTATAGAAAGGTTTCCCATTCCTCTTAGAATGAAAATCAAAACACCTTACCGTATCCAGCCAACCTCTGTGTGGCTTGGCTCTTGTCTACATTTCCAGCTCCATCTTACAGCATGGCTCTACACTGCTTTTTCTGGAGCAGAAAATTTTTATTTCCCTCATTCTTAGCATGTGCTTTCTCACCCCAGAGCTTTTGCACCTGCTTTTTCCTCTGCCTGCAGACACTTGTGCCCTACCTTTGCCTACTTAACCAATATTCATCATTTAGATCTCAGATGAAGTATATAGGAAGTTTTCCCTGGTCTCCTTGTCTACCTGCATTATTATATCTTCTCAAATAATCTATACATTTCCTTTGCAAATTTCATGTCTCCTCCACTAGCTATTTGGTCCATGAACATGGCTGTATTTTCTTCCCAGTCCCTATCACATTGTAGGCACTTTATACATATTTGTTGAAAGAATTAATAGTGATACTTAGCATTTATTGAGCGCTAACTTTGTTTCAGGCTTCTGTGTTAGCTCATCACAAGAACAGACCTGTCTTTTAGAAAATATGAAGTAAAGCAAAGGAAAAAGAAAAAAAAAATCTAATTAAGTATCCTTGAGGAAGAATTTTTTATCTAGCAAAGTTTTTCATATTTACTTCTTACTTTGGCTGAATATAAAAGGTACCCAGGAGTCTAGAATTTGCATCAAAACTACTTAAACTCTTAAGCTTATAAAAATGAGCAACGATTCTAATGATGGGTTTTTAGAAGATATATTTGGCATTTTCTGCTTGTAATTGGATTAGAATTACAATCAGCTCAAATTTTTCCACACATTTCTTACTTCTATCCTTGATCCTATACTAAATCAGAAAGCCCGAGGTAGCAAGAGGATACATTTTTAAAAATGTATTGTAATTTAGGCCTTTGTCTTTTGGAACCTAATGAGAAGCTTGCTTTGGGTTTTGATTTTTAATTTCTCATATGTATTATATTTTATGGTGCCTGTTGGATATGCCCCCATACAGAGCTACTTTGAATTTTAAGAGAAGTATAGAAATTAAGATTTATAGGTTAGAGATAGAAGGGGCTACAGAAATGGTCTGTTCAATGCATCTCATTTACAGATGAAGAAATGGCTACCCAGAGAGCATATATGCTGGAAGAGTGTGAGAACTCTGGTTTTCATACCTTCTTCCTAGCATCCATTCCCAACCACACATGGTCATGGAGAAAGACTAGGGTCAGACCCAGTGTTGAACCTTACTTGTACATCAAAACTAGTTTTCTCCTTGATCTGGCTTAAAGATACAAAGATTAAAAAAAATCACATCTTGAAAATACATGGGTTTTATACAGACACCATCTAATAACATAAACGCATTTCAACTTTCAAATTTATTTTCCTTGAATTTGATTTTTTTTTTTTATATTGTAGAGAAGGTACCACTTTCTATCTAAATGGCACCTATACAGCAGAAAGCTCACAGAGTTTGGGCATAAACATACATATGCTCAATTCCTGGCCCCTCCATTTATTAGCTGAAACCTCACTTACTCTTAGAAACTTAAAAACTTGAAATATTACTTACACTCAAAAGTATGTAATTGAATTAGAATTAGGTGTCTTTATTTGCAAAATCAAAATATTAGTACCTATTTCATAGACTTCCTGAAATAATTTTTGGGAAGTCAATATGCAGATAAATATGTTTTTTAAGAAATAGAATACTTCAGATTGCTGTGAGAGGAATTGATGATATAATGGTGCCTGGCATATAAAAGCTGTATGCTAAATCTTCATTTCACTTCCTTCTAAAATTATTGGAGCCACTCAGGTCAGCTTGGGTGAAAGTTTGTTTTGCATCCTACTGAGGCAGGCTATTTGAGATCTCTTAGGAAGGCACCCTTGGAAATATTTCATGTCAGTGTTACGTGACATGGAACAATTATTGAGAAATTTTTATACTGAATATTTATTAGATGACCCCTATAGTGATGGCTGCTGTAAAGGACAAGAAATCATGCATGTGCTTGTGATTGAAAATTGCTGCTTGCTGGCACACCAAACTTTTGTTAATGTATTGATGGAGAGTATTTGCATACTAGGTTGAAAGTTCTGTCGGTTTAATAGATTTGACTATCAACCAGAAAATCACAGATTTTTAGTACAAACCAGCAAGTCAAATTTAGTCTGCCTCATGAAGCATATTAAATTCTTCAAAAGGAGGCAATTGCTACATGACACTTGAAGAATAAACCACTGCAGGCTGCAATATTGTTTCAAACCTGCAGATTCTGGCTTTTTCCACATAGAATCCTATAGCTTTAGGGGAAGGCAGAATGTAGTGGGATAATTAACTCTATCTTCCTCTAGTTTCCAGGACCACAAAGAAGGGCTGAAGTAGATTCCAAGTGCCATAGTGTTGTTGAAAAACCACTGAACTCCGAATCTTGGGTTTTCTCCTAGCACTATATGGCATTGGACAAAAATGCCTTTCACCTTCAGTTCTCAATTATCCTATATAATACAAGCAATAAAAGCCTAATATGCTAAGTGTCCGGTTGTCGGATTGGTCATTCAACCAATCAAAGCGTAATATGCTAATGATATACTAAGGCCACTCAACCGCTCTCTAGGACATGCACTGACCACCAGGGGTCAGACTGTTGACCAGTTGACCAGTCGCTATGATGTGCACTGACCACCAGGGGCAGACGCTCCAACCAGTAGGTTAGCATGCTGCTGGGGTCCGGCCGATCGGGACTGAGCCAGATGGGCAGGACATGCCCTGGAGCCCTCCCATGATCCCTCCCTGGCTTACCAACTTCCCACGTCCCTCCCCAGACCCGATCATGCACTGGTGAGGTCCCTCACCCTGGCCTGTGACCTCTCACAATCTGGAACCCCTCAGGGGATGTTGGAGAGCTAATTTCAGCCCTTTTCCTCAGGCCAGGCTGAGGGACCCCACTGGTGCACAAATTCGTGTACCAGGCCTCTAGTCTTATTAATAAAATCATAGAACTGGAGTAGACTCTCATTAAAGCAATAAAATTCTGCGTCAGCCTCACTAGAAAGATATTTTGCCAACAGTCATAGTGGTCCAGCGCCTGGATCTCATTGTTCTATAAGGTAGTCTATAATATGTTTGTATACATGTTACTCTTCTTCCATGTAACTAACCTTAAAGCTTTTAAAGACATAATTTTCATGCACCCCCCCCCCCCCCACACACACACACACACTTGTCTATTCTAGGGCAAATATCCTTATTACTCCACATACTGATGTGGCTTCAATTTATTTTACCAAACTGGTGTGTCCTCTGGTTAAACTCCTACTGCTCATGATCCCCTTGTCAGCTAGAGTCCTTGACTTTCCATAATGCTCCTTATAGAAATTTTCCAGGACAAAGGATGGAGCCAACAGTTTCTTAGCTGTAGATCTATCTCAGGTTCTCCATCTTGTCCATAAGAGATCTTAAAACAATGATCTATTGCTCTGGAAAGCTCTTATCAAAAAGAAAATATATTTTGTTTGGGATAACTTACTTTTTAAAAAATCCCTGGGAGAGGCTCCCAATTATTTTCATTTTCTTTGTTTATTATTCATAACTTATGTAGTCCATCATCTCTACTAGAATTTTCTCTAGAAATTGACATCAAACTCATTGATTTGTAGGCTCATATACCCAACTTTTCTCATTTTTCTTGAGTACCAGAACAATGTTTACCCAGATCTATATTCTGGATTTTTCCCATTCATTTTTTTTTTTTTCATAGTAAGAGGACTCAAAATGGTCCTGTTCATCATTTTCCTGACTTGACTTTTTTTCAAAGTCCCTAAATGCTTTTTAAGAAATTATCTCTAAATCTCTTTAAGTGAAAAGATGCAAAATTAGTCCTCCAGGAAACCTGAATCTGAATGCCTTTGAGTAGGGCATCCACTCTCCAGTCCACCCAGTCCTCACTAAGCTTTCTACCTTCTTAACCTAGAATTTCCACATAGTTATGCTACTGGACTGATTCATGAAGTGTTTTGAGTTTGCAACCCCTGTAAGTTTTATCCCTTTCAACTTGAAGGTTATTTTTCTTGTCAGTGAAGAAGGAATCACAAAAAGAGTTGCTGCCAAAGATTTCCTACCTTTGCTCAACTATGCTCTCTTAACTGTTCTGAATTGTTTTTGCTTATTTCATACTACTGACCTGGTGCATGGATTTGTGCACATTGAAAGGAAATTAATTAGAAGGTGGCCAGTGGAGTGGGACTGGGCGAGATGGCCTGAGATGGGTTGAACACTCTCTGGAGCCAACCTCCCGTAGTCCCTCCTCAGTGCCACTGTTCAAAGGGCATCTGCAGAGTGAGTGGGGTCCCTCCTGCAGGTGGGGTCCCTTGGCCTGGCCTGCGGGTATCAGGCCAAAACCAGCAACTCTGACATCCCCCGAGGGGTCCTGAATTGTGAGAGGGTGGTTATTGCATGACAAACCCTGGAATCAGGCTCCCTCCTCTCTGGTTCTGGGTGCATCACCCAAGAACCTCCACTGCCAAGTCACCACAGATCGGCAGTTCCTGCATTGAGTGTCTGCCCCCTGATGGTCATTGTACACCATAGCTATCAGTTGGACAGTTGGATGGTCGCTTAGCTATATATAAATATACATATATATATATATATATATATATATATATATATATATAATGTATATATATATTAATGGCCTGGTGCATGACATTTATGCATGGGGGGGGGGTCCCTCAGCCCAGCCTGCACCTTCTCCAAGTGGGGACCCCTTGGGGGATGTCCAACTGCTGGTTTAGGGGATTAGGCCTAAACCGGCAGTCAAACATCCCTCTCGCAATCTGGGACCACTGGCTCCTAACAGCTCACCTGCCTGCCTGCCTGATCATCCCTAACTGCCCTCCCCTGCTCGCCTGATCTCACCCCCAACTGCTCTCACCTGCTGGCCTGATTTAGCCCCCAACAGCCCTCCCCTGCCGGCCTGGTTGCCCCCAACTGCCCTCCCATGCTGGCCTGATCTCACCCCCAATGGCCCTGTACTGCCGGCCTGATCTTGCCCCCAACTGCCTTCTCTGCCTTGGCCCTCCCACCATGGCTTTGTCTGGAAGGAAGTTAGACATCCATAAGATGGCTGGTCAACCTGGTCTAATTAGCATATTGCCCTTTTATTAGTATAGATAGATTATATAGGATAGGATTGCTTTTTCATCAGGAGGAGATGCTCTTGGCAGACAAAAATACATAATCCCTATATCTGGACTGATAGCTAGCCATACGCATTATACTGCCAAACCAGTCATTAAAAAATTGAACCACTTTCTTACACCTTACACCAAACAGCTCTTGCCCTTAAAATCCCTCCTCAGCCCCCACCTTAGGTTCTGCCTTCACAGTTCACACAGATTAGATTCTGATTGGTTGGTTTCTATGCTAGTCAGCATCAAAAGCTCCACCTCCTAGGCAGCCGTTGGCTCCTCGCACTTCACCCAGATTTGGTTCTAATTGTCTGGTTTCTATGCCAGTCAGTGTCTCTGGGCCTATCTCTGGGCCTGATCAGAGAGGTGGGGCTGATCAGCAGCCCCCATGGAGGCCTGGAGAGAAACAGAGGCACAGCTGCTGGCAAAGCCTGGAGAGAAAAAGAGAGGCAATGGCTGATCAACAGCTGCCACGGAGGCTGCAGATCAGACCCTGCTTCTCTTTGGGCCTCTCTCTGGGCCTGATCCACAGCCCCCCCTGCAGGACTGACTTCCGGTCAGTCGATCCTTCGGTCATTACAGACCCTGGGTTTTTATATATTAGGATAGAAAATAGCAGCAATAACAACAGCAGTGTATTGCGAACATACTATAACCTAGGCACTGTGCAGGGGATTAGGAAATGAATAAGACCTGTTCCAATCTCAAATCCTTGGTACAGTGTAGGGGAGTGACATATGAAGCTACACTTACAATGTGGTATGTACAATATGGTAGTTTTGCACATGGACTCAGGAGCCACACTGCCTAGGTTCAAATCCTCTTTCCAACACCTAGTGACCATTTAGCACACCAAACATTCTTAAATTGTTCTGTGCCTGTTTTCTCATCAGTGAACTGAGGATAATGGTAGTATCCCCCCCCACCCCCCTTATAGAGCTGATGTGGAAATTAAATAGTTAATACATATAAAATATGCAGAATACTACTTGGCATGTATAAAATCCTAGTCAGTGTTTGCTATCATTTTTTATTATTAAATTATGTGTAATGAGAACACATTATCTGACCATCTTCATGCCCCCTATATTCACTCCCATGTATTAGAAGTTCCTTTTCTTTGCTATAGCGCGCTATGCATAGTATTCCATTTTTAAAAAATATTTTTTTATTGATTTCAGAGAGGAAGGAAGAGGGAGAGAGAAATAGAAACAGCAATGATAAAAGAGAATCATCAGCTGCCTCCTGCACACTCCACACTGGGGATCAAGCCAGCAACCAGGGCATATAGCCTGACCTTGAATTGAACCATGACCTCCTGGTTCATAGGTCAACACTCAACTACTGAGCCACGCCGGCCGGCCAGTATCCTTTATTGAATCAAGCACTTTTAAATTGTATACTGTCAAGCAATACTGCTTTCTTCACATTTTTATTGATTTTTCTTCTTCATACCCCCCCCTGCCAAAAATTGAAGTTGAAAGAATTTCGCATCATCCTTGAGACATCTTCACTCTTCTGCTCCTTCTGAAACATACAGACTCCCACCTATATTTCCTCCAAACACTGTGAAACCTGCATACATGGAGTACACATGTCCACACTGTGGCTCCTGCAAACCACAAAAAATAGGGGTGCTCTTCCTAGGGTACCACCAGTTTAACCCCCAAAAAACATTACCTTTGGTACTTAGAGTCTACTTTTGGTTTCCAGCAAAACACATAATAACGTCTCAAAAACATTTTGTTTTTAAAGAATTCAATGTTTCCTTATGGATCAGAATGAAGCTCAGAGAATCAGTCCCAGTCATTGCTTACTCCATCATTTGAGAGGTAAAATGTTGTTAGGATTGACTGTAAATTCTCAGATTGTTCTTCTTGGACTAGAAAGGGATTTTCTGAACAAGTCCAGATCCTTGGCGTTACTCATCATTATGTCTTTCTTCTGTGGTTATTTATTTTATAAATTGTGTTTTCCAGCAAGAAAATCTACAGGACACCCAATGGCATAATTCTCTCCTCACTCATTTTCATCCAATGAACCTGCAGGTTGATGCAGTTCTCTACTGGCATTCTCTTTCTTGACATACTCTGTTTTACTTCCACTGCTTTCATTATATATGTATATTGATTTTGAGCAAAGTTTACCCTTTTATTGTCATAGTCTAATCATGATGGTTAACATGTCAAACACCAGGAATACTTCAGAATAATTCTTTCTTCCTAGGTTGAATGCTCCATTTCAATTTATTGCCCAAATATTGCTCATTGATATCTATGTGTTGGAAAGTACATTTATTACTTATGATACATTTCCGGTTACTTGATAACTTAAGTACTTATTTCCTATTGTTCACTATTGAGCATAAATAGCTTCTTCTCTACAATTTTGGGTCTTTGCCTCCCTCCCAAATGTCATTTTATCATCCTTATAACCTGGTCAGAAAGTGTCTGCTAAGAACATTGTTTCCTGAACACATCATTCATTACCAAGAGTCCTTTATTCAGGAAATGTTTATCGTGTTCCAGAAAGGCAACCCTGTTCCTTGACCCCATATACTTCTAAGGTTTTTAACTTCCTTGTTGTCTATAGCCTATTTCTCCACTCAGTCTCAGTTATGCATGATCATTACCCTGAGCCTTGATGGAAACCATACTATCTCAATTACAAATATCTCAGAGCTCCATCTCCCATCCCTTCATTTCAATTCTTTCTTCCATCTTCAACTTTGTCAAAACATACAATTCATGGATCCTAACTATTCCCATTCCTGAGGAGAGAGGGAAGGCTTTCCCTCTCTCCTTCCTGGGACAGGATTCCATAACCCATTAATATAACCATGCTCTAGCAATTGGTCCTAATTCATTTTATCTAATTTTCTTTGTTGTTTTTCTTGGCACAGCCCCTTCTCAAATCAAGCAGTTAAAGTTCATCAGGAAAAAAAAATCAAATATGCATACAGAATTTTGTTTCATTTTAAATTCAGGATTGTAAATCTCAAATCTGCCTAACAACGCTTCTATATTATCTGATGAGCCCATGTTTCTACTCCACCAATGACAAAGACACTCTTTGTGACAAAAGTTTGAACAGGCTCCTCTGAGCCCTTTTGTGACTGGGCTCTGACCTCACTTTCTCTTCTTGTCTCAGTCTAATTTTAGGAAGAATCTTGCTGAGTCACTTTAGCAAAAATTCACCATCTTTGGTATATGATCACCTTCAATATCTAATCAAATCCCTTATCCCTCTACTCTTGATATCTTATCACCACAGCTGGCCTTTAGCAAAAATGATGTCAGGTTGTCTTACCCTTACCCTTGATGTTTTTTCTTAGTAGTTTTCTATCATTGATAACCACCCTCATACTTGGCTACACATCCTCACTTGTCCTAGTTGGATTCTGAGGTGAGTGGATCTCTCTCTCCTACTGAAAACCCCCATTTCAGTAGTCCCTCTCAAATAAAGTCTTCCTAACTATTTTTAACAAGTCATAATTTTTTGACACAGATGACATATTTCATACTTTCTTTTCAAACTCCCACTGAAGTATGGTACCTATTTGCTTTGTTTAACAATGGACAGGTTACTTTGATTTTCTAAATTGTATAAGTCATCCCATTCGATTGAATGCCTTATTGATTGAATGACTATCCCATTGATTGTTATCATACTGGACTTAGAGAGCACATTCTACTGTACCTGGAAACAGGACAGCTCAATTACCTTAAATTGTTTTAGTGGCCACAGGTGGTATGTTCCAGCTGACTCAGTGGTCCCAAGACCAGGACAGCACAATTACTCTAAATTGTCCTGACAACTCAGTGGTCGGGAGACCCGAGGGCTCTAGATAATGTGTTTCTATCAACTCGGTGATCCAGAGACCCAAAACTGTAATTTAGATAGCATGCCTAAGTTTAACCCAGGTTACCCAAGGGCCCTAGATAATGTATTTCTGTCAATTCAGTGACCCCGAGACCCGAAACTGTAATTAACATGCTTAATTCTGCTTCTGTAATCTGATTTTTTGCGAGCCAGGTGCCTCATTCCAGACCCTGGGATGTAATCAATACCTTTGTGATTTTTGCCTATATAAGTCTGGTTTTGCCACCATCTTATTACTATGAGATTTGGGAATGGCCCCTCATAGTCCTGGATTGCAATAAATGTGACTCTTTAATTCGACTTCTTGAGGCGTCCTTCTGTGATTCGCGGGGTACATTACAACACCACATCCTTTCTTCTCCCCTTGCTCTTAGCTGATCATCTTGATTCGCACTTCACTTAGAATATAAAAGCTTTTGGTCACTCAAAATGCATTCTCCTCTACCACCAAATCTACACACCTCCTGCATCTTCACCCATCTTCTCCCCTGTTACAGTGGTGAAATGTCCCTTCTCCTAGAAAAATAATAAAAATCAGTCCTTCCATTTGTGTCCCAAATCCTATCCCTCTTCCCTGTCAAAAAGCTCACTTCTTCCTCATTCTCTTTCTCTTTAATCAATAAATGATTTTTTTATGAGCGCATTACCCCCCTCACTGTTAACATGCTCCAGAATCCTTCATATTGGAAAAAAAAAGAAAGACATCTCCCTTAGCTCCATCTCAACCCCAAAGCTGCAGTACCATATGGTTTCTTTCATGACTCAGATTTGTCTAAACATGAGCTCTATACTTCCTTACCTCCTAATCATCCCTCAACCCCTTCCAATGCTTCCTACCTCCAGCATTCCATATATCACCAGTGAAAAATTAATTCAAAATTCCATTTTCTATTCTTATTTGACCTCTAAGCAATGTTCTGCACAGTTCACCATTTCCTCCTTTCTGAAATAGCCTCTTTCTGCAGTTTCTAAGACACCATGATTCCCCCACCCCCACCCCCCGACGCCCCATTCTTTAGATATTTCTCAGTTTCCTCTTTGGCATACCTTTAAATGTTAGCATTGATCAGATCTCTAGCTCAGAACTCATTTTCTTTCTGTATAGGTTTTTCTTAGGTGATTTTTTTTTTTTCTGGAAAAGAAGGAAATGTCTTTAAATACTATCTATATAATGACAACTCACAAATTTATGTTTCCAACACAGACCTTATCTCTGAGCCCTCCATAGATGTTTAAAATCTACATGTCCAGAATTTAACTTTTGCTCTTCCCATCCCATCAAGTATTTCCATTCCTCTGTATCCTTTGTCTATATTCCCCTTCACAACAACCAGGAAATTGTAGTCTCCTCCTCCTGACTCACCACCCACAGCCTATCCATCTCCACATGCTGACAATTCTATTTCCACCATCTATTCAAATCTTCTCATCTTAACAAAACCCTTAACCTCCCATTCCAGGCCATTAGCATCTCTTTACTTGGTCTCTATAGTAATTTAATTTTTTTCCTTGTTTATTCATTTTGCTTTGGTCCAATGTATTTTGTATATGATATCCAGAATGTTTGTAAAAAATATCTGACCATATAAATTCTCTGTTTAAAACCCTACAATGATACTCCCTTATGCTTAGAAATAAACTGACCTCCATCCACAATTTATGCCCTCGTTAACCAGTTCAGGAGCTGTCATCACTCTTGATCACCTTGCTGCACTTGCTCTGGCCTTCTTTTACTTCTTCAAGCATAGAATGATCTTGCTGTGTCTTGAACACTCCTCCTATATAGCCTATGTGTGGTGGCTTCGTTCTTCAGGTCACAGATTACAGACGTTTTTCTCAGATGCATCATTATCATCTTTAATACAATTACATATTTTATTTGCTTGTTACTTATTTTTCTCCCCATCTCCTACCCAGAGTAGAAGCTCCATGAAGGCAAAGATACTGTCTCTCATTCATAAATGGAGATACATCCAGTTACCAAAGTGTCTGGTACATGATATGTTCAATAAGAATTTGTCCAATGACTGAATTAATAAATTTTAGCTGACAAGGTCTCTAGTGCTTCTTTGACTCCAATTTTAATGTCTGTGCAGTTGAGAAGTATAATTCTGTAGACTGGTGTGAGATTTCCATGTTAATTATTAATTTGTGTCTTCTCACACTTGACCACTAGACACGGTAAATCAAGGGAATCCCTATTCCTTGACCTCCAAAGAATGTAACTAAAACAGTGTCTTTTTACATGCCTACCTACCTTATCATCTCTTGGAATTCTCACTATATAAGTCAATTTATATTTTCCTCTTTCAAAATCCACTTTACAGCTTATTATCGCTAATGAAAGTGTAATGAAAAGGAGGAGAAACCTAATTATGGTATATAATTTTGTTCCCACTGAATAAAAAAATCAGAAACAGCTAGCCTATTTAGGTTATATATTCTTTGAAAATTAGAACAAAAAAGTCTGAGGTGGAATAAAGTACATGTTGTAATAACCATTACAGGGTAGAAACCATAGATCTCTATATCTCATAGAAATTCAAAGATTTTAATATGAAATATGTAATAATATATTATATCTTAAGTACTTTCATGAAAATGTTCTTTTCTAAAATGACAATTATTTTTATATGTATTGCCATTTCAATAGTTTAATGTATATATAAATAGAACATGAACTTCAGTGGTAACTGGCATTGGTGTTATTTTTCTCACAGTCTTAAAAAACATTCAGAACTATCCGTGGTCAGTGTGACTTAGTTGTTTGAGCACCATCCCTTGCACTGAGAGGTCACCGGTTCAATAAGAGTCAGGGCACATGCCTGGGTTGTGGGCTTGATCCCCAGTAGGGGGCGTGCAGGAGGCAGCTGATTGATTTTTTTCCTTCATTGATGTTTCTATCTCTCCCTCTCCCTTCCTCTCTCTCTAAAATCAATAAAAACATTTAAAAAAACATATTCAAAGCTAAAAGTTTACTTGCAAAACATCTGCATCATGACAAGAATTCAGTATATAGGGTGGGCCAAAAGTAGGTCCAGTTTTTTGTATGGAAAATAACAAGTAATTCATAAATAATAATACAAGAATAAACTATTTCACATACTCCCAACTGTAAACCTACTTTTGCCCCACCTAGTATTTAATAAGTACTTACAGAACAAACATTTCCTTCAGGATTATAGCAACCTATGATTAGAATTATTCAGGTGTTGACATTATTATGTAATATGAGAGTTAAAAGAAAAATCAGTATATTATTTAAAATTCACCCAAATGTTCAATTTTAATAGGGAGAAATACATAAAACAACATAGAAGTAAATTAAGAACTGATCCCCCCACTTTATTAAGTATAGATAGAAATGCATGGGCATCTTCCATGGGCTTTAACTGTTTGCTGTGGACAGTCTAAATTAATTGACAGATGCAGTGCAGTTTTTCCCAACAGGAAAAAAAAAGTGAATCAGCTGAAACATAAAGAAGAGAAGAATAAACACTGAAATAAACACTGAAGCCGAAACTAAAGTAACTGAAGTGAAAATGTTTTCATAATGAACTTTTATGTTTAACAAGCCCAGACACTGGGAACAGTGTGAGCTATATTAAACACTTTTATGAAAAGATTATGTTTTGTATGATGAGTGTTTTAATATAAGTATGGTACACAGCATAAAGTACAACTACATTTAACTCAAAGTAATTACAAGAATTCAGGCAAAATTATTTTCTCCTGTACTGTCACATTGATACGGGAAAAAAAAAAAAAATTCTTCTGGAATCTTTCACCAACACGTCTCTGTTTCAATTATTTTTGGCAGTATATATTGCGTCTCTGCCTCAGCTACCTTTTATATTGACAGTTGGTAGCACAAGCCTTGTAATGTACAAAGGGTAGCAGCTCTTCAGCCAATCTGTGATAAAAGGGAAAAAAATGAAATCACTATGGAAACTGCAGGAAGGATCTAAAAGCTCTCTTTATAAAGTAAACGTCTGATGTTTGTGACTGCAGGGGTAAAAAATTCATAAATCTGTATGATGCTATCATTTCTGATTTGTTATCACTGCAAATGCCAACTGGAAGCCGCCTGACCTTCGCTTCATTAAGTGCGGTCTATTCAGAAAGAGTTACTATTCAACAGGAGGAGGGAGACGTGGTCTGCCGAGAGGTCGGGGGGTTTAAGGGAACAGTGTGAGACAGAGAAGAAACTAATTTGCTTAGAATGTTTCCTTTCTTTTTCTCATTTGATTGTCTCTTTCTTTTAAATCATGGTGACTTGATGGAATCAGGCACACGGCTTGTTCTGCTTTGTTTTATTTTGCTTTGTTTTTCATTCAGAAATGGAGCAAATCTCAGACCTAAATTCAACTTAGACAAGTATATCTGTCTTTGATTTTGCATTGAGGGCGGGGAAAAGACAAGGAACAAACACAAAAATGTTAACCTTCTCCTTTCAATCAAAAAGCAAATAAACACCAGGGAGAAGTCATTCTGGTTTCAGTACCCTGGATCCCCAGGCGGAACAGAATGAAGGTGGTGGTGACTATGCTAGCTCTGGTGAGTCTGCTCAGACAGCAGACAGCAGCAGACACCTGTGTCATGGAAGAAATTGCAGGATATTCAGTTCTCAGAAGTTAAGTGACTTTTAACAGACAGTAGTATGGTTGTTTAAATAGGGAGCTTTATATTTGATATTAGTTCACCTGTTGAGGAGGGACTGTGGGCTCAAGAGGACACTGAAAAATTCTCAAAAGTGAAATTCTACAAATCCAAGAATAGCCTTAATTCAGAGGAAGATGAATATTCAAGTAAGTAGACTAGTTTCATGCTACCATACCTATTTCTGCAATGTTTATAATTGAATACTGCTTCATTGGTTAGAATTTCAGGCAATAGAAACTGTGGCTTTGTTTTTTTAAGTGTATGTCAACTTTATTAGAGTTGTAATTCATTGAAATGTCAAAGATTGATGTGCATGGTAATTGATTTTATATCGTCATGCTGTATTTAGACAATTATAAACATTGCTAATCTAATGTTTCAGGGTACTTATGAACAATTAGCAATTCTGCTCTAGCATCTCAAACACACTTTTAATGACAAATAATATACTGAGATAGGTTCTATAAATCCTGAAAAGGCTATTGTGTAAATGATGATTAAAAAAATTTTTTTGAGCTTTTTTCCCAGTGAAATGATGAAGGCTTTGAAACTAAAAACACAAGTATTCTGGAAGTGAGCTTGCAAAAATTCAGCAAAATTAGCAGGGAGGATGCTTTGCTTTACAATAATATGCTTGTTTAAAAGAAAAGAATATGACAACCACCATGCTAACTTTATTGAACTTCTACTACTTACTACTAAAGACTAACTTGCCTGCTTGCGCAGCCTTTTCAATTTCCAGTGCTTTCTCTCATGTTAGGAGAGCGTCAATGGTCAGTGATGCAGAGTCAAATGGAAGTGTGTGTTTGGGCACCCAAACATAAGTATATGCATACTTTCATTTGAAAATATTTAAATGCCTCATACATACTGACTTCACTGATGTTTTTTGTGCATATAATGAAAACCAATTATCTGTGGAGAAAACTTGACTGGGTGGAAGGAAATTAAATTGGTTTTTAAAGACTTCCTTAAACAGCAGTAGCTAGGAGAAGCTCCAATAACATTTTAGCTTTAGGATCGTAATGACTTTGCTATGTTAATAAATCATGCTTTATCCTGACTTTTATCAAAAGATTTGGATGGGGAAGATGGCACATGGCAGAAAGAAAAGGGAAGACACTTTCAAGCTAAAGTTTTGCAGGTATCAGACCACTATCCTAATGCCTGCAAAGCTCTGGAAACAGCTATTGGAGAAGACAGTTAGGTCCTGATTCACAAAAAAAAAAAAAAAAAAAAAAAGGTACACAGGATAATATATGTCTACTAACAAAACTTCCAGATCGTAATTCTTAAAGGAAATGATTCATGTTCTAGAATATTCTGTGATATACAAAATAAATGTAGGGAAAGCTTTACTAACTTTTCTGCCTAATTCCCTTCTGGGAGTTTCCCAATGTCTACGACATACTTTGAGTATCAACTCTCATTCATCAGCTCCATGTTAATTTTTTTTTATTGTGCTATAAGTCTGAGACCACTTAAGAGGACATTTATGGAGACATGAAAAACATATAGTTTCATTTATCCATGCAACAATACAAAAACTTTATTGCTACTCAAAATGTTAGCATTCTAGTCTCTGCATGTATGTTCTCAGAATTGACTTCCAGCAGCTATTATAGAATAAGAAAGGCAAAATACTCTACTATTACCTCAACATAGCTGATTGCTTACTAATTGATGAGTAAAATATTTCACTGAGCTTTTCTTAAACCACATATTTACCTAATTTAAACTCTGTGAGCAAGTTGATCAGAGACTCTAATATATATTATTGAGCTTTGGTGAAGGGATTGATAGAGAAAATAAATGCTTTTCCTTCTATTAATTGTCAAATGATTGACATTTAATATTGCAGGTGTTTGAGTGGTGTAAAATAGCCCCTAATATTTTCCACTACATTTTCACTGTCTTCTCTGAACAGTGTTCTTAGAGGTAATGTCTTCATGAATAGCATACCTTATCCTGTACCTTAAACATTGAAAAGTTTGAGTTTATATATTTCATTTCATATATTTTAATTTACATCTCTCATGTTTTCTAATCAGTAATGTTACATGATCAGATTTTGAACATTTCAGTTTTGAATGTAATCTTACTAATACTTTCCTCTCACACCCAGAGGAAATTTCAACTCCCTTATCTCTCCCTCTAACTTCCAAGAAAGTAAAGTTCTGCGGAATACATCACCGGGGAATCTCTTCTTTGGCACTAAATCCCCTTGTCCAAAAGGGGTCTCACAAGTAGTTCATGGTTTTGCATTATTTTCTTTCTATTGGAATCACATTGTAATTCTGCCATAAGCTTCTAACTTGCAGCCAGCAGAAATCTCGCTTCCACACGAGCTTTCACTCTCAACCCGAATCTACTCTCTCATCTCAAATTGGCCCACCGAGATGAGACAAAAACTTTTAATTAGAATTTTAATATGTAATCCAAGCCATTTATAGATTATGCACAGAGGTGATCTCCTCTGTATTTAATAACTATGTGGAGAACTTAGATAATGTTTAATTCGGTAGAGAGACTATTTTTAACTTTGCTTGGAGTCAGGTTACCTGCAATGTTCCCGGAGAGTCTCTTAGAAGTTCTGTAGGCATGAGGTTTATTGTGTGAATGAGTAACTAACTGACTGTCTGTAGAAAATCCTGGGGGGGATTATAAAAATTGAAATATTCTGTAATAAAAAGAAGATTTCTTTTTCTTTTCACATTGCTTCTGGGAAACCTGATTTCATGTCTCTCAATTCAAGCTAAGTGGGTGAAGAGATGAAACCCATTGGAGTACCCAGGGACTTAGCCTACCTGCTAATGAGGGTGCCCTAACCTCATGTGTTTATTCCTTAAAAACCCAGCACATAAAACAGTGGGTTGTTGTTTTTCAAGAAACAGTTGGCACTTTATGTTGGACTTATGCTTGGCATGAATTATTTGGCAAATTGGGCACTGAGGTGTGAATTATAAACCTAGGGCTCTATAATAGGCTTTAGGGGTGTTCTTGGAGAAAACCATCTTTGTAGGGATTTCACCAAAAAAGGTGATTGAGAAAAAAGGAAGGTCTTTTTCCCTGCTCATGAAACAATAACAAAACAATATGTGCCTTGCACGAATACCGATACCCATTTGTGTGTGCGTATACACACACACACACACACACACACACACACACACACACACACTTTGCAGGAGTGTATCCTGCCTTTTATTGAAATGTGCACGTGACTCTCATTAATGTTGATAACCCTCTGCACATGCCACCAAAAATAATGGACCCCCAACTGTGCAAACTGTCTGTATTCGAACATGTTAAGAGCTGAATATTTAAAATCTGTTTGGCACACCACGCTTGGTTTTCTGAAGACAACAGAAGTTGGACAGAAAGATCAAAGAAGAAGAAAAAAAATCAAAAGCACCATAAAAGATAATGACATCTGGATGGGGCCTGGATAATGCTCTAATTAAATGTACTTACACCTAAGTCTTATCACATGCTCAGGAGTGAGAGCTTCGATGCCCTTTTAAACCCAGCATTACAGGCAGCATGGGAGGCTTGCATGGGAACTGTTACCTCCGTTGTGATCAGCTCTGTTCTGTATGTGTACCTACAAGCTGTCCTCTACCTTCTTGCTCTTTAATTGAATGGGTTTCTGCTATGTTGCTATTAAGAAGATTGTGATAAATTAGGTTATCCCTACAGCTTCCAAAGATATATATGTTCTTTAAAATGGGTTTGAAAAAAATCAGCTTACCACTTAGATAAAATAGGCTGCAAGATTCTCTTGTTTCATTGCTGGCTCATAGGTTAAGATACTTTTAGGAAGAAAACTTGTCTACTATTCTCCCTGTCTAGGTAATGTCTTTCGACATCCTTTCCCTTCAGAGTGTAATAGAAGTTTTCCTGAGTACAAAACACAAGGTAGACTTTCAGAAGTCCTCAAGTCAAGCACTTTTAATTTCAAAAAGAATTTCTAAAGTTTACCTTAATTGGACAAAGTTCTAGTTAAATTAGTGTGACTTTTTTTCAAAATGCTGGGATTTAGGACAAGAGACAGTGTGAAAGGAGGGAACTGTGCTTTCTAGGTTCTTTTTCTTTTTTTTTATGGAGTTTTGAAATGTCAGGATCTCTTCTTAGGTTTTCAAAACAATAAAATATACTGTAGATTTTCATAAGAAGATGGTGGGTAGTGCATAGATATATACTGCATATCTCATTACCATTAACAGTCATGCGTGGTTAAGCCTCCTACTATTGCATTGAGTATTTGCCCTCTGGCTTTGTAAAGTGATGGTCGAGTGGGGGTTTTACAAAGGAATTTCATACCTATCATAGACTCTGCAACACACCTACTATAGCTGAATATACAACATTTCCTGGGAAAATGGTAACAATGAATGAAATTGGTGTTTGGTCTAGAAAAAAGGCCAACATGTTTGTATATAAAGTTTATAGGGGGAGTATAAGTCCATTTCTTATCTTAACTCGATGAAAAGCTACTTTTTCTTCTTTTTCTCTTTTCTTTTGTTTTCCTATTCCAAGCTTTTTAATAGCGCTAAATGATCAAATGCAAAGCATTGTGCCTTCTCTCACTCCTTAGAAGAAAATTATTCAGTTAATACACCAAGATGAAATTTGAAAAACCACTGTAATCTAGAAAGGTCCAGGAATTTAAAGAACCAAATGTACTCTGGATCTCTGGGTCCATCAGGAGAATGTAGAACAAGTTAGTTTTCTCTGACTTCCTTAATTGTGTTTTACTGCCTTACGCATAACTTAAACACTGGCGAGGCTTTGGGGAAGCAGGGTCTTTGGGGGGTGCTTGCAAAAGCAGTGGGGTCTAGAGAGAGAGAGAGAGACCAAAAAGACTTTAGCCCCTAGAAAAATTAGGGGGGTTATTTTTGTGTGGAATGTATTCAATGTACCACTCCCCTAGGCAAAAGATTGGGCCCCTTTGGTTTAGGTAACCCCATTTATGTTCTGGAGTATATATATTTATATTCAGGATGCTTTGGATAAACCCAATTTCTGTCTTCCTTTTAAAATTGGCTGTGCTGTTCATCTTGGATATCAAGGTTTTCTTTTACTCACTAAGTCTTCCCCGTGTAATCTAATCCTTCATTTCTTCCCAGAAAAAAAAGAAAAAAGATGTTTGCATTAAACTTAGCCTTTCAATAATAGTCCTGAAGAGTCTCTCTTTGTGAAAGATACAGGATTAGTTCCTACCATGAGCTCATCTGCATCATCTCCATTTATTTCTCTTGGGTGATGAGAAGACCTTTGCGTTGTCCAAAAAGCACTAGTAAATAAGGAGTTAAACTGAAGGCAGGCTCACTGGTTTGCTGAGATCTGTCAGAGTCTGACTGGCTGGCTACATATCTGTCTCTGGAACAATAGGTACCTGTATTCTGCACGGGCTGCTGGGCAGCACTGACACTCCGGAGAAGGTCTGCCTCTGTCGGCGCTTTCCTGGTGAGAATCCCAAATGACAGTTCCACTTTTCAGTGGAGGAGGAAAAAAATATCTGTCTGCTCTCTTGATGAAGGACAGAGCTTTGATCATTTTTATTCCGGCTTGTCTTGGCCGGAGGTTTTAGGTTCTTAGTCTCAAGTCAGCAGTCTCTCCCTTTTGCTCTCTCTCTCTCTCTTCCTCTCTCTTTCTTTTTTTCTCTCTCTCTCTTCTCTCTCTGACACACACACACACACACACACCCTCTCCCTTTCCCTTTCTTTCTCCATTTCTCTCTCTCTCTCTCTCTCTCTCTCTCTCTCTCTCTCTCTCTCTCCCTCCTTCTCTCTCTCTCTCTCTCTCTCTCTCTCTCTCTCTCTCTCTCTCTCCCCCCCCTCCCTCTCCGTCTCCCTCTCTTTCTCTTTTCCTGTCTCCCTTCATAGGTTCTATGCAGGCAGATGTGTGTCACAGCTGTAACTGAGGCACAGAGCAATAAACATAGTGGAGCCAATTTCCACGATGGCAAGAGGGGCCACCGGAGGTGACAACAATGATAAGGACTCAAGGACCATCCTTCTGACAAGTTTCAGGTAAGAACATATTTATACCTCGATTCTTGTGTTTTTGCATCCCTGTGGCTGAGAGCGAGTCTCACTAGGGAAACATTTTCGTGAGGGTATCATTTCTGCTGTCACTGCCTGCAAACCTGTGTTCTTGGGGCTTTGTGTTACTAGAATCCTTGGAGGTGAGGCGTGAGCAGACTGGGCAAAAGGGTGAGCTGCTTTTTATGTCTATCTGGTGACATTTATCATGCTGTTTAAAATCATATCTGGAAGAAATTCTGTTTGACGATAATGAGCAATGTTTTGTGCAGCATAGAGCATATGGCCATGTAGAATTCAAGCGATGCTCTTTCATTCTTAATTTGTAATTATTTTTACACTCAACTGTACTGAGGTCAGAGAGTTTTAAAAATTAATGAGCTTCCCTGTGGAGTTCAAATACTAATGTCTGTGTGAGCTGCCACAAAAAGATAAGATTATGCTGGTATATTTTAAACTTCAATTTAACTGTATTATTTTGAACATACTCCATTTGAAATAAGTGAATTGTACATAAGTTTATGGAAGCCTAGTATATTAGGATATTAGTTCTTAAAAATTATTTTCAATCACCTGGAGAAATTTTGTCAAAATTAGACTATAGAAAATGATTACTTTGTGTAGAGACATTGCTAAAACTTAATAGACATTATTGTATGACAATGGAGAATGCCTTTTACTTTCGAGGAAATGACAATAATGAATGAGCCACATGCTCAAAAAATCTGCAAAAGGGCTTTCCTTGTAAGTAACATATAAAAATTCAGGAGATATTTAGGGTGAAATTTTGCTGGCACGAACAAAGAAACAAGTGTGCACATAGATGAGAATTCTTTGTCACAAAAATGAACCCGGGGCATGGATTTAGGAGGTTAAGTGAGTCTACATTCTTAGTGCCCCTCGAAAGGGGTGAGTCCGGACACTTAAAAATTTACCCAAAACTTTCATTTCCCACAATTTAAAAAGCATTGTTTATATTCCAGATACCACACATTGTTTAAACCAGGGGGATTGAAAAGCAGTCTGAGGATACAGTAATCGGGGCTAAAGATGCTTTTTATCCGGAGTTCCCCATTTACAAGACCCATTCTGAGCTTCCTGTGATATATTGTTATGTAAATACTGTGCAGCGAGGGAAAGCAGCACTATGGAGATTCAATTTACTTTGAAAGTTGTTCATTATAGCAGGGATGAATGTTATTTATTTGATGTGATTCAAAGGCTGGAAATGACTTTTTCATTGTGGCACCTTTTGTAATGGGTGCTGGGTGATCTAATCTTTTTAATTTTGGCTTTCACACCAGTGGAGATGAAAAGAGATCTGAACTCATTTATCCGTTGCTAGGTCCTCTGGAGACCAAGTCCTGTTCTTGGTTGCTATGGCCAGTCTGACCTCAATCTCTGTGGTTTGGGGGACTTAAGCTGTTTCTTCGTCTTTTTTTTTTTTTTTTTTTTTTTTTTTTTTTTTTTTTTGAGGAGCATGTACCTTGATTTATGTCCAAAATTGTGGCTGAACATCTTTGTCTGCGATTGATAAATGGTGCCGAACAATTCATCAGTTCTTACAAGTAAACACGGCTGTCCCACTAAAAATATGTTTTGTTCCGAGTTAATGGTATGGAACAAGGCAGCCTCCACCAACAGCTATCTTTTATTGTGGAGGGGGCCTCTGAAACTTGGAGCAAAGTGGAGGAAATTGGCTTTCATTTTCTTGGGCATTAGCATCTCATTTGTGATTCAGCTGGTGCGGCTCTGGGTGGATCGGAGGAGGATCAAGGATGAGAGGATCACCTTTCTTTCCTCACTTTCTCTCCAGTTGGGGCTGCGGATGCCTGGATTCCGCTGGGGCGCTGGGAAGTCAGGAGTAGTTTCTGCGTTGGGATGGGTCTTTGGTTCGCAAGTGCCAAGTACTCAGGCACAGACAGGCAGGTGTTGCGTGGCTCTGGTGCCTTCGATCTCATGCTGGTTGTTGGAGGGAAAGTTGTAATTTTGGTGACTCCCAGGCATGTTCCGTTGGTGTGCTAATTACGGGTCCCAGGACGTCCGCCTCTAGAACCCTGATGGAAGAGAGCCCTGGTGATTAAGAGGCTGTGGAGTGGACAGCCGTGCGCAGCAGATGAGCCCCCATTGCCTTAAAAACTGCTTAATTGATGCTGCAGGCAGCCTACTCTGCTAATAAGAGGCCGGGGACAGAGGAGGTGTCTGGAAAGGCATTGATTGCTTACAAGCGCCAACAGCTTCCTTCCGAGATTGTGGCTCTTGCAGTGTAGTTCTTTTCTTTTAATAGTAATATGCTAATGGTTTTTATTCTAAACCGGCCAGCACAGAGCATCTTCAAGAAAAATGGGTTTCCTGAGAAGAGGCATCCTCCTCGAACTGAAAGGTAAAAATTCAACGTTTTTTAAAGTGCCGTTTTACAAACCATTTCATGTACTTCTTGGCGGTAGCATTGGAAAACTGCCCTCTAAATAAAACTATTCAAAATCTGAACTATTCTTTTTAAACGTTAAAGTTTTAAGGAGGAGACTGCCTTCGGGGAATTTTATTGTTAGTCATTGGCTCAAATTGCCTAGCTTTTACTGACAAAATGCAATCAGGTACTTTGTTTTACTTTCTGCCTTTTTATATTTTAGAGAAAATGCTCATTTTAAAAATCAATACAAATGATATTTATTGTATTTAGATTTTATTCCTAGAACTGGTAGATAAGAACCAGGATTAGGTAGTGTGGAAGGTCTCTTCCGCCTTGAAATGCCTGGAGTTTTCAGAAAGAAGGCGTAAGAATGCCTTTATTGGGTCATCACACTTATTCAACTAATGCTTAGTTCTCTTTACTTGAACTGCAGTTAAAAGTTCTATGCTCTGTTGTACAGGTAATAATTTTGGCTGGGAAGAATTTCAAAAAAAATTGATTTTTGAAGGTATTTTTTAAAAACTGCTACTTAGCGCTTTATTAAGACTGGGGTTTTGCAAAGCTCAATTGTGGCTTCTTAACTTGGGTTTCTTCAAGATAATACTTTATTTAAGTGGTTAATGTCACAAGAAATATTATATTCTAGGTATCCAAAGAAGACAAATACTCCCCGGTATGTGGTATGTATCAATGTATATATATGAGCATCTTTTAACAGAAAATGTCATATAAATATCTCATTGTGTTTTGCTTTGCTGTTATGTCAAAAGATTTAAGTGAATGTTGGATAGTGCTCAATTTCCTGAAATGATTAAATTCAGTCTCTGAAAAATCTGGGGAGAAGGCCCGTAATGACATTTTGATAGCTTTCATTTTAAGGTGTAATAGAAATTGAGTAAAATATTTTAATAGCTATTCTCTAATATCTCATTTCAAGTACAATGTTTTTATTGCTCATTCTAGCTTACAATTTTCTGGTGATGATAATGTTGGCTGGTAATTGTTTCTTACATAGAAATCATTTTATCCTTTTGTGAAAGTTCTTTCGGAAAAGTCTTCATGCATATATTTCAGCTGAAGCAATTGCATTGAACTCAGGATAAAACAGTATTTCCAGATTCCTCCTATTTTAGTTTGGTACTTCCTTACAAGAATTAGGTGTATCTTAAAGGGAGCAATATTATATTTGATAGTTTGTTAAAGAGGAAAAATAAAGAAGCATACAAATCAGGGAAAGACTGAGAAAACAGAAGGAATAAATACTATGCCTATTACAAAATTGACTGTGCTTCCCAGTGGCATGTCATTTTTTTAAATTTAAATATGGGCTGAGAAATAATACATATGTATGTAAATATCTAGTTATTATGTCTATCTTTATGGAATAGGTAAGTGCAGATACAGAAATGTAACAGGATTGCAGCCAATGATACCAGGAAGATCTTGGCCCCTCACTACTTTCAGGAGACTTAGACCCAGTAAAGTTAATCACATCACTTTTAAAGAATCAAATCTTTTGGGAACTAGAGTTGTGACATATTAGATCAAATTATGTAAGTCAAAATGAAATCCTTAAATCAGTCATTCTGTGCAACTTACACAAAGCCATTAGCTTCCAAACTGCATTGTTCTAAACTCTAGGTGGAAATATTTTTTATTCAATTTAACTTAATTGTAGTGAATATTTAAAGTCAAGATAGAATATGTGTGCTGAACTGACACACCGTCAGTGCAGATATTTATAGGAATAAAATCAAGCTCTAGTATCTGATGATTCTCCCCTCCTAAAATGTTTATTAAATTTTCCCAAGTTTGCTTTCTTTTTGTAATTAATATTATTTTCCAAGTACTAGTGTGGCAGGACAGTTGGTTACTCTTCATTTCTTTCTGCCCTCTATAATTTTGTCTTTTGTCTTTTCTTGGTATGCCAACATTATCTGTCACCTAGAAAGTTCTATTGACTTTGAAGTTGTTTGTCTGACATATTTGTCTAATTTGAGGGGGAACCCAAAAACTAGTGCCATTATAAATTGTGTATAAAGTGTTGAGAGACTTGAATTGGCCTTGGGTTGATATTAAGCTATAGACTTTTCCTGGTGGTACCAGGTAAATTCAATAAAATCTTTCAGCTGCCTTAGTTTATTTTCTACAAAGTGGCAAACCTTTGATTTACATTGAGCATAATCTAGAATATTTAATACAGTGAAGGCATCACCCCAAATTCCTATTTCAGCATGATGTTTGATGCATGGTAAAGTTTTACCTACTGTTGTTTCGTGTGTTAATCACCTCTGAGATCCAAAAGCAGATTTTAATTTGCATTGCCATCCGTTGGGATACTTTCATTTAAATGTTACCAGAATAATTGAAGAAAATAAATTTATGCTAAAAAGCTTAACTATATGTTCTAGCATCCACTAATAATGAATTGAAATATTTAAAAATGTGTTCAAATTTTTAAATGTGAAAATTGAAGTTTGATTAATGGTGTTTGTGATTTTATTTTTTATCAAGAGATGGCCTGTGTATGTTCATAATGACCCGAGTGCTTCTAAAGTTGCTAGACTGTGTGTGACCTTACACCATATCTATCGTGAACAGAAACTTTTTACATTCTTAATAAGTCTCCGAACTATCATTTATATTATTAATGTTGCTGAATGTTATTTAAGCACCTGTACGTATGGTTCATAAATCCTTGGATTTCCTGTAATTTTCTGACAGTGGAGTTCACAGTCCAACTGCGAAGACTAAAATATACCATAAGGCTAGGACTTTCCTTAGAGAAAGAAATGCAAGGCAACACACTGTGGTCAGGAACATATGGTGTTTAATTATCACAGTCTCAAGGGTTTTAACATAGTTTACTGCAGGCATCACAGAAAATACTGGATTTTTCCAGAAATATTTGAAGAATTCAATTTGCTGGAAATCTGAAACATGGAAATAAATTAAGTAGTATAGCAACAATGTGCTGCCATATAGATTTAGAAAACATTCATTCATTCAACAAACATTTATTCAGGGCCTATCCTGTGCTAGACATTATTCTTGAGGCTCTTAATTTAGTAGTCACCATTAATTTAATATTCATTATTTGGTTGATTTTACAAATCACCAGCTATTCATACATCATCAGCTAATCACATCACAATCCATATAATTCTGGAACTTGTATTTTTCTTGCCTATTCTTTAAATGACTCTACGTATAATCTAGGCATAAATACCAATTCCAAAGAATACACTGGTAAAACGGTCACAATGTGTTTTAAAATGTTATCTTATTGATAGGTATTTAAAAAAGCATCACACATCTAAAAGCATCACACCTTTTCCCTCACTACTCAGGCCCCCGCTGCAGCCGACACTAAGCTGGTTTTATTATTTTTACACTTCCTTCCAATGCTTTTTATACTCCTTACACTTAAGGGACCTCTAATTCTAATTACTCATGTCTGACAGTTATTTTCTACATGCCAGTTAATGTGCTAAACCCTTTGCCTTTGTTTTCTAATTTAATCCTTTCGATTACATTTTGAGAAAGGTAGAATCACTCACTATCCCTGCTAGTCCATGAGGAAACTGAGGCTTTAAGAAGTTAAGTAACTCCCTGGAGGTCACCTAGCTACTAAGCATCTGAGATGACTTAATACCGAGGTCTTTCAAATTCCATTCATTCTTCTAGTCATTCAACAAATATCGTGAAGCTTCTTTGATGTTGTAGGCCCACTGGAAGTGTTCAGAATAAAGCAGTGGCTCTATCAGGCAGGTCTCTGCCCTTGGAATATGAGCTCAGAGCCACCTTGATGCTTTCACTGTGTTAATCCTCTTTGCATCTATGTAGTCCCCAGAGCCAATGGGATAAATTTTTTAAATTTCAAAACTTCATTAGACTTATCACCATTTGGCTTTCGTCTTTTCAACTGCATTATTGCCGATTCCTAAATAGGAGTTTTCTGCGCTGGGAGGCTGATCTGTTCACTGCCCTCACGAAGTCCGCCTTGTGTTTGCTCTCATCACTCCTGCACCTTACACACGTTGCCACTGCGTTCTCAATCCCTCCCATCCTTCAATGTCTGGTCAAAGCCCATGGATCCCACAAAGTCTTAGAAATGAAATCCTAAAATTATTTTATCTGCATTGATCGGTGGACACATGACATTTGCAACAACTAATGTAATTTCAGGCTAGGTAACGTTTCACCTACTTCTTGTGTCCCAGCGAAGAGTCCGGGGAACCATGAGTAAAAGAAGAGAAGAAAGTAACAAAAGTAAGACTGGAAGGTTTGGAGGCAAGAACCCCACTGCCTAGCACAGTGTCTGGCATAGAGTACGCAGTTAGCATACATTTGAGGCTGGGAAGAGGGGAAGCGGGGTGCTAAGGAGGGGAGAGACTGACAACGGAGGAAACAGCAGGGAAAGAAAAAGAATGTTCCTAAATGTATAGCCCAGGGCCTTCAAAAATCTTTACATTTTTGAGGGTCAGAGATCCTGTTAAGGCATATATAGGCATACACAATAATCTTACATTCAAATATATTTTTTGCTTCTTCTGAGAATAATTGTCACCCATCAATATTAATACCTTATGTTTCCTATCACTATTCATGTCCATGGAATAGCTGATTCTAAATGTAGTTTTATTGTCTTATGCTGTATATGATTACTTCTCTCTCCCTTGGGATATTTTTCAGTATCATAGAAGTTGCTGACCACCATTGTCACCAAAAGAGCCATCTTCTTAACGACTATAAAGTTTTTGTGTGTGCGTTTTTTATTTTGTTTTATTGATTTCAGAGAGGAAAGGAGAGGGAGAGAGGTATAGAAACATCAATGTAGAGAGAGGATCATTGATAGGTTGCCTCCTGCACGCTCCCCACATAGGATTGATCCAGCAACCAGGGCATATACCCCGACCAGGAATTGAACTGTGACCTCCTGGTTCATAGGTCAACCATTTAGCCACACTGGCCAGGCATAACGTTTTATTAGTTAATACTTCATGGTGGATTTTTTCCCAATAAAAGGCAATTTAACATTCAAAATCCTAGTGCAAAATTTCTTCTGTTAACAAGCAGCTCTTCTGGTTAATTTTACTTACATTTTTGAATTGTATTCAAAAGTATAGTCTTGAAATCTCAAGTATGAATATATATGTATATATATATCATACTCAGTGCCCAAGGTAAAGTTAAAGTAGAAATTTTACATTATAGGAAAATCTAGATGAATATTTTTTTAAAATATATTTTATAGATTTTTTACAGAGAGGAGGAGAGAGGGATAGAGAGTCAGAAACATCGCTGAGAGAGACACATTGGTCAGCTGCTTCCAGCACACCTCCCACTGTGGAAGTGCCCGCAACCAAGGTACATGCCCTTGACCGGAATCGAACTTGGGACCCTTCAGTCCACAGTTCGACGCTCGATCCACTGAGCCAAACTGGTTAGGGCTAGATGAATATTTCTTTTTTTTTTAAATATTTTATTGATTTTTTACAGAGAGAAAGGGAGAGGTATAGAGTTAGAAACATCAATGAGAGAAAGATTGATTCAGCTGCCTCCTGCACACCCCCTACTGGGGATGTGCCTGCAACCAAGGTACATGCCCTTGACTGGAATCGAACTTGGGACCCTTCAGTCCACAGTTCGACGCTCTATCCACTGAGCCAAACCGGTTAGGGCTAGATGAATATTTCTTAAGCAACTATTACATCTGACCTCTGCTATGGAGCTATTTTATTGACTGTGAGAGCCATGACTTGTATACATAGATATAGATACAGGGCTTCCTTCAAGAAAGTACTACTAACACATAATATATGTGCAACACACCCTGGTATTTCTGGGTGAAGCAAGCTAGAAAGGTTGCACCTTGACGCAGAGAGCATAGCCTGTGTGCACTCTCTAATTTATATGGGAGCATTCTGCTGAAGCAGCCCTGTTCTTTGGGAATTCCTACTTGCTACTTGAGATAAGTGAGGATAAAGCCTTGCCCCTGAGGCTTTCTTTGAGCCACCTTCTGCTTTGAAGAAATAAGAAATATTTCCGCAGTCTGTATTGTAATAGTAGCAGTTGAACAGTCCAGGAGAGTTCCAAAAATGAAACAGTGCTCCCAATGCTTGCTGCATGCTGTGTTGATGTCAGTGAAGTGCAGAGGATGGGCTTGTCTCCCCTTTAACCCTAACTATCTATGGCCCTTTCATTTTGACACTAATTTCAGGCATGAACCTTGGCTCTCAGCTACAGGGTGTAATCGTTAGTATCTTGCTGCCACCTGGGTGCACAACGGAGAACAATATTTAGCCCCTGTGATTTGCCATAAGAACACACCACATGCAGTTGGAAAGGAAAATGTTTAATCAGCCAGTTTTCTCCACATAGTTCCAATCAGTTAGGTGGGTTGAAGATTTTATTTTCTCTGGATTAACCGGTTGTTTTGTGACTGTGACGATAAAGCCTTTGGCTCCCTCTTGAATTCATATCAGAAAACTTTGGGGACAGTGCATGTCAATTTGAATGTGCAAACAAATATATATAATTACATATATATATATATATATATATATATATATATATATATATAGTATATTTAATTGATTTTTTACAGAGAGGAAGGGAGAGGGATAGAGAGTTAGAAACATCAATGAGAGAGACACATCGATCAGCTACCTCCTGCACACTCCCTACTGGGGATGTGCCCGCAACCAAGGTACATGCCCTTGACCAGAATCGAACCTGGAACCCTTGAGTCCGTAGGCTGACGCTCTATCCACTGAGCTAAACCGGTTAGGGCAAAAATATATATTTTAAGCATGCTAAGGTAATAACTCATTTTGGCCAAATTATTTTTTTAAGTTTCCCCAGTCCTCTCTTTTGTTGTTTTGGTTATAGATTTAATATGAAAAAATTGGCATATGAATAATATCCTTCCATTTTTTTAAGGACATTGTATGATGATGCTGTTGATCTGTAGGAGACATTTCATTTGGTGACATTTACAAATATAGTTTCATGTTAGCAGCTTTTAATTTTAATATAAAAAAATAATGAGAATGGTATAAATTTCAAGTGCCAAGGAAGTCACCTTGGAGATGTACACTTACATAAAGAAAACATGAAACATACCTCACTTCCCATCAGATGTTGTGCTTATTTAGTTTAGAAAAAATAGTTTTTAAAAGTATGAACATGGTATAAGAATAGAACCATCTGTATAAATAAGCAACATATCATCTTAAAGACTTTCAAAGTGCTAGAAATATTTACATCCAGAGTTTAATCCTGCTAATTCAATGCGGTTCAGCCCATTTCAATTCATGCTAATTCAATGCAGTACAGTCCACTTCAATTCACCAAGGCACTCATTGGATTTCTAACCGTTCTGAACATTTTAACCTCCCCCAGTCAATTATCTCTTTGGTGGTATTATTATTATTTTTTTGGTTGGGTAAAGACAATATAGGAAATGTTGGAACATATGGCAAAGAATGTCTAGCTCTTTACCACAAAACAAAATATTTTGAAGAGTTCAGAATTTCTACATGGTTTGGGATATATTTTTTTCTTTCCAAGATGGGTAAAAATTGGTACAAAGTATGATCTTTTTAACTAAAATTGCATCTTTTTTACTCAAAAATTATAATTATTATCATAAATTTGAGAAGACTTCAAGTCATTTATTTACTCAATTATTTAATTGGCCTTTTTTCTCTTCATGATTTTGTCTGACCAGTGCTGCTAAAGTCACTGGGGAGGATTTTACAAAAGGAGAAAATATGATATTTCCCTTGTCAACTATAGCATAATTGGAGAGAGAAAAACAACTCAAAAGAACATATTGGATAATATAATAAAATTACTCCTAGCAATCATACTTCAGTGCTGTGAATGGAGAAGCTATTTCCTCACAGGTAGAAAGCAATACTAACAATCAGGTATCGCTTTTTGGTTCAGAATATTGTTTCAGATTATTTGTTGTGAGAACAATAATAGAAAATTGAAAATAAAGGCTAGTTCTTAAAAATGGATTTTACAATTTTCACCAATTGACTTCATCAGCAAAATGAAGATTTTCATTTCATGAGGACTCAAAAATAATTAACTCTGTCACATGGTTAGTGATTAATTCAGTGAAACATAAATACTTATTGTTGGTTTATAATAAAACCAGAGGCCTGGTGCATGAAAATTTGTGCATTTTGGGGGTGTGTGGGGGATCCCTCAGCCTGGCCTGCACCCTCTTGCAGTCCAGGAGCCCTCAGGAGCCTAAGCCACAGTCTGGCCTCCCTCTGAGGGAGGCAACTGGCTGGCTGATCAGGGGATAATGCCTGCCAGAGTGGCTGGTCACTGCCCCCAATCGTTGTCTTCTCCCGTCCCCTTCCTCTGCCCGCTGGTATCCGACTTGGCTGGCCTGGTGCTGCCCACTCACTGGCCCTGCCCCCAGCAGACCTGTCATTCTGCCTTTCGGTCACTTTGCATATTAGGCTTTTATTATATAGGATGTGGGGGAAGGTGGAGTTTACCATTGCCATTATCACTGTACTTCATGATATTCTTCCAAAATTTGGACACAAATGTAAACTAAAATGGTTTTTGAAACACTTCAACTTCCTTGCTATCTTGAGAAGACAGGATAACACGTTCTACACACCAGAAAATTTTTCAAAGCTGTCTTTCACAGCATCCTTGGGTGAGTAAAGCCCTGCCTATAGCTTTACTCTCTGGCAGAAATATTACTCCATCCAACCATGTTGATAAGAACATTGTTCCAAATAAAACTTAACATTAAGCAAAGACCTTTGGGATTGGTTTAATTGTTAGTTTCTATCTTGAACATAAAATTTTACGATTTTAAGAATAAACCACAACTTTGTATGTGCATTATCATTTCCAAAGCCAAAGATTTGCGAGCCAAAGAAATTTAAAACTTTACTTAACACCTTGACATGTTTTTGCCTTTAGTTACATTGAGACAAGTGTGCTGAAAAGCCCAGCCATCACTTAATTATTCTCTTCTCTTATCTTGTGGAGTTTGTATTTTGTAGACATAGAAAGCATACTGGCCATTTTGGGGGGGCCATTTTCTGCCTTCCCTGCTCAGGAATAGAAAAATGCTCATCCCATTCTCACCAGACATCTCCTGTGGACAGTATATGCCATCCACTAAGCACTGGAGGACATATGTTCTGTTATTAAGGGGTCAGGGGGAGAGAGTAGCAAATAAACAATTCTCCAGTGTACCCTATTATGTGAATGGATACATCACGGGGAGAACCTGGTGGAAGGATATATAATGAGCCCTGCTTGGAGACTAGATAGTAGCATTTTCTCCAGAATGTGGCAGCTCTTCTGTGTCTTTGGGAAGAAGGCTTACTACACACCTGTCTAACCAGGTGAGAGCAGAGACACTACACACCTTCTCCCTGTGACTTGTGAATGCCTTTGGTGCCCCAAATAAGCAACTCCTCTCACTGCTACCTGCCCTGAGCTGCATTTTATTTTGATAGCCACGTGCAGTAGGTACTTTTGAACACCATGCAATGTAAAAGGTATGGTTGAGAACTTCTTCAATGGGACTTCTCCCTACTTCCCTCCTCTGTAGGAGATTTGGAACATGAAGACTAGTGACTTTGAGACATTGTATCTAGCCTATCTCTGAAATTACACACTTAGTCTCTCTCACATCATTTGGAAAAAAACACCAACCCAACTCCTTTGCTTAGTCACATTGGGGCTGTAAGTGAAGCAGAAGTCTTTAAGGCCAGAAGGATGTAGGCTTTGTAATCAAACCAAATCCCATTAACTGCTGTTACCTTGGACCAATTGTTTAGCATCTTTGAAACACAGTTTCTTCTTCTGTGAAACGAGGATTATAATTCTCACATTATTAATATTTCTCGGCCATTTCCCACATGTTAGGCATCAGACTCACATGGGCTATGAGGCAAGTACTATTATTCTCCACAGCTTACAAATCATCACGCTGAGACTTGGAGAGGCTAAACACACACATACACAAAGCACACATAGTTCTTTAGTAGTGGGGCGTCTTCTTGGTTCTTTACTTCCCATAGAATTCATTTTTAGGAAAGGAATTGCAGGGTGAAAATGTGTGTACATGATACATGTAGTTAGTTTCCAAAAGGTTACTTAGTTTTGAGCCCTTGATGATGAGAGGAGTATGAAAGCCGTAATTTATGGTTCACCATGTTGTTGCATGGCAAACTGATGCTGCCTGCGAGTTTGTAAGTGACCTTGGAGAGCTATATGCTATGAGAGCTGCTTTATGCTCTTCTTCTTGAAGATGGTGATGTACTCTTCTCTTGATGGGCACAACTCCTTTTCAGTGAAGATTCTGGATAAACGGCTGTTGCATGAAATCAAATGCTAGTCCACAAGGCAATTGCTATGCCTCTGATGAAGGGTGGATGCCATTTCTAGAAGAACTTGACATTCTCAGGGAGGAGTTTAATAGCCTTAAAGAATTTTATATTTGGGATTTTTGTGACTCTTGATAGAAGAAAAAGTAAGATATACTAGGAGCTTAAAACTTTTATTCTATTGTAGCTTCATCTGCTGCCATTCTCTATTTGTAAGACACTGCTAATTTCAGTGCCTTCTCCCACTTCATATGCAGGCTCTTGAAGTCTGTGGGATGTCCAAGTGGGTATAGAAACACAAAAACAGCACAGTCTCTTTGGTTAAGAATAACAGGCCAGTTTTCTTTTTTGCTTTTGTGCGCTCTCTGGAGTTCACCCATGCATGATGTTCCAGTTGACTTCAAAGGCAAGTCTATGGTTGGATTATCTCCACAGGACAGGGAGCAAGGTAAGAAACAGGCTTAGTGCTTTCAAGGCCCACTGGGGAGCTGATAGAGCCAAGCTATGTGGTTACCAAGACAACTTGTTCATTTATGTCCTCATGGAAGAACAGGTAAATTTGCATAGTTCCTTCTACTTTATCGTCACTGTTAAAATAATTTTTAAAAAGATGACTGAGCAGCCCTTTAAAAGGTTGACTTATAGCTATGTAATTCCTGCACTTGGGGAGTTTAAAGTCTAATAAAGAAGACACAGATATAATGAATTTGGAGTGAGAAAATACCACTAAAGTCATGAAGGCATGAAACTTACAAATCATAGGATAATTTTAGGTATTAAAAAAAGGAACGGTGTAAGGAAAGATGTGTGCTTGAGAAGTTGTAATTAAGGTGTGTTTGCTTCCCTGATCTTGCCAGCAAAGGTAGACTTCTTACAGAAGGCGAGAGTCAGGCATTGCAGAGGGAAGGAAGGGAGAAGACTGGCTGAGTTGAAGACATCATCACAGACTTTGGCCACACTTTGGGAGAAGGCTTAGTGTTGAAAGAATTGTTGGATGAAGTGGGCATTGAGATAACTTGGCAGAGACTGGAGCAGGTTAAGAGACAAAGCAGACAGGGCAGGGTGAAGTGTCCCCCTGGACTGTGAAGCCAGGAGGAGTCTGTGATATACAATATCAACGTGGAAACCTAAGGAGGAAGTGGAAGTAATGTGGTCCATGGAAAAGCAGGGAAACATCCCTGGCAGTTCCACTGTGCATCGACAATAGGCTTATTTATGATGTCTGAAAGCTATACAAAGAAGAGTGTCAATTTTCAGAAATCAGAGGACCAAGATGAAAGAGGTCAAAATAATTCAAGTGAGTAATTGCCCTATCCTGGGCTGAGACAGTAAATGTGATGTTAAAAAAGAAAAAAAAGAAGAAGAAATGCATTTAGTAGTTGTGAAGGAAATGATCAAATAAAATAACGACATCAACAAAATCTAACACCATAGAAAGAGGATTCAGAACCAGTAAAGAATAGGAAGGAAATAAAAATCACTTGAAGGTTTTGCTTCTTTGATAGAGAAATGACAGAGCAAAACTGAGTGAGGATATATAGCAAATCCTAGACAGAGAAACAAACATACTTATTGCATGTTTTTTTTTTTTCCTTCTGTCTCTAACATGAAAAAGAAAGAGAATAAAGTTATTTCTTTGCACTTTGATTTATTCCATTTCATCCCTGGGATCACAGAATGTATGTTAGTTATATACTGCTCAAAGCACTTTTTAGTGCCGGAGCTCTCACACACCAGAGTTCTGTGTGGTCATTTCATTTGGCATTGTCCAGAGTCACTACAGAGAGAAACAACTGTCTGTGTGGCAACCAAAGGCATAGACTTTGTATTACTGAACCTCAGATTGAATCTCAGCTGTGGTTATGTTCTTTCTAGTGAATAGAACAGAAACAATAATGAATCATTTGTCTCCAGAAATTGTCATTCTGACTTTTGTTTTGGCAACACTGTATATGTACTCTGGCTAGAACAATCTTCCCTTGATTTGTCTTCAAACACTTGGTATTTGACTTTGAAAGGGAAGAAAAATATTGTGTGATTCAAATGAGCTTCTCATTTGAAAAGAGAAAAGACTATGTGTATAGCTATCTTTTCTAATTACTACCAGCAGCCATTTTTCTCCCAAGATACATGCCATAATTTTATGACCTTGAAACATGCTCAATATTTGCTTCAATATCCACAAAACGTAATTTCATATAATTTCCTAAATCTTAGAAATTAGAACAGGACTTTCGGTCTTTTCTTTTAGCTGGAAATTCTGGAAGAGGAAGCCATCAAAAGTAAGCACCTCATTTTATAGTTAAAATGAAGGCTGAACTTGAAGAAGGGATTTGTTTAAGGTCACAGGACTAGGTAGAGTCAGAAAAGTCTCAAATATGTTCATATCCAGACTGAGCCTCTTTGAACTATGCTGTGGTGTTTCTTCCCAGTGTAGAAGATTATAAACTACTTTGTGCATTTCCTTGTCCCCACCTTACAATTCCCAGCATCTGGCACCTTCTTTCACTTCACAACTGAACTGATGGTTCTTGAATTGCTAAATCCAGTGGAGGTTTTGCACCTTTCCTGGATCTATCTGCACATTTGGCCCATTGATCACTCTTTCCTTCTTAAAGTTCTCTGCTCCCTGCCTTCCACGGGGCCTTACTCACCATACCATCATCTAATCATTACTTTCTGTCTCTTTTCATGGACTTCTCTTCTTCCTCTTACTCGTGGTTCATCCTCAGCCCATTGCTCTCCTCACTCACACTCTCCTTCCATACTCTCATCCACTGTCATGATTACAGTTATTCATAAATTTTATATGTAGACAAATCTCCTTCCTCCAATTCAGACTCAACTATCCAACTGCCTGCTGGTCCATTGAGCACCTTTCAACTCAACGTGTGTAAACCAATCTTCTCATTGTTCCCCTTCACCTCTCCAGCCATGCTCTCTGCATTGTTTTGTGGAATTGCTGTCCATTCATTCATCCAAACTAGAAACGCAGTTATTTTCACACTTTTGCTATTTTCCACATCAGACCCATTACTGGACCTGCTAATCTTCCATCCTAAATGCTTCTTGAACCCATCTATGATGACCGTCATTACTACCACTGTCATAGTTTAGAACAGCTGCTGCTGCTGTGACTTCTCCCTTATTTGGGTGTCTGCACCATTGAAATGGCCTTTCTTCTACCAGCTTTGTCCTCATCAAACATCATACATACAATCCAACTTAAACCTGCCTTCCAAGCTGAAAACCTTCTCATGTTTCCTCACCCTGCTAAAATTCAAAATAATCTCAACTTAAATTCTAGCCTTAATGATGCTATTTCTTGCCTCTCTCTGGTCTTATCTCTAACAATTTCCTGTTTTAAATTGTGCTTTTCAGCACCACACAGCAGCTGTGAATTCTACATAAACCATATCATTTATTTGTTTTTACATCTCTTTTGCCTCTATGCCACTTCTCACTTTTCTTCTTTGTCTCAGTCCCAATCTTCCTTTCATGAGTCAACACAAGTGTGTTACCTCCTCCAAAATCATTTCACATATTTGTCTTGTCACTTTCCATTCCAACTATCTTCATCAAGCCCTTTGCATATTCCAGTTATGGCATTAACTATATTATTTTCTAATTTGTATTTTTGTGAGTTATGCAGTCCATTCACAGATGTTAGGAACCTGCTAGCAACTTATTTTTTTCAATTAACTTCAGATGTCTTTGGATAAGAATTTGGTATAGAACTAAAATAATATTTGCTAGTTCCACTGCTGACAACTGAGTCAGGATACTACTCATTTAAGGATATTGATAGATGGATAGCTGGATAGATAGATAGATATAGAGATATACATATATTATTAGATGTGTGTATATATTTTGCCTTTGGCTTTAATTTAATTAACCTTTCATTTCTTCTCAATGGTAACTGAGTCATAAATATACATATCTCTTTATTGTAACTTCTCCCCCAATATCCATACTTTAACTATATTTTACTCCTAAAAGCTGAAATCCAAGAAAGATTTATATTATCGGCTTGCACAGGACACCAAGATTAGTTTAAAAATTTCATAAGAATCTAGTTTCTCAATCTTCTTCCTATTTTATAATGTTGCTTCTCTGTGGGTTTTTTTTTTTGAACATTTAAAGGCATATTTTATGTGATGTATATTCAGGCACATGCTAAAACATGAATTTTCCAGGGTGGCCAGTTACCATGCCAGAGAAAAGATTTTAAAAGCTTTATTTTTCTACATTTCATATACAGTGTGTGCCAAATAGGTTTACAGTTGTGAGTACGCGAAACACAGAGCATGTTCTTATATTATTTTTTATTAATTATTGTATTATTTTCTGCTAGAAGCTAATTCCAGCAGGGCATAATAAAATGCAAAAAGTCCTCAAAAGGTTGATGGGCTTCTATATTCAGCAGGGCTGAATCATATATTTTTTTAAAATATATTTTATTGATTTGTTACAGAGAATAAGGGAAAGGGATAGAGAATTAGAAACATCATGCCCTAACCGGTTTGGCTCAGTGGATAGAGCGTCGGCCTGCGGACTCAAGGGTCCCAGGTTTGATTCCGGTCAAGGGCATGTACCTTGGTTGTGGGCACATCCCCAGTAGGGGGTGTGCAGGAGGCAGCTGATCGATGTTTCTCTCTCATCGATGTTTCTAACTCTCTTTCCCTTTCCCTTCCTCTCTGTAAAAAATCAATAAAATATATTTTTTTAAAAAAAGAAAAAGAAACATCGATCAGCTGCCCCCGCACACCCCCTACTGGGGATGTGCCCGCAACCAAGGTACATGCCCTTGACTGGAACCAAACCTGGGACCCTTCAGTCTGCAGGCCGATGCTCTATCCACTGAGCCAAACCGGTTAGGGTAGGGCTAAATCATATAGTTGCCTGCTGGAATAGCTGAAAGCATTTCCCCAAACCTGAAAATCTGCATGTTATTACCTGCTGCTGGCCAAACATCTGAACAGCCTAAGGCATTTCCCCCAACCTGACAATGCCTATTGTATACCAAACCTTACCTACCTTTTGATATGTATACCTGCTTTGCTTTAGGGCAATTTATGTTAATAAAAAAGCTAGGGGTCCAGAGATTCAGAGAACTTGGTTACTGAAGCTAGGTCTCCTCTGGCTTCCCCATGTATTCCAAATTTATATTTCTAGTCTCTTTATTAATTTATGTGCAGCCCTTCTCCAGATTCCTGAACCTTTCTAGATGCTGAGAAACACCCTGGCAATTTTCCATAAGAACAACTGTAAACCTACTTTTACCCCACCTCGTATATAGTTTTCATACAAAGAATTAGCATAGTAAGTTTTGCATTCTCCAAAAATACTACAAATGCTATTCTCTCAGGAAGAAGAGTGAGGTTTATTTTGTTAATGAAATACCAAACAAGCCCAGCCAACTTGCTGGGCATATTTAAATCGGCACATCTTTGGCAGTAAGCTACATAGTATTTCCATCCGTGCAAATATTTTGCAAAAATTTAGCTTAAGCAATTTTTTTTTGGCCAGATTATTTTCAGGACAAAGTTGGGAATTCAGGAATTGGAGCAGTTTTCACAATATTATCAACATTTCCAAAGATTGGTTAAATAAGCGCCATTATTATCCTAATCAATCAGCTCAAGCCTTTCTTTCTACTCCCATCACACACACCCAAACTTCAGCACTTGGCACACATGGGTGTGAATGTAGTGAAAAGTTCAGATTTAAAAACACTGCTTGTAGAGTTATTCCATTTCTAATTTATATTCCTGCTACCTATGTTTTATTTGTTCACAATTTCTATTTTGTTCTCCCTCGAATCAGAGAGGGAACAAACACATATTCGCCAAGAAATCACTCTTAGGTAAATAGATTTACTCTGTTTTTTTTTTTAATGACGCCATCTAGTTTTAATCTATTCTTTATTGTGTCTACTAACCTATTCTCCTGTAGATCAAAAGCAGCCTTATATAATACACAAACAGATGAGCATGATTGTGTTTCAGTGAAACTTGATTTACACAAATAGGTGGCATGCTGGATTTAACCCACTAGTTCTTGTTTGCCTACGCCCCCCTTAACTCTTTTATTTTGAATTTTAAAGTCATAGACATAAAGACCAATGCTTCCTTAATGAGGAAAATTTTATAAGTACCGCGCGCTAACCGATTGCACCACTGGAGCTCCAAGGAAAATTTTAGGTTATATCAAAGACAATGAATTCTTCAAGGGTTAGAAAAGATTAATAATATTTAAGATATATTCTGTATTTGAAGTTACTGCTTATACAGTTGTTAGTTTATTGAGGGGAGTGAGTAGATCATAATCCATCTTATGCTCTCATCATGACAAAGTGCTAGTTCATGGAAGAGGCACAGTTTTGAACAAACGAATGCGTGATTAGGACCCCGGACACCAACAAATAAGTTGATCACATATAGACAATATATCAGAACCAATTTTTTAAGATTCTTAAGTTCTCTGTGCTCTGTTATTTCAAAGAATCCCAGATTGGCTGCACTGATGTTGGGATACATATTGGTGCCATCAACAGTAGGGAAAGTGGTGTGTGTTCCCAACTGAGCCCATGTTCTGAAAAGGGATGCTTGTGGGGTTTTATATGGTAAGCAGGTATGGATAGGTTTTTAATATGAAGAGTGCATTTTTTTCTCCAATGCTTTAAATCTGTTTTATTAAAACTAAGAAGGTTAACTCTTTTAGCTGCAAATGTGGGCTGAGGAGCATGATGAATTTACTAGTATTTTGACTCCTTAGATTTGAGGTTATTGTGGGCATCACATCCTGGGTGAAGCTTTGGAAGTTCTTGTTACAGGTAAGTGACCATATGCTAGAAAGTGTGCTCTCTACATCAATGAAAAAATATCTATTCTACAGAACTCTGTAACCAACATAGATAGTCATAAGCTCTATTATAAAAGACCTGTAATTATATTCAACAGTCCCTAAGTATAGGTGCCATAACTTACTCTTCTTGTCTCTTTTAAAATTAATTATAAGTATAGCAGTCATAACATGGAAATTTAAAAAGTTAAAATTTAAGTAACTCCCTCTCCCCCTCTGTCCCTCCCTCCCCAATTCTGCAATTCTCTTCCCATACACAACATCTATTAACAGATTGACCTTTGTCTTTTTACACTTTTTCTTTACATACAATTGTCTAACTGGGGGAAATATATATTTATATCTATATCATCTATATCTATATCTATATCTATATCTATATCTATATCTATATCTATGCATATCTAGATAGATAGATAGATAGATAGATAGATAGATAGATAGATAGATAGAGGGAGAGAGAGAGATAATTCTCCCTCACTCAGTTAAAGTACTACCCCATATATAACTACTTTATACTTTTCTCCCCTCCCTTTTCTACACTGTACTGTGCTTATAGTAATGCATATTTAAAAATGTGCTTGTAGTACTTAATTAAGAAGACAAAAATAGCTCTTCCCATGGGGGGGAGGGGATGAATATCTACTTTCATTCATCTAGTTTTACTACTAGTTGGTTCACGGATGACTGTTGATAGCCTTATTTTACCAGCGCTCTGCCAGATATATCCTTGGTTCTTACTGTGGCATATATTTTTATTACTGTGTGTTTACACTTATAAAGCCATGAGGACTCATTTCTACAAATGTACAAATGCAGATTTCTTTATGTCAAGGAGACAATTTAGATGGCCAAGCTCAGAGTGGAGATCATTATGACATGTATGTGCCTGTTGTGATAATGGTATCCTAACAGATATAGTATTCAGATGTTGAGCTTTCAGAATGGTCTGCCATTCTACAATAATTGCTACATGCTTTTAGCCATATTAACAAAGAACGTCTTCAGCCTTGTGTGGAGAAACCTTTATACCCTAGTATTCAAAAATAGCTATTTTAAAATTTTTCAAATTCACTTGCAGCTCTGTTCTCTGCAAGATCTACCCATCTATTCCAACCATGTCAAACTGTGATAAAAACAGAAGAAAACAAGAATAGACTCTACATGTCACTCAGGTTGGCTGAGCGATAAGCTGAAAAAGCAAGAATTGGATGATGGAGGAATAAATGTACCATCATTTGAAAAAGAACTCTCCTCTTTCAAGCTATATATAACTTTTACATTGCAAACTGAGTAAGACTATTAATAGTAATAATTATAATAACACCTAACATTTGTCCGGAAGTTACAAAGTCTTCCTCAAATTTTAATTCATTTCATCTTTTTGACAGTTCCATCAATTAGTCAGGACAGAGCCTATTATTTCCACCCTACTTCCCACCTTTGCAGGTACTTCCTGCTGTTCTTTCCCAATATGGTGATTAGATGCAGAGAAGTAAAATTCCCAACCTTGAATATATCCTAAAAATCACGATGTTTGGGCATCATACTTGGTGATCTGTTAGAATGTGGGAATTGGGAATTGCTTCTGCAGCCAACATCCCCTCAGGGAGAATACAAATCACTGAAAAGAGCAGGTCAGATAACTTAGAATTATTGAGGTGATGCTACTTCTTTGTTGAAATGGTGACGTGTGACACTATTAAAGATGGATAGCGTGGATTAATTCCTTAAATTTATGCTTAGTTATATCACAGAGTCATTTGGATTCCATCCATCTCCCTTATAAATTAGCCACTGATAATCACAATTATGACCCTAGGTGTGATAAGACAATGAGGTGCCTCCTGAATTATTAAGAAATGTTCATTTATATCCACTCTGTATATAGTTTTGAGTACTTAACTGCATTATCATTCCTTGCAAGTTGGTCACCTGCATATATGATATATGCATAAGATTAAATGCCAGTAATGGTGATATTTCTTTAGAAGAAGAAAGCCCCTATTCCAAAAGCTGAATAAACATAATTATATTTATAAGAATTTTTTTTTGCTATATTTCTGTTTGGTGTCTATAGTCTTGACTTATTTGTTCATTAGTCATAGATGCTGAGTATTTGTATAATGCTTTATTATGAATCAATGCTTTCATTGTCATATCCATTGTCTAGTTTATTATTAAACCTCAAAAGATATTATTACCAGCATTTTCTAAAATAAGCCTCAGGGGCTACATGGTGTGCTCATAGCCACAAGGCTAATATGTGGTAGAGAAGACACCCAATGCCATCTTTTCAAGTCAAGAACTCTTTCTGTCAAAGCCCAGAATTTGTGTCAGGACATTGAAGCCAGCCGTGGGCCTCTCCATGTGTAAGCCCATCGGGCTGAGTTGCTTTCTAGTTCCAGTCAGAGGAACTGATATCAACCAACAAATCAGAAAATGTGTTATAATCCTATTATCAGTAAAAAGGGAAATGCCCCAATATTAGATAGTGTTCCATCCACCTGGAGAGGTGCACAGGATGCATGATTTTGTAGAGAGCCGGCTTTAGTTTTCCTACAACATGACCAAGACTGTGACCGAGTGGGACTCTTTGTGAGAGCCCTTTGTGAGAATAGTGAGCTTTGAAAGGAAATGTAGGTGTGGGCCTTCTCCATTGGCCATGGATACAAAACAGATTTTCTGCCTGTGCTGAAAAGAACAGGCAGTGCCCATCCTAAGGAGACAGAGAGCTCTGAACACAAGGTTATCATCACCTCTCCCTTTTATTCGTTGCATTCTAATCAGAAACCTGTTATTAAACAAGCTGCCCTGGTATTAATAAGTGACATAGAAAAGTCACTGCTCATATGAAAAAGGGCACGAGAAGGTGAGGGACATCTCTAAGGAAGAAAGGTCTTTGCCAGGAATAATGATCTGTGAGGAACAAACAGTGCCAGGGAAGTAGGGCTGGTGTTGCAGAAATAGAAACCTAAAACATTAGAGCAGGCCTCTGCTTTTTAATGAAATATTGCTGATGCTGAATACTAATTTCCAATTAGGATAATGCTGTAACAAAGCCACCCTGCCCTTGCCCATTCTGGAATATGAAAGAGAAATGTTTTCTGTATTTATCAAGCCCCTTATAATTATTTTTGACATGTCAAATATACTGGGTATAGAGAGAATAGTACAAGATTGGGGGGGAACCTTTTCTAATGTGATGCCAAGTCTTCAAAGAATTGAACAAGCAGCCCCAGAAATAACCATGCTTCAAGTATGACATTGCCATTTAATAAACCAACAGAGGAAACATTGAGAGGAATTCTGTCAACATTCTGAGACTAGTGTAATTTTGAACAATCGAGCATAATGGCAAGATCAAGCTTGATGTCAAGCTGTATGACTTGTGTTTCAATGAAATTGTAAAACTTGCCAAGCACAGGGAAGGAGAAATATGTAGGGATGGAATGGAGGTAAGGATGTGGGGAGTTGGACATCTCAGTTCTGCCCCCTCTGACCTTATAGATATGAAAATTATTTCATTATGTCAAAATAGCAGAGGTGAAACCATCAAGGTTCCCTAAGAAATTTCAGTTTTACCGCAGAGAAAGATAAGTTTTGCATTTGGACCAGCTGAGAGTACCTGAAGTGTTGTGTCATTAAAATTTATGATCAGAATTAATTCACATTCATTTCGTTAAGGGCCAAGTCAGCTGGGTTGAATTTGTGTGGGGGAATCATAAAAATAAAAAGGATAATGAGAAATGACAGCAGGTCCGCAGAGTGTCCAGTGAGGACCACTCAAAGATCCGATCTTTTTCTTTTTCCTTTTTTTATGTTCCGTTCGGTGTTTGGAGGTCGTTTGTTGTTTGGGGAATCGAGTCATTTGTTGGTACTTGGATATGATAGGAAATAAGTAGAATGCTTTCTAAAATCCCTCAGGTTAAAGGGTTAAATCAGCCTTAAAGGGGACCTAACCATGTGGCAATAAGGAAACGTAAGGCACCCACAAGAGGGTAAGAAGGGTGCTGGTCAAGGATGCGTTTTGTGCCTGGCGCTGTGCTCAGTGGCCTGATGGTGCCCTCGGATAAAAAGCCTGAGCATGGGGTGACTTTCCCACTGAGCTGCTGAAAGGGCCCACTTTTGTGATCTGACGGCTCATCTTCTCCAGTAAGAAACCAGGCAATCTGTCTGGCTCCTCACCGCCCCGGTTCTGCACACCTTCCTGCTTGCAGAGCGCCCAGGACAGCACCTCTTTACGCCTCTGTAGGTGTAGGTCAAGGGTGCGGAAACTGTTTTCTGCCAAGGGCAATTTGAATATTTATAACATCATTCTCGAGCCCCACAAAATTAACAACTCAAACAATAAGGCTGCTCTGTATGGCCAAACATTTAATTAACTCACCCCTTATGCCTTGGCAGGGCCAGATCAAATTATTTCATGGGACTTCTACAGCCCACGGGCTGGATGTTCCTCATCTCTGGTGTAAGTAATTCCCAGTTGAAAATGTTAACATCAGTTGCCCTGCGTGTTTCCTGGCCCTTCCATTTTCCTTCCAATAATGGAATTGCTATCAATAAGTTTATTTTTTCTCTAGCTTTCCGACCACCTTCTATGTGTTCCAGCCCTAAAACTGCCCCACACTTGACGATACTTTGGGCAGATAAGTATTTCTGGGGCACGCCATGCTCGTCGAGAGGACCAGAGGCTGATTATTGCTAAGATCTTAGAATGGAAGCCTGCTGGTCTGTGAGTTTATAAGTTGGTGCCCTCTGAACATTGACGCTTCCATGGGGGCAGATGTAGGATTCAAATCGACACCTCGCGTGCTTTGTCTCACCATTCCATTTCCTGTATATTCTCTTTACACCAGATGAGTCTGCACACTGACCCTTTGATGCAAAATTTTAATTTTTGATTAGGGTGCTGCTTTATACATCAATACTTCCTTCTTCCCAGGATTGCCAAAGAATATGCCATTTGGGAAGGCACTGGGAAGTGAGGCAAAAGTTCTCATCCTCACTGCCAGCTGCTTGGAGACCAGCAAGTGGCTCCTAAATCCTGGGGCATCTGGACCACAAAAAGGCATTTCAGTGCATCCTGGGAATATCCAGGCAAAAGAATGAGTTTTACCTCGAATAGCTTCTCCCTGATTCTCCTGCTGGGCCTGCAGGCTCCTTGTTCTCTCCACCGACATTGTGCCCATTTTAGAACTGAAAGGGGAAAAAAAGGTTTCAATCTTTTCCTTTTTCCTTGTATAATACTTACCGAGTAGTTCAGTGCAAGTGGGCATTCAGCGATCATTTCCTTCTAGTACTTGCATTATTTTCTCTCAGTGATGGAAGTTTCTAGGCAGTCATTTCTGCCTAGTTGCCTGTGCAGCCTCAAAGAGTTGGGACTTAAGCATAAGCCTAAGTTTTTAAAAAAATAAAGAAGGGAAGGGAAGGAAAAAAAGAAACAGGCAAGCTGAATACATGGACAGATGGGGAGATAGTTTTACTACACTGGAATCTCAAAATTGTTAAAATTGCTGCCCAGGTCAATTTCATTTTCGCAGCTCTGTGCAGAAATCTGGATAATGTAATTTTAAAAATTAAGCAAATAATCCTTCTGTGTTAGTTAAAACCTAACCTTTATGGAAACATCTACTGGCCCTTGAGGTGAGTGTCCTACAACAGTGTGAGCTCTAATGGCTTTTCCGGTAGTTTGATGGATTCTGTGATCTGCCTGTGCATCACATAATAAAGGGGAACGAACTTCTATGTGGAGATAAGTCTCAATAAATTTTTAAAACCAAATTATCCCTGGGCCGAAAGGATTTCCTGTGACCACAACCAATTTTCCTCAAATCTGTATTAATACTTTCACACCAAAATGGGTAAACCTTTTGATTGTTAGTGCTCAGTTGTAGCTGGAGGCTAGCCTCATACAAGCTAAATGTATAGTAATAGCAACAGCATACGTTCACTGAATGCTCATTATGAGCCATGTAGTGGGTTAAGCATTTTAAATGGATTTGATCCTCAAAACCCTGAGAGGTAGAACTATTCTTACTCCCATTTTACAAATGAGAAAACTAAGTTCATAGAGAGATAAAAATAACTGGTCCAACTTGCAAAAAGTGCTATCAGGGTGTGACTTCAGGAGGCCTGATTCTGTGAGACAACAGTTAGGTCCATGCTCTACTCAAGAGGCCCTGTTTAATCACTTTTATTCTTGCTGTGTCTTTCTTATTTGATATTTTCCACATTCAGTGAGCATCTTCCAGAATTTAAGTTTTAGAGGAATAAATTCTCTTTTGAAATGATGATCAGTGAGAATTAATTTTGCTTCTGACTGCATCTAACTTATTCTGAGAGAAGGAGATGATGGCTCAATATGAAAGAAAATGCCAAGTAGATAGCAGGAATATGAGCCTAGGAGTCAGAACAGCTCAGACAGTCTCTTGCATATTAATTCCACTCACACAGTAAAGAAAGAGACAATGTAAAGAAACCACTTTCTGATATGGATCTCCATCAATGATGGCATGGTTTGGTTGCCGCGACCAAGCAAGGGGAAAAAAAAAAGCAACATGAGAGAGTAGATTCTGGAGCTAAGCTGACTCGATTCAAATCCTGGCTCTACTACTTCCTGCCATATGATCTGGGGCAAGTTCCTTGCTGCCTCTGTGACTCTGTTCTGTTAAAGAGAAATAATAGGACCTACCATAGGGTTGTCACGGGGATTAAATGAGTTCATGCCAATAAAGCATTTAGAGCAGCTCTTGGCACACAGTAAGGACCCTACGGGTGTTTGCTGTATCTTCACGATCATGATCATCCTGATCGTGAGGCCCTCGAACATTGTGTGGCAAAGATAGCAACAGTGGTTTTATATTTAGATATTTTCGGGGCTTTTATATAGAAAGAGGAAATAATAGATTCGATTTCTTTTAGACTTTGCTAAGTAAAGCAGTTCTTAGATCACCTAGATTTCTTTTGGTTTCAGAGTCTGAATGGTAATTTATAAGTTTATTCAACTAATGTGTTGCCGTGACTCAGTCTGAAGGAGGAATTTTGCTCCCAGCAAAAAAGAGGATTTAGCATCTTAATTGAACAATTATAAAATAGAAACAGCCTGACCACTATCCTGAAAATGTGAAGATGGGAGTGGCAAAAAAAAGGGGGGAAGGGGGAAATAATTCTGCCTTCAAGGTCCAAGTGATCAGGGAAACCGGGATTTGGAGTTTGACATAGCAAATTTATGGTGGGGTGATATTGGTAAATCATAGCTCACGAAGCACAGTTCTGGTAGATTCCCACACATGTAAGCCTTCCCCCTGCTTCCTGCAAGTCATTGGAATGGATTCTCTCTGACACCCTCTGAGGGCATCCATGGGGGTGAGACAGGCTTTCTACCTTCGAGGCAATTTGGTCCAACTCTGCCCACTCACAAGTGAGGAAGCCTGGCGAAATTCCAGAGGTGATTAGTGTTGAACCCATTATTTCACAGGGTTGAGTGTGTTTGGGTGGAAGTGTGAGAAGCCTATAATTTCATAGCTGCTAGTAGAACATTTCTGCTAAACCTCTTTTTCTTCTAGAATTCTGAAAGGATCTCACATTCAAGATGATTTGAGGGCATTGCACCCACAGTTGTTACTCAGTCTTGATGGTGCAGGTGGGAAGAATATAAATATTTCCTTCAAAATATTGATGATCATTTTGACCCATTTTTTTGTGAGATCGGAATCCTCTTCTCAATTATTGAAACTTTGAGGATTTTTCTCCCATAAATATAAAATTAGAGTCATAAGCTTAACTTAGACCAGTTAGGAAAAAGTATTACATTTTAAAATTGTGCCACCAGTGTTCTGTTGAGAACAAATATGACATGGTTAAACCAAATTCTGAGTTATCAACTATTTCAATGCCCATATTCACCCTTGCCTATAAAGTGGAAGCATTTTCCTTATATTTATAAGTCCTTTGAATTACATTCCAAATGACTACCGTGCAAATAAATTAGAACCGCAATCATGTCATGCTTTTTCTTTGTCATGATGGGTCATTGTCATCAAATGCTTAATAATTTCACTGTACTTGCGTGATTAGGGGGAGACGTAACACCGAGCATCCATGGGTCAGCTATGTGGACTCTAGCTGCCAAAGGCGCTTCTCCGTCTGAACAGAGCGCTTTGCTCAGCCAGTGTAGACATGGCCTGATAAACAATGGAACTTCTCCCCTGAGAGCTGAAGTTTGGATTGATCTAAGTCTTTAACTCAAAAAAATGTGCGCAGGTTTGATGAGCAGTTCAAATGCCTTCCTTTTAGCAGAACGGAAACTTAAATTGGCAGTAATATGAAGAACAGCATCATTTGTGATGAACTTGAAAGGCAGTAGCACTCACAGTTGCACAAGCTAATCAAGGGTCTATCGAATCAAAGTTTTACCATAAGCTTAAATATCTGTGACAGGGAGGTTGTTCTTGCAGGCTTACATCTGTCAGGTCTTAACACTACACCTGTCAGAGTGCCACATGGCTCTGTCACTTTTAACCAAGATGTCACAGATATTGTGGGAAGCAACCTGCTCTGTGTTTTCTTCTCTAGGACTTTACTAGGAAAAGCTAACGTGAAAGGATTTCTTTTAACACTGCATTTTTATTTTGCAGATTCTCAGGCTGATGGAGTAGTGACGGAGTGGATTGACAACTGTAGTTTCTCCATTCAGTGCAGAATGGCTGCAGGGAACAAATGCAGACATGCCCAGAGAAGTCTGCCCAGGGTGAAACAAATATCTTTGAGGTTTAAATCAGGTGTGTGAAAAATGCTGGAAACATGACTTTTGGGGTGGTTTTTCAAAGTTTTCTTTTGCATTTATATTTGTCAAGGAAAGTGGAAAGGTTGGTGGCTTTTGCCTGTTCTCCCAACTCCTTGAATGCTATAAAATACCCCCGAAAGGCTAACCTAACCTCTCTCCTAGGGTTTGCTTTACTCTACTTTACTGCCCGGACAGCCCCCTATTTCATCAAAACTTTAGACTTTAAATACACCATTGTATTTTTTTTTTCATAGCCAAAAAGAGGTTTGTTTTGGAGATATTTTAATATTGGAAATTGAAGTTTGATAGGCTTTATTTACAACTTGTCAATTTCCTTAGAAACATAAATACTATTGGTAATATATGAGTTAGCTACAAAGTACTGAAGAAAACATCATTCAAGTTATCTTTAAAAATATATGTTCACATTATCTTTAAAAGGTTGTTAAATGGCTCAGAACAAGCAAGCAGTTATCTTTTTTTCAGAAAATGTAAACTACGTTTCCTTACAGGATGAAGTTTTACTTAAAAGCCTCTGTTTAATTTATTCAGAAACTACACAATTTTTGTTGCTATATTTTGTTAGAAAGGAAGGAGAGGCTGTTTCTACAGGTGTCATAGAAAAATCAATGCTGAGCCACGGATTATTGGGTCCCATAGAACCATGGACACATGGCAGTGACATTCTTCCCAAGGTGAGTGGGGGCATTGATTTTCCTTCTCATGCCTGAAGAAATATGACACAAGGAATGGAGGCTAAACTTAGACTTAGAGACAAGTCTGATTTGAAACTATGCCTTCAAAAAATAAGTGACACTTTTTTTTCAATAAAATAAATGAGGAAATTGAATGAACATTTGGACATATATATATGTTTCTCATGTGTTTCTTTTAGATTTACTTCTTTTCTTTATTCCTTTGCATGCTTCTGAAGGGAAAAAATGAACTATTTGACCAACATTTTAACTGTAATTCAGAGACAGTAATTTCTTTGTGGAGTAATTGTGTTACACACTATAAAACAGTCTCTCTCTTAAAACAACCAAGAATGCAATAGTCCTTCAGCTTCTAAGAAAAAGCATATTACTTACACATTCATACTTAAAAATATGAGTCCACCTCTCATCTTCCTTATTGAAACAGTGCATTTTTCCAGCTAATTTGTGCCCAAATGTTTAGACACATACTTGTTTATTTGTTACTTATTTTACAGTTTCTTCTAGATTTTGCAAAGTTGAAAAGCTATGTCTAACGCATTGGTTATTTTGCCGCATTGCTTAGCATTCCATCCACGCAGGCAGGCGGTGTTCCTAGGTCTGGAAGGATAAATCCCAGGGGAAGTGAGCTGCAGAACATTTTATGCATCACTCATTCTATTATGAGCCCTCTGCTGCTCCATCTCTATAAGGTAAGAGATTTATTGTGCGTTGGCTTCTGGAAGTAGGAAATGACGTATGTTAATGGCTCTCACTTCAAAGTGTATGTGTTTGGAACTCATAATGGGGATTATAGAAATTGTTTTATAAGTAAAAGAATAACTGGAACAATTTAAGTCACTCGCACACGCTCTGGCACGTTCATCTGTCCCCAGGTAGCATTTGGTTGTTCTACCCTGAGACCCACATTCTGTAGTATTGTCTCCCTCATGTTAAGTGAGGTAGTAAATTGGTCATTTTTATAATGAATTTGAGCAGAGTTATATGATCGAGAAAGATAATTCAGGTCTCAATGTAGAAAATTACCAAATTACCAGTTTCCTATGTCCAGGGGTAGATATAATTTGAGTTTTAATATTTTGTGGGATCAAAAATTGATTCTGAGAAATTAAAATATGCTAGCAAGTTCATGGTAATATATAAAATTACCTTAATATTATTTTTTATTGCTACCCAGTGGAAAATTCTTACTCTTTTTTTTCTTATCCTAAATTTTCAGACTGGCTGAACCCACAACAATAACAATTGTTTACAATTATACTCTAACTTTGGATCATCTAGTTAATACCCTAACTCTGATTATTTTGAACACAATGTCCTATAAGAAAGACTATTTGAATGATTTTACTGCATTAGTAATAAAACAACAAAGAAAAATGAAACATTCTGAATGTACCATCTGATGAAGTGAGATTTTGCCCTGTCCCATTAAATGAGATTACATTTGATTTTATTTGTCATTATCCTAGCCCCAAGAAAGTTTTCATTTATCAATTTGACACATGAACCTATAACATAAAGCTTCATATACATTGTCTAAACTGTGATCAATTTGAGACATTTAAAACCAAACTAATGGATTTTCTTTATGTATTCATTATATTATTTTTATTATGTTTCAACCTTTCCAGCTTAGAAAATTATGACTCATTTAGCATGCACATATTTAAATAAAAAATAAATTATGTACATTGTCATTGTTATGGGAGGGAAAGGCATACTATTTTCTAACTTTTGATAAGGTTTAACTGTTGATGTGTGAATTCTTAAATGTGAACAAACCAAAAATAATGGCATACTTTCAAGTGCTCTCCAGTTAAAATGGGAAATATAGATTTGTGGTAAGGGACAGCCTTTTATTTACTGTTATAAAATAAAATAATATAATATAACATCTGCATGAGAAGAAAAAAAATGTACAAAAGACAATGAAGAGATAACAAAAGAACTGAACATATGGAAAGCCCCACATGTCTGTAGACACAATATAAGGATATTACATATCTAGCACTTGTTATTTGGTACATATCCATCAAAGTGGTCAGGTGTTCTCTTTGTATTCCCAAAATATTAGTGTTTTCAACACCGTTTATCTTTATATCAAAGTCTCCCACAATATGTAAAATATGTTTTATCCATATCTGAGTAGCATGATAGTAGCTATTCTCTCTTTGGGTTAAGTGCATCACATGACATTGCCTAAAATCTTGCCAAGTCGGATTTCTACTAGATAATTTATAGTTTGTAAAATATCGTGAATCTGCGGGGAAAAGCGACAGTTAATTGAAGCATAATTATCCTCCGCGTGAAAGTGGTCTGGGATGCCACATTGGGCCAGCACGATGTCTTGGATTCATTACCACTTTCTTCATTTGCTTTGTTGCCACCCTCCAGGTCCTTTCTGGGTGCATCTCTCTTTTGTTTCCCTTTGACTCTATTGTATTCCAGCTGACAGTGAAAGAACAGAAACCAAGCAATAAGACTGCATGAGCAATAAGACTGCACGGCTACGTTTTCCAGAGCCACCAGCTGGGAGTTAAGTTGACTAAGGTTGTGAAAGGAGAGCCCATTTGGATCACAGCAGGCATGGCAGGTAAAAGCATTTCTTTATTAAAGTACACATACTTTGTTTCTTCAGGTTCTTGGTCTAATTTTCTCTTGTTTGCCAGTGGCAGGGGGTGGGGGGTGGGGATGAAAATAGGTTGAGGACCAAATGCCTGGGGTATTTAATCAAATGCCCAGCAACTCTTGATGATAGGGTGCCGAAATTTCACTTTTGAGGATTAACTATGGTGGCTTTTGTCCACCCAAATGCATGTCTCCTTCTACCCAGCATGTTGTTGGGCTACTTTCTGCCATTGCCTAAATACAATGTGGTAGAAGAATTCCAAATAGTTTTAATAATAACTCCTGAGTTAGCAGAAACTAAACATGCAGGGTGAAAATGCTCATAAAATATAGGTATTGTTGGAGTTCCTCAAACAGCCCAGTTAAATGCTACTGTTTACTTCTATTAAAACAAGACATTGAGAATTGATTTCGCTGTGTTCTGTTAATTTGATTACTCTCTCATAAGTGGTAAGTATAAACCTCCTTAAATAGTTTATGAAGCTCATTTAATCAAGCAAATATCCTAAAGCATATCACTATATTGGTCCTTGACCTTTTGACCTATCACCCTGCCCCGGATGCCTTTGTCTCAGGTCCTTGCAATGAAAGCTTAGGTGTCAGCCTTTCTCTGTCAACAGCAGACTGTGGAATTGTACCCTCAGGGGCATTTCCTTGCAAGTGGTGAAATTGGGATGAATAATATCAGTTTGCATTCATATTGGATATATTTTTAGGAAGCTTAAGAGGACTATACAAGAGTCACTTAGGAGGGATAAATGTAATATACATTTAAGGTGAGAAAACTAAATTGTTGTGATGTGTCAGATTAGAGTGATAACATCATAGCTCATTTTATAGATATGTCTAAATATTCCTCAGCTAGTTCCCGCATGCCATATATTGAACTAAATTTCACCAAGTCTCTTCCTCACTGAGTTTAGAGCCTTCATATTCATCTTCCTTCTCTGGAGTATACCCTAGTTTGTTCTGTTTTATGTTCTATGACTAGTCTATGGATATATCTTAACAGGTTAGATCTAAAGTTAACAGAGGGTGCCATGGAAAACTAAAAATAACTGTTTTTGAAATTTTAGCAAAAACAACAACAACATAGAAATGATTAAAAGCCCCATGGATGCCTGCACCATGACTGGACCTGGAATCTTTTCAGCAGTATAAGGTCCCTTCTGTGTTAGCAGGCAGATCAATTCTGTAACCACTTTGGCCTCAAGTTCACAAAGGCCTTTTTTTTTATTTATAAATGTCCCTTGGGGTCCATGAGGAATCTATGATACTCATTTATTTTCTAAAGAAAGGTTCTGGATCAATACGTTCAAAATATTTCAGAGTTGCCAAGGACTTCTTGTTTGGCGAGCTCAGCACTGCCGTGGACATGCCCAGATTCTCTCCGACACCCGACACGGCTGACCCCCACCACACTTTAGTGCATTGAATGGCCTGGTAGTCTAATAGCGTGAGGTCTAACATTTGTCTAGTTGGTGCTGTCTGGTTTTCAAAATCCTTTTCACAGGAGAGCCCTGGTTTGGGGCAAGAGGTAAAAGGACAGGAGACAAGGATAATGATATTTTTTCTAATTTGTTAAATGAAAAATGCCGGAGAATGAAATGTCTTTCTTTTGGTTTTGGTTCAAATAATTGTCTGAAATGTGAATCACAGCATAATTGTCATGAAGAAGAGAAAAGGAAGGAATCAGTTACCTTTCAGCTGCTCTGGTCCCGAGGGACCCACTATGCTATCTGTTAATAATAAGCTAAAAGGAAGGGTGCACCATTCCTCTCTAACATGAAATAAAAGAACAGTTCCCTAAACAGATTCATTTTAAAATAGGAAGGTCAGAGGTCCATAATCCAGGAGAAGTACATGCGTACATGTATTCATATGCACATACTTGTCCAAATGTTTCAGCTAAGTAATAAAAATGGTGAAGAGGAGAGAATAAGACCCCCTAAGGGTTTGAGGGCTGTTGGTGTTGCCTTAAGCAGGCACCAAAGCAAGTCCATTTTTAATTTGAAGCTTTGGGTTTTAGATTAGATATTCACTCACATTTTACATTCTGTTCCATTATGTATCATGATAGTTTTATTATTTTAAAGGGTTTAAGTTCCTTATCTTTGAGAAAATCTGGTGTTTGAGTCAAGTGTGCTATGTTTGCCTTTTAATGACTTATTCAGAGAACATTTATTGAGCTTCTATTATGTGCCAGGCACTATTTTACCTCTTTCCCCCAATACTATCTCATATCCCAGACACTTTTATTTAATTCTGAAAATGCACAGAGTAGACGTATACAAGGTTATGAGACTGATGAATCGACAGTAGACAGGTGAGTTGTAAATTACCTTAATAATGTGATACTGTGCACATTTTCTTTTTTGCCCAGGGATTTTATATGATCATTCTCAGAATTTAGCAGAAAGCCTCATAAAAGTTGTAAATTTTGATTAAACTTAAAGCAATTCCTTCAAGCTTTAAAGGTTACCTTTTCATTGTTTTTAAGAGATACAGAAAGTTCTTACTTTCCATTTCTACTTTTGACAAGAGCTTTTTGCTTAATGTTTATAACCTTCTGTTTTCACTTTTCCCTCCTTGTTTTCCATCTTTTCTGACAATGAAATGCAGCATTTTTTTCCCTTCATAGTCCAATTTCATGTACTTGGTATGTGTTAAAACCTGAGTGGATAGGGGGGCTCTGGCCTCTTTGCTGCAGGGCCCAAAATAGTGCGTGTGTGTGTGTGTGTGTGTGTGTGTGTGTGTGTCTGTGTGTTATGATAGAAATATTGCATCTTAAGTTTAGGACACAAATGTACTGGTTAACTTGGAATTGGATTGACTAGTTTGAGTTTTTACTCTACCACTTTCTAGCTGTATAAACGTCAGTGTCTAAACCTGCTTCTTTAGTTATTAAATGAAGCAAGTAACATACAACCCCAGTTGGAATGCTATAAAGATTAAATGCAATAATGAGTGTAAAACACAGTGCGTGGCTTATGGTAAAAGATCAAAAAATGTTAGAATATCTTTAGTGTTACTATTATTTACTACGTGCCTGTGCATATACACATCTACCCCCAGACACAATTTTTCTATAGGATGCATATTCAAAGAATGATGGCTACTGTTAGGCAAAATTGTGAAGGGACAGATCCACCTTCAGCATTGCTAGTTTCTTTGAGAAGGTGTATTCTTTCCTTACTTCCTTCAAATGTCCAGTGCCCTGCCTCTCATCTTACCTTTCCTGCTAAAACCTCCTTTCAAGTAAGGACTGAAATTTTATCTACACAGAGGTCTAGATGGTTGAGAACATTGGGGGGGGGGGGGGGCGCGTTGTCCTTGTAAAGGTCATGACCTCTTATCAAAGATCAAATACTGGGCTGATGAGATGGTAGACATCTGGCAGCAGCTGGAGACATTTGTTTGTGGGGTGATCTCTCCCTTGCTTTCTGGAGCTCTCCCGAGGTGGGAATGGTTAACTAGGCCAAGGGATGCAGTTAGTTCTGCTGCCAAAGGTGCCTGCTGGGGCTCCCCTGTGAGTTTGTCTGACATCCTCAAAGGCTGCCTCCCTCTCCAAGCCTGGGGCCATTTAGGAACGATTGTCAGCTTCCCCCCTTCTTTTGTTTCGCCCCCGTTTGTGTCTGTGGGTTTTTGGATCTAGTTATGCCTGAGACCACAAGCTGCATTCCTTTAAACCTTTTTCCCTAATACTCTTCTTTATTTTTGGATACACACCTATTATTTTTTTCTACCCACATCTCATCCATATAATTCATTTTTAGTTGCCCATTGTATTTCTTTTACAAAGGCGTGTATTCATGATTTAAAGTTTTCACACATCAAACCATTATGCTGAGACATTCTCCTGACATGGCCTTCTGTGTTATGTAACTCTACTTCACCTCTATTTTTTGGTGCACAGATTTGAGGGTTTGAAGGACCAGGTTCAAGTTGAAGGTATGCCTTCACCAGCAATCTATGCGTGGAAAACAAATTTCTCACCCTGGGTTTGTCAATGAAGTTGGGATAACAAGGTCTGCCATGGTGTTGTAAGAATCAAATCCATGTTTTGTAAACTCAAAAGTAATTAGAAGCTTTCTGGTCTTCTTTTTGCCCATAATAACGCCCCTTCAAGTAACATTTTTTAAGGGAGGACAGTGGAGACACACATTATATTAGTAGTTTGTGAAAGAAGAGATAGGATCGTCACTGTCTGACATCGTTGCTCATTACTGAAATAGCTACATGTGCTTCTTTTAATCATGGTCAGTTCCCTCTGCCAGTGTGACATCTTTAATGCAGGGATAATTCTCCAGAGGAGAACATCCTGAGATGAAAATATGAGGGGAAATGTCCACTAGTAGACAAGAGGCCAGCAATGATGGGCTAGATCTATAAGCAGCTTCTCAAAGGACCCTGTAGAGCTTCTGCATGATCAGGCCGAGAGGCCCCACGTCACTCCAAAGTGTAGACTAGGACCTTGAGGCATAACGTTTGCAGGGTCCTCTACACAAGTGAGAGACAATAAAAACTAGTAGTTTTTGAGTACCTACTATGTGCAAAACACTTTCAATACTAATAACTGCTAACTTTGGAGTTCCGCTAAACACCAAATAGGCAGAGTGGCAGACTTACCCAGTTATCTAATCCTGACAACTTTTGGACACTGGGATTATGTCCATTTTATAATTGAGGAAAATGAGGGCCCCCTGACACCAAAGGCAGTGTTTTCTGGATTTTCCCCCAAATCTGGAAAAATAGACAGCATTCTGTGCATTTTACAGATGAGGCAATGGGGACACAGAAGGTTTATGTAAGTTGTCCCCATGGCTCTAAGTGGAGGAGCTGGAATCCCACCCACGTTGACCTGACCTCTTCCTATTAGGCCACACTGCCAGTCTGAGTGCTCTAAATCTCAAAAAGAACCTGTTCCCCTCCTAATTTACATGTTGTGTATTGATATTTTCATAAAATAGAATAAAACTGAATTACTGGGGACAATAGAATTTAAAAAGATATACAAAACTCAATTTCTATCCTTTATTGTTTCATTCAACAAACATAAAATTCCTCTGTCGCATTGCTGGAGATGCGTCTGAACTCTCATGATTTCTGGCTTATCTTATGGGGGGCCAATAACAAAACTGCTGCACCAGCACTGATGCACGGGAAATGTTTTGAAAAGAACAGCTCTAGACCGTTGGGATATGAAGATAAGGCAGTTTCTTCCCTCATTAACAGAAGGCTTATAGCCATAGGTTTGATTTCAACATTTACCAGTAAGGCCTTGAATAATACCCAGGTTGGCAATATACTAAAACACAGTTAAATATTGAAAGTCGTGGCCTCTATTTTTGCATTTTTTTAAATCTCACTAACATTAAATAGAATGTCTTAACAATATACCAAGAGCAATTCAATTAATTTTGGATAGAACACATCTATACTTTGAAGGCCTATCCTCTCATAACCTACATAACCAAGAAATGTGGACCGTTGTAAATTAGCTTATTTGATAGAATAGAGATACCAATATATTGCAAGTATATCACTTTCTCTCCAGAGGACAGGCTCATTGTTGTGTTGATTAATTAATATTCTCTCCTGCTGCATCCAAGTAGGTTAAAGAAATGAAAAGGAACACGATAACAAAGCCAGCACAGCCAACATTTCTGGTTAGTTCCCACAGTGACTACAGAAATGCTTGTCACCTGCTTCCTCTTCTGGGCAGAGGAAGTTAGCTTAATGATGGCTCCTTTTTCAATATTTCTGGAAGCAAGTCTTAGAGTAGAATGGCCATGAAAAATAGCAAACATGTGTTTCCCAGAGGAAAACATGGTCTGTAGCAAGTGCCATCTCCACATCCATCTGTAGCAGTGTCTGCAGGAGATAAATGAGAGATAATGGCTTAATAAGCAGAACATATAGAGTTTCTATTTATGAAATTTATTTAGCCTGCCTCACAACTCTTGGCTACTAAGTAGACTTTGGATGGGGCCACACAGCATTTAAGGGTCATTGAGGAGTGCCAAAACTACAGTAAATGTCAGTGAAAGTGTGAAGGTAGTACATTCCTGTACATGACAAGAAAGTGTTAAGAATAAATCCCAGGGTCCTATTTTTGTCCAGACACATGCTCAATACCCATCCAGAATCCTGCAGTTCTGAATATGCATAAAGACAACTGAACATTTAAGGAAGCTGATAGTAAGTGCTAAAAATATGTCAGTCACTGTTCATTTATTAAGAGAGACGGATACACTTAAAACGCTCTTTTTAAAAACAAAACTAAGAACTTGGCATCATGCCTTTACATGTGCCAGTACAGCTTTTCTAGGGATTGGAGTCACTATAGTGAATGAAAACACTCATTCCCTCTTCTATTCCAGACAGGGAGACAGATGTCCATCTCGTATTAAATATAAGACAACAGGGTATGTAGAGGGCATAGTGCGTATAACTAACAAGGGGATCTAGCTAAGTCTTGGGGTGTGTCTGAGATAGTTTCCTCAGTAAGTGAGGTCTTAGTTGGGAACTGGAGCACACATGGAAGCTAGCCAGGAGTGAATAGAGGCTGAGATTGGGCGGGGGTTGAAATCCAGAGATAGGATGGAGTGGGAGAAGTTGTTGAGCTAGGATTGGATGTCATAATAGGGTAGACCTGTTGGCTATATCCCAGAATATAAGAATTGGGTCTATAACCCTGGATCCAGAGCAGTGGAAGACCACTTACCAGGAGACAACAGACCTAAGAGCTACTGCCAACTCAGACGTGTTCCAGAGGTCAGCTTGCTTGTACCCCTTGGTCTATCACAATCCTTTTGCTCACATCTGTAAAAGTGTGGAAATGATACAGGATGGGGCAAAAGTAAGTTTAGAGTTGTTTATATGGAAAACAATACAATAATTGATAAATAATAATACAAGAATAAACTGTTTTGAACACTCACAACTGTAAGGGGTGTATTATCATAAAACCTCAGCTTTTAGCATTGACTTTTATACTACCAATAATGGAAGAATCTGAGTATTGTAATTTTTTTTTAAACATGACGAAAGAAGTTCTTAGAAAAAATATTTTTGTTAAAAGGGGGTCCCATATCTTTTCAGATTTATTTTTGCCATATCTTGTAGATCCCAATACATAGGGTTTCAGACTTCAATTTGTTTTATATCCGGAATATTAGCATAGGAAAATGAGTAATTTCACTCATCGCCACAATGAGTTCTACCCTTTGAAACCTGGAAAATGATGCTTTGACTTACTCTATTATTAGAGAAGGAAATGGTAAAGGGAGTAATATAAGAAGGATTACGTTCCTAGGGGTTTTGGTCACCGTCGTTTGAGAGCTTCTCATTTTAATCTTCATGTTAGATTCAGCTCACTTTTATTTCATTTTGCTGTTGATGGCCCATCAAAGGTTTTAATTGGACAACACTAGGTTCTCATTTTCTCTCTGGGATTTATATATTTTTTGGAATCGGTGAAGTGTAGTTGTCAGATGGATACAAATTATTTAGAAGTGTGTAAGGCAAAAATCAATGTAATTCCCTGAAGGTACTCACACAGCAATTAAAAATATTAATATGCAACTCCTATATTATGCTCATAGAATCACAGAAACAATTTTGAGTTAAGAATATAACTTACTAATCAGGTAATCAGTGCTGAATGCAAATATTCTCAAGTGAATGACTGCTTGCAAAGAATGGGTTTCCACAAAAGTAGAAACAAACGTTGACAGCTGCATAGGGCCATGTGTAGATTTCTCTAACTGTAGTGTAGCAGGTGCTTGGATATGACAACAAAGACTGAAAAAGTTTACAGTGAAAACTAACTGAAAGTAACACTTGTTTTCTGCAGCAATGAATACTTCAGGCATCTTATTGTGACTTGCAAATAGTTTATTTCATGCAAACCTTAAATATATATGGTGACAATAACATGTTTTACTAACTCTTGTCATTTTTCTTATCCATCAACTAACAAGATGTACGTAGTAAGTGATGCATATTGATAAGTGGATGATGCACAGGGGGCTTCTGTTCCATACAGATTCTTCTAGAGGTTTTAGTATAATCTAAAAAAAAAAATTCAGAGCTGGATTTAAATTTTGGTATCACCCTGTCATGACAAGGTGTTTAAAATGAATTTAAGAAAATTTCTACTCATATAGTTCTTATTATAAAAAGAATCAAAATTTGATTTATAAATTTTTAGATAGAATGGAAAGAAGATATGGTCAGATCTAGGTATATAAAAAGCAGTTTATTTTCTTATGTATTTCCAAGTGGATAAATACACAATCAATTTAATACATGGAGGTGTGAACCATTTAAAATATGTATCGACTTCTGTATATATGAAGTCTTTTTATTATTGAAAAACCATTTATTTTAATAAAAGTAGCCATTATAAGTGCATTTAATGGTACATTGTATTCTAATATATAAGTCAGGTAGGTAGATTGAAAAACATAAACATACATGACCACATAAGATTTTATATTATAATGTAATGGACAGGGGGATATATTAGTTACCAAGCTATCTTGTTAATTCTCCAAATATAACTTTATAAATGACTTTAGGATCTCCTTCCTTTTTACCTATTTAGCTAATAGTAAAAGTGGTCTTTGTGTTCAACATAATAGACATATCAAAATGAAAATAATTATAAGTTTCTTTCCTTATCTGGATTTTCCCATCATTAATTTGCAGTGATTAATGTAAAACATGATTATATCAAAACTATTTTTCAATTCAATATTTACTCTCTATATCAGGGGTCCTCAAACTACGGCCCACCGGCCCACCAAAAACATTTATCCGGCCCGCCGGGTGTTTTTGCCGCCACTGCCTGTCCTGCTTAGCAGCCGACTCGTCCGGGGCCTGCAGTGCGCATGTGTGGAATGTCTGAGGGACAGTGAACTGGCCCCCTGTTTAAAAAGTTTGAGGGCCTCTGCGAGTCTATATCCTAGGCACTGTGCTAGACTCTTGAGATAGAGATGAGTGAAGATCTCTTAATTAAATTACCTGGAATTAGACAATGATCCAGGGGTATGACAAAAGGACAGCGGGGCAAAATCTGAAAGTCGAAAGTAGTAAAATGTAGTGACGGAGGCAGAGACTACATAATCAGGATATATAACGTTGCTTTTATTTTTTAGTACAATATCGGAGGTTTCAGCAGAAAGTCTTAAATTATTCTGTCAGCTCTAGAAGAAGACAAATATTTAGACAGGAATCAGCTGCTCTTCTTTACTAGATTTATCACTGTGTAAGGCGGCATAAGTAAAAGGGAGCTCGAGTCACTGACTTAATGTTCTTGAGTTTGTGTGGTAAAGTGATTCTCAGAAAGTTCATTCTTTGAATAGGATTTCAATCGGGAGCCCATCATTACTTGTCTCAACAGCCATCTTTGTCATTGCTTGAAATGTCGTTTACAAAAATCAAGCTAGACCTTTGAGAAGGGATAATTATTAGTTTTATAAAGACTCCATTATAAGAGTAAGCTGATACTAGAGTTCCTCTATTCTGTTTGTGTCTTAAGTCAAGCCTTTAATTGACTGTCATAGACAATTTTTGAAGCCTGCCTCCAAGTAGAAAACGCTTTTTCATTAATACGTTCTCTGGGGTGTGACATAGTGGGACTGAGACTAAACTTGCTGGCCTGGTTCTTCTCTCAACCACTTAAATAAAAATAAGTGACTTTATATCTTAAGGCTTCCATGTAATCAGCATAAAAATCACTGTACTTTCCTCCCAGATTCAGGCTGAGAGCCTGCCATATAGGATAAATCATTTTATAATGAAATCCTCTTAGATGGACAATTAAGATGGTTCCACCTCCTCTGGCTTCCTTTCCCTTTCTTTTACTGCCATTCCCTCTCTCCTCCCAACTCTCCACCCCCCCCCCCCAATACTGAATGAGGTCAGAATATTCTGGAAACAAGTATATTCACATTTCTGAGTACCAGTGACATGTGTGACCTTAAAACGATCCCTGCAATGCTATTTTTACTGCACTGTATTAATATTTTATACTTATGTTTATGTCTCACCCACTAGACTGACTCATCGTGTGCCTTATTTCTTCAAATTCCCACGATCTAACCTAGTTTTTGACACATAGTGGGTGATCAATAAAGATTTGTTGAATAAGTTAATTAGTGAATAGATCAGTTAACATAAGCATGTTTACATTCCAAGACTTCCAATGGAGGAAACATATTTACAGAAGATTTAGTATAATTGTCTCTTAACATGGAGTGATCTGCCATGTTAGATACAAGGAAATACATTTCATTAATTTGATCTGTTTCATAATTTCAGAAATTAATCTTGTCATTTTAGTGAATTACAGTTAAACTTCTATGAGAAACATTTTCTGCCAGTGACAACAACAGATGAAGGTATTAAAAAACCCTATTCATGTAGACCAGAGAGGGGCTGGTTAAGCCCAGAGAGAAAATAAGATCTTTGCTTTTCATTGTTGTCAACGAATAAATGATTTCTATGAGTCACTTATTTACTTTGTAATTGAGCAAGTCATAAAATGAATTGAGCATCCACAGATTTGTTGCAAATGAAGATGTATTATCATGTGCTTTTATTAAATAAGAAATTGAATTTTCAAGATAGTTAAAAAGGTTGGTACATTGTATGATCATAATGCCATTATTTGAACAAGTGATTTATCCAGTTTGTGTCAGTAGAATATTAGCCTATTTGGAGGGAATATTTTCACTAAATTGGCAGGTGCTTGAATTCATTGGTCAAAAGTGCCTTGATCTTTTATCACATAGGGAGTTACTTCCAGAAACCTGGTAGGTGATACAAATATGTATCATACGTGGTTACCCTATGTGACACTTAACAAAAATGGTCCAAATTAAAATTTTTTTCAATTTATTCCTAATCTATCTTGGCTCATTCCTACCAAACAAGTGAATGTGTTGAATTATTTTTTCATGTACAGTTTTTTCTAATTTGAATTTAGCGGTTGATTAGTCATTATGCACACACGGTTTATTTATATGGAGTCCATGATTTGAGTCTTGTTTCTCCTCTCCTAAACTTTTTTTTAAATTATTGGTTTCTACATCAACTAGCTTCTACTGTTATAGGAATGACAATTCAAAATTTGATATAAATTTCAAAGTTGAAAATCTTTTAGAATGTTGATCTCTAATTGTTTGAAACTATAGAGCAGAGAAGGGAACATATTTAAAGGAGAACAGATTTCTACTGGGAACTTGCAATAAATTCTGGGAAATTGTACTCCTCTTTACCAGGGAGATACAAATTATTTCAAAATGTTTCTTTTTAGAAATTCCTTGACATTATTTTCCATTTTACATTATTTTTTATTTTCTAAAAAGGAGAGTGTGGAGTAATGGAAAACATAAAATTTGGTCCTGAGGTCCCTAAATTTTACTCCTGACCCTGGGATTTACTTATGGTGTGACTCAGGGCAAGTTATTAATCTGCTGTGTTTCAGCTGTTTCATGTAGGAAATAAATGTCATTTTGAAGAGTAAATGAAATGACTAATTACAGCAGGATTAAAATTTGAATGAATTGACCTATAGAGAGATGTGTACTTTGTAGTTGTAAATTGGGGCATATGATGAAGACAAAATGGCTTTGAATCCATTAAGTCTCATTGGTTAACAGGAACCATTGCTTTACAGAAAATTTTTGTTCATTTGGATATAGTTTTAGCTACTGTGACCACTTGATCTTAACCAAGGCAATATTCAGCAGGTACAAAGCCCTATGTTTAGATTTTTTTAAAATTGGTTTCATGAATGCAGACTGGAAGGGACCTGGCTTATCAACAGTTCCAATAAGCAAAGACCTAGCTGCTTTAAATTGATGCTTTATTCTTATAATTCATTCGTCCAATATTTATTGAGTTCCTACTGTGTGCTCAGAACTGCTGTGTGCTCAGAACTAGAAATGGAGCAGTAAACAAAACAGACAAGAATTCCTGCCTTCATAGCCCTTCTGTTTAATCATAAACTCAACCCAACACAAATCCAATGACGCTGCTGTAGAGAAAAAGAAAGTGGGGATTCACTTTTCTATTGCAGTTTCCAACTACAGTCAATCAGGACTCTACTGGATTTAACACACTTGTTTTCTTGTTTCTTTTTGGTGGTACAAAATAAAGGGCATATTGGTAAACTGCAGTGTCTTGGGAAGATAGGACCATGAACGTTTGAAACCATAAGCACTGTAAACGGTGAACTAGTAGAGGTGGGCGAAGCAACTAGGTAGATTATGTTCAGAAGAGAAAAGGGCTGCAGCAGAAGACAGCTGACCTCAAGCATTGAAGGGGCTGATCCAACAGAAAGGCAACCGACTGACTTCAGGTTGCTCCAAATATAGGACTTGAAAACAAAGAGTGGCAGTTTAAAAAAAAAAAGTAGATTTTAGCTCAAGACAAAGAATTTTCGATCGAGAAGAGTTATTCTGTAAATAAGAGGTTGTCAGGGAGCAAGCTTCCTTTTTGCTGAGGGTGACTTGGCAGGATCTGGAAGAACAGGGTCAGGGCTCCTCTCTGAGTGGGAGTCTGGCAGATATGCCTTCGATTCTCCAACCCTGTGACACCATTTTTGCTCTATAGTTAACCACTGCAATCATTGACAGCCCCAAAACTTTCCAATGACAATTATTGCTCTAGGTTTCTGACCTTTAAAGTTTTTTTACAAGTTTGCATCTCGATAAGTATCTCTCTACCTGGGAGAGGTAAATTTTATATGAAAGGAGAATGAAGCCTATGTTATTTATCAGCCATATTAAAGAATTTTTGGGGGTGTATGGATTTCACTGTTGTATTTTAAAATGGACACTCCCTTGGAGATTTGCCTGTCCAAATCCATTTTCTTGTCAAGATTGAAGATGACAGGTTATTCTAATGCCCAAATATTAATTTCTTTAGTGTATCTATGTATTTCATTGGCCAGCCAACTATGAATTTTCTGGATTTCAATTAGCTTGTCCTAAATCCCTGGTAAGCTAAATTTCTCTAACAGTCTTCAATTCGTTGCATTAAATGCCTGTTCAACCTTGGAAGATATATTGATTTTTTTTTCTCAGCGAAGTGACAAATACCATTTTCACGACCATAATAGAGATTGATTATATTTTATGGAACACACAGAGAGAGCTGATCTCAGTGCGACAACCTTGGGGCTTACAAAAATGAAAAAATCATTTGAATTAATAATGAAGTTAATAAATTCATCTGTTGCTGATGAAGTAGAAGTATTTTGAGAGAGAAAGTGAAGCATTCTGTTCTGCAGCTCCACAGACACTGGGAAGATTTAAGACCAATTTCAAGACCAATTTTGCAGGTCCTGGTTTTGTGATATCTTTTAAAAAGTTAATAGTAATTGTTTTCAAACCTAAAGCTATGACATTAATCCCCGGCACAAACTGGGCATGTTGCATGATAGTATTTATAATGAATGACATTTTTCAATTAAGCCGGGACAAAAGTAAATCATAATCAATGTCAACTATATGTGAAATATCAAGTGGACTATGGGGAGCAGTCTATGTTTCTAATATGATTTATGGAACCTCAATTTAAAATTCATCCTAAGCTCTTTACAGGTAGACCTTAAATAGAGTTAATGTTATATTTTTATCATTCTGCCTTGCTGTACAGCAGCTTTTACCTTATAATCTAAAGGGAATTTTAAAAACAAATGAAAAATATGCACACATGTCATAAACTTTATATATGTAAAGGATACATGCTATTTTTTTAGAGCTAATAGAAACAAGAAACAAAGTTTAAGTATTTTAAGGTGTTAAAGTAGTTATGGTGGACCCAGGCAACATTGCTAGGGAAGATTATAGAATTAGTTTTGTGGGGGTGGGGAGGGAGGAGGAACCTTTAAAACAAGGAAACCAGATTTTGTCTGTTTAGGGACTTTTTCCATTTGTCATCTTCTATCCCTGTCACCTAACATTATACCAAATATAGTACCTAGTACCTCTTAGAAACTCAATAGTACAGTATTTGTTAAATGAATAAAAAAGTTTTACTAATAGCAGAAAGAAATACAAATGATCAAAAAAGCAATGTTGTTAAGGTACTAAAATGTACCATGGGATTTTACTATTTTACCTCTAATATTTTCAGTTCTTACATAGCTATAGGGCGAGAAATCTTGGGGTAGGATTGGGGGGAGAAAAAGAAATTAGTATAGTTGAAGTTGAAGATATTTATACATGTTCTGAAATATATGCTTACATGTTAGGTATAGTTATGGGGGGAAATGACCTTACCTAAGGATTTGGGAAATGCCAGAGAAATTGTTAGGGATATGTTGGTGGCCCATTCTTTTGTTTTATTTTATGATTGTCTGACACATCGAAACACTATTCTTTTTAAAATATTTTCTAATTATTTCACAAGTGTATACTTTGCCTCTTCTATCAGCTCCTTGTTGGTGAATTTTTTTAGTTCCTTCCTAAATGTTCTCTGTATGGATCTGACTGTACTGTTGGGTTCAAAGGGTTTCTAAAACTCCATACACTGGAGAGATGAAACATATTTTAACATATTTATGTTTTAGCATTTTATGTTTAAATGATGAAAAACCATTTCAACAATAGCTGACTGGTGTGTATTTTTTTAATCATATATCTAGAGAAACCCTTTTATATTATTTTTAAATTTTATTAAAAGTTTAACTTTACATTTATGGAAAGGATACTTCACTTAAGAACTTCATGTTTGCTTAACTAGTCTCACAGTTTATAAAACATGAACTTAAAAAATGATTTAAATAAAATAAGAACAGTGGGATTTGCTAATTGCCATCCAACTCTATGAAACTCTGCATACGTTTTCTCCTCATTATTTCCTATCTGAATAGGCTTGGGGAAGCTGTTCCTTTCTCTGTAGCCTATACAGCAGCAAAGGTGTCCCTTTGGAACTATTAAATACATGAAAATGTGACTACACCATCACTATTTTATATTTTACCTTCTCGTATTTCTTAAAATTGGAGTAAAGCTACAGCCCAGATTAAAACCAATTGCTAAAAAATTGAAAAAACTGCGAAATATCTATACAAATCTACTTAACTCTAGAAAATTTCATGTTAAAGTTATGGGTTTAATTTTTGAAATAATGTTTAAGAGTTAAAATAAATATTCTGACTTCTAAAAATTACATAAATTAGTTTTTAAATTTTTTAAATTGCTATGTTGGTGTAGAAAAAGCTTCATCTTTTACATATTATAAATTTAGCAATATAAATAGCATCTGTTGGATGTCATTATGAAAATGAATTGCTATTAAACTTAAGTGTAAAATAAGTGTTCATATTTAGCATTCCCATATATTATAAGTTATGAATTTGTGACTATAACTGCATAGCTTTCTGTAAGACATATGTACTTGATGTAATTATTTTCTTATGTTCTTATATAGTGTCTCCACCTTTTTTCTGTAGATTAAGGGTTCTATGAGCATCTGTGTGTGTGTGTTTGCACTTCTGTAGTTATATTCTAAGCTAGACATTTTGTCGTTGTTGTTAAAGAGTGTGGGCATTTACAATTTTGATAGGCATTATAATTTTGGTAGGCATTATTGATATAGAGGAAATTCTGATAAAATTCTGGGTTATACTTTTGAGAGAAATAAAAATGTTGATATTTTTTTAGAGCAAAGGTAATTATTATTAGCACTCACTTAAGATAAAATAAGAAATTCTGATTTGGACTTCTTGCCTAGCATTTCTTCATGTCTCCCAACCCTCCTTTCCCAAAGTCCTAACATATCCTTCAGTTTACTCTCCCCAAATACTTTTAAGGTTCCCTGTTGCTGCTAAGAGATTAAAATAATATTGTCATTTGTGAGTTTAAGAAATCCAGTTTCTCAGTTCTCATCCCTGAAGATTCTCATTCAAAAGGTCTGGAGTGGGTTGGATCATCTGAGTTTTTAGTAGGATTGCCAGGTGCTTCTTCAGACTGCATCTTGAGAAAGACTGGGGAAAACCAGTCTTATGTACAAGTAAAGAAAGACTCCTCATAATTATGTGTTAATATCATGCATGTTTCTCTGTCCTCTAGCTGAATGGGATTATGTGCTCTCTCTCACTTTGGATTCTAGATTCTTCTACCTGTGTACTTAACCCCTGGAAAACCCATTCTCTCCCTTTTACTTCTTTCTCTACACTTTTCTTCATGTCCTAAATCAAATCACACCTCTTAAGTGAGTTTCATTTCCCATTCTCAGGAAATTATCATTTCTTCATCCGACAGTGGTCCATTTCTATAGCATGTATTTACATCATACAATTGACATTTAGGGTTTAGTGTTGTTCCTTATGGTTCCCATGTAATTATCTGTATCCCTCAGTGCCTTTCACATAATCAACAGTGTAAAAAAAAGCGTAGGTTGAGGAGTAAGTGAGACTATAATTAGACTGCTAGGGAGCAGGTCAAAGACTACACTCCAACCCCATGAAACCACTTCATGATGTTTTGCCACTTATTCTACTCTTGAGAGACTCTATGATTGCTTGTTTAGGTAAACAAAACCAAAGCTAATGTTTACCATATAACATTGGGTCTGTGAATCACATATTTAAACCATTCTACATGGAGTGCTTGAGAAAGTTAACCCATACAAAATGTAAAGTTTTAAAATTTCATTTGAAATCTAATGTTATAACTTCATACAATTCCCCCGCCCCCATAGGTCTGTGTTGCTAAAGGTCAAGCTTGCTTAGCTTTCTCAAAAGAAAATTGTTTTTATGTTTAGAATAATTTCTTATCAGTAGCTACATCATAGCACTGGGGCGCAATCATTAGAATAAATGTGACATTTGTCACAGGCACAGAACCATAAGTGCATCTGCGGTGCTGTATTCTTGCTATACAGAACCAAATGATATAATTTAGCATAGCAATGAATATAACCTGGCATGGTGTTCATAAAAATTGGTGTATACTTCATGCTACTAAAAATGATAATTTCCTGAGAATGGAAAACAGAAATCACATAAATTACCGATATTATTCAAGCTTGATTCAAGGAAAACATTATTCACTGGAAACATATTTTGATCATAAGGGAGGCATCTCTCTAATACTGTTCCACAATATAGGCAAATTAGCACTACCTATTTTTATTTTCAATTTTGAAAAGAAAGCACTTGGTAAGTCACCTTGGGACAATGAAGGTGATTTAGTAATTTGTCATTTCTCTGGACTGAAACCATCGTGACCAATAAAAAGACATCCACGGGACATATATTCCTTCCTCTTAAAACTAGCAGTTTAATATTATGGCCGGCTGGTCTCCCGTAGGTTTGACTGTGGAGGAGCAGGTGTGCTCTTCCAAAGTGTCTTTACAAGTGTCTCAGTGGGGTTTCCCTCCCACGCCTCTGCAGGAGACAGCTCATCTGTTTAATCCTTATGTTTTCCTCAACCTTTCTTATTATGCAGACAGGGTTCTGAGGCTCAGCTGGATTTTGACTCTCTGAATGAATTGATGGGGCTCTTTGATCTTAACTGTGTACTGCATCTGTTTCATCCTTCCTCTTCATGCTTAGTCTTCCAAACTCCCATTTTGGCTAGAACTCTTAAAATAAATGGATAATTGTACAAACAAATAAAAATTGCCATTTAAAACTCAGCTATAAACTTCATTTTTTCATTTTGGATCTCTCTCTCTCTCTCTCTCTCTCTCTCTCTCAAACTTTCTTGGGAAAAAAAATCCCCAAAGCAGTTTAATTATGTTACTCTGTAAGAAAACACCAGACATGAGAATATTTAACTATGAATACATATGTGCTCTGTAGAATCAGATTAGCATCAGAAATAAGAATGACTGACTATTACAATTTAGTGAATAGCATGGTAGCTTCATATTGTATTAATAGACCACATCAAGAGCAAAAGGTGTACAGCTTACTTAGAAAAATTTACCATAGAACAATTGAGATCCTGTTCCTCTTTTTGATGGGAGCGAGGGAGATGGAATTGCAGAGAAAATCAGTTAGAATCAGAACTAATCCATATGGAGAATTCATTCTAGGTCACCCGATTCTAAAATAATAACATTTTTTTTCAACAAATCTTTAAAATGAAATGTGTAGGTTCTTGTGTGAAGTGGGAGGAGAGGGATGTTCGAGGAACGGCATGAATTGTTTGCTTACCCACATTAAAGCATATAAAGTTATGATTAATTCAACCGGAAAATATCAAGTTTTTATCTGAGTAACCTTTGATAGTCTAATCTGGTATTTTGGAGACTTGTACTAATTCTTTTTTATTTTTAATTCCCCATGAATCTTTTTTTTTTATCTTGGAGTGTACCATGATCTTGTGATGATAATATAATGTCAAAGTTGTCAGAATAATTACAGCTGAGCAAAAAACTGCTGTTTCCTAAGAGCCAGAAGCCCTTGAGAGAGTTATGAAAAGGTCTTTCTTCAAGAGGAGGAATATTGTGATATGACCTTCTAGTCTATTAAACATGTCTTTATCCCAATATAGATACACTAAAAATACTAATAATAATTATTAGTAAAATGTCATAATAAACATTTCCCTTAGAAACAAAGAGATAAGGTATATAAGGAATTGGATACCTAACTATAACTAAAATATTGCTATTTTAAAAATATTTAGCCCCCACATGGCACTCTATTCTGAACTAGGGAGATTTTCTTCACTATTTTGTGCTTTCCATATGGAATCTGAGAATAACTGTGCAGGAAGGTTACTCGATCCTTTTTTAGGCAGAACTACTCTGAGACCCACTAAAGGTTACTCTCCTCTAACCAGTGTATTTATCTTGATACCAGCTGGGGTATGCTTTCTTTTTTGTTTGTGTGTTAATGTTGCAATAGGACAGAAAAGATCTCCCAACCAGCCAACGTAAGATATGTGCTTTCAATGCATTTTAGTTAGCTTCCCTGACTTTATTTGCTTTAGCTTCTTATCTCACACTCCCGATTGCTGTGTCCCCTCTGTAAAATGTAGACAAAAAATGTTTACACTCTTAGTCTATAATGATTCTGTGCTGCTTGAACTTCCAAAATATACCATTTTGCATTGCCCTCATGAAATGGATCAGCACAAACTAAAATCTCATTTTTCCCCCATGCCCCTTTTGTGTAAAAGCTTCAGTAATGTCTATCTGGTTCATTGATGTAACTAACTCCCAAATCAGTGCAGCTCACCAGATTGGAATTTATTGGAAATATACTAAATTGTACCCTGGTTTGGTAGTTCAGTTGGTTAGAGAATCATTCTGATACGCCAAAGTTGCAGGTTCGATCCCTAATCAGGGCACATACAGGATTCAACCAATGAGTGCATGAGAAAGTGGAACAACAAATTAATGTTCAAAAGATACTAAATTGCTACCTGCACAGTTCCTTGTGTTCATCAATTCAGACCCATATTCATTCTTAACTTACTTGCTTATTATTTCCTCCTAATAGTAATTGGGTAATTCACTTGAATTCCATTATTCTATCTAAATGTGAAAGGTGATTTTCTTGCATTATGTTCAAGAGAATGGAGGGAAGAAAACATTTATATTGGGTGTTTTGGTGGAGATATAGCTCCTAACATTCGCCCTTTATGGGTTCTCTGATCATGCCTTTCTTTGGTCTATGATGCCAAGCGTGGCCTCAATTCTTGAACATCTCATACACTTGTGTACTTCTAGAGAACTAGCCTCAGCTCCCAGAACTTACCCAAGGCTATCTTATTTTGTCTGAATGACCCATTAGTAGATCATGAAATCTACTTAGTAGACCCTAACCAGCATTTAAATTTAAAAAGGGGATAATAGAAAGAATATCAACGTGTTGTTTGTGGTAAGAATAAGTATTGTTTCATGAACATGCTTTTTTCAAAACCATTCCGAGTGTGTGTGTGGCACTTGGTTGTGTTACATGTGTTTCCTTGCCATGACTCCAGTAAAAAAAAGAAAAAAAGAAAAAGAAAGCCTGAAAAACAAAACAAAACTAAAACTAGTTAGCCACATAGTTAAGATTTGCCTGGATGATAGGCTTTAGAACTTAGAGTAGTGTTTTACTATATGCAAATTCTATTACTGTTTTACACCAGTTATCCTGAAGCAAATCAAATGAATTAGCTGATAGCAACAGAAATAATGGAAGCTTAGCAAATATTTCCAGAATTGTTGAGTTAGGACATATGAGCTTACTGAAGGAATAATATTCTTATTGATTAAACTGTTTAGCTTTAAGTAGTTGTTTTAGAAACAGCTATGGATATTTAGTTACACAAGAAAAGCATATGTATCACAAAAAGGTATTTTTTTAATACCTTATTTTGGTGTTGGGCCAAACAGAATGTGTCTAAATTATGACTGTATACTTCTGTTATAACAAGCAAGGAAATAACATTTATCTCTCTTCTAAAATATCTCAAGGCTAACATCTTTGCCTTTCCACTTAAAAAGTCTTAAAAAATGTGACCCTGACATTATGAATGATATAGTTGTTCTTTTTCCCCTCACCTTTGTATCTACCAGGACTTAGTAGATATTGTAGCTGTACCTTTATGGTGCACTAGTATTTTATTTTAGGACTAAGAAACATAAGTGAGGTTCAGCAAGGTTAGCATGAGAGAGAGAAACATATTTGCACCCATTAATAAGTAGTTTGGTATTCCTTGTGTTCATTACCAAGCATGTCCTCCTTACTCTCTGTAAAGTCCGCAATGGTATATAACCTGGGTACCCTGTTACCAGCAGCAGCAGCCTTACTTCAGATCCATCAGACATGAGGAAAATCAGGCTCCACCCCAGACCCACTCAATCAAAATCTGCATTTTAACATGATCCCTGAGTGATTTACATGATCATGGATGTGGGAGAAGTGTAGGTCTATAGGATAAGTATTACCAGTTGCTGTGTGGTTCTGTATTCATTTCCTGGCTAATACTTGCTGTGGAAAAGAATCATCAGCACGTGGAAAGAACCAGCAATTTTTCATACCCCACAACTGCGATTGACTAGCTAATGGAATTTAAAATAGATGATGATGACAATGACAATGCCGCTGATGAGAGCACCCATTACCAAGTGTTCCCACGTGTTGTCCATTGTGTCTAGTGCATTAACTAGCCCGTTTAACCATCATTATGACCCTATGAGTTCAATGATGTTTTACAGACAAGGCAACACAAGCCTCAGGTTGTCTAAGATCACCCTGTTGTCAAGTCTAGCATTCCCATGCATAATATCTGTGATTGGTATTGGTCCTGTGGGAGCAAATGTATCAAACAGGAAGCAAACGTATCACTTGGAAGATGCCTATGAAAGTAGCAATAGACATCTGTTTAGATAATGCTTATGACCATCAGCAATGAGTTCTCAAAATTTTAAGCCCACATCAAACTTTAAGGTGATCAGTTCACAATTTATTATATAGTAGGTGTATGCGCTATGTTGCATCTTGTGCCCCATTAAAATGAGGCTTTGCACATTCTGCTGGCATTTGGGAACTTAGCCTTGAGAGTTACCTGCTTGTCTGAGGACAAACATTTGTATATTTGGAACATGAAGAGAGGGCTCTGTACTTGAAATGACTCTAGAATTGTACAAAATGTAGAAATGCAGTTTGCCTCTCTGGTGCTGAATTAAATCCTTTCTGAGGAAGACATCCTTTGAGAAAGGAGATGCTTCAGGAATATCTACTGTTTGGCATTTATGGGGTGGAGAAAATGAACTCATGCAACAAATGCAGTTGAAAATAGCATTGAAATGAAAGATCGAAGCAAAAGGTAGCGAGGTCATGTTATGGTTCAGAAAACCAGCTCTGTGTATCCTGTGTACCACTGGGTAGACATAAGCTGGTGAATTGTGCTTACTAGCATGGGAAAGTGGAGGTGTCCAGGCTTTTTTATAGAGAAGCTGAAATATACTGGTTGCACATTTAAGTAGGGATAATGAAATTTTTAAGTGGAATTTGTTAATGTTTTAAAAACAAATATGTTTTATAACACATTCATGCAGTAGCAAATAATATACTGAAAAGAGTAGTTTTTCCTCCACTTCTGTCCCCCCAAGCCCCTGTTTTCCTGCTGAAGCAACCAGTATGAGCAGTTTCTTGTGTATTTTTCAAAGATAGTCTCTAAATACAAAAACAGTATGTACAAAATACTCATTAAACAAAATGATAAAATACGATACACATGGTTCTGCACCATCCTTCTTTCTCTTAAAATGCATCATAGGAATAATTTCAGATCAGTATTCCATTCATTTTACAACTAAAGGGCATTCCCCAATATGGATATACCTCATTTAACCAGTTACCTTTGGTGACTTTTTACATTATCCTCAGTCTTTTGCTGTTACAAACAGTAGTGCAATGAAGATCCTTGTCCACCTGTTATCAAACATATGTGAATATGTGTGTTCTCCACTCTTCACAAAGTCCCAATTTAATTTTACTATACAATAGCTAAACAGTGATGAAGGAATATCCAATGAGTATAGGAGGCAGAGTCATACTAATAATTGCTTACATCATTTACTCTGTGGTAAGTACGTGGTAGTAGTCATTTAATTCTTATTACTCTATGGGGAAGTTAATTGCTGTTGTTGTTAATTATGTAAGTGAGAAAGCCAGGATTTGAATTGACCCAAAAAGCTTGATTCCAGATCCCTGGCTCCTATTGTGGGGCTGCACGGCTGCCCAGCCATTCCACTGCCACCTCATCAATGACAGAGCATGTATTGGATACCTACGATGCACTTGACATGTATTATTTAACATTCACAACAGCATTATGAGGTGTTGTGGGTTTTTTTTAAACACCGTCTTAATGAGTTTGAATAACTTGCCCCAAGTGCCAGAGCTAGGAAGTCAGGAGCCTGGAATGGCATGGAAGCAGAACATCTGACTCCTGAGACCACAGCATAACAGAGACAGGAATTTAGACTTTTGGATTTACATCCAGCAGGCTGGAAGACAGAAAGGAAATGAATATATGACTGGGACTTTAATGGAACATATTCAAGTGATCGGAGGGATTAAGAAGGGCTGTTGCAGGGGCCACTGGAAGACAGTTGGTGGCACATCTGTAACAACATCTGTAGCAGAGTGAGACCTGGTGGTCTGTATGAATCCATGGTTCTCCATAGACAGTGTCTCCAAGTCTAGATTGCTTTGTTCTCACTGACTGCTTCCATCTTTTAAAATCCCACACCTATACATAGTATTTGTATAATAAACATTTGTGATGTGGCACTGGCTTAGAGAAAGGTGACTTTGCTCTGAGTCGGAATTTGTGCCCATAGGGAACAGAAATGAACAAGTGCCCGCCCTGGAAAATAAAAGCAAGAGCACTGAGATTTCCCTTGGTGTCCATTCCTCCAGGTCAATTTCTTCCGTCTCCACTGAGTTTTCTAGCATTGCCTCATTTAATTCAGTTACTTTTATGTAATGTCTCAGAAAAAGTAAAGGTTGTAGTTAGTATCAAAAGACATGCTTGGACTGTTTATTTGGTTATTATAGTAAAGATAATGATGAATCTACATAATGAGTGTTTACTGCAGATCAGGAAATATGCAGAAGGTTTTATATGGGTTATCTGGTTTAGTACCAAATCCCTGTCAGAGGGATATTATGATTTTTGTTCTCATTTTATAAATGTGGTTTTTAATTTCTAAGTTTTTTTTTTTAATTCACAATTATAATTGTGTAAGGCATGCTTTTGCCTACACAGCTTTGCCATTCCACCTTGAGCAAAGAAGAAAGTACTTTCTAACTCAACATATTTTCTATTTTTGCACTTGTCCTTCCAGTCGATGTCCAAGTACACTCAGCAATTAATATGTGTACAATTCTGTATTCTGATTTTTTCATTCAGTATGGTCATAAGAAGTTGGTTTCTCAGTCATCTTCATTATCACATAGTGACTGCATACAAGTAATTGCTAAAATTTCTTTAATAATTTCCCTCACTGGGGACATTAGGTTGTTTCCATTTTCTCTTATAGATGCTACTGCAATGAGAAAGTTTTTGTACGTAATTTATTTTATTCTCTTTGCATTTCCTAGGAGAAAACCCCTTGTTCAGTCAAAGAGTAAAGTCCTGTTTGACTTATCCTCTAACTTTCAGAGTTAGAATTATTTTCATGGGAGCAAATTATTGATATGCTTATTGTATATACTTAAGTGAGCATTATTGATATACTTATTCTGTAATCTTAAAGAAAATGTCTATTTTGAACCATTTTTGGGAATTACCTGTTTTTCAGTATTTTAATTGTATAATATGAATGAATATATGCTAATTAATATATAGTAAACAACATAGACCTAGTGAGTGATGCTTTTGCATTATTTAATTTTATAAGTAGGTGAATTGGGCTTGGAGGAGGATGGTGTGTACAACAAAAGTATTCAGTCATCAACAAGTATTTTTTGAGAAACTACTATAAGCCCCATGATTGTCACCAAGTTGATGATGGTGAATGTGAGGGGCACAGCTCATTTCCCTACAGAGCATTACTGAACACTCACATCTAAGTTGGTTTTGTCCTTGACCTTGTGCCACAGCACACTCTTGTCATTGTAACACTTCTTACTGCTTTCTTCTTTTGCTTTTGTGGACTCTGACTCATTTCTTAATATCAGTGCAATCACAAAGGGTAAAAAATATCTTACTTCCAGAGATAGCTATGCATATATAATTTCTAAGAATTCCTGAAACCATAATTTTCCTCTCCCATCTCTGTGTTGGTAGGATTTAAGAAACCTTTTTATTTTTCTAGGATGAAAGTATTTTGCTCTGTAGTTTGGGAATCCCTAATTATCTTACCCCCATGGAATATATCTTACATTGCATCTAAAACATTGATCTTTTTAGCATTTTAGGCTAGATAGACCAAGTACAGGAACTTTGGACCTTCATTACAGGAACATCCTCATGTGAAAATAAAACGTAAATTTAGGGTATGTACCATGGTTTATTAATACACTGCACTATACTTGCAATTTTCACAAGTAGTGATAACCATTTTGGTCCCTTGCAGTGGTTCTCAACCTTCTGGCCCTTTAAATACAGTTGCTCATGTTGTGACCCAACCATAAAATTATTTTCGTTGCTACTTCATAACTGTAATGTTGCTACTGTTATGAATCATAATGTAAATATCTGATATGCAGGATGGTCTTAGGCAACCCCTGTGAAAGGGTCATTTGATCGCCAAAGGGGTTGCGACCCACAGGTTGAGAACCACTGCTTTAGGGAGTCAAATATATAGAATACCTATGTAAAATGCACTTCAGAATTGCATTTTAACTTTTCACCAAATTCTTTCATCCCAGAAAGACCTACTAATTTGTTGATGAATATAACTTTGTCATGCTGCATATTACTCTTTTTTTCAACTCTGCAGTGCACAATTTTTACTTTACTGGTGCTTAAAATTTCAATGGGGAAAAATAACATTTAGTAAATATGATGTTGGTTTAATGGCTTACTATGCAGATTAAGCTTTTTTCCTGATCAATGGAATGTTTCACTACCAGAAATGTTGTTTTATCATTTTATAGGAATGTTATGCATGTTACCTCATATGCATTTAAATTTTAGTAAAATCATTATATGCATTTGGGTGTATAACTACCTATTGATCTATTGATTGATAGATTTATACTTCTATATGATGCCAGTGGACTGACTTTTTTCAAGAGAAAATTTGTATTAGGACTTAAAGATAAATGTCTACCTCTCAATCCAAAGTTGTATAAATGATTCTTAGCTGAGATGCCCAAATTAGTTTCTCACATTATTCTATATAAACATGATTTGAATTTATATGTGAGAATTGTTCTTGATGAAAAAGGGGCAGCTGGGGGCAATAATGTCAGAATACCACTTGCATGGGTTGAAGTAAGGCTACTTAGCTATGACGCTGGCTCCTCTGGGTAACAATCTGCCCATCGATATTAACAAGGTAGCACAGAGTTGGGAAAGAAAATACAAAGGCATCTGGAAAATGAACTCTGATAGATTTTTATAAAATTTTCCTTAAATTTCTAATATCTAATATCCTTAACACTGGGATTGAAGTCCTCCCTATTGTGACTTTGCACATACTGTTTGAACTCGAACCCTTGAAACTATATGTCTGAGAGCTGAATGTGTTCTTGGTCCCAAATCACTCCTGTCACTGCTCGGAAAGCAATGCAAGACAATAAGTAGTATTCACCTGATTGCTTTCCTCCTCCAAGACAGCTGGTGACACGTGTCTCCCTGATAACCGGGAGCTTCAGATCTAAGGCAGGGATAAGGGGAAGCTCGGAGCTCGAAGAATCTAAATTTGACAGCCGATGGCTGAGGAGAGGGTCAGCAGGGATAGAATCTGTGACACGTATAAGAAAGGAACAAAATTTATCTGCTCTGGTTGCAATGATTAGATGTCTCTTTGTCGGGCTTCCTTACAGCGGTTGACTGATTGTACCCGCCAGCTGGCTAATATCATAATTAACAAAGTTGCTACTACGTTGGCAAAGTTTAATCGAAAAATTTGCCAGTGATATGATGGCATTGTCACAAAGATCACAAGGGACACGGAGCCTACTTCTGCTCAAGGTGGAACGGCAAAGCTGTGTATGCAAGCGGAGAAATCGCAAACTTGTTCAGCCAAAGGTCGGTTTCTTTCCTAATTCCACATGCTGGGAGTTCTTATTAAGATTTTTGTGTGTGAGGGTTGGTGGATTCTATTTTGTTGCATGACCAAAATGATTTGTAGAAAAGATCCATATGCTCCCTGTGTGTGTAAAGCATATTTTCTGAGAGCTTTGGTGGTGTATGTGTCCCCAAATCTGGAAATTCAGAAATATGAGATAGGTTTTCGATGCTGAGCCTTTTGCCTGTTGTTGTGTCTGGCTGATCTTTATCAGGTTTCAAAATAATGATTTGGTAACAAATGTCAATTGAACACTTATATTGTGTAGCGTTGGATTTATTTTGTTCAACAATGTAAAAGCCCTGCTCTGCCTCATTGTACCGTGTCAACCTAGTTACAGGAGCAAAAAGAAAAGCGAGCATAGTTATGGAAGACGTAGAGCTTCTATTTCAGCTTCAAGAAATGCTCAAAGTAGGGGACGGAAGGGCTGAAATCTTTATTTTAATTAGGCAAAGTAATTGGGGCTTTTTACATTTAGAGAGACCGGTATTTCTTGAAATGATGTGCTATTCCCCCAGTGCCAGTCTGGCCATTGACTGTTTTACCTGTATTTTCTTTTCACGGTGATTTGCTCTGCTTGATTGAATATTCAAGCTCCGAGAGTTTCCCAAATGATAGCCATCACATATTGCTGATGGGTGAACATGAATACCGGTGAAGAGGGACATGTGCCTCTGTGTACATGCCTGCGCTGCCGCCGAGTGCGGAGGCGGGAAGGCATCTCAAAAAATATGCAGAAGGCAAAGTTTGGCTTATTTATGCTGTGTCACACCACTGCTGTAATACCAAGGCAATCAATTTGCTATATAACTGAAGGCAGACGTTAAGGTTCTTTTATTTTCCCTATGTGGTCATCCAGGCCACTATATAATGGCAAAACACACACACACACACACACACACACACACACACACACACACCCCAACTCAGTTTTTGCCTGTTATTCTTTGTCTTTTGTGTGAATAGCAGTGTTCAAACATCATGAAATAACATTTTGGGAACAAATTAATTTATAGCATGTATTTTTTTTATCAGCCCATTTAAATTTACTCATGGGTTTCATTCCTAACCATGGGAGACTAGTAGTTTGTGTGTAGTTATTTTAAAATTTGACAATAAAATTTTATATTCTCAAATTTTAAAAGTGAATCATGTTATGATTATGAATTTTAGAGTCTTTAAGTGTCCAGGTACCTTCCTAAAAGCCACTTATTGAAATTTTGCTGAACATTTGACTTACATTTTTAATCTCTTCTGAAACTGAATGATGTTAATAAAAAAAGCTGAAAGTGAAGCTTTCAATAAATATGTGATTATATTCCCAGACATCATTTTTTAGAAGAGAATGTTATTCTCATAACAGAAACCCTCTTTTATTTTTCTTTGACTTTATATCTCCCTCCTCCTAATATTTAGTACATAATAGGCACACAATTTGTATTTATTGAGTGAGTAAATTAATGACATTAAGTCTTTCTGCTGCTATTCAAATATGGTTAACATTTGCTTCCTCCAAATCAATAATAACTTTTGTGTGTGGTAAACATTATAGACATTGTAGATGAATGATATAATCACAGACAATAAGGAGGATTAAGTTTCTAAAATAATAAAATGTTGTTTTAACCTAAACCTCCATACTGTTTTGTGTAATTGAGATTTGCTATTGTATCAACTCAGTTGGAGTAGCAGAGGTCTATGAGGATTAGAAAGGGCTAGGAAAGTGGTTCACAGCTAATGCACCCGCTCCTTTAAACAGGATTATCTCCTGAGATGTGTAGAAATGAACTCTTGTCAGAGTTTCAAAGGAATTAATATTTTTGGTAAAATGTGCTAATGTAAAGAGTTAGAAGATTAGTAGTGCATAATGAAAGCAATGCATTCTTACACATGGAAATAGGAATGTAATAAATGTCCTGCAGGTGATTGGGGCTGCAGCAATTTTATTGAAGATTAAAGTTTGATTGACCTTTGTTAGGGTGATTAACCCTTCTGAAATTAAAAGCCAGAGCTGAATTATTCTGGCCAATTTAAATGCAAACATTGAGCAGGTCATATGTCATTCAAATAATAATAATAAAAAACCCTCCTATTTTAATTTTCAATTTTGCACATCTCAATGGGATGCTGTTTGGAAGGCTCATAGCTCTGGCAAGAGCATCTCTGTGGCAGAGAATATAGAATAACGTTTAGATAATTAGGAGCATATGGAAAGAGTCCCAGGCATCACTCCCTCCATTCAAAATATCAAAACCACCATCCTCACAAAAACAGAGAATCTGAACGCAGTCTGCACATACCGAAAATGCATGATCTCATTAGAAAACAATCTAAGAATATCCTGAAAAGGTTAGGAATAAATAACATTCTAATCCAATGCCAACCACCCAAGCTGCATATTATATCCGTGCTTAATCTATATGCTGTCTCCTAAAAGTGAAGCTGTTCATAAGAGGGGATTGCTTCTGATGTCTGGAATTTTATTGCCCATGATCTCTGATAGTCGATGGATATATTCAGTATTTCCATTAAGTTAAAAATGTCATAGGAGGAGCAAACGCTAGTTATTTACAGAGCCATTTAATGGTTTGGTTTTATTTTTCCTCATTAAATTTTCTTGAAGCCTTTGAAAAGTTGCATATTCACATTGCTTCAAAAGACTTTCCATTTTTCATAACATATTACATTTTCTTTATTGCTAAGTCAGTGAATATTTTTAGGTTTAGGTTCCCTTTTATGTGTCTGCGGACTATTAAAATGATAATAAAGGCTCTCTCTTCATTCCATATGTAATTTATTTCTCTCTCTTTTCATCAAAGAATTCACTCTGAATGTGTTGAGGTAGAAAAGTCCAAAGTATTATAATATAAAAATTAAGAAGCCCCAGGTGCTACGGTTTATTTTGTGCAAGCTTTTCATGTACTCTTTTAACATTCTTTTCAAAGACAGGTTTCTACTCCGGGCCTATGAAGAAAGTCAAAGATGAAAAACTTGTGATAGACTGATCTTATTCAGCCAGCCCAGGGAGTGGCATCCTCCAGAGAGCTAGATAATACCTTGCAGTATAGATTAATAACATGTTTAACTAAGATCTGTTTGCTATAAGGATAATTTCCTCATTCTTAATCGTGGGGCTAGAATTTAACCTCAAATTGTCAACAGATACATTGTTCTGTACCTGCCTGATAAAGTAGAGATTTTCTCCTTTAGCTTTGGTACATTGAATTGTCAGACTTAAAAAAACACCCTGTTGTTCCATGATGATACTAGTTTTCTTATTAAAGATAATCTTCACTAAAAAGTAAACACAACTGCTAAATTAAATCTCTAAAATAAGCACTATTAATTCTTCAGCTATAATTCAATAATCGTCTCTGATTTGATTATTCTTATTTTACCTCTTACCAGAACTAAATGAAAATCATTTTTGGCATTAAACCATATTGCAAATTCAACATGCTGTAAGCACCAAAAGCTAATGTGCAGAACTACTGACAACAGACATCCTTTTCTGGGTTTCTGTTAATTATCAGCAATCTTTTCCATAGGAAAAAATCATGGCTTGAGAAGGGGAAATTCATATTGTCTTAGTGTAGAAAAATGAATTGGTGAAAGAGCAGAGACAAATAAGATTATATTTTGTTAAATTCCCAAATCCAATCATTTGTTTTGCTTTAGTGTGCTTGGAAGACATTTTTATTTCTTTATTGCCTTTGTTTCTGGCTATCTGTCCCCTCTGATCCATCCAGTTTCAGATCTGATATTTTCCCCTTATAGCTGTGAAGTGACATTCTCTGCCATTAACAAGCCAAAATTAATCTGTTTGATATTTTTATGACCTCATATTTTGGTTGGAGTCCTGTTTAAAAAGCAGGCTGCTTAAAAGACTAGTAGTGTTGTTTTATTCATTGTATATTGTTTGTGAATCAACAATTGAATTCCACTAAAACTTTAGAGTAAGCTGACCATAAGCAATTTTATTGTGTGGGGCTAAAGAGAGCTAATCGAGAAATTCAAAGATATTCAGAGTTTTTCAAATCATTAACAGTCAGAAAGTAATCACATGAACTTTTCAAGATAGTATTCTCTTTAATTCTAGAATAAAATGGGTTGAGTAATTTTGGTTGAGTGAATTATTTATTGTGATTTGTTTGACAGAATCATAAAAGTACTCTAGAGACAATAAGTGCTCCATTGTTACATTTCCAGCTAATTATGAAGGTTAGTTCCCTAGAATTAGTTTTTAAGTGAGTTGGAAGCCTACCAAAGGTAGTGTAGTGATGCATGGCCTATTGATGCATTCACAATATTTGTATGAAAATGATCACATCACCTCTACATATTAGATCCCAGAGAACTGCTTAGTAAGATAACTTTGACTAAAATTCATTTAGTATATTTCTAAAGTCATCACTGACAGACCTTTATTCAGTTTGAAGAGGTATTTATTGAGCACCTCCTATGTTCCAGGTATTCCCTCCAACCCAGTGAGGTGGGTGTCTGAGCCATTTTATGGGCCCAAAACTGAGGCTCAGGACGGAGAGTGATTTGCCAGAAGTGAGACAACCAGTCAGTGGCACAGCCTAAGTGGGAAGCTGGTCCTGTATATCAAGACCTTCTTCACCAAGGCTATCATTGTGAGATTTATAGCATTCCAGTGTGCTAAAACTTGGTGACTATGAGCACAGGATTTTTAGATGAATTAAAACACTTACTCTAGACCAGTGGTTCTCAACCTTCCTAATGCTGCGACCCTTTAATACAGTTCCTCATGTTGTGGTGACCCCCAACCATAAAATTATTTTTGTTGCTATTTCATAATGTAATTTTGCTACTGTTATGAATAATAATGTAAATATCTGATATGCAGGATGTATTTTCATTGTTACAAATTGAACATAAAGCATAGTGATTAATCACAAAAACAATATGTAATTATATATGTGTTTTCCGATGGTCTTAGACGACCCCTGTGAAAGGATCGTTCGACCCCCAAAGGGGATGCGACCCACAGGTTGAGAACCGCTGCTCTAGATGAATAAATTTACTGAAATGAAGGAAATTAAATGAATTACCTCTCTCTTGATTGATGTCTGAGGAAGAAAGAGAGAAGTGGTTTAGAATACCAGAGACTATTCTGGCAGCTTCATCCAGTGAACTGGCAGCTTCATCCAGTGAACTTTACTTAGATGACTTATTCATGGAGACCAGAAATTGTCCTCCCAAATATTTATCATTTAGTTCATTAAAAAACAGTCATTAGGATCTTTTAAAAAATGTCTTTAAGATGTATGTGCTTACCTACCTTCCATTTAAGATTTATAGAAGAATTTTACTTAACAGCATCAAAATCAGAGGTACCTTTGTCCCACCCCATATACTTTCATTGGCTGAGTAGTTTGACAATCCGTTGATAAATGTGGCTCCATGTTTAAAAGTCTGTTAGATTTCTGTATTATAGGGAATTTTTTATAACAAATGTGTCTAAAGGAATATGTGTGGAATATGTTTTTAATTAACATAAACAATAAACATACAAGTTGTACGGGATTACAACAATATGCAAAAAAAGACATCGTGGTAATTGGCAAAATAATTGTGGTTCTAATTTCTTGACTTTTATGAGAACAAAATAGTTAACCAGTGAGCCAAAAAGTAAATCTCTACAAAATTAGCCTAGGAGGTCCAAAAAGTTTGGAATTGATAGATAAATTTTCACTTGGACACGGGGTCCACCTTTTGAAAGTTGATTTATTTGGTCTGTAAACTCTCTGAGCTTGGGCCAGAGAAGTGTGACAGATCTAAATCCATCTCTGTATTTCTGTATTTACCCACAGAACCTAGAAGAGTGTCTGATACATGGTGGGTACTGAAGAAATGTTTGTCAAATTATATTGAAAGGGACTATTACCATTAAAATAAAGTTAGAGAAACTGGACTCTACATTACTAAGGTCTGGTATTTGCATTAAGAAATAAATCTAAGCTTCAAAGTCTGAAAAGCTAAAGAAGTTGAGATATATACATATACAAAAAAGTAGGTAGATGCAGTTATGGATATTGATATAGCTATAGATAATATTCTTATTTATTCTTCAGAAAGTTTTTTAAAATGCTCCCATTTTTTCTTTTACTCCAGGCCTGTCAGTCTCACCCAGAATCATTCATTAGTCACCAGTTAATCACTTACAACTTACTAATAGTTAAACTAGTTTTTATGACTTGATTAGAATATTTAATCAAAATAATCCAATTGGGTTTTGTTTGGAGAAAAAAAGGGAAAATAATTCATAGTATTCATTTTGAAATGAATAAAAATGTAACTAAAGGGCAATGTGTAGAATCAGGGAAGTTTAGGAATATTTGCAGGAAAATAAGAAATTACTATTATGAGTCTTAACTGAAAATGAGAGTCCTTTGCAGCAAAGAAAATTAATATCCAGTAAAAAAAACAAGACACACCAAGAACATCTTCCCTAGATGCTGAGCAAGATAGAAGAGCAAGTTTGACCATCTCTTCTAATGATATATATATACTTGGGAATTCATTAACTGTTTGAGTCCTGCATGATAATGATTAAACCCTGAGGCAGATGTGAATCAACTTTAGTATGTGGAAACACTGAGGAAAACATTTATGAAAAATATGATCCAATTTCTGAAAATATAAACCAATTAAAGTTTGAGATTTAATTTAGGAATTTTCACTCTGTCTGCATGATGTATATATTAATGATAATATATCATTCTTTTATAAGCAAAAGAAGATCTTTACTTATCGGCATCTTACTGAAAAATCTAGGTTTTCTCCAAAATTACACATTTTTTGGCATAAATGGGCCTAATTACCTGAATTCAGTTTTGATTAGCAGTGTTAATTGATGCAGCTGTGGATGGTATCTGTTTACCTAAATTACCATGTGCAAACAGCAATATGTCTGGAAGTGAATATGCTGAACTGAAAATACTAATTAGCTAAGACGGATTGTTATTCAAGTCACATTGTGGAGCTTTCTAATGAAAGCCCGGATGTGTCAGGGTTTTATGATATTCAGACAGAAATGTCTATATTACATATGATTTCTAAATTTAATTCATAAGAACAGATGGGATGTCAGCCAGGGTTCTTCTGCCTTATTCCAGTATAATGTGAATATTTTACTCAACTGGAGATATATTCATATGTGTTTTTTTGTAAGAAGCTTGTGATGTACTTTGACAACATGCCAGCCCTGCACATTCAGACTCATCTATTTCTTGACCAATATATATCCCAGGTTCTAGCCACCTCCTATCCCAAAGATGAAGATAAACCACCTGCCAGCTTAATCACATCAACTAGCTAATTTAATCAAACCCAATAGCAGGAAGGTTCGTTAAACAGACAGCTTACACTGAGTAGTATTTTATGGGTGTTTTCTTTTTGCATTTCAAATTAATAATAATAATGTTTGATCATATAATTCTTAAGAATCAATGAACAACTCACAGGTCTGAAAGATTGCCTTTAGATGGTCTCATCTTTAACCATTTAAAAATAGATAGCAATGCAGTGCTTATTTTAAAGTACCCAGTTTTAAAGCTGTATAGTCTTTTCTGTGTCTTTGGTTCCCATTAACTTTGTTCTGAAGCATGACCTGCTTTGCTTAAGATTTCTCTCCAAAGAAAGCATTAATCTTTTACCATCTGCTCTGGCACTCAACACTCATTAATAGCAAAGTGACTTAGAGGCACCCAAAGATTATAGTAAAGATCTTTCACATCATATAGAAAAGAAATAATGGACCCATCTTCCCCTTCTCAAGAGGCTGAATAACTATGCTTAATGCATAATAAGTCTCTTCTTCCCAAAGGCTGTGAAAATAAGGCCTCTTGACTCAAACTTAAGAGTTTAAGATTCCTTATTAAATATTTTAAGATGCCATGAGCAAAATGGGGATAATTTCCATGATGCAAATTTTAACATAATTATAGTTTGGCATATTTAATTTAGGTTTAAGTGAGAATTATAATTACCAAAAATTGGATTATATCAATTATGCTAATTTCTATCCCCAAAGTTTTGTGTAATTTGGGATCCCTATGATAGGTTTAAATCCAGCAAAACTACAATAGAATCTAATACTAAAATTAAGAAATTTGTTGAAAATGACTCTTTACATCTTGGCTACAGAAATGCTCAAGTACTGTTAACTCACCAGGAAAACATGAAGTGCTTGAGATAGCTTAAATCAAAATGGGTAAAAGGGACATTAAATCCTGCTTGGACCATTTGTGTCCTATTTTCTATATCGATACCAATTGTAGCATATTATTGCTATTTGCTGTCTGTTCAATGAAGCTAGTCCCAGTTTTTTTAAAAAATAAATTTTATGTTATAGTGCTGATTATTTAATAATATGATTTGAAAAGTCACCTTCAGAATTGTCTTGCCTTGATTATCATTTTAGTGTTAGTCCTTTCAAATATGCTTACTGTAAAATCCCTTTATTCTTGTAATTTCTTTATCCTTGAAAAATTTGGAAGGTTTTCTTTCCCAGTGGCAGTTTGCTGAACGCTCTGTGGACAGTCTAAGAGAGTTCACTGTTACAGAAACAAAACGTGTGTGTGTGTACACATACATTCATAAAATCACCTAAGCATAGAGTTGAATTTAGACACTAGAGTCAGCCAATCAGTTTGATTGTTGACTGTGTTTACGTTCTGTGCTGCTGGATCCACTAAAACAACTGCTAAATAAATGTCAGTCTGTTTTCAGAGCATAGATAAAAGAAGACAAATCTCCACCATGAAGTTCAGCTATCTATTCCATTCAGAGTGACGTCCGGGGCCCTCTTTTCTCATCATGAGATTCTCTAAATATTTTAGAGATTCTTTTTGTCTTCATGTGTAGATGTGAAATTGTTTTGTGTCACAATTTTTTCAATAATCTTTCTTGACACATGATCATTTCTACACAGTAAACCTTCAAATGGGAAAAGAAGTCAGTGATGTGAAATGGCGTTAAAGGATTTTTATCAGACATTCCAATGAATTGTCTTCAGGCAAATCACATAACTTTAGTGTGCAAATTAGTTAATTTTAAGAATAAATATAGCTATCTGATTTATAAAGGATTTATCGCTGTGCCCAAGGTTCATTGGATCTATAAATGAAGTGTATGAATCTTTTCTTTGAACTCTAATTGGCATGTGGGCAAAGTGGGTCAGATTGAGTTAAAGGCTGAAGGACATAATCCTTTGAAAAATTTTTGATTTAGTTTTATTACTTCTAAGTACTGCTAATGTATTCTAAAATTAATTTGACTCTTGGATTTCTTCCTATATGCTGATTTCTTTCAAAAAGGTAGACTGTAGGCTCTTTGAGGGATATCTTTTATTTCTTTTTCAAACCTTCCCCTCTGCCTTCACCTAGTTTCCTCAATGAGAAGTGGTGTGCACACAGTAGGAGCTCTCAAGATGATTCTTGATAAATAATCATGGCCATTGAACCCATTTATAACTCTTAGTAACCTATATTACAAGATACTGTGTGTTACCTGATCCAGGGGCTGTAAACCCTCTGAAGACATTTTTAAAAATATAAAGCTCCTGGTTATGTTTAAAAAAAGTTGTATATTTTTAATCACTTTATGTTCTGGTCAAAGGAACCCTAACATTTCACAAAGGATAAGATTCATTTGAACTTGCTTCCTAAACCGTGTAACATATGCTACTCTTGAATTAATGCAAATTTCAAATGAACGTGATTGGGATTGGTAAGCAAAGCTTTGTAGACAGGCAGATGTAAATGCATATTTTGCCTCTGTTATTTGCAAGCAGTGTGACCTTAGGTATTTTCTTAATTCTTTTGGGCCTTAGTTTACCCATCTGCAAAAGAGAGTTAATAGTCCCTGCATAGAGTGTTATTATGGTGAATATATTATGTAATGTATATAAACACCTTAACCCAATGCCTACTATCAAGTTGACACTTAATATATAATTGATATAATTACTGTATAAAATACAGTGGCTCTGCATAAAAAACCAATACAGGCAACTAGAGAATTTTTAAATATAGCATTTAACTCAAAATTTTATAGAGTAAAGTGATTTGAATTTCCCACCAGTAAATATAAGTCCATTTTCCCCAAGTAACTATGTGTGTATGTGTGTACATACATGTAAACATATCATTTACATAAGAATGAATTTTTTTTTAAAATATATTTTTTATTGATTTTTTACAGAGAGGAAGGGAGAGAGATAGAGAGTTAGAAACATAGATGAGAGAGAAACATCGATCAGCTGCCTCCTGCACATCTCCCACTGGGGATGTGCCCGCAACCCAGGTACATGCCCTTGACCGGAATCGAACCTGGGACCTTTCAGTCCGCAGGCCGATGCTCTATCCACTGAGCCAAACCGGTTTCGGCAAGAATGAAATTAAACACCTGCCTTCTCAAGATATGTGGTCTGTAGACATCTGGCTTTTTTTTTTCTTTTCTAATAATTTCTTACAGCTATGTAACATTCATAGCTCAAAAATAATTCTTTACACGTTATCATATGTAATTCTTGCAGTAACAAGATAGGGCAGGTGACATTCCATTTTTCTTTGCAGTGAGGTTTGCAGAAATGTTAAGTGACTTACCTAATGTTTTACTACAGTGAGGGACAGGGGAGAAATGAAAGCAGGAGAATACACTCTGAATCATTTTAAAGACTGTTTAGAAAAAAGAAGCTGATAATGTTTCTCCATGCATTACAGGCAAAAAGAACATCCTCAGTGACTATTACTGCATTTAAGTACAGAGCCCAGTAATGAGTATATTATGAGATCCAGGACATTATTCAGGTTTTCACAGGAGGAGTGGAATTTGTTTCTCCTCAACAAACATTTATGAAGATATTCTGACTCATTGCATTATTCTCAATAGTTACACATTGTCATTTTTACTATTATTACTAGAGTTTATGTGGAAATGGGTTAGCCCATATTTGGAAAAGCCGGGACCAGGAACTTGGGTCTCTTTTAAGATTAGACAAAGGCTCAGAAGTCTAAACATGGACACAAGTCTAGGGATTTCTTAAGAAATTAGCACCTAAAGCCAGATTTCAGAAAAGTCCATTCTTTCACGTAAGGAGATAGTCACAGGAAAGGGCAAATGACCCAAGGAAACCATTGCATCCATTTATAATTTATTATGTTGAGTAAAAATATTTCACTGATTCATGCGGTATCATGAAAATTACTGTAGGTATATAGAAAGTGTAAGATGTAATGCCTACAAGGATTTTAAATAACTATCCTTTTATAGCAACAACAATATAGTTTAATTGGCAAATTATTCATCACTTAATTTTAAGGACATTAAGTATTGCATTTATTCATTCATGTATTTATTCAACAAACCTTTCTTCTGCCCTGCACTGGGTAGTGGAATTCAAATGTGGTCTTTGAAATAAAATGATCTGGGCATAGGTCAGTGGTTGTCCACTAACTAAAGGCAGGACAAAGTATTTGAATCTTCAGCTTGCTTACCTAAAAAAGTAGGTTTGCTCATAATAAGAATGATATGGTGATTTACAATATTTGTAAGGCACTCCTCACTGTGCAGGGTACACACAAGTGCCATTATTTCATGGAAATAAACACTCCTCCACTGAAGGGACATAAAAGTAGACTGGAGATCCACATACCTAGAGCAACTAGGGAATTCTATGGCATAAATAAGTACAGTCTAAACTGTCTATACTCCATGGGTGATGACAAAAAATAGATATAGGAAAAGTCTTAGAGAAAGGGAAAAAAGTAGCAAAAATATTTTCCAAGCAGTGTGGTGTCTACATTCCAGCCATGCCTTTGTTCAGTATACGTAGCCTGATGAGCATCTCCGTGGAGACCGCTGTTAATTTGGGAACCTACATCTGTGCAATTTAAATAGGACCAGTGCCCAGACCCAAAAACACATGGAACACGATTTTCCTATTCAGTATGATTGAATAGGATAACATCCATCCCTGGGCTGTGATTCATGAACTACATGGACCTAATTGACGCAGGGTTGTTACCTTCTCAAATAGCACGCATGGAAGAGTTTCGGTGTATTTGGACTTGTTCAGGGTTCTTATGTCCAGAAATTCCAAATTAGATTTTTTGTCATTAGTTTGTCAAGCTTGTCTTAAGCCCACTTAATGAGGTCTGCCAGTGGAATGCCTTTTATGTTCCGTGGCCTTTATGTTTAGTCTCAGCTACTCTCAACTGTGGCTGAGAAGTTAATGAAGTTACCACAGTGCTTGCTTGTCTGCGGCTTTTGAAACACACCTCGTATGTGTTTGGGTATTTAAATTCTGTTTTCCAGCTTTTAGGGTTTATATCCTCGCGGTGCATTCAAGTGCTATGGAAATAAGACCAGATGGATGTGACAACCAGCCACTTGGGAAATTACATACACATTACATTTCAGAAAACCAGAGTACATATGTCTATCTGGATGCGCTCATATGCTGGATTATTTTTGTTGCATCCAAATGGTTGGGATTTCAGTGAAACCATTACCTAGAATGTCAGCTAGAGAATTCCTTTCAGAGGAAAATCATGGCCTGCAGTGAGCGGTTTTGTCAAACATGCTGAATATGGGGACAGAGAAAAGGTCACTGCTCTTCTCAACCTCCCTTTAGTTTTCTCCATCATACTCATCACTACAGATATTACATTATACATTTGTTCAGTGTATCATTCCTCTAGAATGTAAACTCTATAAGGACAGGTGATTTTGTTGCCTTGTGTAATACTGCATAGTGCTTAGCACATAATAAGCCCGCTGTGTGTGATAATGAATAAGCTGGATATGACTGGGTAAGGGAATGGTATTTAATTCCTCTTTGTGCTATTGGTAAACAAAGCTTTGTAACAGGCAGATGTAAAAGCATATTTTGCCTCTTATTTGCAAGCAACAGGGAGATTTTCCACTTAATTGATCATGATGATAATCATGCCTAATGCTTACTATGTGTCAGGCACTGTTCTGAGCATGCTCAAAAGCCTTTGGTGTGGGTGTTATTATTCTCCCTATTTTATGGTTGGGGAATCTGAACCACAATAGTTGGACATAAGGGATCCCAAATTCAAAGCCACAAGCTTACTTTTCTACCTCTCACCTGTTATTATATAACATGGCTTCCAGGGTTTAAAAATAAATAATCTCAGGGATGCATCTACCTTTTTAATTAGCAAAAGTCATCACATAACAATGATCCATGAATTCTGTGCTGTATTTTTTTAAGTTTTATTGCTTAAAGTATTACAAAGGGTATTACATATGTCTCCTTTTCCCCCCCACCCTTGACAATCCCCTGGCTGTATTTTTAAATATGCTATTCAGTTCAACCCGGTGGTGCAAGGGCAATTACTCCCATTTCACTCTGCTAAGTAGGAATCTGAAGAGGCAATCACTTTTCGTATTTTCTATTACTCTCTTCATTGATTTGTCTACCTACTTGCTCTTCTGTGGAAAAGGGAAAAGAAGACAGACTAGATGATAAATGCTAGCTAAAATGTTGTGTTAATACTGCCCAAAGCATATTGTCAAGCTGGATGGAAAAATTGGTATTAGGGACTCTACCTTGGCTTACTCATGGTTCCTCAGGTTTCATTCTTACTAACATGCGTAGTGATAGAAGGTTTAAATTTAGATTGGAAGTAAAAACATATTATAGAACTTTGAGCCACAAATGTGCCTGCCCAATAGGGTCTTGTTAAGCCGATATCAAAGATTAGTTTCTATACCTCAGAATAGACCTCCATAGTGGTGTAGGCTTTGCCCACGGTGAGTGCCAGAAGAAATAGAGGAGCCAAAATAGAACTGTAAATTCTCTGCAAGTTGGTGAGAATCAACTCCAGATACATAGGTATTCAGGGAGTGGACGTATATGGAATGTAATTGATGGCTGATAAGTCTTCAGAAGAGTGGCACTGTTTTCAGGGACTCATTTGTGTCCTGGGGAATGATGCTCCATAGCCAGAGGGACCAGACCATCACTAGAATTGGGAATTACTTCATCACCGGAATGTTTTCCTGAAATCTTTCCTATTATTCATCCACACAACAGTATTATTTTACCAGTTCATTTCTGTGATGTTTCCTCCTATCGGTTCAGGTGCCCAAATCAATCTTCCTGCAGCATCTTTTCTTCTCCTGAATTTATAAGTTCCATAAAATCCCATTTAGAAATGAAATAGCTTTATTTTGGGCTCACATAATCCTATTGAATTCTTTTATATAATATGTATTTATATGCGATGCACTCTTATATCACCTAATACAGTAGGATATAAATTCCTTCACCTACTAGTTGAATGAGATAATTCATGCAAAATGTTTAACGATACTAGTACATGGTAAACACAGACTCACACACACACAAATCTCAATAAATGGCATCTATTATTAAGCATTGATCACCTGTAAATATATTCAAATACATTGGGATAAAGTTGGAGAAATCAATTTTTCACAAGACCTTTTGGATAAGACCATGATTATTGCCATTTGGGGTCAGATAAACAAAATTATGTTTATATTAAATTATTATTTTGGACTTTGTAGTCATACTATCTCTAGCCTGTTTCCCCATAACTTTCCTTTCATATATTATGAAATCAGCTGGTTTACATCTAACAATCATCATCATCATAAGAGTATCTCCAAAAACCACTATCGATATTTACAGAGTATTTTATAGCTTATGAGACACTTCCCTTACATTTTCTTCTTTCTCCAAACCTTCATAGTTGTCATTGCAAGTAAAGAGAACACAAATCATGTTATTAATATAGGATGGATCTAAGATTAAGAGTCTGATTTTCAGATGGCACATCTTAACAATAAATATGCAATTATTAATTCAGCAGAGTACTTTTAATAACACCTGCAGGTATGTCCCACCTTCAGAGAACAAATTCTGGAAAGGACTTTTTTTAACTAATGTTATTGAACCTGACCTGAATGAATGTAGACATTCTCTCTTGTGTCTGTTCCCCTTTCCCTGCTTAGTGACTTTGGAAAGGGTTCTCAGACATTGGCTTCCAGGTACCCCAACTCTTCTAGCAGATGGAAAGGCAAGTAAGTAAGCCAGGTTATGGGGCCAGGAATAATTGCTTTTTAATCAGGATTTTAATATTGCAAGGCCAGAGTATAGCAGATTATGAGAATTTTTTGGAGCAGCTTTCGATTTACAACAAAATTGAGAGGAAGGTACAGAGATTTCCCATGCACTCCCTGCCCTCACACATGCATAGCCTCTCTTATTATCAACATCACTCACCAGAATGGTACATTTATTACAAAGGATGAGCCTACATTGACACATCATAATCACCCAAAGCCCATAATTTTCAAATTTACAATAGAGTTCACTCTTGATGTTGTACACTCTATGGGTTTGGACAAATGTATAATGACATATATTCATCATTGTAATGTCAAGCAGAACATTTTACTGCCCTAAAAATTATTGTGCTCTGCCTATTCATCTCTCTCTGCCACCAATCCCTGGTAACCATTGATGTGTGATATATGTGTGTGTGTGTGTGTGTGTGTGTGTGTGTGTGTGTGTCCATAGTTTTGCCTGTTCCAGAATGTCATATAGTCAGAATCAAACAGTATGTAGACTTTTAAGATTAGCTTCTTTCACTTAGTAATATCTATTTGAGGTTCCTCTGTGTCTTTTCTGGTTTGATAGAGTTTTTCTTTTTAGCACTGAATAATATTCTGTTGTCTGGATGTACCACAGTTTATTTATTCATTAACTTACTGACCCTGGTTGCTCAGGTCATGGAATTTGATGAGAAAAAAAAATTCTAAGGATGAACAATCTGCTCATTAATTTTTCTAACATAGCAACATTATTAGGATTCCACATAAATATGCCTCAACAGTTTCAGAGCTGAAGGAGAAATGGATGGGGCATGGTTTTTACAAATTATTTGTGTCATTGGATAGTATGAGAAATGGGAATATGCCTGTTTCTTATTTAAACAACAATTCACCAGGTGACAAAACATTCCAGATACAGGAAAGGCTTATCTGTAGGTGCCATATTGAGTGCTTAGTCATTGCAGACACAAAAGGAAATGGGAAATGGAAGAGGATGATTTATGTAACACTGAAAGGAATGCCCCTCAATCATTATCAGTTAACTATCGTTATTTTTTTCCATCTGTTGGAGTCAAAAAATAACTCTTCCCACTCCTTAAATTCTGGCTGGGCTAATAATCATATTAACATGACACAGATTAACAAGAGAAAATATCCAACATTTATTGGGGATATACTTATAGGGGTTCTATAAGATATGAGACTGGAAGACACATTGGGCAGTTGAGGTTTATACATCATTCAGGACAAAGGAGAGGGAGGCAAGGGTATGGGATTTCAAAGGCAAAGCAGGCAATTCACAGGTAGGTGAGAAAAAGCAAACATGTGGACAACAAATTTTTGCTGATACACCCAGAAACAATGCGACACAGGGGAATCCAGCAAATAGTTTTGTTAGATTTGGCCCCATTTGCCACATTTAGTTTACATTTTGGTGATGTTCCCTTTCTTTAAAGTAGGTTTTTCTACCTGAATTCCTCTAGGCAGGTAACAGGAGGTGGGTCAAATGTTCTTTCTGAGTCTTTTGTTTCCTAATAACCAGTTTGAAGTCAATATCCCCAAAGGCAAATTTGAGGGTAGCAAAACTTTGGTCCATATCACGTCATATATCCCAAATTTGGATGTCATCTTCATCCTTGAAGAGCTTTTATCTTAGCTAGATGAACATTGCTGTTTTTGTTGGCTTATTTTCTTAATCATTGAGAATATCTGAAAACTACTAGTGTGTGTGTGTAGAGGAGATTTAATCTCTTACATCTATGTTTTTAGTCAAGGTAATGTTAGTGTCAAAGTAAATTTTTGTGACTTTGACTATTTTGTGGCAGTAGAAGTAAAGGATAATATATTTTGACCAGGTGTAAAACAAATGTAAATTCTACCAACTGAATTTTAAAAATAACCAATGAAGGTTGACCTGAAAGGTTTATTTTTATGAAGTTCTAATAGACTTTAATATCTGAAAGCAAAAACTTTGGGAAGAATAATTTGGGAAATGAATGAAACAAAGATTTCAGAGTTTGTCCAGTGCCTGGCTACTCACCTTGAATAATTTTAACCCCTGAAAACATCTGACCATCATTAGCTTTAGGAGACCCCCCTGTAAGAAGTCAGAATATTTTTATGGGAACAAATTAATAGGGCCTTAAGTCCTTTTTGGACTGTAGAAGAGGACCTGTTTTACCTTACCAGATGACCCATAGAGCTTTGAGAATACCTGTTGTATACATATGTATTTATTTGTTTTTGAAACTAGCCCTTTCCCCTCACAGCCAGAAGGTGTCATTCTCAGGTAGCATGCATGCAATCAAAATATTTTTAAATCCCAGAAGCCAAAGAAACACTAGCTTTCTAAACATTAAAAAAGAAAAAAAAAATACAAAAATACACTGGTCCTCAAGGGCAATAAACTAGGCCTCTATTAGGCCTAGCAGATAAAAAAAGATGAGGATTAAAGGGTGTTCAGCAAGAATAACCTGAAAATAATGTCTATCTCAGAATGTATGGTCACTGAGTTAAGTTTAAGGAGAAAAGGTGAAATACACAAGGTAAATATTTTGTGTTCATGCAAAGCAGCCAGAACTTTCTCATGAACATGCTGATTACATACTCAGGTAGGTAGCATATTTGTCCAGAAAACTTATATGTGTGGGTTTTTCTTTCTTAGTCTTCACCCTCATCCCCAGTCTCATAATTCTGTGTCGGCAGCATGCTAGGTACTGATGAGACAATATAAACAGTTCAGAAACCGATGCGTACTCTTTGCTGGACATGTAATTGTTGACATAAAAGCAGGTATTAGGTACTAAAGAGTAGGTTCAAGACCTGTGTTCCACAGAAAGAGAATGAAGCGACATAAACCAAGTTGGAGTTTCAAATCTCTACAGAATTCAGTATTTTGTAATGAATGTGTTTTTTCCCAGTTTACGTACCAAGAGACCAAAACACACATTTGTGGAGTAACTAAGTGGCACCAAACAAAAGTTCAAAGTTGAAAACAACTTGAGAAAATCAAATGGTATTATGGGCAAAGAACCTGTTCTTATTTGTTCTAAATGCTGTATTGATAGCCATTAAAAATAACTAAATATTAAAAGAATCAAAATAATGTAGATGTGTCCAGACTGTGTTTGGACATTCCAAATTGGTTCGTTCAAGGAACTTACCTGTGTCAGATACTTTAAGTATGTTTGATAATCCTTACTTTGTTTGAATCATGTAAAATATTCATGAATTTCTGTCAGTTGCCACAGTTAAAATTAAACCCCTGCTCTTGGCTTCATGAGACAGAATATTTCTATAAGGATCTTTATTTCCTTGATCTTATTATTTCCAGTGCAATTTATATTAGCATCTTCGTAATTACATTGCACCAGGGATCCAGAACAAAACATCATATTTTGTGGTATCTCTCCTTAATAAATGTCTTTGGGCCATATATTCATCCAGGTGCATGCAATGTAGGGGTAGAAAGTAGGCTTGCCAAATCCCAGAATCTCCAAATTATGGCATTTTCACCAACACCATTGAGGAATGTGAATTGTTCTACTTTTATTGAGCACCTACTAAATTTCAGGAGGTTTATACACAGGGTGGGGTAAAAATAGGTTTACAGTTGTGAGTATGCGAAACACAGAGTTTATTCTTGTATTATTATTTATCATATGATTTTCCATACAAACAACTCTAAACCTACTTTTGCCCCACCTTGTATATAACTTCTAATTGTCACAACCCAGTAAAGTAGACACTATGACTATTTTGTAGAAAACTGAAATTAATTATGTTTAATGAACTTTTCCAAGGTTATGCAGATCAGATTTTTAAATGAGGGTTGACTTCAAAGACCATATTCTTCCAATCACACCACAGCATGCCAACTTACTACCTTGAGAGACTGTACTAATTTGAAATATAAAATGAATCAATGGTGTTCATGGTCCATTTTTAACAAATGCTAAGCCCACTTTTCAACTGAGACTCCTCAGTCCTCTTGGTAGTTGAATTACCAAGCCCAGCATTTCTTGTGCCATCTTGGGAAAGATAGAAAGTTAGCTGATGGAAAAAAAGAGAATATTAGATCTGTTTACTTGGTGGTGGCTCTTAGAGGAAGAGAAAGGAAGAAACTTGTTTTCCTGCTGATTTTTCTGTTTAAAAGAGAACAAGGGTATGTGAGGAGTGGGAAAGAGGTAAAGGGCAAATAGAGAATATTGATATGGTGGTAATGAGCAATGAAGAGTTGGTTTGGGGGGCGGGTATTTCTCCAACTCCCTGGTCATTCCACCTTTCACTGAATGAGAATATTCCATTTGGCTTTCAGGCTAGGGTTGTCATGCGAGAAGTGTACGTTAATTTTATATTTTCTCATAACTTTCTTTTGGGGATAAGCATTTTGGTTTTCTGCTGTTTATTATTTCAGAGGCATCTATATGCTAATATGTTTATGCTAATTATTTTCATGTTTTCCCTCAGGTTATGCTTCATATCACCCACCAGGGAGGATCATCGCTCATGAAAACTTTTAAATTTGATTTTGAAAATTATTCAGAAAAATTTAAGCGATGCTCTCTTCCATTGTAAGAAAGAATATGCTCTGGAGATTCTTATAATTCAAAGAAAATGGATTGGTAGAGCATTTGAGTTCTCATGCTGCCAAAATCCTCTTGAGCAGGTACACAAAGCATTTAACATTGTGACATCAAAATGTTGGAAGAATAATTAAAATAATAATCTAGTAATAGGTTTTCAGAAATTGCTAAATTTCAATGTTTGATCCAGAGAGAAGAAAGGAAAGGCTATTTTCATTCTCCACAGCTTCTGAGGTGTGTTAATTGCTTCTATTGCTATGAATACTATGTTTTAATTGTATGTCATTGTTCCTTAGCATCACTTCTAGAAAGTTAATTCTAATAATATTGATGTCTGAATCTGATTTTCTGCTTACAGGATAAATGAGGTAAAAGAAGAACTTCATAATAAGCCAGCTTAATGCTTTCTTCCAGCTTTTTTATTACAGGGACATATTTTTTGAGATTATTATTTGTTTTGAGAGTAGGTTCCATTTTAAAAAAATAGAAGTTAGCCAATTGCCCTGTCTTAAAACTATTTTTTCCAGGCATCTTCTTTGGAAGATAACCAAGACTAAAAAGCTGATTTTGCACCATGAGATATTAAAACTTAGATCACTTTGGGGGGTATTTTACATTTCTCCCTTTTGTTCCCAAGCATCTCAGGGGTGCAAAGAAAAGGCCCCCATTTCATGGTCATCCCTATTGTTTTTTGTCCTGCTTGGTGCTTAAGAAAATCAAGGAATCCGAAGCACTGGGGGATTCATACTCCAGACTTAAGTTCATCATGGGTTCTGGCCTCCTCCTTACCTCTTCCTCTCTCCACTTTTCAGTAGCTGCACCTCGTCTCATTTCTAATCTTTAAATGCTCCCACTTTTCAAACTCAACCGTGCTTCACTCCGCAAGAAGTGCAGCCCAGATGATACTATTTCCCCTCTCAGCTCATTGTAATGCCCCTTGAGTTCCAAGGCAGCTTTGACAGTAGGAGAGTTAACATCCGGGGCTGGAAGAAAGGTCTTCTGAAAGGGCTCCTGACCAAAAAAAAAAAACAGAACAAAACAAAAAACAACAACAACTAGGCTCTTCTAGCTTAGACAGGTTACTGGACAACATGTGCTGGAACTGGCAACCAGTACCTCAGCATTTACAGTCATCACCTCTCTCCAAACAGGAAGCATCATTGCTGTGGGTCCATTTGATAAGTTGGCTAAAATACACCATTGCCAATTAAAGGTAAAATAACATTTTGTTGAAACCTGGCTAGGTTTGGTACATTCTCTTCAAATAGTTGATGTGTTGAACTTTTGTGACCCCAACATTATTTCCTTTCCATTCTACTTATTTGCCTGTGACAATACAGAATAGCTACACATTTTCCCTTTTAACATTGTGTTTGGAGAAGAATTCATTGAACATTGAACAGTTGATCGTAAGGCAGTCCCAGCTAAGAAGAAACTAGCCCTTCTCTCAACAATATTTAAACATAATTCAAATAGAAAAGCAATTTGTGTGCAATTACATCCAAATTTATTAGGTGTAGGTGAACCATGCAATCTGATTAACGAGGCTGCTATGACTGAATTATTTTCTTCATGAACTAAATCCCATGAATATAGGAAATATATCCATAAACCACTGTTAGCTCAGAGCTCTAGAAGGTGTCTGCTATGTTTTGTGGATAGTCAGCAAACTTTTGGCATGCCTGACTCAGTCTATATGAGTAGAGAAATTTGATTCAACACAACTCCAGAAATGCTGCATTATCTGAGAGGAGTAACACTCCTGGCTCTGGCAATGATCATGAACTTTGTTAAAGGCACATGACTTTGAAATAATAGGAACTAGATTCAGAAGAGCTTGGATTTTGTCTCACATAACTAGTTTTCTGACCTAGATGAGTTTCGTGGCCTCCTTGAGCCTCAATCTCCTTGTGGAAAATATGAAAGAAAAAAGTCACATTTATTTTATTTAAATTGGCTGTGAGGATTAAATGAGATTATATAATTGCATGGTGCCCACACCAAGTAAATGCTGGACTAATGGTCACTACTTCTATTATTATTATTATTTTTACTCATAATACTTTTAGGATTGTTATAATTATAGATATTAGTGGTTGTGTGAAAGGCTCAGAATATTTTTCTATGGAGAGCTTAGGTCATGGAAATAAAAAGTTGACACATTAGATTCTTTTTCTGCTGGTAACAAAGGGCCTATGAAATGAAAATGTAGAAAAGCTTGAATTTTAAGTGTGATTCACTGAAACCTCTATACCATCACATTCATTAAGTACCTTTTTTTTTGTTATTGTTAAATCTAATATGCTACACAAGAAAGATAAAATAATTTTAAATCCCACCAAATTTTTTGCTTCTATCTAACCAATGCCAAATATTCAAGATAGAAAAAGTCATTTATAAGTCAGATATTTTTACCTTCACTTTCAAGAATTCAAATGTCTATCTAACAAGCTGACTTTTTCACTTGTCTTTTGGATACCTGATATTAGCAAACTATTTTGTAATTTGCTTCTTGTGTTGCTGGTAGTGGTGGCCTTGTTGATTATAGGGTATAATTTGAAATTCCCGAATTTTATGAAATGTGGGATTGCTTAGCAATTAGTCTTTCTATAGGAAAAGCCATCTCAGTTAAAAAGCCCTAGGCGACTGCCAGGCATCTTTATGGAGCCAGAACATCATATGAGAGCATACAGTTGGGTCTCAAGGTCATTAACGAGTTTCAGTCTTGCTGCTAAACAAGGGAAGAGTAAATAGGCTTGCGTTTGCCTCCAAAACTCATGGCTCCTCACAGACAAAAAAGTCAGGTGATACTTAAACCTTTGCAGGGTTAGAATGGATCCTGCCATTCTGTATTGAAGATTTAGCTTTGATTTTTAATCACACGCCAAAACAAAGACCCACAGATGCATTTATCAACAAAGGTTTTTACTACAGACAAGTCCTAGTAAAAAGAATTTTTTTATTTGTATTTGGAATGGTTCTAATCACAATAGAGCCTTCATTAAGACACTATTTTGAGTATATAGTTATGTTTTAATTAATTTTTACCCTTTCTTATGGATTTCCCTCTTATGAAGCCATCCCTCAAAGGAAATGCCAACAATAAATTAATATCCACACCCTGGTATTTATGGTATTTCATCTTAAATATTCACACTTAGGTGAAAGTGTAGCATCCTTTGCCTTTCACAATGCCTAGCACATAGTAGAAGCTAAATGAATAGTAATTAAGAGAAAATGGCATTGTTAGAATTAGAGCAATACTTCCCTATATTTCATTTCTATTCTGCCATTCTTCAGTGAAGTTGGTGTAATTTCTCCTCCAATGGGCCAGATTTGGAACTTTTCACAGTCACAAGTGAAAGAGAGAACAAAATAAGAGAGATTTTTCATTTATAAGATTGCCCTTCTCTTATCTACTGGTCTTGCCTCCCAGATTGTCTGTCTGTCTCTGGAAAGCAAAGTCAATAAAAAAAATGATTCGAGTTGGCATATCACAAATGTACACCCTTAAACCATGAAGCAGTAATGCTGTGCAGGAAATATTTTTCTGACCTTTTCAAATTGCATCCAACTGTCTCGGGAATTTCTCAGTGACTAGAGGTAATAAGGTTCAATCCGTTTTACTGGCTGGCTTCAAATTTAGTTCCTCCAAATCTCAAACTTATCTATTCTTGCATCTTGGCCCTGGCATCCATTCAGCACAGAAATCTATGCATCTAATCTTCTTTTTCTCCTTCTCAGGCTTTGCTATAGAATCACCCTGTGCAATCTACAACCACTAACTGTCCCTCCCGAAACAAAATATTAGCATGGGAAGGTTAGCGGGTGTGATTTCTTTTGAGAGCCCTTACTGAATTTAATTAGCTTTTAGATTTCATCTCCATCTGATGTCTCAGTTTTTACCTATATGATTTATGCCTCAATAATCTTCATTAGATAAAACTTTATCAACTTAACTATACCATGGGCACTCTGGAGAATGTTAAAGAAGCAAAAATATGTGAATTTCCTTCGTGTTAAATTGAGTTTGGCTTTTCTTCTGTGAGTCCAAATGCGATGGACACACTCCCCGGGTAAGGACGGGAGTCAGCCAAGTGTGTCGTGCTAACAGGCAGCTGGGCGGCCCCATTCTTCAATGTGTTCTCTGAAGGGGAACAGAAAACAGAAGCTGGGGACACATTTCTTGACCTCACGAAAGTGCTGGATGTCAGGAAGCCTTGGCAAGGAGTTAAAAAGCTTGTCTTACTTTTCATATTTAGAATGCTTCCATGCTGAATGTGATTCTGGGGAGATGCCCGTGTTTCCTCATTTGTAGGACACACCACATTCTGCACACACACTGTTCTATGGCTTCCTTTCATCGCCTTTGTTCTGCCTTCTGCAGCGGTGATTACATTCTTGGCCGGAAGTTCCTGTGGTCAGTGGAGCTTGGAGCCTCTTTCCAGAGCCTCTCTGTTCATGGGCAAATAGCTACCAGGAGGAGGAAATCTGTTTGAAGTTGCCCTCCTAAGAGTTTGTATGTGGTCAGACTATAATTGTCAAGTTGGATTGGCATAGATATTTGGCTTTATAAAAGTGAAATCAGCCCTGGCTGGTTTGGCTCAGTGGATAGAGTGTCGGCCTGTGGACTGAAGGGTCCCAGGTTCCATTCTGGTCAAGAGAACATGCCTAGGTTGCGGGCTTGATTTCCAGTGTGGGGCGTGCAGGAGGCAACCAGTCATTGATTCTCTCATCATTGATGTTTCTATCTCTCTCCCCTCTCTCTTCCTCTCTGAAATCAATAAAAATATACTTTTTTAAAAAGTGAGATTATGTCAAACAATGTGATTCAGACAATGAGTTTAGAAGAAAGAGGATGAAAAGCAGATATTTTAAAATTTACAGTAGTGTATTCCTTTTCTTCAAAGAAATAGTACATTTGGCCCTCCCTATCCATGGTCCCACATCCATGAATTCAATCAAGCTCAAGTGCAGGAGAAAATGAATCGAGGCCAAGTCTTTAAAGCACTGTCCCACGTGTCTTCTTCAGTGTGACAGCCTTTCTTCTCTCCATCATCACAGAGTTGCTTTCAGTACAGTGACTTATTTTATTACTTTGAAAGTTTAATACGGACTAACAGTTTGGGCTGGTGGCTTATATTATCATTAGCATATAAGGTAGTATCATTGCCTTAAAATAATAATACAAGTGGCAGGAGATTATATGTTGTCTTTTGTCAGCTAATGATTTACCAGGGTAAAAGGTGGATTGAGGAAAACAGGTATTCAAAGGTATTTTGTAGGTAGCCCAGTAAAGCCCATTTCCTTTTCCTTTTTCATTGAATTTACTGGAGTGACATTGGTTAATAACATTATATAGGATTACAGTGTACAATTCTATAAGACATCACCTGTATATTGTATTGTGTATTCACCACCCCAAGTCAAATCTCCGTTCTATCACCATTTATCCCCCCTTTACCCTCTCCTACCTCGCCCCCTCCCCCCCTTACCTCTGGTAATCGCCATACTGTTGTCTGTGTCTATGAATTTTGTGGGATTTTTTTTTTTTTTTTGCTTAATCCCTTCACCTTTTCGACCCATTCCAAAATCCCCTTCCCCTCTGACAGCTGTCAGTCTGTTCTCTATAAATCAAAATATCTAGGAGATTCAATGCCTTCAAATATACAAGTAAAATATTCTTCTTCTTCTATTTGCCTCACATATCAATATTATAAAAGTAAACATTCCTGATTGCCAAAACAGGCTTGATACTGAGGCCTTAGCTCAGTGGAGATATAGATGCATAAGGATTCCACTTTTACTCTCTGGCGATGCCTGGTTCACTTCAACCTGCTCCTCGGTGTTACTTATTGTGGGTAACTGGGCTTCTTGTGTTGCCACAATGTCACTTGGTATCTGATGCGAGGCCAGCAACCTGATGGGGCCTCATTTGTTCCCAGGCATATCAGAAGACAGAAAATTGATTCAAATCTAAGCAGAGTAGTAGAATCTCAAAAGCTCTGTCACCACTGTTCACTGCAAACATCTCTCTTCCTGGAGCGGGTGTTCTGAAAACCTGGAAGCATCTCACTTATAATAAATATCCCCCCTTAAACATTTCAAACAGATCTACAGGAAAGGCTTCAGATGGAAATAGGATGTCAAGCATAGTCTCTCTCTCTCTCTCTCTCTCTCTCTCTCTCTCTCTCTCTCTTTCTTTCTCTCTCTTTCTCCCCTCCTCCCTCCCTATCTCCCCCTCCCCCCTCTCTTGAAATGCATGTGATCTCAGTACAGAGTTCTTCCTTTATCTTTGCACAAGGCCCCTTCGATTCCCACTATCCCCCTATTGGAAATAAACTTAAAACAATATAAAAAAAATAAAAATAAATCACTCTGAAACTACCTGCCACACACAGTTCACCTTCAACACTTTGCTTTCCATTAGTGCTTTGGGAAGGGACATGCAGCCTCGGCTTTCCATCTGCAGGTTTAGCAGTGGGCACCTGCCTGTACCTCTGTGATATACTGGCAAACTCCACTTATTGTCAGAGCTGCAGCAGTATTTATATTTTCTTAATTGGAACCCCACTGGTCCCCTAAGGGATTTCCGCCCCTTGGCAAGGCAATATATCCATATGGACATAGAGCATAGCCACTGTGGCCTATTGTAATGTTATGGTAAGAAATATCAAAGTTGGCATCAAAATTAAAACAATACCTCAGCTAGTGGAGTTTCTAGGCTGGGCTTTTGATATTATTAAGAGCTCACCATTTTTTCTCAGTGTTTATCTTTGGAGTTAAAGAGATGTCAGCAGAAATTCAAATTGAAGACCCTTCCTTCTTCATGGTGTTTCCTCTTCAGTTGTAATTCTTCATGGCATTGCTTCCGGAAGTGAGGGGTAACCGGTAGGAATACCAGCTACCACACATAATGAACAACTAAATAAACACAGAGGCTTGGGAACTCTATATATAAATGTTATGGTTTTACCATATCCTTTCTTTTCAGCTGAATAAATATAAGATCAACTTTATCAAAATGCCTGGAAAACCTTAATTTTATTAAAACTAAATAAACTAATATGAAATTAATAAGTAGATGCTCTTTATCTTCATTCTTCATGTCATTACCTCAGACATCCAAGGGCCACTGCCTTGTCTGTATTTATGGTTACAGTGTGTGTATTTGCTTCTCCCTTATGCTATTTTTATTTTTGTTACTGGAATTCATGAAGACTTAATCATCAGCCTTCTAATTTTCCAGAAAGAAAAATGTTGATTTATTGAGCTGGCTGTAGAAAAAGAAGAAGAATATGATCAATCTGACATTATAGGTTAATAGTAGGGAACAAAACACATTCATAATTAGAAAAGAAAAGGACTTTCCTTGTTCCTTCCAGTTAATAATAAAAAGCCTTTCGCCAAAGTGTCTTAGAAAATAATGCATTCAGACTGAGTCGAATTACCGCCTAGCAGATTCTATTTATCTGTAGCTTAAAAAGCAGCTGCGTTTTTGTAAAAGGCAATGAATGTGGCAGTCCTACTTAAAGGTAGAAGAAAAAGAACACCCCTTGTTTTGTAATAAGGGGATTTTCAATTTAAAAGAGAGAGCGAGCCTTTTGTGTGAAGTACGGTTATTACATTCACTGTATTCTATCTCACCCACCAGGAGGCTAATAATGAAGGGGCCAGGGAAGGAGGCCAGTGCTACGAGGGTTATCTCACAGCCTCAGATGCTGGATAAGTCGAACGAGGCAGAATCGCGTTTGGATGACATTCAGAAAGGCCGGAGTGATTATTTGGAAGAGAAAAGCCTGCCTATTCTTTCCCAAGGTAAACAGTTCATTTCATCTGTCAGCTGCATGTTGCAGTATAAAAATATGTTTATATAAAGATATCTATTAAAGGTTGCATTTTAAAAAATCATTGTAGGTGTGTGAATATCCCCCTGGCCTGCCGGTCCAGCAATGAATTACTAGACAAAGGATCGCCCGGAACCCCACCACACCTAAAGCCACGCTTTGGAGGATCTGCCAAGCTCACTTTTAATCATGAGAAAGAAATTACCCACATGGAGTCAGCAGAAAATGAGAAAGTAGAGCTCGTGCTCCGAGTAATTCCAGCAAGTGCCAAGGGGCTAGTTGAGGAATGGCTTCATGAGGTGAATATCTTTAGCTTGTACTTAGAGTTTTGGCTAGCGTATAATCATTTTCTCTTTTAGGAACAATGACTTGCTTAAGTGTCATCCCTAAGATACGCGTGCTCGGAGCATTTGTCAGGATGTTGACAGATTTCATGTCAGTCTCATCCTTGTTGTTATGTACTATGACTAATTTTACATTTGCAAATATGCAAAAATCAATCGAGGTGAAGAGGCTCCCGGAGCCAATGCCTGTGAATAGCTGTCTGAATCTGTGTGTCTTGCTGTGAGTGCACCTCTCTGTGTACGTGATGTGCCCTTGTTCTTGTCTTCTCTCTGTTGTGCACGTACGTCGGTTGGGAGGACTGGCCAGCCCATGGGTTCTCAGATGTGGTCCCAGGCTTTCATTTGATTTTTGGACCAGGAAGAAAAGAATGTGTCACATCATGATTAATGGTTAATCTGAATTTTCAATTCGTATGAAAGGAGAAGGGGGAGGAGGAGCTCAGCCCAGTGATGAGACTAACCTTTTCCCTTTGGGAAGAGCATGATTCAAATTAAACATCACTTTCTGTGTGAAATTAGTTTGAAGGCCTCTTTTTGTTGGGGGGGGGGGGCGGTGCCTGGTTTAACTCCTTGATGGCTGCTCTTGCAGAGAGAATCCCTTCCATCCTGCCTCTGTGCCCCAGTCTGTTCCCAGTAGCCCAGAGTTCCCCCTTTTATTGTTCTAAAGATCAGGTCCAAGAAACCAATAAAAAATATTGAATGTTTTACTATTTTTAAAGTTTCATTATTCACAAGATTCTTCCCAAACCATGTTATTTCTTAGTGTCCCAAACTAATGTTGCCAGTAAATGAGAGAGAGAGAAGGAAGGAAGGAAGGAAGGAAGGAAGGAAGGAAGGAAGGAAGGAAGGGAGGGAGGGAGGGAGGGAGGGAGGGAGGGAGGGAGGGAGGGAGGGAGGGAGGGAGGAAGGAAGGAAGGAAGGGAGGAAGGAAGGAAGGAAAGGAAAATTTATTTTAAGGATAATTTTAAATTTGGCAGGGAGGAGGGAGAGGAAAGCAAGGTGATCTTTCAAAAGACCTTTTGGGTACCCTCTGCTCTATGCTAGTTCCTGTTGGCAGAGTGAGCCACAGAGGAAGAACAGCAACCAAAACCCAGTGTTCTCTCAATTCTCTAGTGTCCCACATAACTAAGGCACAGGATTGCCATGCCAACCTGCAGCAACTTTGGCTCCAAGTGAGCATGGTCCGGGACACTTTAAAACTTCCCTTCCGTACAGGACTCAGGCTTATAGAAAGGACCCCTGTCTCTGGAAATGCTAGCCTGTGTGCCCATGTGTGCATGTCCTTGATGCCACAGGTAGGCAATCTCAGGATCTGATGTGCAACTGATTTTCTGGAGTTTGGTAGCTTTGGGGGGAAAGGGAAAATATTGAAAAAGCTAAGAGACAGGGTTATTCTCCCAGTGTATTTTCAAAATAAAAATGTTAGGGCTCTTTAATGTCTTCCCTAAAGGATGGAGAGGTGTGGTGGGGGGTGAGCCATCTGGGGTGAGCTGTAGTAGGGGAGGGGAAGCAGCTGGAAGTGGAGGTAGAGGTGGAGTGGGGGAGGGGGAATATAGAGGCAGATGAGCAGCTGTGTTTATTTTAATACATATCATTTAACCCTCACCTAAAAACAAATTGGAGAGGTTTGGGAGTGCATTAATCTGGACCCAATTAACATGTCTTTCTCCTTCAAAAGTGCAACCTGAGATTAATGAATATAAACTAGAGTTTCAGAGGCAGTGTTTAAATCATTTGCATGTTTCATGCATGATAATTGAATCTATGTATGCACTTCCTTTCATTTAACTATTTCCAGTCCCCTCCCTGTGATTCACATAAATCAAGATTTCATTATAGTAACCTCTAGGTGGAAATTGCTGGCCTAGACCTTACTCCTAATGAGAAACTCAAGTTCTTGTTTCTTTTATTGGAATCTGCATAATACAATGTGGGTTTTTTTTAGAAAGCAGAGGACAGCGCTCCATAGTCTGGGACACTGTTTCAGGAGCTGGTAATTAGGCACTCCCAGTTTATTTCTGAAAGGCCATAAATACATGGCAACTTATGGCATTGGGTCTTCAGTGGTCCTGGAGAACTGGATTTTGGTGTGGCCACTTACAAGTGTATTAATAATTCCACAAGCAATGTCACTTTAATGCAGCATAAAGAATGTCCTTGGGCTCTGGACCTGAGTTATTTAGATCACTGAGGGACTTCATGCACTGTATTGTTTCTGGTAGAGTTAGGTATTTCCTCCCATGTACGGGGGTGGGGGATGGTGTCAGCCTCCACGAAGGGATATAGGTAAGCAATTAGCACTCGTGGTCCCTTATCATGCTGTAGAGTTTTTTTCTCTTTTTTTCTTTTCTTCCTTTTTTGTTACTTACGTGTAGTAAGTGAAAGTATGCTTAGTGAAAGCAGGTGCTGAAGTTTTCCCCCTCCCCACCTGCTCCAAAATGGAAAGGCTGAAAGCTGACTGTGGGCATGTAAGAACATTTCCCAGGGGAAGAAGTTGAAACAAGAGGCTTGAAATAAGTCCCCTGGTTTCAGTTTGTACCAGTGATTTGTCTGTCTTCTGTCTTTCCTCATGTGTTTCCAAGTCCAATGTCAAAGTGATGAGCTTTTCTCCAGGAATTCTCCCCAGTGTCCTTTGTTTTTGGTGAATTCAATGGTTGCGTGTTGCTGAGTGTCTCCTGGTCTTGTTTCCTGGTCCTTGTAGCTAAGAGTGTTGCTGAAGGATGAAATCCTGTTAATTTGTGATGTCACAATTTAAGTGTGCTTCCTGTCACTTATGTGTAGTTTAAAATGTTCCTTAATGTAGCATGAAATGATTGGTTAGCTTGGAAATGGTTGTGAAGTCATGTGAAGAAAATAAGTTTTGCATCCGACCAAGATAAATTCACTCTAGTGCTTTATGGCTTTTTATTCCTATGTGATAGTAATAAAGTCTCATGTAGGGATGGAAGCCATGAAATACATTGTGAAAAATCATCAACTAAGAAGGGGCCATCAGAATAGAAAACGTTAGCCTGTGTGGCTGTGGACATGATGCAGAAATGATTTAGTGTATAGTTTTGCTACATGCTTGGTGTTTCTTCGAGTTTCTTTATCTTCAGATTTTGACAGCTAAGGAATCTGGGTTATAAGAGTTGATTCATCTTTGTAATCATCATTCTACTCACACATTTGGGTTTGCACATTTCTGTTTACCATACATTTTTCCCTCCATTTTCTATTAACAACATGCTCTAGGAAAACTATTGATAGCCCACCAGACTGGGAGGCAGCATTCAGTTCTCCTATGCCTTCTTTCTCCTGGTGTGGTCTTTCTTCTGAAACAAAGAAGACACTGTCAAATCAGACTTGCCCTCTTAGAAATGTGGTCCAGATTGCTCTACTCCCAAGCTCCAAAAAAAAGGTATACATAGGTTGAACTAAATAAAGACCTCCTCAGGTCTATAAATCTACTCTGAGATGTTTTCCACTTGTGGGTATACTGTAGTTTAGAAATACCTGATGTCAGAGGAAAGAAGGAGGGCTTTGGAGTGGATGTGGGTTCTAATCTCTCTGCCACTCCAACTTTATGCCCTGGGCAAGTCATTTAAACTCTATGAGTCTCTTTATCTTTAAAATGGGGAGAAAAATACACCTTGCAAAATTGTTGTAAGGATTAAGTGAAATAATGCATACAGTGCCTAACAAATTATTTAGCATGTTTAAAAAAAAAAAAACAGAAACAAAAAAAACCTCATAAAATGTTTTTTTTTCCCTTCCTCTCTCTCTTCCCTCTCCCATTTCTTTCTCTCTCCTTCTTATGTCCTCTCCTACCTTGAGATGTTAGTCTAACAATGAAGAATGTCTACTTGCAAGTTTTTTTCTATATGTGCCTTAAATATCTTAGTTGGATTAATAGTTTAATTTTTTAGTTGAACTGTTTTCATGTTGATGATTGGTGGATACACTTATTGTTTTCTGTATATATATATATTTTTTTTCCTTGAACTACTTTAATATTGACTTTTGACCTATATTCATGTTCACTGGTTTTCTGTATTGTTTTTCATTGAGAATTATAATAAAAATTATTTCTGTTACCTTTTGCCTCTCCATTTCCTCCACACAATGGGATTTTAGCCTGTCTCCTGAAAATGTCTGGGCTGCCCCAGGAAGATAAAGGATGCCTTTTCCTTAGAAACTGCCCATTGGCAGTGTTAAGAGAACTATATTCTCCCTCCCTTTATATAACAATGTGCTTGTGGAAATGTGTCACTTTGGTTGTAACTTTGCTGCTAGTTTAATTTATAAACATATTGAGGTATAATTTGACTTTATGACTGAAGCCCAATGAATAATTGTGGATAAAGAAAAGGATTAGGAAGTAAAAATGCTGAAACTTTTAAAAAGTATGAGATCTATTGCTATAAAAGTAGAATACAGTGAGCACCAGTGACACCATATTTGTATGAGATTATTTTATTGTAACTGAGTTTAATTTTTAAGCCTCATGCTTACCCCTGTAGACCCAGATCCTAATAATGTCCCTGATACTTAGTAGGTATTCAAATATTTGTGAATAAATGGAAGGGAAAGAAGGGGAGGGAAATAAATAAGTACAAGGCTATATCATCATAAGAAATATATGGTTAGGGAAGTAGAGCAAACCCACATACATAGTTAATGGTCTACTGTAAGAGTGAGGAGCATTTAATTTTGTACTAGGCCATTCAAGATAAAATGTAATGGTGACATATACAGAATTACTATAGGGACTCGGGGATAGGAAAGGTCTTTAGAATCAGACCAAGATCCATGTCAAGATTTAGACCATCAGCCAAATTTCCATAGGCAAAAGTCAAGGATTAAAAATTTACCCAGGAATTTATTAAAAGCTCAAGTGACTGGGTGCTTCTCGCAGATTTTTCTTACAAAGTGTTCTACACTGGAGAACGTCTTTACTTCTAAATATCTTCATAAATACCATTAGAAGCAGATCGTAGATTTTAATGAACACACTTACTTAGATTAATTAATCACTGCTGGATCTCAGTTGGCTACAATGAGCTATTACCTATGGGAGATAGGAGGAGTCTAAGCTGCCAGCATGCCTGCGATTTCAAGGATGGCCATGTGTTTGCCCACTTTGCCCCCTCCTTTATCCTGGTATGGTTATATTTAAACTCCAGTCATTGCTGTAACTATGAGGCAACTTGTGCAAAAGTGGTTGTCTTCAAGGAGGGCTCAACCTCTCCTAACAGCTCTGGATATTGAATGTGTCACCAGACATTGGCCTTTCCAGGGTTATTGGTTGGCCATGAATCTCACATTCCTATGTAAAGTGCACACAAATGTGTTGGCCAGAAGAAGAGAATGTTGCAGTAAACACTGATCTCACTCAGCAAGTGGATGAATAAATCTCTATCTGGCCAGTGGTCATGGCATACGCTGGAAACACAGCATCAGAAAAGAGTAGGAGTGTGAATATGGGGCAAAACAGTCCTTCCCACTTTGTTTTCCTCCCATGTTGTTATCAGGGGCTTCACTTTATTAGAGGTCCATTAACAACATTACCTTAATCAATGGAGAATAATGTCATGGGATCTGGGTTCGGGCATTTGAAGAAAAGCCACACATTGTCCTACATGTTCAAACCCCAAATGACACTATGGAATTGTGAGATCTAAAAAGGTGGAATAAAGAGTTCAGAAGTCTCTCATTCTTTGAATGGTCTCTGGCACTCTAAATCATGGCTCAAATAGCAAAGACTAACATTTTAGTCACAATTTGGACCTCACCAAGTAGGTATGTACTCTGAGTTATCTTTGTCTCAGTGGAGATGGGCTCATGCTGGCCTACACTCTCACTTATGCACCTTTATCACCGAAGTCACTCACATCTGTATGTAAGGTATGACCAAAGGAGAGGTTCCACCTAGGATCAGAGTGGGGTCTGCACAGGACAGAAGAACCCAGAACCTCAGTGAGCCCCAAATAGCATGGACTTCTTGCTCATGAACTTCAGATTTTCCATCTTCAAACTAATTATTGAAGGATCTGTCCCAGACCCTGTTCTTATAGATTAGAATATCCTTGGACTTGAAACACTGATGATGGTCCAAGGGTGAGTGGGATGAGGCTTGAGAAGAATCTCTCGTGATTCTACTAGATGGCTCTTCTCTCTGACCTTCCATAACAGACGTTCCTGGATGTAGAACAATCCAGAGATGGAGGCCACAGATGCCAGGCCTCCTTACCTTTCTTTTCACCATTTGCCTTTACCAAGACAAATATGAAATAAATTAGTTAGTTTAAGGTAATAATATTAGTCCTCACAGTTCATCCATTCATGCTATTAGCTTTATTCTCTGTTGTCACAAGTTTAATTAGGCATTAAAAAAGAAAATAATTTCTAGAGATAGAAAAAGAGATAGAAAAGAGATAGGTAAGAGATAGAAAAATATTCTGGGAGTATGTTTGAGCAAGAAATATATAGCCAGTTATTGGTCACCCAATATTAGGTTACACAATGAGGACTCAATAAATATCAATGACTTAATTTCTGGTTTAATTAAGTTCAGTGTCCTTGCAGTGACCCTCAGGGCCCCACATAGCCTGCATTCCCTCCTGTCCAAACTCATTTCCTGCCCTACGTCATCCAGTCCAGACTCACTGACTTTGTAGTATTTCATGAATATACCAAGTGTGCTTCTGTTTCAAAGCCCTCAATCTAGAACACTCTTTCTGGTTATCTACAGTACATGTCTCATCCTCTGATTGCCTCAGGTCTCTACTCAAAAGACTCCTTATCAGTGAGAACTGTTGTGACTATCCCCTATAAAATAATAAGTTCCCTCCTCCATACTCCCACAACCTTACCCTGATTCATTTTTCTCCACACATAACACTTTAAATCATCTGATACACTACATATTTACCTGCTTTAAAAAAAAACACAAGAACTGATGATTGATTGATTGATTGCCTATCCTCACTGGAGCATCATAAGCTCCAGGAAGCCAGGAGATGGATCTGTCTCTTATTTACTGCTTTATCCTCAGAGTCTGGAATGGTGTCTGCACAGAGTAGACACTCAAATATTAACTGAATGAAGTAATACTTCTCTGGCACTTCCTGGCACCTATGTGTCAAGATACTGGAATTACTTATGATGACAATAAAGAATCACGTATTTCTTACCATTTGAATTAACCTTGCTTTAAACATATCTTTTTTTTTAAAGAATTCGAGTATACATACCCCAACCAGGGATGAAACCTGAACCTAGGTATGTGCCCTGACCTCTCAGGGATCAAAACCACCGCCTTTTTGTGTATGGGACAATGCTCCAACCAACTGAGCCACCCACCAGGCCAGAGCTAAGCATCCTCTTCTTGTAATATACATAGTTTTGCTTTTCCAGTTTCCCCTATTACACAGAATACTGTGATGAGAAACTTTGTCAGTCAACTTTTATCCCAATTCTTCCTTAGGATGAATTCTTAGTTGTGAAATTACTGAATCAGAAGTTAATGGGCATTTTTATGGCTCCTCATATATATTACCAAATGGCTTTCCAGGCATGTTGTACCAAGCCATACTCCTATCAGGAAGTAAATGTCAGAAAAGTTTTGCTTGACCTTTTTTAAAAATCAGTATTATGCTGTTTCTACAAAGTTAACCAGATTCAGTTATTCCCTTGGTTCTTTTGCTTTATTCATCCTGAGGGTATCAAGTAGTGATATCTTTATTTACTTTGTCAAATTTGATTCTAGGTTTCTAAAATAAAATAGATTATTTTAGAAATGGAAGGAAGTTCAAAATTATATTTTCCAATTTCCCTTGTCTACATATGACGGATTGAAGTTCTGAGATAATACTACTGGTTTCCAGCAAGTGTGGGCCTGAGGGACTCAGGACTGCTGACTCTCAAATCAATACCTGGAAATATTTAAAAACCATGAGTTAGCTAACAGGAATCAGAGTACATCATGCTAAGTCTTAACTCGGTGTCTACCTGTTCCTCATTAAAATCAATGTCAAAATGTCCACACTAGTATCTCTTGATGTTGAGAGGTTAGATGTATTTATGGTGTGGAGGATATAACTTTTAAGTTGAACTACCTATTCCACTTGCTGTGGTAACTTGTGTTAGAATCTGTTGTTTATCTTAGTCTCTCTTGCACATTCTGGCTCCTTCACATTTTATCTTCTTCCTGAATTTTCTAAAATTACAAGACAACAAAGAAACTAGTAGCATTTGTTGCATTTCTTTAAATAGGAGTAAGACAGTTAGATAGCTGGTCTTTTACCAAAGAAGGTCTTACGTGTCTCTGGATCTAACACAAACTGTCATTTGGAGACTTTGTGGCAATGACTATTCAAACCAGCACACACATTTATAAAAAGCTATGCACATTATAAGATAGCTATCTTCACAGGTAAACACATAATCTCTCATTTTCTGTAGAGAAATGGACACTAATGAAAAACTTTGAATTACATTTTTCCATTCTTTTGAAATCCTCAAAATAGGACTTATTTTTCTTTCTCTCACATGTATATTGCTTTATAAGATTTCTTTTCAGATAAGGTGTTCTTACCTTATTCATGAATTGAATTATTATTAGAATGCCATAGCTGAAATCAAACAGTGGTTAACCTCCATGATAAACAAAAACAATTAACGGAGCTCTGTTGATTTTCAGATCTTGAGGGATGAATCATTTGATATCTTAAAAAAGACTCAGGGTCCTCATAAAAACCATTAGTATATGAATACTTGTCATATCCTGGGTGCTTACTCTAAATGCTGGAAGTCTGAAATTCCAAACAATTTATAAAAAACGCACTGTTATTTAATGATAAGCATTAATGTCTCTAAAGAAATGTAAGAGCCCAAGTTAAACAGATAACTCAAATGGACAGGAGAACTCCAAAGGTAACTAGAATGAATGAATTTAAAAGTTGTTCACCATAGCTGTATGGGGTAGATGTGTACATGTAGGTGTATCTGTTACTTTGAGGAATACAAATTTATTTTAAATGCAGGGGCAGAAAATTGTGAAACTTACCTGAAAGAAACCAGGCTTTGCACGCACAAATAATATACACATTTCTTGGTCATGTCCCCTTTTTATCTAGAATATACAAAATAATTTTAGTTAATATTTTCCTCAGTTTTATCAAATCCAAATCTTTAAAGCCAGCTGGACCCCCACCATCTGTCAGCAGCTAGACCATCTCAAGTCTAGAAAATAACCTTCTCTTAAAGATATTTATGACCTCATTTCCTCTCACTCCATTTCTATAAAAGCTTCTCCCCCTACCCCCAGCCCCCACCCCCCACCTCGAGTTGCATAGGAACTAAGAAAACTATAAGCCAGCAATAGCCTGTTTCAGGCCATGGTTTTTATAAACATCCTGATGTACCCTCTCAACAATCTCACCAGGAAGTTATTGTCCACATTTCTTTTTTTCTTTTTGCAGATTTGCAAACAGGGCCTGAGAGGCTGTGATTCACCAGGCTGCTTTTCACAGTGTTCCCATTATATCCCCGAGGTCAGTCCTCAACCCCGGGGAGTGACTCATGCAAGGTGTGTAGGTTATTAAGATAATATCTCTCAGCTCCCAACCCACCTTCTAAGTTTTGTATGTGGTGATACAGTAAGATCCCTTCACTCTTACTGATCCTCAGAGGTCTGAGAACTGAGTAAATGCCCAACATCCCTTTCCCTCCACACATACCCTTTTCCTTGTTTCCTCTAGTGGTTGAACCTGCCTAGGAAAGGGAGAACTTGTGACTCCCAATCACTGTTCTCCTCCTACCCTAGCTGCTTCTTTCTGGGCATTGTGGCCAACTTCTCCCCATAATTCTTGCTAAAGGTCAGAATAATGCTAGAAAATACAGAGATGGACCTATCAGAGCAGAAAGTCCTCTGAGTACCTGAGCAGCAAGCTTCCTGGCCCCCCTGAGGGAAGCAACATGTCAAGGGTCACTGGGCCCCTGTGGGAGACATTCTAGACCTTTTCCACTTCCTTGTGTGGACAGTGCAGTTGAGGAAGGTCTATATCCTAATTCTACTAGGGCAGGTGACATCAAGAATAAAGGAGAGCCCTGGATAGATAGCTCAGTCAGTTGGTGCTTCATACTGTACACCAAAACCGACTGTGGGTTCAATTCCTAGTCAGGATACATGCCTAAGTGATGGGTTCGATACCTGGCTGGGCACTTACAGAAGGCAACTGATCTATGTTTTTCTCTCACACTGATGTTTCTCTGCCCTCCCATCCCCTTTACCCCTCTCTAAAACCAATAAAAAACATATCTTCAGGTGAGAATTTAAAAAAAAAGGATAAAGGAGAATGAAGGAGTAGATATTTCAGAGTGACTCAGCCAGCCTTTTGCAATCCACGGAGACTTTGATAACAGAATACAGAGCCCATTAGTTGGCTGGTGAACATGGCAGTGGTATTACAGACAGAGGACCCAACTCTGAGCTGGATATGTGACCATAAAGGTCACTTACTCTCTTGAAGCCCAAGTTTCTCATCTGTTATCTGGTATAATTTCCATCCTTCCTTCTCATTTCAGGTTGTTTTAAGGCACAGCTCAAGCAACACATAAGCAGAAATACTTCAATGAACTCTAAAAATTGTAATTTCTTTTGATAGAAATTTAATGGAGATTTTAAATTCATTCACCTGTCCATGTGTCACACTCTGTGCTAGGGCTGAGGATGTCTCCAAGAACAAGGCAGTCTCAGTCCTCAGTAGGGATGAATGGAAGGGGGTGAGGGGGTGAGGAGGGTGATGTCACAGACTGAATAAGTGGTCAAAGTAGAAAGAAAAATGATGCCCAGAGTTCAGTAGATATAGGGAGAGGTTCCTTTGGGAGATCAGTGAAGGCATAGAGAAGTGACATTTAATTCTGGTTTTGGAGGTAGGCAGCCACAACATCCTAAATATCATAAAACTAGAGAGCTGGTCCTCTTTCATTCTCTGATTTCCACACCTTAAGTAAAGATTCAAAGTCATTCTTTCTATTATCACACAGATGTAAAAATAAAATTTGAATGAATTCTTAGGCAAAGGATGGTAACATTTTACACAAAACATTTTCCATTGTGATCCTCCTTGGCTCAGTAGCTACTGAACCATGATTGAGAGATGCAAATCCATTTTTTCTGATACATATAAAACAGGAACCATAACTCCATATTTTTTGAGGGGATAAAAATATATTTCCTTTTGTTGTATAAAAAGACCAAGGGCTTCTCTCTAAACATTAAGAACAAGTCAACTCTGCCCTAGACCTTTTGGCTCAGTGGATAGAGCATCAGCCTGCAGACTGAGGTTCCGGGGTTCAATTCCAGTCAAGGGCACATACCTACATTGTGCCCTCCTGCAGGAGGCAACCAATTGATGTGTTTCTTACATCAATATTTCTCTCTGTCTTTCCCTCTCTCTTCCATTCTCTCTAAAAATCGAGGGAAAATATCCTTGGGTAAGGAAAGAATAAGAAGAAGGAGAAGGAGGAGGAGGAGGAGGAGAAGTCAACCCCTCCAGCAACTTTCCTAAATAAATATCATCTCTCTGCTTCATGTATAAAACTTTTTCTGAGAATTGTCGTTGTGTGTGACCTTGGACAAGTTATCTAACCTCTCTGAAGAAAGAGTAAAATGTCAGGATGTTCCTTATAAGGTTGTTGCAAGGGTTAAACCAGTTATGACTTAAAGTAGTGCCTAGAACACAGTAAATATTTTACAAGAGTAAGCAAATATTATTATAAGTATAGTCATCATCTCCTTTTTCTTACCTACTACTTACTCTCAGTTCACTCTAATTTGCTTCTAACCCATGATTCATCCCATAAACAGCTCTACCTAATTGCATTCTCATTACTGACTTCTCCATAGCAATCCACCATGTCTATCAGTGCCTTTTAAAAATATGTATTCTCTTCTGTTGGCATCTGTGACACAATAATGTCCTCTTTTCCTTTTGATCTCTCTGGCTACTACTCCATTTCTTTTACTGGCTTTTCCATCTCAGGCCAAACATTTAATATGAGTTACTGAAGACTGAGCCCATGTATTTTCCTCTTCTCTCCCTATGTAAGCCTTTTTAGGCCCATGGCTTCAATAATTCTTCCTAGATCTGAGATCAAAACCCACATACATAACTGCCTTCTAGACATCTCCAGTAAGATATTTTGAACAATATCACTTGCAACACGTTTAAAACAAATTGGTTGCCCTAACCGGTTTGGCTCAGTGGATAGAGCATCAGCCTGCGGACTCAAGGGTCCCAGGTTCAATTCCAGCCAAGGGCATGTACCTTGGTTGAGGGCACATCCCCAATAGGGAGTGTGCAGGAGGCAGCTGATCGATGTTTCTCTCTCATCGATGTTTCTAACTCTCTATCCCTCTCCCTTCCTCTCTGTAAAAAAATCAATAAAATAAAATAAAAATAAAACAAATTAGTTATTTTCTGCCCTAAATCTGGGCCTCTCCACGGTTTCCCATATCAGCAAATTATATCCACTGTATAAAGTAGAAATCTAGGAAAAATCCTTGATTCAATTCTCACCCCATTTCTAATCTAATTTCAAGTTATATCTCTACTAGAGGCCCAGTGCACAAAATTCATGCACAGGGGGCATCCTTCAGCCCAGCCTGCAACCTCTCCAATCCGGGACCCCTTGGGGAATGTCTGACTGACAGTTTAGGCCTAACAGTCGGACATCCCTCTCATAATCCTGGACTGCTGGCTCCTAATCGCTCACCTGCCTGCCTGCCTGGTTGCTCCTCATGGCTCCTCTGCAGCCGGGTTGCCCCATGCAGCCTGCTGTTCAGTCGTTTGGTCATCCCTCACTAACACCCCTGCCGGCCTGGTTGCAGGCAGCCATCTTGTGAAGGCGTGAGGGTTAATTTGTATATTACCTCTTTATTATATAGGATGTATCTATTGAATCCATCTACTTCTCTGTCTCCACTATCACTATCCAAGGCCAATGTGCCTGAATGACTGCAATACCTAGAGTTTGGCATTTCTGTTTTGTTTTTTTCTGCACCCGCTCTGGGCCTCAGTCTCATAGTGCAGCCAGACACAGCTCTTCAATTCAAGTTGAACATGTCAACTTTCTCACCTTAAAACCTTTTTAGAGTTTTCCGATGCTGTTAGAATAAAAGCCAAAGTCATCACCATGCCCTCCAAAGTACTAATGGATCTGGACCTTGTCCACCACTCCCAGCTCTCCAACTGAGTGATCTTCAATCCTTCAACATGTTCATTCTTTCCCACCTGTTCACACTCATAGCTGCCTCTATCTGGAAGGCTCTTCATACCCACCACTCCACCTCCCTCTTTCTAGGGAGGGACATCTATTCAACTTTCAGATTCTCCTTCTCTGTCTGCCAGCTTCCCAATCTAGATCAGGTTCAACTGTCACATATTCCCACCACAGTGTGTTTCCTTTTTCCAAGAAATTTAACTCAGTTTGTAACTAAGGATTCATTATGTGATTAATTTTCTCCAGGGGGTATGATCCCTAAGCCTGGCTTGTGAGCAGGGCCATCTTCCCTGGCTTCTGGCAGCTGGCCCTGCCCCCTGCCAGTTCCCCATTTGCCATTGGGTGATCAGAGCCTTCTGGCCAGGTGGGAAGGACCGAGAGGTCGGCTGTTCCCACCTGCTTGCTGGCCCCACCCCCACAATGGGTCACCCTCTGTGTGGGGGGCAACCAGTGGGGCAGGGGCCTTGGCCTGGCACTGCCTGCATTCCCTGCCACCCACCCCTGATTCCCCGTTCATCATCAGGCGAAGGGAGCCTGCCTGCCAGGGGAAGGGACCAAGAGGTGGTCAGTGCGCCTCATAGTGACTGGTCAAGAGGTCGTTCTGGTCATTCTACCATTAGGATCAATTTGCATATTACCCTTTTATTATATAGGATATTTCCTTAATATAATTGTAGGACGTGGCTATAGGGTTAAGTCTCGGACTGATCTGTTGGCAAAGCCACAAACAAGTCCCAGCTTAGAGGGCACAGTCCTCTTAGCATAATTAGGCTTGACCTTATGATGCTCCCTAGATCCTTCCTAGGTAGCTAATGGGCTGTGGGAGGTGCTGCAAGTGCTGCCAAAACAAGTGAAATTCCCAAGAACATTGATACTATGGTGACCACTACCTCATTTACCTCTGTCTATAAAATAAGGGCTCAGCTTGCCTCTGGATCTCTCTCTGTGGTCTCAGCCAGGCAAGGAAGATCCACCTAGACCCAGCATATTCTCTTTGTCATTTTTCCATCCTTTCACCACCCTCACTCAGGCTTTTAAACCCTTGGCTGAGCTGGCTGGGCCCTTATAATTATCAGAATATTTCATATTCCTTTATCAAAACCCTCAAATCTTCTCCAAAGCTTGATCTTATCACATTCCAGAAAATATTTAAAGATTATAATTGAATTTTTGGCTAAAACAGAGTCAGAGTTCCATTTTCATAGATGTAGTGTTTCTACAAAAATGAGATTTACTAGTAGAAGTTGAAAGAACTTCAACATTCTCAAATCAAGTACAGTGGGGCCTTGACTTACGAGTGTCCCGACTAACAAGTTTTTTGAGATACCAGCTGTCTCTGGGCCGATTTTTTGCATTGAGTTGATAGAGTAATTTGGGTTAACGAGCTCCTTAACGAGATCCTTAACGAGCTCGGTCTCAGAACGAATTAAACTCGTAAGTCAAGGCCCCATGGTACACAAATTTAAACAGGAGTGCAGCTGCAATTAATTTGAAACCTAAATTGTATTTCTACATCAACAAAGATAGAAATAACAACTCATTAAGTAACTGCCATTGTGACATGGATTCATGCTATAGTTGAAGTACTTTGCGCAGCTGTAATTTTAAACTAGCTTGAGGTTTGTCACATTCTTTAATTTTCTGATTGATTAAATGTGTTATTTGACATTTTGGCAGATCACAGAAATTGCTGGATAACAAAGATTCCTTTCATTCCTCATTATTCGCTCTCTTTGTGCTTAATGCAAATTCTTTAGAAACAAAGGTGTGATATTTCCTTTTCTACAATTTTATTTTAGTGTTGTATTTTTACTGATAATGGTAGCAGTTCCCGCACAAAAATTTCACATTGTTAACAGCATTACCTCTAATTAAAATATAATGCATAATGAGATATGAACATATCACATTCTGACTTTTATATTCTTGTCATTTAGATGATTATGTACTTTAATATTCTTGTCATTAGAAAAAAGGATTTATGAAAAAAAATCTCATCTATGTAATAAAAGCCTAAGCGACCATTATGGTGGAACAATCAGAACGACTGGTCACTATGATTCATACTGACCCCCAGGGGGCAGATACTCAATGCAGGACCTGCTCCCTGGTGGTCAGTGAGCTCCCACAGGGGGAGTTCCACTGAGCCAGAAGCTGGGCTCACGGCTGGTAAGCACAGGGGCATTGGCGGTAGCCTCTCCCACCTCTGTGGCAGCGCTAAGGAGCAACGACCCAAGCAGTAATGAGCAGTGAGCAGGTGGGCGGTAAGGAGCAAAGGGTCTCAGGCTGCGAGAGGGCACAGGCCAGGCTAAGGTCCCCTCCCTCCCCAGTGCACGAATTTCATGCACCGGGTCTCTAATAGATAATGAAAAATTTCTTCAGTTTTGGCTGCCCGTGCCTGCATCCTTTGGGAGACTAGGTATTTCCAGGTGGCTGGTTAAATGATGGTTTGGAGAGTGTTTACATTGATTAGACTGGCCAGAGAAGAGCATTTTGGTTCCAAGCTCATTTTCTCTAGTCCATTCAGTTAGTATTGATTATATAAATATTGTCCCTCATTCACTGGCACAGCCACAGACCTTCGTTTACAACCTTCATCCAACTTCTAACCTACATGAAGTTCCTTAGTGTAGCTTCTCTAATCAGATTCTCATGTCTCCTCAGAGGGAGAGGATATTTGTTGTAGGATGACTGCCTAGATAGTCTACCCCAACAAACTTTCATTGAGTTTAAGTGATAAGACCTGAATGAGGCATTAGAAACAGACACTGAAAAGAAACTGACTTCTCTTTAGTCCAAGATTCTCAGATTCGATTAGGGAAAGTAATTATGATGTAGTATAATAACTGTTAAATTGGAGGATTTAATCATCTCATACCCAGACTTAGCAAGCAGGGATGGCTTGTTAAGGAAGTAAAATCCTAGCTGAGTTGAAGAATAAGAAGGAAATCAAGTGAAGAGAGGTGGAGGAGGAACTAGAGCATTCAAAATGAATCATCCAACAGGACAAGATTCAAGATAGGTAACCAATTCAGTATGTCCCAGGCACAGACTAGAAAAAGGGCAGCTAAAGAGAGGATTCAAGTAGAGACCTGAAGGGTGTGTCAAATCAGGAGCTCTAGTTTACCTTTGCATACAGTAGGTAGCCACTTAAAATTCAGAGACAAGGAAGATTATCATCAGCTTTGATTCTCAATAAGTTCTCTGTTTGTAGGGTTGGAAGGTAAAGATAAGATGGAGGCAGGGAGACACATTAGGAGTCTGAAGCAATAATCCAAGAGAGAATTTACTAGTACTTGAACTACTGTGGTAGCAATGGAGATGGAGACCACAGGGGACAGATTATAAGTTATTTAGGGAGAATATTAGGCAGAAATTTGCAACCATTAAATGCAGGCAGGGGAGGAGAAGCTGAGTTGATGGCAATGTTTAGGCTTCCTTGGGCTCCTGGGTGGATCCTATCATGTTAGAAAACATGTGCTTCCTATTGACAGTGCTAATTAAAAATAGCTGGACATACGCCTGAATCCTGGGAACTTTATGTAGAAGGGATCCATAACACTTCTTAGCTGGAACCTTTTCACTCTGTTTAAGACGTTTGAGACTATGACCTTTTTCCTCTATAGGGAATCTTCAGTTGGATGGCCCTTTATGTTCTCACTAGAGGCCTGGTGCATGAAATTCATGCACAGGAGGGGGGTATCCCTCAGCCCGGCCTGCACCGTCTCTAATCTGGGACCCCTCGGGGAATGTCTGACTGCCAGTGTAGGCCCTATTCCACAGGATGTGCTCAACATTCATAGTATCTACTATTTGTCAGGCACTAATTCATTGCATGCTCAGAACCTTGCATAGTGCCTGCCTGGCACACAGGAAACCCTCAATAAATGATGAGTTGAATTCACCATATGATTTGATCAAAGATTTCCACTTAATGTAAAGAATTCTCAGAGTGTAACTTTTTTTTTGCAGATAAGTTGTTCAGACAAACCTTTCTACTCATGTGGTCCAAGGATTAATAACATTAGCATTACTTGGGAGGTTGTTAGAAATACAGAATCTCAGGCCCCAACCCAACCTAGTGAATGAGAAATTATGTCATAACAAGAGCCCTGGAGATCTGTGTGCACAGAGAGGTTTGAGAAGTGTGTCTCTGGAGAGCCAGTCTGAATTGCTATATCCATGGGTATACAAATGGTGACTCCCCTGTATTCCCTGATTACACCTCCATGTGCTCTACTCCAAGCTAAACTTTCATCTCATGGACACATCTTTCCCAGAGGGGCACATCTTTCTCCTGTCTTGTTTTATCAATCTCTTGCCCTCTGGTCAGGCTGCATTGTGACAATACCCAATGTGGAGAACAATAACGTCTGCTATTTTTTCAGGATATTACAGTAATCCTTCGATTTTGCATACCTTGATTTAACAGACTTCAGATTTAATGGACAGAATTTCTGGTCCATATATCATATGTAAAAATTAACACTCTATTAATTTTAAAATGCTTTTAACCAAGATTTGCTTATAATTACCTTATGTTTTATTATAATTCACTATTATTTTAAACAAATTTTAGTGAGTAAGCCATATGTTCAGAAAAAACACTGTAGTAAAATAAATAAATATTACATACCTTCAACCATAGTCTACACATTTAAATCCAAGAATCACCGCTTATAAACAATTTTCCATGAATGACTAGCACGTGATCACACTGCATCTTGGGGTAATTGGTTTTGTTTCACGTGACTTGACTTTCTGCAGCAGTTTTAATGCCCTGGCCCATGTTCCCACTTGTGTTAAGCCACCACCCAGCCGTGTGCATTTGTTACTTGAGATGGCTGGTGAATGCACGCATTTATTAGACCTATTCAGTATCAATTTAAAATTACAGTAATACATATAGAAAACTTCTGTGAAATTAAACTTTCCATATATACTTTATTGTAATGACACAAATGTGTCTGCATAAGTAAAAACAAGTAAACTAAGGAATTTGTCAATTTTTTGACATACGCATTCATTGGAAAACTTACTTTATTATATAACAGACTTTCAGCTTTAACGGACCACCTCCCCCCCCCCCCCCCCAGTCACCTGAAATAGTCCATTATATTGAGGTTTTACTATAGTGACTCACAGTTGGTGCATTGCAATCAAATTGTAGTTTAAATCCCGACTCTGTCACTGATTAATTAATGTTACAGCTGCTTTATTTTCATTTGCATAGCACCCATTTCCTCATCACTGAAAGGAGGTAATAATAGTATCTATATCATAGGATGATGGTGACAAATAAATGAGGTACTGAGTGCCTAACTCAGTAATGGAAACAAAACTCACTAAGTTATCTACAACAATTCCACCTATGGAAATCCTTTTAAACTTTCTAGCATTTATTTTATAACACTACTGAAGATTTGTGATGTAGAAAGCTCTGTAGCACAGAGGATGCAAAGATGCAAACCTCAAGTCTAGCAAAGGAGATGAAATAACAGTACACAAATTCTCATATTAAAAGGAAGCATCCCCTGAGCGACACACCTATGGTCAGTGCTTCTAAGTGTGACTTTTATAAAATACTAGTGTCCTGGTGCACAAAATTCATGCACCAGGGGATTAATTAGAGAAAATATTTCAATATTGCTATTTGCCCTTTCTCTATAATAGAAGTGTCAGAGATGAAAGAAAATTAGTAAAACGTATATGAAAATCTTCCTCCTGTCAGAGTCTAGGGCACGTTGCGGGACCCAGAGTCAAGACCCCACCCACCTGCAGTGCCTCAGAATCACGGGAGACTCAGAACCACCTGGTCCCACCCTCACTGGGTGAGAACCAGACCCAGCTGGCCCCATTCTTGTCAAGCTCCGCCAGTTGGGGGGGGCACAGCCTCAAGTACCCTGGCCCAGGGCTGGGTGGGGTCACAGCTTCAGGTCCCCTGCCAAGCCCCACAGGCTAGGGGGTGCAGCCTCAGGTCCCCTGTCAAGCCCTGCCAGGTGGGGGAGCAGCCTGAGGTCCCCAGACCCAGCACCAGGGCAGGGGATGCACCTTGAGGTCCCCCGTCAAGCCCCTCTGGGCAGGGGGGTGAGGCCTCAGGTCCCCCAGCCTGGTGGGGGGCACGGCCTGAGGTCCCCCAGCCTGGCGCCGGAGTGGGGGGGGCAGCCTCCAGTTTTCCGGTGCTGGGGGCAGGGGGCGTACCTTGAGGTCCCCCATCAAGCCCCGCCACAGGGCTTGTGCTGGGGCAGGGTGTGCAGCCTGATGACCCTGTCAAGCCCCACCAGGTGGGGGGGCGCAGACTCAGGTCCCCTGCCCCAGCCCAGTGCCATGCAGCCTCAGGACCCTGCTGATTGCTCATTAAGGCTTGTTATAGGAACTCGGCCTCCACTGTGGGTGTAGCCATCTTGTGTTATGGAAACCTTGCCTCTGCTGTGGGTGCCACCATCTTTGTGACAGTGTGATGGTCAATTTGCATATTCCCCCTTTATTAGATAGGATTGATGTCAGACCCTACGCTCATATATTTTGATTCAATTGGCCTGGGCATCTGGTATATTTTAAGTGTAGCAGGTTTCAGACATACATAAGAAATCCAATGAGGAAGGAACTATTTACCCATGAGATTCATAAAAAAAAAGCTCCATAAAAAGGGTAATATTGAAGGAGAAATATAATAATTTCTAAACTTAATGAGGCATTGTATTTTTTATTATAAAACATTTAAATGGTAAAGACTATTGGTAAAAAAAAATAAGCAAAAGCACCCCAAATCCTATAATTCCTTTATTTCTGTACAGCCTCCCTCTTTTTACAATATACATATGTATTTGTCATATTGAAGCAGAGCTAGTCAATAGACATATAATCTGAGCCACAAATGCAAGCCATAGATGTAATTTAAAATTTCCCACAATCCATATTATAAAAATTAAATGATAAAGGTAGAAGTAATTTTAGTAACATATTTTATATAATCTAATATATACAAGTAGAGGGGAGAAACCAAGATGGCGGCATAGGTAAACACTGGAGATTGCTGCCTCGCACAACCACTTCAAAAATACAACTAAAAGACAGAACGGACATCACACAGAACCACAGGAAGGCTGGCTGAGGGGAAATTCTACAACTAGAAGGAAAGAGAAAAGCATACCGAGACTCAGAGGAGGCGCAGTGCAGAAGTAAAATACTAAGGTGCGGAGGTGCATGCGGAGCGAGCTGGCGGCTGAGGGCACAGTTGTCTGTTTCAATCGGGAGGGAGTCTCAGGCTCTGAGCTCCAGTTCCGGGTGAGTCTCTGGGGACCCAGACTCAAACGGGAGAAGCGGGACTGTCTGGCATTGGTCGTAACTCGAGGGCAGCTTTCTCTCCGAGGTTTGCAGTGGTTGCTGGGACACTGAGAGGCAGAGCCTCTGGGGATGGGACTGAGAGCAGCCATAACTGCTCGCTCTGCCCTCCCTGTTGATCCCCTGGGACCCGTCCCGCCCAAGCCTTGCACAGAGGCATTTGCGGGATAGCCTCAGGCAAAGGCTAGATTAGCACCCCCCTAGAGGACAGAAGTTCTCCCACTGCAGACACAGCTGATTCTCACAGCCAGTTGGCCTGGAGGTCAAATACCCCCCAGTGTTACCTACAACAATCAAGGCTTAACTACACCAAGACGGTGCACAAAGACCACAAGGGGGTGCACCAAGAAAGCAAAAAAATGTAGAGACAAAGAAACAGGACACAAATGACAGAAATGGAGGATATAGAGTTCAAAACCACACTTTTAAGGTCTCTCAAGAACTGTCTAGAAGCCGCCGATAAATTTAGTAAGGCCCTCGAAAAGACTGGTGAGACTGCCAATAAATATAGTGAGATCCTCAAGAAGTCTAATGAGACCCTCGATGCTGTGATAAAGAACCGACTAGAAATTAAGCATACACTGACTGAAATAAAGAATATTATACAGACTCCCAACAGCAGACCAGAGGAGTGCAAGAATCAAGTCAAAGATTTGAAATGTGAAGAAGCAAAAAACACCCAACCAGAAAAGCAAAATGAAAAAAGAATCCGAAAATACGAAGATAGTGTAAGGAGCCTCTGGGACAGCTTCAAGCGTACCAACATCCGAATTATAGGTGTGCCAGAAGATGAGAGAGAGCAAGATATTGAAAACCTATTTGAAGAAATAATGACAGAAAACTTCCCCTACCTGGTGAAAGAAATAGACTTACAAGTCCAGGAAGTGCAGAGAACCCCAAACAAAAGGAATCCAAAGAGGACCACACCAAGACACATCATAATTAAAATGCCAAAAGCAAAAGACAAAGACAGACTCTTCAAAGCAGCAAGAGAAAGAAACTCAGTTACCTACAAGGGAATACCCATACAACTGTCAGCTGATTTCTCAACAGAAACTTTGCAGGCCAGAAGGGAGTGGCAAGAAATATTCAAAGTAATGAATACCAAGAATCTACAACCAAGATTACTTTATCCAGCAAAGCTATTATTCAGAATTGAAGGTCAGATAAAGAGCTTCACAGATAAGGAAAAGGTAAGGGAGTTCATCACCACCAAACCAGTATTATATGAAATGCTGTAAGGTAGAAGAAGAAAAAGGTAAAGATACAAATTATGAACAACAAATACGCATCTATCAACAAGTGAATCTAAGAATCAAGTGAATAAATAATCTGATGAACAGAATGAACTGGTGATTACAATAGAATCAGGAACATAGAAAGGGAATGGACTTACTATTCTTGGAGGGGAAAGGGGTGTGGGAGATGCAGGAAGAGACTGGACAAAAATCATGCATCTATGGATGAGGACAGTGGGTGGGGAGTGAGGGCAGAGGGTGGTGTGGGAACTTGGAGGAGGAGAGTTATGGGGGGAGGGAAGAGGAACAAATGTAATAATCTGAACAATAAAGATTTAATTAGAAATTATATATATATATATATATATATATATATATATATATATATATATATATACAAGTAGCATTATTCCAACATGTAATCAATCTAGTCAATGGGATATAATACATTCTTTTTACATACAAAGTCTTCAAAAGTCAGTGTGTATTTTACAGTCAATGCAAATCCTAATTCAGACTAACCTCATTTCAAGTGCTTCATAGCCACATGTGGCTGGTGGCTACAATGTTGGACAGCATAATTCTAGCAGGTATAATCTATATAAGACATAGAAGGGGTTCAGAACTAACAAATATATTTTAGCTGTTATTATTATTGTCTTTATTGTTGTTGATTTAGAGATCTGGTACAAAACAAATCCCACTGAGTTACAGACCACAGTGTACCAGTAGATTACCTCAAATACTGACTTAAGGAATTTGAATTTTATTTAACAGCCAAAAGAAAGCACTAATGATTTTGAGTAAGAATATTAATTTAGGTAGGAGATGTGAGCTGAAATGAAAGAAAGGGCAACTGGAGGTGAGAAAACCAATTAGAAGTCCAATGGAGAGGTAATTATGGCATGGACTCCAGCCAAGACAGGGGAAATGGGAAGAAAGGAATAAATGGGATAAGGCTCACAAAGACATGATGATTGATTTCATTTGGGATTGAAGTAAAGAGACAATAATTGTCAAAGATGACTCCTTGGCAGATGGGAAAGTCAGTCAGGGGGAAGGGTTTGTCTAGGCAGAGGGGAGTGATTCTGTTTAGGTTTAGTCATATTGAATCTGAGGTCCAAGTAAGATGACTTCCTGATCCAAATGTCTAGCCAGCGATGGTGATTGGAATGCGGGCTTGGAGCTTAGCTAGAGTGAGAGTTGAAATGGAACAAGAGAGTAGATAACACCACAGAGAAGAATGGTAAGAGACTATGATAGCTGTCTTTAAATACAGAATAATTTACCAGTGCAGCTCTGCAAAGCAAAAGTAGCATGCTTCAGGAAAGAGAGAGGCAGAGTTTAGCTTCTTATGTAAATAAATTATCTAATACTTAGATAATTGTCCATACATAGAATAGGTGGCCTCAAAAGATAGTAGTAAATTCCTCAGACCCTTATTGAACAAATGTTTAGAAATAAAAGCACATGTAAATACAAATCAGACAACTTTCTTCCTTTCAAAGTAGACTTTGCATCATTCCTCTAAGAGCTTATTTAAGCTCCAATTTTACACACAAAACCTCAGTAGAATGTTAACCTCTATTAAACTTTTAGCACAAGTTTCTGGGTGTATGTCATACCCACTCATAGTTTAACCATTGGCAGACATGTGTGATTAGCCTTGGATCGATCTGTCCCTGCTCTCTGAGTCCTTCCAACAGAATATTCTCTCAACACAGTGGTTCTTCTGTTCTCCAGCCAGGTTAGAACTTCTCTTGGTAACTATTAAGAGGTCATTCTAGGGAGAGTTTATTACTCCCTTCAGTCCTCCTCCCTCGCCTAAGATTGAATCATAATCAATAAAAAGAACATTTAGTCAGTTACAGGATTAAGTTGTGATATAATTTTGGTATGAAGTGAAAGGAAGTAAAATCTGAACCTACTTGAGGCTGCATTCTCTCTCTCTCTCTCTCTCTCTCTCTCTCTCTCTCTCTCTCTCTCTCTCTCTCTCTCTCTCTCTCTCTCTCCCCCAACCCTTCTATCTTTTCCTCCCTTCTTTCCCTCTTCCTCCTTTCTCTTGAATATTTTGCTTATTTTGGGTTGACATTGGAAATACTAGTTGTTAGCCAGAAACCTCAGTCTTTCTCCCACTGGGGATAAGGAGATTTTCTATTCTACCCACATTAGTTTAGAAAACAAGTGGGATTCTGTGAAGATTTGGGATATGCCAAGCGGCACCCTTGTGTTTTCTCTTTTGGTTTTAGGCCCAAATCCTCGAAGCAAAAAATGTTTTGTGGATTCATATGGCCCAGGTCATTAACTACAACTTCCTCTATTAGAGAGAGGTACAATGTAGCAGATAAGAGCATGGGCTTTGCAGTCAGGCTGTCAGGCTCATTCCCTGCTCTGCACATACTAGCTGTGTCCTGGATCAGCTGGCTTAACCTCTCGTTGCCGGGAGCCGGTCCATGCTTGCTGTTTCAAGGGACCTGGCATATATGGCATACTGTTCTTAATATGTTTGCTCACCTTCTTGGCACTATGTGTTTTAACCAAGGTCTCTGAGAAAGGTTGTTTCCCCAGGTAGGGATTTTCCCCTGAAGTTAGGGAGGGAATAAAACCTCTTAACTAAGTGCCAGGTGGGTAATTAATCACTTTAACTACGAACAATCATGCTTAAGCTACATAATCTTTACTCCCTGGAATGGAGATAAGAAACACCCTAACCTTTGGAATAGAGATTGATAGGATTGGAATCAACTGGTATAAATACAGATGTAACAACACAGAACAGACACACAGAACTTAGGAGACAGAACCTAGGCACAGAACCTACACAGAACGTTCTCTAGAGACAGAAGAACTTTGCTGGAGAGAACATGGCAAAAGATCCTGGACAGAAACTGGCCTCAGAACCTAGAGACAGAACCTAGCGAGAGAACATGGCAAAAGATCCTGGACTGAACCTGACTACAGAAATTGGCAAGAGAACCTGACTAGAACCTGGTAACTGAACCTGGCTGGAGAACCTGGACAGAACCTGGCTGGAGAACCTAGCGAGGGAACTTGGCTACAGAACCTGGCTGGAGAACCTGGAGAACCTAGCAGAGAACATGGACACAGAACCTGGCTGGAGATCCTAACCAGAACCTCTCTGGAGATCCAGACCAGAACTTGGCTGGAGATCCTGGCTAGGCTGCTGATCAACTGAACACTGTCTCCGTGTCCTTCCTTCTTCGCCGACTCCGTCCACACCTTTGGGGACCCCTGGACCCGCTGGGGTTGGACCCCAGCACTCGGTTTCTCCCAGTTTCTAACCTGTAAAACAGGGATGCATTATTTCTACAGTTATGTGGCTGGCATTGAGCAGAAAGCAGTAACAAAACAGATAATGACCCTGTTGTGATAGAGCTTACATTCTAGCAAAGTAGATTAAAAAAACAACAATAAATATATGATTTGTTTAGTGGGAAGAGCAAAGCAATACAAGATAAAGGGATAGAGAATAATGGAAGGGATACTTATTTTTATGGGACATTATTAAAAAGAGTAATGTTTCAGTGAAGACTTTGTATATATCTGGGTTAAGCGCATCTAGACTATGGGAACAGCAGGTGTAAGGCTCTTATGAGGGAAACCTCTTTAAGTGTTCAAGGTACAGCAAGGAGACCAGCATAACTGGAGTAAAGTGTGAGGAAGGAGAAGTATATAGAATAAGGACAGATCACTTATAGCTGATAAGCCATGGTACAAAAGTTGGATGGCATTGTGAGTGAAATGTAAAGGCATTGGAGGCCATGGGTGGATAGCTCAGTTCATTAGAACATACTCTCTATTCACCAAAGTTATGGGTTCGATTCCCAGTCAGGGCACATACAAGAATTAACCAATGAATGCATCAATAAATGGAATAACAAATCAAAGTCTGTTTCTCTCTCTCTCTCTCTCTCTCTCTCTCTCTCTCTCTCTCTCTCTCTCCCTCTCTTTCCTCCTCCTCCTCCTCCTCCTCCTCCTCCTCCTCCTTCTTCTTCTTCTTCTTCTTCCTCTCTCTAAAAGCAATAAATAAATATTTTTAAAAAAGAAAGACATTGCCCTGACCAGTTTGGCTCAATGGATGGAGCATCGGCCTGCGGACTGAGGGGGTCCCAGGTTTGTACCTTGGTTGCGGGCACATCCCCAGCAGGGGGTGTGCAGGAGGCAGCTGATCGATGTTTCTAACTCTCTATCCCCCTCCCTTCCTCTCTATAAAAAATCAATAAAATATATTTTTAAAAAAGGAAAGACATTGAAGTTAGAGATGACTGCAAAGTACTTTTGCCAGTGCAATTAGAATTTTGTATGGAGTTGTCATTTGCTAGGTAAGGGAAGATTGAGGGGAAAACAGAATGGCAGACCAAGAGTTTATAACCAGATACATTACATTGAAGAAGCCTATTACATTTTTAATTGGAAAAGTCAAGTAGGAATTTTAGTGCAGTCTATGCATTTGGAGTGCAATTGCTGCTGTGAGTTTACATGAGATGAGAACTGAGAATTGACCATTGAATTTGATAACAAAGAGGTCATTAGTGACCTGGACAGAAATATTTCAATATTTTAATATTTCAACAGGAGAATGAAAGCCTGACAGCAGGGTGTCAGAAAGGGACTGGGAAGATTCTGCCTCTGGCTCTGATGATTGAGCTTGTATCAAACCAACTTCCTGCTGAAATAACAAGAAAAACTGGATTTAAAAATCTCTTTGAAGATATCTGAGATATACTAAGACTGAAGATACTTGAAAAGCCAAGTTACAGAGAGGATGCATATAGAGAGACGCTCAATATTTGATGCTGATTTTTTTCCCACTTAAGGCATTTGCCTATTCATAAGTGGAACCAAATATAGAGGCTGGAAGACCAAGCAGAGTGCGATAGCCAAAGAATTAAGAAGCTGAACAGACCTGTGCACAGTCTAATAGAGCTGTAAAGACAAACATTTAGAAGTAGGAGGGCTGGTGCATAACTCAGCATTTCATTTGGAAATCCTGAAGGGCTTCTCTTGAAGAGTGAGAACAAGCAGAAACAGACCAACCTTCTCATCAAGTGAAGAAAGGCCAGCTTCTATTCACCTAAGTCACAGGCTGGAGTTAACTGTCTTCCAGAAGCAAAAGATGCATCTTCTGGAGCACAGCTGCCCAAGCTTTCTGCAATGATTGAAATGGCCTACATATTTGCCTTCTAATAAGGTAGCCATTATCCACATATGACTATTGAGCACTTGAAACGTGACTAGCATGACTGAGAAAATAATTTAAAAGTTAATTTAATTTTAAATTATTTGATTTTAAATAACCACATGTGCCTAGTTACTATTATACTGGAGGAAGATATGATCTTACAGAACCTCAAATTATCTTTATAATTTTTAACATTTTGTCTACTTTCAATCAAAAAATTTTCAGGCATGTCAGAATAGAATGGCAAATGACCAAAAGGCAAGAAAAAAATTATTAAGAAAGAGAATCATGGATGATGCAAAGGCATTAACTATGATTAATATATATTTTTAACATTTAATGAAAAGATGTGGAATTTCGGAAGAACACTGGTATTAGAAAAATAGATATAAGTGGAAATTCTATAAGAAGATATATAAAAACTCAGTGGATAAGTTTAATCATAGGTTAGAAGCAACTGATGAGAAGATTAGTGAACTAAAACATGGGTCATTAGAAAATGTCTGGCTTGAAGTACAGAGAAAAAATGGAAAATATTGAAAAGCATCTATAGGACATATGAAACAGAGTGAAAAGGTCTATCATACGTGCAGTTAAAATACCAGAAATAGAAGAAAGAGAATGGGGTATAAACAATCATTCAAGACATAAGAATTTTTAAAACTGATGAAAAGCTTTACTACACTTAGGAGGGTTGAGCTGTGACGGTATACATTTCAGGGTCCTGAACTCAGACCAGTCCCATAAATCCCTTTCATATACCCATATCAGTTTCTGGCCTAAATGAATCAAAGCACTGTACCAATAGAAGCTGGCTTAAATCTATGTACAATGCTGGACTGGTTATCAGGTTACTCCTATAAACCCAAATAGTTGACCTTATTAGAACAACCATGGTTAGAAAAATTAAACACAACAGAACAATGCATCAAAGAAAACAAAAATGAAAGCAAATAATTATTTTGTGTTGAACACCTGCCTGCCCTCCTTATCAAACTGGAAACTGCTGGCATAGAAAGGATGTGCTGATTCTGAATATTTTATTCACCTCCATTTTGTTTAAGACAATAGACCACGGACCATACACTTCAAAGAAATCTGCTCTTCTCCATATTAATCAGAAATACTCCATTTCTTTGAACTTTTGCTTTAGGGGGTAGGTATAGAGAATGGAAACACTGACAATGAACTGAAAAGCTTGCACAGAAGTAAAATAAAGGAACTAGAAAGGACCTAAACTTATATAGTCCAGGGAATTCTGGAGATTTGGAAGAGAGATGGTCTAGATTCGGAGTTGGGGGGGGGGTGGAGGGCAGCAAAAGGTCAACAGGGGCTCTTCTGATTTTCTCCTTTAGCCAGAACTGTCCTGAGTGTTCAATTATGATTTTCTTGGAAGGAATATTTCCACTGATTATATAAGGAGGAAAAGACACTTTGCAAATGAAATGGTAGGTCACTGGTCTACCAATTCACTCAATGAGGAAAATCACTCAGAGATAAGAACACAGCAAAGTTTTAATTTATAATTTTGTGGAACTTCAAAGCCAGTTTTTTTTGTTTTGGGTTTTGTTGTTGTTGTTGTTGAAAAAAATCCCCCAAGCTTTATCTGGTAACAGTGCTCATGTGTGAAGCCTTACATTAGTCTGGTTGAGAAAATTACCTGATTAATTTTACTGGTGAAGAAATCAGTAATCTGAAATGATTTAGCATGGGACCAATGACACTTTATATCATTTTAAGAACAGTTAAAGTTCTTAATTACAGACACTCTAGAGACTTGGAAAAATGGCTGAATAATGGCATGTCATTAATTCTAAGGAAACACACTCGCTAGAGCCACGCGATTGCCAGGTTAATATGAACCATTAGAAATTAATAGTTTCCTTGTTCTTAAGCCACAGTGAACTGAAGTCTCTACCTGGCTGCACTTGTGTCCACAGTGATTCATTTGAATATTTTATGCTCCCTCTTATAACCTTCAGAGGTTAAGAAAATTCAGTACAAATTTTGAGAATTGGACATAGACTAAGGAGAAGCCGAGTCCTCAAAGCTGCACATTCTAAAAATAAATCTTTTAAGAGAAGTAATGTGTACTCAGTGCAAAATTATAGGAGAGAAAATAAAATATGGCACTTCTCATATTACTTTTACTTTCAACTAGAAAAGTTGAGCAAACAGTAATGCACTTCTTTTTATAACTTTATATGTGTCTGATGGGCTGAGAAACACATTTATATTTATTTTCTTTAGCCTTGATCAAATTATCCTTTAGCGTTACCTATGAAAGCCTTCAAGTCTTCTGGTTCTTAGAATTCAGGCAGAATTTTGCCTTCACTAGCCACAAGTACTACACAACTGTGAGAAGGTAATTGCAGACACCCAACGCATCCATGTTCTTTAATATCTGGATGGTTTCAATAACACTTATTGAGCACCAACGGCATGCTTGGTCATGCACTTTACATTATTTCCCCAGTATCATTCAGCTAACAACCTTAAAAAACACAGTAATTATATATGCTTTATAAAGCCAGACACTTAAGTTTAGGGAAAAAAAGGAAAAGAAATTGCCTAATGCAACTGAGTTCATAGGATCTCTCCTTCTTAATTCAAATGTATGCCTGAATGACTGCAGTATTTAACTCTGCTCACAATACTGTGGCCAGGGAAAATATTATATCACATTTGAATAATAATGCTTTGTATTTACAAGTCATTTGTACCACTTTTCATATTTGATCCACCAAACTTTTTAGTGAGGCAGGATGATGGGGAACCTAAGACAAAAATATAGATTACCTTTATCTTCAATCTGTGATGTTAAAATTACATATCCTACTAAATTATCCTACAAGAATAAAAATAAAGTATGTACCTGCCCAGGAAATGATAGTTACATGAATTTACAGTTGTCCCAGAAAAATCAAGAATCTACAAATGTATTTTTTACCTTTAAGGAATTTATACACTGCTAGAGAAGATGATGTGTCCATTTTCTCAATTATTTTCACTAACTTATTATTTTATACTATGTCTATTAGTACAAATCCTTCTCCACATTGTTGTCTGATTAACATTCTTATCATACTCTTTTATTAAATTTTTTTTCAGATATTGGCTGTCTAATATTATCTAAATCAGAAGTTATCAAACTATTTTTGTAAATATTCTGAAAATGTTTTAGGCATGTAGATCACATACAGTCTTCTCTATTGTTTTCTAAATCCCTTTAAAAATATCACAACCATCTTTATCTCATGTGCTGCACAAAAACAGGCTCTGGGCAGACTTGCCTGGGTTGTTTTTCTAACCCCCTATCTAACTCTCAACTTGTTATTCAATGACCTCTACTCTCTCTGCAGGTCTTCTTTTCAATGCTATACTGCAGAGACACTCTGATGTATTTAACAGAATGAAATATATTTACTACTAGTGGCCTGGTGCACAAAATTCATGCACGGGAGAGGGATTGTCCCTCAACCCGGCCTGCACCCTCTCCAATCCGGGACCCCGCAGGGATTGGGCCTAAACTGGCAGTCAGACATCCCTCTCACAATCCAGGACTGCTGGCTCCTAACTGCTCACCTGCCTGCCTGCCTGATTATCCCTAACCGCTTCTGCCTTCCAGCCTAATTGCCCCCTAACCACTCCCCTTCTGGCCTGATCGCCCCCAACTGCCCTTCCCTGCCAGCCTGATCACCCACAACTGCCCTCCCCTGCCATGACCCGCCTCCTCTGCTGGGACCTGCCTCCTCCGTGCAAGGCGGTGGAGACACTGGGACTGGCTTCCTCCACACTGTGCAGAGCTGCGGGATCCCCAGGCCTTACTATGAGGAGCGGCTGCCAGGCCCCACCTCCACTGTGCATGTGGCCATCTTGCGGCGCCATCTTGTTCTTGCCATCTTGTGGCAGCCATGTTGTGACAATGTCACACGAGGGTGTTACACAAGGGCATTGTGCAAGGTCATCGTGCGAGGGCATGACACCACCTAGGCTTTTATTATATAGGATAAGCAATAGCAGAGGATCATATATTGTCATTCTTCTATAGGTTGACCTGGTCAAGGGACTATGTTGAGAAAATGTTCTTCTTTAAGAAGCTTATGATTTAAAAGAAGCAGTCAATTGGAGGCTTTATCAGTTCATACTTATCCTTGGAATTATGTTAGATATATTAGACTACAAAAAATAATTGGGGTCTCATCTGAAATGTGAATGATTCAGTTTAACCTTTGCATTTTATGAATGCCCTGAGCAGATCAAGCACTGGCCTAATTGCTGGGTCACAAAGATGCACTCAACAGTAATTTCTTTGGAGGACCTTTGAATGTACAAAGAAGAGAATTTAAGTGAACTAGTCAAAGAATAACAGTTTAGTTCATCAGTTTCAAACTATTGTCTATGAAGAGGACATTGCTGGAAAAGTCTAGAGATTAATCTTAAACACTTACCTAAGTCACTTAAAAAACAACAAAAAGGAAGCTTTGGCCAGACAGAAAAAATTCTGGTTATGTCATGATTGTTTTCCTTTGTCTATAATTTACACAAACATTTAAAATATATCTGTATTTCCTCAGTTTCTTATTTGTTCAGATATATCCTTGTACTCTTTGTATCACCACTAAATTCAGAGAGGGCATAGATTAGAGACTGTTCTAATCAGTCATGCTTTCTACTCAAAAGGTGGCTGTTGTATGTGGTGTGTGTGTGTGTGTGTGTGTGTGTGTGTGTGTGTGTGTGTGAGGTGTTGGGGGAATGTGTACTGTTGTTGGTAAATGGATAGGAAGGTCTCCCTTAACAAACAGGAAAACTGCTTTGCTTTCTTGGTTTCTTAAACAACTGAAAAACCCCTGTGAATTCTGTTCTGTTCCCAGTCATCAATTACATCACTCAATCAAAACCCCAGAGCAATCACCTCTGGCTCCCCACATAGCTAATTCTACACAACATAACCCCAGCCATCTCGGTGCTGAAGCCACAGCATTAACAGAATGTATCAAGTTGTTTGTGATGCTTCATTCACAGTAATCAGAAAAAGAAGTCAAGCGGGCACATTTATCACAGTGACCGTGGAGTTGGTAGGTGAGACGCTTGGAAGGGAGAAGATACCTTTGATTAAGTTAAGACAAACTATAATGGATGAGGGTTCTGCTCAAGTCCAATAAATCACCGGAGCCTTTCTGGGCTAGCAGGAATAGGAATCATTGGTAAATTAAAGCTTGCTGCATTGGCTATGCTGATGCTTTTAGTGTGGATTCTGCTCAGACACCTCTGCAGAGAAAGGCTGGCAAAGGAACTCTCAATAGTATTGAGAGAATATTCGTGACTGAAGACTATGAAATGTATTGGCCATTGGACTTACTCAGGGCTATGCTTTAATAAACCTTGGTTGCTTTTAACTGTGGGGGGATGTGGTGAAAGGTCACTGGGCTCAATCTCAGCAATCAAATTGGCAGGCTGGAATAGCAATGATGTTGGGACCATTGTGTACATGGGTCAGCGTCTCCTCTGAGCGATGGAGAGTCAAAAAGTGTCATTTGAAATTAGAAAGTGGGAGCCTTTTTGTTTTTGGTTTCTCTGTGTCTACAAATTTTTGGATTTTTTTCCTGGGATTCTGAGACCATGAATAAAATATGAGTGTGTTCTATTTCTTTTTCCTTAATGAGGGATTGCCTTGGATGGTAAGCCATTCCCTGCACAAAGAAAGCCACACGCTGGATTTATTAACTCTTAGCAAATGCTTGTTCGATGCTGAGTAATGAGGAGGTTTGCCAGTGTGGCAAGATAAAAGGCTTCCCCACTTTGTGTTTATCCTCTGGGTAATGAAAAAACAAATTGGCGATTTTGTATTTTTCCTGATGGAAATTCATAAGGCCACCCGGGGAAAGTAGAGAAGGTTAACTGGCATGAACACTTGCCTGTAAGCATGATGTCAGGCGAGAAAGGTCACAAATGGATGAAATACCCCAAACCAAAGCAGCACCACTGCAAATGCAAAACCCAAAGAAAAAGAAATTATCTCCAATAAGATCAGAACCTTGGGAATTGCATCGGCTGGCATGCAACCAACCCTGTGTTTTCAGCATGCATATGTCAAAAAACACCCTTTGTAAAGACAATAGAATAATATTTCCCTTTTAAAGTCCTTCACTTTTTGCCGCCTTCCATTATTTCCTACTCTGTCAGCGCTTCCCCCTATTTTCTGCCTTTGTATTCTGTCCCTCCACTTTTTTCCCCTTTTTATCTATCACTGAGGAGAAATGCTACTTGCTAAGGGTCAAAGGGAGGCAGGAGGAGAGAGTTGGGGTCATTGATACCTACACAGAGTTCAAAGCATTCAGACCAGCCTTAAGCTTCGGTTTCTTAACATGGAGAAAAACTGGTTCTTTCTTTCCTTGTTAGACACCGACTTATAAGGAACCAGAGAAATAGAATTTCCTGCAAGTTTGCAGAGTTTTTCAGTCAGATATTTCACTGCAAAGGTACACCAGTCAATCGTTCCCTCTGGATGAATAAAACTGTTTGGTTAAGGATTCTATTAAGTTAGAGGGCAAAGGCCATGGTCATTTCCTGCCAGCAATCTTATTTCTCAATCTTGGAAAAAATTTTGCCTTTTTCCATCCCTTTAGAAATCCCTGTTCTGCTCCAAATCATCTAGATTGGGTTAAACTTGGAAGAAAATTCTTCTGATCAATGGCTTTCCCGGAATGCAAAATAGTGCCCATCCCCAGTGGGGAGGCAGGTGATGCTTGTCAACAGGACAAGAAAACTGAAAGAAGAAAGAGGGAAAGAAGTGAGGAGGTGGAAGGAGAAGAGAGGGGAAATGGAAAGATGGAAGCAGGAAAGAGCAAACTGTGGAAAAAGAGAAAAAATGTAGAAGGAGCAAGAGACTGGAGAAACCAAACTGGGAAGGAAAGTCAATACAAGCTACAGGGGATGAGGGTGGCTGGAAAGAAGTTCATTTTTAGAAGAAGATATTGTTGGATTTCAATCATTTTTCTAGTTGTACTGTCCACCCTTCACACATGGGAAATTACAAGGTTCTGGCTGGAAAAAGATAACCTCTTCACTTGGAGTCTGGAAGCAAGGGGAGACAAAAAGGTACTCTGAGGAAAAGATACGTGGGCATGTTAACTCTCAACTTCAAAGTTTTGAGAAAGCGATATGGTCATGGAATCTTGAAGGTGAAGGGGGACCATTGGCATCTAATATAACTTTGTCATTGTGCAGGTGAGAAACATCGAAGTCCACATTGTTGTAGGGGCTTATCCAAAACTGAGAGTTTGTGGCAGGATGCAGTTGGGAGTTAGACCCAGATTTTCTGCCTCTTTGTCATGTGACTCCAAGGCTGCTGCTAGAGCTGACCATTTATTTCTCATTGCAGACACCTGGTTCCTGACAGAGCACTGGGCTTAGGCCAGCTGTTGGCCCCTCACAGCCTGACACTAGAAACAATAGGGGGCTATAAAAGGGGAGTGATGTACTTAAACTGGGTTGGCAGAGGATCATTCTAGCAGCTGAGTGTGGTAGACAGAGGGAGGATAAGGAAATCACAATGCCATAAAGCACTGATGAAGTACCTGCATGGCCTTGACCAAACTGTTAATCCCTGAACTCAATCTCCTCCATCTCAAATGATGACATTGGATGGTCCCATGCCCTCGAACGTTTTAGGATTCTGAACTGCCCCTCTCTGTGGTTGTGACAGTTCATGGTACTTAATTGCAGCATCTGACAGGCTATGATATGGGTGTCATTTATTTTCCTCAGTGTTGGCCACATAAGCCCTGAGGTAAATTGGCCACAAAGAAATCCCTGAAAAATGGCAACTCTAGCATCTTGCCCGAGGCTGGACCATGGGATCCAAATGGGGAAAAGACAGGAGTACATAAATGTCTAACTTTTCTCTCTTTGATTAATGAGTATTATCCAAGGTAATACCATAAAATACCAAGAATTTACACAGCAAGAGACTCTACACTAGCTTCCCCAACCCCAACCAGCTAATAGAAACAGTGTCCCAGGGGTTCTGGCTGAAACAGTCTAGAAATAATTGAAGGCAAAGAAATGGCAGTCAGCTAATTCTGTCACTGATAACATTGTCATTATAAAGAAAACCTAACTCCTTAATTGTTTCAAAATAATTGCTCTCTTAGTTTTAAAAGGTGTCATTTAAAAGAAAACTCTGTCTCTTGGCAGAACTTACCCTTTAGAATATGGTTGATAATAGCCCATTATATGGAGAAGGGTCAATAATGAGAATCTGGAAAAATAGTTAGCTCTTGTCACATATGAAGATAGAAGAATCCCCCAAAAGAGAAAAATGTATGGAGAGAGTATTATTCCTCCAAAAGAGAAACACATTATGGAATGAATATTTTCCCCATATTTTCAAAAATGTTGTTTGGGTTGTTCATAACGCAGTCTCTGAGGTTGCAAATGCTAAATTAACAAACAGCTTTTGGGTATTTATTACCAAAGATTATATGTTTGATGATGTCCTTCTTATCCTTCTGTAGTTTATCTTTTTCCTCCTCTTTGCTAACTTTCGAGCTCTCTTTATCATGGGTGTTAGGAAATTTTAGAAATTATACATTTCTTGTAGATTTTTTTTTTCCCTTGAAGAACTCTGTTAAAGTAAGCTTTCATCTCCTTTCAATGCTGGGCATTTTGTTCATGTTTTTCATTTTATTTTATTTAAAAATTTTATTTATATGCAATCTACTTAGATTAAAATGAAGAAGTCATATGAGTACACTTAATATTGTTTCACAAGCTGAAAATATCCTTGTAACCAGCACTAAAAACAAGAAATGGAATGATTCCAGCATCCCAGAAACCTTCCTTCTGCTCTCATCTAATCCCTCTGCCAATGTAGCCACTAATCTGATGCCTAGCAGAAAGATTCATTTCATCTGGTTTTGTCTTTTATATAAATGGAATCAATATGTTATTTCTTCACTAATTTCCTTTTATGCATATTTTCACCCTTTCTCTGGAACTCCTGGTAGTCAGATGTTGAAGCTTCTGAATTGATATTTTGTATCTATAATCTGTTCTCTTGTATTTTTCCATCTTTTCCTACTCTATGTCCTGGGACCTATTATCAATTTATCCTCTAACATTTTGATATTTGCCTTAGGCAAAGATTTCTTAGATATGACACCAAAAGCATGATCCCTCAAAGAGGAAAATGCATATGATATTACCATGATTAAGAACTTCTTTTCAGAAGACATTCATAAGAGAATGAAAAGACAAACCACTGACTAGGAAATAATATCTGTACGTTATATACCTGATACAAGGCTTGTATCCAGAATATACAAAGAATACTCAAAACTCAATAACAAGAAACAACCACCCACTTTGAAAATAGACCGAAGATTTAAATATGCACTTCACCTAGGAAGATATACGGTTGACAAATAAGCCCATGAAAATATGTTCAACATAAACAGTCATTAGGGAAATGCAAATTAAAGTCAGTGTGATATCACTGCACACTTACTAGAATGGCTAAAGTTAAAAAGAATAACCCTACCAAGTATTGGCAAGGATGTGGACCAACTGGAAATCTTAGACATTGTTGATGGGAATTTAAATAGTATAATCACTTTGGAGAACAGTGTAGCAGCTTCTTAAAAAGTTAAACATACACCATATGACCCAGCTATTGAAATCCTATGTTCTTAGTCAAGAGAAATATAAGCATATGTCCATACAAAAATTTATGTTCAAATATTTATAGTAGGTTTTTAGGGAGCAGCAGGATTTGGAAACAATTCAAATGCCCATTAATAGGTGAATGGATAAACTAATTGTAATACATGCAAGCCATGGAATAATAATAAATAAACTACTGATGTACACAACAAATTGGATGATTCTCAAGGTAATTATGGTGAATGAAAGAAACCAGACCAAAAATGAATATGTACTGTATAATTCCACTTATATTCTACAATTCCAGAAATTTCAAACTAACCTATACTGATAGAAACCAAATCTATGTATGCCTGGAAATTAGGTGTGGGGAGGGATAAAAGAAAAGAATTACACAGGAGCACAGGGGAATATTGGGGGTGATAGTTATGTTCATTGTCTTAATTGTCGTAGTGGTTTATGGATGTATGCACATGTTAACACTTATTGATATTGTACATCTGAATGTTTTAAAAACCTTACTCTCTTTCCCTCAGTATTTTGACAACTTTTTGCCTTCTCTTTCATCATTCCATCAATCTTTAGAAAACTATTATTTTTAGGAAAATCTTTTTGCTGCCAGAGGTATGAGGGTCCATATTTTGGCTCTTACCTTCCTTTCATATATATACCAGGTATGCTTTAAGATTTTTTCCTTGAGGGTCATGTTCTTTTAAGATTTGAATAAGACTTTCCCCCTTTTCTTTGTGCTATTGTTGCATTTAATAAAAGAGAGAAAGTACAGTAAAGTGATCATACACCACATATACCCATCACCTTTAAACTTCTTTTCTGGAAGGTAAAAGACATTCTTATGCCTTTAGAAGTGATGGGATTAATACTGAACCCACTCAGTTAGAATTATCACATAAAAATATAAATTAGATCGGCCCAACAACATAATTGGAACACAACAGAGCAGCTGAGACAGAGGTATGTTCTTCTCATATGTAATTAAGAGCGAAAGGAAAAAACAATTATCACCCTAGGATTTTGAAATCTGGATTTTGTTTTCTGCTTAGATGACAAAAGTTCAAGAGAAAACCTTGAACTGCTTGGTTAATCATAAATTTAGCAAGGATCACAACTGGCCACAAACGATATGTATCAGCAATGTTATGCTTTGCTAAAAAGCTACCATTATTCTGGGTCACGTTAAATAAGTATGAGGCAGCAGAAATGAGAACTGATTCTTCTTCTAGCAATCTTTTCAGACCTATGCTTTAAAAATAGTTTCAAGTTTTGTTCATAAATATTTATTATGCATCTTCTATTTACCCCAGGTTCTGTGCTGGTATTGATAATATAATGAAGAAAAATTTTATCCCCCCCCCGCCCCCCCGCCACCATTGCCATGCTTTAAAGTGCTAAGTTCCCCTTTGTTGCCTGTACTTTCTGAGTCCCAGTCACCAGAAACACCTCAAACCAGCAGCTGGGGTCCGTAAGATGCCACAAAGAGTTCTTGGACTTAGGCCAATGAGGTCATCCTGGGCCCAGTTCTGGTACCTGATTTCAGGAGATAGGCCTGATAAGCAAGTTTTTTCTGCTGACCAATGTGACATTTTCTTCCAGGATCACATGAGCTTCCAGGACGGTGCTGACTCATACTGTTTATGCAGACAGAAATCCTGGGAAAGTTGCCTGGGACCCAGCCTACCTTCAAGGCAAACCTGGGGTAAGGAACACACTTTCTGTTAGTGGAAGAGAATGCTCAGAGGCAAAGTTCAAGAGAGCAGAAAGGGACTAAGGCAGGTCATTTTGAAGCTAGGAAATGAGATGCCTTTTATAGTAAGGTCAGTGGGGAGTCCGTGAAGGAATTTAAATGGGGAAGTTACCTGATCACGTATGTGTCACTATACTTCAGAAAAACTAACAAAAACAATATCTAAGACAGTAGAACAAAGAGAAACAAAATGACCAGAGGAAAGAAGTCAGTCCTTAACGGACAGGTTAGAGAGATAACATATCTTCCCTCTATGATGATTTAGGGGAGCAGGAAATGATATATCTCTATGGCTTTCTGAAAGGAAATGAACTTAATTTATATCAGGAGAAAAATTGTCTGAACATTAAGAGGACATTCTTTCCCATGAGAGGGACATATAAGAATGATCCACCCACTGTGTGACTGGCCTCTATCGCTGGAAACTTACAAGAAAACATGGTCTCTACAAATGGCAGGGGAGGGGAGAGGAGGGGGTTAGAGATCAACCAAAGGACTTGTATGCATGCATATTAGCATAACCAATGGACACAGACACTGGGGTGGTGGGGGCTTGCCCTCAGGGGTGGGATGAGTGGGGGAGTTAAGGGGGGGGGGCGACATATGTAAAACTTTAGGAAAAAAAAGAAAAGAAAATGTGTTCTCTAATGGTTCCTATCTTCTTGTCCCAAGGATGATAATGAAATGGAGAATCTTGGGATTAATGAAGGAGATTTCAATTTCAAGTAATAAGGATACATCTCTAATTAGTTGAATAAGGGGGGGCTTACTGGTTTACATAATTAAAAATAAAAAAGATAGATCTAGCTTTAGGCATGGCTGGATCCAGAGGCTCAAATGATGTCCTCTAGAGTAGATTTTCCTCTACCTCCTCCCTCTGCTTTCTTTTGTGTTGGTCATATTGCCCCAGTGGCTCCAAGCTTACATTCTACTTCTTGAGAAACCTCAGTGAAATGAGAATACCCTTCTCTCAATAGTATTAGCAAAATTCTAAAATTCACTCTGTCTCATTTTGAGTCAAGGCTTGCACAGAACCAATTATTGAGACTAAGTAGTTAGGATAGCTTAATTTATCATGACTGAGCCATACGCTCAACCTTGGAGCTGGGGTTATTAAGTCAGCCTTACCTAAATTCAGGGCCTGAGTATGATGATGAGGTGCTGGTGGTGGTCAGTTCCCAGAACTATGGTGTAGTGTTTCTAGGAAACAAGAAGAAAGATACGGTGGGCATGCAAACCAAACAAATCCAACACAGCAAAAAAAGCCCTCCACACACAAATGTCTACTCTACATTTTAAAGTCTCTTTCAAGTCTATATTTACTAATTTTGATATTTTAAGATGGTGCCCAGCCAAGAGCATTCCTAGATTTTCTACATTTTGCTCTGTGATCGTTTATGCTTTTGCTATCATTCTCCAAAAACTTTTTCTCTTTTCTATCTTGACCACTTTACAATGAAAGCCAAGGCATAAAGAAACTAACTATTTGCTCTGGACTGCAAATACCTCTTGGCAAGAAAATAATGAAACTGGCTGCCCTCATCAAAAGGGAGAGAAACCATGTGTAGCTTGTGTCTGAAATAAAAGACCCACTGTACGACTTTCAAACAACAGATTGTCCCCAGCAGTGGTGAACCATGGGCAGTGACAAATGAAGCCTTCTCAGGCTGTTCCCTGTACCTTAGTTGTGTTCTGAGCTGAGCACAGCCGCAGCTGAGAGTCACTGAGGCACTGTGCCCAGTTAATCCTTACAGCTCATGCCAAAACTGCCGACAAAGGGTCCCATTGTCACGGTGCAGTGGGGACTGGTACGCTCAGAACTGGATGGAGACCACCAACTCATTGACTGAATGCTGTCTTCCATTCCCTCCCCGAAAATGGAAATCAATTTTTGGCACTTAGCATTCATGAGCAGTTGGACAATACCATTCTCAATGTGCACATGCTAGTGAGGGAAAGGAATGAATATACTAAAAGCAGACTTCACTTCCGAACCTCAGAGGGATTCGCACATCATTGACAAAAATTGATTTAGCAAAATTATGGCTGGTGCTGACTGCCTTTTAATTGCATGCTGAGCTCTGTGATGATGTGTCTGCGTTTCCTCGTGCATAAATAAAAGAAGTTGCAAGGAAAAGGATGGGAATCAAGGGTCCCTGAAATTTCCTTGAAAATGTTGAGTCTTGGCACTACCGTGCTGGGTGTTTCTTTTTCTTCCTTTTAAAATGATCTCACTTTCAGTGTTGGAGGTTATTCTCTTGAACCGTTTCAGACAGTTTTCTGTTATTACTTTAATTCTCAGTAAGCTGTTGGCAATTGCTATCAAATTGCTTCATGGATCAATTCTTCCCTCATAGCCCATTAAGTTTTGCTTTTTTTTGTCCTGAGTAAGAAGTTACAAGCACATTTGGTTACATTTGGTCAGTGGGCCATAAGCTCTTACTCTTCTTTAGAACTTAGTGCAATAGACTCGCATTAGGATTTCTGAATGCCCCATATCTGTGGGGCTTTTTCCTATGCAGCACCATCCTGCTATTATGGAAAGGACTGTTGGGATTCAATGTTATTTGCTTGAGTGTGTGATCAGGAAGTGGTGTTAGTGTACAGGGTGTCTTTACACTGGTCAAATCCCAATAGCCTTGCTGTCAATTGCAAAATATGGATATAAATTACTCCTCTCCCTTTATCCAGGCCACTTGGCAAGGTGACTTTGCAGCTCCTTTTGCCAAAAAGTGGGTCTCTTTACCTAACCCTTAAATGTGAGCTGGCCCTGTGGTTTGATTTGATCAACAGCAAGGGGCAGAAGTCTTGATGTGTCTGTCCCAAGGTCCTCAGTCTGGGCTTCAAGAGGTGGTGCCCACTTCCACTCTCTCTCCGGAAAGCCTGCCTCCCCCAGGTGAGCAAGCCCAGACCAGCTTGCTAGAAGATGAGATGCCACTTGGTGGAAAGGCATGGTGCCCTGGCCTACAATAAACCAGACCCCAGCTGACCTGACAGCTGACTCCAGACACAGCAGAGCCCAGGCCAAATTACTGACCACAGAACCAAATAAACAATTAATGTTTTAAGCCATTGACTTTTTAGGGTGGTTTATTATGCTATAAAAATTAATTGATAAAATCCTCATCTTATTTGTTCTGGAGGTCCTTGGCATTCTTACCTTGTAAATACCACCTTTTAGCTTCTTTTCCAAACTAAGAAATCCTTGCTGAATGCCTATTTAGAAAATTATGAAGATAAAAATCTATTACTTATATCACTTATGCTTATGATGGTATTTGTCTTATGTTCAAAACTATGAACAGCTCATTCTTGCCTTCTGAATAATGATCACGCTTATCAAGCCAACATTTAAGACCCTCTACAATTTGGTTTGGCTTAACCTTTTAGCCTTATATATATTTTCTTTCATTCTAAAACATTCTTTTCTGGACTATGTGCATTACTCTATTTATTCCAAATCACAATGCTGCTCCTCCTTTTTGTCTTCATGGTTTTTACCACCTGGAATGCCCTTCCCCTCCTCTCTGCATAGTAAAATCCTACATAACTGTCAAAGTCCATTTCAAATGTTACCTCTTTGATGATGCTTTTTTGAAACATCCTGATCAGAATCATCACCTGAGATGCTGAAAGGTCTTGGCTTCTAGCTTTCAGGAATCACCAAAGGGTCTTGAATTCTCATTGCTTTGTACCCTGTGATGCTCTGGTATAGGATCTTACCTCTCCCATTGTCATCATAGAATATACTGAGTGCTCACTATAAGCCAGACCCTCACATATAGCTCATTTAGGCCTCTTAACTCCCCTATCTGGTAAGTGTTATTACTTTCAGTTCATGGGTAATAAAAGTGAGGCTCAAAAACCTAAGTAATTGGTCCAAGTTTTCACAATTCCTGGGTTGTATTAAACCTGGGCTTTCAGTTTGTCTCTTAAGTCTCTATCACGGCCCCTTGTTAGGGGCACAGGACAGTTACTGAATCAGTGTCTTAGAGAGAGTATTGTCAGAGCTCTGACCATAGGAACCCCTGTACTGAGTTAGAGAGTCAAATGAAGGTAAGATGACTACTGAGGAGACTCAGTAAGGTAGCTGGTCAGTAATACTGAGCTATAGGAAGACTTGTTTCTTCAACTTCTTTTGGCTAATCTAGAATGTTCTGAAATGTTTTATGAGTTATGATTGCCAGACAGTGGTTCATCACTCTAGATAGTTAATAAATGTCCTTCTGTTTGCTGCTAATTAGGAACTAATAACTTTTCTCCCCTTCCAGTCTTAATGAATTTCTGTTTGTGTAGTCCTACTTATCTGTAAGATTGACACCTAAGAGGTTGGCCTTCAGTGATCAGATTTCAACATGGTGTCTGTCTGCCTTTTGGCCCAGGCCCTGCAGAGCACATCTGCAATGGAGATCCAAAGTTAGAGGGGGAAAGCTTGGCTTTGCTGCTCAGGAGGTGCAGGCAAGTTTCTCTCCTTTTACCAGAACTTTTATCAAGGTCTAGTTTGTTTGTTCGGAGAGCCATGGAGTATTCTCTCACACACATCAGGAAAGTGGGAAAATTTTCCTATACTTGCAAATGTTTTTCTTCTTAAAATAGTAAGTTTAAAAAAAGGAATTCAAAAGGCATCATGTTTTAGTGTTATTGAAAAGTAATCTTGAAGGCAGAAGCATTCAGAGTTTAGTTTTGAATGGTAGGTTGGATGAGGCTGATCTCATGATACTGTAGCCTGCTGGACCACAGTCTTGAGTACAGTGACCCTACTGTTCATCTTCAGTTTGGTCGAGAAATGTGTCTGCTTGACAGACAGTTCTCACACTTGGGGTCTCCCAATAGGAGAGGTTTGTCCTTGAACCCGGGTTCTATAGGATGCAGGCTTCCTGACCAAACCTGTGCTCCCAGTGAACTGTTTCCTGACTCTCTTTCTCAAATGGCCCTCCCCTTGCCCCTAACCTTGGTATGGCTGCCTCAGGGTATAGTACCTGTGCCTTGAGGACCACAGCCACACTCCAGTTCACCTAAAAAAAACAGCTACCTACTGCGGAAGGCTCTGGGCCACATGTGGACTCTATTAGCACTGGAGCACAGTACCAAATTTGGAAATGGGGATCCAGGCCAAGTTCCCTTTCTGGCTCCTTGAAAGCCTCTGACCCCAGTGGAGTTGTAGCTGGGCTGATGCCAAATACATTCACAGTTCAATTTGATACAGCAAATATCTGTTGGCACAATGAAAGCCTAACAGTATGCGAGGCCCAGAGGGGAATTAGACTTGATTTCTGTTCTCCAAAATATCTTCAAGGATATGATATAAAAACATGACATTAAAGAGAAAAAATAGACAGAACTTGTAGTATAAACTGCTTCTCATCGTGTCTCCCATGCTCTCCCTCCATCGGGTTTCATTTGCTTCCTCTTCTATGATGTCACTTCCTCATCTTCAGTTTTCAAAACAGCAGAGACAACAGCTAGGCCATGTTTCTTTAGTAGCTTCTTGCCAATTACTGTGCTTCACTCTTAACTATTAACCTGCCATTTGAATAAAGCTATTAGTGGAGGTTCATAATTAAACTCTCACAGTACCTTGCACATAATAGGTGCACAGGAAATGAAATACTGAATGGAAGATTAGTTAATATATCAAGGAAAAGTTGCCAAGGGGTTAAATGCATGTTTTTTAACATCAGGTTGCTTGAGTTTGAAGCATGGTCCAGCCATTTACTTGCAGTGATGCTATGAACAAATACCTTTGCCTCAGTGTCTTCATCTGTCAAATTAGAATAACAACAACAACAATAATACCTAAATTGAGGGTTGTTATGAGGTATAAGCACTAAGCTCAGGCTCAGTATGCAGGACATATTAAGCACCTAATAAATATTATTATCATTACTGCTATACTTGTTATCATTACCAAGTGTTTCACAAATTATTTATCTGCATTTTTCTCATTAAATGTTCACAATGTACACTTTGAAATATATATATTTTTTATTATCCACTGGACAATCAAAACTCAGAGAGATAATGAACTTATCCAAGGCCATAGAAGGAACCGACTCAGAGATCTAATCCCTCAACACCCAGCAGTAACAGAAGATGAAGCTATGAGAATAGAAAAGCTCTTTATGAACTTGTAACTATTTTTAAACAGTCTTTAAAGTTGTGGCAGGCTTATTATTCCAGACTAGGCAAATGTTATTCTGCACAACTCAGATAGTCAATAAGTTTGGCTGCCCTTGAAGCAGGATAATTCAGTTTAGAGCTAAGTTTTCTCTGAAACCTCCTTGCGGAATGCTACTGTTATTCCCCATCAAATAAAATGCAAGGGCTTTAATTTCCTTTGTTAGTGCCCCCTGCCCCCCTCCTTCTCAGACCACTCATCACACCAAGTACCTGCAACCAGATTATAATTTAGGATTTCTTCAGCACTCAGGGGCCCATCCAAATTTGGGTCTTCATCTCCATCACATCAGCCAATGGAGCACTGAAACCCTAAAATACTTTAACTCTCTCTGATCAGCTCCCTACCAAACCACATCCCAGACATAGAGATACATGTGCACACCATAGTGTGTTTAGGGACCAAGAGTGTCTTTGGCAGGGCAGAGTGGGCTGAGGTTCCTAAGCAATAATATTCCCTACAGTATTGGAATCCAGAATATGGTCACTCCTGGTCCCTATGACTGTGGGCTTTTCTGCAATCTCTTCTTATAAAAGAGATTATAAAGAGACTCAACTCTAGGTGGGTCTCCCAGTAATGTTGGTGGCAGCTTCCAACAACAAGGTCTTTCAGGAGCTACCCCTTGTTCATGACCTACTGTGCATGGATATCTCAGGCAGGATACCATGACTGCTCTTGGGGTGTTCCCATTTAATGTAGGACTCCTAGTAGCAGTGGACAGCTGCTGGTTTTCTGTAACAATGGTAATGGACCATTCTCCTGGCATCTGCATCAATTTCCAAACCTCTCAGGTTCTCTGAAGTCTTAGAGCCCATCCTCAGCATCATCCCAGAAGGCAACTTCCAGGTGGGCCTCTGAAGAGACCTCTATGGGCACTGGTGAGAAACACTCTCTTCAAGATCATCTCAGCCTTGGCCAGGTGACTCAGTTGATTGGAGTGTCACCCCATACACTAAAAGGTTGATGGTTCAGTTCCTGGTCAGGGCACATACCTAGCTTTCAGGTTCAATCCCCCATATGAGAGGCAACCAGTGGATGTTTCTCTTGCTCTCTCTCAAAAAATAAATGAGGGAGGAACCAAGATGGTGGCATAGGTACACACTTGTACTTGCTGCCTCGCACAACCACATCAAAACTACAACTAAAAGACAAAAATGAATATCATTCAGAACCATGGGAAGGCTGGCTGAGTAGAAATTCTACAACTAGAAGGAAAAAGAAAAGCGCATTGAAACTGGTAGGAGGTGCAGAGGTGCGGAAGTGCAGAGGTATGAAGGTGCGCATGGAAACAGGCTGGCAACTGGGTACACTGTTGTATTTTTCAATTGTGAGGGAGATACAAGCTCCCAATTGCTCTGAACTCCAGTTCCAGGTGAGACTCTGGGGACCCAAACTCATATGGGAAGAAACTGGACTGTCTGGCATCAGGTCGGAATGCAAGGACGGCTTTTTTGCAGAGGTGCTTGCAGAGATCATTGTTCCTGCACAGGGCTGCGGGACACAGAGACCCTAGGATCTCTCTGAGGCAGAGCAGACTGGTAGCCATTGCAGTTTGCTCCACCCTGATGATTCCCTGAGTCCCCGCCCTACCCAATTTACAACCCCACCCAAGCTGTGAACAGAGGCTTTTGCATATGAATGGCCTGTTCTTTTGCAATCTAAAACCTAACAAACTGCAGCTGGGTCAAAGAGTGCCAAAGGTTCCAAAAGAAGGCCTAGACAGCAGCCTGCATTGCTTCACAGCTGGGCCTCATCTGGGCACTTCCAAACCCCCCAAAAAGAGGAGGAGTCTGCACATCTCCCTGTAGCTCCTGCTGGGTGGCCTCAGGCAGTGGCTGACTTTGCACCTCCTTGGAGATCCAAGAGCCAGTGTACCCAGTGGTCAGAGTGAGACCATACCAGAATACAACTCTTCACATCTATAAGTGACACACTCAAGGGGCAGACTCAGTGAGCACCAAAGCCCCACTGAAGCAAGTCCTGCCCCATAAGGGTGTCTCCAGCACAGCAGTTCTCCCATTGTAGACACAGCTGGTCCTCACAGCCAATTGGCCTGGTGCTCAATTCCTCCCAGTGATACCAACTGCAGTCAAAACTTAACTACAACAAGACTGTGCACAAAGCCCACAAAGGGGTGCACCAAGAGTGTCAACCTCAGGTAATTAAGGATGCTGAGCCACTGGGTCCTATAGGACACCTAGCACACAGAGCCACTCTATAAACCCAGGGAAGTGGCCAAAATGTGGAGATAAAGAAACATGTCACAAATGAAAGAAATGGAGGAAAGCAAACTACTGGATATAGAGTTCAAAACCATGGTTATAAGGTTACTCTGAGAAATTTAGTGAGACCCTCAAGGATATGAAAAAGGACCAATTAGAAATTAAGCATACACTTACTGAAATAAGGAATAATATACAGAGATTCAACAGCAGACTAGAGGACCCCAAGAATCAAGTCAAAGATATGAAATATGAATAAGCAAAAAACACCCAACCAGAAAAGCAAAAAGAAAAAAGAATCCAAAAATATGAAGAGATACACTCTCTTAAAGATCATCTCAGCCTTGGCCAGGTGACTCAGTTGATTGGAGTGTCACCCCAAACACTAAAATGTTGAGGGTTCAGTTCCTGGTCAGGGCACATACATAGCTTTCAGATTCAATCCCCTATATGAGAGGCAACCAATGGATGTCTGTCTGTCTGTCTGTCTCTCTCTCTGTCTCTCTCTCTCTCTCTCAAAAAATAAATGAAAACTTATTCTTGGGTGAGGATTTAAAAAAGAACACCATCTCAGCCTTCAGAATTGCGAAAGTAGTAACCACTACTCTCCTATCTAATAAAGAGGGAGTATGCTAATTGACCCTCATGCTGTCACAAAGATGGCAGTGCCCACAGCCAATAAGGAGGGAATATGCTAATTGACTGCCCCACCCTTAAAGATGGTGGTGCCCACAGCCAGTAAGGAGGGAATATGCTAATTGGCTGCCCCAACCTCAAAGATGGCAGCACCCACAGTCAATAAGGAGGAAATATGCTAACTGACTGCCCTGCCCTCAATGATGGTGGCACCCACAGCCACAAAATGGCAGCACCCAGTCCCATCAGCCCCGCCAGGGTGGCAGGCACAGGGCCTTCCTCTGGAGTCCCCTAGTCCCCTCAGCCCCCCAGCTGCCCAGGGCCGGCTCAAGGTGCAGGCAAGCCTTGGATGGCGGCTTCGCAGCTGCCCAGGGCTGCCCAAGGCTCAGGTAACCAGGGCCAGCCAAGGCTTGCACTGCTGGCAGCAGCAGAGGTGTGATGGGGTGTTGTCTTCCCCTGATTGCTGGGTCGCCTCCCACTCCTGAGGGCTCTCAGACTGTGAGAGGGGGAAGGCCAGGCTGAGGGACCCCCCCACCTCCAGTGCATGAATTTTCATGCACCAGGCCTCTGGTTAATAATAATGATAACTAAGTAACCTAAAAATAGTAAAATATTTATCATTTTTACACATGCAGGTCCTATATGAATATATTCTGTCTTCATCACAATTTTATGAGGTAAATGTACCAATAGTCATTTAAGACATGAGGAAATCGAGGACCAGAGAAACTAGATAACTTGCTCAAAGTTATTGGGTGGTAAGTGGCAGAGTAAACATTCAAACTCAAATGTGTCTGATTTAAAAGCTTTTGCTTTTATTCTCAAGCTGCCATTTGTTAAGTGGTATGCACCATTCCATTCTGAGAGCCTTTACACATTGCCTCACATTAAGAAAGTGTGGACAGTTGATGCTGTGCCAACCATCCATCTTTCCGAGATGGCCCATGTATCCACCTAACTCAGTCTGAGCTCTCAGGATTCTGAAGAGGCATTGCTACCTGCTGGAAGTGACTGTCAGGGGACTGGAAACAGCTGAGATTCCCCACCACATCTACCCCCTTCTTGGCTACCATCCCTCCCACCACCTCTACAAAGTAAATCTTGGAAAAGCCTACTTTCCCTTAAGACTTGCCAACCAACTTCCTAATTTTGGCTGACCTAGGGTCGCTGAAAACTGGTGGCAAAGAATACATCTTTACACTAAATAAACCAATCTGTGGTTCTCCCAGAAATCAAGGTGAAATCAAGTCTAATAACTAACATAAAACTCCAACTTCAATTATCCATGAATGGAGTTTCCATGACAAGTGTTTAATCCTACATGAACAGGTAACATAAGCAAAAGGGCTTTGGAAACAAAAGATATTCTACAAATGTCAAGTATGATTATTCTTGGCAATGCCATACTCACCCTCCCAGCAGGTATGTGCCAAGGGAATATAAAGGACTTTAGTACTAATCTGAGCCAAGCACAATTGACTGTGTGATGATGAGGCCCAGTGATGCCAGGATAGGAGCCCTTATATAAAAGTCAGGAAACCTGGGTCAAGCCCTAGCCCTGCCATTCATAAATTGGAGAAACATTGGCAAGCCATTGGTCTTCTGTGATCTTCAGTTTTAATTCAATAATAATAATTATAACATCTATAAAATATGACTGCAATTATTACCAGTTGATTTATACTCACTCTTACATGTGTTTTTTTAAGATACTTATATACAATAGCTCATTTGATTCTCACAATAGTCCTCTGTGTTATTAACATGCCCATTTTACAGATGCATAAACAGAGGCCCAGAGATATTAAGTGACTTATCCCCAGCTTCATATCAAGTAAGAAAGTCAGTATTTTTATCCAAGCCAAATTCTATTTTGCTACTCATTGCAAAAGCAAGTGGAAATGATTTTGGGGTTATTTGTGCCCTGTTTCTATTTCACTTTCAGGAGAATTAGCCATGGTTAGATTTAAAATTCCTAAAGAAGGAGGAAGAATCTTGTTAGAATCCCAGAGAGAACAAATAGACTCCTAATAAGTGAAGCAGGCACATGATTGATTATGACACTTTTCTAATACATAAGCTACGCTTACTTGCTCTTTGCAAAATCCTTTTCAGGCTGAAGGCATTTCTACTGAATGGATGAAAACGGAATGTTGTACTTAACCTCTTGTATTACAGCTATTGATTGAGCCTTCTCCCTTGCTTCTTCTAGACTGAATTCTTTATGAGAAGTACTGGAACTCATCTACATCCAGGGAACTTATCACAGTGCTTGTCGAAGAGCAGATAAACTTTAATGGCAGAATGAATGGACATGTGTTTGCAAGATGAAAGAGTATATGAATGAATGGATGCCTTGCTCCTTGCCTTTATAATTCTTTGTTCTTTCCTAGTAGAGCTAAATGACTTCCTGGCAGAGTTAAAAGACTAATCTTGTTCCTTTGTCAGAGTCTAAGAAACCTAGTTCAGCAACTCGGGTATTGAGTTAACCTTGGCACTCATGTTTCTCAGTTGTTGTAGGTCTTTGTCTTTCTTCTTATAAAAGAGCGGTGGACATTTGTCATTCATGAGTGCCCAGAATCCATGTTACCTTCTTTCAGAATCATCGGCTCTCTACTTTCAGTTCATGTGATTCTGATTGGGCCACACTGCTTTCTTCATTTCCTTAAGTTCTAGGAGTGAACCCAGGGTCCAGGTAAGAACAATCAGTATACTCTGGCCAGAGTAATTGCTTAGTTCATAAGAGGACACATTACTCACACTGCCTCAGTCAACTGCAGGACTTTTGTTGAGCCAGTAAGGAAAAAGAAGTTCTTTTCTACTAGGGACACTAAGCTGGTTCAGTGCAAACCTATAGCTTCTGGTGGCCCCCTTGCTACTACCTGATAATAGCCTGTCTGAAAATGAAGCCAAATTAGAAAGAGTTGTGTCAAGAAAATAAGAGAGAGGAGTATTCTTGACAACACAATTTACATACCTTTAAAAAAATTCACCCATGCTTGAAGACAAGTTGCTGTTGAACTTTTAGTTATGAAATCCAATATATTCAGACCCCTCCTGTGTGTGTATGTGTGTGTGTGTGGTCTGACCACCAGCTTGGTCTTTGTATAATGCATTCCCATGTTTGCCAAGTACTATGCTTTCAGGACCAAACCTAACCTGCCCCCACTATAGGATATAAGCAGCTGTTCTGACCAGTGTCTGCCTCATGCTGGTGGTTTTATGTAGTCTCTAAGTATTTGTTCTCTAAGTGTGAGTCTGCTCCATCATTAACAAAGTGCTATAGTTGCTGTTTTGACACACGTTAGTGGAGAAAACTGGTTGTTTTCATTGAAAGATACAGTAGTATGGCTTAATAGGTAAGAGACTTTGGACTCAGGTAAAGCTGAGTTTATAGCTCAGAAGCTATATGACCTTAGGCAAATTGCTTTATCTCCATGAAACTCAGCTCTCTTCACTATAAAATGGGGATAAAAATGTCCACATTGCAAGGAATTAGATAAGATTTGTAAAGTGCATACAGTTTGGCAATAAATAGTAAATGCTCCATAAATTGTAGCTATTAGATTATTTTTTTATGACTTAAAGGCAATCTACCAAAAAAAAAGCCTCTCTGGTCTCCCTTAAAGCTGTATACTGACTGTTACTGACTGCTGTATGAAAAACAGATGCGAAGCAGACTTGGAAGGAAAACGCTACTGGAAGGAATGACCCTTACAACAGATTGTATGATTACTAAGAACTACAGATACAGGAGATGACCAGGCCTCTATTGTTGTATAATGTGGACTTCAAAAAGCAATCAGAACACCCTGAGAGTTTTCTTTTAATAGGGAGCACTTGGGCAGAACAATAAAAATCTTAAAAGTTATGAGGCACCAAATACTTTACATGACTACAAAGAAATATGGGAAGTCATTTTAGATTTCATTAAAAAGGATTAGAGAAATATGGGTAGGACTGCTTGATATGAAACCAGCTAAATCAGATATCACGAGTAAACAAATATGTAGAGGGCTTTATTATGATAATTTATGTATGCATATGTGATATGGTATTATTAAATTTTTAAAAGGCAGCCATATAATATAGTGGGAGACAAAAATAGCCTCTGCATTTTTTTTAATGGAGAATATAAACTGGGGTGAAAAAGCAAAATAATTGTGGTAGACCAGAAATATTAAGGAATATATAAGATAATGATGGACTGAAAGAGCAATATTTCTAAAGACATGAATGTCCTTAGAGAAAGAATGAAGAGTGGTTGGCAGAGGCAGTAAAATGTAGTGAAGAGGACAAGAATACGCCACCCCAAAATATTTCACTTTGGCATATTGATTACTTTGAATTAAAGTTATTTAAGAAATAGCCAATGTAAGAAGGACACTCTGGCCCTGACCGGTTTGGCTCAGTGCATAGAGCGTCAGCCTGCGAACTGAAAGGTCACAGGTTCGATTCCAGTCAAGGGCATGTACCTTGGTTACAAGCACATCCCCAGTGGGAGGTGTGCAGGAGGCAGCTGATCAATGTTTCTCTCTCATCGATATTTCTGGCTCTCTATCCCTCTCCCTTCCTCTCTGTAAAAAATTAATAAAATATATTTAAAAAAAAAAAAGAGGGATGCTCTGACCCCCCTGCCCTTTGTCCTCTGTTAAGCAAGAAAGAAATCTCCTATGTGAAAGTTACCCTCCAGCCCAACTCCCCTTTAGATGAGTGGATTAAAAAAGCTACATTTACACAGTGGAATACTCTGTAGCAGTAAATAAGAAGGATATCTTACCCTATGAGACAGCATAGAGCAGTGGTTCTCAACCTTCCTAATGCCGTGACCCTTTAATAACAGTTCCTCATGTTGTGGTGACCCCCAACCATAAAATTATTTTCATTGCTACTACATAACTGTAATTTTGCTACTGTTCTGAATTGTAATGTAAATATCTGAAATGCAGGATGTATTCTCATTGTTACAAATTGAACATAATTAAAGCATAGTGATTAATCACAAAACAATATGTAATTATATATGTGTTTTCCAATGGTCTTAGGCGACCCCTGTGAAAGGGTCATTCAACCCCCAAAGGGGTCACGACCCACACAGGTTAAGAACCGCTGGCATAGAGGGATCTGGAGAGTATTATGCTAATCAAAATTAGCCAGTCAGAGAAAGACAAGTATCACAAATTCTCACTCATATGTGGAATCTAAAGAACAAAATAAACTGATTAACAAAATAGATCCAGAGCCATAGAAGTATGGGACAGACTGTTGAATTTCAGAGGGAAGGGGAGGGTTACTAAGAGGATGGGAAGAAAGAACTTATATGCTTAGTCCATGGACACAGACAATAGTGTGGTAAAGGCCTGGGGCAGGGTGGGCTAGAAGGGTTTAATGGGGGATGAAGGGGAGCATCTGTAATACTTTCAACAATAAAGATAATTTTTTAAAAAAATAAGAAATCTACCCTCCCTATACCAAGAGGGTAGAGGGAGTCTTTATTGCCAGAGATAGGTAATTTGGGGCCAATAAAGCTATATAAACAAAACTTGCCACTTCTTCACTAATTTACTACTCCATGCCCAAAGCCCTTTGTATTGCCAATTCTTCACAAACTTTTATTTTGTCTAAAAACTACCTGCTTTGATCATTTCTTTGAGTCTTATATTTCCATGGTCTCCTATGTATGAAACTAAATTTGTTTTTCTCCTGTTAATCTGTCTTATGACAATTTAATTATTAAACCACCAGCCAAAGAACCTAGAGGGGAAGAAGGAAAAAGTGTTCCACCCCTACAGTAATTAAGTGAAGACCAAGTTACTTTATTGGGATCCTTGAACGTGCTTGGAAGAAACTCTCTGATCTGTAGAAGTGGTTAAGTGGAATGAAAAAGAAATCCAAATTTGAAGGATGACAAAGTAGTAATTTTAAAAAGACATAAATAATAAGTTTACAAGGTAAAGTCAAGAGTAGTCAGCAGAGGAAACACAAAGAGAATCCAAAAAAAAAAAAAAAAAAGCAAAAGAAATGGGGCAGAGTTTAATAAGATGGGAAAGAGTGGGGAAGAACAGATGATTTAATGAGCAGGTAGTGGTATAACGACAGGAGAAAGATCTTTGAGTTAGTCTAGCATTTCTCAAAGATTCTTTTCAGTGGGATGCAAGATGAATAAGATATTTGTAGGTGTTCAGCAGAAAGAAGAAAGGGTCTATGGCCAGATAAGTTAATATGGGTTATGTAGGTTTCTTCATGCAGGGCTTTTTCAGAGCCTTTTTATGTGTTGTGGAGTGAATATCTAAAAGAAGAGTAGAAGAATAAAGAACATAGTCTTTTACCAAAATAATTTTTCAGGGAATGATGTGGGGGTGAGAAACTCATATTTTTTAAATCAGAGTTTCTGTCATTTCAGGAAGACTCAGGAATAAGACCCAATGATGAGATAAAATTTCACCCTGCCTACTTTTTGGCCCTAAGGAAAATGTTCCACCATTGATCATAGCATTATCATGGAACTGTAGAACAGATCCTTCATCTTTCTGGTACTCCCACACCCAGACTTCAGTTACACCATGGCCACTGGGACAAGATTTGAAAGTGGCTCTGAATGCCTAATATACCTCCAGCTTCCCACTTCGGCAGGTGAAATCTCACCACTTCCATTCACCATCTATACTGAGTCCCTTCCTTGTCCATATATTTCCATTGTTCTTTGTACCCCTCTACATCCCAGCAATTGCCCTATTAAGCCTTACTGCATTAATAAATGTAACTAATGTGTCTAAATGCAGGATTCACAGTCTCACACCACTAACAACAAAAATCTTTTTTCTAGTTTCTCAGAGTTACATTTTCCCAAATAATGTATTGCCTTGGGGGGGGGGGGGGAAGGAATGAAAGGTGGCACCACCCTAGGAGCCCCATTGAATAAGAGATGAGGGTTTTGCAATTGAAACAGGTCTCCTTTTTCAAATGAGGCTGAATTCCATCTCAGTCACCTTTGGCCTTTTCCATTGTCTCTTTAAATGTCATGTCTGCCTGCATCACTCAATGTTTTGCATAGGTCAAGATGTTTCCTCAGCTCATCAGGCGGGATGAAGTCTTGGGCACTGAGGATTCATCATCTCTGTAGATGTTCAAAGTGCTCAGTGTTAGAAAGAAAAGGCACACAGAATTGCCTTTAGAGAACAGTGAGTGAAATCCACTAACCCCAGGAATTTAGCCCTAACAAATATTTTGAATGCCATCCTGGGGATCCTTTACTGTCATTAGAGAAGGGCGAGTTAGTGAAAACCTGATTAGTGAAAACCACTTGTTAATGGTTGACTGGCTTCTGTATGGTTATTTTCTTTTTACCCTTAGGCATAAATGTCCATCAGGTCTGCACATACAATACTGAAGAGGTTGATGGGAGATCACTTTAGATTATTGGATGAGAGGTTGAGCTGCAATTCTGCTGATTAGCCACCAGGTGAGTGAGTATAGTTGTCCCTCAGTGTTCATGGAAGTTTGGTTCCAGGACCCTTGAGGATACCAAAATCCATGGGTGATCAAATCCCTTATATAAAATGCTGTAGTATTTGCATATAACTTACATTTGCATAAAGCCTACAGCAGAGTGTGCCTGCACATCAATGCATTCATGTGAATTCAGTGTAGTTTTTGGCAGGTGGCAAATTCACGTTTTGCTTTTTGGAAATTTCTGGAGTTTTCCCCCCAAAATATTTTCAATTCTTGGATGGTTCCCATATAGGAATGGCTGGTTGTATTGCTAAATTCATGCAAGGCTCCATATCTTGTATGTGTTTCAGTAGGAAAGTTATCCTCAAATCCTTTTCACCTCCCCATGAAAACTTGTAATTGGTGTGTTGTTTAAATCATAGTCTGTTTTTGTTTGCTCAGTTAACTCTCCAAGGATATCTATTTTGAGCAGAAAAAGCAAGAATAGGAGGCGAAAGTTCTGCCTAGAGAATTAATCTAAGAACCCAAACAGAATCCTTTCCAGAGGCAAGAAATTTGACAGACAATGATGGGTGAGACACAGCTTGCTGTCAGAGTAATCATCTTTAGTTGTGGGAAGGGAGGTAGAGGGTGAGAATGATCACCATTAAATGGAACAGGTATCATGGAGAACGCATTTCTGGGAGCACATTTTGATGGAAATGCCTCATCAACCGCCAAATCTCTCTGCAGCTTTGCAAGGATCATTCTGCAAATGGCCATTGCGTTCCAGATTTCATCGTTTCACATTTGCACCTTGCAGCTTTTAAGGGCCATTAGAACCTAAATACTGTCCCATCAAAGCTGGACCTATAAGGGGTTATTGCTGGCAGCCAGAAAGCCCGTGGAAATCTCAGCTTACAACAGTTCTTAGAGAGGTAAATACTTTTGTTTCTGAGAGAAAACAATGATGTGGAAATTCTGATGCTCTAAAATGCTGACTGTGTCTGTTAACAGTTGAAAATTAGACATTGACTCCCATAACAGTCTTATGCTAGTGTCCCTATCCCTTGGGGTGGGCTTGAATATCAGAGTCCTCATGGTTTGAAAATTTTGCATAATGCCAGCCATTAAAATTAAGGCTAGTGTTTATTGTTCAGTTCTTACACAGAGATTCCCAGATTCACAGTGAGATATTATTTCCCTTGGAAATGCTTTCTGTCCCTGCCAGTTACTGAATGCAATCAGATAGCCTTGTGTGGGCTGGCATACCAATTAGAGGCCTCGTCTGGGTTACATATGATGTCTTCCCTCTGAAGCTCAATGGCACATCTGCACATGAACAGATACAAAGAGAAGAAAGCCCGAATCCCATAAAAACCTAGAGACTATTTCTGTCCTTAAAATTACATGTGTACATTTACTGAAGGTGGAAGGCAACATAGCCTTAAAGCATGGAGAATAAAAGAAGATTAATGAGGGAAAGAATCTGACAACAATATTTAATTAGAATGCAATGGCCTAGCCCTATTATCTTGTATTATTATACATCTTGTCATTAACCAAATCTGTAGCTAAACTGTGGGCATTTGTCTTCATTATGTAGGAAAATGATGTAATGAGCAGGTTCTAAACAACGAATAACTACACTGAAAATCATCTCAAACCAGGAGAATGGCAAATATTTCTATTTTGATACAGTAGGGTCTGGAAACTAGATCTCAGCCCTGTTTTGAAAGATGAAGCAAGAGAAATTCTGTGTTTAAAATTGTCGGTAGATCCATCAAGCCAAGGTGTCTTAGAGTGTGACAATTAGTGAACTTGGCATCCCCAGGCCCGGAGCCCTGTCTCTGCTATAAACTTGCTGTGAGACCTTTTGAAATGCAGCTTCCTCATCTGTCAGATGTGATGAATCTCTATCATCTTGGAGGTCCCTTCTGGTGTTCATAGTCCATGTTCCAGAACATGATAAGAATTGTTCATTTTTGTTTGGGTCTAGTTTGACTGATTTTCAGGAAGCCATTCTTCATTCATTCATTTGTTCATTCACTAAACCTTTAGTGAATGTCAATAAAATGCAAACTGGTATGTCAAGTACGAATGAGTCGGAGATCAAATTCCTGCCCACAAGTTAGTTCTGTGGTTCCCAGTCCCAACTGCACATTCCATCAAATGGAAAAATATTTTAAATCCTAATGTATGGGCCCTGGCCCCAGAGATTCTAATTAAATTGGTTCACTATGGGGCTTAATTGTAAAGTGCAGCCTGGCTTGAGAAACTCCAGGTCTAAAAGAAGATGCAGAAATTATAATAGGTTATTTTGCGGTGTTAAGCATGGTGTCTCTTAATGAAGCACTGTCCACGCACTGAGAGAACTAACAGAGTATGGAGGCAGTTCTCCTGCAGGAAGTAACATCTGAGGTCAATTTTCTTTTTATGTTTTTAAGATATATTTTTGTTTGTTTCAGAGAGGAAGGGAAAGGGAGAGAGTAATAGAAACATCCATGATGAGAGAAAATCATCGATTGGCTGCCTCCTGCATGCTCCTCACTGGGGAAGGAGCCTGCAACCAGGCATGTGCCCTAATGGAGAATTGAACCTCAACCTACTAGTTCATAGCTCCATGCTCAACCATTGAGCCACACTGGCTGGTCAATTGTAGAGGGTGATTAAAAGTTAAGCTGGCTGCAGACTGGTGCAGCCACTGTGGAAGATAGTATGGAGTTTCCTCAAAAAGTTAAAAATGGAACTCCCATTTGACCCAGTAATCCCACTTCTAGGACTATATCCCAAGAAACCAGAAACACCAATCAGAAAGGATACATGCATCCTTATGTTAATAGCAGCACAATTTATAATAGCTAAGATTTGGAAACAACCTAAGTGCCCATCAGCAGATGAGTGGACTAAAAAACTGTGGTACATCTACACAATAGAATACTATGCTGCTATAAAAAAGAAGGAATTCTTACCATTTGCAACAACATGGATGGAACTGGAGAGCATTATGCTAAGTGAAATAAGCCAGTCAGAGAAAGATAAATATCACATGTTCTCACTCATGTATGGAAAATAATGAACAACATAAACTGATGAACAAAAATAGATACAGAGACAGAGAAGCATCTTTCAGACCATCAAACCTCAGAGGGAAGGTAGGGGAGGGTGGGGGTAAGGGGGAGAGATCAACCAAAGGACTTGTATGTATGCATATGAGCCTAACCAATGGACACAGACACCAGGGGGTTGAGGGCATGAGTGGGGGTTTTGGGGGGCATTGGGGGGACAAGGACACAAATGTAATACCTTAATCAATAAAAAAAAAAATTTAAAAAAGTTAAGCTGGCTGAGAGGGAAAGCAAATGCATTCCTGGAAGAGAGAGCTGTGCATAATGATCCAGAGACATGAGAGAGCTTGAAAATGCCCAGAGTCCCCAAAAGTCCAGTATCAGCAGATGAAGTTTAGGAATATTAGGCTCTTTGTTTCCGAATACCCCTTAGTTTTAGGGAGGGTTGTGGCTACCCAGTTAGCAACCACATTCTTTAGCTCCCTGGCACCCAGATATGGCCATATAAATAAATTTTGGACAATAGGAATGTGAATAGAAATTATGTAACAATGTCTGAGCCTCATCTTCAGGAAATAATCTGCTTGCCCCCATTTCCTTTTTTTCCCTTCCCACGAGCTGAAACACAAAAACAGCGCACCAGCCATGTTGATCAACAGCAACCCAGGGAGTGAGAGATCAATAAAACAGAAGCAATCCCTTCTCAGAATGGTACCTGGTTCACCCACCAGCTTGGACTTGTATCTCATGAGAGAAATACAATTTTATGTACTTTAGCGACTATTGATAGTCTTTGGTACAGCAGTATAGACCAGGGGTGGGCAAACTTTTTGACTTGAGGGCCATAATGGGTTCTTAAACTGGACCAGAGGGCTGGAACAAAAGCATGGATGGAGTGTTTGTGTGAACTAATATAAATTCAAAGTAAACATCATTACATAAAAGGGTACAGTCTTTTTTTTTTTTTTTTTTTTTTTTTAGTTTTATTCATTTCAAACGGGCCGGATCTGGCCCGCGGGCCGTAGTTTGCCCACGGCTGGTATAGACTGTTCTCTAATTAATGTACTAGAAGCTTACTTTCTTGCCAAAAAATATAATAATAATACTTTTTGAGGGGTAGCTTTTATAAACCTCTGCTTTTGTAGGAAGCACATCATGGGATTTTTACAAAATCTTAGTAGCGGTATGCTCTGAATGACCATTTTTCACAAACCACCCGCTTGCTCTCAATACAGTTTTAACTAACATGTGCTGGTGTTTCTAAATACCTCAAGATTATAGATATTCCTCATTCAACAGCCAAGTCTATCTTTAATCGATTAAGGCCCAACTATAATTCCCAAGTATTGTTGGGATGGGGCTGGCATTGGCCTTTAGTGTAATATCCTGGAATATGATTTTAGTGTGCAATTCCCAACCTTCAGGGTAATACAAGCGCTCAGACACTTTATTGGGTTTTGATTGAGAATATTTGCAGGAGCAATTTCCAAGGGAACATTTAGGTGATATGCCTCAGGAGGCTGCAGAGCTAGCTGCAATCTCAGGTCCCCAGGGGAAGGAAATCACCAGTGGAAACATGACTATTACTGGGGAAATAGATCTTCCTGACAGGACATAAATCAGAAGCTCTGACCAGACATGGCAATGAAAATGCCCTTGCTTGTTCTGTGAGGCCAGAGGTGTTAACATTGTCAGGACAGGATTGCAAAAAAACAAGAAAATAAAAAAAAAAACTGGTTTGGGTTCCAGAGATCTCCCGTCTACTTCACTCTATGTCATTCATAGACCTGCTAACAAACACTGGACAATTGATGAAGTTGGTCAAGTGAATTGTGCAGCCTGTATTGTCAACTATTGCCACCTTCATTTCTCCAGGGCTAAGTGCCCTCATTCAGTCTTTCCCTTAGAACTTTATCAGAGCTGAGGAACTTTTCCTTACTATCTCTAAGGTTCCAATTCTTTCAGTCTCTTTTGCTTCTGCCCTGATTCATATCATCCATAACATCTTATGTGAGCAACAGCAGCAATCCACTGACTTCTAACTTGTCTTCCATTCTCACTTGGTTATCTTTAACCTAACTTCATATTACTGTATATCCAGAGATCCTTCAAGAGCACAAATCCAATGATGCTATTTCCTTGCTTTAGGCCTCCCACATCTTTCCTTTGCCCATCATATCCTTACAGGGACCAGGTCTGCCAACCTCCCATCTTTCCATTGGTCTTACTTCTCATTCTTCTTCACTTAGATTTGAAGATGCATGGCTTCCCCTTGCCTTTGAGAGTGAATGACACCATTTTCATTGACAAGGGGGAAGAGACACTCCAGCCCCTTAGTGTAGCTCTGAGCCCAGGGTTCCCACTCTGCTTCTCACAATATAGCATCACTCTTATATGATGGTATTCAACATCCAGTGAACTTCTACTCCACCTCCAAGCCCAGCTCAAGCAGCACCTATTTTATATGAGTTTGTAGTAAATGAAAAAACTGGGACTGAATGCCAAATAATCCTTCTACCATAGATGGGATTAATGCTCACTTTTCTCTATATTCCCACAGCACCCCCATGCTTACCTCTAGTCATGCAGGTATCATACTACACCATACCCCATCCATCCACCCATACTGCCATCCACCCACCCATCTATCCATTCATCCATCCATTATTTAATAAATATTGCCTGTCTCTTCCGGGCTGGGCACTGTGCTAAGTACTGAAGCCATACAGTTGGTTCATCCATCTATTTTGTCCACTAGAGTGAGTTTTTCGACCTTTTTTTAAAAATTCATGTTTATGTTCTTGGGGCTTAGCCTAAGGCCTAGTACATAATAGATATTCAGGAGATGATATAGTTTGGTGATCAAGAGCACGGCAAGTTCTGCACAAACATTAGGTTTAAGCCTTAAATCTCATTTCCTCATCTGTTATGATAACAACTACTCTATGTTTACTGTAAGGATAAAAACAAGATACATAAAACACTTAGAAAGGTACTTGGGATTTAGTAAATGCTATAGAAATGATAAGCATAATCGTAATTGATAAATTACTTGGTCTTATACTCTTAGGTATAGGGGACTTGCTGATCACAATAGATGGGGCAGCTCATGGGTCCTGGTCCTCATTTCTTTCATTCCACTCCCACATCCTAATCCCCCACCACCACTTACCCCTCACCACCAATGCCCCCATGACCACATACACTTACAGTAGCACTTTCTGGGTCTCTCTCACCCAGGAACTATGCTGGGATATAGAGTTAGCTAAGGTCTGTGACGGGCCTTCCCAGTACCAGGTGTGATCTATTCAATTCTTAGCAACTTTGTCTCTCTGTTCTCAAATCAAGGATTTACCATGTCCCAAGGGGCAAAACTCATATCTGAGCACAAAACATTTCACTTTAAAAGCAATACTGAAACTGTCTGGCCCCAAACAATGTCCCTTTCCCTGGGATTAATGTTCTCTTTTCATAACTGCTGATCAAATTAAGACTACAATGTGAGGAAGCAGACAATGGCAGAAAGGAAGCTACAAAGTACAGAGAATTCTTCCTATCCCTCAACCCCCTACATATCCAACCACACAGGGCTCAAAGCTATAATACAATGAAAGGGAAAGAGAAAGAAAGGGACCAAACTGATTAGGTGTTGGTATGCAGTTCAGAAAATCAGTTTAACTGAAGCTTTAAAAAAAAAAAAGTGCTGTAGCAGTTCCTGTGATTAGATTTAAAAATTCATCTTCTCAGATAGATTCCACATTGTCACTCTGCTGCCCCCTGTCCTTCCTCCAAGCCATCCTGATGCTGAGTCAATAGTCTCTGAATCTGCCTCCCACTCCATGGCCAGAGTCACTGTGATGCTCAGCTAGTGACAGTCACGATTTCAGAGTCACCAGGAAGAATTTTAATAAAGGCATGTGCTTTGGGTCAGTTAAATCTAGGTTCCATTCCAGATCCATCCTTTTTGAGTTAGGTGGCTTTGGGCAAGTTTTTTAACTTCTCTGAGCATGTTTTCACATCTGTAAAGTGTGTGTAGTTACCCCTATCTCACGATGTGGTTATGAGGATTGCATGAAGCATAAATTGCCCAGCACATAGTTGATAGTCCTTTTCTCCTTGACACCTAAAGTGTCACTTTCATTTTTGTTTTGATCTTTAAAATACAAAACTCTATGAAAAGGATAACTCTTTAAGCTAATGTCAGTCATTTATTCGTGAATGGGTTTCAGATTATTTTTTCTGAATACAGGCTTTTACAGGGGAGATGAAGGATAAGTGGAATACAAAGTCAGAGTGGGATCCTTGGGAGAAGATGCCTCTAGAGTATGGAAGAATGAAAACATCGTGAGACCAGGAGCCCAAGACAATCATACTTCCTTTAAAAACATCAATGTCTAGTATTTCCTTCCTCCTCCCTCTTTCCTGCTCTCCTTCCCTTTATTTATTTTTATCTTTTAAAAGATATTGCAAATCATGTGGTCACATTATACCAGGAAGCAAGTGAAAAGTCTAAAAACATTATCTGTTCCCTAAACACAGGATTGCAAGTGTCCTGGGGGTCCTGGGGTTACTGGATATAGTAACTGTGGGCAGAGCCACTGTTTGAACCCTTGGCTATTTTTCTCCTTCTTGTGTCTTTGGACAACTTTCAAGTGATAAGAGGAGAAACACACACACACACACACACACACACACACACAGTGCATGTGTGTGTGTGCATGTGTGCGTGTGTGCACCATGCTATATGACTCCGTTTATTGAGCTCTCACTACATACCAGTTCCTTATGCACATTATAATTTAGTTAATTCTCAAAACCCAATTGTAAATTAGATTTATTTTAATTAAAATGTTCAGAAATCCAATTTTAACAACCCAATACAAAAAGGAGAATATATTGAACTATAGAACTAAAAAGTCTGAAGCTATAACAGGATTCAGGGACTTAAATCTGGCTTTCTCCAGTTCCCTTCCTTTACTATCTATTGGGTTCATGTTTGGGCAGGCTTTCTCCAAGGCATCCAGCAACTTCACGTCTAATTCCTATAAGCTTAGTTACTCCAGCACTAAGCTATTTTTTTCCAAAAATTCCCTGAAATATCTCTAGCTGGAGTTTCATCACCCCAGCCTGTGTCACATGAATGACCTTGAAACTGCTCCCATGGTCAAAGGTAGCAGTGCTCTGAAAGTTCAGGTACATATGTGAACTTGGGGTAGAAAGTGCACTCCAAGTTCTGTTACCAAAAGAGCAGAAATGAATGCTCAGGCTGGTGAAAACAATAGATGCTCACTCTAGTACTCTAGGAGGTAAGAATAATTGTCCTTGTTTTACAGATGAAGAAATTGAGGGTTAAAGAGATTAAGTAACCTGCTCAAGGTCACAGAGCTGGCAAATGAGAGAGCCAGGACTTGAGCTGACATCTACCAATTTCAGGTTTTCTGATCTTATCCAAGACTCTGCTGCATAAACTAGAGGTTAACACTGGGTGAAACAGCTAAGTGTTAGATTGAATTTCTAGATGGAGAAAACTCAGTTTTGTTTTTAAAGACAATATAAAATGAGCATTCCTTTCCCCTCATTTGATCCACCTCCCTCTCATTTCTTCTCCTAGACAGATAATGGCTCTGCCTGTCTATACTTTTTAACAGGCAGAGCCTCTATGCAAATAAGCCCTTATTAGTAAAGTTGGGGGCATATTTTCTGCTTCCAGCTTAAAAAAAAGGAAGCAAGAAACTCTCAGCAATGTCAGTCTTATCAAACTGAAATGTCTGAAAATCTGTGTGGCAGCCAAGGTTCCATGGTGGGGATGGATTTATTTATTTTATTTCTACATTTGTGTTAAGGTCAGTGTATTCATTTCACAGTAGGGAAGGGTGAATTCTGACATTTTTATAAGGGTGATTGATTGGTTTGTGTCCATTTGTGAGACTCAACATGGCAAGAGGCCATGGCTAATGGAAGAGGAGGGGGGAAATAACTGAAAACAGCTATTTTTGTCAGAAGCCTTTCTGTCACCATTTTGGAACTGCCCAAAAATGTTGGACAAGGACACAGATCTGAGAAGACAGAAAGGTGTTTGACACACATTAATTAAAGTATAAAGGGAAGCACATTGACAAGGATTTTATTTGAAATGTGCATCCCAGCTGCCTTGAGAAAGAATTATCCATCTCCTCCAAGTCCCCTACCCTTTGTTGATGAGCCTTCTGTGTTATTCCCAAAGAAGCATTATAGAAGAATGCAATTCTTACCTTTCCCCTACACTCATGCCTACACGCATGGGCTCCATTTAAGTTCAAATTACCTGCACCTCATTTTGGAGGGTGGGAGCCTTCCTAAACCCCAGATTAACTCTGTATGCCCTGACCTTTGGTCTCCACATGAGGGTAATGAGAGCACTTGTAATTGTTCACACAGTGGTTGTTTTCCTATCTAGACTCTAAGTCTGACGAGGCTTAGCATTGTATCCCATGTGCCAAGCTTAGGACATACGATTTATAGTAGGCTATTTTGTACTGGTCTCAGCCTATCAATAACCAGTATTGAAGCTGAACCAGCCCTGTTGTTCTTATTATGATTACAAGATGCCCTTTAGCAAGAACATCAGGAAATTACACAGCACACCTGGGGCTACACAGTGAGGTTGTGGATATAGAGAGAGAGAGCACATGGGCCTGGGCCTGTGGTTCTTTTTTCATTGGAATCAAGGGAAGGGGCCCAGGGTTTCCAGGGTTCACTATCAAGGCTTAAGCCAGGCACTTACATTACAATATTTTTTTTTTAAAAAAAACACAACACCAGGGCTTTCATTTTATAGGCATTATCAAATATTTGTAGAATGAATGAATGGTTTTTAGGTCATTCAATGTCTGCCTTTTGAGCAGTAGCATAGAGCCATGTTTTCATTTTGAGAAGCTCTGCTCTGGTTGATATTGTTCAACCACACTCTGGCATGGATGAGAAAAAAAACCCTTATTAAATAGACATACATTTTGGAGAGACCATAGAATCATGATACCAGTGCCTCTTTGGTTAGAAAATTACCAAAGAATAAGCAGAAGTAATGAGGTTAGCCTAGTATGTTGTTATGTTACTGCTCTGAACACTTATTCCTTCCCTTCTCCCCAGGAATGAGACCAAGTTTCATCTAAATTATTATTCCTATAGATTATTAATAGGGATTATGAACATTTCACTGAAAAACACTTCTCTATAAAAACAGAACACCTATCTGTAACAATTTGCCACATTTTTTTGTGTGGAATTCATCAACTGTCCAAATCCACAGAAGCTTCTATGTTGACTCCAGAGCTACTGATTTCTGTGAACCTACATGCATTAGTCTTTGCTTCAGAGCATTTGAAGTCAGAAGATTTCTGTGTGAATGTCAACACTGGTCATCTCAAAACCCTAAGGGTGACCATTCAAATGGTGATGGTCCCAGGTTTGAACATACCATGATTTCAATTATATTTCCATGGGGTCAGGAGGTGGAAATCACTTGGTCCCATTGTCCCCACAGGTAGTTCCTGGGTTACTTAATAAGCTACATTGTACAGGGATTCACTGGAGTCAATTATGCCTAGAAGAGTAGCCTCAAATGTTGCATTTTCTTTTGGGGGATTTATTTTTCATGTTATTATAAAGGGATGAAATTATGAACTTAAGGATGTTCCCTGACTGTCCTCTTACCACTCTCTATTCCAAAAGAAATTCTGGTTTTATGGATCAGTATTTTTCCCTCTTCTGTTTGTTGTTTTCCTGGGTAAAATGAAAAGAGGTCTACAGTCACAAGTCCCGCATCCTGGACCATTGCCCATAGAGGAAAACGATCGCTAATTAGCACCTTAGTGCAGGCCTGTGGATAGGCTGCTGTGCTTTGTGGGGTTTTTAAACTGCTTTCATCCCTTTGGCAAATATCCCTGAAAGGCTAGTCATAAATGCTAATGAAATCTCAATTTCTGTTGGAAGATGCAGTCCCAGAACATTTGAAAGCTCCAAAACTTTCTTTGCTATGTAGTGCATTGTCATCTATATTAATATGCTTTTGAAACCTGCTTTTTTATATAATTTAATATCCATTTAAAGAGCATTCATCCCAAAATAAGGCATCCCCTATGACATTTCTCATTTTTACACCATCAGCAGGAACAACTCATTCTAATCATCTGGGATGGAATACATTATCTTTATCCTTGGAGTTTCAAGGTACTTTGGTGATAAGAACTGCACAAATACATATGTGAGTAGATACAAACTTTCAGTCTCTCAAGAGGAATATAAATATGAAAATCTAAAGAAGTTTTACCAACTCTTTCAAGTGCTGTGCTTTCTTAGAGTTACAGTTTTGATGAAATGCAGCACTCACCCAGCCCAAAAAACTGAATACCAGAAGCAATCAATATAAGAAACTGAAACACTTTGTATTTAATGCTAATCTTCTCAATAAGCAGGTCAATCTACTTTCTGACACCCTAGCAAAAATGTCAAGAGTATCAGCCTAAAGTTCACATATCCATTTGAAGCCCTGTGGAGAAGACGAAAAATATAACCTCATAATGACTAGGAAATTGGCTACACATTCTCTGAAGAGTGAATTGCTCTTGGTTACTTCCTCATCACTTTTAATTCCAGCTTACTGGTCTATTTTAATTTTGTGGTTATTGTTGCTCCCACACAGCCCTATTCCCTCCCTTTTTCTGTGATTACACACTGGTATCTGATGCTTCTACATAGAGTTTCAGGTCTTGACAGCATTTCCCATCACAGTGTGAGAATTTTCTATTTTCCCAGGCCCTTGAGATCAGCTCTGTCTTTTGTGAGAAGGAGGCTTTTAAAAGACAGCTCAAGTGGTGGCTGAGCCACTCTTTTTTAAGTGTGGCGGCTGGGCCCACCAAGGAGTCCACGCATGAGCTGCCAACCACGGCATTAGCCTAGCTCAGGAATAGCTTGTTTTGAGGAGTCTGGCTTAAGCCTATGGAAGTAAAAAGACTTTTCAATGTTACCTGTCCCTGGGATGAGCTAGAGTTATCATTCAGAGAGCACAGGAGGCTCCGGCTAAGAGAAAAACTAACAAAACTCATTTTAATTGAGCAGCGGAGTCCCACTGCATAGCAGTTCTAACGAGGTCAGACAAATGCAGCCCTCCTTTCCTGGCCTTCCGCTACAGCCTTGGTTTATTTATACATTTAATCACACCATCAACAGCAACTTGAACTCTTCTCCCTTTGAGATGTCAATGCCAGGGGTAGACTTCTGAGCAAGAGTGTCTGCATATCAGTCAACAAGATTGTTTTCCAGGTTAAGTAAGGAGAATGTTGTCATGTGTGTAATACAAGAGAAAACCATTATGCAAAATCAATATCTCCTTAAACACAAATTACTCTAATTAGGTTGGGACAATAAAGGGACTGATCTGTGAAGAAGGGAACAGGCTTATTGCGATAATTACTTATTCTCTCAAAATAATCTTTCATTAGGTGAGTCAAGAAATTATGGAAGCTCTTCCCTATACTCCAGAGTTGATTTCCCTTTACTCTCAGCTTTTTGGGCTGCAGCAGAGGAGTATGTGTCATAAGAAGACTATTAGAGGTGGCCTAGGAATTGGAAGCTGAATTAATATGAGCTCAGATTAGCCTTTAAGGCCAGCTATGATAACTGGAGGATAGTGGACTAGGGGCATTTATTGCATGGTTCTGTGGAAAGCAATGCATGGAAGGAATATTAGTATTACTTTTGGCTTAGGTTACAGTAAAATTAATCTTCATTTCATTGTGCTAAAGACGGGAAGCAAAAACAATGCCTCTATCAGAAGCATTACTTTCTTCACACAAATACCGTGGAACAAAATCTTTGTTTTAGTGGAGACATGTTTCTACACAGAGAAATTTTTGAGTTTGTCGTGAATAAGAAGCAATCTGATATATGCAATAATGAATTCAAAAAAATCTGTATAATAAAAGATCATCAGTACCTACTCTTGTTCATGAAGAAAAACCTAATGAAAATGATATTAATGTTAAAGCCTAGATTTTAGGAGTGTTTGTAACTCTGTTCCCCAATGGGAACTATGAATGTGTTTTTTGCTGGAGGCTAAAACATTTAAAGTTCTCCAAAATCCAAAGGGAAATAACACATGACAGCTCCTTGGCATGATGGTTTGGCCGATGGAATGAAATGCTATCCTGACTGTAGCCTGTGGAAGCAGAAGAGGCTCCAGCATGGATGTTAAGAATGCCAGATATTTGATCCTGGTCCTGAATAACATAAAAAGAACAAGAAAGGGATAGTAGATTGGAAGAAGGCTAAATGCTGTAGGCACATATTTATACTTGAACATTGATATGGTAGGCAGCTTCTGAAATGGCCCTTAATTATCTCTGCCTCCTGGGTTTCATGCCCTTGTGTAATCTCCTCCTCTTGAGTACTGTGACTCAATTCTAATGAATAGCATATGGCAGAAAGGATGGGATATTATTTCCAGGATTGGTTTACAAAGAGATGGTGACTTCTGTCCCATTTGCACTCTCTCTTTCTGGTACTGCCTGTTCGTTTGCTCCAATGCAGCCAACTACCATACTGGGAGATTCCCTTTGGAGAGGCTCAAGTGTTGAGGTAATTAGGGAGCCTCCAGCTAGCAGTCAGGGAGAAATTGAGGCCCTCAGTCCAACAAACAGCAAGGAAAAGACTCCCACCAACAACCTTATGGGTGAGCTTGGAAGCATCTCTTGCCCCAGTAGAGCCTTGGGATGACTACAACTCAGGTTGACACTTTGATTACCTCCTGTGAGAGATACCGAGCCAGAGGACCCAGCTAAGCTGCACCTGGATTCCTATCTTACAGACAGTGTGAGATAATACATGTTGTTCTAAGCCACTATGTTTTTGAGTGATTTTTTAGTCCGTTATTGATAATGAATATAGTGGAGAACTAAAAAATCAGGCTTCCCTTCCAGAGTGGCTCAAGCCTCACTATTTCTCTATTCAAAGGATAAAAATAATAATAACAATCTTGTCTATGACTGAGAAACTCCTTGTCTAGGAACTCTCAGGTGCTACACTTGCCTACGGTCTGATTCTGATCACTGTGGTGCTGGATTTGATTCTTGAATCTTCTGGAGCTTTTTGATAACTGATAGGCCCAATGATCATATGGGTCATGGTGATGGAAAACGGTTACCACAGATGGTAAAACATCTCAGTCTCAAAGTTCTCAAAAATTTGATTACAGTTTCATAGTGGTAAGAGCATTAGGCTGGACCAATGAAGTTCAACTCAGCAATAGTAACTCAACAATTGAACACTTCCTGCATTATCTCCTTGACAAGTTGTATATCTTGTGCCTACCAAATGGAAGGCTCCATGCTAGGTATTTGAGGAATAGCAAAATAAATGAAACCATTCCTGTCCTCTAAGAACGCCCTGGAAAATAAGAGAGATGGACCCATCCATAAATAACTCTAATATGATGATGAAGTAAACATCTAAGTGAAGTACTCTCTGGCTACTTCTAAGTAAACAACTACAGGAAGGAAAGTTTGGGGGAGTTGTTTTCTATAAGACTCTTATAACTGAAACAACAAGTGTTTTTCATTGATGGGATTTAATTTTTCTGAGGGAAGTTAAATTGGAAGGTGTTCAAATCTGAGATATTGTTATAATGCTGACATGGTATGATTTGTTGCCCAATGATGTGACTCAATGTATCCAATGTGATGATCACTGTGTAACTTCAGGAAACCTGGTTAAACACTAAAGCTGGTGGGTGGTAAGTATAGCCTGAGATGGGAAATACAACGAGACTTAAATATTGCCTAGGATACAGTGTGATCTTGGAGCTAACTTAATTAATGTCTTGTTCCTCCTACTTTTAGCAACTGTGAGAGCAAAAAGTAAAATGCCCTTGGTTATGATTCCTGGGGCATTAAAAAAACCAAAACACAGAATTAAATATTATGGGAATTCAGCTTCCCTGATATTACTTTTTTTTCTCCAAGGAGGTAGTCAGCCCTCTCATGGACAATAAGCTTTGGCTATCCCCACAGGGTAACAGAATAAAAAGATGGAGAATAGAAGAACAAGTGTTAAATTTCTGCCCCTTTCCAAGGTTATGTGCTCACTTCTTCTTTAATACTGATCCTGTTGGTAGAATCACAGGATATTGATTATATCCCACTTACTAGATGGTAGGTATGTTTTGTGTTAAATTACCATTCATATACCTCAGAACCTTTTCTTCTTTCTTATTTCTCTATGTGGCTGGGTTAGGAAGGGGTTTTGAGCCAAGATCTGCCACAAGGGATCTCCACTGTCTTGAGCTACTTGGGATTTCAATTGAGACTTCTTTGAAAGAAGCTCTCCTTAGGCCCAGGGAGAGCTAAGTTACAAGCTCCAACTAAGTATTACCATAGTTATGAATTGGGGGCATAAATGCTTTGGCCCAATTAATGATCAACATCTTTCCAATTTAGTTTTTGATCCCTGTATATGTTTGTATGTGTATTCCTTCAGAATTTCAAATCTGCTATCATAGTGATGTATAGTGCTGTGGCACTTTAGGGAACAAGAAAGTTAACTTTGATGAGAAAATCTAGGAAGGCTTCATGGAGATATATGAGGTGATTCTTAAAGATGGGTAAGAATGTGGTTAAGTGGATACATAAGGTGAGATAGCCCAGCTGACATGGCTCAGTGGTTGAGCATCAACCTATGAACTAGGAGGTCACAGTTTGACTCCTGGTCAGGGCACATGCCCAGGTTGTGGGCTTAATCCCCAGTGTGGGGTATACAAGGGGCAGCCAATCGATGATTCTCTCTCATCATTAATATTTCTATATCTTGCTTCCTCTCCCTTCCTCTCTGAAATTAATAAAAATATATTTTTAAAAGGTGATGGCATTCCAACCTGTTTCAAGTTTAGGAAAATAGCAACTCTGGTGGCCATATGGAAAATGTGTTAAAGCAGGAGGCAACTAGCAATATTAGGAGGCAGTTGTCAGAGTTTTGAGATGAAACCTATAAAGAATAATGCCATATAGAAAGTGTAGTGTCATCAAAAACAGGCATGGAATGAGTTACTTTTTGATAGAAGAGACATCTTAAAAACATCTGTTAAACTTGTGATTTTAAGGTAGAGCGTCAGCTAGAAGGCCATGAACTGTGTTTAAAGTATTTTATCAGACAAAGTGTGATAAAAGGAGATAAAGTGCTTGGAAACCTCCTTTGAGGAATCATATATAACCTATTCGTACAGAAAAAAATACCAAGGTGTTCAAAATGACTGAAAAACACTTCTGAAATAATTTACCTTATAAGTGAAAATAGACGTGGTTCTTCCATTGCCAATTTTGGACTGTGAAGAACATCACTGAATGGCGATGGTGAAGCAGGGGGAGCTGAGGATGAATGTACTGATATGCTTGAATGTATTCAAGGGCATAGATGAATTTGTTGAATTGGTTTGGGTATTTTATTTTTATTTCTTGGCATTTTACTTGTCAATGAAGATTCATAGATGAATAGTGAAGGGTTCCTACCCATAGAATCTTCCATCTTCTGTATGTCACTTGGGAGAAGTAAGCTCTGAACAGGGAACAGTGAATCATTTGTTAGAAAGAAATGGGTTGCTCATTCTTCCAAGAAGAGGATAGTTAAGTGGAAAGTACCTTATTTTTCCATGTATAAGGTGCTATCTTTTCTAAATTTGTTAGACTAAAAAATCGAGGGGCATCTTATACATGGAAGTCAGCCGAGGAGGGAGCCATGCAGGTGCATAGCTGGCCATACCTTGTCAAAAAGGCTTCCTCTGATCACGAGCCTTATTGTTACTGATGTCAGCTAATGCCATAATTGGAGGTAGAGATTGGGAGTGCGCAGATGCAACAGGGACTGGAGCATTCTGAGCCCATAAAGATGTCAAAAAATAAAAAAAGATAAATACCGGTAAGTGATTGTCTTACTCTGCAAAATTCAAACTGAATGTAATCAGCTATGCAAAAGAGCATGGAGATAGAGCTGCAGAAAGACAATTTGGACTTCTTCCCACTGAGTGTATGATCAGACAGTGGAGAAAACAGGAAGAACAATTCCTTAAAATGCCAAAAAAGAAGAAGGCCTTAAGAGGAAAACCAGCAAAATGTTTAAAATATTGGTTTCTTAATTATGGGTTGGAAAAGTGGGGAGTGTCTTATACATGGAGGCGTCTCATACATGGAAAAATATGGTATGTGTAAGTGACTTTATACATTCCCTAGGCAGGAGATGAAGTTTGGAAAAGAGTAGAGGCCAGATGTTAGCAGCTTTGATGGCCAGACTGAGGATGTTGATAGAAGTCTTGATGATAGGTAGGTCATCACAGGGCAGCACATGGTTGCTTTCTAATGAAATCTGAAGGATGCTAAGAAGACTCCCACTTGAACTAAGACCATACTTTTTGAAATGGACCATTACTTTGCAAAGACAGTAAACTTTCTTAAACACAGTTACTAAGAAAAGCTGATATATTAAACTGGCCTTCAATCATTCACACTTACTGATATTTTATATAACAATACTTTTCTTCTGAGATCAATTTTTCCAGAGTCAAGAGTTTTAGGAAACCAGAAGATGACTGAGAAAAAAATTTAGAAGTCCAGGGTATTGCCAGAGAGGAATACCTTGAGTTGGGTACCTCAGGAGAGCTTATTCCATAAAGAGAGAACAGATTGATAAGACTGCAAAGAGGTAGATGGGAAATGAACCAAAATTTGCAGAAAAATCTCCATTAGAGCAACAAAGATGAAGCAATAGCCAAGATGCCTCTCCACTTAGAATCATAGTCCTGAAAGAAAAGCCAACATAGATGTTGCTAATTGACCTTTGCTACCTGGTAATCAGGGGAGCCAACTGATGAGTTGTCATCTCACTATAGGGCAGGCCAGGAAAGCTATTAATAATATTGTGCCTGACTGGAAGGTCAAGATAGAGAGTAGCAATATAAGCAAAACATATCTGAGTCTTCTGTTAGTATATAGAATAGTGGTCATCAAAACATTTCTTTAAAGGTCCACATATTAAATATTTCAGTGGGCTATATGGCTTCTGTTGCAAATAAAAAACTGTTATAGTGTGAAAGCAGCCATAGACAACACAAAAACGAATGAGCATGTTTGTATTCCAATGAGGCTTAAATTAAAAAATAGAAGATTTGACCTATAGGCCATAGTTTGTCCACTCCATTGTTTTTAAATACTTATAAAACAAAGTATTTTCTGGTATAATAAATTCTCCCTCCCCCAAAATGGAACCATGGCCAGGTTCGTCAAATCCCAAACAATAAGTAGTTAAGGTGAACTATCCAGAATCAGGATCAAATATCAAAGTATTAGGAGTGGGCAGGGTGACAGACAGGTACCTTATCTTATCTTTGTAGAACTCCTTGGTCAGAGTTCAGACAGGCCAAGAGAAGTAGGTGAGGATGGACAGCTGGGGAACTCTCAAGATGAAATCATAAGAAGCTGGTAAGAAGGAGAAAAGACTCATTTTCTTCAAAGGGAAAATAGCATATTACAAAGTGAACTGTAGAGCTAATGTTACGTAGCCTTCTCTATGGACAGATAGGGGCTGACAAATATGATATTGCTGGTCATTGCTTAACACACAAAATGGCATATGTGCTAAAGCAGTGGTTCTCAACCTTCCTAATGCCGTGACCCTTTAATACAGTTCCTCATGTTGTGGTGACCCCCAACCATAAAATTATTTTCATTGCTACTTCATAACTGTCATTTTGCTACTGTTTATGAATCATAATGTAAATATCTGATATGCAGGATGTATTTTCATTGTTACAAATTGAACATAATTAAAGTATAGTGATTAATCACACAAACAATGTGTAATTATATATGTGTTTTCCGATGGTCTTAGGCGACCCCTGTGAAAGGGTCATTCGACCCCCAAAGGGGTCGGGACCCACAGGTTGAGAACCACTGTGCTAGAGCATCCCACCCATCTTAACAGGCAGCAATTTCTCATATGCCTCCACATCCCTCAGCATTGGAATTCAGCCCCCTCACCAGAAGTGTATTTATTGATATTCCACATGGTTAATTTGTTTCTAAATTTCTTCACAGAATTCAAAAGAGCAGTTTGATTTGGGGCATTTCATTTATTTTCAGAGAATTAGACTCGTTCATCTTTCATGCCTTTCTGCTTTGCATGCCAAATACAACCCAGATTATCATTCTTTCATCAGAACCAAATGCCATCTTGAAGTTGTTTATTCTTATTGTTTAAATTAATTTTGACTCAGATGGTTTTTCTATCTCAAGTAAACAATGCACATTTAAGAAATTAAAGTCATTGTTTTTCCCACTGAAATAATTTTCTTTTAAGCAGAACATCACTTTGTTAAAAACTGTGATATCTCAATACTTTCTATAATTTTTTTCAGCTAATTCTAGATGGAGTATTAAGTAATGATCCACAATAAGAGTTCTAGTTCTAATTCTGCCAGTTTTCAATCCTGGATCAATACAAACTTTTACTTTTTCTGCCCCTACTCTGTAACTGCTGAGGGTAGCTAAAGAGAACCTCATAATCATGCCAGTTGGCATGATCACCAATGGATGGCTTTCAAGACCAGCTGTGTTCACAAGCTCTTCAGCAATTTCTTGCTTTGTCGATGGTCAGGGCCCTTTCTCATTCTCATTTAGCTGTTTCAAGTCACTACCCTTCTACTCCATGCCAAGTTTCTTCAAAAATAAGTTCTACAACAGTGTTTCAGGGAGACACTATGTTCAGCAGAACTCAGTTAATTATGTTGGTGAAAAAGGAACTTGAGGACAAATGCCTTTGAGAAACACTGGATCAGACAAAAGGAGAAAAATATCTCTTCTGAAGGACGTCTAGGTAGGATTTTAAGGCTCTAAAAAGAGTCAAGATGTTTCCCTAACTTCCTGACCCCATAATCCATTTTATAACAGACCATCTAGGGGACTTGTGTTCCATGGAACACACATTGGACACCTTTAGTTTTATTTCTTCCTGATTATTAGCTTTCTAAAATCAGTAATGACTTTCTAGTTAACTCCAGTTAAATATTTGTAATTCTAATTTTCAGTATAGCGTAATGGTAAAGCACATAGATAATTAAATCAAATAGCCTAGGCTGGAATTCTGGCTCAGCCACTTACTACGTGTGACCTGCAGAAAATTACTTAACCTTTATTTGTGTTAATATTCTTGTTTTAAATAGGAACAATAATTGAACTTATTTATACTGTAAAGATTAAGTGAAACATATATAGAGTGTTTAGAACATAGGGAATACTATAAAAATGTTAGCTATTATAATTAAAATTTGATATAGTTAGCTTTGGGAGAGAAGAGACTAATCTTCATTTTTGTGCCCCAACCCATTGCACAGTTTCTGGTACAAAATAAGAACAAGATAAATGCTTGATGGTCATAATACCTATTGTTCTTACAGAGCTTTAAAATTTACAGCATATTTTTACATATATTAGCCCATTTTCTACAAAGTCTTACTAGAGGCCAGAGTAAGAATTGAATACTCAAGACAGAGTAACTCTAGTTTCTCTGTCAATCACTCTTCCCAGCAAAAAAAAAAAATGAAAATAAAAGAAAGAAAAAATAGTGTTTCAAAACAAAAGCAACTGGTTCAGCTGGCAACTCACATACCAATGTGCATGCTTTTCTCTCCACTAATTGTCATTCTTCGTTATGCCACAGAAATGCTTTATGGGAATTTCTCATTTTGTCACACAGAATATTAAAAAGACATGTACTCAAGGGTCAATGTTTAATAAAGAGATTAAATTCTGCTGCTTCATTAAAAACATTATTAAATGAAGCTGGCTTTTGAAACACTGTAAGTGTGTGGCTGTGAAGATAAATCCTACCAGTAGTTTGGTGCCACTGCCTTGTGATCTACACTCAGGGGTCAGCAGTTTGACATCCGTGGTATTTGCACCATGTGACTAAAAGTCAACAGAGTAAAAAAAAAAAAGGAAAAGGTAAATAGTGTCCTATAATATAATGAAAATATTTTTAGTCTCACAGACTGCCTATCCCCAAGGGTATACAAACTACAATTCAAGAAGCCCTGTGCTAGAGCATAAGACCTTCCAGTTCAAGTATCTGCCCACTTGTGAAGCCAGAATTACCATTCTCCTTTCTTCCTGCCCATGGATCTTCTCAAGGCTTGGGAAGTTTTCCTTTCATATTCTCAAAGCACACAAACTCCAAATACACCACATTTTTGACAATGGAATGCTGACCACATCACTTCCTTTCAGTGATTCAGAAGCCCTTTGCCATCATCCTTCCAAGAGAATCCACCTTGTATGATTCCAACATGGTTTTCTGGCCTCATCCATCTAACGAAGACTGAACACACAACAGAACTGTGTCCTCCGTTGGTTCACGATCATGCTACATATTTTAATACATTTTAATTCCCTAGTAGTCATAATCAAAGCAGAAGACCAGCATGGAATAAGAGAAGAATGAGACCAGTTTTAAATAAGTAAAAGTAAAAATTTGTATATTTTACTGCAGATATTAACAGGGTTTAGTTTGAGTTGTAACAAATACTTAAGATTTGCAATTGATAATGCCAGTAAGAAACCTCAGTTGGAGCGCTAACTGGTTTGGCTTAGTGGATAGAGCATCGGCCTGGGGACTGAAGGGTCCCGGATTCAATTCCAGCCAAGGGCACATGCCCAGATTGCGGGCTCAATCCCCAGTAGGGGGCATGCAGGAGGCAGCCAGTCAATGATTCCCTCTCATCATTGGTGTTTCTATCTCTCTCTCCCTCTCCCTTCCTCTCTGAAATCAATAAAAATATATTAAGAAAAAAAATCTCAGTTGGAATGATAAAAATAAAAATGACATCTTGTAACCTTGAGGCCTGTGCATAAAAACAAGGCTTTGTAATAGAAAGTAGATTCAGAGCCTTTTTCCCTCAAGTCTTGGAGCTGTCCACGGTTCTCATTATCTGTCAGAACATCTGCCACAGCTGCCATAGGCTGATGGAGAAGGAAAAAAGTATAGTATGCTGGTGACATTTTGCTGCATTTAGGGCTTGAAATAGTTGTGTGTGTTTTTAATTTTTTTAAAAAAAAGACAGATGAAAAGAAGTCTGAAATGAGATTGATAGGTAAATATATTCCCTGGAGACATAAATTGCTATTCTTAGGAGTCAGAAACATAAGCCAAAATCAATCTATCTGTATAGTTCTACTTTCATTTTATGTAGCATTTTACAGTTTATTAAATATTTAACATGCACTATCTTATTTCTCTTCACAGCATTCGTAAAGTAGGTGTTTTTTTCCTCTCCATTTAATTAGTAGGATCCAAGGCTGAATGATTTGCCTAACGTCACACCAAGTCTCCCACCCAGGTCTGTAGACCCAGAGTACAATGTCCATCCAGTGGGCAGCAGTGGCTGTACAGAAACCTTGATGGCGGAGAGGAAAAAGTGGGGGTGGAAGGTGGGAAGTTAAATATGGAAGATGGAAGTCACTTTATCTCTGCTAGTTCCTTGTTCTAGACTTCTGGCTATGCAGCATCATTCTCTTCTGTGCCTCTTCCCTGGGAACACATGTCCCAGAATCCTTTGTCAGAGTGTTTCCACATTAGGTGGAAAGTAGAAGAGAGGCATACATTATTTTATTGCTCCTGCAACAAGAGCAGAAATATAACTTCAGTGAGTCTGAGGTTTTTCAGCTGCCTCTAGTGGTTTTCAGGATTGCACCTAATTCAGGGTCATTGAAGGTGGTTTCCTGTACCTCCTGCAACTTCCTGCCTCTCTGAAAGCTAGTAGTGAACTTAAGAACAAGCAGTGACTTTACGTGATCTTTGAAACTCTAGCCCCACTACACTACTATTCTAAACATCCATATTCCCTAAATTAAATAACCCCTCTGTTTAAAATATCTTGAGTGGTTCATTATTTTCTGAAAAGTACCAAATGATACATTCTCCAACCTCCACCAAAATGGCATAAACCTTTAAGGACAATGAGAATGTAAGTTAAAACAACAGTAGAGACATTAACAAATTCTTTTGAATATAGAATTCAGATGAGTAAGTGGTAACTGACATATCAAAGAGAAGAAAACTAGTGGTAAAATGTTGATAAGAAATAAACTGAATAATGCTGTACCATAGCCCTGGTCGATGTGGCTGTTGTTTGGGTGCCGCCTCATGCACCAAATGGTTGCTGGTTCATGGGTTGCTGGCTGGATCCCTCTCCATTCCTCTCTCTAAAAAAAAATTGATAAAAAAATATTTTAAAAATACCATATACAGATTCCTGGAAAGTTTCAGGAATAGAAGGCACCAAGTGATTTTGCAGTTGGTAGCACAGGATGAGTTAGAAATAAGTGTATTGATTGAAAGTCTATATAGTTTAGGAATTGGAAAACTTTTTTCTGTAAAAGGCCAGATAGCAAATATTGTAGACTTTGTGCCTCATATGGGCTCCATCACAATTTTTTAACTCTGCAGTGTAGTGCAAAAGCAGCCATGAATGGGTGTGACTGTGTTCCAATAAATCTTACTTTATGTGAACAAGTAGCAGGTCAGATTTGGCCCACAGGCCGTAGTTGCAAACCCCATTTGGGGCCTTTAGAACCTTTTCACCAGCTTAAGTAATTGTTTCTATCCAGGATAAGACAAGAGTTTGCTCTCTTGAAACGTTGAAGTGAAAAAATTCTATAGTTGGTAACACTAGACATAGCTGGGGAGCAGATATGGAGTAAAGATCATACAGAAAATAGGATTATATGGCAGACTACAGACTCAGCCATGAAAACTATAGAGACCTTACCTGGCTGGTCTCCAAAAAAAGCGCGCTTTTTTTTAATGGAGGTAAATAGCCCTAGCCAGTTTGGATCAGTGGATAGAGCACTGGCCTGCTGACCAAAGGATTCTGAGTTTGATTCTGATCAAGGGAATGTACCTTGGTTGTAGGCTCCTCCCTGGCCGGGACCCTGGTCAGGGCTCATGCAGGAGGCAACCAATAGATGTGTTTCTCTCACATGAATGTTTCTCTCTGTCTTTCCCTCTCTCTTCCATTCTCCTTAAAAAACAATGGGAAAATATCCTTGGGCGAGGATTAACCAAAAAAGGAGGTAAATAACAAAAGAAACACTGAAGAAAAATTGAAAGTGGTTCTCAAAAGGTAGTGAGAATCAGGTGTAGGGTGTCATTTCTCTTTATAGGAAGCATATTAGTTACTTGACCTTTAAAAATATTGAATATATTATTTAGATAAAATTGAAATTAAATTAATAAAAATAAAAGCAGAGTAATTTAAAGTATTACATAGGTTCATATTTCATGATCCCATGAAGTCAAGGGCAGGTATTACTATCCTGATTTTTCCAAGATAAGATGCTGAAGGGTTAAATTCTAAAGCTGAATACATAGAGGGAAAGCTATTACATAGAGGGAGAAATATATTATTTTTAGTTGGTAAAAGCAGAAGGAATTATCATTACATTAATGGGAAGTATTAGTAGAAACTCACAAATACAGAAAACACAGCAGAGCTTTTAAACTCCTATGACCCCAGCTGTGAGCCAAGAACAGTGCTGGACACCAACAGCTCCAACTGAGTTGAAAATCTGGGATAAGACTGAGCAGTGCCAGCATCGCTCCTAGTTGCCCGAGGGATAAGCACCCTCCTCAAGTTAATAATATAATGAAAAATGCAAATGAAGTAAACAATTATTAGGTGCAGAATAGCACATGGCTTAATTAACTCTACCTTGGAGGAAGTATTGAAATGGAATTTTCAGGATTGGAGTGTATGTGTAGTAGGCAAAGGTGAGATCATGAGGAGATGAACTTGGGTTATAAATAAATGTGAGCTGAAGACTCACTTGGTTATTGCTGACTTGTTTAATCTCTTTCCAGTATCATTGAAGTAGATATATGTTCCTGATTCTTTAATCCCTTACCAGTTCCACCTGGACCCATCGCTAAGAGAAGGAAAGTTTAAGACAGGTAGATGACAGAGCTTATAATCTACACCCTTTGGTATGTTTGGAAATTTACTTGGGTTACTAATAAGAATTATCACATCTGCCTTCTTAATTACTCTCCTCATTTCTTGCCACCATCAATAAAGATACAACCCACTCACATGGGTATGGATAGGAGCCATCAGGAAACTAGGTTTTAGCAACTGATGCTTGAATATCACATCTACCTCTCATCTGATAGATGACAACAACAACTTTGTTAGACCCTCAACCTTCTCTTCTATTAACAAATACTTGGGGGATTGTGATGGTTAATTTTATATGTCAACTTGACTGGACCGTGGCAAGCCCAGATATTTGGTTAAATATTATTCTGGGTGTGTCTGTGAGGATGTTTCTGGATGAGGATAACATTTGAATGGATAGACTGAGTAAAGCAGATTGCTCTCCCTAATGTGAATAGGCCCCATCTAATCTGCTGAAGGGCTGAATAGAACAAAAAGACTGAGTAAAGAAAAAATTTGCTCCCTCTCTGACTGACAGTCTTCAAGCTGGGACACTGGTCTTCTTTTGTCTTCAGACTTGGACTTGGAATGAAATGATCCATTGGTTCACTGTGTTTCCAGCTTGCTGATTATATATCTCGGGACTTCTTAGCCTCCATTATCATGTGAGTTAATTTCATATATCTTCTATTGGTTCTGATTCTCTGGAGAACCTCAACCACACAAAGATAATGATATCCCTTATTTGGATTTCTGAGAAAGGCCTTGTTTGGCACAATTCCTGACCAAATGTAAATATATGCTCATTATCTTTTAATTAAAATGATCTTGGGTGGGGTATGAAGAAAAATCTAGAAGTATAAATGTTTATTTATTACTCTTTGGGAAAAAGCAGAAGATACAGGTTTGGATATGAACGTTGAGGTTAGAAAGAAACTCTGCTCCCCACATATTAGCTGTAAGATTTTAGACAAATGGCCTAAATGCATCATCTCAGTTTCCCCCTATATAAAATGGAGTCAATAACACTTTTTTTGTAAGCCTGTTTTGAGGATAAAATGTGATAAAATACACAATCTCTTACTCAGCAAATGGTGGCTATTATTGTTAGAGATCAAATGATTATTAAAAACCACTTAATTGGTTAATGAAGATGGGATCTCAATCTAGACACCCACTTCCTGTTCAGCTCTGGGATCTCCCACCTTATCAACTCTCTTGAGGTTGGAGAGCCATCCCTAATCTTTCTGGTGAGAAACAATTTATCTGGTGTTGCTTGAGAGAGATTGCACACTTTTCTACATGACCTTCCTCAACCGTACATTTTTAATGAGAAAAGGGCACCTTCATTTGGCATGAACAGTTTCTTTCTTTCCACTGCTAAGCACTGAAGTAGAGCTGTCCCCTAAAGAGAACCTGTGATCTTATGTGTTGGGCTCTTTTTAATTAAAGCTGTGAATAGCTAATGACCATCCCACCAGGTGTGAGAGTTGGATGGATTGCAGGGTACAGGAAAGTCCATATGGAGCAATATGCTAGTAGCTGCACAAACTATTAAATACCAGGCATCCAAGATCATTATTCATAATTGTACACAATGATTTTTTTGGATTTGGCACTTACTTATCAGGCACACACCAACTAAATGCCTTCATCCATTTAAGCAGCAAAGGGGCTCTACCTTTTCAAATGGGAAGTGCCTTCCAAGGCTGCGTAACCCAAGAAACCTGAACTTCTACAGGTCAGTAACAAACAAAGATAATTTGTTTCTGGATAAAACCTTGAATCTGTCATCTTGTGCAGAGTATTGCACATTTCCTGGAATGTAGGACACAGCTTATCAGAGTCCTGTGCCATTTTCAAGAGTGTGGGTGTGATATCCTGATACAATGAAGGGTAGCTCTGGCCACTATTCCATTTTTTATTATAAAAGGGTCCCCTGAGGCTCTGCCTATAGGGAGATGAGTGCTGTGGAAGCATTTTAAGTAATCGGTGTCTTTTCTCATTTCTTTGTTTTTATTTTATAAAAATAAATTTATCTTTTTATATTTTAATATAATAAAGTATCTAGATCTGTGGTTTTTAATTTCATTTCCTGGATGGTTGGGTGTGGGGCAGGGCTCTCAGACTCCTTTAACCCTATCTTCACCCAGATACATACACACATGTACACATACACACACTTTTGTATTGGGTTTTAAGCAACTCGTGTTCTAAAAATTATTGATTTGGATAAGGAATAAAAATAGACTGAAAAGTAATATGTTTAGGGAGATACAAGGAGGTGTTTGGGAGGGGATATCCCCCTACCATTGCTCTTTGGCTGGTCTAATTAAGTTGACATGAAACAGATTACAGGACAACACACACACACACACACACACACACACACACACACACACACACACACACAATGATTTAATTTGCATGTATAGAACTGTCACAGAAGTGGAACCTAATGAAATGACCAAAGAAGACAGTTTTCATACTTTTTTTAGACAAACAATGCATCCATGAGGAATTGACAGGACAAAGAAATTTAGGCTTGGGTCCTTAATTAGTGAAGAATCCAAGTAGAGTTTGGGCTAGGGAGAGTAGTAACTTAGTAAAGAAGTATCAAGGTTTTTTTTATGCAAGCGTCTCAGCTTTGAATTCTGTCTCTGGTGATCAGAATGTCTCTCTACTTCCTGGTATAGGGAGGGTACCTTTCACATGGAAGATGAAATTTCCTGCTTTCAGTGGGGGTCAGAGAAAGGAGGGTTAGAGTGTTCTTCTTGCACTGACTGTTTCTCAAGTCACTTTAATTCAAAATAATCAATAGGCCATCTTGGCACATTTGAGGGCAGCCTGTCCTGAGCTCCAACAGCAGATTCTTGGAAGATCACAGGATCCTGGTATGCACTTTCAGGACTTCGCTTCTTCAAGAATCCATTTAGAACCTCTCAGTATAGGTTCTAGGAAGAAGGGAAGAAGGAAGAAGAATTGGATGGGAAGAAGCGAAAAGAGAGGAAGAGTGATAGAGAGGAAGGAGGAAGAAGGCAGGTAGTCAGAGGCAATCAGAGAAGTTCAGCACATTCTACTTATTGACCAGGTCCTCTACAGCAGGCAGGGTGCTGGGAACAGGCCATGCAATAAAACGTAAATGTTACAAAAACATAGAGGAGTTCACAGAATAGAAAAGAAGCCAATGATCACTTGACTCTATAAAGGGATGCACAGTGGGGGACATCAGGAAAGGCTTCAAAGTGAGGAGATGTCTGAATTGGGCCTGAAGTATAAGGATGATTTCAGTGGGCCAGGAGGGTGGAGTATTTTTAGACATCCTGAAAGCCTATGGATGTATGCCAGCAGCATGCCTATGGTCATTGTTTTGGACTCCAGTTTAAATTGGAATCACTCAACAATTATGTTAGGCTTCTGCTCTGAGGCAGGGAGTGGGGGAGAAAAAGAGGCCTTATGAATGGCCATGATTCTTCAGGACTTAGAATCTAAGGGGCAAGACAAGTTAACAACATAGCTCAAGCAAGAGGCCAAGGTAGGAGGGAAGCAGGAGGCCAGGCAGGCAGATAGGAGCCTTGAGCAGGAGATCTCTTCTGGATTCAAAGCATCAAGGGCAGGAACTGGCAACTGAACCCAGAGAAGGGACTACTCCTGCCTCAATGCCCCATCACCTGGATTTTTCCTAGCAGTGAGAACCTCCATTTGTGAAGACTCTGAGAATTTTATTATTTGCTTCTTTCTCCCATTGTTTTAAACTATGATTTTGTGAATTTTAAAAAATGGCATTTTTCTTTTTGCTTAATCTCTGGAAAATGTAAGTATGCTAATCTGGGATAAGAAAGTCCTTGGAGCCCAGGCTACTTCTGGTTAAGTTAGCAGAAGAAATGGCAAATATTTCAAAAATACAACTGTGGTGGTTTTCCATTTTTAAAAATTCTATTTCAGCTGTGCAGGGGAGAAAAAGAACCTTTTCCTTCTACTCCTCTGAATTCTCAGCTGGGGCTCTGTAACGAAGGGCAGATTAACAATAGAAAAGCATACAAATCTATCTAGTGTAACTCTTAAATGACAATGAAGATGCTATGGAGTGGTTAACCGTATTTTTATGCTAAGTTTGATGAGGAGTGGACAGTCACAGAAAAATGTTATAAAACAAAATGATATGAGCTAAGGGTAGTAAACTGGGGAAACTCAGCAAGACCTGTCCATTCTGGTTGGATTTCTCTTCGTGTACTTCCGTCTTCTGAGATAATAATGCTCCTTTCCTGGGGCAGGTTGGTGTCAGGGGACAGGTTCCTCTCAGGAAAGGGCTTATGATCTGCTTCAGGGGAAAGTCAGAGAGTCTTTCCAGGTCCTGTCATATTTGGGGATAATGTGTTCTGAACCCCGTCAGCTGCTCTTCCCATCTTCTAATATATTTTATTATAACAAACATGATTCCCTGTTCTCCTCAGCCCCTGGCTCAACTTCCTTATAAGACAGGGAGATGAAGCCTGATGTCACTCAGAGGGCAGTGAAGAAAGCTGTAATAAGAGATACTTGTCCCACTCAGGCACTGTCTGAGCATCTTCTAGGAATGCATGCACTGATCTGTCATCCCACACCTAGTTATTGAGAGCTGGACTCATGCAAAGCTAGTCACATGAGGACAGAGAAGTTGGGGGATGAAGAAGTAAAAATCTCTCCCTCATAGATCTTCCATCCCAGTTGAGGGAGATTCACTAAAACCAGGTAATTAAATAAAATATATATGTCAGCTAGATAAAGACAAATAATGAAGGAAAATAAAGCAGGGAAGGGGAGGACAAAAATGCTGAAGTTGAGGAGGGTGGCAATTTTTAACCAAGTAGCCAGGAAAGGCCTCGGTGAGAAAGCAGCATTTGAGCAACTGGCACAGATCCTGAGAACAGACCCCCATGAGGATTCTGAGGAAAATCCCCATGGATCCAGACAAGCTTCTTCTGCCCAGGAGAGGTATTTCTTCAGAAAAGCACCTTTTTTGGTGCTAAAATGCTGGATATATATAACATAAAAATTTTACCATTTTACCCAATTTTAAATATCTAATCCAGTGCCAGTAATTACATTCGCAATGTTGTACAACATATCTATTTTCAGGTCTCTTTTATCATCCCAAACAAAAACTCTGTACTCATTAAACACTTAGATATCTCCCCATTCACCCTCACCCCAAGCCCCTGATCACTTCTAATCTACTCTCTGTGTCTATGAATTTGCCTGTTCTAGATTTTTCATATAATTGTACAATATATGTCCTTTTATTTCTGATGGATTTCACTTAGCATAATGTTTTCAAAGTTTACCCATGTTGTAGCATGTGTCAGAATTTCTTTGCTTTTTATAGACGAATTATATTCCATTGTGTGTATATACTACATTTTGTTACCCATTAATCTGTTGATGGACACTTGGTTGTTTTCATTTGGGACTATTGTGAATAAAGTTGCAATGAACACTGGTGTACAACTACCTGTGAAATTCACTTTTTTCAATTATAGTTTATATCCAGGAATGGAATTGCTGAATCATAGGGTATTTCCATGTTTAGTTTACGAGGAACCACTAACCTATTTTCCATAGCAGCTATGCCTTATACGTCCCCACCAGCAATGTATAAGGGTTCCAATTTTTCCACATCCTCACCAACACTTGTTTAGTTTAGTTGTGCTTTCTTCACGTGTGTTTCTATTTTATTCTAGTGGGTATAAAATGGTATCCCAATGTGGTATGGATTTGCATTTCCTAGATGACTAACAATGTTGAGCAACTTCCCATGTGCTTATTGGCCAGGTATAATCTTTGGAGAAAGTCCTTTGCCCATTTTTCAATTGTGTTGCTTGTCTTTTTATTGTTGAATTTTCGGAGTTGTTTATATGTTCTGCATATTAAATTTTTATTGGATATATGATTTGCAAATATTTTCTGTTTGGAGAGATCTTTTTCATAAAAACCATATTACAAAATGTTAAGGAGTGAGGCAAAATGAAGTGAAGAGAGCAGAGAGCAAACTACTTTTTGAGAAATTAGGTGGTAGAGGAAAGGTAGTATATAGGAATGGTTCAGTTTATAAAGCTTGGGTATGGTTAAGCATAGAAGGTAGAAAAAAAAGAAGAAGACAGTGAAAAGTGATGAATTCAATAAGGGGGTAATTGTTAAAGCGGGGGGGAGGGGTTCCAGAGAAGGGAGTGGATACAAGGATATAGAAGGATACAGCTAGAAATATGAGTCTTGCAAAGGAGTGACAGTAGAGAGTAACCACATTTTCCTGCTTTAAAAGGAAAGTGACTAGGTGGGGCTCCACATCCTTTCTGCTATCTTCATGAATGTGGAAAGTCAATTCAAAATAAATCAAGTCAATGTCACCTAGAATTTATCATTTCTCCCCCATAAGTTCAATATGCTTAATGAACGATTATTTATCTTTAAAAGAGCCTCCAAGAAAGGCATAAAGCCTATGCCTGTACATTATAAGCATGCAATCAAATGTCTTCCAAAAGTCCCCCGTGGCTCAGTGTTAATGGTGGTGATGATGGAACATTTATTTTGATAAGCATATCCCTATAATTGGGTGTGCTTGTACAGGCTATACTCAAGTTTGTGTGCTGAATATCCGAGTTTGAAGACACAGAGATAAAAAAGCCCTTGACCATTGTTCCGGGAAAACCAGCCTCCTATTGCCTCTGCTCTTGCCCCTCTTCAAGTCCAAGTCATTGTCGCTGCCTTCAAAGACCCAAGAAGTCCCACAGAAACCAATTTAACTTGGTTAACTGACGTTTATACCAGTAAAGACTCATTTGGACACAAAACACTTTGTTTTATGTTTGCAACCATTAACCTCCCAAAGATTAGAATTCAAGAAAATACACTTTGGAAAATGCTCACCAGGATGGGCAATTCCTTTTCTAGAATGTTTCACTTGTCATCAGTTTCATCTCACAAATCTCAGAAGAAAACATGCTTCAGCTCCGACAAAGTTGTCTTTGCTCCCTCTGACGTTCCTTTGCTCTTTGCTTTTCTCCTGGAAGCATTTAGAGCAGTATTTCCATGAATGGCATTCTACAGAATTGAATCTCATACTGAAAACTGAAATACTATATATATATAGCCACAGGTACACACTCGCATGCACATAAAGACCAACATATTATTGTTATTATTATTGGCTCCATTTCTTTCCACTGTTCCAATCTCTGACACGCCTATGGAGGTTTTCATGAGCACCATTCCATCACATGGGGTTTTTAAACAGAGAAAACTCAGTGGGGTGTGGAAATGTTCCCCAGAGATGTGGTTAAGGCTGCAAATTGAGCCCCATATGAACACACAGACTAACAACAAGGTGGTATGGCAGCAGGCTCTGAGTCTGCCTATGTGTACTTATAAAGAGAAGGGGGCAGTTGGTATATAATGAGCTGGATTGATAAGTCTATAGCTTTTTTTCATGCCACTGTGATTCATGAGCCTCTACTGTAATTATTAAGTGATTCCATAATCATTATTACCATGTATGAAACATATGTGATAGCATCAGGTAGACACCATAAAACAACAGAATGTCAACAAGCATAAATATTTTTGTGTATTGCAAAGCATAGCACAAAACTTGAAGTGGTGCTTTTTCTTTCAAAGGATGCCAGCAAGTATAAAACATAAGATTCACATCAGATAAACAATCAGATAAGGAACAATACATCAGGATAAAAGAAACTGCACAAAACAGGAACCCAAATTCCAATTTTTAAGGGAACATATTGAGTTTTGTTTCATTCTGAGTCAGAATGAAAATATTATTTAGGTGTGAAAATAATAATTTAGTCTAAGAAAGAAGTACATTTGATGGAAAAAACATTTAGTTGATATAGATAGAGGACAGGGAGAATCGGGTCAATGAGAAATGGCAGGCATCTATTGGAGCAGTGATTTTCGAGCTTTTGCATCTCATAGCACACATAAACTAATTACTAAAATTCTGAGGCACACCATAAAAATAGATCCAATTTTGATTTATTCACATGGGATGGCTATTTTTGTGTGGGCTTTTGTCATTTTTTTATTTAATAACCTAAGAGAAAAGGTCAGTGCCCGACTAAATAGTCAAGTATTACATGTTTTAATTTTTTTTAATTTTTTTGTGTGGCACACCAATTGAAAATCATTATATTAGAGAACAAGGTATGGATCCCATTACTGCCACCATAGTTGACCTTCCTAAGGGTCGAGGTAAATGAAAATGAAAGACGAGTGTAATCTCATTAAGGAAGCAAGATATAGAAAAAAGAGACATGTACTTCTATGGTCAAATATAGAACTGATGGAACATCAAGCAATCAGAACTTGAGAAGCCAATGTTTTGGGGAATACATTTTGACTTGTGCTGGGTAGTGAGAAGAAATACAGACTGGACATTAGGAGACCTGAGTTTTAAACCACTCAGGGTATATTAATTCCTGTAATGATCTACTTCAAATATGAGTGGATTAGCATAATAAAAGTTTATTTCTCATTCATATCACAGACCAATGTGCTGAGCAGTGAATTCTGCATCACCAGGGCACTCAGGGACCTGAGTTCCTTGCTTCTACTGGAGCCACAACTCCTATGGTCTCAGAGTCTTCTTCATCTGACAAAAGGAGAAACAAGAGTGTGAAGGATTGCACGTGAGGCTTTGAGGGCTTGGTACCTGGAAGTTGCACATATTACTTCCACCATCATTCCACTGGCCAGAACCCCATCATACAGTCTCACCCATTTGCAAGAGAAGCTGGGACATGTAGTCTTCCTATGTGTCAAGGAGGAAAATGAAGTGGGTTCATTTGCCACATACATATACAAGTGAAGCTTTTTTGTCTCACTTTTTGTTATCAGTGGTCAGATCTCAAATCAAACAGAATTGGGTTTATAGGCAGATTCTCCCATTGACTAGCTATATGGCTTTGGGCCATCTACATAAACTTCTTGAATCTCATTTTTGTGTGTGTGTTTAAATTGGATAGAGTATTACTGAAAATTAAGCAATATGAATTATATGAAGAATTTAGCAGAATTTCTGGTATAGAATAAGCACTCATTAAAAGTTATCTATATTGTAAGATTTATTTCAGGTCTAAAGTTTAAGATTTTATTTTTATTAAAGTAATTATTGGCAAGGCATCCCATAATCATTGTCATCAGAGAAGAAATAGATTCCAGGGTTGGCAAACATTTAACATCTGTGTCACCACTCTCCTCTCCCATAAACAGGGTAACAATTGCTAATCAATAGCCACGCTTCCCCCTTTAAGTTGGACAAGTGCTCAGAATTATTATCAACTTGGCACTAGATATGGCATGAATGATGCAAACTGTCTGCCACCATGAAGGTAACCTTTATCCTAGTAAGAAATGTGATCAAACGCTCTGGGACTGATTGCACCACACGGATAATAGGTTTACATACAAGAAAGATTTGGATTTCTAAACTGAATTTAGCACTGCCCAGAGTGGAGAAGAATGTGCCATAACATCTAGTTGTATAAAGTCCTGCCAGGGTGCATGGTAAGCCTTCAAAAAGAAAACAGAATGAGGTGACTGAAGCAGATAAAGGGTTTTAATGACCAATTGAATCCCCAAATCAGAAGCTAAATAAAATAAAATCAGGGTTGATGAAGAGTTATTTGATTTGAGTAGTCAGAGGTTTTCAAGTAGATCTCTGAATGCTATTTGTAGGCTGCGACTAGCTCAGGAACCCAAGTTGGAGAGGTGCTGCAATTGCATGTGTTTGCACAAAAGGCAGGTTGAATTCCATTCCCTAGGAGCATAGCCAAAATACAAAGTAAAGAAATTGGCTCATGCTTAGCCAGAAGTTGATGATCAAGGGGAAAAAATTTAATAATAAAGAATCACAAAAAATATACTTAAAACTGTATGGAGAGAACCCCAGAGACCAAAGGTCTATTTTATAATAGCAGCAGAAAAAAAAGGGAAAATCCCAAAGAGAAAATCTGCAGGGGCACAGCTGAGTGACAAGAAGTCAGAGGAAATTAATAAGAGGCTAGATTCAGTCCTTACAAACCAAAGACTCTGAGTACAGGGAGGAAAATTGCAAACTTTCTGCAAGTTGGAAATGGTGCAGAGAACCCGTGAAAATTAGGGCAAGTGATCTTAACTGAACTTTGCAAAGTGAGGGATATGAATTCCATTTTAGATTAGGACAGGCCTGCAACCGAACAGTCTGTGAGTCATGGGGAGAAGTATCCCATGTATAGTGGCTTTGCTAGGCCTTGATGTTTCATCTCTAGTTCTTCCTTTAACCCTAAAATCTTTTTTACACTCTAGTAATCCTTATGGACTGCCACCCTGTTCTCTTCCATGCTACTCAAATGGAGGAGAGGAATACAATGCCAGGAGTCAGACAGCCCAGGGTTCAAATCTTAACTCTAGTGCTTAATTGCTCCTTACAATCACTGTTTCCTCTCTTGCTAAGAGGGAATAATAATAAGTCTCTCTAAGGCTATTAGGAGAACAAAGTAGGAAAAGACATACACAGTCTCTAGCACTGTGTCTCATACTGAGAGATTCTTAATAACAATTAGCTGTTGTTATTTTTAAAAATTCCACTTTACAGTTCTGTAGACCAGTGCCCTAATTTATTTATTTATTTTTTTGCTTTGAACAGCATTAAAAAAAAATAAATTGGAAAGTCTGTTTCTGACCCTGAGAGAATACTAACCCTCCCAACCTAAGTAACTAGGAAATTGGACAAATATGTAAATAATTGCTTTCCAACACTGGACCACAGGATACACAGGATTGTGATGCTTAATAAAGGAAAACAACAGCGGCGAGACATCACTACAGAAGCTGCAGATATCAAGAGAATAAAAGACTAATCAGGGAGCATTTTAGACAAATTTATGCCAATATAGTTGACATGCTAGATAAAATGGATACATTCTTTGGAAGACACAAATTACAAAACAGACTTAAGAAGGAATAGAAAATTTTAATAATCCTATATCAATTGCATTCATTTATAAAACTTTTCTCCAAAAAAATTAAAACCCAGACCTTGAAAGTCTTCACTGATAAAGTCTACCAAACATTTAAGGCAAACATAACACCAATCCTAGGACATTACAAGAAAGAGAAACTACAGAATAGTATTCCTTATGAATATAGGTGAAAAAATTCCTCAACGAAGTATTAACATCAAAGCCTGTTATATAAAAGTAATAACACACAATGATCAAGTAGGAATGCAAGTTTGGTTCCTTTTCTTATAAGGACATTAGTAGTATTGGAATAGGGCCCACATATATGACCTCATTTTTACTTAATTACCTCTTAAAGACCTCATCTTCAAACAGGATCATATTCTGAGGTGCTGGGGGTTAGGAACTCAATATATGAACTTTGAGGTAGCCAATTCAGTCCATATAATGACCATTGGTTCTGTATGCCTTTGTTCAACAGTGCAACCGATCCAAACACTATCCAGTTTCAAAGACCACGTTAGCCACTACCTCTGTCTTATAGTTTTTCCATATGGGCAAACCAGATAGGCTCACTCACTATTCTGAGCCACTGTAACATTTGGTTTGTAAATCTGTCAGTATATGAATCATAGTCAATATGCATTAGAGCTACCAGGGAGCTTTTCTTCTCTCCTCTTCAATATTATAAATCTCTGCAGCTGGAGAACATGTTATTTTCATTATTGTGACTCCCTTGACTACCAGCATTGTTCCGGTGCAAAACAAACAAACAAAAACAAACAAAAAACAACAACAACAACAAAAAACACACTTGTGGTTGGATATGGTGCTTCTTAGGTCAGCCTTCAAGATAGGGACTTTATGAGCCCAGAAACTCCTTCTTGCCTCCCTTCTCCTCACCTCCTGATCTACTTCATTAGTTCACTTACAGCACTGATTCTAAATCAAGTACAGCATCTTGATAAGTGTAGTGATATTTCGGGGTTTTTTTCAGCCTAGACTTTCATTCTGAGAGAGCATGAGGAATATGGGAAGTTGGGGCAGGGAAGAAGGTGAAAGAAATATAAGTATTTATTGAAGACATTACAGTACAGAACTTCCAGAAACTTTTTGTTTATTTGATCCTTATGGCAATGCTGTATTTTCTACATTTTACAAAAGAGAAACCTGAGGCTCTGAGAAATTAAGTGACATGTAGTTCTTGGTAGTTAGTGGCACAATCAAATTCTAATGCATACCCAGCCTATCTCTAGTTCTTGACCACAACCTCTTTCAACCATGCCCCACTCAGTTGTAGCCTGGGTAGATCTGATCATAATGCAGTATATGGTGTTTATGAGGTGGGAGGCACTGTTCCAAGTACCTTGGGTACAATAATTCATTTAATCTGAATAACAACTCAGTGAGGTAGGCCTTATATTTTATCACCATTTTGCATATGAGGAAACTAAGGCACAGAGATGTTAAGTAACTTGCCCAATACCACTAACAAGTAAAAAGTCCAGAACTTGATCCAAGCTGACTGCATCCAGAGTTGTAGCCCTAAACTACTCTATCATATGGTATCATGTCATGAGTTGTCAACTTCACATATGTCCCAGCTCACCCTAGTTTCACATTCCTACTTGCAATTCCTGATTAACAGCCACTCTGGAGACCAGCCAGACATAGACCCACAAGTCAAGTTAAACTCTTCCCAGTTCATATTTCTTACTCAAACTTTTCATAGTTCAGGTAACTACTAAAATAATGGATACCAGACTCTTGCTTTTTACCCTTGGAAAAATATACATTTCCCAGTCCACATGCCAGCACACAGATCATCTCAGCCCAAGCTGGGATGAGAATTGGTTTTCTTTCTTTCTTTTTAATAAAAAGTTCATTTCATACATCTAGTTGATCTCCATGGGTTGCTTTTAGTTTTTGACTTTACTTTTTTTGAATTGGGAAAATATAAATTGGGATTTTTGTCCCAAAGCATATCAATTGTTTACACAGCATTTCTGAAGACACTTTTCCCAGTTGCTGCTAACAGGCAAGAATGTTTTCTTCAAATTCTTTACCTGTTGTGAGTCCCTTCTCCCTTCTATTTGCTAACTTTGAAGAAGAAAATTGCATTTTACCAGGAAGCAATGGGAAATGGGCTCTAAGCACCATGTCTCCCCTTCTGGCTAAGAGGAGAATTTTTTCAAAGACTCCCTTTGCTCATTTTCCCCCTATGGAGATGGCATTATTGATCCAATTGGTAAATTTGGAAAGAATAGCTGGGTCAAATTCTGTTCCTCTTTCATGTCACCTTGAACTGCCTTCATGAGAAAGAGAGGGAGCTAATCTAAAAGTTGTGCACTGGTTCATATCTCCAAAGGCACTCTCCCCACAGGACTTCAAACTGAATTTGGACTTAATAATAACATAATAAGAAGTATGTAATTATTTCTTCTTCTTGGGAGAAAGTTCTCTCGGGCCTGAGGAACTCCATGATGGGAATCAGTGGCAGTGGACATGGCTTCACAAAACCAAAATGTCTGCTCACACGATTTCATGGAGGCCAAAGTACTAAGCAGAGTTCACAGCTATTGAAGCTGCCACCACCCAACCATTGCTAAGAAGGTACAAAGATCTCAAGTCACCTTCTCTGACCATTAAGCCAATATAAATACCAGTGCTTATGTCCCATACGTGGGAAATGCAGGTGCAAAATTAAGCTCTTGTGGGATCATTTCTGCCCATCATGTTTAAGTTCAAGGATTGTGACTGTGGGACAACTGGCTTTCACCTAGTCGACACCCTTTGTAAGGCTAAAACTTCTTAAAGACCATTACATTTCTGGTACCATCTTTGCCAATACTAATTGAGGAAATGCAGAAGGTCTGCAATATGTTGGGTTTTCTTTTCTATTCAAGTTTTGAACAATTTTAGAAAATAAGAGTTAGAGGATGAAAATACTGACAGAGACTAAGTTGGAGTGAACAGCCAGTCTGGAAGCCAAGTGAACTTAAGCAACTACTGAATTTCAGAAGTAAACAGACTTATCTACCTGGTCACATCGGTGCTGGACCAGCAGGCTGCTCTGTCCCCTGTCCTGTAGAAGCAGCAGAGGAGCCTCATTAAAAATGTTCCTTGCAGGTAGCTCCCTTCCAGAGGAAGAGCGAGAGCTAGGATGAGCAATGCTCAATTGCTATTCTTTCCCAAGGGAAAGGTGAAAAATCAGAGAAAAATTCACTGCCTCATGGGAACCAAGAGTGGGAAAGTGGCGCTTCCATCTACCGAAGTCCAGTAGAGCCTAATTTCCTTATTTCCCATTTTAGATCAATCTATAAAGCATTTTATTGTGAGTTATGCCCAGGAGCTTGCTTCTTACATTTTAGTTTTTTGCAACTCTTGTAACTTTACAGTACAGGGATTCAGCACCAGGACTGTCGCAAGATGAGGTCTTGCCTTTTCATGGCTTAACTCAAACAACATGCACATCATTTTCTGTTGTTAACACTTCAGTGTAGACCATTTCAGATTGCAATGTCAAAAAACATGAGGTTCTCCTTTCCATGGGTTGGGCAACCACAATTTTTTAAATAGCCTTCAAATCCAGGGATATGCATAACTAAGCAAGAACATCACTTTTGTCATTTGTCAGCTGGGAGGAGATTTCAAAATCATCTTGTTCCCCCTCCTATTCATCTATATCTCCCAGGTTTTTCTGCATATACTCATCTCTCTTTCAGTAATCATGTATTCTCCTACCTTCTCAACCTCACAAGTTTCGTCCACAACAAGTAGATGTATTCTATTTTTAATATATGTACTTTCATTTTTGATAAGATAAAATAAGCTATAGATTTTTTTAAATGCAATTGCTACAGTGAGCTTACCTTCAGTGGAGTGTGTCTGCAGAGCTGTGAAACAATGGAATGATGAGTCAATGACAGGTAGGACCATTAGTTGATGTCCATCTGGGGCCCTCAACCATCACTCATGACACCTGCCATGGTATTTGCTGAGCTGATTTTCCAACATTGTGAAGGTTAACCAATTTGATTGCTTAAATTTTATTCCTAAGTTGTTGTGGGGTTGTTTTTTTTTCCATCAGTGGGGCTTGGGGAGAAGATTAATGCATAAAAGTTTAAATTTCATAAAGCATGCCAATTTTCCTCAAGTTATTAGAGACTTTGAAAGGATATTTTTAAAAACTTTTTTTTACAAGATATTAACTCTCAGTAAATGTTTATCTTTAATTTTGACCTGAAACTAAGTTTGAGAAATTGTAGTCCACATGGATTTTGTTTTTACAAAACTCATCAAGAAGGCTTACAGAAATCTGTGCTGATTTAAAAAAAAACAAATGATAAAATTGCTACTTCAACTCTGAGAAAGTCTGGAGTGTTTTATTTATTATGACCCCATTTACTGACAAATCTCCAATTGGTTAAAATCTAATTTAAGTAAATGCAGAATTTGTTACATGTCCTAAACCTTAAAAAGGAAGATAAAGGAAGAAAGGAGAGAGAAAGGAAGAAAAGGGAGAGAAGGGAAGGGTAGAAAAGGGAATGGAAGGGACAAAAGAGTGAGAGAAAGAAAGTGTGGAGGAAGGTCTATGGCAAGCATGTCAAACTCATGGCCCACGGGCCGCATACCTCCTTTATTTGATCCGTGCTAGCCTTTGAGTTTGCTTGCTCTAGACTACAGACTCTCTGAATAGCATTCACAACAAATTACACTTAACTTGAAAAACCCAGGGCTACAGACAATGACTGCTCCAGAAGTAGAAAATTCACGTATCATTTAAGGCAGCACATGCCCAACGAATCTTCACATGCCCAACCCCCAGTTGACCCTTAAACTATGTGGGTTTGAACTCTGCAGGTCAAATACAAATAATTCGCGAATTAAACGGACATGCACAGCTCAAACCATGTTGTTCAAGGGTCAACTGTACTAGAATAAGGTTAGGGAAGGTCACTGAGCTGGAGTTCTTTGTAAATGCCTAGATGATATCTCACAATTAGGTGGCCTCTCCATAGGGGATCAGTCTAGACATCACCAACCATCGTAGTGCTTCCCTCTCCATCTCCCTACCTTCTCTGTTGAACCCTCACCTCTGCCCTCCTTCACCCCCAAGGAAAACAAGCCCTGCAGATTAGAACAAGTACAAATTAGGCCTTATAGCCTCCACCTGCCTCTCTGATGCTCTCCAGGCCTTTGTTTTTCTTTCAATGACCCCCTACCCTAACACATTTCACAATTCCCTTATGCCAGGCCTGGAGGTCAGACAGGAAATGATTCTTTTCAATGAAACCTTGGACTTGTCTTGCTTCACCAGGGGCCTTCTGCATGTCACCTGCAGGAGTAGGCCTGGTGCAGTGGAATCAGCTCAGCCCCTGAGAGATTTGAGCTCAAATCCTACCTCTTGATTTTACGAGCTGTATAGTCAGTCCATACTGCAGTCAGAGTTTTCTCTCCAAGATGCAATTTTGACTCGGTTCCTGCCCTCCTTAGAACTCTTCAGTGGCTCACGATTACTTGTTACACAAAGGCCAAATCTTCATTCTGGCTTGCAGGTTCTGCAGATTCTGGGCCCCTACTCCTCCTTGAGCTCCTTCTTATACCATTCTCTCCTTGACATGGCTAACATCTGCTCTATATCTTCATCCATGCTTATATTCCCTCTGCCTGTGACACCTTACACTTTCCCTTCACATGATCATTTTTGTTGTTTTTATCTTTCTTTCCTTGGCTTAGGTGCCACTTCCTCCTGGAGTCTTCTCTCATGCCCAACTCTGGGTCATGTGCCTTCTCCCCATGAGCTTCCAATGCACCCTGCACTGTCCTCACCAATGGCTCACCACCCTGTATTATAATTGCCTACTTACATATTTGCATCCCTCCATAGATTGTAAGTCCCATAGGGCTGGATCAAGTTTATCTTGTTTATTTTATAACCAGTACCTGCACCTAGTAGGTACTCAATAAACAGTAACTCTCTGGTTATTATCATCACTGTAGTGTTGGGTTAAGCGGGCTACTTTGGATGAGGCTGAAAACCTAGCAACAACTTCTATCAGAAAAATCGAACAGACAGACTTGCAAAGGCAAAGTTTTCTTAAGTCAGGGTTCCCTCGAGGTCTGCATGGAAGTGATTTTAGCTAGTGAGCAGGGACAATGGCCTGAACCCAGAGTCAGTGCTTCCTGGCTTCCTGTGCATTACAATCACCTGGGAGAGCTTTAAAACTTACTGATGCGTAGGTCCTACCTGCAGAGGTTCCTGTTTAATTGTTCTGGAGTGCAGCCTGGGATGAGAATCTTTGCAATCTCTCCAGGTCTATTAGTTCCCTGGAACTGCCACAACAAATTACCACAAATTGGGTAGTTTAAAGGGACATAAATGTATTCTCTCAGAGTTCTGGAGGCCAGACGTCTGAAATTAAATTGTGGGAGGTACTAGGGTGGAATCTTTCCTTACCTCTGCAGCTTCTGGTGGGTGTAACGGTCCTTGGTATCTTGGCTGGTGGCCCTATCACTCCAGTCTCTGCCTCCATCATCTCATCTGTGTGCCTGTTCTCCTCCATGCGGCTCTTAAAAGGACTCTTGTCATTGGATTTAGGGCCCACTTGGATAACCCAACATGATCTATGTCAAGACCTTAACTTAATTGCATCTGCAAAGTCTTTGGTCCAAGTCAGGTCACATTCACAGGTTCTAGGAATGAGGATATGGACTTATCTTTCAGAGGGACCAACATTTAACCCCAAACACCAGTAATTTGGATTTACGGCCACTCTCTAAATAACATGCACACATTTATAGGTGAGCTCACACAACTGTGCCCAGGCTTGAGTGGGAATGGACCACTTCATTAGCCAGGTGAGAATGATCATTTTGGGGAATTCTTTATCCTGATGAAAGAGGAATAAAAGGTTAAGGATGAATGGTGAAGAAGTGCCAGGAAAGTGAAAAAGAGGAAATGCAAAGCAAAGATTTGATAACTAACTTCTCTCTGTTCTTTGTTCTTCGGTATTCTCTCCTTCAGAATTATTTTTCTTTCTATACTTGAATCTCTAATACCAAGACTTTCCTTACCTTTTTTCTTTCTTCTTTCTTAGTTGAAGCATTCTGCCTTAGACTGAATATGTAGTCCTGTCATCTCATATTGTTTTTCTCCGACAACCATGCCTTCATTTGGGTCAAACTTTTAGGCAAAGCCATGGAAAAGTTTTGGGTATGTTTTTTGAGTGATCAAGATATTCATAATTATGATCAAGGAAAGGCTGCTCCTCTTTGAGACTGGCTGAGGGCAGAAAGTCAGGTGTATTTCTATATTTCATTGAAACCAGAGCTGCCTCCTGCTGAGTTTGAATCCTTTAAACACTAAAAAATGGAGAAAGACATGGAATGTGTAATTTCATGAAATCAGAGCGTCTTCCTGCTTCTCTGTTCGCTGTTTACTTTTTGAAAGTCATTTTACTTTTAGCTCTTATCAGATATAACTTTGAAAGTCTAACAGTGATTATCACATTCTGGAAAGAGATCAAGAGGGTTGGGACAGAATGCCTGGCTGCCTTTAGATTGTTCCTCCCTGCCATCTTTTGGGAACCAAACATCATTAGGAGTTCTAATAATTACAGCACAAATAGTACTTTCGTGGTAGCCCTTCAGCAACCTCCTTGATGGGAAATGTCTCGTCCTTACTTAGAATAACATAATAATGTGAATTTTGAATGAGGCGGCAAGAATGTGGGTTTTGTTTGGCCTGAAAAAAATAGACGCTGCTTTTTTTTTTTTTTTTAAGCGGTGGAATGAAAGGCTGTTGGATGCTGTTTAGATAAGATGTAGGAGGGAGAATATACTCATTAATGCATTGTGCAGTCTGTCCGGCATGTGGGCTAATACCCCCTGACTGCTGGCACCAAATCGCTTCTGCTATTTTTTTTTTTTTTTTTAGAGAGAAAAAGAAAATATCCATTCTGCCTATTTTGACTTTATTGTCTCATTCTTATTCTAATCCCCCAATAAAAAGGGCAAACTCCTTTCTGCTGATTCAAGACATTTTGCAATTTGGAGAAAAACCCCATTCTCCCTGGCCTCCTCCCATTTCAGATGAGATGATGAGCAATCCTGGTAGACTAATTTAGGTAACTTTTCAGGTGTTCTTACTGGAATGAGAATTGCCAAAGAAATGCGAAAAATGCTAGCACTTATCAGAAATGCAAATGTGGCATTTGTTCAGCTTAATGTGAATACCCTTGCCCAGGCAACAACAGAAGAGACAATTAGAATGCAGTCATGGTTCCAAAAATTCACCCTTTCTTCCAACTAATATGACATTCTTTCAAAAAGAAAAGAAAAAAGGGGGAGATATATGTGGTTTTGCTTCAGTTACCAACACAAAAGTGCCAATTGGGTATGGGTTTTATTTTAACTAAAAAAAAGAAATCTGTTATTGTGCAAGTATCGTCAGAACAAAGTAGCAATAAAGGAATTTTATGTCTGTACTGCCTTCATTACGGCTGGGTTTTAAGAGCAGTGGAACACAGGTCACCCCGTGTTAGGAGTGACTGTGGGTGTTAATTTCCACTGAGGACTGCTATGTTTATTGCCCATCATTTTTTCAATGATTTTATGCCATCTTTTGGGAGAATAAAATAACTCTGTAGCAGGCATGCATGTAAATAAATTAAGCTTTAAGAACCAGTAACTTGTAATCATCTTTCTTTGAGAATGTACTAAAATAGTTGCAATCAGTGAAATGGACGAGAAATTGCATTAAATTGCCTTTGCCCATTACAAAGCATTCCAGCTAAAACAAGACTCAGGGTGTCAGGGATGTCTGAAGGGAGAGAAGAATGCAGTTGTCTTCTGGGTGTGTTTTGGACTACAAAAGCACGCTGGGCAAATAATGCATGGGTCACTTAACCTTCCCAAGTGAAAGTATCTATTATTGATGAACAAACAACAATGAATGAACTCTTCAGCCCTGTATTAACATTTGCCTCATTTAAGCATCCGAGTCTCCTAGGCCTGAGAACCAAGGCAAATATAAAACCAATTGTGCCCTTGTATCATAATGCCTCTTTCCACAATGACCATTTTAATTATTCAGAGGCTCCTTTTAAAAATTAAGATTGATTGGGAATAAGAGGAGAGAGTTTGATGCAGAGATGTGGAATTTTTTTTCTTTTTTAGAAGGAAAAATGGAAACTGGGTAGTATAGGGAAGCATTTTCTTCACTTTTACTGAATTCAAGTTTGCACCTCAATAGTGGAGATTGTCTAGCTAGCATCTTTTCCAAAGTAAAAAGTATGGTGCTCTCCCAACTTTTTCCAATTTTTAGTTGAATAGGGGTAAATTTGACCTCCCTGGATGTGTGCTTTAGTCAAGAGATATCTTGAGCCCATCATCTTGATTTTTAATGCATGTGAGCCACTTTATTTGGGGGAAAATCTCAAAGCAGAAGAAAAAATATATGTTTCAATCATCGCCAGACTGTGATTCAAATTCTGAACAAGCATTTTGTCTTTAGGGTTTTGTGGTATATATTTTTTTTATCCTATCTGAGCCTTTTTTTTCCTTAGAGATAAATTGAACGTATTACACTCATGTCATGCTAATCTTCTGGTACAATGTCTAGCATGGTATTTGCACAATTGATGGATGCTGAAGATGGTAGTCTCATAATTCAGGAAACTGTCAGTCAAACTGCTGTTCTTGAAACAGTGCAGCTGACGTACACCTAATGTTTACTGAGCTTCTACGATAGATGCTTTCATGTATGTCCTCTCATTTATTTCTTACAACATTCAAGGTATTCTGCATAATTCCCATTTTGCAGTCAGAAAAAATGAAGTTTAGGAAGTGGATGACTTGCTTAGAGACAGAGTAACTACCAGTTGCCAGGCTGGAACTTGGAACCAGGTCTTCTCATTTCAGGCTGGGACCCTTTCTCCTACCAGTGTTCCCTCTGCCACGTGTGTCAGCAAAGTTAGGAAGGCTGAACATAAGATTTGAAAAATGAAGACTTATTTATGGCCGACACTATGATTTACTCAGTAATTTATGATATCAGTCAGAGGATATAGATTTCTTTGGATATAAATAACAGAAATCCAAATTGCACTGGAGAATTGTGAAGAATCCGAAAGAGATTTTTATACAAAAAGGAATATTGTACAGAATCCAAAACAGAGAATTTGTTGACCCTAAAAATGAAAGAGTTCAGGAGAAGCTGGTTGCAGGCAGAGGTGGATTCAGGGACCCAAGCAAGTTCAATGGCTCTTGGCTGTGTTTCATCCCTCTTGACCGTTGGCTCCACCTCTTGCAGATTCTCCTCCACCTGGTGGCAATATGGCAGCCAGCACATCCAAGGTAATAGCTCCACAATGGAAGTAAATAGCCTCTCTTCCCAACAGGAAAAAGTTTCCATCATGAAGTCTCATTCAGCACTTTGGGTCTCATGCCCTTCCCTGAACCAAGCACTCTAAACAGGTTAGCTGGCCAGCACAGGTTCATACACATACTCTGGAATTAGCAGTAGACTTCAGTTGGCCCAAATCGGATAAGCGGAGATGGTGGAGAGATTGCCCAAGGAAAGTTTCTGATTAATGGGAGTGAACCAAGTGATGGTTACTCTCTTGGAAAGAAAACTGAGAACCAAGTCTCTCATCGACAAGCTATGTGATCTGAACCATCCCAGTGTCTGTTAAGAATTAGGGCTCTGGTGCCAGACAGACTGGATGAATTCTGGCTCTACCATTTTTTAGCTGTGTGACTGAGCAGGATACATTATCTCTCTATACCTCTGTCTCCTCATCTGGAAAATGACACAACTCATAGTTTTAAGGAAAATACTAAATAGGTTAAACCATGTACATATATATAGTGTTAGAAAAAGGATTGGCATCTAGTAAGTGCTCATTAAATGTTATCTGCTGGTCAATATTTTTATTTTTTATTTTTAAAAATTTCTTTATTGCTTAAGGTATTACATATGTGTTCTTATCCCCCTATTACCCCCCAACCCCCCTACTTATGCCTTCACACCCCTGTTGTCTGTGTCCATTGGTTAGGCTTATATGCATGCATCTACATAATGGAATGCTATGCTGCAGTAAAAAAGAAGGAATTCTTACCATTTGCAACAGGATGGATGGAACTGGAGAGCATTATGCTAAGTTAAATAGCTAATATTTTTAAATTATTATGGCTCAGTTTCCTCAAATTTGACCCAGGACTTTGCTTTCATTGACTAACACACCCAATGCACACAAGAACATACATATGATGACATGCTGAAAACATGGAAGGCATTCTCAACTGTAATTGCATTTACAGGAACATGATGTTGCTCCCTCATGGTACCTTTTTCAAATAAAATTTGTCTGACCATACCTTTGAAGGGACCTTATTAGAGTCATACCATACTTGCCATTTTCCTGTGAGCTTCTCAGCACAACTTTGCCGATGATTGCTTGGTTTTTACTCTGAGTGAGAAAAGGGGAGCCGTTGCAGGTCAATGTCCTCTACTCAAACCTTCTAGTAACATCCTCTCTTATCAGAATAGTCTAACCTCAGCATAGCCTAACAACCCTATATAATGTGGCCTCCTAACTTCTTCTTGTCTGATTGCCTCACATTCTACTCTCATTGGCTTCATCTACACTGGCCTCCTAGATCTTTCTGAAATGTGAACATGCTCTTTATATTACAGCCTCAGGGTCTTTTGTATATACTTTTAACTATTCCTGGCCCACTTCAGTTAACGTATCTGGGCAAATGTCACCTTGTCTATGAAGTATTTTCTAATCTACTAGACACAAAATAACCCCTCCTGATGATTTCTATCTATTGAATCCTGCAATAGTTGTATATAAGCTCTCATCTTCACTTGCTATTTTATAGATTTACTAGAGCCCCAATGCACGAAATTCATGCAAGGGGCTTGGCCCTCGCAGCCCTGGCTTTGTCCGGAGTGGTCGTCTGGAAGGACGTCCAGTCTAATTAGCATATTATGCTTTTATTATTATAGATGCATTCACTCATGTATAATCTGTTTCCACTAACTAGAATGAAGCTCCTTGAAAAAAGGACTATTGTCTTTGTTGTTTATGGCTATGTCCCAGTACCTAAAGAGAATGATGATAGTACTAGATATTCAATAAATATCTGCAGAATGAATGAAATAAGAAATATAAAAGTCCCTGGTGCAAAGCTTGGAACATAATCAGTATTCAGTAACTGTTTGTTTAAAAATACATTTTCAGCTAATCCCTCAGTGAAATTTAGTTGGTAGTTATTAAAAGTTACTTGAAATACTATCCAGCAGTTGTACTCTTAGGTATTTACACAACTGATTTTAAAATTATATCAACATAAAAATTTGCAAGTGAGTATTTATAGCAACTTTATTCATAAGTGCTCAAAGCTGGAAGAAACCAGAATGGCTTTCAATATATAGGTGAATGGATAAATTGTGGTACATCCAAATGATTGAATGTTATCAAGCAACAAAAGAAATGAGCTACCAATCCACAAAAAAAGATATGGATGAATCTTAAACGCATACTGCTAATTGAAAGGAGCCAGTTTTAAAAATCTACAACTATATGGCATTGTGGCATTGTGACAAAGGCCAAAATCTAGTAATGGTAAAATTATATCTATCTATCTATCTATCATCTATCTATCTATCTATCTATCTATCTATCTATCTATCATCTATCTATCTACCTATCTATATCTATATATATCAGTGTTTGCCAGGGATTCAAGGAAAAAGGGAAGGAGAGTTGAATAGGTGAAGCATGGGGGATTTTTTAGGGTGGTGAAACTATTATGTAAAATACTGTAGTTTGGAATACATGGTATTATATATTTATCAAACCCTATTGAATTTTACAGCATAAAGAATGAACCTTAATTTTTGCAAATTATTTAAAAGTCATTACGAAGTCAGGATGGAAAGCATTTGTCACAAAACAATCTAACTGTAAGTAATCTCACTGGAAGGGGTGGGGGAAAGGTGACAACCAAAGTAACTTTGGAAATGAGTGGAATGTAAAATTTAGGACACAAGAAATTGTAGATGAGCACTGTAATCTGGCTGATAAAGTTGTATTCCACGAGGCTATCAGTTAGCAATTCTGATATTACTATCAGAATTGAACTGAACTGGACTGGAAATGAACAATTAAGTAAATAGATGGTGGATGATAGAAGCCAAGTTTATCACTGGTGAGGTGGAAGAGATTAGGATAATCCATGATGCAATAAATCAGATTTGGAAACATCATTATAAAATCATATTTAACTTAATATAGATATGACATATGGTTACATATAGAACTATTTATAGATATGTCTATATCTGTAAATATATGAACACATATATTTTCTTGCTCTCCCAGCCTAGAGATGCTAGAAGCAATAATGCCGCAGTAGCAATGAGCACATCCAGTGGCCAGATGTTGGTTTCTAATATCATTCTCCACTAAAAAGAACAAAAGCCCCTTGAGGAAATGGAGAATAGGACAAGAGCTATCCAGGATGAGCCTGGAACATCTTATAGTACCAGAAAGTCAGTGCTAAAATAAAACAATAAAGCAACAACAATAAGAAAATAACCCAACACTGATAGGGGTATATCCAAAGAACACGAGGACCAACTGAAAGACATCCCAAGTTACCAACACTGGAATAATTTGAGCAACAAAATAAAATAGTATTATGTTATAACCTTAAATATTAAATAAATACCCATGAGTCATGTTTATATAAATCAAGGATTGAATAAATAAATACATAAATAACAGAGAATAGGCAAATTTCCCAGCAGGAGAATTCCAAAGAATTTTAGATATTTCACCCTCAAGAATAGGAACATAACTCTCAAATCCTTAAAAGCAGCTGCACACAGTGGAGAAACCTGACAAACAGGACCTCAGCCAGGTGATCAAGGTCAACAACCTCAATGATAAATCATGTTAATAATATGTACCCTTGAAGTGATATGATGAAAACAGCACTTCTCCTCTTTGGTCTTCCTCCCTCAAACTCTTAACCACAGACTAATTATGAGAAAAAAATCTTCAGACCAATCCCAAGAGAGGGATATTCTACAAAATAACTGACCAATATTCCTCAAACTGTCAAGGTCATCAAAATTAAGGCTAGCCTGAGAGACTGTCATAGCCAAGAGAAGCCTACAGAGACATGATGATTAAATGTGATGTGGAATTCTGTGTGGGATCCTGCAACAGAAAAAGAACATTAGGTAAAAATTAAGAAAATCTGAATAATGTATGCAATTTGGTTATTACTCATGTATCACTATAAGTTCATTAATTGTTAAAAATCTATATATATAAAAGCCTAAGCAACCATTGCAACCGAACAGACTACCGAACAGGCTGTATGGGGTGACCAGGCTAGCAGGGGGTTAGTGAGGGACAACCAATTGACTGAGCAGTGGGCTGCATGGGGCGACCAGGCTGGTGGGGGGCGTTAGCGAGAGATGACCAAACAACTGAGCAGCAGGCTTCAAAGATAGCAGTGCCCACAGCCAATAAAGAGGGAATATGCTAATTGACTGCCATGCCCTCAAAGATGGTGGCACTCACAGCCACAAGATGGCTGGCAGGGGAGGGCAGTTGTGGGTGATCAGGCCAGTAGGGAAGGGCTATTAGGGGTGACTGGGCCAGCAGGGAAGGGCAGTTGGGGAGGACCAGGCCAGTAGGGGAGGGTAGTTGGGAGCGATTGGGCCAGCAGGGGAGCAGTTAGGCATTGATCAGGTTGGCAGGGGAGTGGTTAGGGGGTGATCAGGCTTGCAGGCAGAAGTGGTTAGGGACAATCAGTCAGACAGGCAGGTGAGCAGTTGGGAGCCAGCAGTCCCGGATTGTGAGAGGGATGTCTGACTGCCGGCAGCCGAACATCCCCCGAGGGGTCCCAGATTGGAAAGGGTGCAGGCTGGGCTGAGGGACAACCTCCCACCCCCAGTGCACAAATTTTGTGCACCAGGCCTCTAGTACTAATATAAGATATTAATAGAGGTCAAACTGGGTTTGGGATTTGTGGGCACTCTGTATAATATTTGCATGTTTTTTTTCTGTAAATCTAAGACTTTTATAAAGTTTACAGATATTAGGGAAAGTTACTGAAGATATAATCCCTGGATAAAGAGCACATCAAATAAGGTGTGGTGAACAGAATAAAGCTACCTAAAGAAGGGATACAGGTATTCGGGGTCCTCATCTTTAACTTGAAATAATGAATGATTTTATCTACCTTCATTATGCCATTCATCCAATACAGACCTGTGCTGGGAGATGAGGCACAATGGTGAATCATGAAGAGGTGTGTTCTCTGTTCTTAAGAATCCAATGAGTGGGGAACACAAACACTACTAAAATGGCCATTTCCAGGGGTAGGAAGTTCCACAAAGCAGAAGTACACAGCACCATGATAACATACAAAGGGACACCTGAGTCCATTGGAGAAGCTAAGAAATGTGTCCCTGACTCAGTATGAAAATCACAGTCGTAATATATGTGCCACATTGCGAGGAAAGAAGACTCGAGCCATTCACCTCACAAAAGTACTCTTTTGAAATTTCTTAGCTTTATTTTGTCTGTGGCAGTAAGCCTGAACGAACTGACTGTTGTGCAAACAACCTTCATTTTGTTTAGTGTTTTTATAACTGTTGTTTCATAATAGGCAACTGCTTCTTGTCTGAAGTAAAGAATTTGGAAGATTTTAAGACTACCTGACAGGGTTGCTTCATGATAACAAACGGAGCCATGAAAATGTTTGAAGTGTGAGTTGTGGTTTCCTCAGGGTTGTTGTGTTTTCGTTATTTTTTTAATGGGCACCCCCGACCCCTTCCTAATGATTTCCCTGATAGATAAAAACTAATTGCTTGTTTTTGAGGAATGAAAAGAAAGACTATCCTAAGGCTGCTTTCCTCATATTTGGTGTGAATCTGACTAATGTCTACTCTAATCCTTGAGGCATTCTTAAGAACCAGCCTACAAATCAAGAAAGGCTTTAACCTCTTTCCTTTGCTCATTATGTAAATCCCATTTTTTCAGCTTTCCTTTTCCCCCCTTCAGTTGAAATGCTTACTTCCCTCCGCTTTATTTTTCTGAGTGAGTTTTCTTCCCTTTTGTCTTTTTCCAGGATGGATGTAATTATTACTTGCATGGGGGGGGGGGGAGAGTGAGATTAAAGAGGATATATTAAACCTATTAATATGTTTACCTTCCTACCTATTTAGAAAGTGGCGAGAGACAAGGAAAATAAGATGATTAAGAAGTGCTTTCTTAATAATGCCATGGAGCTCACAGTAATGGCAAAATCTCTTCTGAGCGTTGAGTGGTAATCTGGCTATATTGTTAGAGTGTCCAGCATTCTAATATTTGCTATGCAACAACAGCCCCAGCAGTATATTAATTATAACCTGAGAAAGTAGCACGAAGGTCTAACACACAGGCACCATTTTCCTCCGGGCAGGATGAAACGGTGTTCGCATAGAAATAAAATAATCCTCAGACTCAGTACTGACCTTTGCCCTCATTTTCCTTCCTGGTTTTATGCAGGAGGAACTAAGCAGGTTAATGTCACAGAACTGGCTGTGATTATTTTTAGTTTAAACAACAGTGTCTGCCCATGATAAATGCATGTGCGAGAGAGATTTCACCCCTGAGAGCAGTTCATCTTCTGTTTCGTGTGCCATTTTCCCTTTAGTGCCCCTCAAATGGGTTCTGAGCACACAGATTACATTATCCCATTAAAGGGCGGGGGTGGGTAAACTTCAAAGCGTTCAGCATTAAGATGCACCTGCACTTTTAGATTTGGACTTGAAAGCGAGCTCACATGAACTATCACCAAAGCTGTGATGGAGACACCTAATGTCGTTGTCAGATTCCTCTGAATAGGTTTTAAATGAGGCAAACTGAATGCAGGACTTCAGGGCTTCTGCATTATCCTTTCTAAACTGATCCTGCAAAGGAAAAGAATGGCTTAAAATGTTTCAAAATGATATGTTATAAAAGCGTAATTATATCAGTACCCACAGCCAACCTTATATCTAGTCTTGTCCATTTAGTCATTAAACAAGAAAAATGTATGTAAATTGCAGTTATTGGCATGTAGAAACAATGCTATATATTATTGTTATCTTATTTATTGGTTGATTCCTTCATTTATTCTTCCAACAAACATGCATTGGGCTTCCACTATATCCAGGTACTGTGCAATTAGGTGAGTTCACAATAGCTCTAGCCACCAGGCTGTGAACTGAAGGGACTGACGTGTCATTTCTGGGCCTATGGCTGTGCAAGACTCTCTGGAGCTCTCTTCCCCAGCTGGGGTAACAGAGAGTCATGTGCCTCAGATGATTCAGTTATAACAGGGGGGTATTGTCAGCCTGGGTTCCTGAGTATGGCTCTCACTAACCCACAATGGGCATGTACAATGAGTCAAAAACAAACCTTTATTGTATGAAGCCATGGGATTTTGAGATTCACTTTTTGTTGTATCATAGCCTAGTTTTTATTGACTAATAGAGTAGTTAACTGCCTAACTAGTGTCCATGTTGATGAGTTGCCATTTACTAAGTCCATAAAAAATCCTTGGAGGTAGCTATTATCAGTCTCACTTTACATAGAGGTGAGGAAACTGAAGTTCAGAAGGTCAAGTAACTTACTCAAGGTCACATAGCTTATGGGGCAGAAAAAGGCATTGAGTCATAGCCCCATGGCCATGAACATGTTTCCTATGCTCTAAATATCTTAATTAGGGGCTACACATAGGAACAAATATCATTTACACATATCACATTTCACATTTACACATATCACAAAAATAGCTACTAATTTATCCATGCAATTCAAACTTGTTCAGTACTTATAAAACATAAATATGCTTATAGACATGCATCCTGAAGTGTTCTCTACAAAATTCTGTATTCTCAAGATATTAATAAGAATGATTCTGCCGTCAAATAATTTTGTGAGACACTCTATACAATTTGTGTAAGACCCAATTTAGGTACTCATTCAGATTCATTTAACTTCACCTGTCCCTCAGCTGTCACCATGGTCTCTATTGCTACAGCTGCCACTATCTGGTTGATCAGCATGACCAGCTCTTTTGACAAGTATTGGGCTCCAACAAGACTTCCATCTCTCCTGCTGCTGCCGAGTTGAGGTAGTACACAGATGTGTCAGCAAGACCTAGTGGTGCTTGCTAGAATGAACTGATACTGCATGGCAGCCACAGCAGGAATGTGCCTGAAGCCCTCCCAGTTTGCAGAGCTGCAGCCATATACCACAGCTGGCCACACACTTGGTATGGAGGAGAGATTCCTGGAGTGTGGATAGGCAGTGATGTCTGGGCAGTACTAATGGGCTGCCTGGTTGGCTAATGAACTGAAAGAAACCCGACAGAAGGACTGGTGACAAGAAGGTCAGGGATTGAGCTATATGAAAGAATCCATGGAAATGGACCTGAACAAATGAGCTTTGATAGCTTTGGAAATAAAGAGCATACCTCTAAGAAAGATCAGAACACAGGGAACTACAGTAAACTTCCTCGAGACCTAATGTCCTCCAGTTGCCTACCACTATAGCTCTTACCACAGTTACCTAACCCTTCCTTTCCTTAGCACAGAACCCATCTACATGAATCTGAAATACCAGTTTATGATGTTTAATAAAGTTATTGCATCACCCTGCCAAAATGGCATTTCCATTTCAGAAAAGTTCTTCAAAAGTTTAATATCAATGAGTGGGTATGTGAGTGGTTTTCACTATAGCAGCAAAATAGTAGAAGAAAAATTTCTGATAAGAGAGATCATGATGCCATTTGCATCAAAGCCATCAACTTGGCCTGAAAAAGACCAATTCTTCAGGGGTATCAGTATCTCCCAAGAATATATCCATCATCCCCAATATACAGGTGTCTATTCAGAGATACATTGAAAACTCTTGAAACTGCACTAGTCCATATAAGGACTGAAATGTTTGTCAGAGGTAGGAAGGGTAAGGAGAGATATGCTACTAACAGCATTTTCTGAATCCTTATGCCTCGCCAGTGTTTTTCTGGGAACTAAACATCCCTGAAATTAAAACAGTAATTCTGTAGATTAATGTGAAGTACCCTCAGATGACCTGGACTTGAATCTTGGCTGTGCTGTGCAGTCAATAGGTAACACTAGGGAAATAGTTAAATCGAAGTCTTAGTTCTCTCATCTGCAAATTGGATGTAATAAATAGTACCCACTCTGTATATATCATCAAGTTATCATGAATTTTAATAAGATAATGGTTCTTTCATTATTTGTATAATCTTGGGCAAGTTAAGTAAATTGTCTGGGTCTAATTTTCTCCATGTCATCTCTATATTAGAGACTTAGTTGGGGTAATCACCAAGATCCTTCTAGCTCTGGTATTATAGATATATACATATGAAAATGTTAATTGAGAAGCAGTACAGAAATGTAAATTTAATTACCCTTATCATTTATAACATTTCTATTAGCATTACTATTTTGAATGCAGTAGTTCTTAAGAACGAGGCTTCTCTAAGAAAGGAAAAAGCATGGTCCTTGATAACTTCCCCATGGGACTGTCCTCAGTGGCAGGGATTTGTCTTTGTAAAGGCCATTGGTTAAAAGCAGAGTCTTTCCTCCTACTGCTTGAAATTGATGACCACCCCTCCTACCCCACACCCCCGCTCTAATGACCAGAGGGGAGAGATCATCTGTTTCATGTTCTGATTTAGACACAGGAGCTTTTAGTGGCAGGTTTGAAATTAATGAACCCACAACCTCTAGAAGTCCGAAGCAGCAGAATCATCAATTCCTCATTGATTTCAAGGACAAGGAATGAAGGCTCTGCCCTCTCACCTCCTCTCCTCTTCTCTCCTTGGAGGAGAGTACCACAAAGGAAACCTGGTTTCCAAAGGGTCATAACAATGTTCTTAGAAGTTACTGCATGTTATCATTCCTTTACAATGATAATAAATCATTTATTAAGACTTGACTATGCACTTGGCACTGGGCTCTGTTCTTTGCACATATTTCATATTCAATCCACACAACAACTCTGTGAAGTAAACGTTACTCTTAGGCCCCGAGCACTTAAGCTTAGAAAAGGTAACTGAGAAATCAGTGATGTTAACCTGTATCTGTTTGACTCCAAAGTTTGAATTCAAAGCTAGTAATTCTGAATGTCTTTGGGTCTCAGGACTGGTTTATATTATTTAAAAATATTAAGAACCCCAAAAAGCTTTTCTTTGTGTGTGTCATATTTATCGATATTTACTGCATTAGAAACTCAAGCTGTGAAAAATTTAAAACACAAGCGAACATTCCATTCATCATTAGGGCAGTGATATTATCATGTTATTTGGCCTCTCAAAAACTCCAGTGTATATTCAAAAGATAATGAGAGGAAAAGAGGCAAATAACATTTTTATGATAATATGAACATAGTTTGAACTTGTGGACCCCTTGAAAGAGTTTTGGGGTTCCCTGAACCATACTCAGAAAACTGTTATTATAAATGTTCACATTTCACCCTATGCTAACATGCCTTGCATGTCTAATATATGCTCAAAATGACATACTATGTTTTACAAATCAGAAATATCCAATTCTTAAATGCTTTATCTCTATAGTGAGGAATTCAACTCCTCTATCCCTTTTAAATTTGAGAGTTAGTCTTTAGTTTTTTCTCTTCAAACAGCATCTATGGAAGGTCTATACAAATGAGAGGTGGTATTATTATTACCATCATCTTACAATTCTCCCTCACTTCCTCTTTACTTATAGAGTCCTAAAATCCAAGTGTTATCTGATAACTTTTTTTACACTGTTTTTTTTTAAAGAAATCTTTATTGTTCAGATTATTACAGACGTTCCTCTTTTTTCCCCCTATAGCTCCCCTGCACCTGGTTCCCACCTCACCCTATGCCCTTACCACACACCCCCACCACTGTCCTCATCCATAGGTATAAGATTTTTGTCCAATCTCTTCCTGCACCCTTCATATCCCCTTCCCCGTGAGAATTGTCAGTCCACTCCCTTTCTATGCCCCTGCTTCTATTATATTCACTAGTTTATTCTGTTCATCAGATTTTTTATTGACTTAATTTTTAGATTCACTTGTTAATAGATATGTATTTGTTGTCACTTTGTTCTTCATAATTTTTATCTTTACGTTTTTCTTCTTCCTCTTCTTAAAGAATACTCTTCAGCATTTCATACAATACTGGTTTGGTGGTGATGAACTGCTTTAGCTTTTTCTTGTCTGTGGAGCTCTTTATCTGACCTTCAATTCTAAATGATAGCTTTACTGGGTAGAGTAATCTTGGTTGTAGGTTCTTGCTATTCATCACTTCAATATTTCTCGCCACTCCCTTCTGGCCTGCATAGTTTCTGTTGAGAAAATCAACTGACAGTCGTATGAGTACTCCCTTGTAGGTAACTAACTGTTTTTCTCTTGCTGCTTTTAAGATTCTCTCTTTGTCTTTTGCCCTTGGCATTTTATGATGTGTCTTGGTGTGGTCTTCTTTGGATTCCTCTTATTTGGGGTTCTCTGTGCTTCCTGGACTTGTAAGTCTATTTCTTTCACCAGGTAGGAGAAGTTTTCTGTCATTATTTCTTCAAATAGGTTTTCAATATCTTGCTCTCTCTCTTCTTCTGGCACCCCATAATTTGGATGTTGGTACGTTTGAAGTTGTCCCAGAGGCTCCTTACACTATCTTCATATTTTTGGATTCTTTTTTCTTTTTGCTTTTCCAGATGGGTGTTTTTTGTTTCCTCGTATTTCAAATCTTTGATTTGATTCTTGGGATCCTCTAATCTACTGTTGAATTTCTGTATATTATTCTTTATTTCAGACAGTGTATGCTTAATTTCTGACTGGTCCTTTTCCATTTTTTTTGGCATTCTCATTAAGATCCTTGAAGGTCTCACTAAGGTCCTCGGATGTCTCACTAAGTTTCTCGGAGGTTTGTAGAATATTCTTGAGTAATCTTATAACTGTGGTTTTGAACTCTATATCCAGTCATTTGCTTTCCTCCATTTCTTTCATTCATGACATCTTTCTTTGTCTCTGCATTTTGGCTGCTTCCCTGTGTTGATACAGTGGTTTTGTGTGGTAGGTGTCCTATTTGGCCCAATGGCTCAGCCTCCCCAATCAGCTGAGGTGGACACTCTTGGTGCACCCCTTTGTGTGCTGTGTGCACAGTCTTGTTGTAGTTAAGCCTTGATTGCTGTTGGTATCCCTGGGAGGAATTGACCTCCAGGCCAATTGGCTGTGAGGATCTGCTGTGTCTATAGTAGAAGAACTGCTGTGCTGGAGACACCCTTATGAGGCAGGACTTGCTTCACTGAGTCTGCCTGTTGAGTGTGTCACTTATGGATGTGAGGAGTTGAAATCTGGTATCTGACCACTGGGTACACTGGCTCCTGAATCTCCAATAAGGTGCAAAGTCAGCCAGTGCCTGGGTCCACCCAGCAGGAGCTACAGTGAGATCTGCAGATTTCTCCTCTTTGGGGTTTGGAAGTTTTGGAGCTCTCTAACCCAGCTGCAGTTTGTTAGGTTAGGCTGCAAAAGGACAGAGATTCATATGCAAAAGCTGCTGCGCACAGCTTGGGTGGGGTTGTAAATTGGGTGGGGCAGGGTCTCAGGGAATCACCAGGGCGGAGCAAACAGCAATAGCTGTCAGTCAGCCGTCTCTGCTTCTCCATGTTTCCCAGTCTCCGGGCCTCTGTGTCTCTGAGTCCCATGCCCCCACAGTAACAATGATCTCTGTGAGCAGCTCTATGAGACAGCCATCCTCACTTTCTGATCCGATGCCAGACAGTCCAGTTTCTCCCCCTAGGAGTCTGGGTCCCCAGAGTCTTACCAAAAACTGGAGTTCAGAGTGGTTGGGAGCTTGTATCTCCCTTCCAATTGAAAAAAAGCAGCATACCCAGTTGCCAGCCCGTTCCGCTCACCTCTCTCTACCTCTGCTCTTGGCGCCTCTGTACCTCCTACCCAGTCTCAATGCACTTTTTACTTTCCTTCTAGTTTTAGAACTTCCACTCAGCCAGCTTTCCCGTGGTTCTGGATGATAGCCATTTTGTCTTTTAGTTGTAGTTTTGATGTGGTTGTGGGGGGAAGCATGTACAAGTGTATACCTTATGCCACCATCTTGGTTCTCTACATATACTCTATTTGATAACTTTTTACCATCACATGCCATAAAAAGAGATGTTGTTGGATGTAGTCCATTTGTTCTAATATTTTCAAGAAGTATTTACCCAGTGCCTACTATGGGCCAGTCACTGAAGCAGGCCCAAGTTTTACAATAATCCTTGTGCTTAAGAAGCTTAAAATCTGATAGGGAAGGATAGACAAATCACAGGAGGGAATTTATGAAAACAATATGATAACATACGAATATGGGAACACATAATAATGACACCTAATTCAGCTTTCAGAGATCAGAGAGGATTAAGAAATACATTAGTAATTTTACTGCTACATTTCACAGGGCTCATTTTTAAATTTAACTCCGTTATCCAACTTGATGTCACTTTCAACATTGACTTCTACTTTTCTCCTCTCTATTTTAATGTTGAAGGTTTCTTTTTTTTATATTCAGACACATTGCTTTGCATTTTCAAAGTCAAGTCTCATTGTTATTCCTTCCCTAGGTCCTTTTGTATAATTTCCCTGATATCCCTGGTATTCATAATATCTCCCAAATGAGTACCATCTGTGAATTTCATCAGTGTGCTGTCTGTTCCCTAGTCTGGCTTATGAATGAAGATGTTAAATAAGAACAGACATTGTAGGGCAGCTGCTCTGTGCAGCACCCCACCAGGAGTCCCCTTGATGTTTGTGACACCTTTTCACTGGCATTCATTAAGTTTTGTTTATAGTCCTTCAGGTAGCTTTGAATCCCAAGTGACAATGATAATGTTCAAGTGCATTTAAAGTTTTGTGATTAAAATTTGAGTTAAGATGTGGCATACTTTCTGTTAAGTTCTCAGTACTGGAAAGCAGTTACTTCCATCCCTGCCTACCACCAGCCCCAAATGACTCTAGTAATAACTTAAAATACATTTTTATTGATTTCAGAGAGTAAGGGAGAAGGGGAGAGAGATAAGAACAAAAACATCAATTAAGATTGAATCATTAATTGACTGCTTCAAGCACGCCCCCTACTGGGAAGCCAGCCTGCAACCCAGGCATGTGTTCTGACCTGGAATCTAACCGTGACCTCCTGGTTCATAGGTCAATGCTCAACCACTGAGCCAAAACTGGCCAGGCTCTAATATTTTTGTATAAACTTAAAAACCTACACATGAAGACTACTTTATTTCCATGTACAGAATGATATAATGGAATTGTCACATTCCAATATGAGGTGAGAATGCATGATTTGATATTTTCAAGATAAGTGATCAAAAATCAGTTAAAAGACTCTTAGCAGCGGTTCTCAACCTGTGGGTCGCGACCCCTTTGGCGGTCGGATGACCTTTTCACAGGGGTCGCCTAAGACCATCCTGCATATCAGATATTTCCATTACGATTCATAGCAGTAGCAACATTATAGTTATGAAGTAGCAACGAAAATAATTTTATGGTTGGGTCACAACATGAGGAACTGTATTTAAAGGGCTAGAAGGTTGAGAACCACTGCTCTTAGGGTCAGGGTTGGACTGTTAGAGGTTACAGAGGGTTTTGGGGAGGCAGATGGCATACTGTGAGTCCCATCCATTCACAAAGGTGCAAGTGGAGTATTTTCCCCTTCACCTCAAGTCAAAGGAAAGGCTTGATTCAGAGTTTGATAACTATGCTCTGAAATTTGGGGGATGCTATATATTAGGATCTTTCATTTACAGTAACATCTGAAGGAAAGGTGCTAGAAACCCTACTTTCTTTGGCTTACTATGAGCAAAAATATGGGATCATGTGTAAGATATACACAAGAGAAATCCACTTGGACTCATTGTCTTGTCCAAAACTGTCAAAAGGAATTCCAAAGAAAGAAGCTAAAGGCACTACTCAATTTCTATTGATAACAAATGAAATGTAAGCATTCAGCTAGAGTAGAAATGAATTCATCTAGGTCAATAGAACTATTGGTGGATATGAGGTTGGAATGGGACAACACAGAAGAACTCAAGGGTATCACTGCATAAGAAAACACCCTATAACTTAGTGATTTAAAACAACCATTTATTTAGCTCATGATTCTTTAGGTCACCAATTTAGGTGGGAGTAAAACTGAACATCCTTTACAATCTAGGCTGGCCCACTCATGTGTCTGTAGTTCAATGTGAGTCAGTTTTGGACTCATTGATTTAGTGTAGCCTCAACTGGGATGGCCAGTCTCAGCTCCACATGGTCTCTCATCCTCTAACAGACTGTTTTAGTGGCATCAAAGCAGGTTTCCAAAGGGGGGTAAAAGAATGCAGGACTTCTTGAGGCCTAAGCTTGTAACTGGAATATATTTAATTTCTTTATAGTCTGTTGGTCATGGCGAATCACAAGGCCAACCTAGATCCCATGGGTAGGGAAATAGACTCCACCTGCTGTGAAAGAAGTTTAGTCTTTTCCTGTATCTTTCTGTGTGTAACATGAACATCATCTTGGAGGTGCAGCAGTCATCTCGTGACCACGAGGTTACATGCATGTTGAGAAAGGTCTCATCTGAAGTATAGCAGAGGGGGAAGAATGGAGGGGGCTAAGAAAGGATACTTAATGACATTAGTAAGCTACCAACCTGCTCTTTACTGCCTACTCATGTACATTTGTTGCATGGACAAAACAATCAATCAAACAAACAACAACAACAACAAAAAAAACACCCTTTTCTGTTTAAACTACTGTTTGTTGTTGTTTTTGTTACTAGCAGACAAACATATTTTTGACTGATACAATAACAAATATTTATAAAAGAAGAGGAAGGGGGATCAAATTAAAAGATGAGTCAAGCCAAAACCGGTTTGGCCCAGTGGATAGAGCGTCGGCCTGCGGACTGAAAGGTCCCGGGTTCAATTCCGGTCAAGGGCATGTACCTGGGTTGCGGGGACATTCCCAGTAGGAGATGTGCAGGAGGCAGCTGATCGATGTTTCTCTCTCATCGATGTTTCTAACTCTCTATCTCTCTCCCTTCCTCTCTGTAAAAAATCAATAAAATATATTAAAAAAAAAAGATGAGTCAAAATAGATTGAGTTATATGAGAAAACATCAGAGCAAGCAGAATTTTTCAGGTCAAAAAGAAAATACACAATTTGGAGTATGAGTTTAGCAAAACTGTAAATTGTTAGTGTGCAAAAGATTATGAATACACTGATCTTTATTTTTTAAAATATATTTTTATTGATTTTAGAGAGAGAGGAAAGGAGAGGGTGAGAGAAATAGAAACATCCATGCATCACCATCAACATGGATTGGCTGCCTTCTGCACACCCCCTGCTGGGGATCAAGACCAGAGCCCAGGCATGTGCTACCAGGAATCAAACTGCAGACCTCTTGGTGCATGGGTTGAAGCTCAACAATTGAGCCACACCGGCTGGGCTGATTTTTATTTTTTATATCAGAAATAAAACAGAACCACAGTTTCTTGTAAGAAAGTTAGATGGGTGAATTCATTTTGGATGAGAATAATGAAAACACTGAGATTCTGTGGAATGATGGCTCTGAATCTCCTTTTCTATAAATCTGTAAGAATGGACAATATCTTTCCTATCTAGGATTAAATGTTTTTATTCCCAAAGAAAAATAAATTAGGTAACTTCTTTTCATTATTTTTCAGCCTAATGTTTCTTCAACAAATTCTTAGTTTTACATATAAGAACTAGGTAAACGTATAAAGCAAACCTGATTCTTTTAATAATTTGAGGTAGGCTTTTGAGAAGCAAAATGATATGCATTAGAATGTATCCAGGTAATTTATGCTTCTATTTCTCTACATTCACAGTCAAAATATTGGCTTCCTGACTCTTCATGCCTCACTTTCATTTTACTCAATAAGAGACTCCCTTTCTATTATAGAGATTCATGATGTTTCTATACATCTCTTTCATAATAGCAAAGTGATTTATTTTACAACAAATAGACATGGATTTTATAATTGTCATTTTAAATCTTGTTTAAACTTTGTTAAGACATCGATCAGTTGCTTAAATCTATTTCTATAATTTTTTTCATTGGCTCTAATTTCTATGTATCACTAGAGTTTAAGCTTTCAGCACAGGCTATCAAGATTTTGTTGTTGCAAAGAGCGTATTCATAACATAGAGATTGTTTCAGTGCTTGGAATATTTTCTTCTTCTGTAACTTGTGACATACCAGGAAATAAGGCTTATCAAGATAGAATTATATGCGAGAGCTATTTATCCTAGTTTATCTGACTTGGACACCAAAATCAGGACTATAACAGTTATGTAGTTTCCACAAAGACCAGTTCCCTTCCTGGAGGGTTTACAAAGACAATAGTAGAATATGAGAATGACTAAAATCTATACAGCAGGATAAAAAAAATACATGTCCCAAAACACATTTTTATATTTTAAAATTATGAATAAGATACTTTGGGTTCTGACAGCAAATAGAATTTCTCCTCAGTAAGAAACTCAAAGATCTATTTCTCTTGTAATCTGCTCCATATTATTATTTTCAATTGACATCTTCAGACAAATGTCTATATCTTGCTTTAGGACCCTCATTACTAAGCAAGACTATCTCTAGTCTCTGGGAAAGGCTCTATAAATGCATAAACTGTATATGAATAAGATAATGTAACCACAATTACTTAAGGTCACTGTTTATTTCTACTCTAATCTCCACTCTGACGTACTTCCCTTCAAGTCAGGTAGTGTTAATGTGGCTCCAGCAATTTGGGATCCCGGGAGATCGAATTGCTCATACATTAATTTTTATTTAGTGGAATATATTTTTGTGCCTCATAGGCACTTCCATATATAGTTAAGATACTGCTGGCCTACCAGGTACATTGCTGCCATTTATTAAGCTAACTCACTGAGCTTCAGGACACAAAGGTGTGGGACCAGAAGTCATATCACCATATCAGCGTGTCCTATGGCAGCTGGCATGGGAAACATGTGGATCCTGGAGGAGAAACATGGTTTGAAACCTGCGAAGCAAGAAGCACTGTGTGAAGAATCTTCCAATCAGCAGACACGTAACACTGAAAACAGAGCATTTAGTTTTCATTGATGTCTGGTCAAAACCAAATTTCTCTAGCATTGGGAATATACTCATAATATGGTAGATGCAATTACAACTGTGACATACATTTACTTTCTTGAAAGTAATACTAAGAAATAGAATTGTCAGAATTCCTGTGTTTGTAGGACTCAAAGCTATGTCAGTATTACAAAGAGTGAGTACCTCTGTAATAGCTTACATATAATTGAAACCTGACATTCTTGCAAATTTATGAGATCTTAACAATAATTAGTGTTATAGGTAAAATAAGACTTTCTAAATTATTGATAATAAAAAGTAAATATTAATCAATAATTTAAGAGACCTTTTTTTCTGTTTTATCTAGAAAGGATTATATTTCAAAAGTATTGCCATATGAAGAAGCAATAAGAGAATGTGCAGCCAAAGATAAGTATAATAGAGACATGCCAGGCAGTTCATTAATAAGGCATTGTTATTTTTTGTAATGTTTGTGTATTTGACAGCTTTAAAAATGTAGTATGTGCTGTAATTTCTATTCTCATTCTAAATAAATATCTTTTTAATAACTAAGTTGTCATTTATAATTTTCTATTTGTTTTTAAAAGTTCTCCCTAAATTATAAAAGTTTCAGGTTTCCATAAATTAAATCTATTCATCCATGATGGCAGCAGCAGCATCTTCTCTCTCTCTCTCTCTCTCTCTCTCTCTCTCTCTCTCTCTCTCTCTCTCTCTCTCTCTCACAGACACACAGACACACACACACACACACACACACACACACACACACACACACAGTAACAGAGTATAGCTCTTTTTTTCAGTTCTACAACTACTTTTTAATATCTTAATAATCTCAACAATGGACACAATGTAACTGCCCAAATTCTCTGAACCACACAGACAATATTGACAAGCAGAGAAACAAAGGAGGAGGTGGGATGGGACAAAAACCTGTTCCCCGCAAAACCAGTCCTAAAACCACCTCTCCTGCCAGAGTCAGAGGAGCAATACCTACATTAGGGTCACAGTACTCACTAAACACATTGGGGGAAATCAGGAGACACTTGGTTACAGTTTTCACAGTGTTTGTGTTCTTTATGATGTTATTGTTTGTTTGTTAAGTAAGATTTCTTGGTGTAGTAGAAAAGGATATTTTAAAGCTCTTCCTGGGAGAATAGTCATTTATTGTGGTTGGGGCTGTCTGGGAGGATAAGAAACTTTCCTATTATCCTAATCCATGACTTCTACTCCATGAGCTGTTTTTCCTAACAAGAGGTCAGGTGTTTAATCATGTCACATGTTAGTGACCTTCACAGCAATCCCTTCTTACATGTCTCCAGGTGTATTTTCTTCTTCTTCCCCTTCCTCTGATCCCCTATTTTCTGTTATCCTCTCCATCTTCCTCTTACTTTAATAAACCATATATATTTAGTTTTCATTTTTCCCAAGAAAAAAAAGATAAAGAAAATAAATGAACCAGAAGAACACTTCCAGCCCATAAGAGACCAGCCTGTATTCCAGGCAGGGCTGCTTTTCCTGTGGTACCAGAGGGTGGTACAGGGAAAACAGCCGACATGGAACCTTGATTAAAATTAGGAGGATGTTGAGACCAAGCTGCAGCATTAGGATGCAAAACAAAAGACAGGGGTATGTGGGCCATAAATGGCACCCAGGTCAAGGCTAACAGCCAGTGCCCCAACTGCTTCAAATCTAATGTGCCCCGCTATAAAGGACTGGATCTGGCTGTTGACCGGGCTTAGCAGAGATAAAAAGCTTCTCCTAAGAGTTTGCATGGACTTTAGGAGATTAGAACCTTAGATAGTTCCAGCAGTAGCTAAGGAACTTATGACATCCTCATCAAGCAATGATTCCAATTTAAAATAGGTATTAGTGTGACTCTCTCCTGCACACTTTAATGGCATGTGCCATATTTGGAAGGAGATGAAAGATTCTAGGTTCAGGTTGCAGTCCCTCCATGACAAAGTCCTTCAACCAGTGATTTTCCCCGTTAACTAATAGCACCATCTTTGCTCTATCTTGAAAGTAGTTGTTAAAATTATTCCTTCATGCTAGTGAGATGAATTTTTACAAAATAATTCATTATATTAATAGTGTTAGCCTGCTTTAGACGTTTTGGCATTCTTCTCTTTCATTAAAGGAGCATAGCATGCATCCTAGATGTTGAGGTTGCAATTATTAGAAAAAATAGCAGCATCGTTTATTTTACTTACACATTTTATTATGTTTGTCCAACTGAGTGCTATTATGTCCTGGAATAATGGAGGATATTCATCACTTTCTTCAACCTCAAAATAAACCAGACTTAAAGTTTTCCCCAGGTACCTCTAGCTTTGAATTCAAGTATTATTCCACTTTGAGATTCTTCTATTTTGTTCAATCAGACCTTCCAACTTTAAATATTGCTTCAGAATCCTGAGGGTTTTGTAAGCTTAACCAAACAATGCATTTAAATAGACTTCACTCATAATTAATTAGTTGAATGTGTTTAACTATTACTCATTGTCCAAATAAATACAAAATAGAGTACCTCTACTTAAATGCATAAATAGCCATCTATAAAATCATAAGCAATAAATAGCTGGATTGCTTCCATTTCTTTGGTGAAGATAAAACTCAAATGTTAGCTTCTTAATAACATTTTCTCATACTAAAGAAAGATATAGCACTTTGATTGCCTATCATATTTAATATTTGCTGATATGGAAAAACGCTAGATTCTGCTAACTACAGAGAAGCCTTGACCTACTTTATTTGATTTTAACATCTTGCATTTTAAAATGTAGGATCAAGGAATGTAGATTTTTTATCATCTTTCCTTAGCCCACCTTACAATAAAGAGAACACAGGGAAATTCTGGAAGGAGAAAAGATGCAGCACTCATGAAGCTAATTTAATATAAAAATATTTAAAATAAATTCTAAAATGAGATACATTGAGACATGTGCAAGGTGAGACATGGGATGTTCTACAAAAAAATAAAAATAAAAAATCAGGTATATTCATAATGAATACTTGGGAAAATTTTATAATCCAGTGCCTCTCATTTGCTTGTCTCTCATAAATCTGTCAGACACTGAAGGCATGAGATACTGGCAATTGTCCTTTGGGTTTAATGGAAGAGAGGGCTGTGTTTGTCTTGAGGGAAAAGCCTACTGCTATGTATCAAATTTGGGGGCTGTTGATAGAGTACTCAACAGACACAGTTACCTGAGCAGATCAACCAGATCTAGACCAGAGAAGAGAAAAACAATGACATTACCTCCATCAGACACAGCTGGGTGACAAGACAAGACAAGAAATAGTTTTGCAGCTATCAGCATGCTGTGCAAGAGGTTGCATGAGGAAAAGCAACAGCAGATAAGAGAGGGAAAGTGCTGTGGAGAAAGGAGGTGTCTGGGGAAAGTATTGAGCAGACATGATTTCCAGGGTAAATAGATATCTGGGCAGGAGCCTATTAAGAAAGGAATTAGTGCCTGGCTGGTATGGCTCAATGGTTGAACATAGACCCCTGAACCGAGAGGTCACTAGTTGAATTCCCAGTCAGGGTGCATGCTGGGGTTATGAGCTTGAAACCCAGTAGGGGGTGTGCAGGAGGCAGCCAATTGATGTTTCTCTCGCATTGATGTTTCTATCTCTCTATACCTCTTCCTTCCTCTCTCTCTAAAAATCAATAAAAACATATGTCTAAAAAAATTTTTTTAAATAAGGAAGTTGGTATTCCTATAAATACAGATGTCTGAAAAAACAGAGAAATATTGTTTAACAATTGAAGTTACCATCATGAAGTGGGGAAACATAGTCCCAAATGGAATTCTACAACATAGCTTCCGTGTAATTTAGAATGTCTAAAAAAGTGAGCATTAATCTGTTACTCAACTATTAAAGAATCTTTAAAAGATTTCTGGTGTGAGTCTGAATGACTGACATTGAAATAAAATATTTTATGCTCACTTTTCTTAGTTTGATGTCCCTCAAAGAAAATCCTGAGATAAGGACTTCTGAACATATATCTCTTCAACCCCCTCCACTCATCTTAAATTTTGCAAATGGATTGTTGGATAGGTGATATAATCTAGTAATCCCAGGCAAAAGCTCTATAAACTAACTACTGGATTTGTAGTCTGATGCTGCCATTTCCTAACCATGTGGCCTTTGAGTGGTAACTTGTCTTTGCCTTAATATTCTTATTTAAAAATGTTGATATTATTAGGATCCAACTCCTAAAATTGTGTAAATTAAAGTACATCAATACAAATACCAGGCTTAGAATAGGACCTGGTGCATAACAAGTGCCCAGTAAGTATTAGCTCTTTTTTTTTATTGATATTTAGAGAGAGAGGAGGAGAGAGGGAGAGAGAGAAACATTGATGTGAAAGCAAAATATTGATCAGCTGCCTCCTGCATGCCCACTACTGAAGATTGAGCTCACAGCCCAGGCATGTGCCCTGATCAGGAACCAAACTGGCAATTTTTAATGCACAGGACAATGCCCAACCAACTGAGCCATACCAGCCAGAGCAGTAGCAGCTCTTTTTATCATGGTTTTTTTTCCCCATGCTACTTCAAAAATCTTGCTCAAAACAGTGTTTCAGGCAGCCACTGTCAAGCACAATTGACAAAACAGATGAAACCAATTTGTCTAGTTTCCATAAAGTAAGAGGATAGTAATTCAAGCAGAGTATCCTGTGCTTCTGTGTCCATGAGCTTTAAAGACTTGGGAAGTCATAGAATCACAAAGGAGGAAGGAGCCACTGCAGTCAGCCCCTCCAATCTCCAACCTGCTATGATGTGCCTTAACACATCTGGGCCCCTGCTTACTACTCAAATGCTCATTAAATTATTTGACTTTAATGTCTAGACATCACCCTAGTTCTTGTAACTGCCACAACAAAATGCCATGACTGAGTGCCTTAGACAACAGAAATTTATTTTCTCACAGTTCTTGATGGCTGAAAATTCCAAGATCAAAGTTCTGGCACATTCCATTCCTGATGAGACCTTTCTTCCTGGCTTAGAGACAGCAGGCTACTTGCTGTGTGCTCACGTAGTCTTTCCTTAGTTTGTGCACATGATGAGAGAGAAATTTCTCTCCTTTTTTATAAGGCCACTGATTCTGATTTTACTTAACATTAATTACCTCCCTATATCTAAATATAGTCATGGTTGGGGTTGAATCTTCAACATATAAATCTGAGATTGGGGGAGCCCAACTCAGTCCACAGAAAACATTTTTAGTTTTTCTGAACTGAATTCTGCCTCACTAGAAGTTACAATTTTGTTACTGAGAGCAACAGAGATGAACTCTTCTTCCATAGGACAGGTGTCTAAGAATTTAAAACACTTATTTTTTTCTCATCTTCAGGCTAAATATCCACATTTCTTTCAATAATGTTTCACCTATACTTCTCACCATCCCATGAACACTATATCCTTTGTTAATTTCTATATTTAAAAAGGGTATCTATAATTGAAAACAATGTTCCAAATGTGATCTGACCAATACCAAATGCAAAGAAATTAGTATCTTCTCTTTTTCATATAACTATTTCTGCTTTGACGCAGGTTGACATTGCATTTGTTATTAGTTATTAGATGACAGAAGATAGTTTACTAGGTACTTAGTAAGCATTGGTTGAATTAAACTGGAGTCAACTTGGATGGAGTTTTTTGTAACAGGGAGTCTTATACATTTCTTATAATCTTCAGTCTAAGCAGTGGTTCTCAACCTTCCTAATGCTGGGACCCTTTAATACAGTTCCCCATATTGTGGTGACCCCCAACCATAAAATAATTTTCGTTGCTACTTCATAACTGTAATTTTGCTACTGTTATGAATCATAATGTAAATATCTGATATGCAGGATGTATTTTCAGGGGTTGCGACCCACACATTGAGAACCGCTGGAAAGGGTTCATAGAAGACTGGAAACTGAGCCATTTTGGAATTTTCTTGATATTTTTTCATTTACAGTAAGAATGGCAATAAAGGACTGGACCAGTGTGGAGAAAAATTGCAATGGACCAAATGCCTGCATTGAAGAAAAATGGAAGACTTTAAAAATTCTTTTTTCCAGAACAGTAGAGAGAGAGAGAGAGAGAGAGAGAGAGAGAGAGAGAATGAACACAAGGTGCCTTGCTTCTGCTGTGTCTTCAGTAATTGCTTTAACATGTGACTTGCCATTTAAGCAATAAATGACATTTACTAAGGGTTTAATACATGTCAGCTACTGTGCCAGACACTTTCACATTATCTCGTTAATTCCCTCAACAGCCCTGTGTGGTAGTTCTTATTAGTCTCATTTTAAAGAAAAGTTATGGACCTTGCCTAATTTTACATGCTAAAGATAGTTCTTGCTTTGGCTGCCAAATCCCAAATACTTTTAAACACCTGTGAGCTAGTGAAACTGGGGTGTGCCCAGAGATCTTGGAAACCATAGCTAATATATGGCACATTATCCAGAGACATTAATATTCCTGATAACAGGTGTATTAGTTATTAGGCCTGCCATTACGAATACTACTGACTGATTGGCTTAAACAGAAATTATTTCCTCAGAGTTCCAGAAGCTAGAAGTGCAAGATCAAGGTCTGAGCAGTGTTGGTTTGTCCTAAAGCCTCTCTTCTTATCTTGTAAATGGCCATCTTTTTCCAATGTCTTCACATGGTCTTCCCTTTGATTTGTCTGGGTCTTAATCTCCTCTTCTCATGAGGTCATCAGTCATATTGGATTATGGATTATCCCAACGACCTCATTTAAACTTAATTGCCTCTTGAAGGGCCCTTTCTCCAAATACAGTCATTTTCTGAAATACTCAGGGTTAGGAGTTCAACACACAAACTTGAGGAGACACAATTCAGCTCACAACAGCAGGTGATCCAAAAATATCTTTAAAAGTAAGTAAAATACAGTGCACAACAGCCTGATCTGGAGTCTAATTGCTTTGATTGAATCCTGATTTTTTCATTAACTATCTGAGTGACCTTGGCAAAGTTGTTTGCCTTTCAGTATCTCAGTTTCCTAATACTTCAAATAGAGATATAATGGTACATTTATAGGGTATTTGGTGAGGAATAGTGTCTGGAAAGCAATAAGCTCTGCTCCTAGCTGGTATAGCTCAGTTGGTTCGCTGGTTTCATTCCCAGTTAGGGCACATGCCTTGGTTGCGGACTAGATCCCTAGTAGGGGGCGTGAAAGAGGCAGCCAATTGATGATTCTCCTACATCAGTGTATCTCTCTCTACCCCCCTTCCTCTCTCTCTAAAGTCAGTAAAAAATACACATATTCTTTAAAAAATAATTTATTACATATATTGAAAAAAATCTTTGTATATCTATTAGCTCTCATTACATTATGGGACAGATGAAGTAAAATGCAAATTTTCTTTAATTTTAAAGTTAGCCAGCTGGTGTGGCTCAGTGGTTGAGCATTGACCCATGAACCAGGAGGTCATGGTACAATTCACGGTCAGGGCACATGCCAGGGTTTCAGCCTCAATCCCTGGTAGGGGGCATTCATGAGGCAGCTGATCAATGATTCTCTCTCATTATTGATGTTTCTCTCTCTCTCTCCCTCTCCCTTTCTCTCTCTGAAATCAATAGATATATGTGAAAACATATCATAGAACTTTTTCATTTACAGGAGACTGCTTTAGTCATAAATATCTATTAATTTTCCTCTTCTAATGAGAAAGAGTGGCAAAAAAGACTGATAAGTAATTTCTGCTACCAGACATTTGCTCTTCATGCTAGTCAGGCTTCTAATATGCCTCCCAATGTTCCCCACCTACTGTTATTCATGCCTGATAAAATCCCCTCCCTGAGAATGTAGACTGGACCTAATGACTCAGTTCTAATGAATAAAATACAGCAAAAGTGTTGGAATGGCACTTCTAAAATTATGCTATAAAAATCTATGATTTCCATCTTGCTATCTTTCTCTCAGTTTTTATCTGGCTCTTTTTGCCTACTTGCTCTATTGAACCAGGAGGTCATGGTTTGATTCCCAGTCAGGGCACATGCCAGGGTTGTTGCCATATTTTGTGGTGCCCTATGAGTAGGCCCATCTGGCAAGAAACTTAGGGCAGCTTCTGGACAACAGCCATGAAGGAACTGAGGCTCCTGAGTTCAACATCCAAGGATTTGGATCCTGCCAACAACCACATGATTGAGTTTGGAAATAGATCTTTCCCCATGTGGATTCATCCCTTTTAAGCATTGGGATGGCTGAAGCCCCAGTAGACACCTTCATTGAAGCTTGTGAGAAGACCTTGCAAGCAGAAGATCCAGTTGAATTGCATCAAGATTCCTGACCTATAAGTACTGAGAAAATAGATATTGTTGATTCAGCCACTAAGTTTTGGAGTAATTTGTTATGCAGCATTAAATAACTAATGCACTCTTCTGAAAGTGGAGAATGTTGTAGAAGAAGTTGGGGCATCATGATTCAAGTGGAAAATAGAAACCACGCAAATAATTCTCTCTTTTGAAAGTGAAGAAGATTGTGGAAGAAGATGGGATCATCCTGATTAAGTGGAAAAGGAGATTCATGTGAGCACAGTGGGAGCCAAAGAATAGAGGGCAAGTAAGGTGCTCTCCTCATAAGATCACAACTATTTTCAAAGATTCACTCTGCTCAAGTAGTTTCTCCCCATCAGCATGTCTGGAATCAAACCTTAATTGAATAGCTTGCACTACCCCTGCTTTGCACTAGTTGCATTTTAAAGCACTTAAATTGCTCAACCTGCTCCAATACATTTACTTCTACTGTTTTCATCATTAATGAGGCATTCCGCTTTTATAATCTAGGAGATGACCTAAAGATCAGAGTTAATTTAATTTAAAATCAATGTACTAGAGAAGAAAACCCCTGCCTCCAGTATTGATGTCAAACTGCAGGCTTCTGCAAACTCTGGGGCAAAGAAGCATAACAGCATATGCCATGCTATTGTTTCCAACCAGGTGTCTATGGTGACACAGTCACAAAATTCTACAAAAAGAGGTTCTGAAAATTGGTCCCATCTGATTTAATATTACTTGTATGAGTTTTTTGTTTGATCAAGTGAAGTGCAAACTACTTTACTGAATTTTAAAACCCACTGAGCAGCAAAGACCAATTATCAATGAATCCGATATCCCTAGTATTTTGGAGAAAGTTCTTTATGACTAAGATACTAAAAGAGCTTAGATTTATGAGCAATGGTTCTTATAATATATTTTTGTTTTTAACTGAGTTCTATTGGCAAAGTTACTTGTACTAGTGCTGGGAATAAGGAGGCTCTGCAATGCAATGCCTGGAAGCATCTGTTTTACTTGTAACTTTTTAAAAAATTTTCAAAGTCTGTTTTCTGATTTTCAAGGATCTATAATGAGATGGCTTCCTAGTTAATTGTTTTCTATTCATTCATTCATTTGTTCAGCAATACTTATTGAATATCTCTTCTGTGCCAAGCACCATATTAAAAAATGATAACACAATACTTCTATCAAAATAGTTTCTAATGTAACAAACAAGCTCAAAATCATCTCAGTGGATTATCCCAACAGGGTTACTTTTTGCTCATAACAAGTCTGTGAGGTTCATGGGATATGTCCATGACATCAGTCAAGGGAAGACCTGACTGGAAAGCCTGGTAGCAGTAATTAAGTGCCTCCATGAGAAAGAGACACAAGCTCTTTTGTTTGCATGGCCATGTCTGCCCCCAAGTATAAGTGCAACCCTCAAGAGTTCCATTAGCAGGAGAAGGAGAAATAGAATAACACTATTCTCTATCATACATAGACTTTGCCTCCTGACACCCAACACCAGTCTAGTTTTGTTAGCCTGTGCAGTCTTATCATGGGCTTTGTGTGATTTTTGTCTGGCTCTTAAAATACTAAATATCTCTTGGTATCCCCATCATGGTTTTTATGGACAGTTAAGGAAACAAGGGCTCCATGTTGGAAATGACTCATATTCATCTTGCTAAACATTTAACAATCCTCACTTTCCTCACTTCCCCTCTGGCCCAAGTAAGAAGGCCTGGTTACTCCTTGAGAGTGAGGAAATGAACAAAGGAGAACATGACTAAGACCAAGTTAGACTTTTGAGACTTACCATTAAATTCTCTATCATTTATATATGTGTTTATTTATTCATTTATTTATTTATGTGACCATTTGAGAACTATGTGTTGAGCATCTCTACTATGCACTGTATGCTCGAATGAAATGTTGGCCAAAATAGATGTGATTCAGATAGTATTAATGAACGCTATTGTCAAACAAATAGGCAATTGCAATGCAGAGCAAAAGCTTTGCTAGAGAAATGCAGAGGGCTCTGGTGGCACAGAGGGTGGTCCCAGTTGAATGAAGGAAGGCCTCCATAGGAAATAATGTCCAAGCAAAGGTCTAATGCATGCACAGAGAAGTAATCTCAGTGAAAAGAGTTGAAGGAAGAATGTTCCAGAAGAACAAAGGTCTGCAAGAGAGAGACAGAAGAAGAGGATAACAAAGAAAGAGAATAGAGAACAGATGAAATTTTTGCCATGACCAAGAAGTGCAAGAATCCAGAGCATAAACTCCAAGTGATGGAGTTTTGAGAGATAAGAAAAATTGGAAGGAGCCAGTTTTCAAAGGCCTTGAACAAGCATTTGGACTTTTTCCTAAGAGCTGTGGGATTCCATTGAAAGGTTTCAAACAGGAGAGTGATCTGATAGATACTTCAGATTTGAAGTAACAGCTGCCCTTTACAAAAGCCTAAGTTATTATGTTGGCAAAGGACCCAACCAAACGTTTGCTCACAGCCATCCTGGACTTTGGCTGGGTTTCCTAGTAGTGCCATTTATGAGGAAGTGGGTTGGGGATTTGAGTGTTTGGTATAATTAGGAACACCAGGAGAGGCCCTAACACAAAACCATTTTTTTCCACTCTCAGCTATCAACACTGAAACCCACTTCTTAATTCCTTCATTTTTTTCATTTATCTGTTTATCAAATATGCTCTGAGCACCTGCTATGTAAATAGCATAGAGCTTGTGCAGCAAAGAAGATAAGAATGGGGTTCTTGCTTTTAAAAGGCTAAAGGTCTAATAAGGAAAATAAGGTAAGTTTAATAGCATCATGTGTGGGAGGAATAAAAGAGTTATAGGAAGAAACCTAGAGGGGAAAAAGAAACCTTTCAGGCTGAGGAGCCCAGGGAAAGCTTTGTGGAAAAAACACCACCATGGCTGGGCCTTGAAAACTAAATAATATTTTCTTAGCGCTGATCCATATCAGAAGTCTCTCAGTTATTCATGAAAGAATCATAACTCAAATGAGTTTAGAGAGCATTTATTGGCTTACAGACTGAGAAATCCAGAGGTACAGTTGACTACAAGCTGAGCTGGATCCAGGCACTAATGTAAAAACCAAAGCTCACTCTTACTCTCCCATTCTTAGGAAAGATAATCTCTGGCAGAAAAGATGGCTCCAGGAAAACTCAGTGTATTAGTTCCATCAGGCTGTGTAACAAATCGCCACAAAATATCTTACAATATAAATTTATTCTCTAACAGTTTGGGAGGTCTGAAGTCTGAAATCAAGGTGTTAGCAAGGTTGATACCTTCTGGAGGCTTTGAGTAAAAATCTATTCCATGTCTCTTGGCTTCTGCTGTTTGCCAGAAGTCTTTGACCTGCATCCCACCAACTCTGCCTCCACCTTCATATTACCTTCTCTATTTCTCCTCTGTGTCTTTATGTAAAATCTCCCTTTCCTTTCTCTTGTAAGGACATCAAACACTGGATTTAATTCCCATCCTAAATCTAAGGATGGTCTTTCTCGAGATCCTTAAGTCAATTACATCTGCAAAGAATTTGTTGCAAACAAGTTCATATTCTGGGATTCTAGGTGGACATGAATTTTAACGGGACACTATTCAACCCACTACATTCAGCAAAGCTATCTTTCCTACTATCTATGGTGCAAAGATTTCCTTCCAGTTGACCCAGCTTAGGTTTGGTACCAGATCTGTGCTGGAGGGGTGGGCTGTGGACTTGAGCCCCACCAGAACCACATGTATTGAATTCTCAAGGATAAAAAAGTTCTGCTATTAAAATAACAGAAAGTGTGCTGAAGAAACAGCAATGACAGGATCCTGGAACAAAAGTAGGAAAAGGTTTCTGGGGAGGTGATATGGCGAGGTCTTTGGACTCATGATGCTTTAGGAATGAATGGACTAAAATTAGTTCGTCTATTGACTCCATTCTCTCCTACTAAAGAGAAACCAGATGCACAGGGAGGAAAATGACTGAAAGTCCCTGCACTTAACAGTCAGTGAGAGGCATTCTATTAGAGTACAAGTACCACCTGATCTACATGCGAGAAGTAAAAAATACCCAGAAAGCAGGACAAACCAGACAGGAAGAAGGTCAGTACTGGGAGACATGGATGGATCTTCGAACACATTTCACAATAATTTCTACTGTTATCCCTGCTTAGTTTACTTAAGCATTTTTCTCTCTAGAGCTAAAAGTTAGACCAATTTTTTAAAGAAGCTACTCCGAAGACCTGTATTGAAGTAAAGTTTGCATCCATCTTCAGTGAAATTAAAAACAAAAAAACAAAAAGAATATAAAACTTTTTAAAGTCTAAAATCGATTCAATTTAAACCAGTGGTTCTCAACCTTCCTAATGCCGTGACCCTTTAATACAGCTCTTCATGTTGTGGTGACCCCCAACCATAAAATTATTTTTGTTGCTACTTCATAACTGTAATTTTGCTACTGTTATGAATCATAATGTAAATATCTGATATACAGGATGCATTTTCAGGTGTCGCGACCCACAGGTTGAGAACTGCTGAAAGGGATGTATTTTGTACTTGAAGTTATACACTTTCTAATTTTTCAGTATTTGTCAAGCTACTATTTATTTTTTTTAAATCATGGTCATAATAGAAAGTAATTTTTATTTTGTATCACTTAGTTTTGTGGCCTCTATTTGGCAAATAAAAATGTTGGCAGTCCATACTGGTTTTCCATATTTTTAGAGAGAAAAGGGATTTTTAAAGGCTCATGAAATGCAAAGGTCTTGGATCTCTAATCTCAACCAACAGCTTCATCTCATCAGGTAGCCCTAGATCTGAGCAACCTCAGTGAAAAATCACAGTGGACTTTCCTGAACATTCATTTTCTTAAGAGAAAGGTGACCTTGATTTTGAATTGATTTTTAACGTGTATGCTGTGTTTTAAGAAAACCCTGTTTTGCTCAGGATGAAATGGAGTTTGTTAAGCATTACTGGTTGCCAAGGGACATGCTACTCTGGAATGAAGAATGCAGGTGGTACCTACTAAACTCCTGTAGCTTAGAGACCTTACCAGCATTATCCCAAGTGTTCAAAAACACAAAATCCACTTGTTAGTCTAAGCAGATGAGCCGCTTGAAAGCCTCTGATTCTTTTGAAAACATTTACCAATACTTTTTCAAACAGGAAAATTAGCAGGGCATTCTTCAGTGTCATTGACCTGTGACTTTGAGTTTGATTTGTTTATCTACAACAGCCATCACACCAAGTCAGCAATAAGCATACTTCAGGCAACCCTCACAGTCGGTGACATCCGAGTTACACATTTATCATCAGTAGCAGGACAAGTGCTTGTGGCCCCCTCCAACCAAACCACTCCTGTTAGAATAAGTGTTTGGAAGTGGAGGGGGGATTGTGAAGGCTATTTTAAGATATTAGTCAGAGATAAAAAAATTTTTTCTTGGGACTTAGAAGGATGTGTTTTCTTTGCTTACACAGAAAGTAAAGAGATGTTCCAGGGTAGCATATTGGCCATCCATTGGGTTCCCTATACAGACCTGAATTGGTATCAGATGATACTATTTCATCTACCTTTTCCACCTGATGTTTTAGGTTTTGATCAGTTCCTGAAGAATGAAGGAGATAAATAATTCTGAAACCAGCAAATAATAGAAATTAGAGTAATCGGGTAGATGAGTGCCTCACTTTCCAGGCCTTACAATAGAGAGGATAGTGAATATCCCCTACCTATTTCTTATTCATTCATTTGTTTACTCATTGATTGGCTGATCTAGTCATTCCCTGATATATCAAAAATAAGAATGTTATCAGTGACTATTGTATGCAAGATATTTCTTTGTCTTAAGATGATGGAATACAGAGATAATTAAAACGGACTTAAAGAAAAGGGCTTTTAGGAAACTCATCTCAGCCTACTTTAAAGGAGGTTGTTGATGTACTAAAGGCCCTTAGGTACCCTGTTAGCCTCGAAGAATTGAACAGGTTTTAGGTTTCTATTTCAGAAGAGATGAAGCAGTACAACTGGCTAGGTAGGACTTGCTCCAGGCCAAAAATTTAAGGGAGAGAAACACAACCCTGATGTGTCCTTCCCAGGGACAGTCAGTTCCCCGGGGAAGGAAAGCAGACAAGGTTACAGGGCATATGTCTGCCTATAAAGAGTGTGTGTGTGTCCTCTGGAACCTAAACACAAATGAAAGCCCATAGGGAAAGATGGGGAAAGGAACTAGTCACTAACCACCCTGATTTGCCATTAACAAAATTTGTACTTATTAATATTATGACCCATTATTGATTACTGAACATTAGTAACTAATTCAAGCCCTGGTTTAGTGCCTATTTTTGTGACCATCACTGGCCTGGAGCCACCCAAAGACAAAACATAGCCCTTACCCGATAGGAGCTCATTATCTGGTGAGGGAGGAAGATTGGTAAAGAAAAAGAAGACAGTTTTACTTTCAGTTGAGCTTTATAAAACACAAGGGAAGTACAACAGCTTTTCATCCTTCTGGCATCTCATTGGAGGGTTGATTCTATCATAATGAAAACAATAGCCATATGTATTACATACCAGGTGCCGTTCTGCTTTGCATACATTATCTCATAATATTATTCTGGATTTGCAGATAAGGAAAGCAAGACAGAGAGAGGTTAAGTGACATGCCCGAGGTTACATGACTAGTAAACACTGGAGCTCACATTCCAGTTCAGGTAGCTGTGCCTAACCAGTATGCTATGGAACTCTACATCTAAAGATTACTGTGTCAGAACCAGGGCTCAGCATTCACCAGAGTGGGCAAGGCCCATGAGGCTGGTTTCCAGAGACTAGATGGGCAGACCAGGCTTATGGAGACAGATTCCATCAGCCAGAAACCTCATAAATGAAAGTGGGCATCTGATAATCTGTGAGATGAGCCAGACTGGGAAGCCAGACACCCTTACGAGGGTAAAGAATGGGCCCAAGGAGATGCTGATGTGCCTGCAGGGTGAGCAAATATAGCTACATGCATAGTCACAGGAGACAGGCCCAGGAGGCACTCGCAGCAGGTGGTTGATATCAAAATTAACATAGAGCTGACCTGCAAGTGATTTGTTGAGTTTTTATTTAGTTGCAAATAAACTAAACATAAACCATCTGAAATAAACAAGGAAATGTATTGCCTCTTAAGACTGAAATGTTCATGGGTATTTAGCTTCAGGCATGCCTGGGTCTAGCAGCTCAAGAATCTGTCTATCTCTGGGACCTGCTTTTTTATTGTCTTCATTCTCAAGTAGACTTTATTTATGTAGTAGTTTCTGAGAGCCTTGCAATGACAATGGAAAGAAAGCTTCTTTTCCCCAATCATTTAAAATTTAATTACACATCAAATATTTATTTAGTACAAACAATGAAAAATAGGTAAGTTTCCTTCCTCAAGAACTTTATATCTAACTAGAGACCCGGTGCACAAAATTCATGCATGGTTGGGGTCCCTAGTCCTGGCCGGACATCAGGGCCAATAAGAGCAGGGCTGGAGAGGATGTGATGGTCACCAGGTCAGGAGTGGAAGGAATGGATGCGGATGCCGATGCCACCATCGTCAGTGTCCCGCCACCATGTGGATCCCTGCCTCCCCCCCTCCTCCTTCCCTCGCTGCTGTGCTGCCACCATGGTGGGTAGGCGGTGGGCTGATCAGAGCCTGCCAGCCATGGGGAGGGATGGGGCCCCAAGGAGGGAGCTGGCCCTTGTCCCCCATGGGAAAGGAGCTGCATCCACTGCCACCCATCCCTGGTTCCCCGGCCCAGCCCTGATTGGGTGATCGGGGTCTGCCAGCGGGATGTGTGTGTGTGTGTGTGTGTGTGTCTGGGGGGGGATAAGGACTGCAGAGGTTGGACAGCCAGGGGAGGTTGGCTGTGGGAGCACACTAACCACTAGGGGGTAGCTTCTGCATTGAACGTCTGCCCCCTAATGGTCAGTGCGTGTCATAGTGACAGATCATTCTGGTCATTCTGGTTGCTTAGGCTTTTATATATAGACTAGAGGCCCAGTGCACAAAATTTGTGCACTCGGGGGGGGGGGTGGTCCCTCAGCCCGGCCTGTGCCCTCTCGCAGTCTGGGACCCCTCGGGGGATGACCACCTGCTGGCTTAGGCTTGCTCCCTGGGGGATTGGGCCTAAGCTGGCAGTCAGACATCACTCTGGCAGCCCGGCAGCCCTTGGGGGATGTCCACTTGCCAGCGGGGGGCAGGCCTAAGCTACAGTCAGACATCCTTAGCACTGCTGAGGAGGCAGGAGAGGCTCCCACCACCACTGCTGTACTGGAAGCCGTCAGCCTGGCTTGTGGCTGAGCAGAGCTCCCCCTGTGGGAGCAAACTGACCACCAGGGGGCAGCTTCTGCATTGAGCATCTGCCCCCTGGTGGTCAGTGTGTGTCATAGTGACCAGTCATTCCCAGTTGTTCTGCTGTTAGGGTCAATTTGCATATTATCCTTTTATTATATAGGAGTGCCTGGCCAGCCTGGGTGAGGGGCTGAGGGCCGTTTTCAGGCTGGCCACACCCCCTTCAGGGAGGGGGTGTTCTGCTGGAGTACCTGACCCACCTGGGTGAGGGGCTGATGGCAGTTTGCAGGCTGGCCAAGCCCTGCAGTGGGGACCCTCACCCCATGAGGGTTTGGCCAGCCTGGGTGAGTGGATGATGGCTGTTTCCAGCTGGTCACACCCCCTCAGGGTGGGGGTCCCCACTGGGGTGCCTGGCCAGCCTGGATGAGGGTATGATGGCTGTTTCCAGCTGGTCACACCCCCTTCAGGGTGGGGGTCCCCACTGGGGTGCCTGGCCAGCCTGGATGAGGGTATGATGGCTGTTTCCAGCTGGTCACACCCCCTTCAGTGTGGGGGTCTCCCTTGGGGAGCCTGGCCAGCCTGGGTGAGGGGCTGAGGGCCGTTTGCAGGCTAGCCACACCCCCTTTCTGGTGGGGTGGGGGGGAGGTCCTGCTGGGGTGCCTGACCAGTCTGGGTGAGGGGTTGAGGGCTGTTTTCAGGCTGGCTAAGCCCCCCAGCGGGGACCTCACACCATGAGAGTGTAGCCAGTCTGGGTGAGTGGCTGATGGCTGTTTACAGGCTGGCCAAACCCTCCAGTGGGGACCCTCACCCCATGAGGGTGTGGCCAACCTGGATGAGGGGCTGATGGCTGTTTGCAGGCTGGCCACAGCCCCCAGCCACCCAAGCTCCTAGTGGAGGCTGGTTGGAAGTAGGTATCTGGGATTTATTTGTCTTCTATAATTGAAACTTTGTTGCTGTGAGTGGAGGCCACAGTCAGCTCAGAGCAGGTGGGAAGCTTGGCTTCCTCCATCGCTCAGGCAACCAAGCCTCCTGCTTGCTCCAGCTCCGTGGCTTCCAGCTGCCATCTTGGTTGGGTTAATTTGCATATAGTTGGCTGGTGGGCATGGCTTCGGACATAGCGAAGGTACGGTCAATTAGAATCTTTGTCTTTTATTAGTGTAGATAGGGAAACAAACGAATGTGTAATAAACAAACAAATGCAAATATAGTATTAGGTAGTGATACATGCTATGAAGAAAAAATAAATTGGGGTAAGGGGAGAGAGATGAAAATACAGTTTTAGTTAAAGTGATTGTTATGTACTGAATATGTCCCCCATAATTCAAAAGCTGAAATCCTAGCCCCAAAGGTGATGCTATTAGGAGATGAGGCATTTAGGAAGCAATTAGGTCATGAGAGTAGGGCCTTCATGAATAGGATTCGTGCCCTTATAAAAGAGGCCACAGAGAGCTTCCTCACCCTTTCCATTAAGTGAGGATACAAGGAGTGGTAAGCATCCATAACCCAGATGTGGGTTCTTACCAGAACCCAACAATGCTAGCACCATGATCTTGGACTTCAGCCTCTAAAACTATGCAAAATAAATTTCTGCTTTTTCTAAGCTCACCAGTCTATGACACTTTGCTATAGCATGTCAAACTGACTAAGACAGAGCTTAAGGAAGGTCTTATCAAGGAAGTGACATCTTAGCAGGAAGACAAGCGTGAGCCAGGTGGACCTATGGAGGGAGAGAGCTTCTGGAGAGAAGAGTAAACACAAACTCAGGTCTGTTAAGGTTGAGAACACAGGCTTTAAATGTGATGCTGAGTGTATGAAGATGAATAAAACTTGGACCCGGCTCTCAAGAAGTTAACAGACAGATAGGAGGAAATGGTGGGTTTGAAAATATAAACAATATAAGTTGATTGACATTGTGATGCACCTGATGACTGTTAGGGTGCAGTGTGAGCAAGAAGACAGGGATGATCAGGGAAGGTATCAGCTTGAAATCAAATCTTTACTTCCTAGGGTTAAAAATATAGCATTCTGATCATCCTACACAGTAAACAAGGTTATGGCTGTGATTTCCATACCTGAGTCTTCGATGGTTGTTTTCTTTTACTTTTCCACAATAAAACTTGGTCAAGATTAGCAAGTTATGCCTGAGCTGCATATCTGTTCAATGGCTTATAGCATCTTCTCAATAATTGCTGATGAATCTGAAAACCTTTAAGAAAAAATGAAAAGATAAGTTTTGCTTCACAAAGGTTAACCTTAAAAGTGAATGCTGTCATTTTACTGTAAATAAAGGGACTTTTGCTAAAAATCCTCAACTAAAGCCACCAATCAAGCTGGTATGCCCTTTCTAGTTCTCTCTCTCTCTCTCTCTCTCTCTCTCTCTCTCTCTCTCTCTCTCTCTCTCTCTCTCTCTCTCTCTCTCTCTCTCTCTCTCTCTCTCTCTCTCTCTCTCTGAAGAATGATTTATCTTTTAACTTAGCTTTAATTCACAATTTCACAATTAATTAACCATCAGCCTAATCATTATACCCACAAAGTATTTAAACTGATGTTGGGAGAATGATGGGGAAATGAATAATGCTCAGAAGGTCCATTTCAAATTAGTTATTTGATTAATGAATATTCCACAAGGGCATTTGGGAGATGACCTCTGTTGATGACTTAAAAAAGACATGTCTGTTTAGATAATGAGAAGACAAAGAGAGCTTGAGTTATCTCTGGGTGTACGTTGTGCAGAATTACAAGGATTAATCCATACAAAAATGTATTACTTTCCCCATGGCTTGTTGGAGATAACAGAATTGTAAGATCAATAAATAAAGTTTGGCATTTCAAAGATTCTGCTTGCTGATAAACTGTGCAATGTGCACCCCAGACTGCCAGCCAGGGTGGCTCTGAGCCCAAGACACCCACCAGAGGCTTAGGAAAGAAAGCTGGGCTTGTTTCTGATAAGGCTGATGGTGGAGCCGGCTGTTTGCCTCATAAACTCTCCATAATCCCTCCTAACACCTGACCTTTCGATTCCTTGGATGGAGAAGAAGAAAATTGGTTGTCACCAGCTTCCAGTATATTCAAGCCAATAAGAAACAAGCTTACTTTGTTTTGTGATTTAGGCTGGAACCTTTTCCCAGCAGTTTCATGATCAAAAGTGCATAATGCAAAAAGAGAATCAGATATAGGTCAAAGACGCTGACTGCTGCTCATGATAAGAGTAGGACGCGGAGGAGGAGGTGTTTTAATCACAACCAGACTGCCTCCTTCAGTGAGAAACACTTATCTTCAACTCAAAATCGTAATCTTGGACAGTTAAGTTACTTTTCTCCCTTAATTATGCTAAATCCTAGAGCAGTCAAAGCTGAATCAAAAATAGGGATCATCAGGGTTTCAAAAGGATTGGAGTTGTTTGAACATGAAGCAAATGCTAGAATGGGCTTAATTTTTATGGTAAACAAAATAGTACTTCTTTCCCTCCTGTGTTTTTTCCTTACAGCAGGAGTTATGTTCATTCCGCAGATAACTAATAATACAGAGTCTCCTGGTGCTAAATCATTTCCTGGCAGCAAGTTGAGAACTTGAACCCTTATGGGTCCCTGGGGACCTTTGGATGCCCAGAATAGAAAGTGTAAGACTGGGCCTTACTTGCTATGCACGAGGAGAGGTTGGAAGGAGCCAGATATTGGTGCCAATGTAAAAGAATAAGTTAACATTTTCTCAAATCATATGTTAATGAGTTTAATAATTAAGGGAAGAAAGATGGAGTGCTCTTTATTTTTTTGTTGTTGTTAATCTTCAGCTGAGGATATTTTTTCCATTGATTTTTTTTTTTTTTGAGAGAGAGAATGGAAGGGAGGGGGAAAGACAGAGAGAGATAAACCGATGTGAGAGAGACACATAGATTGGGTGTGCACCCTGACCTAGGCCAGGGACCATACCAGGCCTTGACTAGAATCCAATCCATGACCCTTCAGTCCACAGACTGACACTCCAACCACTGATCCAAACTGGCTAGAGCTGGAGTACTCTTTTAGAAACTCTGGAAGAGGTGACTTTATGATATAGTTTAGACTTCAAGGTTCTAGTTTCAGATAACAGAAATTTTGAAATTACAAGATTCCAGATCTAGGGGTGTTATTGAAACTGATTCACTGTTCAACTTTGGGCAAGTTGTTAATTTCCTTCTTCTACAAAACAAAAAGCTTTGTTCAGCTCAAAGTTTCTTTTCAGCTCATAGTATCTCTTCTACATGTAATTCCTTTGAATTGATTAAAAAGCCAAGAATTATGACATTGAAATTGTTCATAGTAATTTTCCTGTGACCATTAGGAAAATATATTTTTAGCCATTTGGGAGGTTGTTTCTTAGAATTTGAGTCCTCAAGTTTTGCTGTTCAAATGTCCTTTAACATAAACCACCTACCCGGAAATTATTATACTCTTCACTCATTTTCATTCACTTCCAAAAATTATTTGAAAACCAGGTTTCTCATGTCATTTGTAGTATTGCACAATGATTTTGGCATTTTTTGGCACACAATCTTTTTGGACTTTAAATATCCTAGCTCATATAGTAATTTCTAAGGTTATTGGCAAGGCAAAATCCTTGCTTTAATTTGGCCTTTAAAAGATTTCCTTCTGCTGAATATTTCCAAGATAACCTCTCTCCAGGGGATCATTTAAAAGTCAAATGAGAAGACTGGCAAGCATTTCCCCTTCTTAAGACCAGAAAGACTTTCTCAAAATATTTGGCATCCCATACTCGGGCAAAACAGAATCTGGGACTGCCCAGGATGTCAAGCACTTTTTGGTTTCCTATCTTTTGCTGTCTCTTCTTACAAATGGAGACATCCTTGTTACTGGGACTAGTTCAAACCTAGGGCAGGAGAGATGTGAATGAATCTAGTAACACTTTCTGGGCTTTGTGCTGTGTCTTCCTCAATGCACCTGTAGTTTGGACTGTGAGGTCCACTTTAGTGACTGATTTTCTACCATATTTCCTTTATCTTTGTATCTTGGAGCCCCGGTGGCTGGCTGTCCCTGAGAACACTGTTGAAGAGTTGTAACCTTCCAGTGAACCAGAACAGGGTGTGATATTTATAGATAAAGCCAGGCAAGTATCAGGGAAGAATTTCAAATACTATCAGATAGACAGTCACGGGGCACCAGTTTAAGGACCAGGATGGCATTCCTCTCAAGTACTAAGGCTCCAGAGACCTAACCACTTCCTTATCTGTAGCTGGCTTTGTACTTCTGACTTTGGTTGCCCCATTGAATTCACTTTTTAAAACTTTCCAATTATAATTGGCATTCAATATACATTAGTTTTAGGTGTACAGCATAGTGGTTAGACATTCATATATTTCACAAAGTGATCCCTTCAATAATTCTAATACCCACCTGGCACTATACATAGTTATTACAATATTATTGACTATGTTCCTTTTGCTGTACTTTACATCCCTGTGACTATTTTGCTATTGACAATTTGTACTTCTTAATCTCTTCACCTTTTTCACCCAGCCCCCCAACTCCCCTCCCACCTGGCAACCATTAATTTGTTCTCCGTATCTATGAGTTTGTTTTTGTTTTGGTTGTGTATTTTTAATTCATTTCTTGACTTCAATCAGAACTGACACCCAGCTATAACATCCTAGGCTATTCAATCCTTACCAGTATGTATTACAACTTGAACAATGCACAACACTATCTTCAGTCAACTAAAATAAGCATCTTGGCCAACATGAAATTTCTCTTAAAATTTTGTCAAGTCAGCTTATTTCAACTTTTCTTAATGAGGTGTAATTGGCATATAGCATTATATTAGTTTCAGGTATACAACATAATGATTTTCTATTTGTATATGTGAACATTATTTTAGTTACTGTTTGTTGATATCCAAAACCATCCTCCAGAGGCTATGCAGGGACCTGGATTTAATAACACTGTGACAATCACACGTTGGATTCTTATAAACACAACTGCTATACTCTCACGTTAGCCATCATGATCTCCTGGTAATTCTACTTCCTGTCTGAGGACTGCTCTCCCCCTAAACCCCCTTCAGCAAGCTCATTCTGTTAGGAATGTTTGGTTTCTTGTTTTGGGGCCTCCTCTTTCTGGCCCCAGGACAATGAGCAACAACACTCTGCTCATCCACTTGCAAATAAAGCCAGTAAACCTGACAAATCAGCAGGTTAACTTAGGGCAGCTTTACTAACAGAAAATGCCCTACTGCTCAGAAATTGTAATGTTACCAGTACCTTCCAATTTCCATTTGCTCCCACCTTTTCCTTTTCATAGCTGATGCTACCTTCTCTTTAGTATCCCAGGAAGAAAGGAGCCTTAGAGAAAGGCTGCTGAAGCTGTCCTGAGGACACCTGTTCTCTAGCATGCATTTTCATGGCTGAAACTCATGGTTATATTTGCTACCTACCTTTTATCACCTGGGCTTTCATGAAAGAAAAGGAATTTAAGAAGCGAACGTGATAGGAATCTAAAAAAGACCCTAAAATGTATTAAAGGTCTACATCTCCAGCAGAGCGGACATGTTTTGGGAGAGTAGTTGCACTCTTTATTCAGAAACGAACCCAATTTGGAGAGCTTTTAGTGCAGTGAAATCACGCAGTTGAGAATCATCAGACAAGATTTTTACATTGAACTACCACTGTGGAGTCCCATTTCCAGACACTAAATGTATTTTCCCCACTCTGAAAAAGTTCAAAATCAGGGCTATTGTAAGTGTAACATACTTTTAAAGTGGAGAGGGTTCCCATTATTCCCTAAAGCACAAGGCATTTTTGCACATAAAGATAAAAAACACATCAAGAATTTTTAGGATCTTGGCATATGGCAAATGTTAAATTTGGCCTGAGGAGTAACACCTCTCCCCCCAAAAAGAGAAGAGTGAGAAGATTTGCTGTATAGTGTCTTCAATACAAATGTACAGGTCAAATGCTAAGATTATGGGTGAATGTGGAGAGGAAATATGAGTTTGTCTCATTTTGGATTCATTTTTCCTGGACTATCAGGAGTCAAATGTTCCTTAAGGCTTCCATGTAGAGGGGGTGAAATAGTCTATAGAATCCCTAGCACCCTTGATTATGAGTATTGTGATTTTAGAGGGTGCTACTTGGTTATTCCTAGCAATTATCCCCCTATCAATGGGTTATTAGGCCACAATGTAAGTGGAAATGGGGGCAGAGTTGGCATAAACACAGTAACCTATTCCTTATCTTTGTAGGTTATCTTCAAAACATCATTTACTTTCATTTTTAATTAGCTGTGGCTCTCCCATAGCAGGAAGAGAATATACATAGCTTCTTACATATGCTGCCACTGGAAGGACTGCAAAGAACAAAACCTTTGCTAAATTAATTAGGAATACAGAAAGAGTTCCTAGGACCCATTGGTGGGAGGCTCAGCTATGCTTTATACTGGCTGACTCTGGGAACATAGAGTGCCAAGACTAAAGGACACTCTCTCTGCAAACTGTCTTTTCTTACTCATGGCTCAACATGACCTTAGTCTGTCCATGTTCCAAGAGAGATAATCCAATTCATTCTGCTCAAATTTGGGAGTGGTTCCAGTATCAACCCTTGGTCCAACCAGCACTGGCCAGGGAGGGACTCTTGTATACCTAGTCCCTAGTATGGTGATGAGTAATAGACACTCAATCAACATATATTTGTTGAATGAATAAATGACTTCAATTTAAGTCAATTTTTGTTTTCTTTGAGATCATTGCTCCCCTAAAATTTTGGGTAAAGAGGTTTTGCATTACTATTTCTCTAATTTATTTAAAGTTTATTTGATTGATTCATTCATTCAACAAAAATATATTGAGTGCTCACCATTTGCTACACAAGGTACTAGGAACTGGAGAATCCTTAAAACTCATCGTCACATCCTTTGTTATGTCTTGTTTAGTTTTAATTAATTTTTAACTGCTAAAAAATTTTAAACAACACATTAGTAAAAATGAAATGTCCTCATACACAGACCACCTCACTGCCCTAACTATAATCTCTCAGAGAGGTTCTGACAGATTTTTCTCCAAGCCTAACCATATAAACATGGGTCCAGGAGGAACAACCAGATTCTTTCTCTTGCCATTTGAAACTGATAATTCATGGCCATTCTCTCTCCATTCCCTCATGGAAAGTGTTAAACTAATCCTGATGTCAAGGGAGTCAAATTTTATACACAGTGTCTAAAACATTGAAGATGCATCATAAATATTCATTGAATGAATAATCCTCCACTCAGACACTTTGATCCAGGAGCACTGCTGCTCCCATGGAACCTTCCATAGATGCTTTGCACCAATGACAGTCCCCTAATCTGATCTATTGCATAGAAAACATACCTCTGTATATATCTTTTTCAAACTCTTTGGCTACTCTTGACATCAGTACTAGTATACCTTATCTCCCAGCTAGAATAAAAACTTCCTAAGAGTTTAAGGGTGCAGCTCATATTATTAAAAGATTTCAATGTGCCAGACTTTGAGCTAGGTGTTCGGGTATGATAACAAGAGCTAGTATTTATGAGTACTTACTATGAGCCACATGCTTCATTAAGCCCTTTGCATGTATTAACTCATTTCATCCTCATTACAGCCCTATGAGGCAGGAACTATTATTACTAACATCTTACTGATGATGACACTGAGGCATAGAGAGGCTAAGTAACTTTCCTAAGTCTGCCCAGCCAGCAAGTGGTGGAGCCAGGTTTCAAACACATACAATCCAACTCCAGACTCTATGCTGCTGCTGAGATCTCTATTTTATAGTCTGAATCATAACTCCTGGTTAATTAATTTGAATATATGGGAAGATAACATTTTCTACCACTCACTCAATCTTAAAAGAACTGCATTGGGAAAAAAATAGGTTAGCAAGTTTGACATCCTTTTAGCTGGTTTGCTTGAAGAGACGCCTGCTGTTCTGGAAATAACTTCAGCATGACACTGTGTTTTGCCAGCCTCCCAGCTAACTTTAAATCGTGTGGGTCACAACTATAAATGCTCTGTCCTTTTCTTGTAGGGATTTTGAATTTGCAAATCTTACATAAGTAGACATTGTTAAGACAAGGATGAGAGATGATTTGATTCAGGTATATTCGATCAGGAAGGAAGTGCAATCGAGAATTAGCCCTAAGGGGAAAGACTTCTGATCTCAGTTTTTCATTTTCCAGATAATCCACTGTGCCTCTAAGCAAGTCATTTTACTTCTGTTATACTAAGCAAGAGCAGATTCATAAAAAGTTTAAACGATTCGATGCCATAATGCACAGGTAACACACCCAGAAGATCAAGCCCTGTGAAGGCAACATTCTAAAAGAGGGGCTGCTTACCTGCTTTACCCACTCACCTGGGATCCCTGAAGTTTAACTCAAATAGCCTTTGAGGGTATATTCTAAAGGAATCATATAAATACTATCAGTAGGAGCTTTAACTGGGGACTTCATGAAGACAATAGAAATGGTTCAGGATGGTATGAGTACAAACTACACTGGACTAGAACATTATTATACAGATACTAGAGGCCTGGTGTTCAGATTCGTGTACCAGTGGGGTCCCTCGGCCTGACCTGTGCCCTCTCGCAATCCAGGACCCCTCGGGGGATGTTGGAGAGCTGGTTTTGGCTTGATCCCCGCAGGGCAGGGATTCTATGTTCTTAGGGTCTGATGTAAACTACCACTTAGAAACTGATGACAAGAACCATTTACCGATGAGGTCAAAAGAAAAGTCTTATCCTTTAAGGATTTTTTATTCAGACTCTCCTGGTTGTGTGTGTCTCATAATCTGTGCTGATGTCAGTAGTATCTTTGCATTAGTCCTTATTTCATTTTTCAGCTGAATTCTCAGTGTCTGTGAACATGTTGGTATAAAGTGAACTCTAAGTGGCCTTTATCAATTGACAGGGACTTTGACACTCTCCAATATGTTTCCCAAGATGCCTGTAGTCATGATTTGTTACCCCAAATTGGTGTGTCCTATCCCCTCTGACTTGTGTGTCCTCTACTGTGATGTGTGCTCAGCAGACATATTTATTCATCTGGTTGTGGGCCAACCTAAAGAAGACAAAGACTCATTGTTCAGCACCATAAAACTCCCACCACTCAACATAGCCCTGAGCATGCAAACAAAAGCAAAAATGAACACTTGTGTGCCAAATATAATTCTGCCTTTACCATTCAGTTTGTATCTCCTTAACATCAAGGCGCCCAGAGGCAACTTGACATTCTTTTGGATAATGAAATACAAAACCTGTTGTGTGTTGGAGGAAGTGATGAAATAGAGGGAGAAATGGAGAATAACTTCAGGAAGTGAAGGAGAAAAAAATGTGTACTGAATATCATATCTGCTTTTGCATTAGGATTTTTCCTTTTCTCCTTCTTTCTGAGAAAATATATATGTTGGGGGTATCTTTCATACAGGGAATTATTTCTGTTTCCTTTTCTCTGGTCCAGTGGCTCAGTCTCTTCACAGTTATCACAAGCTCTTTGGAGGATAGAATAAGAGGATAATTCTACATTTGAAATTCTGTGGAATAAGAGGAATGGTAAGGAAGAAACATAAGTGCATTTACAGCATAGCTTGCAGACTGGGCTGTGCGATCCTTCAAAGTATACAAGTATACAGCTATTCTTTATAAATGATGAAAAGTGATCTAACTGCAAGATAGCTGTTTTGTTGTAAGAAGAGTCTGGGTATTTGCATGCCCTTTGGCTTTTGGATACACCAGCAGTGGCCAATTAAGCTCAGAAGCATAGCATGGAACTAGAATAAGTCTTTTTCCAGTCAGTGTGCAATAAAAGCCCATTTTCCATTTGTTTCAGACCATTCTTCCTAATTTACATTTTGGTGGAGCTGAGGTTTATTTGCCTGGCAGCACCTCCATGAGATCATACCAGAGAGTGCACACAATGTTTGTGTGCATGGAGACAGTACTTGTGTGCAGATGCTTGAACACTTTGTTCTGTGCTGTTTGTGATGAGGCAAGGACAAGACAGTCCTGAATCTGATTGATTCATCAGTACTCAGATCATTATTTTCTTCTCATAGGTAGGAGACCACACTGTCTTGGCAATAGGATGGTTCTTGATCCTCCCTTCTTTATCAATATTTCACATAGTAATGAAGGGTCCCTTAACCCTGAGTAGGGTTGAAACTGGAGCTTTTCAAGTTGATTTGGCATTAGCTATGGGAGGATTCTCCCACATATTTTCATGCAACTGTTGTGTAAAGAATGAAGCAAGGCTCCCCAAATGACTGAAATGACTGATGGAGTGGGCAGGATGCTGTCCCAGAGAAAGGACACTATCTTCAGACTTCAGTTTTGGCCCTTCTGCTTCCCAGCTGTGTGAACAGAGACAGGCTACTTAAACTTTCATAACTTCAGGTTCTTTTTGGTTCTTTTTTTTATTTCAGAGAGTAAAGGAGAGGGAGAGAGAGATAGAAACATCAATGATGAGAGAAAATCATTGATTGGCTGCCTCCTGCACGCCCCATACTGGGGATTGAGCCCATGAACCATGACCTCAATAGGTTGATGCTCAACCAATGAGACACACAGGCTGGGTACTTCAGGTTCCTTTTCTACCGAATAATAATACATAAGATGGTAGGAGTGTGGGCTTTCCCTGCAGGTGCTACTTTAGCAGACATTTCCAAAGTATCAGCTTACTTTCAATCCTTGTACGGTAATACCTTTGAAAGATTCTAACAGAGAGATACAGAGGGCAATAACCATCAGCCCTCACTTTGGCCAGTGATGTGCCAGATATACATGCATATGATAACAAGACCCAAGAAAGAGGAAGGGTGAATCTTATGTCCAGGCAGGACTGTGATGGTGTGGGCTTAGAAAATGAAAGATGTGCTGTGGCTCCCAGGAGTCCATACCAGTGCTCCATATTGATGCACATGGGCCCTAGCTTAGGGTGGGGGGTCAACAGGGTGCCTCCACTCAGCTGATAGTCTCCAAAAGTGAAAAAACACACATACGCACATATACACATACACACACATCACTCTCCCTAGGACGTCCTCGGGCATCTGTGGCTCCAGGCTTTGGTTTTATGAGGGCTATGGTCTATGTTTGTGCCTGCTCCCCCAATTCATATGTTGCAATCCTAATCCCCAAAGTGATGGTGTCAGGAGGTGGGTGGCCTTTAAAAGATGCTTAGGTTATAAGTGTGTAGCCTTCATGAATGGGATTATCACCCCTTTAAAATAGGCTTCCTTCCCTGCCCCTTTGGCCATGTAGGGACACAGTGAGAAGACTGACTGTGAAGTCTGCACTAGAACAAAGCTCTCACCAGACACTGAATCTGCTGCAGCCATGCTCCTGGACTTACAGCCCCCAGAACTGTAAGAAATACATGTGTGCTGTTTATAAACCACCCAGTTCATGCTATTTTTGTTATAGCAGCCTGAACAGACTGAAACAATGAGATTAAACCAGCAGATAGTGGGAGTTCAAGAAACATGAGTTTCCTTCCCTACCCCTCCCTTGTTACAATATGCTTGGGTAATATTGTCACAGTGCTACTCACCTGAAGAGACATTGAGTATAGTATCTGTTGGTTTTCCTTAAATCCAATTTTTTTGCCTACCCAAAGTAAATACTTTTTTATCCATTCTAGAATTAATAGTACATAAGGAAAACAAATAAAAAACAGGCATTTATCCTATACTTTAGCATAATAAAATCTTTGTTTTAAAGCAGTGCGTGAAATTATAGGCATATAAATGCTTCACACACAATAAACGTAGGCTAGGCTTGCTACCAATAATTTCAACCTGAAAACCAAACATTTCACTTCGTCCTCATTGTACAGCATGTTCATTTAGTGAGGCGGCTTGGAAGTTATTTTTAAATTCAGCCACTTAAATCATCACGTCTGGCATACTGTCTAGAAGATGCAATGTTTCATTATGAAACAGAAACATTATGTACTGTGGCATATGAGTCATTAAAGGAACAGCAGATACGTTGGCACTCCCAAATAATAAGGCTTGTTACTATTATTGATGATATGTCTCTGTAGAACCCCTTATCTGAGAATCTCACATAGCATTATAATTGAACTACATGAAAGTCCAATAGTGTAGGCATTTTAAAAGATTTTTGTATTCACAATCCATGCTTTTACTTATTTAATAAACATTTATTGAACATCAACTATGTGTTAGATACAGTGCTAAGCCCCAAGGACTCAAAAATGAATAAGGCCAAGATAAAGCCTTATGCAAATTAATTAGCATTTAGACAAAATTAATTAGAAACTATTTTCAAGTATGGTTTACTTTTACCTGCAAAGGAACCTCTGCACACTAAAGAATCTCCTATCTTAAAAACAGAACCTCTTGGAATGCAGATTTCAAAATAAAAAAGCAAAGATGATTTCTGAAAACTGTCATTTGGAAGAAACTGAGAGTCCATTCAAAAATCTTTCTATATTCAATCTAAATGTATTTATGGTTGAAGGTAAGAATGGGAGAAAGTTTGAGGACATCTCAAAATTATATACATATATATAAAATATTAAAACCAGCCAATAAAACTATACTTGAAAAAACAAAGACCATCATGAGGTCTATATTTGGACAGTGGTTTCATACTATACATATTATCATATTAATTTGACAATTTAGATGAAATGTAAAAATTCTTTAGAAAATAAAACTCACCTAAACTGACAAAAGAAAGAGAAGTTTTAAATAGTCCAATACCTATTGAATAAACTGAATCCATCATTAAAAACTTTCTCACATAAGTAAACCAAACAAAGAACTGTCCCAGGTGGTGCCACCTATTAATTCTTTTGAATATTTAAAGAAACATGAACTAATCTTATAAAAAAAAACTCTCCCATCCAGAAAACAGAAAAAAGAGAAACACTTTCCAAGTCATTTAATGAGGCAGGGATAATCCTGATAAAGGAAAGAAAAGAATAATAGCAGCCCAATATATCTCATGAACATCAATGAAAAAATGCTAAACAAATATTTGCCAAATGAACCTAGTGATAAACGTAAAGGATACAGCATCGTGACTAAGTGGGGCTTATTTTAGGTATGCAGGAGTTGTTGAAAATTCAAAACTTAATTAGTGTAACTGACCACAATAACAGAAAAAAGAAAAATACACTATATATGATTATATATCAACAGACAGAAAAAGCATCCCAAATAATTCAACATTAATCAAGTCTTACCAAAGTAGCAGTAATACATCATTAGTAGATATGATACTTAATAATGAATTATTAAAAGTTTTCCCCTGAGAACAGATAAAAGATAAGGCATCCATTTTTTTCAACATTGTGTTGGATAGCCTAACTGGTACAATAAGGCAAGAAAAAGAAGCAAGATGCATAAGACTTGGAAAGAAAAATAAAACTGTAATTATTTCAAGAGAAATAATATTGAAATAATATTGAAATAATATTGAAATAATATTGAAATAATATTGAAATAATATTGAAATAATTATTTCAAGAGAAATAATTACATGGAGAAAAATCTTAATAATCAATAAATAAACTATTAGAATTTAAAAGTAAACTTAGCAAGGTCACTAGGTACAAGGCCAATTTAAAACAAAAGACATGCAAGATCTCTGCACTGAAAATGACAAATCAATGTTGAGAGAAATGTAAAAAGACCTAAGCCCTGTCTGGGTAGCTCAGTTGGTGAGAGTCATCCCCGTATTTTAAGGTTGCAGTTTCAATCTCCAGTCACAGCACATATAAGAATCAACCAGTGAATGCATAAATAAGTGGAACAGGAAATTGATGTTTCTCTCTCTCCCTCTAAAAATCATTTTTTAAAAAAAGACATAAGAAATAAAGGAATATACCACATTCATAAATTGGAAGACTCAATATTTTAAAGGTATCAATTTTACTCTGATCTGTGAAATCAGTTTAATCCCAAGCAAAATGGAAAATGTTTATCTATGTGTGTGAAAATTGAAAAGCTGATTGTAACATTTATATGGAAATGCAAAGATCAAGAATAGCCAGAACAATCTTAAAGAAGGAAAACAGAGCAGAAGGACTTACATTATATGAAATTACACCTTCACATAAAGTTAGTAATTAACACAGTGTGGTATTGGTGAAAGGAAATAATAGAGAATCCAGTAACAGATTTGCAAATATACAGTCACTTGATTTATGACAAAGTTAACTATAATGCAGTAGAGAAAGGATGATCTTTTTGGTAACTGATGCTGGATCAATTAGATATCCATATTGAAAAAAATTAATCTTCCTACTTCAAAACATTCCCACAAATACAGTTATGATGGGTTACAGATCAAAATTTAATAAGTAAGAAATAAGCTTTTAGAGGAAAACATAGAAGACCACTGTTATGACTTGAAATAGGCAAAAATAAATAATCTCTCTCTCTCTCTCTCTCTCTCTCTCTCTCTCTCTCTCTCTCTCTCTCTCTCTCTCTTTCTCTCTCTTTCACACACACACACACACACACACACACACACACACATGAATTTAGTACAAAAAAATACCTATTTGTACTAAAATTTAAAACTTCTGTTCACCAAAGAATATCATTTTAAAAAGTAAAAAGGCAATCTCAGAGTGGGAGAACACATTTGCAATTCATAAAACCAACTAAGAACTAGTACCCAAAATATGTAAATAATTCCTACAAACCATAAGCAAAAGCAGAAGCTCCACATTCCATACTACTAGTGATCCTGGTATGCGCTATTATGTGTGTTTTTCTTTCTGTGTGTCTTAGTTTAGGCTGCTATAACAGAATACTCTAGACTGGGTGGCTTCAATAACAAACATTTATTTCTCACAGTTTGGGAGGTTGGGAAGTTCAAGATATAAATGCCAGCAGATCTAGTGGTGTCTGGTGAGAGCTTACTTTCTGGCTTGTAAACAACTACCTTCTCATTGTATCTTCACATAGGGGAGAGAGAGAGAGAGAGAGAGAGAGAGAGAGAGAGAGAGAGAGAGAGAGAGAGAGAGAGAAAGAGAAAGGAAGCAACCTCTGCTATGTCTTATCTCTTCCTATAAATGCACTAATCCCATCATGAGAATCTCACCCTCATGGCTTGTTACCTCCCTATAGCCTAGTTCCAAAAATCATCACACTGGGGGTTAAGGTTTCAACATACATGGGGACACAGGATTTCACTGTTTCTTTTTTCCTGTGATCTGGGTTCAAATTGCTGCTTGATTATTTACTAGCTACAAAAATTCACAAAAATGTCTGTTAAGTAATGCTTAGCTCAGTATCCAGCAAGTATTAACTGTTAATATTTTTTGGCTATGTTTATTCTTAACATTACTATTATAGATCATAGGTAAGATATCTAGAGAAATGCTAATCTTTTGATAAAAATCTAACAACTCTTCTTGATTGAAATATATAAATTCATAAAAGTAAGGATAGAAATAAACTTATTTAATAAAATAAAGAATAGCTATCTAAAGATAGCAGGCAACATCATATCCAACAATGAAACAGCAGAATTATCATTAATCCCCAAACCAAAGGTACTTACTTTCATAGCCATAAATAAACATTAATCTAGGAATTGTTGTTAATGTAATAAGTCAAGAAAAGTATATGAGATACAAATACCTGAAAAGAGTTAATTAAGTCATTATTTGCTTATGATACATTTTCTACCTAGAAATCTCATGAGAGTCAACAAGTAACCAGACTTAATAAGGTGGCTGCTGCCAAAATAAAATAGAAAAATAAATAGCTTTTCCTTTCTACCAGAATAACCAGTAAGCAATTAGAACAGAATAATAGTTCTTATCCACACAGCAAGGGAAAACCCAATGAACTGAACAAGCAATGTACCTGGCCTATGCAAAAAAAAAAAAAAAAAAAAAAAGGGATGCTATTGAGATTTAAAACAAGATTTAAACAAAGAATAAAATGGTGTCTGCCTGGATAGGAATGATATGAAGACATTAATTTCATACAAATAAATCAATAAATTTAATAAAATTCCAATAAAACTTCTGAGGAAATGAAATAATATTAAAAATATCATATTACATGAAGAAATTTTCTCAATACCATGTGAATGGGGGAAGTAGGATAGACAATCATAGGCATTGTATGTATTGCTCCTGTATTTTTACAAATTATAAAACATTTTTATTTTTATAAATTACAAAAACAAGAGCAATTCATGTAAAATAACTAGAAAAAAAAACACCACAAAATTTTAACATGGGATCATGAGAACAGAGATCACTGGTAATATTTTTCTATACTTTCTTTCAATTTTAGACAATGAGAATGTATTAGACAATGAGAACGTATTAGACAATGAGAATGTATTATTTTTAAAAAGATATGCCACAGATGTAGAATCTAATAAAATGATTTTATCTGTGTGAAATAGGCTGATGGTGACATTTGCTTTCTGTCAGTCACACTTGGCCCTGCAAAAACACCATTATCCACACTGTTTTTGTGCAATGGATAATATATTTAATAATTAACTCTCCACAGTATGTTGAAAATATGTCTCAATACTAAGCTTCATCTCCATTGGCTGCACTCCAAATCAATCCCAAATCCGCCACCTAGACGACTTCAGCATCCATCTCCTCACTGATCTCTCGCTTCAGCTTTTATGCTCAGGACATTCTCTGCTAAGTAGCCAGAGTAATTGTCTTCAGCTTACATTCATTCATAGCCCTCTCCACTCTTGCCAGAAGGTCTCGTGGCTCCCTTGTCCTCTTAGAATAAAATCATCACATACAAACCCTTCACCCTGCACCGTCAGGACCTCAATTAGCTCTTCAACCTCCACTTGTTCTGCCCAGCCCTCTCTCTTCACCTTCTGTCCAGGTGGTCTTCTGCTGATACATCACAAGCTCTTAGCTTCCTCCAGACCATTTTCCTTGGTGCTCCCTCAATCTGGATCATGAGTCAAAGGACCAGGTTCTTACCCTTCAAATCTCATCTTAAACGCCACTAGCTCAGAGAGCTCTTCCTTAAGCACTACATCTTTTTTTTCTATGTATTTCCTTCTCAAACACAACACAACCAGCAATACCTTTAGGCACTTGTTAACTCATTTGCTACTTCTCCCCTACCACTAGAAGTTCAGCACAGTAAGAGCAGGGGCCTTGTATGTCTCAGTCATCATTATATACCCTGTCCCTGGCACAGTTTTTGGAGCCTAGTGGGCTCTCAACAAAATTGAGTGAATACTTTTCTGCATGATAAACACATGGAGGTTGTATAGAGAATTTTAGACACTCTGTCAAGTACTATTGCTAAGTTCTCATGTGTGTTTCAGTAATACAAAAGCAAATTATGAGCTGCAAGATAAAACAGTGTTCCACTCTTCTCTAAGAACTGACTGATGAAAATTGGCTTATGAAATATTCAAAGAAAATCAAAATTTTAGTTAATCTAATTCAAAAAGGGACTCTGACATTAGTTTAATTGCTGTAATTGTAGTAAATGTCACTTTAAAAAGATACCTTGGTTAAATGGATATTGTTAACATTAATATGTTTTCCTTTGATAATTAGTTTCTCGAAGCCTGTGGTTAGGAAATCTTTTTGTTTTCTAATTAGTTTTGCTTTTTTTGTTTGTTATGAGATTTTTTTTTTCCTGAAGAGTTAATTACATTTCATAGTACTTAGAGTAGACAATATGTAATCTCTTGTATCCAACTCTAGATCTAACTTTTCATTTGGATCTTTGTTATCCTGAGCTGACTTCTGCTTTGTGTTATTTCAAACTATAATTTAAAAACCAAAAATCTAGTTACTAAACTATGTAAACTCTAATAGAGATAATAGAGAAAATATAACAGGTTGGAAGTTTAATACTTTTTTCACAGAAGCAGGCATTTATCTTGCTCCTACTGTATACGTGGTTCTATCAGAGTATAAAAATAATACGAATGGCTATAGAAAAATAGCATCTATTATATTCTGTTATTTTAATAGGTATTCTCTCTTATTAGATAAGAGAGCTTATCTAATCTGAAAAAAAAAACACAATAAAGGGGTTTCTTATAAATGGACTGGCTTGTCTTAAAGTTGATATGTCAGGATTAATTATGAAAATAAATTTCTTTTTTGTTATGATGAAAAACATACACAATTTTCCATATTTTTTCAATTATATTCATATTCAATATTATTCTGTATTAGTTTCGGGTGCACAACATAGTGGTTAGACAAGCATATACTTTACAGATCGTCCCCTGATATTTCAAGTACCCCCCTGGCCCATACATAGATATTACAATATTATTTTTTCCTCCATTGACCTTTTCTTGGCCACTCCCACCCCCCAGTACATGCCCTCACCCCCGTAGTGACTGTGTCCATTGGTAATGCTTATATCATGCATACAAGTCCTTTGGTTGATCTCTTACTACCCCTCTTCCTCCCTGCCTTTCCTCTGAGGTTTGATAGTCAGTCCGATGCTTCTCTGTCTCTGGATCTATTTTTATTCATTGGTTTATACTGTTCACTATAATCCACAAATGAGTGAGATCATGTGGTCTTTATCTTTCTTTTAAGTTAAATTATTCCAAAGCAAATAGAAAAAAAGAAATAAAACTAGCCGGGCAGTTTGCCACAGTTAAAAAAAATAATACTTAATGGCACATAGCATCTTTCTGCCACTTCTTTCTTTTACACCATTATTTGAAAACCTGGGACTAGGGCTTTGTTCACAGTCCAGCAATAAATACATTGGTTATAATGCCAATGAACTTTAAGGCAAGCTCACCAAAATGGAACTCATTATTCTTTGAGGCACATCACTATTGGCATGCGGTACATTCATTCCATTACTTTTCATGTGTAAGTGGATTATATTTCTCAGAATGATTCTATTTTTTAATGCCTAAGCAGGCATGCATTTTTATTTACTGCAGATCTGAGAAGCATTTTGTAGAGCAACACATCTTTAAGTAAATATAAATTTTGTCCTTGATGACAAGCTAATATATATTACACCAGGGAATTTGGTATAGATTGGTTTCTGTTTTCTGTTTGAGGGTGAGACTAATACTGGCATGTTTATTCTTCTATAAAGTTCACGAGGGAAGGGGATAAAGAAAAGATGGATTTTTGGAGTGGTTCTAATTACAAACAGATTACAGCATTAACATTCTACAGCAGTAATGGAGAAGAATATGCTTTGATTATGCATTGACATAGAATGGTGGATTAAGGATCAGTGAGCTGGTGAATAAATCCGAGGCAAGAGTGATTTGCAGGGAGATAGCATAGTGTTGAGTTTTCCTGTGTTAGGCACAGCCTGAAAGCATAGCAATCATCTGAATAATTTTCTGCCAGACATGGGACCTGGGGTTGATCAGAATCAACAGATCATCTCAGTGAGTACAAAATGGAAGTCTATTTGCTCTTTAGGTAATATGTTCTTCTACAGGACGATACAGCTGGAAAATGACACTTTGGGTTATAGGAAATACATAAAACATACAAATGTCATTTCTCTTTTTCATCGTGGGGGCAAAACACACATAGTTTTGCCTTTTTTTTTGTATCCTCCGCACAATGATATCAAGATTCAAAATAAGAATAATCAAGACACATCAGGCATAAAAGTAAAGTTACAAGGTAAGACACTAACACAAACAAATGCACATTTGGCTACATTTAGTTCCTGCTACTTGGATTGTTTTTCCCTGTAGAGATACGCACCAAACTCTCACTTGGTAGAAGATTATACATATGTTTTCTTCTATCACATATTAAAAGGCTTTATTTTTTTCTTTTGAAATTACTTATTACACAAATCATTCCAAATCTTTTTTGTGCCCTTTTCCTCAAAGATCCAATGTCATCCTCTAGGGACAAACTGACACAATGTAGTACCCCAAATTTCTGCTTTAATTTATTTTAAAAATTATTCCTACTTGACATTTCTCATCAGTTTCCTGACCCTACTCAGTGATCCAGTATTGGGCTCACACTGGGGGTTCCAAATTTCTGTTTCATTTTGATTTGCTTGCTTGTGTCATTGCCAAACTTAATTTAGCAAAATAAGAGATAAAACCTAGGACCAAAGTTTCAAATTCTGAACTGCCCAAGTAGCCCTTCATCTCTCCTTATTAAAAAAAAAGCAAACAAATAAGTAAATAAAGACATAAATTAGGAAGAAAATATTAAATTAAATGATAACTGCATTCAAGGGGGGAAAGGGGATGGGGGACACCTGTAATATTGTCAACAATAAACCATAGAAGGATAAAGGTCAACTATCAGTTTCTAGTGGCAACTTGCACATGGTGACCTTGGTTTTTCTATAGTTCTTTCCTTCAGTAAGGTGAATGCCATTGATGGCTGCCCTGAACTTAACAAATTGTCTGAGCATTGCAAATACTATATTAAAAACTTCAATACCTGCAATTTCTAGTAAAGTTAATTCTCCTAAGTTCAATTATTACTTTTAGTAGCTAATCATCTGAGAGATGCAAATCAAAACAACAATGAGGTACCATCTCACACCTGTCAGAATGGCTATCATCAACAATTCAACAAACGCCAAGTGCTGGAGAGGATGTGGAGAAAAAGGAACACTTGTGCACTGCTGGTGGGAATGCAGACTGGTGCAGCCACTATGGAAGACAGTATGGAGTTTCCTCAAAAAACTAAAAATGGAACTCCCATTTGACCCTGTGATCCCACTTCTAGGAATATATCCCAAGAAACCAGAAACACCAGTCAGAAAGGATATATGCACCCCTATGTTCATAGCAGCACAATTCACCATAGCTAAGATCTGGAAACAGCCTAAGTGCCCATCAGTAGATGAATGGATTAGAAAACTGTGGTACATCTACACAATGGAATACTATGCTGCTGTAAAAAAGAAGGAACTCTTACCATTTGCAACAGCATAGATGGACCTGGAGAGCATTATGCTAAGTGAAATAAGCCAGTCAATGAAGGAAAAATACCACATGATCTCACTCATTTCTGGATAATAAAGACCATTATAAACTTATGAACAAAAATAGATACAGAGGCAGAGCTGCCTCGAACAGATTGTCAAACTAGAGCAGGAAGGCTGGGGAGGGTGGGAGGGCAGGCGGGGGGGGGGGGTTAAGAGATCAACTGAAGGACTTGTATGCATGTATATAAGCATAACCAATGGACATAAGACACTGGGGGGTAGGGGAGGCCACGGGATTGTCAAGGGCGGGGGAAAAAAAGGAGACATATGTAATACTCTTTGTAATACTTTAAGCAATAAAAAAATAAATAAATAAATAAAAGAAAAAATAAATAAATAAATTCCCATAATAGTAATGCAAAGAAAATATTAATCATTTAGTAATTCCACCCTATAATCCTATCTAATAATAGACAAACATGGTAATTGACCATACCTCCGCTATGCTTCCCATTGGCTAATCAGCAGGATATGCAAATTAACCCAACTAAGATGGCAGCCAGCAGCCACGCAGCTGAAGCGAGCAGGAGGCTTGCTTGCTCCAATGATGGAAGAAGCCAAGGTTTCCCCGCCTGCCGCGGCCCGGCTCTGAGCTCCACTCTAAGCAACAAACTTGCAATTATAGAAGCTAAACAAACACCAGATACCTGCTTTCAGCCGGCCCTGGCCTCGGAGCTGGAGCGGCAACAAAGTTTCAATTATAGAAGGTAAATAAATCCCAGAATAAAAAAATAAGAAAAAAAGGAGAGGCTGGGAGCTTCCGTCGCCAGCTTGGCCAGCCTAAAAACAGCCCTCAGCCCCTCATCCAGGCTGGCCAGGCACCCCAGTGGGGACCCCCACCCTGAAGGGGGTGTGACCAGCTGCAAACAGCCATCAGCCCCTCACCCAGGCTGGCTAGGCACCCAAGCGGGACCCCCACCCTGATCCGGGACACCCTTCAGGGCAAACCAGCCGGTCCCCACCCATGCACCAGGCCTCTATCCTATGTAGTAAAAGGGTAATATGCAAACTGACCCTAACAGCAGAAAGACTAGGAATGACTGGTCACTATGACACACACTGACCACCAGGGGGCAGATGCTCAATGCAGGAGTTTCCCTCTAGTGGTCAGTGAGCTCCCACATGGAGGAGCTCTGCTCAGCCACAAGCCAGGCTAATGGCTGCCAGTACAGTGGGAGCCTCTCCTGCCTCCTCAGCAGCACTAAGGATGTCCGACAGCAGCTTAGGTCTGCTCCCTGCTGGCAAGTGGACATCCGCCGAGGGCTGCTGGGTTGCCAGAGGGATGTCTGATTGCCATCTTAGGCCCAGTCCCCCAAGGAGCAGGCCTAAGCCGGCAGGTGGTCATCCCCTGAGGGGTCCCAGACTGCGAGAGGGTACAGGCTGGGCTGAGGGACTCCCTTCCCGCCCCCCCCCCCCGAGTGCACAAAATTTTGTGCACCAGGCCTCTAGTCATATATAATAAAAGCCAAGCAACCATAACAGTGTAATGACCAGAACAACCACTTGACCAGTTGCTATGAGGTGCATTGACCACCTCTCAATCCCTCCCCTTGGCCCGCAGGCTCCGATTGCTGGATGGTGAACAGGGAACTACAGGGAATCATGGTGGGCAGCAGCAGGGCGGGACTGGTGACTGGTTAGTGGCAGAAGATGGCCCTGATCACAGGCTAGGCCTAGGGACCCTACCCACACATGATTTCGTGCGCTGAGCCTCTAGTAAGGTAATAATAACTACATGAGCCAATAATTTTTGTTGCATTTATCCATGGGGCAGGTCTATTTTATCTTCATCTTATTTTATTTTCTTAACCACCTAAGAAGTGGGTTGAATGAACAGCATTTATGGGGTATAGTCATATGCATTTTTGTTGGTCTCCTAAATTTGTGCTTTCCACCCCACCTGGAAATGTAGTCAGGCCCCATAATTCCCTTGACCTGTCTTAAGGAAGCACAACTCCTAAAGTTGCTTTATGCCACAAAATATAATCTCAATTTTAGTATTTAATTTATGAGGGCTATTTAAGGTAAAAGCTATTTCTTGCTGAGTCCCCCAAATCCCATGGTTTATATTGAGCATTCCTATTCAGACCTCCTTGCCCATCTATGCAGTCCTACAGGGCAGACTTTAAGAAGATCTCCACCCTGAAATATTCATGCCTTCTTTTAGAAAAAAAAAATAGCTTCAATCCAAATATTTATTAGATTCAAAAGGGTATTTATAAGGTATTTATAAGATGGAAAGAGTAGCAGCACAATGAATACTGTGTACACAATATCCACTTTAAGAAATAGAACATTCTGTGTGTCCTTTCTAATTTCATTATGCCAATGCATCCTTGCATTGTGTAGCTATAGTGTAATCATTTTCTCTATAACATTTTATTATATGAACTTAGTACAATATTTCCATTTTTCTATTGATAGACATTATATTTTTAAATTACATTTCCATGACTATTCATGAGATTGAACATCTTTTCATATACTTATTGTTCATCCCTATTATCACCTCCTGTCTTTTGCATATTTTCTATTGTTTGTCATTACCTTACTGATTTTTAAGATTTCCTCCCTCTCTCATCCATTGGCAGTTACTATTTTCTTCCAGTGCAAAGCCTGTCTTTTCATGCTCTTTATGGTCACTTTTGATGAAGAGAAGTCCTTAAACTTAAGGCAATCAAATGTATCAATAATTTTCTTTATACTTTTCAAGAATCCTTCTTCATCCCAAGATTGCATATAAATGATTTATATTGTCTCCTACAAGTATTATAGGTTTTCCTTTCCCATTTATCTATAATTGACATGGAATTGATTTTTGCCTGTTGTCTGATATAAAAGCTCAATGTCATTCCTATCCATATGAATGACTCTCCCAGCACCATTTGTTGCAAAGCCCATCCTTTCCTCACTGTTCTATGCCACCACAGTCCTTAGGTTTCTGTAGATCTGGGAGTTTGAGGATTTCTACGTTCCTCTCCATGGATCAGTTTGTCACTCCTTGCAATATGACACATTACCTTAATGACTAAAGCTTCAGAATGCATCTTGACATTGTGTATGCCACACTTCCAATATTTTCTCTTCACCAGGCATAGTGTAACTATTCTTGGCTTATTGCTCTTCCATACAGATTTTAGAATCAATGTGTCACAGCTCAAACACACTAAAACAAAACAAATCAAAAAACCCTGGATTATTATGATTGTGATTAGCTAAACTCCATCAATAAGTCAGGGAGCATTGACATCTTGCTATAGCTTGGTGATATGTCTCAATTTCCGTTAAGTCAAGTCCTCCTTTCTTAACGACGGTCTTTTAATGTTGTCTGGCTCATTTTGGAACATTTATTTTCCCATATGAATTCTAGACTAAGTTTGCTCAGTTCTTAAAAACATTCAACTGAGATTTTATTGGGATTGCATATGTGTGAATTTATCTGGGGGAGAATTTACATCTTCTTAAGGGATAAAACCATCCAAGAGCGAAAAATATTTCTTTATTTATTCAGAATATCTTCCCTCTCTTTTATCCAAGTTTTAAGATGTTCTCCATAAAAGTCTTGTGTATTCATGTTTATGTTAAAATTCTTCATATCTGCTGCTGTTGTAAATGGTTTTTATTTCAATTAAATTTTCTGGTTGCTTAATGCCATTGTAGAAACTTTTATTAATTTTTATACTTTGATGTTGTATTTAGCTATTTTTTTAAACTCTCTTCTTAGTGCTAATAGTTTTTTAGGTTTTATTTTTTAAAATATTTCCTTCCAGTTCTCATTTCTTTTATTTCTTGTTTTTACCCTCAAAGCATTGACTAGGACTTTTGGTTAAGTAGTATCAGTGATATTTGTCTCACATCATGTAATCCTAGTCCTGTTAAAACCCTTTTCACTAGGTTCAGGAGGAGGAGGAGGAGGAATACCCACAGAACATCAGCAGGTATCTTTGAGGTTATATATTTTGCAATAGTTAGAGCTGTGACAACAACCTGCACATTTAATTCCAAGGACTTTGATCTTTGCAATGTAAGCACAATGAACACTAGAATTTAATTTACTTTAATAAAGTTGTATTGAGCACCTATTAGTGCAAAATAAATATTATACTAGGTTGCTGTGGTTTCTGTCTGAAATTTGTGTTGTATATTTAATAGGAAACATATTTATAAAATATATATGTACATATATATATATAAATAATAAATTACTTGATTTCATCAACTCCTTCAAAAAATATAAAAAGAAAAAAGAAATAAACCATTAAAAAACAAACCCTTGGAATGTTCTCAGCAAGGAGACTCCTCACACAGATTCGTTAACCAGAGATTGAACAAGAACACTGCCATTTTTCAAAGTATTAAATTATCCAAGTGCAATCATAACAGCAGTTTTATAAAAGGAATATTTTACTCTTCACTTGAATAGTCGGCCTTAAAAGCTAAAAGTTAGTCATTTGAAGTTTGCCCTTCTTTCAGAGTGATATTTGATTATTCATAATGAGAAGGCAGTGCCTTTGAAAGTAGACAGAGAGAAAATAGGCCTTTTTTTCATTTTTCTAGTGACTGCACAAATGAAGGACCTCATTTATCAAGACAACGCCATTGAAAAGTTATCATTAGACACACTTCACCATGCAGTTGTCATTTTTACCCCCTGTGATCTATTTCAGTTTCATTCACTTGCAAAACAAGTTTTATCCCCTTGCACCCGATCAAGAAACGAACCGCTTGTCTACAATATTGGAAAAGTATATAAGAGGGAAATGCATTTGGTGAACTTCTATGAAGCACCAATGAGGCCTTCTGTGGCATGCAAGGCTCTCAGCACATGAAGACCATGGATTTGTGGCAGGGCTAAGCATTGCACAGGGCCCATCTGTAGCCACCAGGGAAAAGGAAGTAAGCAGTGGGATTTGTTCAAGGATGAAGACTGGCAAGGAGAGCAGCAAAAAGAAATGGAGTATTTTTACTGCTGATCATGGCACCCTGGCTGGGTGGGGTGGGGAGGACAAATAAACCCAGAACAGAGAAGGGACTAGAAGAACTGGCAGAAAACAAAATCCAAAGCCCTCACCAACACCCACGAGGTCCTACACAACCTTGCCCCTGGCTTCCTGTCCAATAGTCCTGAGCGCTACCTTCACTAGTGTTAACAGATGTGCTCTTACTGCAAGGTGTTGATAGCTGCTGTTTCTTCTGCCCAGATCACTCTTTCCCATAGTACCTATGTAAGTCCCTTTCAGTTCATTCAGTTTCCTCTTTTAGCATTGCCTCCACAGAGTGGCCCTCCCTGACCAATTATCTAACATAGCAGTTCTTGTCACTCTTCATCTCTTTACCGAACTTTATTTTTCATTCTTACTAATTATCATTATTAGACATTACATTATATTCTTAATTGTCTCTTTATTTTCTGTCTCTCCAATTATACTATAAAGGCGCCAAGAGGATTGAGACTGTATATTTTTGATTAAATAATTCTTTCATGTTTAAAAAAATCAAATAATTTTAATATGCATTTAAAAGTATTGCATTGGAAAGAGGGGGGAAGGGGAGAAAATGGGAGATATCTGTAATACTATCAACAATAAAAAATGTATTTAAAAAAAGTATTGCAGTCCATCATCCAGTCAGTTACCCCTCTCTAGAAGAAAGCCACATTTATTAAATTCTTGGTTATCTTTCCAGCTTCCCCATGCAAATATGAATAGATATGTTCTTAGCTTTTTTTTCTTTTTTCTTTTGTCAAAAGTGGCACACGTTAAATATACCCTTGGGTCTATTGCTCTTCTCCTATTGTAGCTCTTCACCAGCAGTACATTAAGTCCTTATTTTGGAGATTTAGATTATTGGGATCATTTGATTTAGAGCCACATTATATAATTATAGCATAGTTTATTGGACATTTGGGTGTTTTCTGTTTGTCCTATTAAATAAATAACTTTGTACATACATTATTTTATCTGTATGCAAATATCAATATAGACTAAATTCCCCTAGGTGGTTCAATGGCTACATATATTTATAATTTTGATAGATAATACCAAATTGCTTCCCACAGGGAGTGTATTAATTTACACTTCCAACAGCCATGTATAAAAATGCTGTTTTCTTACAGTCTGGCTAACAGTAAATGTTTTGCTAACCTGAAAAGTGAAAATCGTATCTCGGTGAGGTATTTTGTTTGCATTCTCTGATTATTAGTAAAGTAGTTTCCCTTCTTATGTAAAGGACTTTACATATTTATATGCATTGTTATTTTCTGTGAACTGTTTATTCTTGTCCTTTATGTATAGGACTATGTCTATTGGATCACTATATTCTCAGCACCAAGAACAGTATCTGATCTATGGTAGGCTAGTAAAATATTTGTTGAACTAATGAATGAATGGGGGCAATACAGGTAAAATGCTGGGCTAAAGAGGTGAAAGAAAGAAGAGGGGAATGAATGAAGGGGAAACTTCCAGATCATGATTCTAGAGAGCGAGCAGTTTTAAATGGCGCCGCACTACTATGTGTCACCATGGCAGCAGGGTCACAACCATAAAGATCTTTGAAACAGAGAAATGTGGTCCCTTATCAGATAGACAAGGACATGAAATAAAGCATCACATTAGGAGCTGTCTGAACAGAGTGTGCATCCTTGAGTCTGTCAAAGGATGCAGATAAAAATGATGCTTTGACTCTAATTGGGCATCTAAAGTTCTACTTCCAAGATGATTCTCTGGGCACCTAGACTTTCCTGCTATGTCTAACGACACTCCTCATACTATTACTCTCCTGTTATTTTTCACTGTACCTCTGCCCCTGCCTACCTTGACTTATCATCTCTTCCACTCACTGGATCCATTCATTCATCAGTGTCTCCTCTCTTTCTACTTGTTGTGCAGATTCCCTCTCTCTCATCAGCTCTGTCTTGGACTTAGAGTTCTAGGACATGCTCTTCTCCCTGACTTTGAACCCAGATAGTTAGGTGTTAAATACAGAAAATGAATTGTCTTTTCTTCCCTGCTCTTGCCTTTCAGAATAAAACAGCATCATTTGTAATTACCAAAGCCATATCTTGGCAAATTTCTGTCTCTCTCAAAGAGGTGGACAGCTGTCATGGAAAATGACTTTCTAAACTCAGATTGCTCTTTAACAAATTGGAGGGTGGCAATCACTGAAATGAAACTGATTCTTTAAATCTGTGTGGAACAATTTATAATCTGTTTGTAAACCTTTGCTATAGTGTCATGGTGTTGTTCAGGAGATATTTCTTTTGTTCCCTCTTTATATTGTGAAAAAACCATCCAATTACTGAAAATTCAATTGAATTTAGGATGAATTTATTGAGCACCTAGTAATGTTTCCAGCATTATGCTAGAAGTTATGGGGAAAACAGATGAGGTCTATGATGTACTCTTGCCCTCGAGGAATGTAGGACTTTGGCAAGAAACAATATGTATGCAAATAATCCAATTAGCCTGGAAACCCACAGAGTGCAAATATGGAAAAGTAGAGAATAAAATAAGTCAAGTGGATAAAAATTATGCTCCAGACACACTGGAGCATTCATCTATACTGGACAAGCCAAACTTATTCCTTCCTCACGCCTTGTGTCCAGAAAGCATTAACTCTAAGCAATGGTATGACTGGCTTCCATTTCTGATCATTTAAGACTTCCATATTGACCAGTCTACATTGTCCAGCCCTTTCCAGTGCCAATAACACTTCCTCTTTTTTATTTTCTTCACATCATTCCAGTCTCTAAAATTATCTGATGTGTTTATTTCTTGACTTGCTCATTGTCTTTTTTCTCCCACCAAATGCAGGCACTTTTTTCCATTCCCTGCTATATTCCCAAGGCCTATACCAGTACCTGACATATGATAGGGTTCAACAAATCTTTGAATGAAACAAATGGACAAAATGATAGTACTGACACTAAGGGAGATAAGAAGGAACCAAAGGCTGCTGCTATTACTGGGTATGGCTCTGTGGATGTGGGGGGACTTTAGGTAGTATCTGAAGAATGGATGACATTTCAATTGGGTAAGAAAAGGATACTGACTGATTATCCAGTTAGCTGATAGGTGTCTTGCTAGAGAGCAGATTTCATAGGCTTTTAGAATTATTTCTTCTCATCATACAGATGTGTCAAAACCTGTATAATCCACTCCCAAGGGAGACAGCTATGCTTTTCAAAGCACTGTGCATTGAACAGTTCACTGAATTGTAAGAAACAAGGGCTCCTGTGGCCACTGACAATCCATAAAAAACTATCAGGATGCTTGATTTTTGCTAATGACATAACCTCCTTCCTGATTCAAAGGTATAATTAATATTATTGGAAGACATTAGTCCAAAAAGAAAATTCAAAACAAGGATTTTAAAAGAAATTAACTTCCATGTTTCAGGAGATAATGTGACAGTGTGTTTGAATATATGTCTTGGAAGTTATTGTCATAGATTGGATCAAATTCCATTGCCCAAGAAATACAGTAAGCTAGAGACACTGTTATTCTCCTATTTTTCTTCCATAATCAAATCTCATCAAATCCACCTCCTTACAAATCCCTTGCCTCTGCTCCCTCTATGTTCTTCCCAATGTTCCTTCCTTTGTATGATTTTCCATAGCTCTTCGCTGGCTGGCTGCCATAGCTTCACGTTTCACTGCCCTCACCTGGACTCTTTCAGTCTAACCACATTGCAGCAGAAAAACTTCTAAAAGGCAAATCTGGCCACACCACACCCCTGTTAGGGTCTTCCTGTTATCATGTGGGTCAGTTCTAAACTCCAAATCATCATATTCAAGCCTATTAATGTTATTTCTCATCTTTTTCTCCCTCCCAGCCTCATAGTTCAGCATTTCCCCCCAAACCTGTCTTCATCCTCAGACTCCTGTACTCTACATTATAGATAATGGAACTGTTTGTTGGTTTCTAAAGTAGCAGTACTATTTATTGATTCTGACATAACTTATTTTACTTTATTTACCCTGTCCCACCACTTACACTCTTACCCAAGCAACTTCTCCTCATCATTATGGCCTCATCTTGGGTGCCTAAGTGTTCTGGGAAGCTTTTCTCAACAGTCCCCCTACTACTCAACCAATATCAGCTAATCACCGTGCATCCCTCCTCTGTGCTCCCACAACACCCTGTATTTCCCGCTATTGCACTTATCATACTCTATCTTAATTATTGCTTTATTCCTTTACTTCCCTAATAGCCTGGGAGAACCTTAAGATCAGGACATACTTTACTCATCTTTGTATCCACAGTATCTCACATGAGTCTGCCATGGTCTTACTGGATGCCCAATACATACTTGTTAACTTACAAAATTGGATAGCCATTTCAAAAAGCAAGAAGAAGGAATTCACTAGAAAGCATGTTTGCCAGAAGCTACAAGTTGCAATCTTGTAATATCAGCCAAGAAAGTGCAGGTTGGGTTGGGTATCAATCTATGAATTCAATGCTGCAAAGGGGCTGAAGATGCAGGCAAGAACAGTTTTAAATTCTTTTCTCCCCAGCAAGGCAGCAGCTGGTGTCTGGCAGAAGGGGAATATCCATGTCACTGAATAGCAATAGCGGAGTGACCACTGAGCCAGGATCCTAAACGCTCTTCCCTGGGCCAGAACGGGACTGTGGGGAAAAGGTGGCTGCACAGCAAGCGTCAGCTGAAGAAAGCAGCAGAGGCCAAGTGGCATATTGGCAGGGGAACTGCTTCTCCAGATGAACCCAGTTAATTAAGACTAATAGGGCACAAGGCCAGTTTGAAAGGCTAAATACCCAAATTTTAAAATGAAGCTAAACAAATACTATTTATAAATTCTTTCATGCAAAGAACTTCAACAACACCTTTCCTTTCCTTCCCACCACTTACATCCGGCCAGTCACCAAATTTTGATGACAATATCTGAAGAATGACTTCAGACAGTCCTTTCCTCCATCATTCTCTCCCACAATCTCTACTCAGACTTTCATAATTTTAATATAGTCTGTCCTTATCAGCCTACTAACAGACTTCTGTGTCCAAAGTCATCCTTCAATCTATCCTCTGTATTTATGTTTCTGTAGAAATTCAACAAGGTTATGTCAATCCCCTTCTTAAGGATATTTTTGAGCTTCTAAAGGCCGACAGAGTAAAGGTCAATTGTTTAACATTCTTAAGAAATTGCACCCTGATTTTCTTATTTGTAAAATGGGATAATAGTATCTACCTCATCAAACTCTTTGAAGATTAAAGAGCTCACTCTATGTGAAGCTTTAGAATTGTGTCTGGCAATGTGTTAGGACTATGTGTTAGTTATTATTAATTTACTAGAGGCCCAGTGCACAGATTCATGCATTGGTGGGGTCTCTTGGCCTAGCCTGTGGGGATCGGGGTGAAACTGGCTCTTCGACATCCCCCAAGGGGTCCCAGATTGCCAAAGGGCAGTTCTCGGGTGATGCACCCCAGAATCGGGCTCCCTCCTCTCTGGTTCCAGTTGTGTCACCTGAGAACCACAGCTGCTAAGTCACTGCAGTTCAGCAGCTCCTGCATTGAGCGCCTGCCCCCTGATGATCATTGCACATCATAGCTACCAGTCGGATAGTCGGATGGTCAGATGGTCACTTAGGCTTTTATATATATCTAGATTGTCTTTGTTAGAATGGTTTCCAAGATCCCTTATTATCTGGTTCAATGTAATTGAAGATATAACAGAGAATCTATCAGTGCAAACACTGAAGTCAGACTGATGTGGATTCAAACCAAGACACTTTCTGTGTGACCTTTGGTGAGAAACCTCTTTAAATCTCCATTTCATCATATGCAAGATAGGGATAATACTAGTTGCTACCCCAACAGGTTATTTTACTAAATGGAATATAGAAAGAGGAGTTGGCAAAGGTTATCAAGAAGGAGGTTCAAACATTTAGGATAGCAAGGAAGGAATACTATTCTAAATGCTGAATATAAATAATTTGAGAAGAATATGGCTGAGAGTTTTAAATGCTTCAGAGAGTCAAGTTGGATGAAGTTTGAAAAGAAGCCTTAGATTTAGCATTTAGGAATTTGCAGTAACCTGAATAAATTCAGTGTCAGAAAAGTGATGGAGATGGAAAGCAATTGCAGTGGCTTGGAGAACTGGAAGTTCAGCAGGAAGTGTATTTGAGGAAAGTTGTGCTGGAGCCCAGTTGCCCTGAGACCCACAGGTGTATATAAAGTTGTGTCCCAGAATCACAGGCTCAGGACTTGCCACTGCTTAAGAGACATGAGCAATAGTAATCATCACAAATACATGCCAGGCATAGCATTGTACATGCCAGCCCTTGGCTTTAGTGGTTTCAATATACTTTAATCATCACATCTTTACAACAACCCAAATGTCCCAATTTTAAAGAGGATAAAATGAAAGCTGGTTTGCAGTAGACCTATGATTTAAAGATTTAAATCTAATTAGTCTGGCTCAAAACATGGTGTATCTATGCTCTTATGTTACATCCCTTAGTTCAATTCAATTTAACAAAAAAATTTTTGAGTCACTCTGGTACCAGAGATTGTTAAAGTCTAGAGGGTTCATCAGAGAGTAAAAAAGGCAAAGACACATCATGCAGACATCAAAACTTTAAAAATACACCTGGCCTTAAAGGCCCTAGTCTACTCCATTGTACTTTCCATGTCATTGGATATGGGCAACATGTTAAAAGCACCCTATTATGGATAAGGATGACCAACTTTCCTATTTAAGGAAGGTGCTATCAGGGTTTTTTGTTTGTTTGTTTGTTTTTAATTTTTTTCTTTATTTATTAAGGTATTATATATGTGTCCTTGTCCCCCCATTGCCCCACAACCCCCCCACACTCATGCCCTCACCCCCGGGCATCTGTGTCCATTGCTTATGCTTATATGCATGCGCACAAGTCCTTTGGTTGATCTCTTCCCCTTACCCCCACCCTCCCCCACCTTCCCTCTGAGATTTGAGGGTCTAACGATGCTTCTCTGTCTCTGGATCTGTTTTTGTTCATCAGTTTATGTTGTTCATTATAATCCACAAATGAGTGAGATCATGTGATATTTATCTTTCTCTGACTGGCTTACTTAGCTTAGCATAATGCTCTCCAGTTCCATCCATGCTGTTGCAAAGGGTAAGAATTCCTTCTTTTATACCACAGCATAGTATTCCATTGTGTAGATGTACCACAGTTTTTTAATCCACTCATCTGCTGATGGGCACTTAGGCTGTTTCCCCTGACTTAAAAACAATGATGGAGCCTTCCTAAGAAGTTGGATCAAGGTGATGATGATCTGATATTAAAATGGCCTCCAGGTGCCATAAATTAATAATTCTGTTAATCTATTAGCTACTTAATATAATCAATGGTTCCCTGCTGTAGGGAGGCAGTGACTTTTTTCTTAGTGACTAGAGTCTCTTCTCAGAAAATCTGCTTCCCTGACCATACCTTCAGATAGATTCTTTCCGCATTGTATTACCTCCAGTACCTTTTGTCTAACAGCATTTCTGCTCTGGCAATGGCTTAATTTTTCTGCTGGAATAATAACTTGGTTGCTCAAGGGCAAGTTTTCTTTAATTGTTTGGTTCTCCCTTACTAAAATCTAAAATCTTCATTGTCGTTACTTTTTTTTCAAATTATCAGAAGTTAAGTCAACAAGTAACCCTTTCAAAAGCCTGGTCTCTTTCATAACCCAGAAATTACTGTCCATTTCTGCCTTTAGGTCCCCACTGTAACTTTAATTCAACTTATTTGTTCTTCCCCTATGAACTTACTGTATACAGGATGGTCTTTTGACTCATGAGCCCTAGGATGGTGACTGGCATAGTAGCTTTTTAGTGTTTAATGAATGATGAAGGAGTTGATCCAGTGCCAATACCATCATAGTTCTCACTAAGGGGTGTTTCTTGGGTGTATGAATCAATGAATGAACAATGAATGGACAAACATCGACGCTTGATGTTTCCATCAGGTACTCAAATGCATATGCTTTTAAAATTTTCAGTGAAGACCTGGTGGGTGGTATGTTTTAAAATAAGTAGTAGAAACTGGTTCTTTTTGATGTCTAAAAGAAAAGAGAAAACTATCAGTCGACTTGAAAAGACATTGCTTTGCATAATGATTTTATTAATATTATGAGTGATGTTGGGCCCTTTTGCTATAAAATGACAACCATTTCACAGAAATTGCTTGAGGCCTGTTAGAGGATGAAAAGTACTCCTTTTCAATGTGTGCTTTCATGTGCCATCCACAGGGGCAAAGGAGATAAAAAGAGCTAACTTAGATCCCATTTGGAAGAATCAGTCCATACTAGCGACTCCAGGAGATGGAGTACACAAAGAGTATCATCATATATAATAAAGAGCTAATATATTAATTATACCGAACAGCAGAACGACCTTTTGGACGACCATTGGAGGACCTTTCGGACGACTGTCCAGACAACTTTCCAGATGAAGCTGGAGCTGCGAGGGCCGGCCGAGGCAGCCAGGGCTGTGAGGGCCGAGCCCCTTGCACAAATTTTGTGCATTGGGCCTCTAGTACTTCCATAAAATAGAATCTACCACTGGCTAAGAATCAAAATGCTTCTCAAGGAGGAATCTATGGAAGCCATAGGAAGACAAAAGGGAGAAGTCACAGTCCCAGTAAACTAAAGCCCAGCTGTATGATGTTACCAGCTGCACATGAGGCCCCAAGAAATAGGAAAAGTGGGACCACTATCGTGAGGGGAAATTGTAAGCCAATACAGTTACCATCATAAAGAATCCCAGGAAACTTTGCGTTTTCCTTTCTAGCACCTTCTCTCTAATTCACAGGGTCTTACCTTTTGAATTCACTTTCTTTATTGTTTACTCTTAGCTAACTTGGCTACCTGACTTTCAATTTTGCAATTCCCAACCTGAGCTCTGACTCTAGCCCCCAGCCAGTTTTAGCTAATTGGCCCTGCTGTTAGGACACAGACACCAGGCTCATTTTTCCAGCCTTTGCCCCGTTTGGGCCACCAGCTCTCCCGCACTGCTCTCCCCCTCCGCCTCCCCCCGCCACCCACCTTAGACTTCACCTGGAGCTTGACACCAAATGGCAAGCAATGTAAGCATTTTCTTTTCTTCAACTCCTAATTGTTTACCTTCTGCCAAAAACAACAATAAAAATCTCCAGTCCTGAGAAAGCCAGACTTCTCCTTAGAAGAGGAAAATGACTAAAGCACAGAACAGAGTTAAGGTGAGAGAGAAAGTAAGAGCTATCAAAATAATATTGAGTTAATATATGTATACCCTACTTTTCCTTAAAATAGACTTAAAGTCATTTTCAGATACAAATATATATATATATATGAAAGTTAGAAAATAGGCAAAGAAGAGACAGGTTAGAGCCCTTGGATCAAGTTCTCAATCAGAACAAGTATGAAATGTACATTATAAAATCCAATAAACTTGCAGGATGAAGGCAAATCTAGCCTTTGCCTTATCCTACATAATTTTTTATTCTACTATTTTCACTTTAATTTGTGTCATGGAAATTTACTCTTTTATGGTATTGTTGTCCTAATAAATATTGCAGAAAGACCCATCATGTTCCATTTTCTGGTATTTCTGGCATGCATCTCACTTTTTCTTCCTTTTTTTTTTTCTGTCTCTCCATTATTTGTGGGATAACATAAAAGAGATTGGCCAGAGTAATCCTAGGCCATTGATAGAAGGCAATATTCAGTTCAAGCCTGACTTAAAGAAACTCTTCAAGACTGTGTAAGCCTGAACACTAGAGTCTTCTATAGTCTCTCTCCTGCCCCTTCTCCTCATTACCATGGAAACCTATGTAATTAAGTGGAAGAAAGGTCAGGGAAACTATCTTGTTCTGGCACCTTAGCATGTTCTTTGTGAGTCCAAAATTTACAATATCACCAATTATGTTCAGCTTTGTATTTAAACATCTCAAGTTATGTACAGTTTATATATTCGTGGGAGTGTTTATCTATGAGGGAAAAAAACAAGAATAAAAAAATAGTTGAAACTGCAGAGAGAACAAAAGTAGGAGCATATATAGATAATAACAATCTGATATCTAGCATGACTCTGCCTTGAGGAGGTATTGCCAGGTATCTGCAGAGGCTGGCACTGGGGAAAAGGAGGTAGTTGGTATTGAGCTTCCAAGCGATTATTGAGATTTTTTAAGATTTTATTGCATGAACGTTTACTTAACATTCTCCTATGGTTAAACATGTTGGTGATCACCAACTTCCTGTTCTTATAAATACATCTACAGAGGACATTTTTACCCATGAAAAGCTTTCCACATTAAGACCTTTGAGAGAGATTGATAGTGGAATGAGGAATTTCAGCTCTGAATTCAAATTTCCTGTTTTTAACCTCATCACTACCATTCGCTAGCTGTGTAGCTGCAAAGTCACTTTATTTCTCTGTCACAAGTTTCCTCTTTTACAAAATTAGGATAATGCTAGTGTCTAACGCTATGTGGTAGGTTGTTAAATTTAGTTAACATATTATTTATAAGACTTAAGAGAGTGTTTTATATATAATAAATGCTCAATAAACACTATTAACATTTTCTACTTGTGGAGGTTAAACTATGAGCTTCCAATTGTCTGTGGACACCCAAGTGTCAATGCTATTTGTACCTTCGGATCTCAGAACAGTGCCCGGTAGATGGTAAGTACTCAGGAATGCTCCATGAGGGTAGGGACTGTGTTATTGACTGCTGAATATCCAGAGCCTATCACAGTACCTGGCACCCAATTAGCACTCATTACATTTTTGTTGAGTGCATAAGAATTTATAGAACTAAAAGTAACTCATTTGAAACCCATTGGAACCTAAGCAGGAAATAGTTCATCACATTTGCTATTGTTACCTGCAATACTTGAAATATTGGAGGGGCAGGGAGGAAGTGGGGGTGCTTTGTATAAGCTCAGTGCAAGCTGGGGTCTCAAGGAAGAAGTGGTACATGCCCAGAGGAGAAAGGACTACAGACTTGCACTGGGAAGCAGAGTAGGAGCCCAGGAAGGTGAGGCTGAGGAGGGAAGAGAGGTAAGGATAAAGGCAGGTAAAGGTGACAGGAAAGTAGACTTTATTTCTTTCCTTTAAGGCAGCTATAAGAAAGAAATAATTCCCTAGAACAGCTGCTGTTACAGGCAACCAGTGGAAAGAATTAATTAGGCAGTTTCTATTAAAATGAGGGTGTGTGACAGTGGAGAAAAATAGGCAGGAGGGGTGGTTAGGGAAAATAGACTTGATGTGCAATTCTGCCTCTTGCCCATACATGGCTTAAAGCTGAGCCTCAGTTTCCTGATTTGCAAAATAGGGCCAATACCACCTCACCCTTACCAGGTTGTAGTGAGGGTTAAACTTCCACGGAGACAGGGAGCTTGAAGCTCCACAGCCTGGCGCTGGGCACCTAGTGGGTCCTTCATAAATGGTAACTGGTAGTATGAAAATTAATCACAGTAATCAGGCCTCACAATAAAAACTGACACGGGGCTTATCAAACGAATTCTCTCTACCGCATGAAAAAAACATGAGAACAAGCCCAAATTAGCTTCCTATTTTTCAGCAGCGAGCAGAGGAGACTGCCGAAGGTCATGGCAGCCATCTCATAGAGACAGAAAATGACATGGAACCCCGGGTCCCTGCTCATAGGCAGTGAATGCCCACCTAATTAAGCAGATTAAACATTCACTCGTTGTTATGAAAAAGCCCCGTGCAGCTGAGCTAGACTGCCTTCCTTGCTTCCTCGTCCAGAGCCTCTCTCTGTTAAATCACCCTGCCTTTCCCTTCCACATTCAGGAAATAATTGGCACTTGTTTAATGCCAAATTTACATTTGTTTTGCATGGGAACAAAATTTGCTTGCAAACAGCTATGTGTGTGAGCAAATGGGCATTTGTGCTGGTAAATAAAATAGACATGCAGTTTTACAGTTTGCAAATGTATTATTCAACAAAACAAGCAGCAATAGCCTTTAATTTTCAGCTATTCCTAAGTACTTAGGCACAAACCATAGGAGGAAAAAAAAGGCCCTTCCTTTTTTGTCATTCATGCCTGTTCCTGAGGTTTTCACATTTGTCCCAGATGCATATTTATCAGAACTGACCAGATTTTTCAGAACTTTTGGATTGCATGTCCTCAGTGAAGCAATTTCTAGAGTTAACAAATATTTGCTAAACACCTACAATATGCTAGTTTGTAGGGTTTCCAAGATGAATTCATGGTGCCTACCTTTGGGGAACCTTGAAAGCCATGGATATTAATTGTAAATAGACTATGACCATAAAATACAAGGATTACCCTAAGATAGCTCTATGTGACAAGTTGGGGTGCAAAAGAGCAGAAACTTACTTCTGCTTGCACAGTTGGAAGAAATGGCATTTGATTTTAGCAGTGAAAGGTAGAAAGATAGAAATGGGTTTTCCAGGCTAAGGGAAAAGCCTGGGGAGGTATGAGAACCAAGGATTCTTTGGGGCTTTTAGTGAGGGATACAATGTGACCTGAGAGGGGCAGTGACAGGATAGAAAGCTGCATTTTGAGGTCCTTGAGTGCCATATCAAGAGTTTGGATTTTATCATTGCTCCTCTTACTTTAATATGCATGTGAATCTCTTGGGCATCTTATTAAGCCTTGACTTTAACTCAATGAATTTGAGGTAAAGCCAGAGAGACCATATTTCTTATAACCCCCTAAGAAGTGTTATGCTGCTAAATATTTCATAATTGGCTCTGGGGCCAGCGGTCAGAAGAGCATTTGCTAATTTCCATGGAGTATATACCACCACTACCACCACCATCAACATCAATCCCGCCATGACCTATTTCAGACTATCAACAGGATGTCAATAAATATATAGTTGGAAAGAGATGTGCACAGTCGGCTGTTTTAAGCTTGTGCAAGCTGGCCCAGGACACCACGTCTCGTAGGTGGTCCCAAGGATGTTGGTCTAAGGACCCAACTTCATATAGGAAGGCTCCAGTACAGTGGTTCTCAACCTTAGCCACACATGAGAATTGCTTGAGGGAGCTTTTTAAGTCAGGAAGGAGAAATGAAGAAAACAAGGTCCTCCCAACCTCAATTCATATGTTCAGCAAGTATTTTAAGACATAATGGCAAAATGGTCAAATTGCTTTACATTTTCCCCTCTCCCTTTCTGTCCCCTTTTGTGTTCCCACTCCCTCACTCCAAGTGCCTACGGCTCTTATCCAGCTCCTCAATTTGCTGACAACTATTGGTTTTCCTTCTTTCTCTAACAGCTCATCAATTCTATTTTTCTTAAAACTTTCTCCATTTCTAGTCACCCTAAGGAAAAAAGAAAACATTTATTTCTTTACTTTAGACTCTGGTTGGGCACTGGCCAGATATGTAACAATCCACTCTGTCTGAATAGGTTTTATTATTATTTAGATAATGGAGGGCCCACAGATCAGGAGATGACTGTTGTTGAAAAGATATTTTATTATAGTCACAGATTCCCAAGAGAGGGAGTACAGCTCAACACCATGCTGTAGGGGAAGCCGCATGGAAAAGCATCAGGGTAGGTCACAAGGTGGAGAGGGGAGCATAGTCACTGTCCCTGGTTATCTAGTACCTGCCGCTGGGGTGATTAGAGCAGGTGGGTAGTGGCTCAGAGTATGAGAGCCTTATAAGGAAGGTGACTGGGGTTATGGACTTTGGATTGATTGGTTTTTATTTAAAAAGCATACCTCCAGGTGGAGGACTTCTCTAGAGGGGGAGGTCAAGGCACTGCCCTCGAGCATATTATCAGGTTGTCCAGAATAAGGCGTGTACAGCATATGCCTATAGGAGGGATGCTAAAACATTAAGTTTACAGAGGCTAGAAACAAGGTTAAACACTCATGATGAGACATAAATTACTCAGAGCTTTACCTTTCCTTAGAATAGTTGGCTTTTAACAGTATATACTTGTTAGCCAAATGATTCTTTAGGGAGTGAGATTATTTAATATGTTATCAGCATTTATCCTGTTATTCAATGAATCAGAACTCTGCATACCTGCTACTGCCAGACAGAGTGATAGGCACTGGAGATGGGAAAGGTATGTGAGTAAGAAGAAGATAATGGAGGAAAAATGAAGGCAACACAGTTTTTTTCATCCTGCCTTTACTATCTAAAGGGGAGACCAACATGCAAACAGCTACCTGGAAAATAAGGCAGAATAAATCGAGGCTTAAGATTTAGCCAATAACCCCTGTGGGGTGGCGACTGTCTCAGCTCATCGCTGACAGGAGCTGTGTGAAAGACACTTAAAAGTGGAAATCACTCATAAGCCCCAGAAATGCAGATTTTCTGGGATGTTGATTGAAAGGAGAGTAATTTTCTCAGCATACCAGCACTCCAAGTAGCAGGCAGGTTGTTTTTGTCCTGAAAATTCAAGAGTTTAACTTGTAATTTTGTCTAGAGTAAAGGCTGCTTCCTCAGCCTGAGGGTCAGCTAGAGGGCAGGTCAAATCAGTTAGAATGCATTGGTAACTGGAAAGGAATATAAAAATTGCCTAGTAGTAGTTTAAACCATACAGATATGTATTGGTTACATAGCAAGATGGGGAAAAAATGGCCAGAATTCCTTTTTTGTAATCCTTACCCAAGGATATGTTTTTATTTATTTTAGAAAGAGAGAAAGGAAGAGAGAGAGAGGACCATTGATATGAGAGAGAAACATTGATTGTTGTGCCCTCCCGGAATTGAACCTGCTATGTAGGGAGGTGCTCTAACCGGGAATTGAATCTGCAACTTTTTGGTGTATGGGACTATGCTCCAATCAACTGAGCCACCCAGACAGGGCATGACCACAATTCTTGTTAGCTCCTCCCATCAAGAGGCTGAGCCTATTTTTATCTCTTGCGTCTGGACTGCCTTGCCTCCTTCTTGAGCTAAGAAAATACAGCAGAAGCAATGTTGAACAAGCTTTGAGAGTAAGCTTCAAGAGACTTGGAACAGTTCTACCTTTACTCTTGAACTGTAATTATCCACCCCATGAATAAGCTTGGACTAACTTACTGAAGGATGACAGACCATGTGGAGTAGAAATGGACCATCCCAGCTGTACACTCACTCTTCCCACGTCTGTACACCAACCAACTCTCCACTGACCCAGCAGGTAACCACAGATGCATGAGTCAGACAAGCTGATTCTGAAAGACCCACACAGCTGAGCCCAGGTCAAATTGCCACCTACAGAGTCCTGAGTTAAATAAATGGTTTTTGTATTAAGCTATTAAGTATGGAGGTGGTTTGTTACTCAGCAAGAGCTAGCAGATACAGCACCTTTGTGATATCATCAGGAAAAGGCTTTTTCTGCCTTTCTTTCCTGCCATCAACAGTGTGTTGTTATCAGTGGCTTCCATTATGGCTAAGGGATGGGATGGTCACTGCAGCTACAACTCACATCCTTACACTATAGCAGAGTATGAGAGAAGGGAAAGAGGCAAAGAATTAAAAAGGCATCTCTGACTGCTCCAGTTTTTTACCAGGAGTGTAAGCTCCCTCAGACAGATCCTTGCTGACTTTACTTTGTGTCTCACTGACTGTGACTGATTCACATGACTTCCCCAGACATACAGAAATGTTAACATCCGACAAGGGTTCATATAATCTCTTTCCTTTCCAACTCTCTATTTTATTCCCCACTAACCTGGGTTCCAACTACACTGACCTTTTCGGTTCCTCAAACCCTCCACATTTTTTCTGCTTCTGGACCTCTCCCTAGAACATCTTCTCCCCAACATGTGCCAAGGTATTTCCAACTTGTCCTTCAAAACTCAGGCTAAACACCACTTACTTCCTCGGAGCTGTTTTCGCTACCTCTACTCCTTTAGGTCTGCTTGTAGTCTTTCTTGCAACATTTATTACAATTTAAAATTCTAAAGAAATTGTTGGATTTTTTGTGTTTATCTCCTACTCTATGAAGGCAATTTTCAGAAATATACTAATACATAACCCCCACAGGAACCAATATATATTTTAATAAAAAAAAATTATTAGATGCTGAAGAATGAACCATAATTCAAAACCAGCTTTTGAGCCCCTCTCCTTTTTTGCATTGCTTAATTTAGATAAGGTCCAGCCTTTCTTAAAATTGGACACATTCCATAAAATCTTTCTTAAAACTGAGAAGAAATTTCTTGGGGAAATTGTAGAGGTTCTCCACACCAAAACAGCCTAATTACCTACGGACTTTACAAAGATTTACAAAAAAGGTCATTTGTTAAATCACCTTTCTTTTTATAAAAAAAAAACCCCTTTATTGTTTAAAGTATTACAGATGTCCCCTTTTTCCCCCATTGACACCCTCACCCCACTCCTGCCCTCTCCCATGCCTTCACTGCACTATTGTCTGTGTCCCGGGGGTATGCACATATGCATATATGCTCTTTGGTTATTCTCCCCTCTGCCCCATTTCGCCTCTGAGATTTGTCAGTCTGTAAATTATCTCTCTTAATGAAATAGACTCAATAGTAGTAGCATTTTTAAATTCATTTGTGCAGTTATATATAAACAGAGTGAAAATTGTTTATATTTTATATGTGTTATATATGTTAACTATGTCATATGGCAGATCCCAGATATATTCTTAAAGTTGTCTAGACATTTTATTACAGGATAATGGCATCTCTTGTATTAGCTCTCTAATGGATAGAATGAGGAGGGGAGAAATATGAATAATGGTTAATTCTAAACTTCAAGATATGGTGCAGAGATTATAATATCTACTTTCTAGTGTGGTGAGAATTAATTAAAATAATATTTAAAATGCCTAGAAAATTCTGGGACATACTAAGCATGTAATAACTAGCAACTATTATTATTTTCATGTTATTATTTTTTATTATCATCATGTCTCTTAAAACCATATGTGAATAGTGTTATTATGGAGCTAATAATCAAAGAGCAATTAATGATTTTGCTGAGACGGTCACTTTTGTATAACTGCAAAAACTTTAAAAGCTTCAGTGCCTCTCCATTGCCAATTGGATAATGTCCCAATTTTCTAGTAAGGCTTTTCAAACACTTTGCAAACAATGGTCAAAGAACATGAAAACAGAAGAGGAAACATAAAAGGTCAATAAACATTGAATTTATATTTGACATCACTGGTATTCAAAGAAATATGAATTAAAAAAAGTGGCATACTATGTTTTACTATCAAATTAGCAAAGCTGTTTTTGTGATAATATTTACTGTAGGTGAAGATAAAATGAAAGAGGGACTCTCATATTACCTCTTATGGAATAAGTCATCAAAATAATTTTGAAAAAAATGTGTATCTAGAACCTTAAAAGCATTTTTACTTTTATACCCAGGTCCCAATTCTGACAATAATTGCTCATGTATAAGCCAACTACTGTGATAAGCACCTCCCATACATTATCTGACAACGAAACCTAGGAAAATCGAAAAATTATAAAAATATTTATGAAAAAATTAGTCATTACAGCAGTGTTTATAGTTAAAAACTTTTTAAAAAAATCCACCAACTAAGACACCTTTTTATTCATTGTGGCACATTATAATGTAACCATTAATATGATTATGAAGAAAAGATAATATAGTATTATGTATGTTATTTTCAAAAGCAATATATAGAGTTGTATGTATTATTTGATTTCAACTACACTAAAAATAAATATTTTTTAAAGAATGAAAGAAAACAACTGGAAATAAATATATCACCTGACCAGCATGACTCAGTAATTGAGCGTAGACCTATGAACCAGGTGGTCATAGTTTGATTCCTGGTCAGGGCATATGCTGGGTTGCAGGCTCGATTCCCAGTGGGGAATGTGCAGGAGGCAGCCAAACAATGATTCTCTTTCATAATTTATGTTTCCATCTCTCTCTCCCTCTCCCTTCTTCTCTGAAATCAATAAAAATATATTTAAAAAAAGAAATACACCAAAATTTTGGCAATGATTTTCAGTGCATGATGAGATTATGAATGATTTTCAATTTTTTTCCTTTAAACTTCTCTAAATTTTCAATTTTTTACAATAAGTATGTACCATAACTTTAACAATTAAGAAATAAAATTTCTTAACCAAATAAAATACAGGCTGCGGCAAAAGTAGGTTTACAGTTGTGAGTACACAAAACAGTTTATTCTTATATTATTACTATTAATTTTTGTATTATTTTTTGTAGGAACAACTGTAATATAAGAATAAACTGTTTTGTGTACTCACAACTGTAAACCTACTTTTGCCCCACCCTATATACCTCTCAACAATAGTCTTTCACCATTCATCCCAGACTACTTTTCCAGACTCATCTCATGCTAAGTCTCCACAGCAACCCACCCCGAACCGGAATTAGATACTGTATTTTCATATACCAGTGTGCCTTTCTGGGTATAACATTTCCTTTACCATGTTCTCTTTGTCCCATTCACTCCATAACTCATCCTTTAAAACCCCCATTCAACTATCTCCTCCTCAAATAAAACTTCCTATCAGCCCATAAAGTTAGGTTTTTCCTCTGAGAGCTCACTGCTTCTTGGGTACACCTTCAACATCAACCAGAATAATATTCTTCACGCTATGTAACAATTTGTTAAATTGTTCACCTCACAATCATTGGCAATCTTTTTATGACTCCCTAGCACCAAGCACAGAGCCAACCATACTTGTTATGGTTGATGGATGAATGGTTGGAAGGACATATGGATGATAACAATATATTAAGCTCAAAGCCATTTCACTGTATGGAGACTGACTGAAGAGAGTCCAGACGGTCTATGAAATAAGAATGGGAGACGTATGAAGTATCTAACACTACCTGGTTACATAAAATCAAAAAGAGAAAAACGAAAACTAAGACACAAATTCTTTCCATTATGAAAAATAAGATCTCTTCTTTTTAAAGTCATGAAAATAAAACATAACCACCAAGTTTTTGTATCTGTGAGTTTGCTTTGCTCTAAGTTTTTTTTAGTTTTGAAACTGTTTAAGGGCTTTAAGCAGAGGTTGATTTGAAATAACTTCTGACCAGAGAACTGGGAGATAAAGCATTACCTTGAGTGGGATGCAGACAGCAATACTTTTCATAGTGTCCAAATATTATTTTTTCATCAAACCTGTAGGAAAGTTTTCAACCTGCCCTAATTTTTACCGATGAATCTAATAGACCTGGATTAAACTGCAGGGAAGATGAGAACATAAATTTCGTTCCTTTCATTCCTTGTAATATTAGGGTTTGTATTCTTTCCAGCTGTAATAACCTCTAGACTTCAACAAAATTGAAAACCTTTAAATAGCCTTTCACAACCTTTCAGTGGAGTAATGAAGTTTTAAGTGCTCACCAGGGATTTTTCAGTTCAGAAAAATCTAAGCAGCAGTAGATATTAAAATCTAATGTTTACTTCAACTCTTTTACAGCCTAATGGGTTTTTCTGACAGTGTAATTTTTAAAAGGTTGGGTTTCATTTATTAATATAGTGTACTCATGCTGGTAACCTTTCTCCTTTAAGGACTCTGATGGGAGTCTTATGGTTAAACCTTGGTTGAAAGCCAGAAGTATCGGTGGGCCAGGGAAAACAGAAACTTGCAAAAGGGATGCTCAAAGGCTGAACCAAGCAGGTTGCTTTTGGTTCAGAAAATGGGGAAACGTACTCTTTATGACTTAAACACAACAGTAGGTGAAACAACAAGTGCAGGTTGGGGGGCCCCTGTGTGCACATAATTATGAGTGTATGAGTCACTGGAGTTCACACAGTTGCTCACGACCAAAAGGTCTGCTTAGGAAAACCAGCTGCTCACTAAACCAATGAGAGGATACTGTTCCGTGGAGATGCTCCACCAGGGGCCAGTGGGAGGGTATTGGGAGGCCGAGGAGAAATTGCAGGGTGAGCAACAGGCAAACCCACACTAAAGCAGAGAGAGGATGTGATTTGGAAAGATTCCATTTTACATATTGGATGTGGAAACCAGTATGCAGGAAAAGCCTGAGTGAGCTCCAACCAAGGGATAATAAAAAAACAAATGCCACTTCTCATATGCATAATGGCTCCATGCAGTTGACAGAGATTTGCAAGATAAGTACACTAGAGCGGGAAGGGGCAGGATTTATTGCCAAGGACTAGCATGCAGTAAAGCTACTCTCAGGTACATCCATCGGCAGGATTGATGGATTCCGGTGCCTCTGGATCCAGGTGCTCAATATATAGCATCAGGTCTTTCTATATTTCGGGTCTACTTTCTTCCCTGTTGGCTTCAGTTTCAAGCAGGAAGCTCTTCTTGTGGTGGACTTGTTCTTTCAGCTCATAATCCCATTGAAACAAGAAACTATTTTTTATGGTTCTGGTCAAGCTCCTAAGGAAGGCTATCTGAACCCGCGTGGCTGACATGTTCAGCAGGCTTGGGGAGCAGAAGCACCCTGATTCTAGATCATGTGCATTTCTGAACTTAATAGGCCAAGCTGAATTTTTATGGAATGCTGAAGATCTAAACATCTCTCAGAGAGAGAAATGTTGGAACAGCATGGATCCAGTATAGTCAGGAAAATTCGAAGCTACACAAGACAGAGGGAAAACAGAGAGGGACAGAGTCCAATGAAGTTCACCAAAAGAAAAGCCACAGTTCATTATAGGAATAAAAAAATGAATGTGGTCACTGGTAATTGCACTATTTTGCTACAAGGTTTAAACTACTCATCTGAAACTTAAAACTGAAAAATTTATGTGGGATTAACATTTCACTGGAGTGATAAATAAATGCTGGAAATAACCTTTCAAATGTAAGCATGGGCTCCATATGGGTTGGGCCATAAAAGAGTTGCACTAGAGAATGTGTTTTTGTTTTGCTTTTTTGTAAGTTGCACCCTTGCAAATCTTCAGTCTTCCCCAAAGCAAATCCTCTTCTTGCATAAAGTGATGATGGCATTTAAGAAAACAACTAAGTGATAAATTTTATGCACCCTTTAGGTTCATACTTTTTCTTTTCATTTCCCTATTTTTCCATCTCCCCTTTCTGTGCTTTCCCTTTCTCTTCCATTCTCCTTTCTGGTCTTATGTCAATGTGTCTGTCAATAGCACTCGGCCTCCTTAATTGCGCATACACCTCTGTCATCATGCAATATTTCCATTCTCTAGAAATACTCCCAATAAAAAACCATATCAAGGTATGATTTTGCTAGAGAAATGATGCCTGTCCTGATGATAACGTTTGTTCACAAGTGGAGGAAAGAAAGAAAACTCCCGAGTACCTCCTATGAAGGAAACACAGTGTTACTTGGTTTGTCTATATTCTCTTAGTGACGTCACCTTCTCCCCAGCTTCCACAAGCCAGCTACAATTACCATTTTGTAGACAAGAAAACTGGTCTTGAAAGGGCTGAATAACTTGGCTCAAGTCACCCATAAAACAAAAGCCAAAACTTGAACCAAGTCTGCCTGATTCTAGTATCCTTGTATTTTCCAAGTCCAGGTACTAATTTCGTGAATTTTACAGTCCAATACTATTTTCTCTCTATTCTTTCTCCTACATAGTTCTCTAATTCCCACTTCAATATCATCCATAGTAGTCTACTTTAGGCTATCATCAGCTTCCTCCTGGACTATAGCAACAGCCTTTTAACTAATCTCCTTGACTCCTTTCTTATTCTCCTTTATTTCATTCTCCACTTTTCTTAGTAAATATTTCTAATACAGATCTGCTTATACATCTATTTAAAAAAAAACAACCTTTAAAAGGCTCCAAGCACCCATAGGGTCAAGTCCAAAGTCTTTAACATGATCTGACTCTCAACTCCCACCCCAGCTCCATCTTTCATTCCCCTCATCTATGTTCAAGCCACACTGGATTTTTTCTAGTTCCTTAACTGAGGCATGCTCATTTTTTCCCACCAGTCTCTGTGCTGGCTATTTCCTCTGCCATCTCCCATTTTCTTTTTACTTTGATGATTTATTTTATCATTCAGGACATCTTTTAAATGTCGCTGCCTCTGGGAGGCTTTGCCAGAACTCCTAGGCTGTGTTGGATTCTGCTTAGCACCAGGCATTCCCTTAACATCGCATGTCTCTCTGGATGGAACATTTATCATATCACAGACTATATGCCCAGGGAGGGCAGGCATCAAGGCAGTCTTGCCCACCAGTGACTTCCTAAAACTTAATACAGTTTCTGACATTCCCAATAGACACTCATTTTATATTTTTCAAATGGTCGATTAATTCAAGTCATACTCCTTGTCTGTCAATAATGAAGAGCTATAGACCACAGTTAAATAGGTCATACAATTACTTATTCACTCTTGTGGTAAAAGAGTATTTAAGTTATATGCCATATATAATGCTGTGCCATGTACTGAGGCTATAAAGACATCATTTTTCCAGAACCCAGAAGTCGACTTAGGGATATAGGACACACACACAAAGTACTTAAACAAAATGGGAAATGTTGCAATAATTGCCTCAGATACTGACTACCTATAATGGATGGAAATAAGAAATGGAAAGTAAGCAAAGATGATGAGCTTTCTTTAAGGCAGGTCGAGTTTATGGTAGCCTCAAATGGAGGCCCACCAAGGCAGCTGGAGAAACAGAACAAGATCTTGATTGAGAAGTCATTCAATGAAGAGCTTTTGAATAGAATGAGAAACAGTTCCTAATGATTCTCATTTGGGTTCTTGTCAAAATTTTACAGCAGCACGACCAAAACAATGTTATGTAGTCATTATGTTATAGAAGAGGATATGTAAAAACATCTTTATGACATAATGCTAAATAGAATCTACTGAAAAGTCATAGCCCAAATACTGATAAAGGTTTGCTTATGGTTATTGGGATTATAAGAGACTTTGGCTTTGGTTTTGCTTATCTAATTTTTTAAAATTCTCTAAAAAACTATAAATACCTCCCAAGTAGTTATAATAAATCCTGATACTATTTTAAAATAGTTAAGGGAATAATTTAGCACATGCTTTATGTTTTTTGAAGTTGCTTTACACATTAGGGCAAGATTCCAATTTGGGGGCCATACAAGAACAAAACAACCTATTTGTGAAATGTGAAGATGAAAAGCATGCCAAACTATCCATCCTTTATGACCATCAAGTTTTTACTTTACAATATTATTTTCAATTACATCCTCAAGTGGCACTTTTACTTTATAATTTAAAAGAGAGAGAGAGAGAGAGAGAGAGAGAGAGAGAGAGAGAGAGAGAGAGAGAGAGAGATAACATGCAAATTAGGCCAGGACACTGTGAAGGGTCATGACTGGACAGGAGGAGGTTGCAGTGCAGGTGAGGCCCGGAGCAGAGAAGGAGACAGACACAGGGGTGCCTACCCCAGCTGGCGTGGCGGTTCTGGTGGCCCAGAGTGGACACAGGCAGGGGGGTCTGGGGTGGAAGTCAGTTGTGGTCCCGGCTGCAAAAAGTGCCAGTCAGGCCTGACCCGCCCCTGCCCCTTTGCCTGAGGGGGGAGGGGGGCGTGGGAGGTGCCTTCTCGCATGGCAGGAAGTGAGGAGCCTCCTCACGTGATTTCAATCGTGCACTGGGCCCTAGTATATATATATTCACAATTTTACAAATGAGGAAACTGAGGCATAGAGTATTTAGATAACTTGTCCAAGGGCAGACAACTGAGTGGATACAGAATTTGAACCCTGCTGGTCTGGCTTCAGGGCCCACAGTTGGCTACATGTTCAGATCTTCTTAAAGAGACACCAGAATATGAGAACCAGATTTTAGAGCACATGGTCTAACGGTAGACATAAGGTGGCTAGTGTGCTATGGAATGGTATTTTCTTTGTCCTAAAGAATGACCAAGACATGGAAAAATATACCAGAACCCAAATTAGGTTTTCTCAGATTAAATACAGGGCTAGATCTAAAAACAATGTGAAAGTGTTTTAAAGATCACCTCCTCCTCCCTGCAGACCCTAGGGCAGGGGTGGGCAAACTTTTTGACTCAAGGGCCACAATGGGTTCTTAAACTGGACTGGAGGGCCGAAGCAAAAGCATGGATGGAGTGTTTGTGTGAACTAATATAAATTCAAAGTAAACATCATTACATAAAAGGGTACGGTCCTTTTTTGTTTGTTTGTTTTATTCATTTCAAACGGGCCGAATCGGGCCCGCGGGCCGTAGTTTGCCCACAGCTGCCCTATGGCCTACATGTTTCTCAGCCCAAGCAACACTTTTCCAACCATCTCTGGACTCTTAGACTTAAAGGTCCCAGGATCACTCTTCCTTCCTCACTTTCTCTTTATTCTCATCCCATATCTTATTATTGAATATTCTTCTTTGAATAGGGTTTACTGAATTCCTGGGAGAGATATTGGAGACTAATTCACACCGATATGGAGGGGTAATCATCATTCCATGGTTTTTCCCTAAAGTAATTAATCCCATTTCTTCCCATTTAAACTATTAAATAGTCCTCTAATTATTCTTCCAGACTGTCTGCCCTTTTGCTTTGGACATAGCTGACAGGCTAAGCTTTGTCAATACTGCTTTTTAGTGAGTTTCTTATTCCAAAATCTGTGGCTGCCCACTTATAATAGAAAGAAGTCCAAATTTGATAAACCGGCATTTGACACCCTCAACATCTGCCTTAGTCTACCTTTTGGAATGCATTTTCCGCCAGGACTTTACACCTTTATTACTGTTTCCTATGCACATGCATGTACTCTAGCCTCCTCACCATTTCCTATTTTCATGCCTGCACTTCATCCCTTCATTTAGTTCATTCATTTACGTTTTTTGAGCCTTTGCTACTGACTAGTCACTATTCTAAGCCCTGGGAATACAGTGGGACATGGTATCTACTCTCATGGAACTTTTATTTTAATGAGTGAAAATGGTAAACAAATAAACACAAGAATTTCAGAGAGCGGTAAGTGCTATGAAAATAATAAAACAGGGTGATGGGGTAGAAAGTGAATACGTGTGGGGGAGGTGTCCTTTCACTGGATGTTCAGGGAAAGATATTTCTGAGTAAGATGACATTTGATCTCAAAGTAAATATCAAGAAGAAGCCAGCCATGTGAAGATCAGAGAGTTCCAGGGAGAGAGCTCAGCAAGTACTTCTGATATTCAAATATTACCCATCCTTGCAAGCCTAGTGTAGATGCAACCTCAGCCTCAAACCTTCCCTTATCTTCCCACCTGAATACTTTATCTTCCTTGCAGTGCTTATCACTTTATACCTTGGATGTTAGCTATTTATGCACATGTCTTCCCACCCTATTAGAATTTCCAGTTCTTGGAGTTCTGCTCTTCTTAATATTATACAATGCTTAGCACAATATTAATACAGAAATAGTATATCTTTCTTCATCTTAACTTATTAACTTATATTAATTAATTTCTTAATATTACTCAAGTAATATTTCTTGAATGAGAGAATAAAGGAATGAATGAAGAAAGGAAAATGGTGGAATTTTATTTCACCTGCAGCTGGAAGACAGACAGTAGGGATGCAGAGTCCTGGAGTCCCTCAAAAAGTGCCACAAAGCCTGTGAAGGAGGCTGATTCTCCTCTTGGGGAATGGAATTCCCTAAATTCCAGTTGGCTCATTTTGGAGGAGAAAATCCTAAATACATTTTTATACATGTGACTGTTTTAAGTTTGGTCTTTCACCGGGCTTGTTGAGTTGTTCTGATGGGGCAGACTTCATAGCCATGGGGAATTTCTTCAAAGATCTGGCACAGTCTGAAGCCTGGGCACGCTTTGATGAATTTAATCGTATAGAGCTGGAGGTAATTGTAGTATCAGTTTCTTTGTAAAGTTGGTATTCAATGAAAGTGACATGCCTGACAACTTCATTAACAGCATTGACATTAAGCAACATTGACTATGTCTCACAGTTATACAGGGAAGGAAAAATTACAATTTTGGTGCATTTTAATCAAACTCCGCTGGTTGTCCCAGTCAAATCTGCCCTTGTTATTTTGTGCTGGGTTTTTTGTTGTTGTTGTTGTTGTTTTTCAGCATGTGCTTCCTTTAAGTGCTGTTGGGGACATGGTCCTCTCCCAGCCCCCTCTCCGCAAAGTAACCAAGGGAGGTACAGGAGGGGATGCCACATATTGTTAACCATAGATTAGCTGTGAGCTCCCTCCCAGACATGCAAGCTCCCACTCCCAGCGTCTGACAGTTGCTAACTTTTATCTGTGGGACGCTCACAGCCAGAGAAAGATGCCCTAGTGCAGTGTTTATTACCTTTCTAGAACCACTTCTGCCTTCAGATGTTCTGCTTTAGGTGAAATGCCTTTGTTCTTGACTGAGAAGGCATCCTGAATAGAGAATTAATTTCACTTCCCCAATTAACTCAAGAGAATAAATGTAGAGAAATATGGCAGGAAGTATTCTCCAAGACAGAGGGATGACACACGTAGTGTCATGTTTTAGAAACAAACACAGCTCAAGCTTTAAAAAAAAAAAAAATACTTGAATTAGATTCAAATGCCTTGTTTTTGAAGCGACATGAATATAATTCTTTTAAAACACTAAAAATTGATTTTTCAATTTTTCCATTTCCTACATTTATGTTGTGTTTATGACAATAACACATTTAGTTAGAAATCATCATTTTTACACCTTCCCTTTGAAATGTCTTTATTTTGTACATTTTATTTCTTATCAATGTTTTGAATAAATTATCTTATTGGATGCATTCTCTGGGTGTATGCTTGTGTGTGGTGGTTAACACATACCTCTTAAAGGGACATTGCAAAATAATTTGAAATACAGAATTTTTAAAATTGCCTAATAAAATTTGTATACAGTTTTAAGTTTTATTCTTTATTATACCTTTAGCAAACCAACATTTCTTTTTCTTCAACACAGCAGTAACCTTTGACATTGAGCCTTGTCTGAGTCAGATCACATGCCCCAAATTGGTAGTTATGAATTCAATTCTCGGGTAGAACTGAGCTGTCACCTAATTTCCTGGAGACATGGTGTCAGAGGGATAATGCCAATGTGTCCACAATGACACAGTTGGGTCTGTGCTATTGGGATATGACATAACATTAAGAATGTCCATGTCAAAAGAACAGTGTTTGGCTTCCATCAAGGAAAGACATGTTCCTATATAAAATAGAAATTTTATGTTCAAATAAAACACATGAGAATAAATGTCTGCGTGAAATCTTTATTTGCCTTTGCGCATTTTCCTCTTACCCTCTGAAGAGTTCCCACAGGACCAGCACTAAGCTTCTCTTCATTAGAACCCAGATTTCAATTTAAATTTTAATTAGAACAGATGACTAGAATACTTACTATTCTCTGTAGTTTCTGCATATACCTAATCAGCATCTAGAAGCATGTTCCCTGTTTTCATAAAAAGATTAGGATATGATTCCACAAAGATTTACTGCTATCCATAAAATTATTTTATATCCCACCATATCACTATTTTTGTGGGTGAGTCATTTTAGAAGAAAACATAGTTTTTCCATTTGTATAGTAACAAAATTCAGCAGAAAACTTGATTTTAAATGTGCACAAAATGTCAATTTTTGTAAGATTATAGTTTTACTAATAAATATCCCATAAGCCCTTGGACTTTTCCCCCAGCATTTCAAGTATAATTTTGAATATTGCAATAATTTCTACAAATTAAAAAGAAATGTTAGTAATCATACACTACATGCTATTCTATAACCCAAACTGGTTCTGTTAATAACTATAAATCTGAGTTATCATCTTTTTAATGACTATATAACCAACACCTAAGTTTTTACACTTTAGAGTTTATAAAACAATTACATTTGATCAATCACTTATCTATTCAACTTATATCTATTGAGCTTCTATTCTGTGCCAGAGGCTATTCTAGATTGGAAAAGTAGATTCAACAGTGATTTGGGCAAGTCATTAACCTTTCTGAGCTTCATTTTCTTTCTCAATAAAATGATTATTCCTATCTCACAGGGTATTGAGAGAATTAAATCAAATAACACACATATAACACTTAACACATTGGCTATATAGCTCAATGAATGTTTTAGCAGTTGTCATTTTAATTATTAGTATTATTCTTATTATTATCATGATCAACTGCACAATAGCAAGAACTTTCTTGGATTTAGTCTCACAACTCTTTTCAAAACAACTTACTCTAGTGGTAGAAATGAGAAACAGTAAGAACCAAATTACATTTCCCAGAATATATCCTTATTTGTCTAAAAAAGCCTCATTCAACTCATCATAGAGACACTTGATGAAAGTCAGTGCAGCCACCCCATCTATAGTAATTCATAGGGCCAGCAGTTCGCAAGGGTTGTATTTTGTTTTGTTTTTATAAAGGGTCAGATAGTAAATATCTTAGGATTTATAGGAAATACTGTTTTTGTCACACTACTTAACTCTGCCACTATAGTGTAAAAGCAGCCATAGACAATATTAATAAGCAAATTGACAGAGCTGTGTTTCTAATAAAACTTTATTTATAAAAAGAGGGGGTAGCCTAATTTGGCTTAACGGCTATATCTTTGAGGACACATTTGTAATACCTTAACTAATAATAATAATAAAAAAAAGATTATATATATATATATATATATATATATATATATATATATATAATCTTCTGCTAAAAATATTAATTGGGTACATTAACACTGTTTCCATAACTGAAAACCCCAAATTCTCAATGGTTTAATACAATTAGTTTGTATTTCTAACACACAGCCTTCCAGTGGTGATATCAGGATCCTATCTCCTTCCATCTTGTGGCAATCCCATCTTCTAGGGATCCTTGGACTCCCTTGCCGGGCCCTTTGCATACAGATAGTCATTGACTGAAAAGAGAGAATGAGAAGGATCATGTGGGACTTCTCATGGCCAGGCCACACCTGACTCCACAGTTCATGTGCCAGTCTTCAAAAGAGGCTGCGAAATACAATAACTTCCTGTAAAAGTATCAATTAAAGAAAGGAGGATTGATGGCCATCTAGACAATTTCTACCAAAAAAGGACTGACGAGTTAAAGTAAATACCATTCAGTAAGCTTTGGCAGCCATATTTTCCCTTCAAAAGATCTGAATGCTCCTTCAGAGATAGCTACATAATTTGTCAGTTGCAGTAAAAAATGAAAATGTGAAGCTCCTTCAATAAAAACTAGGTAAAAAGTTTTTGCCATCCTTCTGTAGTCTCTCTCGAGCTGTCACAGTATTTTCTTAATCTGTTATTTAACCTCTCATTCTCTGTCATGGAGATACTCACATGCAAGGGTATTCACCAGCACCCAGGACCACCCATAATTCAGCACATGTGGCTCACTCTGGACCCTGACTCTTCTATCTGCACTGAAGGCCCCAACTCCACCCCAGGGAGGAAAGGTCAGCAGCCAAGACCTAGACGAAGGTAAATAAGGCTGTTTGTGAGCCAAAACTCCAAGCCCCAGCTTCATGGTCACCAAAGTTCACTTATAAAACACAAATTAAAAAATAAGATTATTAAGAATTTCAAGATGGTAACCACAGAGCATTAAATGCCAAGAGTGTAGCCCCCATCTGAGTGTGAGGGCCTATACCACTGTACTGGTCACAGACCCATGAGGCCAGTCCTGCCATCCTTTCATCTCAATTGCTTGCTGGAGGGAAAGGCCTAGAAGTCCCCACTTCAAGAAGGTTAATAAAAGTCAAATCCCGAGTTGTAAATCCAGAGCCCTTCTGCCAGCTCCTGCCAGCTGTCCCCAACTTTCTCCAGAAAAGACACTGCATTAGATTGCTGTAGAATTTGGCAAAAATTGAATTGGGCCGTCAACAAGACAACCCTTAGCTCTGACTGTCTACATTATCGCATGTTAAGGAAATGTTAATGGACTCAACTCTCTAACATGAAGTCATTCTGTTATATTTTAAATGCAACATTTATCCCTATTTTAAAGGTTGTATAGGAGGATTTTAAGAAGTTAGCCACCCATTCTTTATTTATTCTATGCTACTAATACTGAGGAAGGCGATGTAGAGCCAAGGTGAAGAGCTCTGACTGATAATGTCTTAGTGCCTGATTAGCTTGATGAACATCTGCAAGACGCTGCACTTCTAGGAGCCTCCATTTAATCATCTGTAAAATGGGTTTGCTAATATCCACCTCACAGTACTGTGATGAGGATGACAAAGAGATAACCTGTGAACAGATCTTAACACAAAGAAGCATTCAAAACATGGAAGCCATGGATTATTATGAATTGGAGAGAATGCCAGTCATTATTATTGGGAGGTAAGTGTAGAAGAAGATTTAGATTATGAGTTTAGAGGGAGTATGAGTCCTAAACAAAAACTGTAAAGCTAGCCAGTAAACACATAAAGCCCCGATAGCAGGACATGTGTGTTATAGGTGCAATAATGGTAATGTAGCAGTTTTTCATATGGATTGAAGACGACGCTTGTCAGAGAGTCTTTCCAGGCTATTTTTAAGCCTGCTGTCTCTAAAGGTGAACAATTCCACATTTTCTTTGGGGAGGAGGGTTGCACAGTTTAAATGTACAGCTATTTGGTGGCTTAGGAATTTACAGTTGGGCAATTATCTATGAAATGTGGGTGCAAGTAAATAATGCAATGCAGGTAGCCACAGTAAATAATAAAAATCAGGAAATGTAAGTGGTTTCTGGATATTGCCTTTGGTATTGCAATTCAGCCAGCATTCGCTATATGCTATTAGCTCAATGGGGAAGAGGAAGCATCCTCATAAAATAAATATTTGTCTGCAAATTTTCCAGTTGAAGGAGAGTCAGGCTCTTAGCTCTGATACCTCCACTGCACATGATGATTGGACATTAGTCAATCACACAGTCTGGGTCAACCTAAAATTGCCCTGTAATGAAACTGAGATATAATAAAAAGTTGTTCTATTTTTATATTTCCAAAGAAGGAAGCCTCTCATACAGCTGTGCTCTTGTCTTGAAAAGTGACCCTCAAAACAAGAAAATGATACAGGACTATCTAAGCTCTGAGATTAAAAGAGGCCACAAGACAATCTTGTTTCTGTTACATAAAAGGATGTTCTCATGATAGAAGTACCTCCATGGGTACCAGTAATAAGATCAAATCAATCAGCTTTTCCTGAACCTTGGTGATCTTATACAGAGTTTTAAATATTGGAGTCATGCTTACCTCACCAGGTTTATTTTATATTTGACTTCAAAAAGTTGAACTATTCTTACAGGGTCCTGGTATAAAAAGACATAAGTCTGCTCATTTCTACAGTGTTCTAGCAGAGTACTGGAGTTTTATTTAAATGTGGAAAATTAGGAAGAACAAAATGTTCAAATCTCTTAGTGAAACACAAGAGATTTCATTTCTATGTCTGTAATAGTTTCTTATGGCTGCTATAACTAATTATTACAAACTTAGTGGTTTAAAATTTGAAAAAAGACATCTTGCTTTTTCCAAATCTTAACATCTTAACCTGCTGCTACCTGACACCTGACAGCCACAGCTTCTATCATAGTTTTGCAAAAAGTCAACAATGACATTCCCATTGTCAAAATCCTATCCTTGCCCTAGCCGGTTTGGCTCGGTGGATAGAACGTTGGCCTATGAACTGAAAGGTCCCAAGTTCGATTCCGGTCAAGGGCACATACCTGTGTTGTGGGCTCGATCCCCAGTAGGGGGCATGCAGGAGGCAGCCAATCAATGATTCTCTCTCATCATTGATGTTTCTATCTATCTCTCCCTCTCCCTTCCTCTCTGACATCAATAAAAATATATTTTTTAAAAAAATCCTATCCTTACTTAACTTCTCAGGAGTATTCCATACTGTTGATGATTCTTTTATTCTTCTAACTCCCTCTTCCCTTGCAGTTCGTAATGGACAAAGTTGTTTTGTCACCCAGAATTGTATTCTGGTAATGGCATTTGGCTTTGCTCTAGGGAGATACTCATCCCTCCCTCACCTTCAGTGTTCCTGAATGTACCTCCAGTGACTGAACTGGGCATGTGACTTAGGCCTAACCAATCAGATGTCATCTGGCTTGGCCACAGTGATTGGCCAGGGACAGGCAAATGGTCCAATCAGAACAAATGACATGCAATCCCATGAATTCTATTGGGACAACTGAGAGATTCCTGTTTTCAGCAGAACCATAGAAGTTGACAGCAATTTGAAACTGTCTAGAGTTTCTAAATAAAGCCAAAGTAGAGGAAGAAGTAGAAATGAAAGAAGAAAGACCATATTGTGATTATTTATGTCTGGATTTAGTCTAGGCTGAATTCTACCTCTGGACTTTTGGATTGTGTGATCTAGTATATTCCTGTTAGTTGCTTAGACCAACTAGAGCAGTGGTTCTCAACCTTGGCTGCACATTAGAATCACCTGGGTGATTCTAATGTGCAGCCAAGGTTGAGAACCACTGAACTAGAGCAACTTTTGAGTCACTTCCATCAGAAAAAGTTTCACCTGACATTGTTTCCATCTCTGGTTTCTCCTCCTCAAGACTTTCCTATTCTCCCCTTTTTTTTTATTCTCCCTTAAACATTGAAATCTCTCTTACTTTGTTCTTGCCCCTTCCATTTTCTCCCTTATATTATCTTCAAAATCAATGTTCACATTGTCAGTTACTACCTAGATGCTCATGATGCCCACATGTTTGTCTGCAACCCAGGCCCACTCCTGAACTCCATTTCCATTTAACCAACTATGTGATAACAATGTCTCTGAAGTACCCCACAGGCAACTTACTTTTAATATGTTTAAAAGCAAACATCCTCCTTTTCCCCACCACCAGGCTTAACCAATCAACTCCCTCCCTTGTGTCTCTATCTTTGAAACCACCTACAAAGGGTTGAATTGTGTCCTCCCAAAAAGACATGTTGGAAATTTGGACCCCTAGTACCTCAGAATACACAAATCTGATCTCCTCTGCTAAGAATCCTACAATGATTGTTTATTGCCTTCAGGATAAAATATAAACTTTTCAGTATAAATATGAGGTTCCTCATTATCTCACCTCCATGGATCCAGCCTTACCGCCTGCCAATTTTCACCTTGAACTTCACAACTCCCGCTAACCAAATGTCATAATTCCTTAATATTCCTTACTATCTCATGGCTCTGTGTTTTGTGTTTGCTGCTCTTTCTGTAAGAATGTCCCTATTAGTCATTCACCAAACTCTTACTCCAACTTCAAATTTCAGCTTAGCAACTCTCTCCTGGGACATACTTCCCCAACTGGGTATCATCTGTCTTGGCCAGTGTCTTAAGTCTCCTTCCTTCATTTCCATGATCTTTAGTGTTTTCTCATCATAGTTATTATAGCATTGCCTGGAGATGTTGGTTTGTATGTCTGGGTTTTCTCAGGATTGTGAGCTTTATGAGGGGAGCAACTCTGTCTTCAACTTCACACATTTTATATCTACCACAAAGACAGGGCAGAGCAGGGGTTCAGTAAATATCTGTTAATGGTGTGCATAAATTAATTAAAAATTGAAATGTGAGAAAGAGTTTCAGAGAGAATGCCCAATTAATAACTGGCAGAGTTCAATCTCTTTTTACTACACCATGCTGCTCTAATTAAAAGATTATAAAGTTATTATGTATTAATGCTAATAAATGAGGACTTTTAAATTTCAATCATGCTTCTAAAATACATATTAAAAATAACTTGGGAGTATGAATTTATAATAAATTTTCTGTAAACACTGGACAAATTTCAAATCTGTTCTGATTGTAATTTTGGATTTGGCCCTATTTTTAGAAAAAAAATTATTTTTACACATTTTAACAATCTGTTTTTAAAAATTGGAAGAATTCTAATTGGAACCCCCTGGTGGCATCTATGTGCAGTGGACTGTATCTCTATTCTATTACAAGTAGAGTGGGTATCTACCTGTCCTTTTTATTTTTATTTTTTTTAAATATATTTTATTGATTTTTTACAGAGAGGAAGGGAGAGGGATAGAGAGTTAGAAACATTGATTCGCTGTCTCCTGGGACCCTTGAGTCCGCAGGCCAACGCTCTATCCACTGAGCCAAACCAGTTAGGGCTCTACCTGTCCTTTTTAATTTTAAAGGAACCACAAGATGAAACTAACATTGCTCCCTTTTCCCATTAAGTCTCATTACTTACTATAAAGTTATATTACTATCAGGCCATTTTTGAGTCAACAAAAGCAGTAATATTATTACTCTAAATCATGATGCCTCTTTGATGTCAAGTATTTGTATTGATGCTGTATGATTACACCCATGGCATGCTTGCCCCGGACTACTATGACCTCTTCAGGCTCTTTTATTACAAGCTGCAAGTCTTTTCCTTTACCCCAGTTGAAAATTCTTACTCTTAACTATATTTCTCTTTGAATTCCACCACCAGTTAGTACAAGAAGGGCTAAGGACAGTGTAGTATCTCAAGTAACATCTCACCACTGTCCCAGAGAATGAATCTGCTTTTCCCGAATTCACTGCTTACCCAGATGCCTCCAAAATTCTCTAGGATTTTTTTTTCCTATATGATAATAAGACCTATAAAGGAAAACCTCACAGTTTCTTTCCCCTTTTTATTATCAGTTTCAGGATTATGGCCATTTTCTTATTTCTTACCAACAACATGTTTGGGAAATAGCCCTCCAAATGCACTTCAGCTTTCTATATATGAATTACTGAGTCCGTCTGGTTCTCTTGAATTTTAGTCAGGCCTCATCTAGCCTGGCTGGAGCATTCTTTTCAGCACTGACCAATAGGATCCAGGACAGCTTCCAACATCAGCCCTAACCTCAAAACCTCACAAAAATGGGTATCATTTTATGTTTCATTATACACAAGAGTTCCAGTGACACCTACAGCTCTTCACCCAAACTAAAAGGCCTAATCCAAAGGTTCAAGTTCTTATTGCATTCTCACTCTTGCCTGATTATGTAGAAAGATGTAGATCCATCCTTTCTAATAGAGTTACCACGGGTCACATGTAGCTATCAAGCACTTGAAACATGCCTTGTGTGACAGGGTAACTGAAATTTTAATTTTAACTTGGAGGAGATTTGACTTTGGGTGGTGGGCACATAATACAATATAAAGATGATATATCACAGAATTTTATACTGGAAACCTATATAATTTTATTAACCAATGTCACCCCAACAGATTTAATTTAAAAATTAAATCAGTTAAATTTAGAAACTGATACTCAATTCACTTACTGGAAAACTTTTAAGGAATAATGTGGGTATGTGATTCAACATTGTCTACTAATTTCATGAAATCTAAATACAGACCAAGTATTTTCAATGAAAATTTAGTGTCCAAATTGAGATGTGCTGTAAGTGTAGAAACCCCCCAGATTTCAAAAACTTAATAATGAAAACTAAAAAATATCTGCTCAATATTTCATGTTGATTTCAGATTGAAATAATATTTTGGATAAATTAGATTAAATAAAATATCTTATTCAAATTAATTTCAGGTTTTTTTTACTTTTTTAATTTGGCCACTAAAATTTGAAAATTACATGTGTGTCTCACATTATATTTCTATTAGAGGCCTGGTGCATGAAATTCGCACACTGGGGGCAGGGGGCAGTCCCTCAGCCCAACCTGCGCCCTCTTCCAGTCCGGGAGCCCTCGGGGGATGCCTGACTGATAGACATCCTTAGCACTGCCGCAGAGGCTGGAGAGGCTCCCGCCACCACCACTACACTCGCCAGCCGTGAGCCCGGTTTCTGGCTGAGCGTTGCTCCCCCTGTGGGAGTGCATTGACCACCAGGGGGAAGCTTCTGCCAGTCGTTCCGCCATTTGGCCAATTTGCATATTAGCCATTTATTATATAGGATAGGAGAGCACTGCTGTAGATCAGGCTTGGGAATATGGAGAACTAAAAGCATTCTAGTCCACCATGCTTAGAGTGCTATTGGGAAAATAACTTCTATTAACCATCTTCTATGCTCCAGAAATTATTTTACATTCTTTACATGTGTTAAATTATTCAGTATGTTGAAAATCCTATGATGGAGATATAACTGAAGCTTAAAGATTAAGTTTGGGGCCGAAAATTCACATAGCAGAGAAGTGGCAAGCTTAGGTTTAAGCAGAATTGTCTAAAATACAATGATAATATTTTAACAAAACTTATTATGTGTTTTCATAGAAGCTTTTTGTATCTTTCCTTATTTAAGCATAAAATTAATCTTCTGCATTGTAATTGTAACTACCTTATAGAGGGATGTGAGTTTGAACCAAGAGAATGAGTGTGAAATCTAAAAAAAGTGTCCTGTGTGTTAATTACTATTTTATTTTTCAGATGAGGACATTACAATGCTAACCTTTGTCTGATTCCCCAGGCCAACTATTTCTACTTCATCATGCTGCCTCCCTTTACAAGATATATATGATACAAATTAACATGAACTTGCATGCATTTTTTTTTTCAGTTTGGTGTTGGGGCTGTTTGTTTTGTTTTTGATTTATGAATTGTATCTACTGCTTTACTTTTCCTTGATGTTTCTGATCATATCACATGTCTGGCCAGTGTCCCCTCAAATATTAATCCCCAAATTAATCTCTTAGTCAAAATCATTTCCCTTTAATGTGTCAAATGGGAGAATTGAACCTATGCTTTTTATCCCCATTTTTCTTATCATCAATAATAAAGAAACTTCCAGAAATTAATGCCTACTAATTTTAACTAAGTTTAGCACAGTAGGCAGTGCATAAAAACCTCCCAATGACTCTTCCAGTGCTGACTTTCAAATGTGTTATGCTCTGACTAAACAGGAGTCAAAGACAGTCCTTCTTACAGGAACTCAACCATGGAAAGAAACCACAGATGCCAGACACAGACTGCTATTAGAAGCAACGTGTCTAGAAAGCCCAAATGAAATCATTAAAGAGGACAAACAGATATGTACTTGATTTTAGCATCTCTCCTTCTGTCCCTTATGGTTTCTTATGAGTCACTGGTGAATCCATTTTAATATTAACAAGAAAGCCTCAGTGGGTGAGCCATACCTAAATAAGGTATGAAAAATAGTCACTAAATTTGTTTGTACTTTTATATTTTTGTAACTTACAAAGTGCATTGGAATGTAAACTCCATAACAGCAGGAACTGTTTCTCATTTCATGCATGACTGTGTCCCCAGCACCTAGGCTAGTGCCTGGTCATGTAGTAGGTGCTCAATAAATAGCTGACTGATTTGCAGAGATAATCTAGAAAGCTGAGAAGCAGTATAAACATAGCCCCAGTGAAATGGAAACCACAGGCAGAGCTAAACAAGAATGCTGCGTTCTTCTCACCACCCCCTGCCTGTAAGCTGCTGTCCCACTAGTGAACAGTGAGCATATTTCTTTTACATATGAGTTGTGTCCAGTTGTTCCCTAGTCTTTCAATCTGGCTTTTCAAATTGATGAAAATAAAGTTCCAGAAAACATCAAACTCAAGCAGATACCATAGTGAGTGAGTCAGCCTGAGCCAATTAGAGTCGACAGGTGAGAAACCTAATTATGAACCCCACTGGCTGGGGGCACTCAGGGTGTAGTTCAAAGTCCCTTTCATTGTGCAGTGAAAATGCCACACATCTGGAAAAACACATTCGAGTGAATATGCATCCATCTCCACATCGAGTCCATGCCAGAGCTGAACATTTGCATTCAGGAAAGAAAGACGGTACAGAATAGCTGTCTGGACCTGGCTCCCACATGGTGCTGAATTCAACACTTTCAGGGCACACGCAGGCACTGCCTTGCTGTGAGAGTGGGAGGGATTTATACAAAAGGAAGGTGAAACCCCAGGAAGCAAGGAAAGGTATGATCATCTAATTTCCTTCAATTGGGTCTGATGCTAAATAAAACCCAGCAAGACACCCAGAGCGCTCGGGACCACATGGACAGTGGGGGAAGGAGAACCTAAGGTTTATAAACAAGCATCTTTCAGACAAACACATTTTGTTTTTCAACACTTTGTGGTCAAGACATGGAAACATTTAGTTCTTATTTATTTATCCTTTTTTTTTTTTCATTTATTTAACAAATGAAAACCACGTGTCATGGTTGGGTCAGGTACAGGATGAAACAGGTGACGAAGACACGTTGCCTCTTCCCAAGGAACTTGACTCTGTATGACACAGAGAGACAGCCACGGGCAAATAATTGAATTGAAACACAATTTTATATGTAATTCTAAAGGCCTCGTTTCCTACGGCTACTGTAACAAATCACCACACACCTGCTGCTTTAAAACAACAGAAATTTTATTTTCTCACGGTTCCGGTTCCAGAGGTTAGAAGTCTGAAATCCAGGTGTCAGCAGGGACACGCTTTTTCCAAAGTCTCTAAGGGAGACTGCCTTCTTGCCTCTTCCTGTGTCTGGGAGCTCAGCATGTTCCTTGGCTAGATAGCTCTAATCCCTGCCCCTGTCTTCACACTGTCTTATCCTCTTCTCCATCTGTCTCTCCTCTGTGTGTCTCTTCTAGGGACACTTGTCATGGAATTTAGTGCCCATGCAGATAAACCAGGATGATCTCATCTCAAGATTCTCTGAAAATAGTCTTTTTCCAAATACGGTGACATTCACAAGTTCCAAGATGGGGGCCATCATGCAACCCACTACAGGTAGTACAGGTCAATGCTATGGGTGTTGTAAAAAAAAAAGTCTACTTAGAGGAGGCAACATTCAAATTGCATTTGAAATGATGTGTAGATGACATAGGGGTTATACAGGCAAAGTTGGGGCTGTGGGTTGTCATTCTAGGCAGAGGGAATAGCATGAATTAAAGTATAAAGACATAATGAGTGAGTATAAAACAGCATCAACCAGCTTGGTTTGTCTGAAGGGTAATGGGAATGAAGAAGAGCAGTGAAAGACAAGGCTGGAAACAAGTGTTGGCCACCGGAACCTGGAGAAGTCATGTGCCATGCCATGGAGCTGAGCTGTTAGTCAGTAGTTCTTAGCTAGTATGCCCTGGCACATTAGTGGGACATCAGCTCAACAAATATTGGTCGAATGTTTGAATGGCTACACTGCAGATATACTGAGCAACTTCCAACTTTGCAAACTGGATATGCTCACTGTCATCTCTGGATCTTTGTACTTGCTCTTTTCTCTACCAGGAATGTTGGGTCAGATTATTCTCATTTTATAAATAAGGAAAATGAAATTCCTAATGAAGTGTCCAACATACTACATTATCAAGCCCAAATAAAACATTCCAGGGAAAAATGGTAGGTCTTGTACCTTCATACTGTAATTTGAAAGTAGCTAAAAAGTAGTATAAACTCCAAATAACAAGAGGAGAGCTTGTTTCTTTCTCGAGTAAATGAAGTGAGTCATCCAGGGCCAGCGCAGTGACTCTACTCTCTAAAGTCCTCAGGAGTCACGTTGCTGCCACTCCCTAGAGCAGTGATGGCAAACCTTTTGAGCTCGGCGTGTCTGCATTTTGAAAAACCCTAACTTAACTCTGGTCCCGTGTCACATATAGAAATTTTTTGATATTTGCAATCATAGTAAAACAAAGATTAATATTTTTGATATTTATTTTATATATTTAAATGTCATTTAACAAAGAAAAATCAACCAAAAAAATGAGTTCGCGTGTCACCTCTGACACGCGTGTCATAGGTTCGCCATCACTGCCCTAGAGTATGGTCTTGTCCTAATGATAGAAGGTGGCTGCCAGAAATCCTGCCATCAGATTTCTGTTCCACAAGGACGAATGAAAGGATAGAGAATAAAGGACAAAGGGCCCCTACCAGATGATGTTGAAAGGAAGTTTGTAGAAGCTGCCTCAAGACATTTCTGTATCCCTCATAGCTAAGAATGCCTGCCCTCCTCTACCCCCACTACCTGGAGCAGCAGGACTCAGGAGGAAGCTCTGTATGCTCCCAATGATGGCTCTACTCCTGTCCCCACTGCACACCACTATTGGCTGGAGTAAACAGGGGACCACAGGACTCTATGTGCTCTAGCTACACTTCCCTCTGCCCTATCTCAACATTCATGGCCTCACCACCCCTATCTGCCCTGTCATTAGCTCAGCATGAGGTTTAACCTGTTTATAGTAGTCACCACAAGAACCCCTGAATCCAAGGCTAACCTTCACCCCCCAGTCTAAAATTCCTGCTCAACTTTATGGAGATAAGGCAACACCCACCTCTTCTGTCAGTCTCTATCCTTCTACCTTGCTTTATGATGACATAGCACTGAAATAATACCATCACCTGAAATAATACCATTTTAACTTCTCTATTTCTTCCCAGTCAATTATAAACTCCTCAAGGGTTAAGGATCATTGGAGTTTTTTGTTTGTTTTATTAACTGCTATCTCCCTAGACCTCAGGCTATAGTAGGTACTCAATAACTATGTTGTGAATGAGTGAATGAATGAATGAATCACACTAGTCAAGACTTATACATATGCCAAGAACTGCAAGGGAAACTGGGAAATGCTGTTTTTTTATGTAGTGACCATAAGTCTCACTAGAAATTAGAGAAGGGAAATATAGATTATGTGGGACAATCAGCAATCTCTAATGCAGATGGTACCTACTAAGTGATTTTATGTAAACCTTGTAAATACGTTCACCTTCACTAAAATAAAAATATAAAACAACATGTAAAATCTGCCTGAAAAATAAGATGGGGGTTATGTGACTTAGGAGTTTTGGTGTCAGAGAGCCCTGTCAGGAAAAAAAACTGATGGTCAAGGAAATGAAGTACATTGCTCTGGGGCACAAAATGCATTGTGTCAAAACTTTCACTTTTTGTGTTCTACCAGGTGTGCCATGAAACTTTTTGTAACACTGTTGGTTTTTTATTGGTTTTTCTTAGAAAGAAATACACAGGGAGGGAGACATGAGTATTTATATGGTCAGAAAATCTATACTCTTCAGAAAGGGCTAATAGTAAGAGGTGAATATAGCTCAGGAGATATAAGAAGCCAAGGAATTCTGAATTTGGTGTTTTGAAATACTCCTTTAATTTCTATTGGAGTCCAGCTAGTTCTAGATGTCCCTGTTAATCCAATACCTTATCTGCTGTATTATTTACTTACTGAATGTCCCATATGTGCATTTAAATGTAACCTTTACAACTGAAATTATAGGTTAATTTCCAGCTTCATCTGTGTTAGCTGACTGCCCTATATATTGCTAAAAATGAATTAAAATAAAAAAGAAAAATCATCTTTCTATTTTTTCCAGCTCTCTTCATAACATCTATGTTATAGCATGCTGACAATTTTGCCAGTAATGTCAAACTCAGTTTTCCCCTCTTCAGATATTGAGGTTAAAGAAGTGCTGACAAACAGGAGTATGTATAAATAAATAAATAAATAAATAAATAAATAAATAAAAATTGGCACCTTTTTTGGCAAGCTAATGTGGTACCATCATTATTTCAGAAAACAAGATGGTTTCCAGTGACATACCCAAGCCTCCCTCACCACCACCCCCCCCCCCAACACTGTATGGGACAGTCCCCTGAGTCACAGGGGTGGGGAGAAGGCTATCTCTCCTTGGTTATTGTCAGTCTCGCACAAAAGTTTTCAGACAAGTGACAGCAGCATTGTGGCAAAGCAAGTGAATTTATTAAGGAAGCAAGGCAAGCACATTTATTAAAAATACACTTGGATTTTTTATCCACTTATCTACTGATGGTCAAAAGCTGTGGTACATTTACACAATGGAGCACTATGAAGCTGCAAAAAAGAAGGATGGCTCTGGAGAATTTTATGCTGTAAAATAAGCCAGTCAGAGAAAGATAAAAATCACAATATTTCAATTATATGTGGAATCTAAGGAACAAAATAAATTCATAAACAGAAGACCACAGACATGGAAGCATGAAACATACTGACAGATTTCAGAGGAAAGACGTGAAGAGGGCAGTAAGAGATTAACCAGAGAATGTATAAGCACATATGCATAGCCCATGGACAGACAACAGACAGGTGAAGGCCTGGGGTAGGATGTGAGATGGGTGGAGGGAGACAAAGCAGGGAAATGGGGGGGACATCTGTAATACTCTCAACAATAAAATAAATTTTAAAAATACACAATCTATATTTTGGGGCACAAGCAGGCACCCAGCTAATCTGAGCATGTGCCCAGTGGAGATTCAAGGAGTTTTATACCCTTCTATATACAGGTTTCAAGGTTCCTCTGCCAGATATCTTGGGCAATAGATTAGATTTCAAAGTCCCCTTTTGCATGTCTGTGGTTTATCTTGGGATATTTCTACATAAACCTGATCATCTCGCTTGACAAGTCCTTAAACAGTTGACTGCTTTGTTCAGTGGGTGAGATATAGCTCTCTCCTTTTCCCCTTACCCTCCTCCAGCCTTAGCATCCTCCAAGTGATATTCGCCTTGGGTCTAGCTGGGGTCTTTTTTCTCTATTTTCCCAGGCCAGGGTGATTTAAGCTATGTATTTTCTGGTTAGGGAGGAGAGGTATTAACCATTTACTCTCAAGCGTCCTTGATTGCAGATGGTAAGTCTTGCAATTCATAAGCTGGCTGCAAGCTGCCCAAACTGTTTGGCCTTGTTTAATTTTCTTCTCTCAGTTTCCCTATTCCACTTGCCCAGCAATTTTCCTAGCTTCTTACTATCCTGCCACAATCACCAGTGCTACTTGTACACAGAAAATCACCTTCATGCCTAAGGTCCTGAACCAACTAATGAGAGAAAAATGAGTACTGGAACTGCTTGTGTCTTCAAGATTTTAAAGTACAAAGAGATGGGACAAGGTCTTTCTAACACAGGCATCTGATCCGACCTCATCAAGAAAGTAGGACTTGAGTGGCATTATCATAGCAGTGCATTTTCCCTATCAGAGCCCTGACCCCATTACATTGTAATTCCTTCTTGATTAGTCTTCACCGACCTAGTGTGTGCTCAGTGAGGGCAAGAATTGCCTCTGTCTTTTCACCTAGACATCTCCAAAACTTCTATAGAGTCTGGTACTCAATGAATACTATTGAATTGGATCAACTCAGCAAGCATAGCTTATAGGGAAGATGTGAGAGTTGAAGTAAGTGGGGAGCACAAAGAGGAAGGTTAAGGAAGAAATAGATTAGCCTAGAGAAAAATTTTTGAATAAAACCCAATAAAATTTGATAGTTTCCTACTGAAATTTTGGTCTTCACACTCAGGTGACCTCAGTTTACAAACAAACTTTAAACTTTTAAGGCATATATATATAAAGGGAATCTAAAATCTTAAGTTGTTATTATTAAAGATGGAATTGATTTGGGTTGGTGTCATTCTAAGCTTCATATGAGATAGAAAGAAGCATGAGTTGGTTGTCATAGAAATTAGGAAATGATTCAGATTCTTAAAGAAGCTTGAATAGAATTTGGAATTGACTTGCAATTCAGTATATTTTTATTGACGTTAAAGCCAGATTCAAAATTAAATCTATCAGTTAATTGTGCAGATGAGTTTTTAATTAATTTCATCAAAAGAATTGTTGTGATGAAATAATGTTATTTTATTTAACATACTTGCTCCAAATTTCTTGCCTCATACTCCAATTCTACTCCAACTATTCCTAACCCCTCAAACAAAAGGCCAACAAAATAAGCAAACAAAACAACCTTTATGAGTAGATCGGAGATTTGTAATTTCTTGCCTTACTTCTCCTAAGGCGCTAGAGGTCTGTTAAAGAGAGAACCACAAACCCAAAATTGAGTCACTTGTGCTAAAGTACATGATAGCAAACCTAGATTTAATAACCAACTTAATGGCTGTTTCAATCTCTCCAAGAAATGTAATCTTAATCAACCAGTCTGTAATTTTCTGGTCAACACCAATGTGGTCATCTGTCACATGAGCCTTCTCCATCTCCCCCCGTCTCCCACAAACACACCTCAACACTACCACCACCTTCCCATAGAAAGAAGATGAAATATGCATAATAAAAACATTTGCCCTTCCCTACTCCCAAAAAGAAGTCCTAGTCTAAACATATTTTTTCTTTTCTTTTGTTAATAGCTCCCTTGTGTCACCCTTCTTCTTATAAATTCTTCCATTTTGCACAATCCCTCAGAACACCCTTCTAGTTGCTAGATGGGATGCTACCCAATTCATAAATCACTTAATAAAGCCAATTAGATCTTCAAATTGACTCAGCTGAATTTTGTTGTTTAACAGGTCTCTTTTAGAAGATGGTATTTTGATATAGAGAGTGCTATTATGTGTGAGTTTCACCACAGCTCTCAGTGTTAGAATCCTGAAATTCTCAGTGGTAAATGACATGTAAATTAAGTAACTTAAAATTTATATTTCCATACATATATAATGGATGATATATATTTCTATAAATACAGTGCTAAGGGGAAAATGTCAGGAGAGATCTCATGTAAACCTTATAGTTTTACTTCACTAAAATCTATATAATAAAAGCCTAAACGACTGTTATGGTGGAATGACCAGAATGACTGGTCGCTATGATGCACACTGACCTCCAGGGGGCAGACGCTCAATGCAGGAGCTTCCCCCTGATGGTCAGTGGGCTCCGTCAGAGGGAGAGCCACTCAACCAGAAGCTGGGCTCACGGTTGGTGAGCGTAGTGGCAGTGGAGGGAACCTCTCCCACCTCAGCAGCAGTGCGAAGGAGCAGCGAGCCAAGTGGTAAGGAACAGCGAGCAGGAGGGAGGTAAGGAGCGAGGGGTCCTGGACTGTGAGAGGGCACAGGCTGGCTGAGGGACACCACCCCCTCCAGTGCACAAATTTCATGCACCAGGTCTCTAGTAAAACTATAAAGACAGCACCCTTTATAAAGAGACTATCTTGATGTTTTTAAAGCATATTATGCATTATAGTCACTCTGCTTTATGTTTATATTTACAATTCCTTCTTTACTAAACACTTTTTAGTATAATGGCGGCTAGTATCTGTTAAGCTCTTTCTATGTGGTGGGCGCCATATGGAGAGTTTATGTACATTGTGGCATTTAATTCTCCCAACAACCCTGGGTATAGCTACTATAATGATTTTCATTTTACCCATAAAGAAATTCAGCATAGAAAGATTAAGTGATTTGCCAAATAAAAGGGAAACTTATCTCAAGTTCCAAAGCCTGCATTCTCCCCTTTAGCTTTAGAAAATGCTTATAATATGGTATGACCTGGTTACAAATAATATGCATAATAAAAACTCTTTTGTCTCTTTATGATGGCATTTAGAGTGATTCTCACTAGACCCTAAGTCACTTTCCCTCATTTTCATCCTTGTTCTGGATAAAAGTTATAAAAGTTAACTTTATTTACCCATGACTTTCTGGTTAAAAAAAAAATGGTTTCTTCTCTAACATCCATTCTGCTTTCTTTTCCCATCACCATTAGAAAAAATATCCTCCAAGGAAAGATTCAAAATGTTTTTACGGAAGAAGAAGAAGAAGAAGAAGAAGAAGAAGAAGAAGAAGAAGAAGAAGAAGAAGAAGAAGAAGAAGAAGGAGGAGGAGGAGGAGGAGGAGGAGGAGGAGGAGGAGGAGGAGGAGGAGGAGGAGGAGGAGGAGAAGGAGAAGGAGAAGGAGAAGGAGAAGGAGAAGGAGAAGGAGAAGGAGAAGGAGAAGGAGAAGGAGAAGGAGAAGGAGAAGGAGAAGGAGAAGGAGAAGGAGAAGGAGAAGGAGAAGGAGAAGGAGAAGGAGAAGGAGAAGGAGAAGGAGAAGGAGAAGGAGAAGGAGAAGGAGAAGGAGAAGGAGAAGGAGAAGGAGAAGGAGAAGGAGAAGGAGAAGGAGAAAAAGAAGGGAAGGAGAAGCATTCCCCCAGTTGTCCCAAAAGTATACCAGATCACTCTGAATGCAGCTGGGATTAAATAAGATAAAATGGGGGATCTGAAGTGTACATTGAGTGACTACATGTTGCCTTCACAAAAAGGAAGCCTACATATGAATTTATGCCGATTCCTATTTTGAATTAAGCAATGTTTTCAACATTTATATAAGAGTGTCTTATGTTGGCAACTGAAAGAAGGAGAATGGTGTGTGGATGATTTAGATTGCCTTACACTTTGATTGTCATCGCATCTGTTGTACAATGTCACCAATGTACATGATGTTCCCTAGTCCCTGGTTTGACGTTTTTGCATCTGGGTTTATCTGTGGACTGAGGAAAAGATAAAGCCATAAGCAATGAAAGAACTCTTATTATGAGATGCATCAAAGAGTTTTTAAAAAATGTACAATGAGAAGCCTCCAGAAAAGCAACTACATTCCTATGTTTCCATATTTCAATTGGATTTGAAATATATGAGCAGGATAGTTGTTTTGCTCTCTGACCACAGTGGACATAAAAAATGAACAAGAATTATTCTCTAACTAATACTTCTCTAAGCACAGTTAAAAGACAAACAGAGACATATTACAACTTTTAAGAGTCTATTTGAGCAAAATCCATTTGAATTGGGCAGCACCTAAATGGAAGTGGTTAGAGGTACTCCACAAACAGGAGCATGAAGCAAGGATTATATAGAGAAGGTGCAGAAGCAAATAAAGGAAATGAATTGACTGGCTGTAGTTTAACCTCTAGGTGGCTGTTTGTAACTAGTTGTCCTTAAGTTTAATTATTTTAACTTTGAGGCATTTCAGGCTTAGGTTTTGATTTGCCTATGTGAGCCGCCAAGGCATTAGAAACACCTCAGTCTAATGGTTTTCTTTTTAATTAACTTAATAGCACCTAGATGAAATGTCTTTTATGGAGAAATGTAACATACTTTGCCAAAGAATGAAGTAAGGTGGGATATTTTGAAGAAGGTGGGAATGAATTTGGACACAACCACACGTGAGAAACTGAAGCCAAACTGGAAAAAACAATCTGTCATATTTCAAAAGATCTCACAAAAGGCTTTCAAATTCCTGCAGATTCTACTCCATATGAAAACTCTCACCAGCAGTAAATGGTAGCTTCTTGCCAACTGAAAACCTCCATATGGTAATTTTCATAGATTCTTCATTTTCTTAAAAGTTTTAAGTATTTTTTAAGTAATAAAAGACAGAGAACAATATATCTCTATTCCCTTAGACAAACCCTTTCTAAAATGGAAGATTCTCTTAAATATGATTTTTCTCTCCGTTAAGTGGAAAATCTTAAGTCCATTTGGTGTTTTGCTCTTAGACCTTTGCTTTGTGTATTAGAATGAATAGATGTGGAAACAAAATTTGGATTGGAATACCTTAAGTCGAAGCACTTTCACTAAAATGTTCCCCCTTTCCGAAAACACTTTTGACTTTTATTTACATTGGAAAATCCTTGTAAATTAGGTTTTTCTTTTTCCCTAAAATGGCTTGAAACTTTTGCATCATAAAATGCAGATCATTTGGTTAGATACTCAATCCAATATATTAAAAATGAGTTCCCGATAAAAGCAGTTTCAAAAAAAAACTGTTCTAGACTATAACTATAAAAATGTCCATTTGCCTATTTAGTCTGCAATTATTGAATAAGGAAAAGACATAAATGTCAATGAAAGACAGATTATTTATTATAGGTTCCCATCTGCTTACTACATTCATTATGCGGGGCTCTTCTAGGTGTAAAATGCTTTATATTAATAAATTCAGATGATGTTTGTTGTTTTATATAAACACAGATATCATTTTGCAGCTTGAACTTAAGTTCACAAAATAAAAAAATAAAGACATGAATTTTGAATCAATAGGAAAATTGTAGTAAGAATAAAAAGAATTAAAAGCCCATATTCAATGTTTATGCATTTACCTCTTATTCAACAATAATTTCAACTTATCACTAACCTCTACTAAAAGAAAAAATTTCAAAGCACTTAAAATCATAAAGTATTTTTAAGTGTTTTGGTGTGATGCCACCAAACGTAATATTGTTTACATTTTCCAGGGACCCTTATAATTACAATGACTTCATCCTGAGAGGACCAGATTCATAACCATAGTGAAATTAGTTTTTTGAATTGTTTCTTATAAAAATTGAAACAAGCGAGAGCATTGGTACACAGGCCAAATGGTCATCGATCTATTCTCAGCTTTTTGTCTCACAATGATCAAAACAATGATTCCACCAGAAAATGAGAAGCTTGACTGTCCAATCAACATAGCCTGAAAGGTACTCTGAGGACACAGGTCTCTGCTTTTGTTTTCAAAGCAATATATAGTAATAATACTTCAATATGACTGCAGGGATACTTTAATATCAGACACTGGCCTGGCTTGGGAATCTAGCTCGAAGCAGTCCTCAACCTATTGCTGTGAAATTGTTATTTGACACATCCCAGCTCATTTTTAAGGGCCATGTCCAGTAGCCAGAAATGGGAAGCATCTTATAAGATTGAACCTCTCCTCTCTGAGTGTGATTTTTGCACACTTTAGGACCATAAAGTTACCACTTTATAAAACTAATGATGGTGATGATGCTAGGATGGTAGTGTAAGGAGCACTTACCATATGCCAGTCATTGAACTAAGAACTTTTTATTATTTTATCTACATGAAAACCTTATGATACAGATATTATTCTTATTATCTCCATTTGACGAATGAGGAGAAATAGAAGCTGAAAGCTTCAGCCTTCATTGAAATAATCCTCCCATCAAATGAGAGACAGCACTGCCACCCAGATTTGACTGTGTCCAGAATGTATGCTCCTAATCACTACATTATATTAATGTTCACTATTAAATGAATACAAATGCATTGGGTCTAAGGTTCAGACACATTTTTGCTTATTTCATTTGAGACCCATCATTTCTTGATACCACTGGCAAAAGCATTGGATAAAGTCAAAACCTCTCTGGTTGCGAGCTCTTTGGAGTTATGTGTTCTAAAATTAAAGGAAAGATAAATCCTAGTTGTCTCTTGGGTTTACTGCAGAACTTGATAAAGAGTCATCAACCTTCCCGCCAGGATATTTATCATCTTGGCAACTCTTGAAGAGAAGATGATTTTGCCTTCCACAAATAAGATTTTCCTCAAAGGTATATGTAAGGTAAATGCTAAATGTCCCCAGTAACATTGAGACCCATTTCAGCAGCCCTGGGCTTATGTAAGGAAGCACAGAAGAGTTCAGGCATTGTCTTGTATACTGACTGAGGCTGGAGCAAAATGGAAGCCTGCTCTCACACCATCTCCCCAGTTTCCAAGCATCCAAAGTCTTCATCTAGATGTTCACAGCTCTCCTCTGCAGTTCCTCTACACCCAGAGTACCTTCTGCCCTAGTCTTAATCAATGCTTTTCACCTTGGAAAGAAAATTTGCATTGTATCCTCTTAGAGTTCTGCTTAATACTAAGTAATAGGTATAAGTAGAATTGTAAATATCATATCTCCAGTATCTTCTTGATGCAGATAAGAGAGTCAAAGCTTTGACGCATGTCCAAGATCATCCAGTTGGTGAGTGGCAAGGGTGAGGAAAATGCTATACCCTGCCTGCAGACTCTCAGTCCTGAGTTCTTTGCATTGAACCATGTCACCGCCTCCTACACCATGCTGTCAGCCAGTTAACCCAAAAAGTTAATCTACAATATACTTCCCTGTGAACACACCCCTTTTGTTTCCCATTACTTATGCATTTCAACAGGGGATGGTTTTGAAGAAAGGAGTGTTGAATAACTTCAGTACTTAAGGAGCTACAGGCCTAAGCAGTCCAGTTAGATAGAGAACCTTCTGGGAAAACAACACTTGTATGCATTGCTGAGACATATTCATCATGGTTATCTTTGGTTAGGCCCAGCCAAACCTCTAGGAAGATCTTGGAAAGCCACAGCTAATCATAGAATGAATTATGAGATTGAAATCAGGACCTAAAAGAAGAAAATTTTCAGAATGTAGGATTACTCAGCCTGAAGGAGAAGAAGGAGAAGAAGAAGAAGAAGAAGAAGAAGAAGAAGAAGAAGAAGAAGAAGAAGAAGAAGAAGAAGAAGAAGAAGAAGAAGAAGAAGAAGAAGAAGAAGAAGAAGAAGGAGAAGAAGGAGAAGGAGAAAGGAAATCTACTTTCAGAATTACCTTCAGCTCAAGGGAATTAATAATACAGGAAAAAGTTACTTGCCTTCTTTGGTTAGGATATATAAAAAGAAACTGGGCTTAAATACAGCAAGATAAAAGGGTAGTCCCACTGAGTATCAATGTGGTCCATTCTGTGGCCTCTGGAGGCTTTCTGTAGCTAACTACGGGAGGAACTTGATCAGCACTATGTGGGAAGCATCTATCAGAGGCATTGCAGGAGAAATGTATGTCTATCATGATGATGCCAGGCTTGTGGCTGAAGCCAGGGGTGTGCACTGTGCAAGATCTTGAGTTTCCTCACATCACATTACCTGGAGTTAATTTTGCTTGCTTTTGACTGTGGAGAAAATTTGAGGAATCACCTACCACACACAAGCTTCTTTTAGGTGAATAGTGAATCTTCTATGGTCATTGGCAAAAGGATCAAATTTCATCCCGTCTCAAAAAGAACATCCAATTTTGGACCATAATATGGTCAAAACTGATCTCTGCAAACAAGTTTCTAAATCAGTTTCTTTTCTAGTGCAATGGGATAAGATCTACAATTCTGTCTTTGAATTACTCTGACTGTGCTATGAGAAACATAAAGTCAATCTTCATTGCTACCAAAATCTGAAGGTTGTTTCCAAGCAAGAAAGAAGGTGGTTCTGAAGGCATGATCAATCAGTGATGTCAACCTGCCAGAAGTAACTTATCACGCACAGATATTGGACATTTTAGTTTGAAGCTTTCCTTTTTTCTCACTCCTGAGACTCTGACATTGCCACTTTATTTTTTTCTAATTTATTGGAAGGAAGAGGCAGTGGAAGAGAATTTATGATCGGCAGACAATGAAATGCCTTTTTCATTACCATCATTGTTGATATTCTTGGACACCAGTGAAGCTAGCATTTTCTCATGTCCTTTTGCAAAATTATCATTATTCTAAGGCTAAGAGTGAGGGTTTTTGGAATACATAAAAACTTCTAGTTCCTTTTTTTTTAAATTGAGAAACAAACTCTGTTTTCAAGGTAGGAGAAGTTCCTTTCATTATTAATTCCAAACATGAAATGGCCTTTGGTTAGTTCTATTTTTATCATCACTTTGATCTTAAAATCAAAGTCATCTTTTCAACACCTAATCTCTTACAGATAGGCTGGTGAGTTTGAGGTTGATAGGAAAATAAGTTATGCTCTTCAGTAAAGCTTTTAATGTGTGTGGTGGAAAGTGGGGGGAGGGTGATGGTGGTTTTAGGTATTTAGACTTAACGGGTCTAGTGTTTAAGAATACTCTTTTTTACTAAAAATATAAAATTAGCATATTTAAACAAGTTGATTGAATAATAGTTGCATTGGAGAAGAGGACAGAAAGGGAGCTTGTTCAGTCGGGGAGACTCCATTACAGGATAATCCTAAGTACAAAACAGATAAATCCATGTTCATCCTTTTGATATAAGAGGTTGTCTTACACTGAATGTCTGCCATATTTGAGAACAAAACCAGTGGTCTAGTGAACTATATTCTCCAAAATTTATCTGACATTTATGACAGCATCGTAATCCATTTGGGTGGCCATAACAAAATGCCATAAACTAGGGGTCTTAAATTTAATTTCTTATCATTTTGGAAGCTGGAAGGTTGACATCAGGCTGCCAATATGATCAGGCTCTGGTGAGGGCCTTCATCCTAGCTTGCAGACAGCTACCTTCTGGCTGTGGAGTCACATAGACTTTCCTCAGTGAGTGCATGGAGAAAAAGGTGGTGGGCAAGCTCTCTGGTGTGTTTTCTTCTAAGGGCACTAATCCTATTTTTGTGACCTCATCCAACCCTAATTATGTCTCAAAGGCCTCATTTCCAAATATCATAATACTGGAGGTTAGGACTTCAACCTATAAATTTTGGAGAGACACAAACATTCCATCCATGACAGTAGACCTAGAGCTTAACTAAACTGTGCATCAGACTCAATAAAAGCTATGCCTAGGATCTTCTTTTTGTTTTTTTATACTTTCCTAGGAATCCTTCAGAAATCCACAGCCTTCATCCCTGGAGATACAACTTCACTGGTTCCTCTTAGCCTCATCTTTATTCATCCAGAAGGCTCCCACACTCCTCTCTTCTTTTCTTCCCCATCAAACTGCCAGTTGTCACCCAGGAGGTCAGAAAAGGGGCAGTGTGCATGATCAAAAGGGTGATCATGCTGCATTTTGCATCATTCCGTGGGAATATTCTTCCATCTTATTCTTCTTGTATATCTCTGCCACTTGTCCTAGACATCTCTGATCTACTGTCTCTGGTTCATCAAGGACAAGAATCTTCACTGTTCCCAATGCATTAGCAATTTGGGAGAAGGACTTAATCACAGTTTCTATGGATAAAGTTCCTGATGCTTTCATATACACCGATTTGTGTGAGCCTCGCTTCTATAAGGTGTTATTACTTTGAAATGCTTTTTTGAACATACGAACTATTAAATTTTAATTAATGAAAATTTTAAAAAGGAATACATACATACACATACCTATTTTTTAAAGAACACAGACTAATGTACTGAGCTCCTATCGCATGCTTCTTTCAATCTTGCTCTTTCCAGCTGCCATCAAGGAGGGAACATTAATTCTTTTAGCTCCTAGCAGGTTCCCGGCACTAAGCTGCATCCCACATGGCAAACACAGGTATAGATCAAAGGAATGCACTTTGAAGCTGATTAGACCTTGGTCCCAAACCTGATTGTGCCACTTAGCCATTCTACCATGAGCTTATTAATTTTCCTTTCTGAGCCTAAGTTCTCCCATCTGTTAAACTAGAATAAAAGCAATACCTAGGATGATTGCGAGTATTAGATAAGCTAACTCAGGTAAAGCACTCAGTACACTATCTGCCATGCAGTAAACACTGCCCGTTGTCATTATTACCGCTACCATTTATTGTTCAAATATAAACCAGACATAGTTTTTACCTCAGGAGACTCACAATATAATGGCAAAATAAAACAAGCTTAAATAATGCCGGCAGTACAGGCAGATTCCGGAAAGGGAATGGAGCAGAGACATAGATTTTTCTCCCAGACTCTCTTTCACCATTACTCTCAAATGTCCTAGCTTTCTTGTCCTAAGACTTAGCAAAATCCTGCCTGATTTAAATCCCAGTAATTTTTCCCCCCTGGGAAACAGAAATCTCAATGCATGAAAGTATGTCGGCAGAAATGGTAAGCATATGGGGTAAAAACAGAAAGAAAAAAAATGGAATAACAGTTTAGGACTCCAGCTTGATGTAGCCTTGCAATTCACAGCCTTGTCAGTCTGTTGTGTAACACCATTGCTCAAATTTGTGACAAAGTCCCAGCCCCGGAATCCTAGAATGAAGAAATTTGGCATGGGTAGACTTGTTTACATTTCCTTCTTGTGAATATTTAGAATGAAAAATTTAGAAGTTTCTTTAGTTGGTGTTTCTGGTATAGGCACCCATGATTACAAATGGGAGGTAAAACTATCAAATATCAAAGCAAAGTGGGGCCGAAGTTAAGTTGGATCTGAGATGAACTCTCCAAGCCCTCTCACTTGCCCACCTTTCTAAAGCTGTAACAGATGTCAAGGGCGCACAGCTGGTCTACCAGGCACAGGAGTATTTTTCTTTTCTTTTCTTTTCTTCTTTTTTTTTTTTAATCAAAAACCTCTCATAGGCCAGGGTTTGTTTCAGGTAACTGACAATTAATATAATTCATTAACATTTATAACAACCCTCTAGGGTAGACATTTTTATTATTCTCAATATATCATCGATATGGAAACTGAAACAATTTACCCTTGGGCACAGAGACAGAAAACCCAGGCAGCTCTGAAATCCATATGGTATGTTACAGTTTATCTGGGTGTGGGAGGTGCAGGTTTTCCACTTTGTGACCGCAGGTTATTTATGTAAGTGACATTAGGAAACAGACAGTGACTGTGAATGTGATTTGGGCCTTGTCAGGGCTACCTGGCCTGTGGGGTTTGAAAGAGTTAATGTTCCACCTCAAGAGCTAAACTTAATTCTTGCTCACTGATTTATAAGGACAAAACCTCTCCTACCAGAATACTGATAGGTTCACATGCTTAAATTTTGCCAAAACATGAATTCTAATGAAATTAGGTGGTCCTAATTTTTACTAGGTTTGTGACATATGATCTTAAATTATGGATACGGGCAGAAGCACGGAGCACCAGATATTGAGCATATGGCTTCTTTTATAAAACAATTTAAATTGGACTTTTATGTAATTTTTCATTTCTCAAATCCCGTTTTCACACTCAAATTGCAGAGCCAAATTCCACTTGAAGCTAGATGATGAGAGGATATATAGTACTAGAGGCCTGATGCACGAAATTTGTGCAAGGGGCTCAGCCCCCCGCCACCAGGGCAGCCGCCTCTGCCTTGGCCCCTGCCCGTGGAAGCCACCTCTGCTGCAGCTTCATCTGGAAGGACATCAGGTATAATTAGCATATTACACTTTTATTATTATAGATAGTTTCTTTTTTTAACATTTGCTATAGGGGAAACTGGTATATTCATTTAATGTTGTCCTTTTTCTGCCTGCATGAAATAACACACCTTGATTCAATGCAGCAATTAAGAAAAATTGGAGCTCTATTACATACTGGAAAATATGACCACTGCATGGCCAGGTACTGGGTAGGTATTCAGTATATAGTTGATAAATGAATGGTCCCAGGGACTCAAAGATGAACATGAGTCTTCCCTACCCTCCAGTGGTTTATGATCTAGTAAGTCAGTCCTGTAAACTAAAATCTAAAATACATTGTGATAGATTTTGAGAACACTGTACATACATGAGCACTATAAGTGATTCCAGTAGTCCCCCCATATCCATGGGGGGTTCCAAGATTCCCAGTGAATGCCTGAAATCTGAAAATAACAAACCCTATATACATATGCTGTTTTTATTATATATACATAGCTATGATAAAATTTAAAATTAGGCACAGTAAGAGATTAAAAATAATAACTAGTAATAAAATAGAACAATTATAACAGCATAGTGTAATAAAAGTTATGTGAGAATGGTCTCTCTCAAAGTATCTTATTGTACTGTACTCACCCTTCTTATGATGATGTGAGATGATAAAATGTCTGTGTAATGAGATGAAGTGAGATAAATGCTTAAACACTGAGCACTAAGCTACCACAGCAGTGGGTCTGATAACCCAGATGGCTAAGTACCTAAGGAGCAGGAAGCACTGGACAAAAAGATGATTCACTTCCTTTTATACTGATCCGTTTTCAGCTGTTAAACCAAACTTGCAAAATTGTGGAGTAAATCTCAGCTGCTCATGATATATTATTTTGTATTTTTATATAGTACTGGATTTTATTATGTTGGTTGGTAATGTCTTTGTGTACTTTTGATATCAGGGTTATACTGGCCTCATTAAGTGATGTTGACCTACTCCCACCTCTTTTAATTTCTGGAATAGTATGCAAAATTGGGATTATTTCTGTTTTAAATACTTGACAAAATTCAACAGTGGAGCCATCTAGGCCTGGAATTTACTTTTGGAGATTTTAAATATGAATATCATTTCTTTAATAGATACGGGTTTTTCAGGTTATCTATTTTTCTCCTTAGGTCACTTTGGTAGTTTGTTTTTTTTCAAGTACTTTGTTCATTTTGTATAAGTTGTCAAATTTTTTGGCATGAAGTTTTTTTCATTTGTTATTCTTTACTTTTTTTGTTATTCTTTAATGTTTAAGAATCTGTAGTCATATCCCCACTTTTATTCTTGAGAAGGGTAATTTGTGTCCTTCCTCTTTTTTTTTCTTTTTCTTGGATTAGTCTAGCAAAGTTTTATTAATAATATTAATGTTTTTCAAAGAACCAGTTTTTGGTTTTACTTATTTTCTCTATTGTTTGTTTAATTTCTATTTCATTATTTCCACACATATGTATTATTTCCTTTCTTCTGCTAACTTCAGGTTAGTTATGTGTGGGGTTTCCCCCCACCCAATTTCTTATGGTGAAATTTTAGATAATTTTGAGAACTTTTTAATATTTTCTAATGTGTTCTATATTATAAATTTTACACTTTGTTCCATGAAATGTGATATTTTGTTTTCATTTCACTCAGTTCAAAGTATTGTTTACTCCCTCTTATGATTTCATTTTTGACCAGTTATTTAAAAATGTATCATTTAATTTCTAAACATTTAATGGTATTATTGGATATTTTATTGATTTCAAATTTAATTCATTTGTTTTGTAAAATATATTGTGTTGTAGAATATATTCTGTAATTGTAATACTTTGAAACTTATTAAAGAGTTGTTCTATGTTCCAGAATATGCTGGTATTGTTCTTTTTTATATAATGGATTCTAAAATGAGACTTATATGTCAAAAAATACATTCATTATTTCTTTAACAGATATTGCCTAATTACTTTTCATAATCACTACTACCATTTTCCATCTTGTCTTCATTTTTCAAATTCTACTTCTCCTATATACTTAGTGAAAATAGTATATATATTTTTTTATTTTGCAGCTCCAAGGAAACAAGTGAGGTTTAGGAATTTTTTATAAGTATATTGTCCATGTACATTTTTTATTACTTACTTGTTAATGTTCTTTGTCTAATGCTTACTTTTAAAGAAATTTTTAAGAATTTTCTTGAGACTTTTGATTTTGGCCCTATTATTTATGGAAATGACACATTTTTTTCACTTTTTTCTTTTATTGATTAAGGTATTACAAATGTGTCCTTATCCCCCTATTGTCCCCCCATCCCCCCACTCATGCCCTCCCCCCTCTCCCCCCAGTGTCTGTATCCATTGCATGCATACAAGTCCTTTGGTTGATCTCTCCCCCTTAGCCCCACCCTCCCCTGCCTTCCCTCTGAGGTTTGAGGATCTGATTGATGCTTCTCTGTCTCTAGATCTATTTTTGTTCATCGGTTTATGTTATTCACTATATTCCACAAATGAGTGAGAGCATGTGATATTTATCTTTCTCTGACTGACTTATTTCACTTAGCATAATGCTCTCCAATTCCATCCATGCTGTTGCAAATGGTAGGAGTTCCTTCCTCTTTACAGCAGCATAGTATTACATTGTGTAGATGTGCCAAAGTTTTTTAATCCACTCATATGCTGATGGGCACTTAGGCTGATTCCAAATCTTAGCTATTGTAACTTGTGCTGCTATGAACATAGGGGTACATATATCCTTTCTGATTGGTGTTTCTGGTTTCTTGGGATATATTCCTAGAAGTGGGATCACTGGGTCAAATGGAAGTTCCATTTTTAGTTTTTTGAGGAAACTCTATACTGTTCTCCACAGTGTCTGCACCAGTCTGCAATCCAACCAGCAGTGCACGAGGGCTCCTTTTTCTCCGCATCCTCTCCAGCGTTTGTCATTTGTTGATTTGTTGATAATAGCCATTCTGACAGGAGTGAGATAGAAACCATCAACAAAACAAGAAAACCCACTGCTTGGGAGAACATATTTGCCAATGATATCTCCGATAAGGGTTTAATCTCCAACATTTACAGGGAATTCATACAACTTAACAAAAGGAAGACAAACAACCCAATAAAAAAAAAATGGGCAAAGGACCCGAATAGATACTTTTCGAAAGAAGACATAAGGAAGGCCAAGAGACATATGAAAACATGCTCAAAGTCACTAATCATCCAAGAGATGCAAATCAAAACGACAATGAGGAAATGACACATTTTTATCCTTAATGTTATATACAATAGGGAAATATGTATATTTATAGAGTTTCTGTAATGGGTCCGGTACTTTACATATGTTTTTTCCTAATCCTTTAAAACAGCCTTCAAAGGCAAAAATATATTTATTTATATGCCATCAGTAAGTGCCTGGTACTAGTAGTACAGCTTCCAATAATCCTCTTATATACATTTTGACATTTTCTCACTATAGGAGTCATGGAATACTATAGTCAAGAAAAAAGGTCATGCCATATTCACCAATAATATATCTGATAAGGGATTAATACCCAAAATTTATAAAGAACTCATACATCTCAAAACAACAACAAAAGAAAAAAACAAATCCAATTTTTAAAAAATGGGCAAAGGACCACATCGACACTTCTCCAAAGTAGACAGAGAGATGAAAAGATGCTCAACATCACTAATCACTAGAGAAATGCAACTTAAAACCACAATGAGATATCACCTCACACCTGTCAGAATGGCTATCATCCATAAATCAACAAACTAACAAGTGCTGGAGTGGATGTGAAGAAAAGGGAACCCTCATGCACTATTGATGGGGTTGCGGACTGGTGCGCCACTATGGAAAACAGCATGGAGGGGACTCAAAAAGTTAAAAATGGAATTGCCTAAGACCAAGCAATTCTATTTCTGGATTTATATCTAAAGAAGTCCAAGAAGTCCAAAACACTAATTCAAAAGAATTTATGCACCCCTATGTTCATTACAGCATTATTTACAATAGCCAAGGTATGGAAGCAACCCAACTACCCATCAGTAGATGAGTGGTTAAAAAAGCTGTGGTACAAATATACAATGAAATATTTCTCGGCCATAAAAACACATGAAATCTTACCATTTGAAACAGCATGGATGGACCCAGAGGATATTATGCTAAGTGAAATAAGTCAGTCAGAGAAAGATAACTACCATTTAATTTCACTTATATGTTGGATCTAAAGAACAGTATAAACAAACAAACAAAATGGAAACAGATTCATAGAAATAGAGAACAGGCTGATGGTTGGGTTGCCACAGGGAGAGGTGTTGGGGGACTGGGTGAAAAGGGTGAGGGAACTGAGAAGTACAGATTGGTAGTTACAAAATAGTCATAGGGATGTAAAGTACAGCATAGAAAATATAGTCAAAATATTATAATAACTGTGCATGGTGCCAGGTGGGTACTGTAAATATCAAGGCCCTACTGTACGTGATTGTCTAACCACTAAGCTATACACCTGAAACTAATACAAAGTAATATTGAGTGTAAACTGAAATTGGGGGGGGGGGGAGAATATTTTTTAAAAGAAATAAGGTCACGCAACCACAAGCATTGTGATTAGAGCCACATTCTATCTTCCCACCACTGACCAAAGATCATCACGCCTAGTCTATCTCATCATTAGTGTTCAATTTCTCTTTCTGTGGACTCAAAATATTACTAATTACTATGCCAATTCCATTTCCTTTCATATTAGCTACAGCTTCAGTGGAAAAATTCCAGAGAGTTATCTATACAAGGGCAAGGTCCAAGAGCCTAAGCTAATTCATGAAACATTCATCAGAGTTTCCACCACAGGCCATGATCTGTGCCCATTTAGATGAGCCACAGGAGTCAGAGAGTTGAGGAATCCCATTTGGTAGAATGGCAATAAGTAACCCTTCAAAATGCTTTGCAGGCAATCATTATTATCTTAAACTCCGGAAACAAAGAATGAGTGAAAGAAATGCTTTTCCCATTATCCTTATTATTGCCATAGAAGTAATTTGTGCGGGCTGTCATTTTATAAGACTACACACAGCAAAGTGCCTAGCCATTGCTATTGGTTCTCTATTATGTGAAGGCAGCTGACCTCTGCTCATGCTGAGGTCCTCTACCACATTCTGCTCACCTCATTAATATGGGTTTAGAAGACATACTTAAAGCCTCTCTGGTTGTTTGGGACTGCCCAGATAATTCACCTAGTTAAGAGTTTTATCTCTTTACTCAAGCTGCTGCTACCAATAGATGTGCTTAATAATTTTGACTAGAAAGAGCTAGCAACCATATCATTCCTGGCTCTCCAAAGCAAATGAAAATAACACATCCTGGCTCTGTTAAGATCTGTTGAGTGACAAAAACCAGTTCTGAGGGCTTCTTAAATGTAAATTCATGCCAGACACTGTTCTAGGCTCTGGGACACATACAACAGTGAACAAAACAGGGGGGAAAAATCCCTACTCACATGGAGCTTATATATTAGAGGGAAATAAACGTGTCCATTAAAAAAATATATGGCTGTCAGCCCTGTCACTTACAAGCTGCAAGTGCTTGTAAGGTACATAAACTGAAAGTTACATAAACTCTCATCTTCCTCATCATCAGAGCAATTATAGTGAGGGTGAGCATAAAGGTAAAAAGAGATAATATACGGAAAGTGTTTTACCACAGGGCCAGCACATAATAAGCCCTCAAAATAAATAGGAGTTGTTGTTACATTTCTGTTCACTCATGTTTTCAGTGACCATTATTTTTAAAATTCATTTTATATACTCTCAACCTAATCAGTTGAATGTCCACAGTCTAATTTTCTGTTGTATCGTATCTGACAAAATTCTAGCCACATCCTTCCATATTATCTCTGCTCAGCCACACTGTATTCTCTTTATTTTAAGTCCTTGTTAACTTAAAATGGATCAGAGATGTCCTCCCAAATCCAATTTGTTCTGCCCAAAGTTAACGTCCCTCTGCATATAATGTAGGTCCCACAAGAGATGGATGTCGATATCTTGGGTGATTCGGGGAGGAAGCAGTCATGAGAATCAACAGTGTTGTGGAAGTTTTTTCAGATGAATAGACAGTCGTGCACATCACAAGGCAGTACGCTAAGGGACAAATCAGCTCAGAAACATTGACTCTCTGTCACTTCTACTGCTTGGAGGAAATGAACAGCAAAAAAGGAAGCAATAAAGTAGTTGTTTAAAAACACAATGCAAGTGGGGGAAGGGGAGGAGGTGTGTGATGGTCTTAGAGCAGTGGTTCTCAACCTGTGGGTCGCAACCCCTTTGGGGGTCGAACGACCCTTTCACAGGGGTTGCCTAAGACCATCGGAAAACACATACATAATTACATATTGTTTTTGTGATTAATCACTATGCTTTAATTATGTTTGATTTGTAACAATGAAAATACATCCTGCGTATCAGATATTTACATTACAATTCATAACAGTAGCAAAAGTACAGTTATGAAGTAGCAACAAAAATAATGTTATGGTTGGGGGTCACCACAACATGAGGAACTGTATTAAAGGGTCGTGGCATTAGGAAGGTTGAGAACCACTGTCTTAGAGCATTCAACTGGAATTTAGAGCAATGGGCTTCTAGTCATCCCTCTGTCCCCAATCTGATGCGTGACACTGAAAACAGCATATATCCTCTCCATGCTTGTCTTCTCACCTGTAAAATCAGGCCATGCCACCCTAAGATTCCTTGTTGCTTCTAAATTTCTGTGTTAATTTCTGCTGCATAGTTATTTTTGAATGAGAGGTCTATAAGAATAGGACCTTTAAAAGATATTTTCCTTCCTTCTTCATCAATGATCATAAGACCCACCTGACAGGGTTGCTAGAAAGATCAAATTGGAAAGTATATGTAGAATGCTAAGCATAATATTGGCATGTAGTAGGCTACCAACACATGATGTTCCTACCTTGAAATCACAGAGTGTGACCCTGAAATGTACAGTAATTAAGTTAAAAAAAAATGACCCCTCTTTAAAGTAAACTACCACAGGGAAAGAAAAAAGTAAACACATGTAGAAACAAAATTAAACTTAGTGGTGGGGTAATGGGTATTTTTGGTTCATTCTTCTGTTTGAGAAACAACAGGGTAGCGATTTGACTCATAGCTTTACTTGGCATTGAATCCAGCTCTGATACCAACTAGTGGCCTTAGACAAGTTTTATAACCTCTTTATAAATGAAGATTCAATAATGCTCCCTATTAAGGAATGAGTTTATATTTGTGAAGCACATATTAAGCACTATTTAATTGTTAAGCAAAATACTTTCCAAATCTGCAACAATGGACATGTACACTCATAATGGAAAGGAAGGGGCATTCCTTTGTAAAGCAACGATTATTACCCCTAATCTAGTAAGTTTTTCTATGCCAAGCTTTGTTCTAAGCACTTTATATAGATTAATGAACCCTGACAATAACTCAGTGAGATAGGTGCTATTGTCATTAGAGGAGAGAAGCACCCAGAGGGCTACTGTGCTAGTTTCTTCAGTCTCACCAAGGCACAAGGTAGAAATCCGCCCATCCCTAAGTGCCTTCCCCAGTGTGCTGCCTCTGCAGGTAGTACACCTTAAAGCTCATTTGCATAGAGGCCAAGGACAAACCTCCAGTTCTCTTCCTGACACCTGCTAGGTGTCCAGTTCATATGCTTCTCTTGCTTTTCCTCTTATCAAAACGGACTCTCTTTTCAAGTTCTCGTGTAGGCCAAGTGAGAGGTTGGCAGTAAAAGGGCTTGGTTTGAGTCCTGGTTCTATCTTAAATGCTGTATAACTTTCCATAAGTAACTTGATTACTTAGACACAGTGGTTCTCAACCTTCCTAATGCCGCAACCCTTTAATACAGTTCCTCATGTTGTGGTGGCCCCCAATTTCATTGTTATAAATTGAACATAATTAAAGAATAGTGATTAATCACAAAAACAATATGTAATTATATATGTGTTTTCCGATGGTCTTAGGCGACCCCTGTGAAAGGGTCGTTTGACCCCCAAAGGGGTCGCTACCCACAGGTTGAGAACTGCTGCCTTAGAGCCTCGCATTGGTATGCAAATTTCAGTCCATTCTGTTTCTGAGAATTTTTCAAAGAGAGAAAGAGATAGAGAGAAACTCATTGCCCATTAAGACACTAAATGCATGGGGCCTGGATATACTTAAGGAAGGACACTAGTTAAAATGCCAACATCTCCTCTAGACTGTTATGCTGGACTTGGATGGCAAAGATCACTCAGAACTATCCACCTCTCCCTTCCATCGCCAATTCTGCCCCATGGTGCTGCTATACACCAGTATTTCTGAAGGTCACAAAACTAATCTAACACTCAAGGTTAGAGTTGTTGACCCTTTTGGTTTCCTTTGTTGAATGCAGTGATTTTCATTAGGAAAGTCCCCAGTGATACTGACTTTGATAAAAGTCTGCAGTAGAAAATTTCAGTGTCTTCTGCATATTTGCTGCTACCAAGAAGGAAGGGGAGAGAAAGAAAAGCCATCTATAGATTCATATTTGCTTTCACTTATTTTTATAATCCAGAATTATCCCAATTTAAAAGTCTTCAGCCAGAGAATGCATGAACGTAATATTAAAAGGCTTGCAACATTTCTTCTCTGCTTTTTCAGAAATTGCCCATTTTGACACAATTTACAACAATATTAGTATTCTCAGAAAAATGCTACTAGGTGGCATCCATATAATTTGGCCTACCACTTTAAAAATTATTCTAGTTTATAGTTTAGGACTTGTTAAATTTATGACCTGATTTTTTTAAGGAATAAGTAAAAAGGCTCAGTGGAAAACTACAAATTTATTTTCACCCTAAGCATTTTAAGCTTGATAAAGAAAAGAAATGCATTTGTTATTTTTGACCTTTTACAGACCTATTTGCCTTGCAGGATGCATTAGTAATTCTTCAACATCTACTAAAGTTGCTAGCAGTTCTGTGTATGAAGGAACCATTTCTCAGCCATCTCTTTTTCCTGATACTTTCTGAAGAAGACATTCTAAATTTTTGGTTCAAAACATTAGCATCATCTGGTATAACTTTTCAGTATCACTCAGTAAATATTCACTCATATATAAGAAGAATGGCTGCTTTTTATTGAAAAATTTACAAGTAGTTCTGCTGGAAGAGTTGCGTGTGTTATTTATAAATTCACAACAACTCTGCAATGCAGATATTATTCCCACTTCATAGATAAGAAAATTAAGGATTTGAGCATCTAATATGCTGATTCTGATGACACAGCTAGCAAGATACAGAGCCTAGACTAAAAAAACCAGGCTAGTGTTCTTTCCTATTCATCATAAGTTACTGAGCCATATTAGAATCAAATAGAGAGCCATGCAGAAAAATATGATTGACATGGAAGTTTCCAATGCAAAATGGATCTTTCTTACAACTTTCTATAGATACAGAGAGTTGCAGAATAGAATAAAAATCATTTGCATTTTGAAACCTATTAGACTTGGATTTAAAACCAGCTTCACCACTTGGCAAATACATGACTTTAGAGAAATTACTTAATATCTATAACTTCACCTCATAAAGTTGGGAAGACTAAATAAGATAGATAAATCATATAAGATTACCTGCATCTGTTATAGACTTAACAAATAACTGCTTAGTCTATTATTTTTAACATGTATTTTATACTGCCTAAACATATAAATATTCAAATGTAGTTGTCCCCATATATGCATAATCCATGGACACAGACAATAGTATTATGGGGAAGGCCTGGGGTAGGCAGGAGCTGGGTGGAAGGGACAAAGGGAGGAGGGAATGAGGGACATCTATAATACTGTCAACAACAAATTTTTAAAAGGTAGTTGTCCCATGACTTCCTATTGTCACAATTATTGTATTTCTTTTGTTTTGTCACTTATCAACAGGAACATAAACCACCTTCTTACAGAGGATTTGCAGGATTTGTAAGAGAAGCTGTTTCCCCTGATGCATGTTTGAGAAGAAGCAATTTTTTTTGTCACCAAAAAAATAAAGGCCACTTTCCATCCTCAGGTACACAAGGTTTCTATTATGAGAAAGCAGATTGAATGCAGGTCCTACAAGATGTGGCATGGTATCTAATCAGAAGTGAAATAGAACTGGGACTCAACATGATTTCTCACAGTAATTCTTATAAATACTCAAATGGAAAACGTTTTTGGTGTTGGCTTGAGAAGGTGAATTGACTATCCCATTAAGGGTTGGTCAGTATTTTTCATAGGTCATTTGAACTGAAAGGATGTTAAATGAACTTGAAATACTGATGTCTGTAGTTACTAAACAAAGTATGACCGACATCCGTAAACGTAATGGAATTAGGCAGTTAGGCACCAGTGGCTTTGAATGGCAAAAAAGTCACTTTTCCAAAAGATCATGGAGAATGGTGTTTACTGGGTCCAAAAGAAGTGGCAGTTGATTTAACCTAAGGAGTTCATAACAAGGAAAGCTTGGCAGAGCTGAAAGGGTATGTGGGCCAAGACCAAAGTGCTTTATAGGGAGGGAACTCCAGGGAAAAGTCACTGTTCTTTCCCAAATACCCAAGGAAAACCTATTCTATGCAGAATTTTCTTTTTTTACTTTCCCCACTCGATTTCTGGCCAAATGCAATGTTCTGCCAGATGGAGTTTTTAATATTGTCAGTTTTACACCTTTTGTCCTACGTCTTATTCTTTCTTTTTATTTCGTTAAATTTACTTGGGTGATGTTGGTTAATAAAACTATATAGATTTTAAGTGTATAATTCTATATTATATCATCTATACATTGCACTATGTGCTCACCACACAAAGTCAAATCTTTTTCTGTCACCATATATTTGACCTCCTTTGCCCTTTACTTTCTCCTGTCCCCACTTCCCTCTGGTAACCACAATACTATTGTCTGGTAACCACAATACTGGATCCGTGTGTTTTTGTTTGTCTTGTTTATTCATTTGTTGTTTTCAGGGTTGTTTTTTTCTCAAAAACTAATGATATATTTGAATTACATCTCTGTAAATATGTGTTTTCAGTTTTTGTATCTCACATATGAGCAAAATCATATGGTTCTTTACTTCTTCTGACATCTCAATTAGCATATTCTCAAGATCTATCCATATTGTTGCAAATGGCAGTATTTCATCTTTTCTGATGGCTGAGTAGTATTCCATTGTATATATGTGCCCCATCTTTATCCAAACACCCATAGAAAAACATAGGTTGTTTCCATGTCTTGCCTATTGTAAATAATACAAATGGCCAACAGATATATGAAAAGACACGCAAATTTACGAGCAATAAGGAAAATGCAAATCAAAACCACAATGAAGTACAGCATTACACCTATTAGAATGGCTATTATCCGTAAGACAGGAAATAACAAGTGTTGGAGAGAATGTTGAGAAGGGAACGTGCATATATGGCTGATGGGAATGTAAATGAGTACAGTCACTATGGGGAAAAAAATAGTTACGCAGGTTCCCAAAAAATTAAGAATAGAGCTATCGTATTATCCAATAATCTCTCTTCTGAGTATCTACCCAAAATTTTGAAAACATTTACATGTAAAGATAATGGCATGATTATTGTATGTATCCCACTGGAGTAGTCTTTCATTCATGGCTGCTGACTTGAAGAAACTTGATGACACTGGGAAGTGAAATCTATCTGCATTCCATCGAGGCATTTATGTGTTTATACAACATCTATGAAGCTGCATAAATGCAGTGTTGTTCTGGCCAGCTGTTCTGTCAGAATGATGATGATACATAACTCCTCCAAATGTCCTACGGTTTATAAAGGACTTTTCATACAAGCAAACAAGCGGGAGAATATTTTATTGGGGTTCTATGCAAAGGGTGTCATTCATCCCTCACCATTATCTCAAGATAATCATCATCTACATTTTTCAGTTGAAAAAAACAAGGCTCAGAGAGCTTCAGCAACTTGTTCAAACCACATGGCTAATAAATGGTAAGTTTGGACTAGAACCCAGATCTTTGTAATCTAAACCTAGACCACTACAGGAAGACAAAGTTGGAAAGGCTGAGAAATATGCAGAATACGGAAGTCTAGGGATGGGTTTCTGGAAGGAATATAGATAGGAGTGAACAAAATAAAAAAGAGAGGCACCCAGAGTTGGGTTGAGAGGCCAAAGAAGATTTGTGACAATATTTTATATTTTTTCCATAAACCTATCCTTCCATTCATTTATACTCTTACATCTTGTGATAAAGCTTCTCTTATTAATTGAATTTAATAGATTTGGAAACAGAGGCACAGACAAGTGAATGAGTCTGGCCAAGGCCAAAGCCAGGCAGACGCAGGATTCAAATTCATGTCTCCCTGGACTCACTCTTAATCACAGTGCATATAGCTCCAGGTATCCATGAACATAAATATTTGTGGGAACAAGTATTTGAATATATCAAGTCATATAATTTTTAGCTTACTGTAAATCCCACTGTCAAAACAAGTCCAAAACACTATACATTTCAGGTAGAGAATATGCAAAATGCCATGATGACTTATATCATAAGGAAAACAGCAAAAACTAAGGAATGCTAATACTACTGAAATAACCAAGCTGAAGTCATGGGGTGCTAAAGATTATTGAGCTCTTTCACAGATATTTTGAAAGGAGTGCCTCCGCACCGATGCTGACTAGTCATCATTTTCCTCAGCTAATATCATTGCTGCACAGAATATCATAAAGTTTAGGAACAAAGAATATAATTCTAGAATCCTCTATAGGGGCAAAAAAAAAGTTCAATTCAAGGAGAAGTGGGTTTTTTTTCCACTTGCGTTTGCTTTCTCATGCCACATTAACTTGATGAAAATTTCTCTTGTGAATATGAGGCATTGTTTTGACCCTATGTACTTGTGTGTTTATTTTGATGATTCTAAAATTAGCAAACCATTATTGTCACCATTGATCCTAGAGAATTATTCACCTGTTAGTGAGTCAATAGCTGCATGGGTTTATGGTATCATGAGGGATATTGACTGTCAAGTTTATTTACAGTAATTGATGAATTTTTAATTGTTCTTTGTTCCTGTTTCTAAATGACTAAGCAGGGAGGATCACTTTCCTGGATGAAGAAAAGACTCATAAGTCAGAGGGGAAAGGTCTTCAGGGTTACTTGAGAAGAAATAGGAGAGTCTTAAAGAACCCCTAGAATTACTCTAACACCAGCAAAAGCCTAAGCAATTCTCCAGGAGCAAAATGGACTGCTGTCTCCCATGGGAAGCTTCCCCCACTTTTCCTGCTTGAAGTAGTACCCTCCTCCTCTACCTCTCCATCCTGACTTATCCTCCATCATCTTTCACAATGGATGACCTTCCTCCCTTACAATAGTGTCTGACATAGTATGCATTCGATTGAGTATGTCACGTTACTGAATTCATTCATGAGGCTGCTTCCGCTGTAACACTGTGAGCTCCTTAAATATAAGGATGGTATGTGTTTATGGACTCTGCATGCCCAGAGCCTTGCTTCATGCCTGGAGCTTCACGCATGCTTGGTGGAAATTTGTTGAGAGGCAGTATGGATGACAGTTAGACTTTGGAGCCAGTCAGCATGTGTTCAAATCCTGCCTGTGTTATATACTAACTCTGTAACCATCACGAGTAACTACTTGTTCCATGCCTCAGTTTCCTCATCTGCAAAATGGGATAGCAGAGACCTTATAAGATACCTGAGAGGATTAAGTATATTTTTATATTTAAAATGTTCAAAACAGTAACAAGCAATTCCCAGTCTTAGTGGCTCAACAAATAACAGGTTATTTCTTCAGTACAGATGGTCATTGACAGGTGGCTCTTCTCTAGGTAATGACTCCAATATCTAGCTCCTTCTGTCTTGTAATACCATCATCTTTAACACATGGTACCCAAGACTCCATGGAAGGGGAAGCAAAAATTATTGTATCTGGAAAGTTTTCTTAAGGATGAGACCAGATAATGACATGCATCACTCTCCCCAGAACCAGTCTCAGGACCTTTCCTAGATGCCAGGAAACCAGCCAGCATAGTCTACATTATGTGTGCTGGCTAAAAATGAACTAGTTTGGTGAATAAATAGTATTATATCTGTCACTCAAAAGACTTAAACAGCTGTGGCCCATGTGGATCAGTTGGCTCAGCATCATCCTATGCACCGAGTGGTCGCCGGTTCAATTCCCAGTCAGGGCACATGCTGGGTTGCAGGCTTGATCCCAGTAGGGGATATGCAGAAGACAGCCAATCATGTTTCTCTCTCTCATCAGTGTTTCTCTCTCTCTCTCCCTGTCTCCCTTCCTCTATCTCTAAAATCAATAAAACCATAGTTTTTAAAAGACTTAAATAGATGCTAGCAATTACTCATAAATTTAAAAACATCTAAAGTCATATAAGTAGATGCATATGATGGATAGTTTAGTTTCAATTGCTAAAGTACCCCTCTTTTAATTTAAATTCAATTGTTACTTTCTGCATTCTCTTGGCAACATTCTGCTATACTTGATGCTTCCAGCCCACCTGGGACCTTTAAACCAGGGGTCACAAGGGCCTCCAGAGGCAAGGCAGGTGACATAAATGAACAATGTAGCAGTGGTGGTTGGGGACTGCAGGGCTCTGGGGCTACACTGCTTCATCAGGAACCACCATAGTAGTCAGCAGGAACACCATCCTAAACTTGCCCAGGCACTCCAGTTTCTCAAGAAAAGCCAAAAATAGTGATTTAAAATGTTGGCAACTACTTCCAATACTTTTAAAACACAAGGTGAGCAAAATATATGTTTTCCAATAAGAACAAAGCCTTTACAAAGAAATGTTAAGATGACATGTTAATATTTTAAGGTATGTTGATTATACCTAAGACATGATGAAAAGATGCTCAAAACAATGGTATGAAAGCAAGACCATCCTATCTAATAAAAGAGAAACATGCAAAGTGACCATAAACCCGATACCCTTCCCATTGGCTAATCAGCGGGATATGCAAATTAATTGCCAACCAAGATGGCGGCCGGCAGCCACACAGCTGAAGTGAACAGGAGGCTTGCTTGTTCCAGTGACAGAGGAAGCCAAGGTTCCCCACCTGCCACAGCCCAGCTCTGAGCTGCACTCTAAGCAACTATGTTGCAATTAATAGAAGCTAAGTAAGCTCCAGAAACCTGCTTTCAGCCAGCTTCAGCCTCAGAGCTTAGAGCTGCTTTGATGGCAACAGAGTTTCAATTATAGAAGCCAAACAGACCCAGGAACCTGCTTTCAGCCCTCAGAGCTGGAGCCAGCTCTCAGCTCCAGTGACAGCTATAGAAGGTAAATAAATCCCAGAATAAAAAAAAAGAAAAAAAGGAGAGGCTGGGAGCTTAAGTTGCCCTCCAGCCTGAAAAGGGCTCTCAGGCCCTCACCCAGACTGGCCAGGCACCCCAGTGGGGACCCCCACCCTAAAGGGTGTGTGACCAGCTGCAAACAGCCTTCAGCCCCTCACCCAGGCTGGCCAGGCACCCAAGCAGGACCCCCACCCTGATCTGGGACACTTTCAGGGCAAACCAGCCGGCCCCCACCCATGCACCAGGCCTCTGTCCTATACTACAGGCAGGGCGGGACAGCGTGAGCTGCCATCTGGGCCCCATGTGCAGCCCTGGGCAGTGGGGCATAAGCCCCGCCCCCAGCCGGGACCCCTGTGTGCCACCTGAGCCCCCAGGCGGGACCCCCGTGCTGCCTAAGCCCCCGCACTGCTAAGCCCCACCCCCAGCCGGGACCCTATGACTATTGGAGAGCAGGAAAGTGCCGCTGGGCCCTGGGTCGCTGTGGTGATCTGGCCATCAGTAAGTAGAAAAGTGCGGCCTGTAGGCAGCCCCCAGCTGTGCCTGATCTGGGAGCAGGAAAGCAAGCCTGGCCTGCGGGCAGCCCCCAGCTGGACCTACTCCCCAGTCGCCATGGGGATCTGGGAGCAGGAAAGCCCAGCTTGCAAGCAGCAACCTCATCCTGGCCATAGCTCAAGGGAGAGTACAACATGCAGTCGAGGCCAGGAGCCTGAGAGATCAACACAGAGGGGCTCCTGCTCCAAGCCTCCATGGTGTGGCTGGGGGCAGGCCCCCAGCAGACACACACACACACACACACACACACACACACACACACACACACAGTGCCTGCTCTGATCCTCCAATGTGGCTGGGGGCAGACCCCCAGTGGGAATACACACACACACACACACACACACACACACACACACACACACGGGACACCTGCTCCAAGCCTCTGCTGCCAGACTGTGGCCATTAGTAGGACATCCACTGAGGGCTCCCGGACTGTGAGAGGGGCAGGCTGGGCTGAGGGAACCCCACCACCCAGTGCATGAATTTTGTACACCGGGCCTCTAGTGAGATAAATAAAGAAATTAAAAGATGGAAGCTTATTTTACGTGTCTGAACCTTTACCATCCCAGTGAAAGGGCCTCATTCTGCCACCCCATCCCCTGAGTATGTTCTCCCTACTATTAGGATATGCCCCCTATTTTTCAATTCTGGTTAAGTGCATAGATTCTGGAGCCAGTCTACCTAAATTGAAGCCAAACTCTAACACTTCACTAGCTGTTAACCCAGTCCAATCCATGTTTCTCCCCCTTTTGTAAACTGAGGATGCAAATGGTATCCATCTCAAGTGACTGCTGAGTGATTTCAATGAGCTAACATGTGTAAAATATTTAGAACATGCCTCATGTGTAGGAAGTGTTTGATATATGTTTGCCATTACTTTTCTTCTTATTATTATTACTTCTGCTTTGCAGGCCACATTTGACCAGTGGGACTTCAGTTTGCAATTTCTGCTGTAAACCATGGCAACTGGGATTCAAATCACAAATCACTTAGCATCCAATAAAACCAAGCATGCGAGAATAGCCCCTGCTACCTGGGAAATCCCTGGCACCTCTTTCTTTGCTTTGCTCCATCACCGCCCCCCCCCCCACTCCAGCCCCCATTAACTCTTTGCTCCCTATTCCACTCCTTCTTCTACTTGGCTCTTGGTTTCTGTTTACAGCTCAAATTTTCAATTCAATTCTTGCTCTTTGCATTGACAATGTTATGTTTCTTGATTTGGACTCAATTTCTCCTAGTAAGGCTTACCACTCATCCTAACCTCTCACTTCCTCTGACCACAACTACTGATCATTGGCCTGGCTAAGTTGAAACTCTCAGAAGAAATAAGGCATTGGCCACACAGCTAATGAGCCAAGGAACCAGGATTTGAACCAGGTCCTATGATGATGGCCAGGGCTTCCAAACTTTTAGCCATACTGCAGTCAATCTTTATTTTTGCTGAAGCAGAAATTTGAGTCTCTGATGACTCTGGAGTTAGCTCATGAGAACAAACCACTTAGTTAGGAAATCAGTCTCACCCCAGGAGTCAGATGTCAATGGGCCTTTGCTATTCTGAACTCATTACTGAGGTGTGCAGAATTCCCATGAGGTTACAAAAGCTTTGTTTCTTTATGACAAATGGCCATACAGTGAAAGATCAAATTTTAGAAGTTAAAAATGCATGCAGTGAGCCATCAGCCACAGAGCTGCGTAGGAAGTAGGTAAATCTCAACAGATTTAAGGGGATATTCATAAAGATCTGGATATTTCTGTCAACAAAACTAAGGGTATAAACAAACAGTAAAAAAAAATGATGGTCCACTAGCTAAATCTGGTGATTTGGGGAAGAAGTATACTGTCAGAAAGTATTTGAATGCTGTTAAATATTTATGCCTCTGCTATCGGCACTACTTTGTAGAATTTTGACTCACTGGCCTATTATATAGAATAAATAAATGAGTGTGAAAAATTCAATTTCTATACAACATTTTATATTCCCCCTACAGATTTCCATTAACTTTGATATCCTATTGCTTAAATAATACATACTGGTCACTTGAAATATTTTAACAAACTGCCTCTTTTCCATGAAGCTATAAACTCATTTTTAAAAAGTCATGACCCTGCAAGATCAGAATCAATGAAACATCTTGTTGGATCCAATTTAGTCTCACTTCATAGAGTTTACCCAGCATATGCCAAACACAGTGATAAGGACTTTCACAAGCATTTTATTTAGTCTTTATAACTATCCAATGCATTTTATAGTAATATCATCCACATTTTCCAGTTTGGGAAACTGGTTTCGAGTGAGTTAGTCACTTGCCCAATATCACACCACTGGGAAATGGTGAATTGGAAATTCTGACTTAAATTCAGTGTTCTTCACTCTTTCATTGCTGCCTCCCATTGTTGTGATTCAGCATTTGAAAATAATTTTCAAAAAAGTAATTTAGCCTAGAAAAGTATCCATCCATTAAAAATGATTCCATTGTCCCTCTCTGTACCTTGTCATGCCTGTGATGGAGGAGAGCATCAGTTGTTTGAAACATTCAATAACAATTCCTCAGATGGTATTTCTAATTTTAGCCTCCTGTGGACTCTGTTTCTTCAGGCAACGAATAATTTGCATGGCAAGTTTACTTCTGAGAAAGACACTAGAGTTGAAACCAAAGACACTTAGAACAGTTTCATAGGAAAGCTTAGCTTTAGAACTGCATTGAAACTTGCTAAAACTTCATCACTGATGGTTCACTATAGATTATATAATCTTATTATAGTTTTCAAGTATCTATTAAATTGTATTTCAGCACAATAACTGTTTATATTTCCACATTGATAATGGCAAGACAGTGACTCTAAAGCTCATTTGAAACTGTATTTTTATTCCTCATAATAAACTTTGCCATTCCTTGTTAACCCCCCTCCCCTACCATCATCCAGGCTTTCTAAATCTATTAAAAATTGGGGGACCTAGGACCCAGGTTTTAATCTCATGTTATCACATTCTTTCATCTACCACTCTTTTTGGTTCAGACAACTACTAATCCTTGGCCCACTTCCCCTAGATTTTTAAAATACTTTCCTATCTCATTGTCATTCTAACCAACACTATTTTATTACAATTCTTGGTGAATTCTGTAGACCAAAGTATCATCAGATAGTAAATATTTTAGGCTTTATCGGCCAAGAGATAAAAAATATATATATTATGTAAGTATTTATATATCAAAGAAGAAAAGGCCTGACCTATCCTACCCACCCCATTTACTTAGGGTGCCATCATAATCAGTTCCACCCTCCTCCCCAGTGGCCCAGATCCCAGAATGCTCTTTCCTCCTGGAGAGTCCAGCCTTTTCAACTCAGGCAACTGGCAGAAAGTGAGGGAACTCACTGAATCACTGACTCCTGGGATGCGGTTACACAACTTGGTGCCTGGCATTGCCAACAGCAGAATCTTTGGTGGGTAGGTGATGACCAGTATGAGTCTTGAACAGCACTTAAGTATGGTCACCAGCCATGGAGGTTGGCACTGGGACTGAAGGTGGACACAGTGAAGAGATGCACCTATTGGTCTCTGTAGTTCACAGGGCTGGGACCATGCAAAACTAAGCATTGGGCCAGAATAGACAAGATTAGGCTGTGCTTTTTCACCCCCTGGTATTGATTATCATTCCAGTACCTTGGCCTCTCAACCTCTTGACTTCTTTTCTTCTGATGATCTTGTCCTCACCTTACATTTGACATCCAGTCCCATGGTTATGGCTTCTCATTGCTGAAAACAGCAACCACTCCCCACAAATTCAATTCTCTGTGTTCTCTCTCTTACACCATCCATTTTCCCAGTACATTCTCTCTAGACCTCCAACACCAACAATTCTCCAACCCACCAACTCTGACAATCCACTAATCCTTACCTCCTTTTTTGCTGTATCTCAATATCTTCAGGTTGAAATCCATAGAAATCACAGCTATCACTCCTGCTATGTAGCTCTAACTCTCTTGAAATTTCCTGACTTCATCACACCTGAACACTATTTTATGCCTACTCCTTATTGCATCCACACAGCTGAACAGAGATAAAAAAGCAAAACAAAACAAAGCAAAACAAAACAAAAAACACCACTGTACTGGCTGGTTTCACTTTAAAATCATAACCTCTCCCCTCAAGTGGTATTAGTGCTGCCTGGTAACCCCACATTCACTAACTCTCCTAGATTACTATTACAGGTCTTCTCCTTTTTTCTCCAGTCTCTAATATCGTCTCATTCTCAGTTGATGAACATGCTTCCTATTTCAATTAAAAAATAAATCAGAAGATATAATTCCCACAAGCTCACACTACTGCATCTATCCACCCACTCACATCTTTGCCCAAAGAGTTTCCCTTCTCTCCTGAGCATGCTCTGTCCATATTCCCCCTAAGGCAACATTTGCATCAAATCCCATCCGCCTTGCCTACTCAAGGATGTCACTTTAGAAACCCATACCTCTCTCTGCTGCATCATTAAGTTTTTCTCTTTACTGTGTCATTCTTGCAAATGTTCAAAAAGACCTCTTAACTCCACATATCTTAAAGAGACTTCCCCATTCTCTGTACCTTATTGGTTCATATTGATGCTCATTGATACTTTCTGATCCAACTCCCTCTCTTTCTTTTCTGCCTTTAACCATTCAAATAGGGACTTGCCTACCGCACTCCACCAAAACTATTATGGTCAAAGTCCTTGGCTTCCAGATTGTTGAAGCCAATTAACCCAGTGAATATTACCCATCTTAGTTTCTCATCCTAATTGACCTTTCAGAAGCATTTGGTACTGTTGATCATTTTGTACTTTCTAAATTTTTTTCTTCACTTTCTTTACAGAAGATGATACTCTGCCAATTTCCTCCCATCTCACTATCATGTCTTTCTTAGTTTTTCTCCCCAATATCTAATCCCTTAAGTGCCCATTAGTCCTTAGACCTTTCCTTCATATATATTCACTCTTTAAGGTATTTCATCCAGATTAATGACTTTAAATACAATCTTTACACCAACATCCAAATTTACATCTCTAATTTAGACCTGTTCCTTGACTCCAGACTCAAATAACCAATTATAGTTTCACTGTTTCCTCATGAGTTTCAAAAAGGTGCCTCAACTTTAACATGGCCAGAGGACTTTCACCTCTGATAGTAAAATTATCTGAGTACCTGGGTCAATTTTCTTGATTAAAAATAATTAAAACTCCTGAGCTAAATTTTTTTCATAAAAACAATATTAGTAATCAGGCAATAAAGTAAGTCCAAGGACTGAAAGGAAGCAGGAATTCTGAAAAATTAGCAGAGCACTAAAACTTATATTAAAGCTCAGGTACTTTGCCCAATAGACTAATAATGTTCAATATTCATGTTTTATACGGTGTGTGGAAAAGTTGAAAAAACCCAAGGCCTGTAAAAGATGGAAAATCTGATAGGCAACCTTCTCCCCATAAAACTGGAATGCCAAAAGGCTACATAATCAGTTTATAGGCAATATGTAGGTTTTATGAATGATATATCAGTTCATGATAATATATCACCATATACATCAGTAAATAAGTGATATCTGGTAGTATAAGTACTTAAACTTTGTTGTTGGCTGTCTTAGGTTCTTTGTATTTCAATATGAACCTTAGGATCTTCTTGTCAATTCCAACCAGAAAAAAAAAAAATCCCTGCTAGTTTACAATTGGGATTCCATCAAATCTATAGATCAACTTAACAATATTGCTAACCATAAACATGGTATATCTCTCTATTTAAGACATGTTTAATTTATCTCAGCTATGTGGTACTTCTAAAGTTTTCAATGTAGAAGTTTAATCACTCTTAAATATATTCTTATGGATTTGATACTTTAAAAAACTAATTTTAATGTTATTTTTATAGTTATTTTTAATGTTTATTGCTCTAATATTAAAATGTAATTGATTTTTATATATTAATCTTTTATCCAGTAACTTCACTAAATTTACAAGTTCTTGTAATTTGTTTGAACATTCAATTTTCTGATCACATTTGCTTTTCACTCTAGTAGTCCTGATGACTTGACATTATTTCTATGAAGAATAATTACTACTCCACTTATTACTTTTGATTTGCTGGGGAAAAATTAGAGTAATGTGATAAAGTAATCTATGTGAAGAGCCACATAGAACCCAGAAGTATAAAAGATTAAAAAGATTATTCTAAATGAGGTATTTTTTCCTGGTCTTATCTCTCATTTCTCATTGAGAATCTACTTCAGTGCTTGAAAACTTCTGGCATACCAGTAATCCAGGGAAAGTAAGATTTCCCAATGGCATATTTAAAAATTATTCCAAAATTTCCCTTCATCCATCTTTTCTCTCAAATGTCTATTATACTGGAACTCTGAAAAATAGCAAATTAAACTATATCTTCAAATTTTTCTATCTTTAACAAAATCAGTAATTACTTAAATGGTAATGTGGGTATAATAAATGATCCAAGTTATAAGGTAATTTTCAGGCCTTATTGAAGAATAACAGAGAAGTGAAAAGAATCCAGCCTTTGGCATTCTAAGAGTTAGGCTTCAATTCTCTCTCTTCTACTTGCTAGATGAGTGATCTTGAATAAATTACCTTTGTAAATGTCTGAACCGCTATAATGATGATATTTTTCTTTTAGTTTTGCTAAATTCCCTTTAATTTTTATAGCCACATGAACTTGAAAGGTAATATATGATCTATACAATTCTGACTCGTTTACTGTCAAAATTTCAAATAATGTTTGTGAAAAGCACAGTAGTATCCATATAAAAGTTGTTTTCAACATTTTCATAAACTCTTTTTTTTCTTTATTGATTAAGGTATTACATATGTGTTCTTGTCCCCTCTTTACCTTCCTCTCCCCAACTCATGCCCTTACCCGCCGGTGTCTGTGTCCATTGGTTATGCTTATATGCATGCATGCACACAAGTCCTTTGGTTGATCCCTCCCCTTTACCCCCACCCTCCCTTACCTTCCCTCTGAGGTTTGACGGTCAGATCAATGCTTCTCTGTCTCTGGATCTGTCTTCGTTCATCAGTTTATGTTGTTCATTAGATTCCACAAATGAGTGAGATCATGTGATATAATGAGGATATTAATTGCCTCTTCTCAGCAATGCTGTGATGGTCCAATAAGATAGCATATATAAACCACAAATCTCAGGGTCTGGTGTGCCATACACATTCAATAAATACTAGTTCTCCAGACTGATGGTTGCCAGAGGAGAGGGGTGTCAGGAGACTAGGTGAAAAAGGCAAAGGAACTGAGAAATACAGATTGGTAGTTACAAAATAGTCATGGGGATGTAAAGTGCAGCATAGGAAATATAGTCAATAGCATTGCAATAACTCTGTATGGTGTCAGTTGGGTACTGAAAATATCAGGGGAAACCCTTTGTAAAGTATATGATTGTCTAATCACTATGCTATACACTTAACATTGATACAAAATAATATCGAATGCATATTGTAATTGAAAAAATCTTAAAAATAAAAATAAATAAATAAATACTAGTTCTCCTTTCAGCTCTATTATTTTGAAATATATCACACCTAATCTTTTTGCAAGAATACTTGGAATGTAAGTCACTATAAATTAATTTGGGGTCTTATTAATCTTACCTCACCTTCCTATTTTTAAACTGTAACCACACCTCAAAATACTATTTTATTTCAGAAGAATTTAAAATTTGAATAATTTACTATCACATCACATAAAAGGAGTAATAGCAGACACTGCAAAGCACATCATTCAACTTCTGTTAAATCCTGATACTTTACTGCATTCCTAAATATTCCTTTCCCATTTCTTATAGCTGCTCTTTCAAATCTCCATTCTTTTCAGGGTCTCAAGGACATTTCAGCCCCATAACTCTCAGAAGATATTAAAAAATAGAAGCTACCCTGCCATGTAATTCCCTGAAGACCCCCTCCTCCACTTATTATATTTCTGGATCTTCACTTCTTGCTTATTTTCCTTCTCATTTCAAAAATATGTCCCCCCTTCTTTCTAAGGAAATATCTTCAATTGTATTCTCTATCTCATACTCTTTTATCTCCCCCAAAGTTTACTGAATCATTTATTTCCTCCATGTTTTACATATTTGATTTCTTTATCTAGGCAGGCTCTTCCCCCTGATTTACAAACAGGCTGAGTTTGGTCCTTGCTTCCTTTCTGATTCTACATTAGCTCTTTGGATTCTCTCATATCCTACCCATTCTCCTTTCCTGGTGACTCTCACATTCTCAGTTCTAGCCCTGACTTCATGCATGAGCTCAAGATCAGTATTTTCTACTACTTATTGTTTGGCATTTTCACTGGGTTATTCCACTCAATATTCAAATTTAGTGAGGCCAAAAAGGAATGTTACACTCTTTTCCTACTCACTCTCATTTAGACTTAACCCTGAGGGACACTGAGCCCTCTGTGCTGAGCTAGTGGGAAAAGGGAGGACTTGGAACTAGTAGGCCTTGAGCTAAAAGAACAAACTCAACTGTCAGACCTATCTAAATGTAAAAGGTAAAATAAGCACTGGAATAACATATGCAAGAGAAACTAATATAGTGAAGTAGGGATCAGTAGGTTAGAGCACCTATTATCAACTGGTGTGACACAAGAATTTTTAATACCTGACTATCTAGTTGGGGCACTGACCTCTTTTCCCTTAGGTTGTCAAAAAAAAAAAGTCAACAGCCAACACAATAGTCATCCTTTTTTTTTTTTTTTCAGATCAGCAAAAAATATATTTTCAGTGTGCCACAGAATTTTAATGATTAGTTTATATGTGCCATGAGATGAAAACAGTTGAAAATTGCTGGTTTAAAGCCATGTGGAAATTAGGCAGGTGGGACTGTAACTGAGTCATCCTCTTGGTTAGGACAATAGTTCCATTTAGTGATTGAGGATACCAGAGCAGAGCTTCCAAGAATATAGAGCTGGTGACAGCTTGTAGTTTTCCAGGGCCCATTTCAGTAAAAAGGTTGGAATCCAAGGTAGTTTTCCTTGCCCTCAATGATAGAATTGCATACAAGATGAAAAGGAAGGTTGATTGGCTATCCCACTTCTGGGGATATATCTGAAGGAAATGAAATCACTATCTCAAAGAGATAGCTGCACTCCTATTTTCACTGCCACATTATTCACAACAGCCAAGACATGGAAACAACCTAAGTATCTGATGATGGATAATGCCTATGGGATAATCCAACCATAAAATAGAAGGAAATTCTGCCATTTACAATAACATGTACGAATCTGAGGGTATTATGCTAATGAAATTAGACAGAGAATGAAAAATATTACATGGTCTCACTTCTATGTGGAATCTAAAAGAGTCTAACTCATAGAAACAGAGAGTAAATTGGTAGCTACCAGGGACTAGGGGTTGGGAAAATGAGGAGATGCTGGTCAAAGAGCACAAACTTTCAATTATAAGATAAGTAAGTCCTGGGGATCCATGTCCAGCATGTTGACTGAAGTAAACAATAGTATATTATATACTTAAAATATTCTATGAGAATAGATCTTAAATGTCCTCATCACTTAAAAAAAAAGGTAACTGTGAGGTGATAGCTGTTAACCAATCTTACTGTAGTAATTAATTCATAATGCATACACATTATATACATACTAGAGGCCCGATGCATGAAATCTGTGCATGGTTGGGGTCCCTAGACCTGGCGGGTTATTAGGGCCAATCAGGGCCAGGCTGATCAGGGCCTGAAGGCCCAGCAGGGTCGGGAGAGGAGGTGACTGTCGCCAGGCTGGGAGCAGAAGGAACAGACGCCAGACGTTGATACTGCCTTCAGTGCCCCACCACCCCGTGGTTCCCCACCTTCCCCACTCCTCCTTCCCTCGGTACCGCACCGCCACGGGGGTGGGAGGAGCTGCTGGCCAGGGGAGGTAATAGGTGGAGGGGTCAGGAGAGATTTTGATCCCCAGTTTGGAATGTGCAGGAGGCAGCCAATCAATGATTATCATCACTGATGTTTCTATTTCCCTCTCTGAAATCAATCAAATATGTATTTTTAAAATTTTTAGAGGAAGAAAGGTAGAGCAAGGGAGATATTAACAGGGGGTCATTTGAGATCTTGCTCACATTTCAAATAGGATGACATAAGGTGGTCCTCAGAGGGTGACAGGTGAGGAGTGGCAGTGGGTGGAGCAGGGCACTGGGGGCAGAGAAGCAAGCTGTAATGACTGGAAATGTCTGTGACAGTGATATCGAGCGTGTTTTGGGGCCATTTCTGGGATCATTCATCCCCAAGAGGGTTTGATTCCGAACGGGAGGAGAAACATGGAGATCAGCGAGCCTTTCTTAGGATAGAAGGTGAGGTAGGCATCAGGAGTGGGCTGCCCTGCTTCCCTACAAATGTAAACACACAGTGTAACTGCACATGGAAGTCAGTCAGCAGCCAATTCAATGTCCAGCCAGCCCTTGTGGCTGTGTCCTGCCACTCTCTGGCTGTGCTGTGGTGCTATTAACCAGGGAGGGGAAAGCCATGCCCCCAAGCACACATAGTATATGAAGGGGCAGGCAGGAAGCCAGAAGCTGGAAGTTGGAGCAAAGGTGGCCTGGTAGCAATGCATCCACCATAGCACTGGACAGGGAGCAGCTGTCATGGACCGGCTTTGGAGTCAGAGAGGCTGTGCTTCCTGCACGTCACCGGTGAGTCCCCGTGAGCCCACAGTGCGCCAGCCAGGCTGGGCGGGGCCTGGGGAGGCCTTTCCCTCCTGGAGCCGTTCTTCCCAAGGTGGCAGCCTTGGACGCCTTTTTTTTTTTTTTTTTTTTAATATATTTTATTGATTTTTTACAGAGAGGAAGGGAGAGAGAGAGAGAGAGAGATAGAAACATCGATGAGAGAGTAACATCGATCAGCTGCCTCCTGCACATCTCCTACTGGGGATGTGCCTACAACCCAGGTACATGCCTTGACCGGAATCGAACCTGGGACCTTTTAGTCCGCAGGCTGACGCTCTGTCCACTGAGCCAAACCGGTTTCGGCTTGGACGCCTTTTTTTTTTTTTTTTTAGTTTTTTGTTTTTTTTGGAAAGCAAACTCTGGGCTTGCGGTTCCTGGGATCCCTGGGCCATAGTGTGTGCCTCCAGGCCTCACTGCGCACCCCCTCCAGCTCCTCCTGCATTGAGTGTCTGGCCCCTGGTGGTCAGTGCGCATCATAGCGACTGGTCTACTGGTCATTCTGGTCATTCTGCTGTAATGGTCACTGGGCTTTTATTATATAAGATATCAAATCATCATATTGTGCCCCTTAAACTTACACAATGTTATTTGTCTATTATATCTCAATGAAGCTGATGAAAAAACAAAAACAAAAAGGCAGCTAAAGTTGATTCATAATGGAAAAATACAGCAAGTATGAGATGAAGGTCCATGGAATGCCAGCTTTATGAAGCTTAGACTAACTGAGCCAAATGTATTCTCTCAACAGATCTTTATTGAGCACTTACTGTGTGCAAAGCAATACTAAGCTGGGGCTTGGGATTGCCATTGTGAATAAAATAAATTCACACAACACAGTCCTTTCTTTCATAGGCAGTCTGGGAAAAGTTATAAAGCAGTAAAGAGCCAATTACAATCTGGAGGTGGAGGGGAGATGCCAAGATGGAAAATGCAGTGTGCTAAGGGGCACCTAGCCCAGAATTACAAAATTAGGAAATAGATGGTGAACACTCATCATGTTAGCTGCTAACTGAGCATCTTTAATCCCTCTTTGAATCCTCGGGAAATTTCAGCCTTATGCATCCTTCTCTAAAATAGGACCAAGGAATCTTGCCGCCCCAGTCTATTGTAACTGAGATACACTAATCAGCTTTGTCTCTGGGAGATTTTGGTTTAGAATTGTGAAAGATGAATAAGAAGCCCTCTACCCCATGGAACCATTTCGCCTTCAAGGCACCCAATCCTTAGCAGCGACACTGGTTGGAGAGTCAGGTTCCTGAATCGGGTTTAGCAAGAACACTGGCAGCGGTAGCAATTCTAGTCAAGTCAGGTTCCAAAGTCAAGTCAATGCTCTAAAATTTCATGAGCCATGTAATAACCTTTTCTGCTTAATAAACCAGACTTGGTTTCTACCACTTGCCACTAAAACCACTTCCCAAAAAATATTAAATGCTTCCCTAGGGGAATGATATCAAAATTGAGATATGAAAGGGGAGTGGGGATCCTGTATAATGTCTATGAAACTTATTAAGGAGTAAATTCTAAGCATCCTCATTACAAAAAGAATTTTTTTAAAAATTTTCCCCATTTATTTGTATTGTGTCTGTATGAGATAATGGATGTTAACTAAAATTACTGTGATAATCATCTCACAATATAGATAAGTCAAACCTTTATGCTGTACAACTGAAACTCTTACAGTGATGCATGTCAATTATCTATCTATCTCTCTATCTATCTATCTATATAAAAGGCAAAGAGACAAGCCAACTAGGAGACCGGCTGACCAGCTGGTAGGTACGATGCGCACTGACCACCACCAGGGGCAGACGCTCAACACAGGAGCTGCCGAGCAATAGCAACTTTGCAGAGTGCCCTCTCACACTCCGGGACCCCTCAGGGATGTCAGACTGCTGGTTTCAGGGGAGATGCCAAGATAGGAAATGCAGTGTGTAAAGGGGCACCTAGCCCAGAATTATAAAATTAGGAAATAGATGGTGAACACTCATCATGTTAGCTGCTAATGAGCATCTTTAATCCCTCTTTGAATCCTCAGGAAATTTTCACCGCAGGCCAGGCCAAGGGACCCCACCTGCCAGAGGGACCTCGCTCACTCTGCAGACACCCTTCGAGCCCTGGCACCACCCCAGATGTGACTGGCCAGGGAGGGACCACAGGAGGTTGGCTCCAGGGCGTGTACAGCCCGTCTTGCCCAGTCCTGCCCTGCTGGCCACCTTCTAATTAATTTTTTTTCAATGTGCACAAATTGGTGCACCAGGCCTCTAGTATCTCAATAAAACTGGGTGGGGAGAGGGATTAGTTAGGGGAAGAGGAAAACAAAAGTGTTGGAGCATAAGGAATAATCTGATGGTCCCCAGAAGAGACAAAGAGAACATTGTGTATTTAAAGGGACCAAAAAAAAAGTTAGGTGTCATGGGATATGATGAGTGGTGAGAAATGAGACTGTACGGGTAAGTAGGGACCTGGCCATGGAGGATCTCACAGATCAGGTTTGGAAGCCCTTAAGCAAGATTGGCTCAGCAAATGAGCAGGACTGAGGTTGTGGTTGAAAATCTCATTGCCAAGAACTAAGAGGCTGGGAGAGGCTCAAGCTGACTTCACTGTTTTCCTTGTCCTGCTTAGTGCCTCCAAAAATAATGTTTTTCCCAAAACTCTTTAACCAAGGCTGAGTATCATTATCTTCATCTCCAAAGTAGACTTTGCAGAAGAGAACACTCAGGGCAAGGTGTCTATCATGAAAAACCTTCCAACATGGACCAGAAATCTACCTATGAGCATTTCATCTAATAGATGGATGGACTTTCAAACCAAAAGTGTTAAAAAAAAACCACCTTAATCATGTCATTTATACAATATTTCTGTCTCAGTGCTTTTGCCCAGAGAACCCAGTTGGTATTTCATTTACTGCACTTAAAGACAGACTGTGTGTTCCAGGCACAGTGAGCCAGAACACCATCCACAAGTGACTAGTTTTGAAGAAGCCATAAGAGTGTCACAAATTCAGCCACACTACTTCCATGGTCCAATGACCACTGAGTACTTAAAAAACCTGGTATCAGGGTGTTCTCAGGCTATTCATGAACATTGTTACAAAAATACTTATGAGAACACATAATAGTGAGAAACATTCATTGAAACAGAGTTTAAATACTAAGAGAAAATTTAATGTGTGCCCAAGCCTCCAAGATGGAGAGAGAGTATGCATCATGTTACTAATTATTTAATTCCCATCTTGCCTGTGTCTGGAGATATGAGTTAAAAAAAAAAAACATCCTAGGTCATTTTTCCTCTTTAATATGACCTAATAGTCATGTAAAGCTGAGTCTCGAGTTGGTATTTACCTAAAAGAATAAAAAACTAACCAAAAGAAACATCACCCAGCTCATCCTTTTGTCCTTCAGCTTCCTATCCCACTCTGATATTGCTTTTCTTTTTATGAGCAAGACCTAATTCCATATATCTGGTATCTTCCTTTTTCACCTGGTGTTTATTGTTGTTTTTTACTTCCTTTGTTTTTATTACTACATTCTTTCCTGTGGTGCTGGTCTTTTGTCTTAGGGAGAAAGTTCCTTCATGAAGTTCTCCTGAAAAATCTACACTTCCCAGGATACAATCAGATTTTCACATTCTAACTGGGTCTGAGACATTTTCCAATTAAGATTGCATGCATATAAGCATAACCAATGGATGCAAGACACTGAGAGGTGGGGTGAGGGCATGTGCAGGGGGGCGGGGAGGCCAGGGAAAGGTCAATGGGGGGGGGGAGGAGACATATGTACTACTATTGATAATACTTTAAACAATAAAATTAAATTTAAAAAAATTCACACATTCAAATATAAACAAAACCAGGACCTTGAGGTGGGCAGGGGAAGTTTCTTAATGAGGTCATGTGTTTTAAAAGGCAGTCAATATGAATCAAAAATTTTAAGAAGCTCAAGGACCCAAGATCAATTATAAATTAGTGTAGGGTAGGCATTGAAAAGAAAAATACCAGACCATGAAAATGCTTGGAATCTACAGCTTGAATGGAAAATCTACTTCCTAATTTTGATTGTCCTAGCAGAGAAAACGAATCAGATTCACTATGTCACCTGAGACTGTAAGTCCCCTAAGAAATAGAAGGGTGTTGCTGAGCCTTCCATATTTACCTAGACCAGCAGTTCTCAGGCTTTTACTGGTTTTATAATCCCTCTAGACTTGTCAAAATTCAGATTGTTGGTTCTTATCCCAAGAGATTCAGATTAGGAACTCAACTATTTCTATCAAGTTTCCAGGTGATGCTGATGATGTTGTTTTGGAGACACTTTGAGAACCAGACATAGATGATGGCAAGCAACAGCCCAATCTGTTACTGATAATGTGCTTTCTCTTTTTCTTTTCCTCCCTCCTCCACCCATGAACAGCCTGGTAGCAAAATGCTAGAGAGCAAACATTTGGGTCAGAAAGGCACTGGGTTCAATCTCAAATATGCCATTCCCTATTGAGGTCCTGAAACAATTGACTTACCCTGTGTAAACCCCAATCATCCCAGGTGCAGAATAGGGCAAGAACAACCTCAACACATGGACAGTTGTGAAATATGCATGCAACAAACTCTCAACAGAAACTCTGACTCACAATAACACACTCAATAAATAGGGTCCTCAATCAGTATTGTTTTGATGATTTTTCAAAAAACCCTGGTAGTATCCTGCCCCTAAACTCCAAGTACTGAGCAAACAGTCTGAGTGTTTTAAAGAGCATTGGTCAAAAATGCCAATGGGTAAGACATATCAAATCTTCAGCCCTACAAGACACAAACCAAGAATTAATATATAACTCATCTCAAAATTATTGAGGTTGGTGTGTGTTTGTTTGTTTTTAGATTATTTTTTTTTGACAGGGGATTATTTCTCCAATCGCTTTTGCCTTTTTAGGATTCCCATCTACAGTAGGAATTAGAACTTGGGGACCCACAGCAAAAAATTTCAGAAAGGCTTCCATGCCATTACTAATTGTAAAATATGTAAGGAATCCTAAACAGAATGGGTCAAAAGTGAGTTCACAGTTGTTCGTATGGAAAATAATATAATGATTAATAAATAATAATACAAGCGTAGACTATGTTTTGCATACTCACAACTGTAAACCTAGTTTTGTCCCACCCTGTATTTCTTGGGCATCCTCAGATCTCAATGTAAACCTCTGGGTCCCTCTCTCTGATCTACTCCTCCCTTTCCCATCAAGCTTGGTTAGAACCCCCTGCAACGCACACACCTGGTACCTGTATCCTTATCTCTGAGTAGTTTACACATTTGTCATCATTCCATGATTATTTGTAATTGCTTGTTTAATGTTTATTTCCTCGCCTCTATGCACACTATGTCTACTAAGTTCCACACTGTATCCCCTAAAGAGGAACCTGGAACATAGAAAGCCCATAGTAAATATTTGATGAGGAGCAGACCTAATGACCAGCTTCCTGAGAATTCTGAACAATAGAATGAGAAAAACCATTTACTTTTTCTTATAAATATGCAATTGGCATGTCCCATAAATGTATGTGTTCAACAAGACAAAGTAATATTTGACTCCTTCAATGTATTTTTAATGATGGATATCAGAATTTTCCACTTAATTAAGAACTTTCTTAATCCAGTGTAAGAGTCAAATTAAAGAACCCCTAATACAGAAATGTTTACTTAAGAAATAATGAGGTTTTGAAATTTTTGCACACATTGCGAAGTCATATATTTATTTGGCATCTACATAGTATTTGGCAAAATTCATCCAACTCAGTTGTATCCTGTTGAAAACAATGACCTTTTTCCTTCTTACTTTGCTTGGTATATTCCTTCCAGTATGGATATAAATGTAAATGCACTTCTGGGCCTTTGCTTTTCTTTTCTCATTTTAAATTACCTCTCCACTTCCCCACAAATTGTATATTTGGAGTTCCATTTGTGGCCAAAATGCAATTGTTTAATTGTGCAATATGTAATTTGTAATATAATTATGCTGGCCAAATTATTTCCTGGGCTGCTCAATTACTATGATTACATTTGTTCAGTTTATAAGCCACATGCTGTTATTCTCCTTTTCTTCTGGCTGGTAAATGGTTTTATTTCACTTTTAGTTCTTGGGTCCAGGGCTTCGAGTGGGTGTCATAAGGGGGAGTGAAAATTGATATCTTGTTTCCTACCATTAGAGCCCCACTTGTGTTAATGAAGATGGGAGCTGAAGCTGAAAAACCACAAACAACTTTTACAGTTACATGTCCACTCAACACTTAGATTGATGAGAGCACATTTCAAATTCATCTTCCAGAACATTCCATCTTCTATGGGGGGGAAATGACTAACATTTATTGGGTGCTCTCTCTATGTCAGCTACTAGCCTAAGCACTTTACATACATTTAAATGTTCATCTTTGGAAAAAACTGTGAGGTTGATACCACGATTATCACCATCTTCGCCGAGGTTCTCCAAAAAGCAGAACCTGTGACAGGGGTTTTGTGTTCAGGTAGTTTATTTTTTATACAAACAAGGAAAAGGAGTAGGAAGTAGAGAGAAAGGAATGTGGGGAGCCATCCCAAGAGTGTTATCTGGTTGATTTACTCTGTGAGCAATGGGGGTTCTAACCAGTGAGGGCAGCTCTGAGGAGCTGTACAGGAAGCACCCGAGAATTATCTGAGACTCTATGGGAATATTTCCCCCTAGATTCTTCCCTTCTTGAAAGAATCAAGAGTTGGCCTGTAGGGTATTGACACTATAACACTTCCAGGGCAGCAAAGCCTACAAATAATGAGCCTAGCAGGTGACTCTTGTGGCTGCAGCAGAGGAGCCTTGGGACACAATGCATAGGAGACATGCACGGGGCACTGAAGCCGTCATCAGTCACACCTGAAGTAAAATGGTAGGCGACATGAAATGGGGCACAAGAGTTGTCATACACTGTTTTCCTTTCTATTCTGTGATAGACTTCAAAGACCTCTTATTAATATTTCTATATTTAATCAGCATTTTTGCAGCTTTATTGGGGCATAATTAATATGCTCAAAACTGCTCATATTTTTTAAAAAACTGCTCATACTAAATGTATACAATTTGATGAGTTTGGACATATGCATACATCCATGATGCCATCACCACAATCAAGACGCAGAACATAGCCATCACTTCCAAAAGTTCCCTTCTGTCCCTCTGCCCTTTTTGTTTTTGTGGTAAGAACATTTAACATGAGAGCTACCCTCCTAACAGAATGTTAAGTGCACAACATAGGATTGTTAACTATGGCACAGCAGATCTCCAGAATTTATTCATCAACGTATTGTATATCTGTAACTTCACACCCACTGAACAACACTTCCTCCTCACCCCAGTTCCTGGCAATGACCATTCTATTTTATGTTTCTATAATTTTGACTATTTTAGATACTTCATATAAGTGGAATCATGTGACAGACTTATTTCACGAATGTCTTTAAAGTCTACCCATGTTGTTACAAATGAACCCTTGTTGCATCCTAGGGGTAAATCCCACTTGATCGTGGTTATGATGCTTTTAATGTGCTGTTGATTTTGATTTGCATATAACTTGTTGAGGATTTTTGCATCCATGTTCACCAGGGTAATTAATTGGTATATAATTTTCTTTTCTTTATTGTATTTGTCTGGTTTTGTTCTCACACTCTTTAAAAAAAAATAAAAGAATTTTCTTAAATGAGGCTAAGAGTGGTTGCCCAAGAATATAGTAGGGCTAGTATCTGGCAGAGCTCATGTTCTTAAACTCAGGATTCCAACCTGTATTAGTTTCCTATGGCTGCTATAACAATCACCACAAACTGGGTGGCTTAAAACAATAGAAAAATAAATAAATCCTCTCACAGTTCTAAAGGATAGAAATCTGAAGTCAAGGTGCTGGCAGGGCCATGTTCTCAACCTTCTGGCCCTGTAAATACAGTTCTTCATGGTGTGACCCAACCATAAAATTATTTTCATTGCTACTTCATAACTGTAATGTTGCTACTGTTATGAATCGTAATGTAAATATCTGATATGCAGGATGGTCTTAGGCGACCCCTGTGAAAGGGTAGTTCGACCCCCAAAGGGATCTCGACCCACAGGTTGAGAACCGCTGCTCTGAAGGCTCTAAGGAAGAATTTACTTGTAGCTTCTGGTGGCTGCTGGCAATCCTTGGAATTCCTTGGCTTGTAGAAGCATCACTCCAATCTCTGCCTCCATCTTCACATGACCATCTTCTCTTTATCATCAACCAAGTACTGTGTCTGTGTTTAAATTCCCCTATTCTTATAAAGACACCAGTCATATTGGATTTAGAGACTACTGTAATCCAGTATGACCTCATCTTAAATTGATTGCATGTGCAAAGATCCTATTTCCCAATAAGGCCTCTTTACAGATTCTGGAAGACATATCTTTTGGGGGTACACTATTCAACCCAGTACATGGTCTCAGTTCCTTTTCTTTGGAACATAATTTTAAATGTCTTTTTATATATTTTGGAAATTAAACCGTTGTCAGAGCTACTGTTTGCAAATATCATCTCCCATCTGGTTGACTGCTTGTTTTGTTGTCCATTTCTTTTGCTGTGCAGAAGCTCTTCAGTTTGATATAGTCCCATTAATTTATTTTGTCTTTACCTCCCTTGGCTTTGGGGGTCAAGTCTATAAAATGTTCTCTACACCAGATCCATAAGTTTGGTACCTATATTTTTTCTATGTGACTTATAGTTTCAGGTCTTATGTTTAAGTCTTTGATCTATTTTGAATTAGTTTTTGTACATGGGGACAAACTGCAATCCAGTTTCATTTGTTTGCATGTAGCTTTCCAGTTTTCCTAGCACCATTTATTGAAGAGACTATCTTTACTCCAATGTGCATTTATGGCTCCTTTGTCGAAAATTATCTGTCCACATACATATGGTTTTATAGCTGGGCTCTCTATTCTGTTCCATCGATCTGTTTCTCTGCCAGTACCATGCTGTTTTGATTATCGTAGCTCTGTAGTATATTTTGAAGTCAGGTAGTGTGATACCTCCAGCATTGTTCTTTTTTGTCAGGACTTCTTTGGCTATTCTGGATCTTTTGACCCAACAATCCCACTTCTGGGTATATTTGAAATTAATTATGCACAAAGATATATGCACCCCTATGTTCATTGCAGCATTATTCATAGTGACAATGATGTGAATTGGAAACAGCCAAAGTGCCCTATGATAGAGGACTGGATAAAGAAGACGTGGTATATATATATACACAATGGAGTACTATATAGCTATAAGAAAGGACGGGATAACATCATTTACAACAACATGGATGCACCTTGAGAACATTATGCAAAGTGAAATAAGTCAAGCAGAAAAAGCTAAAACTATATAACTTAACTCATATGTGGAATATAAAACTGAAACTTATGAACATAAACAGCAGTGTGATGGTTGCCAGAGGGAGGGAGGTGGGGGAAGAAAGGGGCCCTAATATGAGGGACAGGAGATTTGACTTTGGGTGATGGACATATGGTCCTATATACAGATGCTGTAAATTAGTAATCCACACATAAAACCTATATTTTCATGTTGAGTAATGTCACCCCAATAAAATAAAAAAATTAAATGTAAAAAAAGTCTTTTTAAGTTTTATTTCATATATATATATATATATATATATATATATATATATATATATCCTTTAATAACCAAATATTGGACCATAGCTAAGATTTGGAAATAGCCTAAGTGCCCATCAGCAGATGAGTGGATTAAAAACCTGTGGTACATCTACACAATGGAATGCTATGCTGCTGTGAAAAAGGAATTCTTACCATTTGCAACAGCATGTATGGAACTGGAGAGCATTATGCTAAGTGAAATAAGCCAGTCAGAGAAAGATAAATATCACATGATCTCATTCATTTATGGACTAATGAACAACATAAACTGATGAACAAAAACAGATCCAGAGATAGAGAAGCATCAATCAGAAGTTCAAACCTCAGAGGGAAGGTAGGGGAGGGTGGAGGTAAGGAGGAGAGATCAACCAAAGGACTTGTATGCATGCATATAAGCATAACCAATGGACACAGACACCAGGAGGGTAAAGGCATGAGCGATGGGGGGAGGGGGGGGGCGCAGGGGAGGAGAGGCCCAAAAGGGGATAAGGACACATATGTAATACCTTAATCAATAAAAAAGAAAAAGAAAAAGAAACTCACCCTAACCAGTTTGCCTCAGTGGCTAGAGTGTTGGCCTGTGGACTGAAGAGTGGCTGGTTCAATTCTGGTCAAGGTCATGTACCTTGGTTGCGGGCACACCCCCAGTAGGGGGTGCAGAGGAGGCAGCTGATCGATGTTTCTAACTCTCTATCCCTCTCCCTTCCTCTCTGAAAATAAATCAATAATATTTTTTTAAAAAAAAAAAAGAAATAAAAGAAACTCACACACACACACACACACACACACACACACACACACACACACACACACACACACAAAATAACCAAATATTGGGAAAGTATGAATACCTATTCCCTAGAGAAGTCAGAATTCTCTCTCTCTCTCTCTCTCTCTCTCTCTCTCTCTCTCTCTCTCTCACACACACACACACTCTCTCTCTCTCTCTCTTTCTCTCTCTCTCTCTGTAATCATCACCCAAGGATGTTTTTCCAATTGACTTTTAGAGAGAGTGGAAGAGAGAGGGAAAGACAGAGAGAAATATCAGTGTGAGAGAAACTCATCGATTGGTTGCCTCCTGCACATGCCCCAATCAGGGCCCAGACCAGGGAAGAGCCGGCAACCTAGGTACGTGCCCTTGACTGAAATAGAATCCAGGACCCTTTGGTCCACAGGCTGATGCTCTATCCACAGAGCCAAACCAGCTAGGGCTATTTTTTTTCTTTTAAAGAAGGCTTTATGTTCTAGCTACCTCCAGATTTCTCAGATGCCCCTCAAAGAAGATAAGTCTACCAACTGATCAGGAACCTTTGTAACATACCATGTTTTAGCGTTAATCCAGTCTCAGCCACAGTTCACCGTGACCCCACAGCTATTGCAAGGGTGGTTGAAGCTACTACCTAGAACAAATGGGCAGGCATTGAATAAATTCCTAGACCTTTACACTGGATTCATCAATCAGAAAAAAATTCTCTCTTTTCAGGTTTACGTAAGTTTGGCTGCTTGAAGAAATGGACAGGAGTTCCACTTGCATTGTTAGTCCTGTCAGATTTGATCACCTTTGGTTTGACTAAGTTTCTGTCTTGGTTGAGTGAAACAGACCAAGTATTAAGGTTTTTTATGATTAAACATTAATCCTTGGCCTTCGCATATGTTATTTTTAATCCTTACAGCATTCCTGTTGAGATAGTATCATTCTGATCATATCAGGAAACTGAGACTTCAAAAGGATAGGAAATGTCTACAAAATCACAGCCAATAAGAGACAAATTGGGGGATTGAAACCAGGTTTTTATTCCAGAACCTGGGATATTTTCCAATATCAAGCTGCTTTCAAGCTGGGCCACAGACATCAAATGCCTTCAATCATGTTATTAGGGCTCACTGTTTCTTGCTTTAAAAAATTTTATATAAAAATACATAGAAAATTATGAACCAATATAATAGTAGCGACCAAGCCTCATTGAGTCTCCATCAGTGTGCCAAGCACCTTAGACAAATGAGATTTAAATTATATATATATATATATATATATATATATATATATATATATATATATAGATTTCAAAAGTCAAGGAGTTTACATTATTTGCCCAAATAGATCACAAAGGTGACAAATGCTAGACAAGAATTCAGCCCAAGTCTTACTTACTCCAAACCTGTTCTCTCGACAACTTCATATATTGCTTTTCAACATCAAAGCCTTAAGCAAACATCATAGCTCAAAGTCAGGGTTCATTTTGTGTAAAAGGATTGGAACGGACGTTATGCAGAGCTGATGTTAGAGATAAGTATTAAAGCATGAGAAAGATTATAATAGCTAAAGGACAGTCAAAGGAGTCTGAATACTCACTTACCTATCCATTCGTTCAATATGCATTTCATGGAGCACATACTCTATACCAGGCACTGTGCCAGTGACTAGATGAGCATGATTTTCATGATCTCTGCCTTGTGTCACTTAAAGGCTACTTGGACAATAGACAATAGCTGAACAAATACACCAATGACTGAACTCATGACAAATTCTGTGAGCACTAGGTAGAACACATAATGAACAAGAGAGGATTTCACTTAGTGAAGGTCAGGGAAGACTTCTCTGAGGGAGTGACATAAAAACTGAGCCCTACATATAAGAGAGAACCAACCTTCCAAGAGCAGAGGGAAGATGGATCCAACCAGAGTAGTCTGCAAAGCTCCGAGGTGAAGAAAGAAACTCCATGTGAGGGAGCCTCATATGTAAGAGGGAGAGAAGGCTGACAGGTGCGGGAGGCAGTTGGGGGCCAGACCTCAGAGTGCCTCATAGGCCACACTTGGGAATTATAATTTTATTCCAAGGACAGTGGGAAGTCATTAAAATGTTTCACCACAGGAGTAAAATTCTCCAGTTGATGTTTCTATGTTAATCTGGTCATTCTGTGGAGAACAGATATGGAAAGACCTACTAAGAGATTACAGCTATAGCCCAAGCAAGAAATACTGGTGGGTAGTCAGCAACCAGTAGTGGCTATGGAGATGGCAAGGAGAGAGAGAAAATTTGAAAACAGAGTTAACAGTTTTTGCTCATGGATTGGATATGGGAGGAGGAGACATAAAGAAAAGGAAACAAAATCAAGTATGACTCTCAGCTTTCTGGCTTTAACAATCAGGGTGGTGGTGGGTGGGTTGTTATTACTAAGACTAGAGGCCCATTGCACGAAATTCATGCACAAGGGTGTGTGTGTGTCCCTCAGCCCAGCCTGCACCGTCTCCAATCTGGGACCCCTCGAGGGATGGCCGACTGGGGGATCAGGCCTAAATGGGCAGTCGGACATCCCTCTCACAATCTAGGACTGCTGGCTCCCAACCACTCGCCTGCCTGCCTGCCTGATTGCCCCTAACCACTTATACCTGCCAGCCTGATCACCCCCTAACCACTCCCCTGCCAGCCTGATCAATGCCTAACTGCTCCCCTGCTGGCCCAATTGCCCCTAACTGCCCTCCTCTGCTGGCCTGGTCACCCCTAACTGCCCTCCCCTGCTGACCCGGTCACCCCTTACTGCCCTCCCTTGCCAGTCTGGTTGCCCCTAACTGTCCTCCCCTGCAGGTCTGGTAACCCCCAACTGCCCTCCCCTGCAGGCCTGGACCCCCCAACTGCCCTCCCCTGCAGGTTGTAAGAAGCTATTGAGTGCCAAACTATTCATATTACCTGTAACCAACAAAAAGCACCACCACACACATATCTCATCATTCTCTCTTTTTCTGTCACACACACACACACACACACACACACAGTCCTGTATTGCAATTTTCCAACTTAATGTTGCAAATGCCTCCTCTTCTGTACCTGGAGACAAGAGAAGTGAGGGATAGAAGGTTATGTGGATAAACTGTTCCCAGATGCAGCTAAAGATAGCTCTGAACAGGTGGATCCCAGCGACAGCAGCGTTTGCAATTCAGAGCATAATTTCTTCTCCATTTTCATTAAGATCACCTAGCCGACAGTCTTTACCCCTTCAAATAATCCTAAAATCATCGCCAGATTCATCTTCTGGGGAAAATCAAGGGTATCACAACATTCTCCTAAGACTCTTTCCCTAGTTTTCTAAACCCATGACGGAACTCCTGCTGTTTGCATAACCACAGAGCCCACCAGAGGGTAAATTGCTATAAGGGGAGAAAATCCCTCTTACAAATGTACAAGGAAGGGAGCTGAGTAAATATGTACACCTGGGTACAAGTCATAGCATACAGAGATAAGAGCAACATACTTGATACTTTCAGTCCTACTGATGCTGGCTTGAAAGAGGATCGCCTATCAATACCATCATTTAACGTTTGTTGTTTTGGAAGATGGTATGCTTGAGGAAACCTAAGACAGGTGGTTGCACTATATTTACACTTTGCTGCTGTTGTTTCTTCATAATCAAAAGCGACACTATCAGGGATAACTGCTATCTTCTGGTGCAGGTATGACAGATTTGAAGCCAAGAGTCCCCGTGCACGCCACTTGCTCATAAAGATAGGACCTTGATTTGTGACTTTTACAACAGCACTGTTCAGTAGAACCTCCTGCAATGATAAGAATGTTCTCTATCTGTGTTGTCTCATTGCATAGCTGTCAGCCGCATGTAGCAATTGATCCCTTGCATTGTGGTTAGTGCAACCAAGAAACTAAATTTTTGATTTAATTTAATTTGAACAGCTATATGTGACTAATGCTACCATATTGGACAGCATAGTTCTAGATCTGTCAAGATCCCCTTCTGTGGTCCTGGGTCTCCTCTCTTTGTATGTGGTTTTGGGGGTTAGTTCAATTTGTTTCCTGTGGCTGCTGTAATAAATTACCATGACCTGGGTGGCATAAACCACAGAAACTTATTGTCTTACTGTTATGGAGGCCAGAGGTCCAAAATCAAGTTTTTATGGTTGTTTTCTTCTAGAGGCTCTGAGGGACAATCTGTTCCATGCCCAATTCCTAGCTTCTGGTGGCAGGTACTAATCCTTGATGTGTCACTCCAATCTCTGCTTCTGTCTTCATATTGTCTCCTTCTCTCTTTGTGTTTCTGTGTCTCAAATCTCCCTTTCCTTTTACTTATAAGGACACTGGTGTTAGATTTAGGATCAATCCTAAATCTACAATGATCTCATCTGAAATCTAATTACATTTTAAAGGACTCTATTTTCAAAATATGGTTACATCACTGTTACCAGGGGTTAGCATTTGGAGACATCTTTTGGGGGGACCAAATTTAACCCACAATTCAGCACTATTCCAGACATCCCTTCCACAAGCAGGCCCTCTCTTACTGCTTGCATAGGATACAAATTACCTTCTCCAACAGCAATTTGCTTGCTGATCATCTTGATATCCAAAAACAACACACAACCCCTCTTCCTGTTATAGCCTTCATACCCTGAGGCATTCTGACTCCTTTATATTTAGGCAATTGCCAGCACTTTAGCTGCTTTCCAATAGTAGGGGTGATTCCTTTCCTGGAACCAGACCTAACTTTTCTTTCAAAGTAAGCAATGGATCTGAAGTCTCCAGAAACTGAGAGCATTTGAAGAGTCTCTCCGTTGCCCTTTTTGGATTTTTACTTGGAAAAATATTAAACAATATCCAGATAGAACCCAGCTTTCTTTCAGTCATCTATATGTGAGATTTATTTTTTTCTCAGGTGTATAGGATATAGGGACACTCCTGCCACTTTTTGTGCATATGCACAGCTACAGACACTGGGAGAGTGTGGCTCCAGGGAAGAAGGGTGTCCTGACTCCATTCCTAAGTCTGCTGTGAGAGAAATGATTGGTGGGGAAAGATCTAACATAACTCCATCATCTTTTTTGAGATGGGTTTAATAGGCCAGTTGGCTCTGTCTTTCCTAACAACTTTATATTTAGCAAGCTGGCACATTTTTTAGACAGAAATTTCTCGGAAGAACTTGGCAAACATTTCATATTTTCGTTGCTGCAATATGTAGAATTGATATTTCTGATAAAATTGCTCACACATCTTAGTATAACCTGTTTAGTAGTCACACTTGGTTAATTTTATTTTTCCCCAAGCAAAATAAAAAAAAAAAAGATTAATGATATATTATTGGAGGCTGGGGAGGGGAATTGGAATATAGGTCTCCTGAAAAGTCAAGGCCTGTCAAGTCTTCCTTCCTTGGGTCTCTCACACCCACATCTTTCCATTCAGCTACCCACCCCTGAATCATAACCACATTACTTACCAGTAATGCAGGAGTTGAAATACCCCAACTGGCCTCCCTGATAAGGGATTCCACCTTTCAATTCATTCTCCACCACCTACTAACTACATCTTCTCAAATACAAAGGCATTTCAATATTAGCATCTGAGTGGGAGGAAGGTCCTCAGTGAGTAATATATTATTTCCTTTTTTGCATTTGCTTTATCCTTGAAACCTTTAACTAAACATTTTCAAATTTAAATGATAAGTACATAGAGTGAGTCTCAAATATAATTTTTTAGAAGACTAAAGCTACTCCCTCACACGTAATTAAAGATTAAATTGATATTTTTAAAACCTGTTTATTTAAAGTTAAGAATAAAAAATATATAGTTCCCCCAAATTCTAAACTCTTTTGTCTGATACTCAAGATTCTGTAGCCTCACTTTCTCCTATTATGATTTCAACTCTCACTTCTGCTCTCTACATATTATTCTTGTGTTATTATCAAGAAGAGCTATCATTTGTTGAGTATCAATGACTTTATATACTTTATCACACTTAATCTTTAAAACTAGCTTATGTGGCCCTAATCAGTTTGGCTCAGGGAATAGAGCATCGGCCTGCGGACTGAAGGGTCCTGGGTTTGATTCTAGTCAAGGGCATGTACCTCAGTTTCAGGCTCCTCCCCAAACTGGGACCTGATCAGGGCCTGTGTAGGAGGGAACCAATTGATGTTTCTCTCTGTCTTTCCCTCTCTCTTCAATTCTCTCTAAAATCAATGAAAAAATATCCTTGGGTGAGGATTTTTTTAAAAAAGGAAAAATAAATAAAATAAAACTAGCTTCTGTGGTGGTTGTTATAGTTCCCATTTACAGATGAGGAAACTGAAGCACAGAAATGTAGAGAGGTTTTTTTGTTCAAAATCACACCACTGGTAAGTAACAGGACAGGAATTTAAACCCACATTTGTTTGACAGTAAAATCCACATTCCTAATCTAATCATTATGCTTGACACAATGGTCATTTTCAAAATCCAATTGATATTATTAGATGCAATGAGGTATAACCACAGTCTTTTATGTTCTGTCTCCCTGCTTTGGAAGGACCTCTATTGAGGACTTTGATGAGCGTTGGATAAACTGTAATCCCGGAAAACCATTGACAGGGTTTTGCTTACTATTGCTACATAACAAATTACTTCAAAACCTAGCAGCTTAAAAATAACCATTTTATTATGCTCAAAAATTCTGTGTTATAAATTCAGGCAGGGCATAGCAGGCATGGCTTATCTCTCTTCCATGGTATTTAGAGCTTACGCTGGAAAGACTCAAAATCTGTGAGAATGACTTGATGGCTGGGGGATGGAATCATCCAAAAGTGTGACTAGATACCCATGATGACTAACAGTGCTGTCCACTGATGCTCTCTGAGAGCAGGGGCTTTAGCTAGGACTATTGCCTAGAGCAGTGGTCAGCAAACTGCGGCCCCTTGGGTGTGGCTCTTCCACAAAAGGTGCACACGTACAGTGCAATTCAAACTTCATGGCCACACTCAAGGGGCCAAAGAACTGCATGTGGCTCGCGAGCCTCAGTTTGCCGACCACTGGCCTAGAGCACCTACTCATAGTCTCTCAGCCTGGCTACCTCAGAGTAACTGGATTTTTCACATAAAAACTACCCTTTCCTATAATGAACATTCTGAGAGAGCCACGCAGAAGCTGCATGGTCTTTGCTAACCTAGCCTCAGGTGTCATCTAGTGTCACTACCACTGCATGTTACTGGCTAATCGGGAGTCACTTAGGAAAGCTCAATTCAGAGAGATGGAACTTAGACCTCATTTCTTGATTGAAGGGATGTCAAAGAATTTGCCAACACGTCTTAAAATCACTACATCAGGATTATCCGTAATGAAAGGGCTATTTTAGCGAGAAGCTGAACACCTGTTCCTGAAACTCAAAAATTGGAAAGGATATCCTCATTCAATCTGAAATCACCATGATGATGACAGTATTTATAGCAAATGATAACCTGTGAACCAGTTGTCAGAGACTTCAGAAAAGGAATATAAAGGAGTTTGGGCGGGGGGGGGGGGGCTGGGTAGGAGGAGAGAACATGGCAACAACATGCAGGGGTAGAGGATGTCTTAGACAGATGGTAGTTATTATTAGGCATAATCAGGTATAATCACAATCTGTTTCCTCCTGCCTCCTCAAAGGAGGAGGGTTTTTTTCATAACAGTAGAGAATTAGTGGTCTACTAAGGCAATGCCCATCCTTACCTCTGATCCCTGTGGCACTTAGAGAATGGAGGATGATATAATTCTCTGAAAGGGATGCAACAGACTCAGTGCCCTCTGAGGAGAGCCAGCGTTCAGGTTAGGCAAAAAGATGAGAATTTGAGGATGGCATCAGAATTATTTACAATGGAACCCAGGTTCCAGAGGTTCCAGTAAAATGAGATAGGAAGACAGCAGAGGAAGACGAGTTACAAAAGATAAAATTTAGCAATGCTTACGGTTGCAGGTAAAATAAAAATACATAGAATTAAACACATAGAATTAAACCAAAAGGACATTTACTGTTATCTAACAAAGTCTGTAAAGAGATTGTAAAGAGACTGTCCCTGGGTTACTTTATCTTTACCAACCTGTCATCTATGATGTGTAGCAACGTCTCTCCTCATGGTACAAATACGTCTGCTCTAACTCCAGGTGCCACATCCTCAGACATTAACATCTACCCTTGAAGCAAAGTGGGAAGACGCACTTGCCTTTTTTCTTAGTGAAGAAGAAAAGCTGCCCCAGAAGCTCTCAGCTGACTCTCTTTAAATTCCATTGTCACACTTTCAGCCCTATATCAATCATCAGCATAGAGGAATCCTTGCTTAACCCTATCATGATTAATCCCTTAGGCTCAGCACATTGCTGCCCCAAAACAAAATCATGTCAGCAAGAAGAAGGCAATGGCTGCTGGGAAGGCAAGCAACAATATCAGTCAGGCTGAGGGTGGAGCTTTGAGTAGTATAGAGTTGGAAGTGTCAAATAGCAGAAGAAATGGAGGGCCTCAGTTTACCCAACTGTAAAAAGAAGAGTATAAGTTTACTCATCTCCAAGGTCCTCCCAATGCTGAAATCCTAAGCTTCTACTCACAACATCACACCCATACCTTTTCTTTTATTGTGGCTATTTCCCCATATTTTATCTCCTCAACTAGATTATTGGTATGTTGGTAGCAGAGATCTTACTTGCTCTGTTTTTATAGTCCACTTCGTCAGTAACTATCTGAGGATAAAAGCTATGCTCAGAATTCTTCAAAGCTGTGTGGCTTTCTTTGTGAGACCAACCTGGTTTTCTCGCAGTAGCTCCCCAAAGTGAGAGATGAAAAGAAGTGGCAATCATTGTTTCCCTGTTTATTGAGCACCCACCCCGTGCTTCCTGCTATTGTGGAATGTGAGGAAAATGTAAGAGGCATTGGCATAAACAACTCATACAAAGAACAGGCGGCACATGGATCCCCCGGCTGCGTCTTTAGACAAGAGCAGCTGTGCTTCCTCCCCTATGTTCCAGGGAGATGTCTCCAGACAATGGCCTGGACACATTGGAACAGGGAGCTATTTTCTCTGTGGATTGAGTTGTAAAGAGCTAGTGGATGACTGAGAGATGGTGATTGACAGGGAGAGCAGCATGGATGAGGAAGGGAAATGGGAAACTAGAATGTTCCTTTTTAGGGTATAAAACAAATCCCAAATTTAGCTATCATTTGGACTTAGCTAAACTGCCATTATTCAAGGGATTTTTTTTTTTTTTAGTTAGGGATTCATGATTTTTAAAACTTGCTGGAGTTTCTTTACAGTTGGCCAGTTTCCTATGAGAATCAAATAGGCAGAAATGACCAGCTAGAGTAGATGCTTTTTACATGAGAGAATACATGTACTTTTAAATTTAACTCAGAGTGTTTGGGACAATATTATAGTTTCTAAAAAGTATAAGCACAGTTGAACAGAGAGAGTATAGAATCCTATAATCTCAAAGTTGGAAAGTCCCTTAAAGATTAACTCATTCCTTTCTGTATTCCTCTACAAATGTTCAAAATTCTTATCTGAGCAAATAAGTGCAGATTTTATCCTCTTCCACCTGAAATACTCCATGCTTGTAGTTGGTATGTTGACAGGTACAAGTTTGGCAAATGAAAATGCAACATTATTTTGTCTCCTATAGTCCTTTAAAATGTAACCAAAGGGTGTCATTGAAAATCATATTTTTTCTCACTCTTATGTAACAGACATTCCTTAGGACACTAAGTTACAAACGTAGGTTCAATTCAGTAATTAAAACGCCTAGTCCAATATATTTATTGACCAAAATCATCAATTTGACCTAACATAATATCTTTTCACTTCCTCTGCTTGGGGCAGCTTCAGGCTGGAAGCCCACAGCAAGAAAGGGTGGTAGTTGCATGTGCTTGTGGACAGTGGTGGGTGGTAGTTCCTTGCTAGCTAATTTCTGATCTTTCCAAAGTTAGAATAAGATAAAAAAAAAAAAAAAAAAGGTTGAATCTAACCTGGCTTTGCTCTCTCTGGTCTTGGCAGGTGTTTAATACCATTTTATTTTTCTTTGTGACTGTTTTTGGTGCTTCCGTTGAGAATTCCATCCCTGTAAACCATTTTCCTGAAAATCTCTTGACCCTACTGTATAGATCTCTGTGCCGCGCCAGCATGACCAAGGGTGAACATGAGGAGGGGCAGTGAAGGATTGAGGAAAAGACAGACAAGAGAATACAGCTGGGGCTCGGTGATCTCCCATGCCTGGATGAGGACATGAAAGACCCAGCCTGCAAGCTGATGCTTTATTTTATAGTCTGATTAAAACAAGGGTATATTAACATATATACAAATGTTCTTGTTTTGGCAACACTTGCTGCACCTCCCACATCCCATTAGCTACTTAGGAAGGAATTAGGGAGGGCTACAAGGTCAGACTTAATTATGCTAGGAGAGCTCTGCCCTCCAGGCTGGGACTTGTTTGTGGTCTGCCACAGGTCAGCCTGAGGCTTAACCCTAGAGCCTCTTCCTACAGATCTCTGCTTCAGCTATTGCCTCAATGGTTATCCTTTGAAACCCTTCCTGCCCCTTGAATCCAGTATTTTCCTTCATGTTCTTGCTGCTGAAGTCCTTCCTCTCTTCCAGGTAGGCAGGTTAAACAGGAATCAAGGTAGACTCACATCAGTTCTCTCCCTCTCCTGTATGGTCTACCTATGGTTTACTCCTCATCTCAACACACTTGGGGTGTATCAGCTGGTCTTATGCAGTCACCTCCAGCCTCAGGTATGAGTTGGGCATCAATCCCCCTGACTAACAGTTGTAATGAACAGACACTGAAGCTCTTCAAATGACTTCATGGAAGCTCCCTCAGCGACCTGGAGGTAAAGGTTACAGTTTTTACTGAATTAATTTCCTGCCCACATTTATACCCTCTCTACATCTCTACATTCCAATCTGATTTGTGGCTATTTCCTTTGCAATTCTGCTTGCAGTGATTTTTCCAACCCTCACTTTGGTTTCTAATATCTATCATGGTGGATTCCAAGATGCAGCTGAGGTAAGAAGAGTCTCATTCTAACTTGTTGTTTTATACTCATAAATATGTAGCATGAGGTCTTACTAGCCATCTTATTCTTACAAGCCACATTGAATTTATTCTTTTTTTAAAAAATATATTTTATTGATTTTTTACAGAGAGGAAGGGAGAGAGATAGAGAGTTAGAAACATCGATGAAAGAGAAACATCGATCAGCTGCCTCCTGCACATCTCCTACTGGGGATATGCCCGCAACCCAGGTACATGCCCCTGACCGGAATCGAACCTGGGACCCTTCAGTTCGCAGGCCGATGCTCTATCCACTGAGCCAAACCAGTTTCGGCTGAATTTATTCTTTACTGTCATGCCTGTGGCGGACTTCCAATGATCTCCAAAATCTGTTCTTCTTTCCTTTCTTAGTAAAGGGGTTTTAGCTTATCCTATTATCTTAAGCTGGAGAATGCATTTTTTTAGCCTCTCTTGCAGCTATGTGTGGCCCTGGTACCAATTTCTCACCAATAGAATGTGAGGGGAAGTGATAATTGTTCCTATCATTCCATTTAAAAAGAAATCACAAGGTTCAATTCTGGTTAAATAAGCATACCCCACACTACCTCTTCCACTTACTACAACTAAAAAGCTTGGAGAAAATACATAATACAAACTACCAGAGGACTCTGAAAAGTGCATAAGAACAGGAGGACCACATATCGAGGTCAGGATGCCAAAGAAACCCAGCAGTATTGTTATTGTTTGTTTGTTTGTGCCTCTGATATATGTTGGCTTGGGCTCTGAAGCACAGAGAGGAAGCTCCAAGAGAAACCCATGCTCTCTGGCCAAAGGCTTGTACACCACAGGGTAAAAAATAAATTTTTTTATGTATAAATTAAAAATAACTTTAAAAAATGAAATCAATTTCCCTAGACATTTTTCTTGCTACACTTTAGGACATTGACAGAAAATGGAGCCATTTTGACCATGAAGACAAGGATCACATACTAGAGCAGTGGTTCTCAACCTTCTGGCCCTTTAAATACAGTTCCTCATGTTGTGACCCAACCATAAAATTATTTTCGTTGCTACTTCATAACTGTAATGTTGCTACTGTTATGAATTGTAATGCAAATATCTGATATGCAGGATGGTCTTAGGCGACCCCTGTGAAAGGGTTATTCAACCGCCAAAGGGGTCGCGACCCACAGGTTGAGAACTGCTGTCCTAGAGGATGGCAGAGCAATGGCACGGGAGCACAGTTGCCCTGCAGATCTAGACTACCATTGTGGGGTATATTACTGCAACTTCACCTGTACCTTACCTAATCAAATCCCTAATGCTTTCCACATGGGCTCCCACTAAGCTATGTCTGCCCCATCTATTACAGGTGCAGGCAGCTATTTGAACTTGGGCAACTTGTTATCCAAGCCAATGTACATTGTACTGGATCCAGATTCTGTCATGCAATATATTTGCCATTCCTCCCAAGTGAGTCACATCTGAAAAATTAACATTGATAATTTTTTAGTTGATTAGAACTATAGAGAGCAACAGGGTGCTGCTGGTCTCTACTTCAAGGAGAAAAGGAGAGGATGTAGAAGGCTTACCAAAACACAGAGAACTGATTAAAACTTTCAGAGTGTAATTTCTATCTAGGCTATAGCAATGGCTTTAATTGTCAAACAAGTTATTAATCCATCTAATTATGTCAGCCCTAGCTTATTTTTCCCCATTTTATCCACAAGAAAACAATAGGAGAGTTTTCATTAGTGACTTGCTAAAATGCAAATATACTCTGCCTCTCACATTTCTCTGGCATTCTAGTTTTCAACAAGGCAAATAAGAAATTAATTTAGCCAGCATGACTTATTCCTCATATACTAAAATTTGTCTTGGTAGGCAAACACATACTATAGTGATCAATTCTAAAATTTTGTTCAGGAGTAACTATACCAACATAAAGTTTGCTGAATCTATGCTTAATCCTGTTTTGAAAATTAGAATAATTTTTAATGCCCATAGTTTTCTGATACATATTTTCTTATTATTAAATTATCAATAATAATCAATAGTAGTTCAATAACCTGACTTACAAGTTCTTTACAATTATGAGAAATATTTAATCTGGGTTCATGTGCAAAAAAAAAAAATAGTCATTTGCCATACCTGAGTTGTCTATCTTTCAAACTTTATTCAACTGAGGTTTCTGTTACTTTATATCAGAGTTCATTTATTCATTACTTCATGCATCCATTCAATTCATACCTACTGAAAGCCTCCTATGTGCTTAATGAAGATTCAACTGAGAAGCAAACAGAAAAAAATCCCTCAAGGAGTTTACATTTAATCAAATAAAAGTATAAAATTATAGAGAGACAGTGAGAGAAATATTTTAGGGAAGAGGAGACTCGTATGAGTGTGGGATTACAATATTTTTTAACTATGGCCAGGAAAGAAGTTGCTGAAAAAAATATTTGCTTAAGAAAAGGTTGAGGAGGTAAAGGAGAAAGTCATGCAGGTATTTGTGGTAGAGGATTCCAGGCAAAGGACACAACAAATACCAATGCCCAAGACAGAAACATGCCTGATGTGTTCGAGACATCAGGGATGGGGTTGCTGGGGTGGAATTAATAAGTAGAAGAGAACATGGAGTTGAGGAAAGAGAAGTGATTAGGCAAAAAACCACATGGAAAGGGTCTGTCACCAACAAGTTCTACCACACTTTACCATTCCTGGGAATTTCAGGGGCAAATTAAGATATTATTGGCATAAGGTATTACCATTACCCTGTCTCCCTCTCTGAGGAGTCTGTTTTTTAGTTTATTGATTTAATATTCATTGAGTACCTACAATGTGTCAGGTGCCAGAGTAGGCACTCTAAAAAGCTCCTAGGTACCTCAGAGTTTATTAGGAAATAAAATCTTTATAGTTGATTGTGAGGGCTTCAGCTTTTACTCTGAGCAAGAAGGCAAGCACTGATCTGAGTAGAATAGTGGCTTTGGCTCACTTAGGTTTCAAATGGATCTTTCAGGCTTCCAATGCTAAAAATAGATTCTAATAAGACAGGAAGGAAACAGGAAAAGCAATTAGGAGGCTATTGAAATAATTCAGGTGAAGATGACACTTCCACCAGGATAGAAATGGGAGGACGTTGTCAGATTCTGGGTTCATTTTACAAGTTGAGTCTACAGGATAGATGTAGGCATTGAAAGAAAGATAGGAGTTTAGCCCTGCAGGTGTGGCTCAGTGGATGAGTGTCAACCTATGAACCAGAGGTCACGGTTTGGGTTTGATTCCTGGTTGGGGCCCATGCCTGGTTTGCAGGCTCAGTACCCAGTGTGGGGCACGCAAGAGGCAACTGATCAGTGATTCTCTCTCATCATTGACGTTCCTCTCTGAAATCAATAAAAATATTTTTTAAAAAAAAAATGAAGAAAGACAGGAGTTCAGTATGGATCCAAAGTTTCAAGTTTTTCTTTCCCCTTTTGAGAAATCGTAAAGAATTACCATTTTTCTGAGCTGAAGGCATCAGGGGAAAAGGAGATTTGAGTGAAAAAGAATCAGGAGTTTTGTTCTGGACATTTTAATCTTGAGTGGTTTAATTTGTATCTAAGTGGAGATGATGAATAGGCAAGACTTTGGAAATGCCCAAGCTGGAGAGAGAGATCTGGGAGTCATATGCACATAGATGGAAGTTAAAATTGTGAGGCTCTGTAAAGCCACCAAGGAAGTGAACGAAGATAGAAAAGAGGAGGCCAACCTCTGAGTCCAGGGACACTCTAATACTTAGATCTGAGGTAGATGAGCAGACATCAGCACAAAGGACTAAAAAGAAGTAGTCAGTGAGACAGAAAAAGAAGTGTCAAGAGAATGAGATGTATTGGAAGCCAATAAAAGGGCATATCAAGGAGGACAGGGAGACCAAGAATCACTCATAAGAAAAATAAGGCCAGGACTAAAGACTAATTATGTAAAGGTCATGTGTGGTCCTCACAGCAGTAGTTTGGGTGGTGTAATGGTTGTGAAAGCCTGATTGGAAGGAGTTCCAAAAAGAATTGGAAGAGAGGGATTGGAGCACATCCCTTTCTATAAACTAAAGGAAAACAGAAATAGAAGACAAAGAGCCAAGCCCTCACAAATAGGATTAGGGTCCTCATTAAAAGACCCTAGCAATCACCCCCTCTGCCATGTGAAGACACATCAAGATGACAGGTATACATCAGGAAGCGGACTCTCACCAGACACCAAATCTACCAGCACCTTCATCTTAGACATCCAGCCCCCAGAACTAGGAGAAGTAAATGTTTGTTGTTCAAGTCACCCAGTCTATGGTACTTTTGTTATAGCAGCCCAAATGGACTATGTCAAAAGGAGATTCAATTTTATGCTAAATGCACTGGTAAGTCATTGGTAAGTCATCAGCTTGATCCCTGTTCACATTTTAAAGAGATCATTTTCGGTGACTGTACAGAGAATGGATCGCAACAGAAGAGTGGCAGCAAAGAGAACAGGGAAAAGGCTTTGGCAGTCCTCAAGGCAGGAGGTGGGGGAGGCTTGTTCAAGAGAACAGGGGGAGTGAAGATGGAGAGAGGTAGATGGATTTGTTTTCTATTTCAGAGGTTTGACCGGGATGACTTACTGATCAATTGGATGTGAAGAGTGAGAGAAAAAGAGGGATTGACGATGATTCCTAAGCTTTTGGCCTGAGTCACTGGGTCAAGCTGCTATTACAGAAATGAAAAAAAAAACAACAACAACAACAAGGAGATTGGTTTAGGAGAACAGTAAAACCTGAAATTCCATTTATCACTTAATTTGGAAATGCCCATCAAACATTCGAGTGGGAATAGTTACTAGGCAATTAGCTATAATAAATAACAATAGCTGACACTTCTCTGGTGTTGACTATGAACTAGGCATGGCTCTCAGCACTTTACAAACATTAAATCATCATAGAATGCATTTACTTACTCGAGACTGGGTGAGTTCACCGAGGGAGAAAAGATAAATAATAACAGAAGCTCATGAATAAGCCCTGTACACACCAGCATTTAGGGGTCAGTTAGATGCCCTTCTTTCCCAGATCCCCAGGTAAAAGTCACTGGTTATATAGGCTTTTACATAAGAGATCAGCATTCCAAATCCTATTTATTGACAACATCTGCACAGACAGATGCTTACCTCCTATCTCTTGTCCAAAGTCCCAGGCATCAGTGGAAGGAATTCATGTAAATACCAGCTGTATACATAAGCCTTTCTGTTTCCTATCTGAAAAAATGATTCTCTCTAAGGAATCTTTTCAGTCTTAGATTGCTATTTACCTCTATTTGAACTCCCCCCACCTCCCAAATGTTCTTTAGTGGAAAACTTATTAAGAATCAGGTTCTACATCACATGTTGGCTGCATGCTTCAAGTTGTGCATCTCAATTGGCCTTTCTGGGGAGAAATTCAGCTGGCTTCATCACCAAATGTATACCTAATTTCTTCCTCCCAGTATATTTTCACCTCCATCAAAATTCTATTCTCTATTAAGTAACCTACCCAAATGAGTACTAGCACTGATGTATATAATTCATGTGTTCTCCACTTGGTAAGTAAGGGTGTGTGTGTATTCCCATTTAGAAGAAAAGCCATAATCAATGCATTAGTCCCAAAGGAGACTGGCTTAGGGAGGGTTGGTGGCTCGCTAAGTGTATGCCACCAGCACTTCTAGGGAATCAACCGTAAAGTTTGGCTATTACTGATGGATCAGCAGTTGCTTCTACACTAAAACAGTTCCTACTACACAAATTCCAATGCATTGTCTATTCTTAGACTAATTTAGCAGCACTTACTTGAACCACTTTTTATTTTTTTATTTAAATCCTTATTGTTGAAAGTATTACATATGTCCCCTTTTTTCCCCCATTGACCCCTTCTAGCCTACCCCTATACCCCCCCCACCCCAGGCCTTTACCCCTCTATTGCCTATGTCCATGGGTTATGCATATTTGCATACAAGTTCTGTGGTCCAAGTGCTTATATGGTAGGGTACATTATCTTTTTTGTCCACTGTTTTATTATTTGAGGAGATCAGAATTGGCTTCTATTTGTAATCAGCTCCAAGAGTTGTAAAAGGGGATTTGATTGCAAACTATATACTGTACATAAATTGTGTGGGTCTTTTTTCTTTGGGGATGATGAAAAGCCAATATTTTTCTTTTATATTGCAACATTAAACAGAAATGCTTCTGAAATATTTTAAATAGCACTGCTTATTAATGACAAATGAAGGCTTAAAAAGGGTTTAAAGAAGAAGGACCAAAGTGGTCATGTTGGTAACAATATTCCATGTATTATTTCATATATTGTGTTCCCTTGCATGTGAATCCTCTTCCTCCTCTCTCTCTCCCTCTCCCTGCGCCAGCACCCCCCCCACACACACACACACACACCCCACCCCGCCTCTCCTACTCTCATTGTTTGCAATTTTCAGTCCTTGTCCCATGACATTTCTCTCTCTGATAACATCATTTCTGACCTCTTCCCTGGGGTTTTCCTGCCAGCTTCTCACCATGGCATCCAGGACGTATCCAGCAGGGAAATCATACTGAAAATGAATCTGAAAGCAAGCCTTTGGTTCATCAAGGAGATAATATGAGTCAGAAAATGTCTCATCTGATTCTCTGAATTCTGCCTTATAATCTGCCATAAAATATCGAACCCCCTATTTTAAATCAGAACCTGACAGGAATCCAAGATGTAGACATTTAAATGGAAATAATCATTAGAGATTTTCCTCTCCCATATAAAATTAATATCTTGATTTTCTGCCAGTTTGGTATATGGATTTCAAATATGCTGATGAATTGATTTTTTAAAAAGGACTAAGAAATAAACTGCCATGGTATGTCTTTATTTGGAGAAACAGCTGCTAATTAGGAAATTTCATTATTATTTATAACATGTTATAAATTAGGTTTGTGCTATGGTCTCCTAGTTTAAATATTTTATAAATCCTCCCCTATATTTTTAGGTGGAAATATAATATGCAGAGCCATAACATTTAATGGAAAGGCAACTGATCCCCCTGTGTTAAGTATTTTAACACTTTTAGTAAATGTAAAATTTTAAAGCAGATGTAGGGTGATACACTGGCATAGTGGTACTAGTATGTTGGGAGAAAGCCCTTAATGATATATGTAAATCCTCTGTTTTAAAGGAACATTCCAGAATTTGGGAACAGCTGGAGGCAAAAGGACTAATGGATAAACAGAGTGTCTTTTCATCAATCCCCAAATCTATCACGACAGGGTAGCTATAGTGTAAACTGGATGAGACTTCACATGAATGGAGGGAGAACAGGTGTTTCCAAAATGGAAGAAAACTCCTGTAGAGAAAACTACTGAGAACCTTTATCACATTTTCATATTTAGCCTACTTCACTAATTCAGTTTTCCTAATGGTCTGCCATGTAGTTTCTAAAACCCCTGAGTTTTTTGTCCTTTAAACAAAACAAAGCAAAAAAAAAAAAAAAAAAAAAAAAAAAAAAGAAAGAAAGAAAGAAAGAAAGAAAGAAAAGAAATTTAACAATACCTATGATAGGATATTCTGACTCTCCTAAGAAAAATACTGTCATCCCTCCCCAGCAGGCTTACAGGAAAGAGAACAGGAGAGATCTATAATAGAGATCTATCTGTGTTATATGAACTATGGTTGAACACTGAATGTCAGTTTTATTGTGGTAGATTTCTCTTGTGTCCTCATGACCCAAAAGGCCTTCTAGTCCCCCCAGCTCTGCCACTGTTAGAGATCCTGGTTTTCTGCTTTCCAAGCACTCTTGAAAGTATGCATTTCAGTGGTATGGATTTGGGTGGTATGGAGTTGGGTGGTTTGCATTTCCGTGGTAAGCATTTCGGTGGTATGCATTTGGCACTTTTTATTCCATGGCCATCTTTGCTACTAAACTATTTCAGAATTTCAGGAACCATGTCTATCTGGTTCACTTTCCTAGGATAAGACACTGTATGGCATAACATCAATTTTCAATAAATAACTGTTGAGTACTACTAATAATAAAACAAAAATGGAGCATGCTCTTGAATAGATAGACCCCAAGGAAGTTGGGAATTTGAGAAGGCAGGCACATGAGAAAGTAACATCATCACCATCATCAACCACCTATTAAATGCTCGCTTGGAGCATTACTACCTAAGGATGAAGAGCACACGCTCTGCCATTCATCTGCTTGACTTTGAAACTGGTCACTATCATCTCCTGACTGTGTGACTGTGAGCATGTTGTTTAAGCTTTCTCTTTGTGTGTGTCTCACTTTCCCTATAAAATGAGGATGTTGATGTCATTTTACCTCCCAGAGCTATTGTGAGGATTAACTGAAGTACCCTTGGGAGGATTTAGCACAGCACCAGGCCTTCCATGGGTGCTATGCACTGAGCACTGGGCTGGAGCTCAGTGATGGGGATGCTGGAGCACCAGTGTCAATGTCCCCACGTTGTAGATGACAGAACCCAGTCTCTTGCCCTAAATCATCCAGAGGTAAATCGTGGAGCTGGGATTACTCCCAGGGCTAGTTTCAGAAATTCGAAGAAAGTTACCATCATCTACTAACTACCACCATAGTCAGACCCATTGAAGAGCTAGAACAGATGCCCTGGCTTGTGAGAATGAGCACTGGCCACCACACAGGTTCCAAAAGATCCTATCCCCCTCACCTCAGCCTCTAGAACTGGCTAGGGACCAACTGATTTTACCACCAATAAGATTCAAATTAACTAATAAGTCACTTAAGGCATCAACAAACCTGGGTTGGATTAAATAAAACACGAGCAGCTAAGGTTAAGAACTACTAGAGTAGGTCAGTTAATATGTGTTTGAAATCACCTAGGGGTCTTGTTAAAATTCAGATTCTGATTCAGAAGATTTGGGGTGAGGCCTGATACCATTTACAACAAGCTCTCAAACTGATGTTGATACTGCTGGTTCCATAGACCGCACTTTGAGCAGCAAGGGTATAGATATGGAAGAAGCATCCAAGGACTGAGATTTGGGGCACTCCAGTGTTAAGAGGTTGGGGAAATGAGGCCAACACAGAAAAAAGACTGAAAAATAATGGTCAATAATATAGAAGAAGAATCAGGAGAGCAATGTCCTAAAACCTAAGTGAAGAAACCGTTCCTTCATGTTTGTCAAAAGCAGCTGATGACCAAGTAAAATCAGAACTGAGAAATATCCACTAGATTTAGAACTATGGTGGCCATTGGTGATTTTGAAAAGAGTAGTTAAAATGAAGTGGTGAGATAAAAGTCTGGTAGAGCTAGGTTCAAAAGAAAATAGAAAGTGGAAATTGGGAGGCCAAAGTAGTTAATTATTTTGACTAATTTGTGTGTAACAAGGACTAGAGAACTAGTGGTAGCTGGAAAGCATGCAGGCTTTAGGGAGAGTTTTTGTTTTTCTTCTTCTTTTTTTGGAAATGAAATAAACTATTTGTATGCTGATGGAAGCTATCTAGTACAAGTAAGGAAATGATGATGACATGGGGAAGCAAGTTATGTTTGGAGCAATGAGCAAAAGAAGTTGTGATTTTGTACCTGGGGGGAGGAGTTAGACTTAGATGGGAGCACAGACTATGCATCCATAATAACAGAAATGGAGGCAGAAGTCTAGGTGCAGATATAGTTGGGAGAGAAACTTTGATAGTGGAAACATTTACTAGGTATACTAGTACTCTGAGTGCTTCTGTGTTCTCAATGTAATAATAAACAAGGCACAGTCAAGAGTGAAGGGGAGGAGGAAGTATTATGAGCGAGATGGTGTAGAAGGGGCTTCTCAAACTTTAAGGTACATACAAATCACCCAGGGATCTTGTTAAAGTAAAGATTCTGATTAGGTTAAGCCTAGAGCAAAGCCTGAGATTCTGCATTACTAATAAGATCTCAGGTGAGCCCAAGCAGGCTTGGCTCAGTGGATAGAGCATCAGCTTGCAGACTGAAGGGTTGCAGGTTTGATTCCTGTCAGGGCATATGCCTGGGTTGCTGGCTCTATCCCCAGTAGGGGGCATGCAGGAGGCAGCCAATCAATGATTCTCTCTCATCATTGATGTTTCTATCTCTCTCTCCCTCTCCCTTCCTCTCTGAAATAAAAAAAAAAATATTTTTTTTTTAAAAAAAATCTCAGGCGATGCAGATGCTGTTTATCCATGAATCACACTCTGAGTAACAGGGCTCTAGGATAAGGTTTCTTAATCTTGGCACTCTTGACATTTTGGGTATATTGTTGGGAGCTGTCCTGTACATTATAGAATGTTTACCAGCATTCCTGGCCTCTACTCCTTGTATGAGTATAATGCACCATTCTCCAATTTAGACAATCCAAAATGTATCCAAACATTGCCAAATATCCAATGAGAGAAAAATCAGTCTTGATAAGAACCACTATTCCATGAAGATAAGTGAGCAAATAAATTAGAAAAATGTAGCAACAACAATGGACCGCATCAAGGTTTTGCTTCATGCTTATAGATTAATACCATGGATGCGTGTTTTCTCCAGATATATTTACCTATGCAGTTGCAGGCATGGAGCAGGTAGAGGATAGGATTTGACCAGGATTGGGTTTTATCCAGTTAGGAACTATGGTAAAGAGGAAAGGTAGAACATGAGAGGGTGAGGGAGATTGAGAATATGATTAAACCATTTGAACACAGATCCCAGTGAGATCAAAGAATTGTTGGAGTTGAGGTACTAAACAGACAGAGCTAGAAAGATGGTGAACAGCAAAGATGAAAAATGGAAATAAAAATGATAGAGTAGAAGCAATTATTAGTCATGAAAGATCAAGGCATGACTATGAGACTGAGGTATGTTGAAAGACATGACCATTAAAGAAGAAGTCAAAGAGCTAAGAGACAAGACTTAGTTCACATGGGAACTGTTGTCTATATAAATAGAAATCTCCAAGAATTTTGTCAAAAGGAGTATTAAAGGGAATGACAAGGAATGAGTTAAAATCTTTAAGGAACAGATGAGAGTGTTCTGAGAGTTTGCTGATCACAGCAATTAGGGGGAGGAGAAAGTGATATAGCGTGATGACATGAATTAGCCAAATGTGGGTGTTTTTTAGGGAAAAGGGAGGGACAGAGGCCTGGAGGCAGCACCACAGAGCAAGGAGGACCCACCACAACTACCTCCAGGCCCAAATGAGAAGCAGAATCCTCAGAGAAGTGTCAGACTTCAGTTAGAACAAGAGGTTGAAGAAAACATGCAGGAAAACAGTTGGGGATTTAAGGCAGATTGTGAACTTCAGATTGCACAAAGGACAAGTTTTGGATGTTCAGAAATGATGGAAAATGTGGTTAAGATACAGAGATATGTGAGGACAAGAGTCCATGGGGAAGGTGGTAGCCTGGGAGTCTTAAGTTTCTTATAATGCTTTATGTGAGCAGGGATAAGGTGACCATGCAAATTATCATTAAAACTGGGACATGAAGAGGCCTGTCAATATTAGGCAAACCAGGATATATCATTCTCTTTTGGATGAAGGTTATGATAGGATTTTTTTGGACAGTCTCTTTGGCAGATTATAATGGTAAGGATATGAGCATGGGGAATTGGAAATGAGGGGTGTTTCAGGAGCACAGAGATCTCTGCAACCCTAAATTTACTTCTGCCAGTGCAGAAGGAGGCTGGAAGAGGGGCCAGGTGTTGCTGATGGCCCCACAGCTCCCAGCTTTCGGTTTCACCTACAAATTAGGAATGCCAGTTGAAGAGACTCAAATTTTTTTTTACTGTTAACTGTTTTCAATGTAAAATTACCCAATGATAATAAAAGTATTTTCAGCAAAACATTCAAAATGCTCATGAGTCACCCCAATGAAAGCTTGATCCTGTCTGAATGCCTTTCAAAAGCGGAAGCAAACAATGAGGCCCTCTAGTGGCCAGAAGGTTTCCAGGAAGACAGTTAACATCACAAAATGAACTGGAAGAAATATGAGCCATCACCCGGTCTAAAGGCTTGTCTCTAGTTAAGTAAACATATGTACAAGAGTCAGGACTATACACACCATAGGTGCCTAATAATGGATGGAATTAACTTTAAGCCTAGAGGTTGATCAAAGAGGTACTCTTGCTCTGAACATTGCCAGTGGTCCCCAATATGACCACTATCTTCCCACAACCTCTCCCCAACCCTGGGGACAGAGCTTATAGAGGAATATCTAGAAGTCATACCATTTAAAACCTTATAAATTATATTAAATATCTTGGTCATTATCCAAGAGAAATGGAAAGCCATTGAAATATTTCATGTTGAGCGATGTTGGGGGTAGGGGAAGTGTAGTGTTCAAATTTGCATTTTGAAAAGATTGCTCCATCTACAGGGTGGAAAACAGTTTGTGGGAGGGTCAGAGTAGATTGAAAGATTCGGTTATGGGGCAATTATTGTAGTACAGGTGAGTGGTAAGATTAGGATGGTCTTCAGCGGTCCACAAACTCATTAGTCAACAGAGCCAAATATCAACAGTACAACGACTGAAATTCCTTTTGAGAGCCAAATTTTTTAAACTTAAACTATATAGGTAGGTACATTGTTATTAACTTAATTAGGGTACTTCTAAGGCTTAGAAAGAGCCACACTCAAGGGGCCAAAGAGCCGCATGTGGCTCACGAGCCGCAGTTTGCTGACCACAGGGTCACTAGGTTAGTGGAGGTAATGGAAATAGAAAGAAGAAAGCAGATTCAAGTGATATTAAGGGAAGGACTTGGAGGTATATGTAATATGAAGGATGAAAGAGTGAATAGAGGTTAAGATGATGTTAGATTTTTCAATGTACAATGTTCACAAAGATAAGAAACACTGGAAGAAGGCATAGGCTTAAAGAAGGGTGGGGGCAGAGCATGAATTGATTTTGGATAGCCTTTGTTGACATTGCTTTGGCTCATACATACTATTAGAGATACTAAGTAGAAAACTGTCTAGACTGATCAACAGAGAAAAGAGGCCTAAACTGGAGGCAGCATATAGTGAGTCATCTGCAAATGACTCTGTTCTTTTAATCTTTCCTTGGGAATACCATGGAAGCTTGTTTCTCAAAAGTCTCCCATCTCGAACAATTACTTCTCAGCCTAACAACCCTTTCATGCCTGTATGATCATACCTGTATGATCAGTCACACATCTCTCAGGTGACAAAGGAGAGAATGCACCAATATGAATCAGTTTACTATTGTTAAAATACCAGGATAATGTGCTGTGAATATTTTTGTGCTTTTGTTGCTGCTTATAATTATTGTTGAATTTTCATTTTCCACTGTACATTTCCTTTCCTTTTGTTAAATTTTCATGTTCTTTTTTTTTTAAAGTGTTTATTTATAGATTAAACAGTACAATAGACATGTACTGTATATAAGAAAGGTTAAAACAGGGAATTATTTGATGGTCTACTTACATTATCTCTAATAAGAAAAATGATTTGGTTTTTACACAGCCTTCTGTAATGAATTAAGTTCAAGAAATGAGATTCCACTGCATTTATTTGCTTGTCTGTTTGTTTACTTGCTAAATAGTTGACTGCTTGGTTTTGTCTGTCTAGAAGAGAATCCCCTGATCCCTTTTTGAGAACTATGTTGAGCTTTCCACTATGGAAATCACAGGGCTTGATCAAAGTTCCCCTCAGTTTAACACTGCTATGAAATGAGCTATGACTTAGGTTCAGCCAGTGGGATACTCTTTGCCTGAGCTCACCTACAACCTAAAGGCTGTGAAGACAGATAAAGGTCACTCATCATCCCAGTAGCAGCCCAAGTAGCCTTGAGTCCTGCCTATTGCTACTTCACAAACTTTGCTAAGGTTCTTGATGCCCAACCCTTGATTCCTGTCCATTACCCTAACCTCCCATTGACTCTGTGAGCCTCCCATATCTTCACATAATTTCTTTTCTTCCCCTCATATTGAGCAGTCTGTTTTTTAGCATTAAGGACCCAGACTGATACATCTTCTTTCACTTTCTATTTATATTTCTTTCTTTCTCTTCCTCCAATTTCCCTAACTTGTTCATTTTTCTATCCCAACCTCTTCGTTCTTGCTAGCTATCTCCTTACCACCACCATCCTTTCTACACTCAATTTTTCTCTTTGTATTTTCCTCCATGAACCTCTGCTGCCCCTCAAGATCTGGTCTAAAAGCAAAGCAATGATGCAGTGTTGAGAAGAAGAATGAATTCACCAACACAAATTCATGAGTTGAACACTTCTGACAAGTTGAGAGGGAAAAAAATGAAACTTATGAGATGACATTTCATTGAGAGAAATGTAAATTCCTAAGCGTGGTTTCTAAAACAAAGTTTAGAAAATGAGCAAGCAATGGTTTAATGGCAAATTCTATCGAAAAACAAAAGCAAAAAACCTTCAAGTAGGATTATCTGGTAAAATGCATGGCACAAGCAGACTGTTCTATGTTTTATTAGTAAATCTGGTTGCCTTATTCCTGAATGCTAGTTGGTTGGACATGGGTACCCTGAAAAGCAAATCAATTTTGCAGTATATGATTGCAAGGACGACCGGAAGGAAGAAAAACAATGTCAGAATTCACTGAGCTCAGTAGAGCATGTCCTGATCACTGTCTGCCTTTCCAGGCCCCATTCTTGGAGAGATGCTGGTGAGCTAGAACACTGTCCACAGTTGGCAGTGAGAATGAAATAGCCAAAGGAACCTGAGAAGGCGGCTGTAGGTGGATCATGTTCCAAGATCCCCAGAAACACTCTGATTCCTGTTTTTCCTTCTAAGCCTGCTTCTATGTCCCCCCCCCCCAAATTTATTTTCTTCTCAAGTTTGCCAGTGTCAATTTCTGTTGTTTGCAACTGAAGCTCTCAAGAGATACAAGTTTTCAAAATATCTGAACGCTCTTTGTAAAAGAGAATTTGGTCATATTAAGGAAGCAAAGCTGGAATCTGAGGGTGAAATCAGATGAGTCAACATGGAAATGAACTTTTTAATTATCTGAACAACTCCAAAATATGAAGACCTCATGAGGGAGAGCTCATTGTTGGAACAGGTTCAAAAAAAAGGCAGGACAACCAACAAAAAGGGATAAGATTCGTGACCTTACTGGGAAAACAGACTGGATCAGATGTTTTATAATGGCATGTTTTGTTTTGTCTTAATTTAGAGCACTTTGTTCAAATAAAATCTTAAATAAAAATTAAAACGAAATATCCCAAAGCCAAGAAACTATGGTTTTGCAGGTGGGGACCAGGTTTGCCCTGTTTATCCTTCACCTAAACATATAAGTGTTCCAGAATGGGACTTGTGGAACCATAGTTGAAGCAGAGTTTTAAAGTCATTGGACTAAAATAACTGATACTTATTGGGCACTTTCAAAGTCTCAGACACTCTGATCAGTACTTTTAATGTATTAGCTCATGTAACCCTCCCAAACCTATATGAAGTAATTACTAGTATTTGCCCCATTTTTCAGATGAAGAAATGGAAGCACAGAGAGGGTAATGAACTTATTCAATGTCACACAGCTGGAAGATAGGAAACCTAATATTCAAATATAGGTGGTCCGACTACTAAGGCTGCACTCTGAACCACCAGGCTATTTTGCTTTTCATATTTTATGATTCAATGACATTTGATTATCAGTGCTTATCATTCCTATTGAATTCCATGTTCCTTTCATTCACTTAGATTAGTTTAAGCTTTTCTAAATAGCACTGAAATAAATTTGTTTGTCAAGATCTCAGTTCACAGTTTTCCCTTTAAATGGTTTTCTTTAATTAGTGTTTTTGTCAAAAACAGTTTCACATTCCTTTCTGAACTAGTTGCTTTAAGGTGTCAGTCAGCTCTTAGGGTTGGCTGTAAGGTTCTGTTACCTCGCAGGGGTCAGCTTTCATTCCATCGGTTTGGGTCTTCATTGTGCCTCTTTTATCTTGTTCACAGCAAAACAAAGTGAGAGAACGAGGCCAGGCCTGTTTGCCAGGCTTCAGCTGACCACATGAAGATGGAAGTTTCTCTGACGCTCACAGCCCAGAGAGGGGGGCAGGCAGTGGGAAAAGTACGGGCGGGTATACGCCAACTGGTGTTCACTCCGACCTCTCTCCTCCCTGTCACAGAGCAGCAGACAAGTAGGTTTGAGGCAGCCCGAGCAGCCTGACCTAATCAAACCATTTCCAGGAAAGCTGTGGGCTGCTGCTCACAGATGTCAGTGGCCAGTGTGAGCACCGTTGCTGTCCCCCATTCTCCTAGGCTCATCGTGATCCCCGACTCTTTCATGCTGTCAACCACATCCCACCATTCTTTGTCCCCAGGTGAGAAAGCAGATTCTTAAAGGCTCAGGCCATTAGGACCAGGCTCAAACTTGGGGGCCTGGTTTGGGGAGAAGGGGTACAGAGGAGCAGCCTCCCCTTCCTCATGCATCTGTGACCCCTTTCCCAGAGGTGGCCCTCTACTGCCGTGGGAGTACAGCCCAACCATCCTATTACTCTTGGCCACAAACAGGCTGCCAGGGTCTCAGATTCTCTTTGTGAGGTGCTATTGGGTACTGTTTGTCTAACGACACCTGTGACCGCCCTGAGGCAAGGGCCATTACTTCATATTTTATAAAAGACGATGTAAGTTCAGCATTCCATAAATATAAAATGGTGATGAGCAAATTTCCCCCATGCCGAAGCCATTTCATTTTCTTCAGCAAAACGGTTCCTTTTATTTCCATGCAAAAAGCCCAACAAGGGAAATTTCTTCATTGCTCAGACAGCTACAAAACGCGATCACATTTTTCCCCACAGCTAATGTGCTCTTATGTATAAAATTTAAATTTGAAAGTCTGAGCAGATGGCCTATAAAGTTCTTGTTTTCTCTCTGAATTTAATTTCTTCCTGCTTATAGAGGGATTTTTAAAAATCATCTGAAAAGCCACAATAAAATGTTTTTATAAATTGTATTAATCGTTATCTTGATGATTGTGCTTTCCCAAAGGTATCCTAGAAGAAAGACTGGATGTTTGACACAGGGTCTCAAATCTAATCTGCCCTGTCACATTCACAAACATTCATCAACACCAGTGGGGCCCTGCTCACTTTGAAACTGGTCATCACTCTTAGTTGAACTACACAGAGGTTCACATTATCTTAGAAAACAAAAGGTCAGGGGGTAAAATGACCTACGTAAATTAGCTGCACACAAGAATACAGATAAAATGTTTAGGCTCTTTTAAAAATATATTACTTTCGAGTGCCTTAAGAGCCATTTCATTTCATTCAGAGCCATTAATGAGCTAATTATCTTTTTACTAAAGGGGGCCCATGAGACTTCAACTTAGCAATACTTAGTGGATCATCAGTTTGGGTGATTATGTGTATGTTGTTTTTCCAACTGTTCTGTAATTCTTCCTTACCTTAGCCATCACTTCCCAATATTGGAAGAAGCAGGATGGGCTCTGTGTGGTTTCTGGTTAATATACGTTTAGTATCTCTGGTAAGACATGCATGGGGGGGTTGGGGATTTTACCATTTTGTTTGTTTGTCATTTCCTACATGTGAAGGTGCCTGTCTGTAAGGAGGTTAGATAAGCTGATCAATTGTAGGGATTGACACGACTCTCATCCCAATGCTAGTTTGCAAGTTGAATTCATTGCCATCAGTCTGCCCTTAAAACTGGCAGGCCTCAGGGGTGAGGTACAAATGGAAGCCCACCTACTATATGTCCATATATTTTAAAATTATAAACCAAGCTGACATGTGTGAAATAAAGTATGTTCTATCTGTCTACTTTGAAAAATATACCTTGTCAGATAGTCCCACCTGAGTCTGGAAAATTGAAAGCCAGGTTCAAATTTAGTTCTCTTGGTTCACCTGACCATGGCGGCATCAGGAGCATTAGCTCCAGCTGCAATACACCCACCTTCAGGTCCCAGCCCCAGCTCCACGCTGCACTGAGAGGAGCATCGTGCATTCACGGTACGCATACCTCCTGGCTCACATTTCCAGCCTCCAGCTCTACCTCTCCCCTCCCCTCCCTGCAACAGCAGCCCCGGTCACCCATCATGTGAAGGGAGGTAAACACTAGTAGTAGAGTTTCCCCTTGGGAGAATGCGGACGAGGGTCTTTCCCTGGAAGAGGCCTATGCATGTTCTGTATGTGGGCTTAAAGCCATTAGGATAGGAAATTCCAGGGTCATAGATATGAAGAATGTGGTCTAGTAGGTATAGAGAAGGGAGGGGTCCAGGTAGAATTTTACCTATCATGTCATGTTCATAGTCATCTATTGAGGTAATAAAGCCTTAGACTCTTTGCCCCAATAGGACTCTAGCCACAGGAGATCTAGGGCAGGGCCCCACCAGGAGCAGGACTGCCTGTTGTCATAGCAATATGAACCAGGCCAGCAGTACTTGCTTTGCAAACACTTACTAGGCTCTGAGAAATAGCATTGGCAAGAGATCCTATGATGTGCTATAAGAAAGACAAATATCTGTGAGATTTGGCCTCTGTCCTCAAGAAGCTTATTTGGAAAGATCACAAACACAGAAATTGTCCTACAGAGATGAGAGCCTGAAAGGTCAAAGAAGGAGTAGAAGTCAAGTCTATGGTTTCTTCTTCCCCAGAAGTCGTTAGGACTAAGAAGCATTAAGTATATAGTCTTCTTTAACCACTTTGATAAAATGTTCAGCTACCTTCTTTAATCAGCCGTCATGATATTTCTTGAAAAAAATCTTAGCACTATCCTATGGAACACTCTGGAAATAAACAGGTTAAAATTTTGGCTTCCATCCTTGAGCAAATCTGATGCAGGCAGGATTAGAAGTAGAAAGATTTAACTCCCAGTTCAGCACATCGTGTGCCAACCCATCTGCCCACATCAATGTCTATTTAAAAGAGAAGCCAGTCTGACTGGCCCCATCTTCACCTGTCCCACTGACTGCCCATAGCAAGGGAGGAACCGAAAGCCCACAAGTTGGAAAATTGATCCTCTGTGCAGTTTCCAGGCCTGGGTCTGCTCATAGGCACACAGCCAGCAAAGCCATCAATCTGGCAGTTCTTTAACACTGACCCAGTGGCTATCTGCTGGGCCATTTGCGCCATCTGCCATGCAAATGCCAGTTAAGGAAATGGCATAGAGTTGTGGGACTACCAGGGTTAAAAGGCCATTTAGCAGGAATGCACTGGTTCCAGCAGCCCTTGGTTACAGCTCTCCCACCGGAGAACAAAGAGCTGGGAGAGCCAAGGGTGACAGAGAGAACAGAGGTGTAACAGGCCAGGGCCCCCAAGCTTGCTTTCTCTTCATTCTGGGTTTATTTCATTATGGCACCTTCAGAAACATGGGCCTTCCTTACTGACAAAGACACTCTGCATGATTCCAGGAAGTTAAAATGCTCATGAAGCAACTATATGTGTGTGTGTATATGTGTGCATATATGTAGATATATATGTATATGTAGTACATAGTGTCATATTAATTAAGATATAAATATATATTATGTATAAATATTACATAACATTTATACACATATTTTATATGTATATACATAAATTTTTATATATATACATACAATATATAAATAATTTTAAGGGAAAAGCAGTACCCATAGTTTCATCTCAACACAGCTCCATACCCTCCCAAATCTTGCCTTCTGGTTTTGACCCATATGTTAGCAATAGTTGTACCATCTATTGAGCCCTTACTATAATATTCTCAATACTGTATTAGCTGCCTATTATTTATTTCTCTAATGTTTACATTAATACAGGTTGATATTTTCTTCTAATTTTATAGATGTAAAAAAAACAACAAGGCTCAGAGAATTTTATTTTTTTAAAAAACCCCAAGGACACACAGCTTGTAAATCAAAGACCCAGATTTCAAATCAGTCTGTCATTTTCCAATACTCACATCCCTTGTATTGTAGACTCCTGTGTGTATGCACATTGGTTTATGCACAGTTAAAATTAAACAATATATACTACTTTGTGTTAGGCTTATGAAAAAATCATAAATATTTTTCATGTTTTTATATAGATACCATGTTTATCCCTTTTAACAGCTGGATAATAATCCACCTAATGGTTTGTATTAATTTATTAAACAATGTATTTAAATTCCCTCGGTATCTTTGTGTTTCTCTGTCTATCTCTGACGCCCACTCACTCTCATTTTCGTTCTTTCTCTTTCATAGTTAATGCTACAATGAGCATGTTGGTACATACAAGTCTTTTGCTTCTATTGTAGTATTTCCTTAGGACAAATCTCCAGGAGTAGATTACTGGATCAAACAGTATGACCATTTTTATGACACGTGGTACATATTATCATATTATCATGTTGTTTCAACTTACAACAACCACACCAGCACTGAATGTTTCATCAAACTTACTTTTTGCTAATCTGTTACATTTTAAATGGCACCTCAAGCATGCTTTGGTTTGCATGTTTTATTTCAAAGTGGTGATGGACATTACCCCCTTTACTTGTCTACTGCACTCACATTGTCTCCCAGAGCTGTTCTCTCTCCCGAGCCCACCTATCTCAAGGAGCTTTGTATAAACAAGTGCTCGCTCTTAGTGGAGGAACTATTACCCTTTTGCCTTGTTTTCTTTGTTCTTGAGGAAATGTCTGCAGAAGAAATGCTAACTTGACATATAAAATGCCATGACAGATCTTTCCCCAGAACAATGCCTAAGACAAAAATAATCAAGAGGTAAAAGTATGCGCAAGTTATTTGAAAATATATAGGTAAATATCAAGAGAAACAGCTGAAAGGGGGGTAGGGGTAAAGGGGCAGGACAGGGAACTGCTCTTTGTCATAACTCTTGCATAACTATTTGACTCTTTGTGTGGCAATTATAACTGATGAAAAAATACAATTAAACTTATACATTCTTCTCAACAAATGATTTGGAGGTTCACATAATGCCTGTGCCCCTGCCTGAGAAAATCTTCCAATTAAACTTTCTTCTCTCAAAAATTAACTTATGTTTTACATCTCCTTCCCATTGCTCACAGCCATGGGATGCTAAAAGGAAGGGACAAAATCTAGCCAAATTGTGTTCAAGGTGGTTATCTGAGTCATGCCTTTCTGAGTTCCAGATTCTCATTATTTTCCCCTTTTTTATGTACTTTGTATAGACTTAATTAAAGCTCCTACTTTGCAGTGGGGATCCATAACAGGAGGTGTCTGCTCTCCAGAGAAAAACTGATGCTCATTAACAAAAGAGAAATGGATCTCCAAATTAATTTTGTCTTGGGAACCTAGGATTCAGATACATGTGAGCAATAGTCTGTCATTCCACTCTCTTAAAGGAGCAAATCAAAATTATCTGAGATGAATCATGTCACCCTAAAACCAAGCTGATTTCTAGATGTAGACCACCTGACTCTTCACTCTGTCACTTTTCAGGCATGTTATCCTGGGCAAGTTATTTAACCATTCTCTATCTTAGTTTTCCTTTCTATAAAATGGAGATAACAATCATCCCTGCCTCATGGTTTCTCTAAGAATTTCATGGGTAAATACCCTTAAAGATCTTAGAACAATGCCTGTCACATCAGAAGAACTCAATAAACATTTCCAAATAGCATTATCTTTGTTTTTATTCACATTTGACAGCTTATCCGAGTATGTAGGAAACTTTGTCCATGACCATGCCATGTGGATAACTGTGCATGGATATTTGCATTGAATTATAAGACATGTTTATATTTTAATATATTTTTATTAATTTCAGAGAAGAAGGGAGAGGAAGAGAGAGATAGAAACATCAGTGATGGGAGAGAATCATTGATTGGCTGCCTCCTGCATGCCCCACAACCTGGGCATGTGCCATGACCAGGAATTAAACTGACCTCCTGGTTCATAGGTCAATGCTCAACCACTGAGCCATGCCGGCTGGGCAGAAATAAGACACATATTTAGAGAGTAACTTTGACTCTGCTACTTATCATCTGTGCAACTCTGTACAACACATTAATTTCCTCATTAAACATTGGATCCTGATTCCTAGTTCACAGGATTGTCTACTGCACTCACGTTGGGAAGAACCAAGAAGACAATGTCTCTGAAATGTCTTCTCATTTTTGCCAGGATACGATGCTTGAAGGGAAAAAGAAAGCAGGGGTAGGGAGAATTACAGCAGTTACCTGAGGGGGTTTAGGCTGAACCAGATTCTGCAGCCCTAATGGCACCAATTGCAGGTGATTGGTGGGAGAACAGAGGGAGCAGAGAGGGCTATTGACTACATGTTCATTACTTAACACGCAATTATTGTCGAGCCAGGTGCTGTGCTAGGAGGTAAATCAGGTCACTGCCCTCAATGAGCTCAGTGCAGAGCAGGAAACAAAGACAAACATAATTAGAATACTGTGTTCTAAGTGCAAAAATGGAGCTATGCAGATGGCTACGTAAAGGAGAGGTGCCTAGGGTCTGGGGAAGCTGCTTGGAGGTGTATTAGTAAACTACTGCTGTGTAACAAAGTACTCCAAAACTTAGTGGCTTAAGCAGCACACATAGAATATCACATCATTTCTGTAGGTCAGGAATCTGGGCACGGCTTAGCTGGGTCCTGTTTCATAGCTTTCTGCAATGGTGCAATCTAGACATGACTCAAGGTAAGCAGTCTCATCTGAAAGCTCTGCTGAGGGAAATATCCTCTTCCAAGCTTTATGGTATTAGCAGAATTCATTTCTGTGTGTGCTGTTAGACTGAGGGCATCGGTTCTTCCCTGTTGGCTGGAGGCTGCCCTCGGTTCCTTGCCCTGTGGACCTCTCAGACATAGTAGCTGGCTTCATCCCAACAGAGAGAGCCTGCTTGTAAGATGGGCATTGCAATTGTTTGTAACCTTTCCACAGAAGTGACGTCCCATCATTTTTGCATTATTAATAATCCTATTACTTTTACCAGTACTTGGTAAATCACTAGATTCAGCCCACTCTCTGGGGAAGGGGGCAGGGGTTATACAAGGGCATGAATACTAGGAGACAGGGGTCATGGGGACTTGTCTTAGAAGTCAGCCTGCCCCAAATGGACTCCTGAGCTGATTCTCAAAGCAGAAGAAGGTGATATCAGTCTACATGGGAGGAAAGTAGAGGGACATCGAGGAGACAGACAAGCAAAAAGAGAAATAAGATAAATAGGTTATCTTATGTCTTGAGATGTTATTTTGTAAGGGGGGAAAAGTGTGCTTCAAATAATGGAAGGAAATGAGACCATTGACATAGATAAGGGAAGAATAGGGGTGAATTTTGAAGGGAAAAACAAAGACTGAATCTTGCCTGTGGTGTAGTTTAAAAGCCACTGCTGATGAGGGTTATTTTTCTAAATTTATTTTGAATTGGTGAGTGGATAAGAGGTCAGAGTGACAGAGGTAGACATGTGGTGAGGGCTGAAGCAGTCTGTTCCTTAACTTTCTATTTTTAATTTATTTATTCAATAACTAGACTTCAGACTCCACTCTGTGATGGCCATGCAATTAATTTCTCAACGTGTATTGTGATATTTCCCATTTTCTTTTTAGTTTTTGTATACCCCAAGTTCTCATGATTTTTTTTTGTTTGTTTTCCTGGTGTGCTTGTAAAAAAGATGATTGCAAAAAATCACTGCCATTACATTGACTATTTCTGCTAGAAGTTGGCATTCTTTCTGGTCCCATTATTCCAGCCAAGATTTCAGTTATAACGAAGAAGAAGGAGTGCTCTCAACTGAGTTTTGGGGTTCAATTTGATCACTGTGCTCTATCTTAATGCCTGTAGTTATGAAATGGGAATAACAGAACCCACCTCCTTAAATGAGTTGATGCCAATATTAAATGAGATAATGTAGTAAATACATTTTAAAAATTATAAATTATACCCAAACTATACAAGGAAATTATTCATTCTGAAAGTGGTTATTGGGTGTACTGCAAAAGACATAGTGGAAGCATCTAGAATAGAACTTGGCCCTTTTGTTTGAGTGGCTCAGTGGTAGCAAGAAAGACTTTTCAACACATCTTTAGAATACTGGTTCCTAAATGTGATAATGGAGACATATACAAAGACCATTAGGCTATTGACAAATTTATCACATCATATTTTAAATATTAATCCTGGTTTTGTGAAGTCATAAAACAACACTTAACATCTGGGGTTTTTTGGGGGGATGTGACATAGTGTGGTGGTTAAGTGCATGGACTCTGGGGAGAGCCTGCATGAGTTCAAGCCCTGGCTTTGATGCTTACAAACTGTGCAAACTTGGGTAAGTTGCCTAACCATGCTATACCTCAGTTGCCTCTTTTGGAAAATATCTATAACTAGAGGCCCGATGCATGAAATTCATGCAAGAGTAGGCCTTACTCCCCCAGGCTGCCAGCACCGGCTTCCCTCCGGCACCCGGGACCTGGGCTTCCCTCTGGCACCCGGGACCTGGGCTTCCCTTGCAGAGGGAAGCCCCACCCACTCGCCACAGCCCCAGTCAGTGGCCTGGGCCTCCCTCTTTGGGGTGATCATAGAGCCCCCCTATTGATAGCCCCACTGGTCGGTGGCCTGGGCCTCCCTCTGCAGGGGATCATGGGGTGATGGCCAGGCTCCCAACCAATCGCATTGCACCCACCTTGGTTGGCCTGGTGCCAGTGTGTGTCATAGCATGGTCCCAGATGGTCGTCCGGATGGTCATTCCACTGTTCAGCTGTTTGGTTCATTTGCATATTATGCTTTTATTATATAGGATAGTATCGATCTCATAGAGGTATTATGAGGATTAAACAAGTTAGTAAAAGCAAAGTTCTTAGAACAGTGGATGGCACTGTACAAATGTTTGTTTTTAAAACTATGGGCAAAGCATTATGCTAGCCCAAAGGAGGCAACAAAGAACTGGAAATAGCATCCTTGCCCTCCAGTAACTTGGAGATTGATGGGTGAGTCTCATGATTCATTCTACATCAAATTATCTAGACCAGGAACCTGGAAGTTACCTGAAATACATTCCTCTTCTTCAATTCCACCACTGTATTCCCAGCCCTCACAATTGGTCACTGAGTCAGATCATGTACATTTTCCTAAGATCTCCTCTCTGTTCGCTCCTCCCCAACCTCAAAGCCCCTGCATTCTAGTAATTCTCTTCCCTCCACTGCACAGAGTCTTTTTGCCCATGCTGTTGGACATGTATCAGTCTGAGCACCTACATCTCTGATTCAAAACTCTACAGTGTTTCTTCATATTGGAAATTCCTTAACAAGACCCTTCACAATCTTCTCCTTGGACACTCAGTACTTGCCTAGAGGCAGTGTTTCACAATGGTTAAGGACACAGACTTGGGAGCCAGACAATTAGAATCCAGCTCTACCATTCATAAAATATAGTCTTGGTCAAGTTACTTCCTCAATTAATGGTGATAATATTTACCTCATGGGGATTTTGTGAAGATTAAATGATTTAATATCTAAAAAGCACTCTGACATGGAGTAAGCATTACTGATATATAGATTTTAGCAATTATTATTACCTGCCCAGTCTTATCTTGGGTCACTCTTTCTTAACTCCTTCATCCCATTGCAACCATATAGAACCATTGTTCATTCTCTATATGCTCTCTTATCTACCTGTTCCTCCCATTTCTCTCATTCTCCCATGTAGTGGACAAACCCTAGGATAACCCCCCAATAAGTCCTTCCTTCTAATGGCCATGCTTTTGTGTAACTCTTTCCCTTTAGGTACAGGTAAGACCTGTGATTTGCTTCTAACTACCTAGAATATGTCAAAGAGAATGAGATGCCCTCCCATGGTTTTGTTACATGGTAGAAGACTCTGTCTTAGCAGGCTAGAGTTCAGACTCCCTTTGCTGGCTTAATGAATTAAGAGGTCACATTAGAAAAGACCGCATGGCAAGGAACTGTGGGCAGCCTCTAGGAGCTGTAGGTGGCCTAAGACCTGAGGCTTACCTTCATCTAATAGCCAGCAAAGGGCCTTCCATCAAATGACCATGAGGAAATGCAGCCCACCTGACATGCTGAGTATGGCTTTGTGTGACCTGAGCAGAGAACCCAGATAGTGCATGCCCATACCCCTGATCCACAGAAACTATGACATAGTAAACGTTTGTTTTAAGCCATTAAAATTATGGTAATTTATTACATAGGGATAGAAAACTAATGCACCCCAATACCGTTCACTTGGTGAATTATGAAGACCTCTAAGTGGTACCTCCTCTGTGAAGTCTACCCTGATGCTCCCATGCATAGAGGGCCTCTCCCTCCTGATACCCGCATTACACCACTGGCACAGTTCCATTACAGAACAGTCACATTGCATTGCTACTGTGTATTAAGCTCTGAGTCCTTAAGGAAAGGTGCTGCATTTTATTCATCTTTGGATATTCAATTTCTGAAATATGATGTCAGTTTTTTAGGAGAGAGGAAGAGAATGAAAAGTAAGAAAAACAAAAAGAAAAAAGAGAGAGAGAATAGCAGGGCAACTAAGTGCTCCATAAATGTCTGTTGATAAGTGAATGAATAAACAGTATGTTGATTATTTTCTTGTCTGGTCTATTGAATTCTACAGAGATGCTTTCATTTCACTCTGATAGGCATCTCAGATATTGAGGCTATCATCATAATAGAAGATTGAATTATCACTAACTTTGACTGCAAGCAAAAAAATTAAAATAGCATTTGAGAAAAGGATGCTATACCAAAAAAAAATGGTTTTGTTTATCTTTATTATTAAAAGAAAACTCTGGCAGAAAAGGTTATTAGCTTACAAAGGGATGGGGTAATTTTTTCAGTTTGTCTAATACTGGAAATGTTTGTTGAAATAGACCAATTCATAGGAAACATGCATAAAACTCAACCAACTTAGAAAAGATGTTATTTACATTTAGTCATCAGACATAAACTGGCTAACTCTCAATTTCTGAAACTTTTATGAATAAAGTTTGTAAGTATTTAATTTATTTGAACAAAAAGTAAAACAGTACTCTGGAAGGTGTGTTTCAGTGGTTAAAGTGTCAGCCCTTTCACCAAAGGGTTGTGAGTTTGATTCCCAGTCAAGGATGAGTTCTAGGCTTGCAGGTTCAGTCCCCAGACCTGGTCAGGGCACATGTAGGAGGCAACCAATTGATGTGTGTGTCTCTCTCTCTCTCTCCCCCCGCCCCCGTGTGTGTGTGTGTGTGTGTGTGTGTGTGTGTGTGTGTGTGTGTCTGTCCTCTGGTGAGGATTAACAAACAAAACAAAAAAGTAAAATAGTTAAATTACTACTTCTTCCTTTTGTAGGATCTTGTCACTTGGGAGTACACAGCTTAAGTCATCAGAGAGCTCAAGTTGATTGTTTATCCTTATTGTACAAGCTCATTGTTATGTTGCACTTGAGAAGAAAGGAAAGCAAAAGAGGCCCTCTGTAAGTAAAAGGTACTTAACCTGGCCTAAACATCATTGAACCACAGGTAAAGTCTGAATATTTTTCTGGTGTCTGTTTTCTGAAAATCATGACCACTGAGGCAGGCAAATAAAGAACAATTCAGCTGCTGAGATGGAATGATGGATGGGTATATGGACCTACTGCTAACATCCCTGACAGCCTCTTCCCTATAGTGTTAGGTTAGTTACTGAGAGGAATCAGTTCAGTATTAACTTCAAACAATAACGACAATTTCACATTGCATGTGTGCCCAGATACTTCTCAGTTAACCCTCTGTGCCACTTGGGGAGATATTGCAAATGTAAAACATGGAATACCCAGTGCCTGGCACATAGTAGGAATACATCAATATTAGTAGAAATAAATCTGAACTGCTGCTCTGTAATGATTTCCTGCCTTTGGAAACTGCACGCTTGCACTTAGAACTGGCATTACCTGTCCTCACACTCATTTGGATGGTATTTTGGCCTGGGTAGGCCAAATGTTGAAAGTTCAAGGATATGATCTGAGACCTGATAAGAAACTGTTTCTTTTGAACTTAGGTTGGCACAATGTCAATAAAGAAAAACACCAGATTTTATCATGTCTTTTGCATGTAAAAAAATAAAAGAAAAGCCAGTTTGTTGGGAGGAAAAGCAATTAACTCAATTGGTTTAATCAGAGCAGCCAGTGGATTGTGTGGTGAACTTTCTGTAGTCTGGGGTCCTCCCCTCTTAGGCTACCCAGAGTCTGCTACATATGGATAAGGATTGTATTAGTTTCCTATAGCTGCTGTAACGATTGCATAAAACTTAGTGACTTAAAACAAAACACATTTATTCTCATATAAGCCTGAAGGAATCTTCAGAACTTCAAAATCAGTCTCACTAAGCTAAAGTCAAGGTGTCTACTGGGCTGGTTCTCTCTGGAAGCTCTAAGGAGAGAACTGGTTTCCTTGCCTTTTCCAACTTCTGATGGCCATGTGTATTCTTCAGCTTTTAACTCCCTTTTCCATCTTCAACATATATCACCAGACTCTACTGCCCTCATCACACTGCTCAGCTCTAATAAGGACCTTTGAGGTTACATCCGGCCCTACCAGGTAATCCAGGATTGCCTCCCCAATCTCAAAATGCTTACCTGAATCACACTGCAAGGTCCCTTTTGTAAAGTAACATATCCCTAGGTTTGGGGAATTAGCACACGGACATTTGGGAGGACCCTTGTCCAACCTACCATAAAGATTTAGCCACAAATCTGATAGAATGTTCAAAGTTAAATAAAACAATACAAATTTAGCAGCAGAACCAGACCTTGGACTAACAAATGCCTTTTTAGGCATAAATAAAGCATGTTTCTTTGACTCCTTCAGCCAGTAGTTTTCCAACCTATTTTCCTTCCACAGGACAAGGTAGTATGCCCAAATGTCTCGTCAGTACAGATTGCTCACTCCTCATCTCCACGGTATTCTGTGCCTGTGAGAATCACTGCTTTTAGCCCTTTAGGGACCCATAGAATATGTTGGGGTTAGTAATTTCCTAACTTTTTCTGTAAGGATTCTCTCTGGTCCCCTTGTGGTCCTCTGGTGACCTAAATATGTGAATTTATTTCTGATTGTGCTCAACAAACTCAGAGGGAATTTACACACCTGGATCAGTAGGAAAATGTCCTCACATCATGCTTTCCCCTGACTGGCTTCATTTTCTTTCTCAAGCTCAGCCAACAGAAAATAAAACCAGCTCCTGGGTTTTTACTTCCTGTGACTTGTGCTCATCAGGCTTTATTGTTGCCAGTGGGTGGGTGAAAATTGAGAGCTAGGGGATGCTAGGCTGGGCTGAGCATGATTCATTCCCCCTGATTTATTGGGCCCCTGATGTCATCAAAGATCAGTGTCCTATTCTATTTCCTATATTAAATAGGGGCAGAGGTGCCAGCTGGGAGCAACATATCCTCTGCCCCTGCGAGAAAGCCAAGTAAAGTGTGACTTGGCTATCTTGTGCTCCATCACAACACACATAGAGATTTTTTTCCCTACTTAAATAGAATCTGTCTTAGTGGGCTTGCCAGGTTCTGGTAACCCAAAGATACTCCTACACAGCAGTTTTTATCTCTCCCTCTTCTTTTAGTTTGGCACCACCTTGTCAACAGGTGTGATCAACAGTAAGGAAACACGCAGTGCCAGGGCTCCCATTCCCATCCACAGTGGGAACCCACTACTGAAAAGATGGCACTCACAGCATTAGGCAGGCTGCCATGAAATCATCCTTCCTTGGCACTGGTGCCCATGGTGAGCATCTAGGCAACTTTTGATTGGGCACTGTGCCCTCCAAACAGATGGGCATGAATGTAGGCAGGCAAGAGACCATTTATTTATATCAACTGTATTTGCTGAGGGCAGAGTTCCCAGCTGGGAACATCAAAACAGCTCTTTGTCCTGGCCGTCTGTAGCTCTGATGGGTGACGCAGCCTTGCAAATTCAGCTGGATTAATTTTGAAAAATAAGAACAATGTTTCTATGGACACCAGGGGACATTTTTGGCTCCCTTCAATAGATCAGAGCACAGAGCAGGCGCGGCCCAAGTCATTTTAATAAAAATCTCCTGTCCTGTTTGGATTTAGTGGGAAAGAGCCCAAGAAAGCTTTCTAAATCAGGCCAAATTTAGGTGAACAGAGTTAGCCCCACATGGAAGCTGGCTTTGTGAGACCTTTTACACACAATGGTGGTGGCTTCCAAAGAAAATTAAGCTGAAGTCACCCAGACACAGGAGCTAGGAAAGGCATTCTGGTTGAGCTCATCACTGGACTGTTTTTCTAGGCATCCATTAACCTTCCTGTTGTCCCTCCTGTAACTGATGAATGGGATCAAGTATGGGCTGAAAGTGCAAAGACAGTCATGAGGCCTGACTTCCATGAGAGCTTCACTTGACCTTCTGGGTATATAGATACTTAAAAAAAAAAAAAAAAAAAAAAAAGAATTATTGGCTGGCCAGCATGACTCAGTGGTGAGTTTTGACCTATGAATCAGGAGGTCACATTTCGATTCCCGGTCAGTGCACATGCCCAGGTGTGGGCTCTATTCCCAGTGTGGGGTGTGCAGACTGCAGCCGATTTATGATTCTCTCTCATCATTGATGTTTCTGTCTCTCTTTCTCTCTCCATTCATCTCAAAATCAATAAAAATATATTTTTAAAGACAAAAATAAATAAAAAAGAATTATCATCTGCATTTAGACATCTGAGCAATTGTAGAGGTCTCTGAAGAGTACAACTTTATTATGAATATTAGTATTAACTACCAAAATATATGGTTTGCTTACAATGCATCTGGCATTGGCTTAGACACTTTGCATGTACTTTTTAAATAAAATTTCACAACCACTCTATGGAGGTGGGTGCTATTGTTAGTATTATCACACAGATGAGCAAACTGGAGCTGAAAGAGACTTACCCAAAGTCACATAGGGGAACAAAGCCAGGACTACCTGACAACAGAGCCCACAGTGTTGGAGGAGGTCCCTGAGAGGAAGTGACTGCTGGTTGACCTGCAAGCTAGACTCAGGCAATTGGAGGTTCCTCACTTGCCTCCCCTATCCTTGGAATGTGAGCTCTGCCCATCATTCCCACAGTGGGAGCCTTTTCAAGGACACAGCCCTGAGAGAGTAAGGTGTTGCTAAGACCATCTGAACTGAATATGTGGCTGAACCCAGTTAAGGCCTCTGTATAAACTTTTAAGAATCTGGTGGGCAGGGGCAGAGATCTATCCATCTTGTGGACACCCAACACAATCCTGATATATAAGTTCCCTTGCTTATTAAACCTGACACCTACCAATCTGGAGTGATCTTCCCCTTTCTCCAGTCTCTCCTTGCCTCTACATATATGGGGGACCTGTTTGTGAACCAACATATGGCTATATCTGCTTTCGCTAGAAACACTGACAGCTATCAATCTGGCTTGCTAACTTGGGGATGTTTCTTATAATAGTGGTGTAGGCCAATGCTTCTCAAACTTTAATGTACGTACAAATCACCTGAGAGATTTTGCCAATGTGCAGAGTCTGATTCAGGATGTCTGGTTCAGTAGAATCTGCATGAATCTACCTGACTCAGGAGATTTCTGCATTTCCAACAAGGCCAGAGAGGCAGGCACTCAGCTACACTAAGAGTGGCAAGGTCCCAGGTTAGAGCACCAAGTCTCGATCTTGGCTGCACATCAAAATGACCTGGGGGACTTTAAAAAATACTTATGCCCACATCACACCCCCAGAGATTCTGGTTTAATTGCTTGACAACCATTGAGATAGCAATTCTCTTACTTACTAGCTCTTTGTCACTTGTTTGAGACAGGAACTCTAAAATTTAAAAGATAACCTTGGTCAACCTACAACCAAGAATACTCTACTCAGCAAAGCTATCATTTAAGATCAAAATACAGATAAAGAACTTCCCAGACCCCACCCTCTCCTCAAAAACAAACAAACAAACAAACAAAAACACTAAAGGAGTTCATCACCACCAAACCAGTATTATAAGAAATGTTAAAGGGAACTTTTAAGAAGTGAGGTGGGGAAGATCATATATATGAATGATACAATAGCAATAACTATATATACCTGTCAATAATCACTCTAAATGGATTACCTCAAACATAACATTAATCCTGATCCTAAACCTAACACTATAACATAACCTCCCCATAACCTTAACTGTAATTTTCACTATAACCTAACCTCAACCCTAAACCTAAAGTTAACCCTAAGCACAATGTATACCTAATCATAATCTAAGCCAAACACTATACTTAACCTCAAACCTAACCCTATCCCTAATTCTGACTTATACCTAACATCACCGTAACACTTATTCTAGTCATAGCCAAAATACTAAAATACCTCTACCACTAACCCAACCCTAACCCTTTACCAAATAAAGAAAGGAAGGACGAAAGAAGGAAGAAAGAAAAAAAGGAAGGAAGGAAGGAAAGGAAGGAAGGAAAAAGGAAAGGAAAGAAAGAAAGAAAAGAAAGAAGAAAGAAAGAAAGAAAGAAAAGAAAGAAAGAAAGAAAGAAGAAAAGAAAGAAAGAAAAGAGAAAGAAAGAAAGAAAGAAAGAAGAAGAAGAAAGAAGAAGGACGAGGCAGAGGGAGGGAGGGAGGGAGGAGAAGGAGAGGGAGGGAGGAAGGAAGGAAGGAAGGAAGGAAGGAAGGAAGGAAGAAGGAAGGAAGGAGGAAGAAAGAAAGAAAGAATAGTGTGTGTGTGGCGGTTGGGAAGCCCTCGGTTGCATTTTTTGCAAATGGTAAATAAGATGGTGGATGAAGATGTGCTGTTGGAGGGCCCTCCCAGCTCCTTGTCAGTTCCTTTTCCTGATGCTGATTATTTATAACAATCCGGGAGGCAGGTAATGGGCTGGACCAGTTACCCCCACAGTGGTCTGTTATGTGAACAACTGGGAGCAAGAGCAGATCGAGTTCAGCAGCACCTCTGTGATCATTTAGAACGGAGAGTGACAAAATGAATATTGATGAGGGTGACAAGAAAATACTATCAGAAACATCCTCTTCCTATGACATAGGTTTTATTGTTTGTCATTTTTGTTGTTGTTGAAAGGATCTGAATAGGAAAACATGGGGCCAAACCTTTAATCAATTACACATAGCAAGCAATAGTATGGATCAGTGGTCCAATGATTGCATTTATTAGCGAGGACCAATTGATACATTTTTTGGTGGATATGCAGCCATGGTTCTTTTTGGGGTTTTCCTGCTAAGTGTGATCAAATAAAAAGAACTATAGATTATTAAATCCAAATTGATATTTTTGCTGGGGAAAGCAAAGCATTCAGTAAAGGGGGGAGGGGGAAAGAAGGTATCCTCTATTCAAAAGATCTCAGCAGCATGTATTATTAATGCAAAGATGATCGGGTAAAAACTGGAACTTGGCAAGCTGTCACATAAAAAATGCAGAGTGAATCAAAAATGTATAAACCAGTATTGAGTTATTACAATTCTATTAGACACCAGTAATCATTTTACGGAAACAAACCTCTTATATGACTGTACAGCTGGGATATTAGGGTACGAGGATTTAGGACTCAACGTCATTTGAAGGGGTAGAGGGGAGAATGCCACAAAATTAAAAATTAAGTGTGAAGAGTAAATTATTTAGTCACAGTTCCATAGCAGATTGAATAAAAACAATAGAGTTTTTAAAAAATAATGGCAGTATTTTCCTTCTTGGGCTACATTTTGCTGACTTCCTTAAAAAAATTACTGGCATTAGATTCAGAGCAAGATGAATTGCTTTACAGAATCTGCAAATGTTATTTGTGTATGTGCCAAACACATGCAAACGCAAGACATTGGGGAGGAATAATGACTTGGTGAGATATTTTGTCACTTATGGATTTTCTTTTCTAGAAAAAAATCCCAACTCTATAGTTTTATTAGCTATCTCACCTTGTGTAGGAGCCTTCTCCCTCCCTTACTGGGACTGAAGCTGACAAGGCCAGAAAAATATTCAGGAATGGAGAGATGGCTGTCACCATTCCTAAATATTTAGAAGATAATTGCCAACCAAAGCTAGAGCATCTTGACATAAAACAGGCCTTCAGCTCCCAAGCCAATTTGCCTGTGTGAGATCAAATAAATAGCTAGAATTATAAAATCACACATACTGATACGGAGTCAGCATTAGGAAATGACACTGAGAACATTTGACAGTTTGACCTGCATTCTGTCCTTGGCCTTTCCTCAGTGCCTGAGCAGAGAACAAAGAGTGACTCTTGGAACTGGAAATGACTCCAACTCAAGGTCAGTGCAGAGTTCAGCCACAAGTATCAGCCCTGGGCTTCCCTGCTTTAGGTCTGCATCTGAAACTTGACATTATTCTTGCGATTTGAACATGAAATAAGAAACAGAATTGATTCCATTTAAGTGGACTTTAATCAAAAGGCAGAGCCCTAGCTGGTTTGGTGTATAGAGTGTCGACCTGCAGACTAAAGGGTCCCAGTTTTGATTCTGGTCAAGGGCATATGCCCAGGTTGCTGGCTCAATCTCCAATGAGGGGCATGCAGGAGGCAGCCAATCAATGATTCTCTCTCATCATTGATGTTTCTATTTCTCTCTCCCTCTTCCTTCCTCTCTAAAATTAATAAATATATATATATATATATTTTTTTTTAAAAATCAAAAGGCAGAAAGGGGGAAATGCTTTATAGCCAGACCCAGAGCCAAACTACCCTGTGCTGTGACCCATTTCAGTTCTACTGGGGATAGGAGAGCATGGTCAACTTCAATTGGACTTTGATAGGAAAGCCTTTATGTGAATCACCTATTTGCCAATTAGTCTTAATATTACATTTCAAGTGCCAAAACAAACAAACAAAACAAAACAAAACAAAAAACCTGTGGAATTCACCAATCCCTATATATCAGAGATTACACAAAAACTCAGATTCTCTGCCATGACCTTTGATTATGTTGAGTCATTATTTTTTGACTTGATGATTCATTCATGTCCCTGTGGCTGTTTTTAAGAGAATAGGGGAAATGCAAATGCAAGGGAGATTTTCATTTCCCACCTAAAACCAGCTTTAAAAGGTTCCCATGACACTTGCATTTGTCTCAGGTAACTGGTTACATGCACTCTGTGTTCATCTTCCCAATAGTAGGGGGAAATTCCGCAGTGTTGGTCCTCCCAGAGACTAAGCTAGGGGACTCAGCACAAACCAGAGGAGAGCTGGAGAGCCAGCGAGCAGCAACATCTCCAGGGAAAACAAACTCATTGTTTGAAACAGGCCCGTTGTGCATTGTGTGTTGTGCATTGTGTGCCCTGCCTCATCAGAGTCCAGTCAGGAAACAGAAACAACAGTAAGTATTTCATACAGAAGGGATTCAGTACACGAAGTTGGGTACATGGGTGAAAATGAGGGGCACAGGGTCTTTTGGACAAACTATAAGTACAAATCTCTCGGGTGAAATGCTTTCAAACTGCACACAGGAGGTTGGTCAGCTTAGCCAAACACCCTGGTTCAAAACTGTGCTTCAGCCATTTGGATTGCCTGCCTTGTTTCTGCTGGGAAGTATAAAATCTCTCATTTCCTGTTGTCAGTTGCAGCATGGAGTGGCTGAAAGTTGTTTGAGCAATTACTGTGTTCCACCAACTGGGTGCCTTTGGCCACAAGGGGCCTTTTGGGTCTGCTGTCATTTCCCTTCCTTGGCTCATCCTGGTACAAATTGCTGATGGCTACAAGAGTGTATCCTCTTGCTCACTGGAGGGCAAGTCAGGTTTCTGCAAAAATGCTGTTTGCTTTTAGACATGTGTCATGATGGGGCGAATAGAAGGGTGGTAGTTTCAGGAGAGGACAGGAACAGAGAAGATGGCTCACCCCCAATGCTAACCAAACCACCACTGATGAATCCTGTTGACTCTGCCTCCTAATCATTCCTCAAATGCACCCCCTTCTGTATTCCCACCAATGTTCTCACTGTGTTCCTTTAGGCCATTCTATCTCTCAGCTTAAATGTCACAACTTCCTAACAGGTTCCTCTGCCTCTACCCAGCCTTCTTCCTACTTATAATTCTCCATAGCAGGGCTTCTCAACCAGGGGCGAATGGTTTCATATCCAAGCCTGCCCCCACCTCCAGCAGCAGCAAGCGTTTGGAAATGTGTGAGAGTGTTTGGGGGTTGCCAGGATAACTAGGGAAGGAGGGAGCATGCTGACATTAAGGAGGCAAGACCAGGAACCTAGTGTATTTGTTTACTATTGCTGTGGTAACGAAGTGCTACCAATTCAGCAGCTTTAAACAACACCCATCCATTATCTCACAGTTCTGTGGGCCAGAAGTCTGACAGAGGTCAGAGTGGACTGAAATCAAGGTCTCATCAGCGCTGCAGTCCTTACTGGAGGCACACTTCTCTTCCAAGCTCAGTCAGGTTGCTGGTGTAATTCAGCTCCATGGGATTGTAGGACTGAGGTTTGTTTCATTGCTGGCTATCAACAGGGGTCATTCTTAGCTTCTAGGGGTCACTCACGTTTCTTGGCTATGACTCCTTTAATCTTCAAAGCAAGTAATAGTGGATTGACTACTCCTCATGCCTCGTGTCACCTGCCTTTTCTTCTGGCACACCTTTCTCTGATTCTTCTGTCTTCCTCACCCACATTCAAGGGTCAATGTGATTAAACAGGGCCCACCCAATCTGGTTAATCTAGCCTCCCTATTTTAAGGTCCATAATCTTCATTTTGTCTGAAAAGTCCCTTTTGTCAAGTAATATAACTTGTTTATAGGTTCCAGGAATTAACTCATGGACATCTTTGGGAGAGTCATTAATCTGTCAACCACACCAGCAATGAGTTCCACAATAGAGAATTACTCCGCCTAAAATACCAATAGCACAGCAGTATTGAAAAAACTGAAGTGGAGGATCTCTCTAAAATGCAAATCTGATTATGTCTCATTCTAGCTTTGGAATCCTTCATGGAACCCTTCATTGCTCTCAAGATAAAATCCAGGGCAAAGCTTTCATATGCTTAGGAGGAAGTTCTCTGTGATTGAGCATATCTTCCTATCACATATTACAGTTCTGCCTCTGCCTCTGTTCCAGCCACACTGAAGGACTTTCTGATCATCCCAGGGGTTCTCTTACCTCTCAATCTTTATAAAGGCTCTTTTCTCCAACTGTGGCACACTTCCCCTGAACTCTCACCCACCTCCCTTAACCTAACTCCAACTTAACTTTCAGATCCTACCTTAGATCATATTTCCTCATCAAAGCTTGCTGTGACCCTAACAAGTCTTAAGTAGGCACCACTGCTATATGCTCCCATGGCATCCACATGCCCATCCATATCATTTATCACACTAGTTTGTAATTTCATACCCATCTGTCAGTTCCCCCAAAAGGTCTAAGCTCTAAAAAGAGAGAGAGAGCATCCATCTCCTTTGCTGTTGTATTTACAGCACTCCGGTCACACTTGTCATCCACCTACCTTTAATAAATATGTATTCATTAAATAAATTACTTAGCTATGTTGCCTTTGATTTTTAAAAGTATAGCAAATTTGGTTCCAACCCTTCTACAATAGAGACATAATCATAGCAACTATTATGTACCAAACATTGACAATCAGACAGCATTTTATCTAAACTCCATTTCTTCATGAAGTTAGAATTATTATTATTATTAAATCAGTATTACAGAGGAATAAATAACTATTCACAAACGCCTATGATATGTGGCAAAGCTAGGATGCAAGTCTAGTTTCTAGTTCCCAAGCCAATACCAGGTACCTTTCTGGACCAATAAGTAGTATCTTACAGTTTATAAAGCATTATGTCACAGAGTCTGCACAATCATATTATAAAATAAAAATATTGATCTCTTTTTAAATATGCTGAAAAAGACTCATTGAGATGAAATGACTTGGGCAAGGCCACACAGTTGTAATGTGGTGAATTCAGAACTGGAAGCCAGATATTTTCATTCTACTCCTCTTATCCTACTTAGACTACCTATGAATTGGGAAGATGGCAAAACTTGGAGAGTAGAGAAGACTATCTCTATTCTCATTGTCTTTGTGACATCATCTCACGCCTCTCTGCTCACAAGTAATCAGCAAGGAACTTAAACCAATGAAAAATCTATTTAGACTAAAAGGAAACTCTTCTATTCATGAATAATTTATATATTATGTATGTGGTGAAAAAAAGAGAGAAATATATTATGTGAATTTAGCCTCCCAAAAGATGAGCAGGTGATAAATAATGGCAGTAAGTATAAGTATGAATATTGATTATAATAGTATCAGAATACCTACGTGGTATAAAATCTAACCTTGAGGTAGAGACATCTGTCATATAGTGTACCAGACAGGACATTTAGGTCCATTGTAGCCAGCTTCTAAGATAGCTTCCAGCAGTCTTTACCTCTTGCTAATCACGTCCTTGTTTGATCCCCTCCCATGTTGAATCATAACTGACCAATATCAGCAATAGAATGAAATAACAGTGTATGACTTTCAAGGCTAGGTCATGACAGACATGTGCATCTTCCACCTTAGTCCCCTCAATTACTAGTTTTAGGGAAAGCTATCTGCCATGTTCTAAGAGTATAAGCAGCCCCTGTGGAAAGGACTGTGTGACAAGGAACTGAAACCTCCCAAAAAATAGCCAGGACCAATATTCTACCGTGTTACTGAGCCACCTTGGAAACAGATCCTCCAGCCTCTGTTGGAGGTGACTACAAGCCTTTAGGTGACTACAGCTCCAACCAGCTTATGAATGAACAAATCAATCCCAAGACAACATCACCCAGCCAACCTGCACCTGAATTCCTAACCCACAGAAACTGAAAAATAATAATTTGCATTGTTGTCTTCAGTCGCTAAATTTGATGGTAATTTATTATACAGCAATAGATAACAATATAGATTGTAAGCAACAGAACCCCAGTTTCAATTAGCATTAAACAAGAGTGGGACCTTTTAACCTATGTAACTAAGGAAGGTCTGAGGGTACATGGCTTCAGGGACAATGGAACCAGGGCCCCAAGAGGTAGAAGCTAACACTGAAAGAACATCATTAGGAGGCAGATCACAGTATGGAATAAAGACTGGAGCCAGATGGCCTGGATCTATGGACCAGATCAGCTCTGTATCTAGAGCAAGATACTTCACTTGTCTGCATCCCAGTGTCTTCTATAAAATGGAGAGGATAATAAACCTGTCTTGTAGGGTAAGTGTAAAGATTCAAAGAGTAAATATGAGCTGTCCTCAGAATGATAGTTAATGCCATGTAAGTAGTGGCTCTCATTGTCAGGTACATATCAACATTAAGGCAAGTTCACTCCATGTGCAGGCCATTATGAGAAAGCAGAAACAATACAAGAACATAGAAGTTTAGTCAATAGTGATGGAGAAGCTGTGAGTCTCATAGACCCCTAGCCCACGAAAGAGATACACCTGCCTTCATGCTGATCCCGCTCCAATTTCCTTAACATTAATTCCCTGAAGGATGAATCAACCTTCTGGTTCCTGAGCTGGACAATGTGAAAAACCTAAACTTGGTACAAAAAGGACCCTGAATAAGCAGAAGCATTGTGTCTTTATTGCTAAGACAATCATGAAGGCTTAATGAAAATGAGGTATTCCAATTTTTTCAGTGAATAAAAAAAATGAAACTTTGAAAAAAAAAACAAACCAATCAGCATACCCCTTACCTCATCATGAATTTCTGGTAAAAGTCCAAGTGGACACATAGGAGCTTTCTACATCTAGCAAAGCGGTAACTCTTATCAAAGAGGCAAAGAACAGCCTTGTAACCCGATAAGCTCCAAAGCACTGGGCCAGGGTAATGGACCATAGGAGATCAAGTAGGGGTCTGTCCAGCTCAATAATACAGCATTGTTGCTGCACTGGAAAATATTTCAATTTATATTTTCAAGCACAAAATATTTTCCTCTCATGCTTTGGCTAAATTAGGTAACGTCTGTGAAGTGGCAGTAACTGGATACAATGGATTTTATATTTGACCTTTATTATTTTAGTGTAATCTGTTTTATATTTACATCAAACATCCAAGGACCCCTGCAGAAGTTTCTTTTGCTATTGCATTACCATTTAGTTCTAATAATGCATTTCAAATCCACAATTCTTGATTATAATATATCATTTCAGATGTAGTAAGAAACCGGGTAGATATAAACCTTCCATGGAAATTGTACCCCCGTGCTTGCCTTTCCTCTTTTTGAACTCTCCTAAACTGATAATTTGTTCAATATATTTTTACCCTAATTCTTTACAGTTTCATGTTGTTCTCTAATTACTTTATATATTTTGGTCTTACATCACCAAAAGGCTAGTTATAACAAAGATGATATGTTATATCCCCATAGTACTTGCTTTGAATCCAAGCACATAATAAGAATCAAGATGGAACTGGAGATCATTATGCTAAGTAAAATAAGCCAGTCAATGAAAGAAAAATACCACATGATCTCACTCATTTGTGGATAATAAAGACCATATAAACTGATAAACAAAAATAGATACCAGGGGAGGCCAGGGGATTGTCAAGGGCGGGGGGGAAAAAAGAGACACATATGTAATACCCTTTGTAATACTGTAAGCAATAAAAAAAAATAAATAAAAAAAATAAAAAATAAAATAAAAACGTAGATACAGAGGCAGAGCAGAGCAGCATCGAACAAACTGTCAAACTACAGTGGGAAGGCCGGGGAGCAGTGGGGGGTGGGGGGGAGAGGAAGGGGGCGCAGGCAGGAAGAGATCAACCGAAGGACTTATATGCATGCATATAAGCATAACTAATGGACACAAGACACTGATGGGTAGAGGGGGCTGAGGGAAGGTCAAGGGGGGAAAAAAGGGAGACATATGTACTACTCTTTGTAATACTTTAAGCAATAAAACAAAATTTTAAAAAAAAGAATCAAGAAATGTTTGGTTGACTATTCAGAACATATTAGTGTTATAGGAAATGGGGAGCAGATGCCAGGGGAGGGGAGAGGTGGTTGGAAAGACAAAATTCCTGTTTGATAGAAGGAAAGACCCTTCTTGAGAAAGACTCGATGAATTAGGCTGATTGAAAAAGTGGTGAATCCTTCCTAGTAGTGCTCAAATAGAAACTCAGTGAACCCTTGACAATGAGAAAATAAGCCAGGAATATAAAGGTTTTGGAGTCCAAATGAATTGGGTTTGACCTCTAGCTTCATGTCTTAAAACTGTGTGACCATAGGCAAGTGACAGATGCTCTAGGCCTCACTTTCCTCATCTTACAATGAGATTAATAGTCTTCTTCCTATGAAAAATGAGGAGACATACCCATGCAATGAAGGAGATTGCCTGAGGGGCCCCAAGTAGTGAGTGGTCCTTTCTTTCATGCTGGGGAAAGGTCAAAATATACCATTTTGTTCTTGACTTTGATAATTAGAGAAATATAAACTAAGCAAAGTTTTAAAATAAAACTCAAAGATAGCCACTAGAAATAAAAAGAGAATATGTACCTTCCAAATTACAGGAGAAACTAAAAATGACAGAGGACAAAGGAAAAAGGAAGGAAATCTAAAATGACAGAAACTATGAAACAAAAAGGCATAATAAAAAAAACAACCTGTATTCATTAATACAAATTAAAGTAATAGTGCCAGAAGCCATAGTAAAACTTTACATACTTTATCTCCTTTAGTTCTTACAGTATCCTAGATGTTGGCATTATTATGATGATGCCCATTTTCCAGGTGAGAAAACTGAGGCTTATCAGAAGTAGAAAATTCCTAAATGTATCCAAGAGCTAGTAAATTTGAACCCAGGCAGTCTAACTGTGGAGTTCATACTCCAAAAATTATACCACCCTGCAAGAACAAAAGGAGAGTGCAAATATTCATTTGTCTACATATGCTCATATATTTATATTTTTATGATAGAATGGGTCATAAATAAATGAAAATGTTAAAGTATTTATCTCTAGGTATTGGGATTATGTGCAATCCTAATTTTCTTTTTTATGGTTTTCTATATTTTCCAATTAGCATATATTTTTATAGTCAGGGGAAAGGTTATAAAATTTATAATAGATTGTCTCTCTGCTTGTTATTCTAATAAGCCTTAAGTCTTGGTATAAAATTCTTGAGATGTTCATGGGATTTATGCTCCCTGAGGGAAAATGTTTCCAAAGTGTTATTTTTTCTTCCAGTGGAGCCAGAATTAAAACTACCAGTAGATGTAACTGTTTGTTTTGTTGTGTCTAGTATATCCTATCTGGGAGAGAGAGAGAGAGAGAGAGAGAGAGAGAGAGAGAGAGAGAGAGAGAGAGAGAGAGATTTGAGTCAAAGGAAAATTTAAGTAATACCTCATCCAATTTTGTAATTGGATTCAAAGTAAAAATTTTAAAATACAGTTGCCAGAGGTTCTAGAAATAAGCTTGAAGCACTGTTGTGATGTATGTCTCATCTGCATAGTATCAAGTGAACCCCCAAATCCAGGGAAAGGCCCCACCCCAAAAGCAGCATGTGAGAGTGCATGTCTACACACCAACAAGGTCACACAGAAATATACCCTTCTCCAAAGCATTTCCATCCATTGGACCATAGATATTGTCAGAAAGGCTCCTACTCTTGAGTGCAGCCCTTCCTTTGCAGAAGAGGAAGCTGAGACCATGAAAGGCTATATCACTTCATTCTCAGTATTACTTCTTAGACCAAGCTATGTATGGTTACCACTAACCTGGATTCCTCCCAACTGATCTGACTGCACACAGAAGGCAGAAGTTGATCTGGAGCTTGAAGAGAGGGACGAACATTGTCCTACAGAGAAAAGAGAGTAAAAGCTATTAAAATCACCATCTTCCAATCAGAGATAATGTCTCGGGAAGTAGCACCAATAAATTTTGTCAAATAAAGAACAGTGCCAAAAATGGGACTGTGAGAAAAACAAGAGCAGAAGGTCTTTTCCAATCCTATAGAGACTGCTGACAGGAAACTCAGGGACCCTTGAAGGACAATGTCCCTCTCAAACATGATTATGGCCTCTCTACTGTCCAGATGTCAATATTAATAGTTAATAATAGAGTTAAGTCTTATTGACTAACTGTATATCATGCATTGTATTAACTGCTTTGAATATATTATATCATTTATTTGCACGTAATCCTCCCAAAATTCCTGAAAGTAGACATTATTAGCCTCATCTTACATCTGAGAAAACTGAGGCTTTGGCAGAGTAAATAACTTGCCAAACAAGATTACACAGCTGGATTACATAGAGCTAGAGTTTCAACCCAAACTCACTAACTTCAGAGCCTGAGCAAAAATTAAAATGACTCAGAAGTTTCCAAAGCTGTTTTTAAAAACCTAAACAATAGCCCAGAGCCTGAACTCAGAAGACCATCCTCATGACCTATTATGGGTAAACTTAAATAATTGTATTGAGTTGTGCAGGAATAGAGAGATGCAAAGAGGTCGGTTCGTACAGCTTTCTGCTATTAAATTTTCATTAGTTTAGAACCGTTAAGTCATGACTAAGAGGTGGGAAAAACTACAGTGCATCTGAGTTGGTGACCCAAAAATGACATAAATTCCTTTCCATTCTTTCCCCACCATTGAGTCTTCCCTCCTAATGTTAATAACAGCATTTTAACACACCCATTATATGTAACATAAACACAGGATGCAAATTATAGCATTATTGGAAGTTGGAAAGGTGGGAGGGAGGAAGAGAGAGAAGGAAGGAGGAGAGATTCAGAAACAATGTCATCCGTTATTGTCAAATGATGCCAGCCCCCGCCTCTTATCTTCCCTCCATCTTAGGTAATGTGTGTTGACAATAGTGACATCTCCCGGCAAAAACAAACTTGATCTCCTGCAGGATTTCATTTTGCTCACTCACTGCAAATGACTCTTGACTCTTCTTGTTGCCTCCAGATGTAATTTTATGTTCTTTATCTGGAAGATTACGTACTGACACGGCCCATCTTCAACCTTAGAAACTTAATAACCTAGTGCTGATCTGACTGCAGAACTCTGCTATGCAAAGCCCCCGAGTTTCATCCTGAACACATCAGCATGAGTAGCCCAGAGACCCAATTCAGATTTCCTACTTACAGCTACATTAAATCTAAATAAAGCCAACTAAATACCAGCTACTGAAAAATAGTTCAATTAAATCCTACAATGAGAGGTCCTCTTGATTTTAACGTGTTTTATCCCCTGGGAAACATACTTATGCTCTTCTTTTCTTGTAGAATATTGGGTGGCGGGAGGGGGGGTGGTCATAAATCATACAGCCACCAAAGAGCCTAAAAGTTTTTGATATTATTGTTAACCAAAAGCAGTAAAATATTTGTTTAAAGAATGTGGAAGGTTTTGTTTCAACTCATGAGAAACATTCTAGGACACGGTTTTTATGCTTACTTGCCTTAATAATTTATTGGAAAATATAGTATGGTGTTTTGTCCCTTCTTTGAAAGCAGTCCAGAACTTTGTTAAATTAGAACCACTGAGTAAGCATAATTGTAGGACAGAGGAGTTGGCCAATCACAGTAGCGGGTGGAGAGCTCAGACCCTGCGGTATTCTTGAATTATATAAAATAGCTGTTGTTCTCTATAAAAGGAAGGTGTTCAGTGGTTCAGAGCATAAAGAATTTACCTTGAAACTGGTTTATTTCTATTCCATTCACAGTCTGCACAGTGTGAATGTTGGCTATTAAGCCTTCTACATTCACAGGCTGGAAAAGGTCTATAAACACTCCTTTACTTATATTTTTACTTTGAAAAGTTTTCTAAGATAGATCTGCACATTCATTCTCAGGTGAACTTGCATTCCAAATTGATAAAAAAAAATCAAACACTTGCTCCTTTCCACATCTAGTGACTCTTTTGGCAAATAAACCTTGGAGATTAGACTATGTCTTTGCTATGCATGAAGAGAAACTTGTATTAGAGAGAACAAAAGCCCTTTAAACTGATAAAAAAGGAAAAGGCAGTTGAATTGTGGAAGTTAGAGTTGTGCTTTATTTTTGTTTTTCAATGAAAATTGTGGTTGAAATATCAACTTCATTCTGACATAGGGAAGATTGCAAACACAGGCATTTCAAAAAATTTATGCAAAAGCAAATTGTGGTGAGAGCAGTTTATTTCTAAATTCTCTGCTCGCTTCAAAGTACATTTGAATGATAGACAACAAAACTAGAAGAATGTGCATCATGATTAACACAGCACCAAATAGTATAAAAATAATGAATATAACTTTGGTCTTCATTAAGTAGTTTATTCACATAGTCAACAATGAATAAAATGTGTGTGGTGGGTTAAGCCAATTGCCAGCTATTGGGAAACAATGCTGATCCCTGCCCTCAAGTGAGTGCAGTCTAGTAGGAGAAAGGGCTGCTTGGGACAAACTTATGCTAAAGAATTATTTGTTTATCTGAAATTTAAATTTAACAAGGCAGCCTATATTTTTATCTATTAAATCTGATAACTCTCGGAGATAGTAAATGGGCATTTCTAACAATGAGAAGTGATAACTGTGATCTGAATGCTGAAGAAGTGCTCAGGAGGTAGAAGTAACCCAGACTTGGGAACCAGGATCTGAAAGATGAATAGAACTTAACCAGGAAAAGAGAAAGAAGTAAGAGATTTCAAAAGGCAATGCAAGTGTAAAGTTCACAAGAAGAGAAGTTTGTCCAAAATGGCCCGGCATGGGGTGATAAGGCAGAAGAGATTAGCAGATGCCAGACCACAGGAACCCTACAAAGGCATTTGGACATCTTTAGGACAATGAAATAATATAAAGGTTTCTAGGCAGAGGCATTATACAATCAGCTGTATGATTAACGAAGACTATTCTAGGTGAATGATGGAAAATGGATTGACAGCAAGTAAGATGGAAGCAAGGAAACCAGTGGAAATAATTTGCCTAAGGGATGCCAATGGCTTGAACTAGCAAGGTAGTGATGTAGGAAGTGGGTATATTAGAAAGATACTTGTAGTATAAATGGATTAGGAAATAGGCACAAGAAGATTTAATGATCAACTAGATAGGGTGTTGTTGGAAAGGAAGAAATTAAGTATAATATAAATAACATTAATTGGGGACTCACTATAGATTAGTCACTATGCTAACTGCTACATACATATGTATATAAACTTCTCACAAGTTTATGAAATAAACTATTATTCCAGTTTTATAAATGAGGGAAATGAGGTTTAGAGACAAATGTGTAATTTCACTCTAAAGCTGGTAAGTGTCATAGTAAGAATGATGTCCAGGTTTGGAGGCTGAGCTAAGGGTGCTATGTCCAAGATTAGAAACACAGGAGGGGTATAGGTTTGTGGAAAAGGTACTGAACTCATTTTCAGACTTAGTGAGTCTCACCTGTGATATGTCAGAAGTCACCTAGATAGATGGGTTTAGAGCTCAATAAAGGCACTGGACCACAGATAGGGGTTTGGGAGTCATCAGCACAGTGATTAAAATTGAAACTATGAGAAAACAGATAAGATTGACTAGAGAAGGTATACAGAGTGAAACTAGAAAAAGACCGAAGGAAGAGGTCTGAGAAACACCAGCATTCAAGGGTTAGAAGTGACCAGAGCCATAGGAGAAAGCCCAGAAGAGCATGATATCAAATAAGACAAGAAAAGAGACCATTATAAAAAGTAGGAAGTGTCAGCATTATGATAGGAGATAGTAATGTAAATAGAGCTAATGGGAGAGGAAATTCAGAGGGTCAATTTTTTATATATAGCAAAAGAGAAAAGTTTCAAAAGTAGCTAGTTGAAATAAACAGAGTTAAATTAGTAAATTCAGGGGTAAAGTATACTGGTGCACAAGGAGAAAGATAAAACAGGTGGAAGTGGATGGTGGAAATGTGAACTGCTGTGCAATCTTGCCATCCCAGCAATGAGCTGAATCAAGAACACAGTAGGAACATGACCAGGTGGGTTAAGGTTAATTTCAATAAAGACTAAATTGTAGGTTTTAATAAAGTTCAGTAAAGACCAAAGCCATTCCTGGTTGACCTAGTCATAATGGGGCTGCATCCCATGCTGGGGGTATAATTATGAACATAGAGTTGAAGCCATATTCAGCCACGCTTGTTCCACCTTGAGGGACAGTCTGGGGAGGTGCTAGAAGGAGGGAGGAGGGAGCTATGTTATTGACAAAAGGTGAAAGAAAGTAAGCTCACTATAAAGGAGGTAAATTGAGCCTACCTGCTGGAGAGTGTCTAGATACAGCACTAATGTTTTGTTCTCCTATTGTCTTTGTACATACACCATCATTTTATGCAGCATGAGGAGAGAAAAAAAAAAACCCTGCATGAAGCTGGAAGACAAAAGGGCTACATTCCCTGTGTAAGAGTAAATGAGAAATAACCCCATGACACAGAAAGGGACAGTGAAGAATTGGCACTAGGTGAGAAGGAGATTAAAACTCTCCCCTGAGAATATGAACCAGAGCCCAGCTTTTGATCTAAATTCAAACCATCAGTGTGGCCAAGAAAAACCTGAAGTTGAGAATTTATTGTAAAGTGGTTTCAGGTTGACAGTGGACCTAAATGACTAGCAAAAGGAAACTCAAATCTTTCAGAAAAGAATTCAATGTCAATCCAGGTTAACAGTGCTTTGAAATGCCAAGGACTTTAAAAGATGCTAAAATGTGAAGGAAAAAATGTGCTCTAGACTCTATGGCATAATATAGTTATTTCATGCTTCTAGCAGTTGGCCTGGAAGGAACCATGGACTTCTCCTGGTAACCCATGAGGTTGGCGTGGATCAGAACTTAGATTTCTCCTACTGTCTTACTGTCATTCAATAGCACTGGGCCTGCCTAGAAGAGGTCCTGAGGGAGAATAGGGACTTGATGGCTTGGATCAATGATCATTCTCAGGGCAGATGGCAAGCCCTGTTACCAGGCTCACCCAGATCACACGCTTCTTCTTTCTAACCAATGGGTTAGAAACTACATCACTGCTCCTCTTTCCAAGAACAATTTTGATGGAGTTGAGAAGAGAGTAAAAGAAATGTACTAGGTTGAAGTTGGAAAAGGAGGTGAATAAACAGGCAGCATTGGAAACAATGCTTCCAATAAGCGTGGTTCTAAATAAGATAGAGAATTTAATTCTCAAACATGGTGTCTGTTCATTTTATCTATTCCTTAAGACCCAAATAATGCATTCCTGGAAGCTCTTTTGGGTGTTTTAGTATAAAATCATAACTATACCCATCTGAAAGCTCTCAAAATGAAGGATTTCTTCATGAATGTGCCTTCAGATTTGTTAAATTAGACAACTGAAGAGGCATAATAAATTCAAGCATACTAAATGACTTTTATCTTTTTGGTCCAGTGTGAAAGGATACTTAAATTAATTTAACTTGTTTTATTCCACTAACACACATTTATATCTTTCTGTCTGATATGTATTCTATTGACACCAAAGTGTTCTTCTTTGAAAATTTCCCACAACCAGATTCTCAACTGTTACTGTCACCTTCCACCCTAATATCACGATTCTAAACAAGTGAATTCTTGCTGCCTATGTAATAATTGTGTTTAGAGATATATGGAATAGTTCTCGAAGTTCCGTTTGTTATTTCTAAACTTAAAGAAAAATAACATGTAAAATAGACATTGTGCCTGCTACCGGGGCTGTCCAGCAAAAAATCCTACTTCCTCCCTCTCCACAGAGAAGTAAAAGTCAAACAGATATGTTTAGAGTCTGATGGTTCCAATGCTATTGTTTAGAAGATACATACTGTTCTGTTTTTACCAATCTAGCAAAAAATAGATCTTTGGGTAGTCTCTTTATAAACTTGTCTCCCTTAGTGAAATAGAACTGGTAGATCCAAAAGTAAAATGTCTTAGGAGGAAATTGGCCAACAGGAAGGCTTGTCTCCTCATTTATTACTTTTTTTTCCATTACAGTTTATATTTAACTAGAGGCCCAGTGCACGAAACTCATGCATGGGGGCGGGGGGGACCCTCAGCCCAGCCTGCACCGTCTCCAATCTGGAACCCCTTGGCGGATGTCTGACTGCTGGTTTAGGCCCCTGTGGGATCAGGCCTAAACCGGCAGTCAGACATCCCTCTCACAATCCGGGACTGCTGGCTCCTAACCACTCACCTGCCTGCCTGCCTCATTGCCCCTAACCACTTCTGCCTGCCAGCCTGATCGCACTAACTGCTCCCCTGCCATCCTGATAGCCCCCAACTTCCCTCCCCTGCTGGCCTGATCTCACCCCCAAGTGCCCTCCCCTGCTGACCTGGTCATACCCAACTGCTCTCCCCCGCATGCCTGGTTGCACCCAACTGTCCTCCCCTGCCAGCCTCATTGCCCCCAATTGCCCTCCCCTTCTCATCTGGTTGCACCCAACTGCCCTCCCCTGAAGGCCCAATTGCCCCCAACTTCCCTACCCTGCCAGCCTGGTCACCTACACTGCCCCCTCTGCTGGCCTGGTTGCCCCCAACTGCCCTCCCCTGCCAGCCTGGTTGCCTCCAACTGCCCTCCCCTGTTGGCCATCTTGTGGTGACCATCTTATGGTGGCCATCTTGTGGTGACCATCTTGTGGCAGCCCTCTGGCCATCTGGTGGCGGCCATCTGGTGGTGGCCATTTTGTGATGATGTCACACAACACCACCTAGGCTTTTACTATATAGGATAATATAAACTCTGTCAGGTGAATAGCATAGTAGTTAGATAATCATTCACTTACAAAGTGTTCCCCTCTGGTATTTCCAGTACCCACCTGGCACCATACTTAGTTCTTAAATATTATTGACTATACTTCCTATGCTGTACTTTACATCCCCATGACTATTTTGTAACTACCAATCTTTACTTTTCAATCCCTTCACCTTTTTCACCCAGTCTCCCAATCTCCCCTCCCTTTGTCAACCATAAGTCTGTTCTCTGTATCTAAGTCTGTTTCAATTTTGTTTGTGTACATTGTTATTTAGATTCCACATGTAATTGAAATCATAAGGTATTTGTCTTTCTCTGACTGACTTATTTCACTTAACATAGTACCCTCTAGGTCCATTCATGCTTTTGCAAATGGTAAGATTTCATTCTTTTTTATGGCTGAGAAATAGTCCATTGTATATTTGTACCACAGCTTTTCTAACCACACATCTATTGATAGGCAATTAAGTTGCTTCCATACCTTGGCTACTGTAAATAATACTGCAATGAACATAGGAGTGCATATATTCTTTCAAATTAGTGTTCCTCACTTCTGATTTAATAGCCTTGATGGGGAGTACCTTTAGAAATCAGAGCTGTTTTTATTCTCTGAAAACCAAAGGTGAGAGGTTAGAGCCTCATCAGGAGCAGGAAAGCTGTGGTGTGCATCTTGTTGGACCACCCGATACTCAGAGATCTAAGGTGACAATTCATGACTTCCTCTAGAAGAATGTAGCAAGCAATTGAAAATGGGGACAAAGCAGCCGCCAGATTCCCATCCAAGAAAATCTATTTGTATTATATCCAATGTCATGTACTTCCTTCCTAAGAAAAATAGTCAGGCTGTAAGAACTGATTATTTTAGGCCAAAAATAAGAGGGAGGGATGAGTTAATAGATACCAAGTCTGTATTTTCCTTTTGGTCTATAGCCCTTGAAATAATAGGCCTCTTTTCATTTTGCAAAATATTTCATGCTTATGAATGCTGAGTTTGAAACAGACAGCTGGACTATTCCAAATAGCCTAGAATATTCTTTGCAAAAAAAATGGAACATGAGGGAAGTTCATTTGCCTGGTTGGTGGGCCCAAATGTGTGCATATTAAGAAAGTGCCACCAAAACCGGTTTGGCTCAGTGGGTAGAGCGTCGGCCTCCGGACTGAAAGGTCCCAGGTTGGATTCCGGTCAAGGGCATGTGCCTGGGTTGCGGGCACATCCCCAGTGGGAGATGTGCTGGAGGCAGCTGATCGATGTTTCTCTCTCATCGATGTTTCTAACTCTCTATCTCTCTCCCTTCCTCTCTGTAAAAAATCAATAAAATATATTTTTTTTAAAAAAGTGCCTTGCTCTAATAGTTTCTTATTACCACATTCTTGGTGGCTTAAAACAACAGAAATTATTACCTCACAGTTCAGGAGGCCAGACGTCTAAAATCAATGTCACTGGGCCAAAATCAAGGTGTTCTTAGGACTACACTCCTTTCAGAGACTCTAGGGGGAAATGCATTCCTTTCCTCTTCCAGCTTCTGGTGGCTGCTGGCATGCTTTGTGGCCACATCACTCCAATATTCAAGGCCAGTATCTTGAAATCTCTCTCTGTTCCCTCTTCATATCCCTTCCTCCTCTGTGTATGTCAACTCTTCCACTACCTTCCTCATATAAGGATACACGTGTTTGTATTTAGGACCCAACCAATCAATCCAGGAAAATATCTCCACTTCAATATCTGTAACTTGACCACACCCACAACGATCTCCTTTTTGCAATTTTGGGTAACATTCACAGGTTTTAGGGATGTGGAGATCTTTGGAGGGCCATTTATCAGTCTACCACACTTCATATCTATCACTTAACACATAGAAAAGCCACATAGATAGAGGCAGAGATCAAATACAAATCCAATTGACAAATTACCAGCTGACTCTTCTTCAAATGTTGCTATATTCAGTTATCTGGAAGTCATCTGAGAAGAAAACTTTTTCATTCTTACAATTCTGGATAAAATAAGATGCCTTAAAAAGAAAAACTCTTCAGTAGCTTCATTTCAAAGTGTTCTTACTTTCAGTCACCATTTTACATCATGCCTTAGGAAGATTTTAATATGAAAATATTGCAGAATGAAAACAGAGAACTGGAATCTCCCTACAACTTCTAATTGTGTTGCACCTTCCTTACTTTCTGTCCATTTAGACAGGTGTATGAGGAGAGAAGCAGGATGGAGTTGTCCACCCTTGGACTTCAATAAATTCTTAAAAATCCATACAGAAACTATGACAAAGTGAAAGCCATTTGCTTCCATATTGGAAGAGAACATGAGTCCCTGGGGGTAATAAAACTCAACTCAATTGAATCCATAGCCCAAGGGAGGACATAGAATTGAATTCAGAGTTAAACCATTCTGAATTTAAATACATCAAATTCCTAATATCTTAAAATGTCATGGTGAGTCACCCAGGCAAGATCGTGTGGTAGATGAGATTAAGGATGGGGACAGATTGAGAGCAAAAACATGACCTTAGATGCTACAATTCCAGAAGAGCCCAGAGTGACCCTGAATCTCAAAGACAGAGAAGTGCAGCCAGTGAGGTCTTCAAGAGGAAACCTTTACTTTCTGTTTCCACCTTTAATTTCTACTCTTTTCTCTCTTCCATTAAATATTTCCTAGTTCTATAATAAATGCGATGCTCTGATTGGGTATAAGTAAGATGCATTCTGGGATTTAGACCAGAAATTATCCAACAGAGCAAACACACACACACACACACACACACACACACACACACACACACACACACACCCCTAGCTGCCTGACTGGGTGAGGACACCCATGTACTCTACCAAAGGTAAAGTGACTCATGAAGCTAAATGATGCCGAAGGTTTCTAATCCCAGCTCACCAGGGGTTTAAATTGTACAATGAGGAACTAACTTCTTGGATAACTTCCAGAATTTGTCTTAAAAATTTTAATTGCAGCATACCTAACAGTTGTATAAAACATACACATTTGACTTATGTTTCTTAGTCAAAATATTCCTCTCAACTTTTTTTTTCTTAGTAAGTGACAAAAGTGTTCTTATTGTAATTAATGGAGTACAAAAATATTGGGGAAACATGCCTGAAGGCGGAAACTATAATTCTATTACTAATATATTCCCTTGGCTTGCCTTTTGAACTCTGCTGCCTCTTGCCTTGCAGCTGTGTTTAATGAGTGGAGAGATTATTCAAATGAGCCCACAGCACACTGTTATTTCTGAGGCTCTCGCCATCTTGAGCAGGCATCTTCTCTCCCAATCAGGCAGTTGAGCAGACCATCCCTCTTTAGTTACCTGCCTGTGTGTGTGGTAATATAATTCCAAAGACACCAGGTCACATCCCTTGATTGGGAGAGAAGCTGCTAATGATTCTGTGACCAAACAAAAGGACAGAAGAAACAGCCTTCAAGGTGAAAAATGAGAAAGCACCTACACTAGCCTCTACCGAGTTTCAGCTTTCAATTTGTCACTGCCTGTCAGTGATGGAGACTGTTAGTGTCTAATAATGAAAACATGCAGCAGTACAAAATAGTCTTTTGAAAAAGCACTGTTTGTGGACGGATGGCCTTTGCCCCACTCATATTGAAATGGAACCCACTGCAATCGGGCAGGCCAATGTTTAATGAATTTTAGGATGTTAAAATGAGTTTCTGCTCATGTAAGATTTAAAAGTAAGAATAACTCTCTAGGGGAGAAATTCCTGAGATGATTACAAAGTTGCCAAGAAAATTTAATAAGAACTAATTTTGAACTGATAAGCATTCAATCCAATATAGTGGGATTAAGCAATAAGAATTCTTCCTGGGAGTTTACAGGAGATAAGCATCTCATGAATAAGTAAATTCTGAAACAGGGGGCTACAGGGTGCTTATTGATTTTGAAACCATTTGTTTGAGACTTTGCCCTTGAGGAAAAGACTATTATGGCTGATAATATAATAGTTATATTCAGAGACAACCCACTTCTTTGGCTGATGGCAGAATATAAAGATTATTTAGCCAATACAAAATGTATAAGCCGAAGTTTGATCTGCAAAACCCACTCATTATTATAATTTTCCATTTCCTAATTCCTAGAAGATAATTTTTAGGTAGTACCAAAGTCAAAAATAAGTAAAAGCTAAATAACCAGGATCCTCAACTTACTAAATACTTTGGTACAACTGGAATGGAGAAATATTTTTTAAAAGGCTGCCTCCTGGGACATGGTGATTTCCAGACCCATTAACATCAATTCCTTATACCTTATGCATCTACCTCTGCAACTTGAAGTAATTAAAATTAAAATATGCAAGAAACTTCAGTGGCTTTTAAAAACAAAATGTTGTTTAGAACTAGTAGATAGGAAAAATATTAATGTAGAGTTCTAAGGTGACCAACCATCCCAGTTTTCTTAACACTATCCTGGTTTTAGCACTGGAAGTCCCACATCCCAATAAACTCCTCAGTCTTAGGCAAATTGGAAAAGTTGGCCAATCTAAATATCTTGTCAAAATTCACTTTCTCAATTAGACTTACTCCGACTTTCTAATTTAAATGTAACTGCCCTCCCATGCCACTCCCAATCTTCCATATCCTGGACTGCCTTTTCTTATCATACTTACCATCTTATAACAAATTATATAATTTACTTATTCGTTGTATTCAGTGTTTATTGCCTATCTATCAGAGTATAATGCAAGCACCCAGAATAGTACCCGGCACTTAAGAATGAGTAACCCAGCATGCTAATTGACCTTAAAGAAATATGCCTCACTCCCCATTAGAATCATGAGCTTTTAGAAATGTCAGTGCCCTAGTAACCACCCTCCACAATCCTTATTTAATTGGCCTTGGAAGGAACTTGGGCACCAGCTCTTTTAGAGCTCCTCAGATGCTAATGTACAGCCAAGGTTGCTCTAAACCTTACATAAGAATGCCAAGTCCAAATAAAATGTTGAATTCCAAACAAGCTTTAGGACATGGCCATTGATTTCATTCTTGAATCACTCTTCATGAAGAATTGTGAGCAGTGCCTTCTTTTGCAAAGGCTGCTGAAAGAGAACACTTAAAAAGAAAAAACTCCTTTGGTGCCATACACTGAAGGACAAGACCTTTCAAAGCAAACACCACTTAGACCCCATCTCCTGTTCACAATATCTTTGGGAAAAGCATTGGCTATAGCACCTGTAGGCCCCAAGAGGTCACAGCAGGAAAATGCTACTGCACCATAAAGGCATTTAGAATCACTCTTAAAACAATTTGGGGCCTATATGCAACAGAGTGAATTACACCTCCCTATCATGGTATTAATATGAATGTGTAAGCGTATTGTGTTCAGGATTCCATAGACCTGCAATGATTTAGCTAGAGAAGGTGTTTGTAAAGCAGAAGAAAGCCTGCCTAATTAGAAAACAAGGAACAGGAAAATAAATAAAGGGGTTGAACAAAGTCAGCTCTGGCTCTAATTTGCCTGGAGACATCCTAGCACTTGCTGCACAATAAATCGAATTTTTGCTGTATACATTCAATATTTGTTAATAAGCTGCCAGCTAGCTGCTTTTACCCCCTGTATTTTCTGCACAAGCAGGGAACAGTGTCCTTATCGTCCGGCTGGCACATGAAATGAGCAGCTCCCAGTCTGCACATGGACAGCTGGCTCAAGAGAAGACTGTCCCCAACTTGCAAACAAGGCGGGGAGGGAAGAGACAGAGAGCACAGGTGAGATCCATGGGCTTCACATATTATCTCAGAGAGGAAAATAATGATTTCTAGAGGCAATCTGACAAGGAATTTCTAGCCTGCTAGTCTGGGTTAGAGTTTCTGAATGTGATAAATAACAGGGCTCTTGGACAGACCTTTTTTTTCCTTTATTTTGATACCCTTACAGCAGTAATCATACCTCTTGTCAAGTGTTATAAAGATAAAGACAAATGTTTTCTATTGCTATTTTGTCAATGAAAGGCGTCCCGGCCCGATGTGTGGAATGTACCATTTGTTTTATATCCATCACATATTGAGGCACATCCTATCCCAGTGATGGCGAACCTTTTGAGCTCGGCGTGTCAGCATTTTGAAAAACCCTAACTTAACTCTGGTGCCGTGTCACATATAGAAATTTTTTGATATCTGCAACCATAGTAAAACAAAGACTTATATTTTGATATTTATTTTATATATTTAAATACTATTTAACAAGGAAAAATCAACCAAAAAAATGAGTTCGTGTGTCACCTCTGACACGCGTGTCATAGGTTCACCATCACTGTCCTATCAACATAGGATCCTCAGGTCACAAAAACAGAAATCTGCTGCTGTCAGTGTTGCAGTTTGCTTTGCCTGCTCTGGAAACCAGTGACTCATGCGTGTTCCCTTCACACTGACTCTGAGCTTTACCTTCCTTTTCTGGTACTCTCAATTAGACCGGGGTAACATATCTGTAAGGTCAAATAGCAAAACAATCTCTTTGTTAAATAATATGGGCTTTGGCATCAGTGGATTTTTTTTTTCTTAAATCAGAAAGATTTTTCATTTGTGGAGAATAGCAATATTTGAAAAACATAAAATGATTTCCAAAGATGCGGTTCAGGAACCCATCTGAAAAGACTTGTTTATGCCAAAACAGATGGAGTTTGGCTTAATTGTTGAACTAAATTGCCATATGGAACAAAACACAGCTGATTATTGCATTAACATTAATGTTAATATGCTTCATCATTCTGTTGTCATTGTAGCTACAGTTGTCACCAGACTTTAATCAATATGTTTATAAGGAAATTCAAATTTTGGAACTTCAGACCCAAAGAGATGTCAAGGATTATCTAGTCATTTTACAAATGAGGAAACTGAGGCCTATGAAGGATGAATAATCTGTAAAAAGGCATCTACCCTACAACCTGAAAATGAAATGCCGTATTTTTCCGTGTATAAGACGCCCCTTTCTTTTCCAACCCAAAATTAAGAAATCAATATTTTACACATAAAACAGAACACATTTTTATTTAGTAATTACCACAGGTAATGTTTACATACCAGTACTATGATATTATGCAGCACATCACTTTATTCAGCCTCTGTTGCATCACTGCTCTCTTCTTCATCACTATTAGTTCCAGACATATCAATTTCTTCAACTCCTATTGTATCACTGCTGTCTTCTGAGACACTATATATGTGAGGTCATCCTCATAAACTGGTGGCATTTTCTGACCTAACTTTGTTCGTGTTCTTGTGACCAACCCTTCTCTTCTCATGAAATTGAAGCATCATTTTGCCTTTCCTATAAAATCAACAATGTTCATTTCGCTTGCAAACATTCTTGCCTGACATTGAATAAGCTTGATTGACACTCATAAGCCACTCTGGTACTGCTCCATAATCCAAGTCCTAAGCATCTGCCCCAAATTTGCCCATTTTGCTGGTTTTCCTCTTAAGGCCTTCTTCTTTTTTGGCATCTTAAGGAGTTGTTCTTCCTGTTTTCTCCACTGTCTGATCATCCACTCAGTGGGAGGAGGTCCAAATTGTCTCTCTGCAGCTCTATTTCCATGCTCTTTTGCATAGCTGATTGAATTCAGTTTGAATTTTGCAGAGTAAGACAATTGCTTACTGGTATTTACCTTTTTATTTATTTATTTATTTTGACATCTTTATGAGCTCAGAATGCTCTGGTCCTGTTGAATCTGCGCACTCTCCACCTCCACCTCAGTTGACATCAGTAACAATAAGGCTCATGATTGGAGGAAGCCTGTTTGACAAGGAATGGGTAGCTTCGCACCCACAAGGCTCCCGCCTCGGCTGACTTCAGTGTATAAGACACCTCTCAATTTTTTATACACACAAATATATGGTATATTCTGAAAACATAGGGCACATATAGGCAAGACATTCAGAAGAGAAAGGTCATTCTAACAGCAGATAAAAAAATAGTATGACAGGAGGATTGGTGCAATTAGATGAAATAAACAGGACTACCTATTTCAATAGATTCTTTTTCATGCTTAGCATCTCTTAACTAACACCCAGGATATTATATATGGTCTTTCCTTGAATTTTTGCAATGAGATCTTACTTAGTATTCTCTTCCCATGATATTTTCAATAAAAGAATAACTAACACTGTGAATAATAGAAGGAAAACACAAATAAGTCATTGATGGTGGGGAAAGAAAGTGGGACACAAAACAAAGAGACATCATCCATTTCCAGGTGTAGTGAGTAGAGATTTTCTCTCTTAGTTTTTCTCATAACTGTTGATCCTTCCCTGGTCCTCTTTTCTCTGTAAAGTGGGAAATGAATGGGAATTGATTGAAAAGCTATTTCAAAAGTTATTACAGGATTGTCAGTAATCCTCTAAACCTAACCTCCATCCCCACTGCCACCCTTATGCCCAACATACAAAACCCTTTGAAAAGCTAGTGTTGGAAGTCTGAAGTGAGAAAACAGAAAACCAGTGGCCATCCCCTACCCCCACCCCAGCTCAAGGTCAGTGACCCAGAAACAAGTGAGGGAAGGCCTCTGAATTCTGGGAAAGTAATTGCACAGGTGCATTGAATGGATGCTTCATTTCATGATTTGTGTTTCATCCCACTGCAGCAAACTTTAAAGAGGTCCAAATCCTTTTGTTTTCTTAAATACTACCCCTGTTACAGTACTCTTCACCTTTAATCTCCTCTTTTGCTATTTTTTTCTTATTTTTCCCTGCTCATTTGATAGTTCCTGCTTCCCTCCAAAATGTAATTATCTATGCAATCTGTGTCTAACACACAATTGGAGCTCAGTGACTGTTATTGAATATGAGCTCCTAAGTTTGAAGTACTCTGTTAGCCAGTGTGTGTGTTATATATTTGTGCCTGCTGAGTACTTGTTAAGTATGAGTTGGGGTAAAAATCAAGCTAGTATAACAAAGGTACATGAAAATATTGTAGCGTATTAAAGATAGGAGTTTCTTTTTCTTTCACATAACAGACCAGTGATAGGTGAGTGGTATAGGATAGGTAAGTAGGTCTGGTCTGCAAAGTCATCCTAGGACCCAAGCTGTTGGGTTAGCTCAGCCATCCACATACATACAGCTTCCTTCTCTGGATCTAAGCTGATTCCATTTTCCAACCTAAAGAAATGGGGTGTGGAGAATGAGAGGAGGAAAGAGAGAGTAGAGTGCAAGCACCTTTCTTAGCACATATTTTTTTCTATTCACATCCCATTGGCCACAACTTTGTCACATGACCAAACTTTAGATGCAAAAGTTAAAATATTTATTTGTTCATAATTCTGTGAATTAGCAATTTGGCTTAGGCTCGGCTGGGAAGGTTCATCTCTGGTCCACATGCCAGGTAAACCTGAGCTTGTTCACAAAGTAGTGGTCAAAGGGTTATGAAGATAAGAAAGAGAAGATCTTGTGTATAGTACTTTTCAAGGCTCCACTTGCATCACATGTGCTAATGTTCCATTGGCCAACGCAACTCACATGGTCAAGTCCAGACTCAATGAATAGAGAAACAGAAACCACCTCTTGATGGGAGTTGCTACAAAGTCGCATCACAAAGGGGCATGCAAAAAGGAAGAGGAAGAACTTCTGATCATTTTTGCAAAAACTCTACCACCAAAACTAGACTCGAAGTATCACAGAACATTCTGAAAAACTTTATGAGAAGACATGTTCTAAAATTGTTGGCAAAACTTTGTGAAATGAATAATAAATATATATTATTTATAACATCATCAAAAGTATAAATCTAAGCAGAATTAACCATTTTACTCTCTAATTTAAGATATAAAATAAACTCTTAAAAAAGAGTATCACAGAAGCATTATGAAAACCAAAGTAAATCACTCTCTGGGTAGCAAGAGTGATGTTCCCAGAAAAAAAAATATATCTTTTGAGCTGAGCAAATAAAATTATATTACGCCTAAAAGATCTCAGAGAACATTTCACACATCCCCCTCCATTTTACCTTAGTATTTCAATCCTATAGCCTTTATTGTGTACCTACTACATGCTAAGCCCTGTGACAATTGTGTAAATATAAGGAATATTATAATATCACTAGAGGCCCAATGCATGAAATTCATGCATGGGGGGCAGGGGGGGGGCTTCTTCAGCCCACTCAGCCTCTGGCCCAAGGCCCCTCCCCTCCCTCCACGTGGTGGGGGCGCGGTCCTTGGGCTCGCATTGCCAGGGTGACGCCGCCAGTGTCCCACCCCGGCCACTATGGGCACCACCATCTTTGTCTTGGAGTGATGGTTAATTTGCATATTACTCTTTTATTAGATAGGATGAGTTTGAACATTTTTAATTTCCTTTTTCCTTATTAAATTATTCATAAAGTGAATTTGGTGAGATTATTATCATTGTTTTTTGTTATTGTTTTTGTTGGTTGTGTTCTTTTTTGGTTGTTTTTTTGGTAGTGAAAATGAGTAAAAGAAGTGCTTTGATAAAACTATCTAAGGCTACAGTGGCAGGACCCAGGACAGAATCCAGAGCTGCCTTTGCAGTGGGTTGGGGCACATTGGTGAGAAGCAAGCAATCAAAACAAAAGAGGGCTATATGGGAACATCTCTTACTTTAGGGATTTAAAGGTGGAAAATAGGATCATAAAGAACTAGATGCAAGTTATAAAATTAACTCTATGTGGTTAATGTAACATATTAATAATATGGCTCTAGAAGCTTCCCAAGTCCTTACTGTGCCCAACTATTCCTCTAACCCCATCTCCTACTATCTCCTTCCTTTCTCTGCTACCATCACCCTGTGATTGCTGTTCCTATGAAAACCAATACATCTCATTTCAGGTCTTTGTACTTCCTGTCCCCTCTGACTGGACCACTTTTCCTTCCCAGATATTTACACGCCTACCCTCAGGTCTCAGCTCAAGCATGACCTTCCTAAGGAGGCCCTTATGAAACATACCAAATGAAACACAACCTTCTCTCCACCTTTTATTCTCTGTCCCCTTAGCATGTTTTGTATTTTTAAATATATATTTTTTCATTGAACTTTAGAGAGGGGAAAGGAGAGAGAGAGAGAGAGAGAGAGAGAGAGAGAGAAACATTGATGTGAGAGCAGAACATCAATTGGCTGCCTCCTGCACACCCTCCAATGGGGCTTGAGCCTGCAACCCAGGCATGTGACCTGACCAGGAATTGAGCCTGCATAGGATGACATCCCAACCAACTGAACCACACCAGCCAGAGCAACATGTTTTCAATTTTTATTCTTAGTTCTACTATCATCTGATTTGATATATGTTTATTGTCTATTTCACCTACTAGAATATAAGCTCTTTAGGACTTGGTCTGTTTTTGTTGCCTATGTTCCCCCATTACTTAGAACAGTGTCTATGACACATTACATGTTCAGTAAACATTTGTTGAATGACTTATTCTTCATGACATACATGCATCATCATATTATGTATGTGCATCTATGCACATACGTATAAATGTATGACTATAAATATGCGTGTATACATCAATGAAGAATAATTGTCACAAGGTGGTTCTGGGCTTCATTAACAATCTCTTCTCATGGGGGCATCATTGTCACTCTAGAATTGTTAACTTTACATTTCCACCTGGTTCTGATATTCACCTTTTGTTATTCTGTTGCATCACTGTTCACTGATTGGTTTCTGATTTGTATTTCACGCAGTTTTATGAACTTCACCTTCTTTTGTCAGGCCAGGAATAATTAACTAAAAAGAATCCTCATGACCTTCAATTGCTTAAAATGCACTCTATCAAGTCAAGAGAATGTCAGTCTTGCAATTTATAGATGCCACCTCCAATAGCTATTTCTGTTGATCTAGATGGTCCCTTTCCTATTGCCTCTTACACAAATCCAGACAATGATGACAGACAATGCTCTCCATACTACGGATGCTGCATTACAAAATTCCTGCTCCACAATATCTAATGCAAATTATACTGAAGCGGTTTAAATGAATATCTTGGTAGTGGTTTCCTGTATGAAAAGAAGGCCCTTTAAAGATTAATTATTGCTTAGAAGCCTATCCTCTATTGAACAAAAGCTGTTTGTTGTATAATTGTTTTCTGCTTTAAAATATCCCCCATCTTAAACAAGTGGGAGTAAAAGCTATTGGTTTCATAGGTCACTTGCCATTTAAACCTTTTATGCTTAGACCCATGTAGATTACTGAGTAGAGGTGGACCATCACGAGGGAATTCCATAAGGCCCGGGAATGCTGACAGAGGGTACAACAAGAAGGAAAAGGAACAATGAGCAGGTAGGAGAATTTATAAGATAAGCATCTATCTTCCCAGCTCTTCTATTCCTTCTCTTCACCCCAACAACTTCTCTACTTCAGGCCCTTAAAATTTCTCACCTAGGCTATTCCAATGGCCCCTAACTGTTCTCCCTGACACCAGTTTGTCTATCCTCAAATCTCTCCTCGATTGAATCACCTGAGTCTTTTGTTTCTAATTCACAAATGGAATCAACCTCCAATGCTCTCCATTGCTGGTAGAGTTAACACTGTACACCTTAGCAACCACTAAACTTCTTGCTGATCTAATCCCAGGCCACTCTCTCAACTTCATATTCCAGTACGCACCCTTATTCAGCACTAGCACTCCAGGAAAAAAAAATAGCTACACATCAGGCATTTTCTGTGTTTTCTCGCTCTGGCTTGTTTTGTTTCTTCCCTTAATAATCAGCTCACTCCTCCATGTCCAGACCACAGTTAGCCTCATTCGTGAGGTCTTTCCAATCCCCCTCTAATGGATACGTATCATACCCTTCTTTGTTATTGGTATATGTTCTAATCCACCCCACTAAATTACCAGTTCCATATCCCTATGGGGCTTTTACTATGTGCCAGGCATGATTTCAAATATTGCAGGTATGTTAGTATTTTTTAATCCTTATAACAATTTTACAAAGTACATATTCTTATGCCTATTTTGTAACTAAGTAGACCAGGGTACAGGCAAGTTAGGTAATTTGTCTACCCTCACAGGGCTAGTTAAGTATTGCAGTTAGTCAAACGGACTCCAGAGTCCACATGTACTCATACACTATACTATGCAAACATTTAAATTTATCCAAAGAAAACATTTAAGTAGTTCCAAAGACTGACAGAAAATGCTATAAAAGCAGGTGGTAGAAATAGTAGGGAGCCACTCAGACTAAAAAAGCTCAGGGAAGTTAAGCTGCTTCCCCATATTCACACAGTGAATTACTGGCAGAGAAGAAGTAAAATCTGGGTCTCTGGAGGCTGGTCTAGTGCTCCTTAAACTAGATCATGGTTGCCATGTGGTTCCTATGGAGTGATTGGGCAAGAAAAGAAGAGATGAGAAATGTAATTGAGTCTTGTGTAATTGTAAGAAGTAATGAGGAACTCAGGCAAGGATGGATCTCAAGATACAAAAGCAAATTCCCCAATAAACTCATCGCTGCAGATTAAATTTTTTAAACTCTAAAATGCAAGAACTGAAGTCCATGGATCTAAGTAAAACATAGGCAAAATGCAAATGGACAGAACCTGAGAAACAATAGCAGACTCTTTATTTGGTATTTACCATATGCTGGAAGCTGTGTTAGCCCTTGATCTAATTTAATCCTCACAGCCGACCCATCAGTATTATTGTTAGTTTCATAGTAACGAGAAGGGAACAGTGTCAGGGAGATCAAGTGACTTTCCTACGGTCACAGAGCAAGTAACAAGTAGCACTGAGAGGCAGATTCCAAATGAGTACATTTTTCATATAATAGAAGCTTATTCCTTGAAGCCCTAAAACCATTTTGGATGTCAGCAGTCTCACATGTGGTGCACAGTCTCTTGCCTTCCAAGAAAAAGAATAGAAATGTAATTTAATCTTGTCCTTGGTTCCCAAAGTTATCATTATGTGTGTCCCTCTACACCAACTCCCTTCAAAATGGTTGCAAAGAGGCAATTATACAGCAGTGCCTCATTGAGACAGGTATACCTAGTGTATGACAAGAAATGGTCTCTTAAATACTGTTTTCTTAGTACCTTTGCCTGCTCTTATGGTTTTCCCATCCCTTCTCTCATCAAAACACAGAAGCTGCTATTTCTTGCAGTTACATGACTTCTTTATCCCCACTTCTTTCTGCCATGAGCAAGAAAACCACATAAGGAGCATTGTCAGAATTTGATAAAAATTCAGAGCTGTAAAATTTGAGTGTGGGGCTGAGATACTACACCACAGGTAATGTTTCTGAGCAGAAGAAAGTCATGCGTTTTCTCTTTATGGGCCAAACCCTTTTCTTTAGCTGTATCCTCAATCATTTAAATCCTAAACAAATGCTGGGGGCATGGTGGGATGGAAATGACCATATAACATTCCCTGGTATTGACAGATTTAACAGGATGAATAAAATAGCAACCATTTTAAAGAAAAAAATAATAGAATATTCTAAGAGAGATATAGCTGAATTTTTCCACTAGGAAAATTCAAATGTTGCTTTTAATCTTTATTAAATATTGCAGAGGTAATATGATGAGATGTAAGAACCGGGACTTTAAACCTAGAAATACCTAAATTGTCATCTTTTTCCACTGCTTTCTGACAATTGACTTTAGATAAGTTACTTAATTTTCTCTGAGCTTCCATTTTTTATTTTTATATCTTAACTTGTGGATAATGATAAAACCTATCTTATAAGTATGTAAAGTACCTGACACATAACAGTTAGCTTTAAAATCCCATATAATAGAGTTGAGATCATATTTTTTATTACTTGAACTTAAAATATGCTTAGTCTCAAAGTTACATTTCATGGCCTAGAATTTATAATTTATAATTATAGAGCATAAAAGTTAAAGAATTCATGTTGTCATTTTAGAAACTCTGAAGCTGGCAGAGTTTTACCTTCAGAGCATTTGTATGGCTTTAATTTACCAAACATCATTTGAGCCAGATGTCTTAACTTCAGGAGTGTCTTGCTAAAGATCTGCTGGATGGATGGGTGAATGGATGGATGAAAAGAAATACCAACACTTGAACACAAAGGTAATATTTAAAGATGATGGATTATGGATGAATAATGATATATATTTCTGTAACTGTTATAAAAATTAATCTAACTAGAATAGAAACATCATTTAATACAAGAATATCAATTTGACAATACCTACCTGGACTTGAGCTTGAAGTATAATGGGAACTCAGAAACATGGAGCTGGAAGAAAGTGAGAAATCAGATGGGGTAAGAATGGAGATGAGGTGGGAGTAGCACAGAATCTGATCCAGTTATGGAGATGGTCTGGGGACAGGCTGGATAGTCTAAGACTTAGAATCCAAGGGAAATAGCAAACTTGGCACAATCCAGGAAACTATAACTCCTGGAGGAGCTGGGCTGACAGGGAACATACACAGGAATGGCAACTTCAAAAAAGAGGAGAGCAAGAAATGGGAATAGGACAGTAATGGCTGTCCTGGGAGATCTAACCGTTCCATTATAGAGTTGGGGCCTACAGTCTGTTATACCAGAATCATACCCCAGCCCTCAGGAAAAGAGACTGGAAAGAACCACATAGACTGATGTTTGGGGTCAGAGGGCCAGGATAAATAGGCATAGTGATATGGCTGACAAAGGAGAGGGGGGCTAAGGCAGAATCCTGAGAGGAAGGAAGGTACCAGACCAAGTAAAAGAGATAGAGTCGCAAATACTCTAACTCGAGCCATGTGACAACAAACTGCCTATCCCAAGATTAAATGTTAAGGAAAAGCTTCAAGGAAGTGATGTGACCCAGTACCCATGGCTGAGCCCTGGGTCCTGGATCTCAGGCCAAAAGTGAGACTCATTTCAGAGTCCTCCTAAATAGTGAAAATGAGGCTATCTCTCTACCTCACTCAGGATTAGCTTTAGAGTCAGGACATAGCTGATGCTGGGTAGGAAGAGTCAAAAGCCCTAGTTATGAAAAACTGGGAAGGCAGAAGCCAGAGAAACAATACTAATAACATGTTTCTGGTGTGAAAAATATTTTGGAAAGCTCCTTGAGGGCAGAAACTAAGTCTTCTTTATCTGTTCCTACCTTGTAACAGCCTTAGATAGCTAAGTGAGCATTATAGTTCATCCTTAGCAAGTTAAAGGAAGCCTATACTGATGGGTACAAATAAGTACTCCAGTCACTATTTAATTGCATTAATTGCCATTTACCTTTTTCCTCCTGTGTGTCTATAAACAAGGATATCCTGCCGTATCTTCCTTGCTTCTCAAAAATATTTTCATAGCTTTTGGCCTTATCTCCATCTGGGCTCTGACTGCTTTTTAGAGGGAAGTGTTAATTATTTCCATAGCATTTATCTGTTAACCTTAAACCATCTTATGGCAGGTATTTTGACCCATATAGACTAGAGGTCTGAGCTGTTGCATAGTTTTGTCTTCATAGTAATGTTAAATTTAATTAAACAAACATTTGTTTAGCAACTACCATGGGGACTAGGTGAAAGGATATCAAAGAATAGCAGGTATCTGGAGCAAATATGACTATGACAAGGTCCCGGTCCTCAAGAAGCTTGAAAACTAGTCAGATAAGCAAATACAAATAATGCAATGTGCTAAAGCTGAATGAAATAAATACTATAATGAAGATGCAAAGAACATGGTTGCAGAAGCAATTAATTCCTACTCAAAATGCCTATGTTGTTAATTTCAATATCACCTTCCTTATGCATTTCCTCCAACAAATTTCATTTACTCCCTTCTCTGAAACTTGGTGGCTTTTATTCCAACTTTTGGAATAACTGTATTAGAATTAGACTTTTCCCTATCTTAGATACATGTTCCTCAGCCTCCAAGTAAACCAAAAGCTGGTAAAGGACTTTTTGTGTCTAGCACAGGTTCTTAGATGTGGGGGCATTTAATCTCCATTTCTGAAACTGAACAAAAACACACACATGCACACACATATGTACATACACATATACAAAATGAATGCTATTATTTGAAGAAATAATTATTACTTTTAAAACTTATATTCCAAAATACCCTCCCAAGTATACATTATTAAAATGATGAATTAGATGCGGTTAGTCTCCCACTAGTTTCAAAACAATTGCTTCAGCTATTTTTAATAAAGTTACAAAATCATAATTCAAGTTCCTAATGGAGAAGCATAAATAATTTAGGGGAAAATCTAAACAAATCACTACTTTAAAACATACAATGCACAATATCCACATATTAATCCTACATTAGGCATTAAAATATTCAACAAAGTTATGATCAAATAACAAAAAACCCACTCTTTGAAAGACAATAACTATAGTCACTGAGCTATTGGTTTAGACCAACATAAAAATTCATTAAAATAAAAGGCAATAGTGTAAGTTATGTATATTAATTAAAAAGAATTAAAATATTGAAATCAAGCTCAAATCCAAATGTGGAACACTGAAACCAATAAATGCATAATCCATCAAAGTATTATTCTCCTCCAAGGCACAGAATACAAATAATTTTTGAGGCAAATATTCCATTTTTAAAAAAGTCTTGTCTGATCCTTACCAATGTAAACTTCTTTCCCGGGTCACACTTCCCACCGGGAATCCGAGGGCTGGCATTCAGTTTCCATATTCAGAGTTCTTAGCTCTACAATATTTGCAAGTTATTTCCTCAAAGAGTTTGATAAATAAGAATGATTAGATAATTTACTTTCCTCTTAATATGACTGTGGTAGAGCTAGAGGCCCTAATAAACATGTGTTAGAATAAAAAAGGAAGGAATTCCTGCAAGTGTGGAAATTTTCCTAATGGCATGCAGCAAATGGAGAAACATTTATTCAGGAAAAAATCTAATAAATCTTGACAAGAACAGCAAGAATTGGTGGCATTTGAGCTACAGTCTACTTGTGCACTCTATACCCAACTCGGTGCAACAGAAACTCTACTCTGGGTGACACAGGCAAGAAGATAGGCAAGAAGGAAAGAATGGAGGTTAGTTTTATGTGTCAATTTGACTGGGCCACAAGGTACCAAGATATTTGATCAAACATGATTCTGGGTGTTTCTGTGGGGGAGTTTTTAGATGACATTAGCATTTAAATCAGTAGACTGAGTAAAGCAGGTCACCCTCCCTGAGGTGAGTAGGCCTTATCCAACCAGTTGAAGGCTCAAATAGAACAAAAAGTCTGACCTTCCCCCAAGTTGGGAAAGATAAAGTAGTTTACATAGTTTAGTGAATTTGAGAGTTACACTTGAATGCTTAATATTTCTATAATGGGAATACAATTTTCATCTTTGTTGAATTAGATCTTAAAGTTATTGTTTGTTTTATGATAACATACTTATCATTTCTTTGTCATTGATTTTAAGAATTATATTTTACTTAATTAAGTATCATTAAAAATTCTCTAGAATCTGGTGCTAAATTAAAACTAAGTTCTGTTTAAAAATTAGTGGGTCCCTATCAAATAGTCAACAGTGAGGCCTCACCAAAAGAAAGAAGTCAAATAAAACAGATCCTTAGAAATAAGACATTCATCTTCTACACAGTCCTGAAAAGGTCCCCATCCCTGCTGCTGCATAGAGCACAGGGTTTTCTAAGGTCAATTTGGAAACATTTTGGAATGCAGAAGAAACAGCACCTCCCCATGAGATATAGGTCTCCATTTCAGAGACTCTTTCAGGCAAGAGGTCTCATGGACCCCCCCCACAAAACTCTTCTCTCTCTCTCTCTCTCTCTCTCTCTCTCTCTCTCTCTCACACACACACACACACACACACACACACACACACACACACACACACACGATAAAGCAAGAATTGGATGCTGTGCCACATAAAGAGCCCCAAGTGGCCCTTGGCTTTAGTTAAGAAAGCTGAAAGAACTTACTAAAAAATAATAATATAAGCATGCCAGATACAGTAAAAAGATAAATATGCATTAATTTAATCCCTTAATCCCTTCTCTAAGATCTAGAAAAGAAAATAGGAGGAAGCATGAAAAATCAGATCCTATACCCCTCTCTACTTCAGGTCTTATAAGTTACAGTTGAATTTGAAAGGAAAGGTGCATGGCGGAGTAGTGAGAAGATAAAGATGAGATTAAAATCAAGTTTGAGAAAAAGAGCTTCCACAGTGGTGCTGTGAAAATCTCATGGAACTTCTTCCCAACAAAACAATCATAACTAGTAAAGTTTATTTTTTAAATAATTTAGTCTCTGTACACTGTCCTAAGGGCATACAGCAAATGGAAAAATGTTTATTCAAGAAAATTGAATAAATCTTAATAAGAACAGCAAGAATCTGTGGCATTTGAGCCTGACCCATGTGATCACCTCACAGTGCAACTCATATCAATGGAAGTTATATCATGAAAAGAGAAATGCTAAGATTTAGAATGGCTATACTAATATCAGACAAACCAGACTTTAAAAGAAAAATATGTTATAAGCAATAGAAAGATTTATATTATAATAATAAATTAATCTACCAGGATGGTATAACACTTATAAACATATATGCATGCACTTAACAACAAAGTCTCCCAAAAAAAAAGGCAAAACTTGACAGTTTGAAGGGAGAAATAAACCATTTATCAGTATTGGTTGGGATCGTCAATATCCCACTTTTAATAAAACAACAAGGCAGATCAACAATTGTATAGAAGAATTGAATAGCACTGTAAATCAGCTGAACCTAACAGCCATCATAGAGCATTTCACCCAACAAAAGCACAATACACATTTTTCTCAAGCACACATGGATCATTCACAAAGATAGACCATGTGCTAGACCATTTTTAAAAATACCTCAGTAAAAATGAAAAGTTTGAAAGTGTACAAAGAATGGTCTCCAACCACAATGGGATGAAGTCAGAACTCAGTAACCGAAAGAAATTGGAGAGATGCACAAATATATAGAGAGAAATTGGTGGCTCTCTCTATGGAGCATGCCCTTGTCTTCCTCCATCCCCTTCTTTCGCCATGGTACACTCTTTCTCTATCTCCTCACCCCCAGAATACCTGAACCTCTCCTCCCTCTTTTGTCTCCCAAGATGCATACCTCTCTCCTGCTTTCCTCTAATTCCCAAGCACTCTTTTACTATCTCTGTAACTTTCTAAATAGTAAACTTTCCTTTATAGTTTGAAAAAAAGAAATTAAATAATACACTTCTAATTACCAATAATCCAAAGGAGAAATCACAAGAAAAATTAGAAAATATTTTGATATGATGCAAACAAAAACCAAAATATAGCAAATTTTGTGGGTTGCAGTTAAAGCAGTACTTTGGGAAAAATGTATAACTAACACAGTATCTGAAAAGAAATTATAATAAACTAGAGGCCCGGTGCACAAAAATTTGTGCACTCGGGGGGGAGGGAGGGTCCCTCAGCCAGGCCTGTGCCCTCTCGCAGTCTGGGACCCCTCGGGAGATAACGACCTGCTGGCTTAGGCCTGCGACCTGCTGGCTTAGGCCTGCTCCCGGGTGGCAGAGGGCAGGCCCAATCCCTAGGTGCAGCCCCTGGTCAGGCTCAGAGCAGGGCTGATTAGGGAGTTGGGCGCTGCCCCGTCATGCACAGAGCAGGGCAGATTGGGAGGTTGTGATGCCACCCTCAGTCACACTCAGGGTAGGGCCAATTGGGGGGTTGGGGCACCGTCCCCTGTCACACTCAAGGCAGGGTCGATGGGGAGGTTGCGGCGCCACCCCTTGTCACGCACAGAGCAGGGCCCATCAGGGGGTTGGGGCACTGCCACTGTCACACTCAGGGCAGGGCCGATGGGGAGGTTATGGCTCTACCCCATCACATATAGAGCAGGGCCCGGGGGGAGGGGGGGGTTGGGGAGCTCCCCCCTATCAGGCACAGAGCAGGGCTGCTCAGGGGGTTTGGGCGCTGCCCCCTGTCACGCTGATCCCGGTGCCGGGAGGCATATTACCCTTTTACTATATAGGGTAGAGGCCTGGTGCATGGGTGGGGCTGGCTGGTTTGCCCTGAAGGGTGCCCTGGATCAGGGTGGGGGTCCCCACTGGGGTGCCTGGCCAGTCTGGGTGAGGGGCTAAGGGCTGTTTTCAGGCTGGGAGTGACTGAAGTTCCCAACCGCTCCTTTTTTTCTTTTTTTTTCTTTTTTATTCTGGGCCAGCTTTACCTTGAGGCTTGGCTCCAGCTCTTAGGCCTCCGCGGCTGAAAGTAGGTTTCTGGCCTTTGCTTACAATGTTGCGAATCTGCTGGCTGAAGTCCCGCGGTATTTGTTACAATGTTTCTTAAACTGCCCGCTCAGAGGCCTGCAGCCGCAGGCGGGGAATGGTGGTTTCCTCCAACAATCCTCCGTCACTGAGGCAAGCAAGCCTCATGTTAGTTTCAAGCTGCCTGGCTGCCGGCCGCCATCTTGGCTGACAGTTAATTTGCATATCTCGCTGATTAGCCAATGAAAAGGGTAGCGGTCGTATGCCAATTACCATGTTTCTCTTTTATTAGTGTAGATGCCTATATTTTTTTAAAGGAAAGATCTCAAATCAATAAACTATCCTTTCATTTTAGGAGACTGAAAAAATAAGAGCAAAATAAACCCAAAGCAAGCAGAAGAAATGACATAATAAAGACTAGAGCAGAAGTAAACAAGATATAGAATAGAAAAACAACAGTAAAAATCAGCAAAACCAAAAACTGATTCTTTGACCGAAAATCAATACAATTGACAAATATTTAAACAAACTGATCAAGGAAAAGAATAAAGACTTAAATTACTAGACTCAGAAGTGAAAAGGGGTCATCATTACCAGCCTTAAGGAAATAAAAAGGATCACAAGGAAATACTATGAACAACTGTATGCAATAAATTTAATAACTTAGATGAAGTAAAAAAATTCCTATAGAGACAAAAGCTACCAAACCTGACTCAAAAATAAGAATATCTGGATAGACCTATAACAAATAGAGAGAGTGAATTAGTAATTTTTAAGTTTCCCACAAAGAAAAGCCCAGGACCAGCTGGCTTCACTGAAAAATTCTAACATTTTAAAAATAATATTATTAACAATTTTTACAGACTCTTCAAAAATTAGAAGAGGACATGTCCTAATTCATTTTATGGGGTCAGTATGACCCTAAAACCAAAACCAGACACAAACACCATAAGAAAAGAACACCATAGATAAATATCTCTTCTAAATACAGGGTTTGGCAAAAGTAGGCTTACAGTTGTGAGTACACAAAACACGTTTATTCTTGTATTATTTATTAATTATTGTATTATTTTCCATACAAACAACTGTAAGCCTACTTTTGCACCTCTGTGTATAGACTCAAAAATCCTCAGCAAAATACTATCAAACCATATCTTGACATATAAAAAGTATTATACACCATGATCAAGTGAGAGTTATTTGGGGGATGCAAGGTAGCTTTAACATCAGAAAATCAATTCAAATAATCCACCCTATTAATAAAATGAAGGGGAAAAGTCCACCCAATCATCTCAATAGACACAAAAGGTAATTAACAAAATCCAACACCTTTTACTGATTAAAAATTACACATACGAAACTAGGAATAGAAAGGACCTTCCTCAATCTGATTTTTTAAAATTAAACCCACAGCTAATATTACACTTACTGTGAAAGACCAAATGCCTTCCTCCTAAGATCAAAAAACAAACAACAACAAAAAAAACAAGGATGTCCATCCTCACTACTTCTACTCAATATTGTACAGGAAGTTCTAACCAGGCAATTAGGCAAGAAAAAGAAAATAAAAGCATAAAGGTTGGAAGGACGAAATAAAAATATCTCTATTTGTAGATAACAGACTTTTACATAGAAAAATCCCAATAATTTCACTAAAAAAAAAATATTAGAACTAATAAACAAGCTCAGTAAACGTAGCAGGGTACAAATCAATATACAGAAAAAATCAATTGTTTCTATAAACAAGCAATGAATAATCTGAAAATGAAATTGAGAAAACAATTTCATTTAATATAACATTGTAAAGAACAAAACACATAGAAATAAAATTACCAAAAGAAGTACAGAATTTGTACTCTCAAAAATACAAAACATATTGAAAGAAATAAAAGAAGATCTAAATAAATAGAAAGATAATAAATGTTCATTGAGTGGAAGACAATATTACTGAGATGGCCATACTCCCCAAATTGGCGTGTAGATTCAATGCAATTCCTATAAATACCTGAAGTTGCTTTCTTGCAGAAATAGACAAGTCTATCCTAAAAATCATATGAAAATACAAGGGACAAAGCAATCTTAAAAAAGAACAAAGTGGGCAGACTTGCACTTTCTGATTTTAAAACCTACTTCAAAGCTACAGCAATCAAGACAATGTGGTGCTAATATAAAGACAGGCATATAACTTAATGAGATAGAATTGAGAGTGCAGAAATAAACCCTTCTATTTCCAGTAAATTGATTTCTGACAAGGAAACCAAAACAACTCAATCAGAAACAGCCTTTTCAACAACCGATGCTGCAACAATTGGATATTCATGTGCAAAAGAGTGAAGTTGGACTACTTCCTTATACTTGACACAAAACATAACCAAAAATGGATGACAAACCCACAAGTAAGTGCTGAAACTATGACACTCTTGGAAAACAAAAATGTAGGAGTAAATCTTTGTGACCCTGGGTCAGACAAAAGCTTCTTAGATATAAACCGAAAAGACACAAGTGAAAGCACAAGTATATTTTTGTTTGTGGTAAGAACACTTAATATGACATCTACCCTCTTGACAAATTTTCAAGTGTGCAATGCAGCATTGTTAACTACAGGCACTTATGTTGTACAACAGATCTCTAGAATTAATTCATCTCACTTAACTGAAACTTTATACTAATTGAACAACAACTCCAATTTCCCTCTCCTCCCAAGCCCTGGGAACCACCTTTTTATTCTCTGCTTCTGTAAGTTTGACTATTTTAGGTACCTTTATACATAAAATTATGCAGTATTTGTCTTTCCATGATTGGCATATGTCACTTAGCATAATGCCTCCCCAGGTATTTCTATGTTGTCACAAATGGCAGGATTTCCTTCTTTCTTAAGGCTGAATAATATGCATCCTATATAATAAAGAGTTAATATGCAAATGGTTGTCATGCCCTCACACCCTCAAGCCCTCATTCCCTCATGCAGGAACTGCTCAGACACTCTCTGAGGAGAGAGTAATGGGGACCAGCCAGGCACAAATGAGCTTGTGAGAGAGGAATGGAGACCAGCCAGGCACAAATGAGCTCACGGGAGAGGAATGGGGACCAGCCAGGCTGTGGCCTGGGAGAGGGACAAGCCGCCTGTCCCGCGGTCCCAGGTGCCTGAAGCAGCCCAGGCGAAGCCACCCGCCCACGGTCCCTTGCAGCTGCAGCCAGCCTGGGCAAAGCTTGCCCGGGTCCTGGGCGCCTGCGGCCAACCAGAGGGAGGGAAGCCTGGGTCCTGGGTGCCTGTGACCAGCCAGAGGAGGGAATCCTGGGTCCCGGGTGTGGGGCAAGGCAGAGGCAGTTAGGGGTGATCAGGCAGTCAGGCTGGTGAGCAGTTAGAAGCCAGCGGTCCCAGATTGCGAGAGGCCATTGGACATCCCCTGACAGGTCCCAGATTGGAGAGGGTTCAGGCCAGGCTGAGGGACCCCCCCAACCCCGTTGATGAATTTTGTGCACTGGGCCTCTAGTATATATATGAATATTATATGAAATATGTACATGAACATTATGTGATATATATATATGACAGTTTCTTTATCAAGGTATTCATAGACCCTAAAAATATATATCTCAGTATGACTCTTCTTCCTTGATATGCTAGCTATATGTGACCTTGGGCAAGTAACCATCACTCTGAGCCTCTCTTTCTCCACCTGTAAAATGTGAATAATGCATCTTCCACAAAGTTCTTGTTCAGAATCCCTGAAACAATCTATGTTGTATCTCCCAGACCTTTCCAACCTTCAACAAGTATTCAACAATTTCTACTCCTGATTCTCCTTCCTCCCTCTTCATTCCCTTTTAGCTCTCCTTGTTCAAGTTACATGCAAATGTAAATAGATTCACAAATATTTTCATTATTTGGTTGTTTTCAAGAGTGGAATGAAGGCACTTGGTCAAGTTATTTTTTTAAATTACCAAGCTTGAAGGATAGTAAGGTAACATGTGACAAATACTAGTATACCTTGATTTTATATTAATTCTAAGTAATTAGTTTTGTCTTCCTGGAACACTGAGCAGATCCAGTAATTTTATAAAAAAAAAAAAAAATACTTTATGCTTTGGTTTCCCCAACTGCAAAGTGGGAATAACTATAATTAACCTCCCTACAAAACAATATTTTTTTTAAGAATCAGAAGAGTTAGAAAATGTGAAATATTTAGAAAAATATAGACATTATACTAATACTCCCCTTTCACCTATCTACATTCTTTACCCTGTGAGAAACTGAATTTAAAACAAGTTCACACTCCCTTCCCACCCTCCACTCACACCTCCCCTAATCCAAGCCAAAAAAATTATTATCCATTCTTGAGTTGAATGAGGATTTTGCTTATTCTTCAGGAGATTATTTCTGTGTTAGAGCAAGAGTAATAATTCATACACACTCAACTGTTAGCATTTCTAAATTCTTCAAAGTTAAAACTAGGGAATTTATTACAGCTTCAGGCAATGCTGAAGGTGCCCCCACAGCAATAATTGATGCTCTGAATGCATACACAGAGAGGGGAAAAATCATCTGAATTCTTTCAAGCTATTTCCCTTCAAGTTTATGAAATATTGATAGAAAAAAATATAAATAGGTATTAATGCTGTTTTAGTAAAGATTTGGTCTGGTGGAGACAGAGCATAATTTATTTCTAGCCTGGAGGATTAACACTGGAGTTGCCACTGATTCCACATTAATAGCCAGAAATGTGCCTCATCCATCTCTGTGTTCCAGGTTTCCCAGGCAGGAAATAAACCCTGAGCTTCCAAGGCATGTCTCTGAAAGACACTGCTTAAAGACCTCAACTACTGTAGAATTTCTCTGCCCACAAAATTATGGGTCAGAGACGACATTGAGTCTTGTTTCCATTATTTTTCCCCATGCCTACCTATGTCAATCAGGGATTGCTTTCAGTTGTGAGTCTTATAAAACTCGAAGTCAGGATTTATATAGAAAATCTGAGATGCAATTGCTAATGTTGACTCAAGATAGGGTCTAGAATAAAGGCAGATGGTGTTGTCTATTGTATCAAGAAAGCAAAGGCCTTCTCAGAAATCAAAAGTAAGACTTCCTACTTATGTTTAATTGTACAGAACAGTGGTCTGTGACCACTCATAGCTTCAAGGCAGTCTAAAAATGTGAGTGTTTAGCTTTGCAACTTCTATGGAAGGAGGTATGGGGAAAGAGTTTAAAATGTGTACTGAGAGAGCTTGCATAGAATCTGGCTTTCAAGCTCTAAATTAATACTTTCCAAGTAAATGAGATATTCAGAACTGATTCTTGCCTCACTGATAACTGGAAGAGACTCAGAATTTTGTGACTTCTAGAAATACTTTTTGTCAGACTCAAAGTTTCCAAGGGGGAGGTCAGTAATATAGATAATATCCTGGCAGAAAACTTGGATGGATGGATGGATGGATGGATGGATGGATGGATGGATGGTGGATGATGGATGGATAGATAGATGTGTGTACATATTAATGAAGAACAGATACATCATTTATTAAATGGAATAAACCTTTTTTTTATCCTGCTCAGGCTTTTTAAATTACCTATCCTCTCCTCAACCACCTTACTTCCCTAAACACAGACCTACACACCAAATATACATCACAAGTATAAAGGAAACAAAAGTAGAGGAATGTTAAAGAAAGCCAACATGCACACCCAAGACATTGTGCATGTATGTGTATTTTGAGGAGGGGAACAAAATAGACATGGAAAAGAGGACTATGAGTTTTCTCTATTTACATCTCTGCTCCAAAATGTGGGAGATACTTTGCATTGACAAAAAGAACAGAAAGAAACATCCTGTCCTAGCAGAAAGCCTGTGGAACCTTGGTTTGCTCCCCATGGCTTCTACCTCCTGCTTCCCATCCCTTTCTTCCCTCCTCCGATTACCCACTCCCACTAAAGAGAAAGGAAGCAAATGGGAGGTCAGGCTGGGGAAGGAGGTCAGGCAGGGAAAGAGGCAGAAGCCTGTGTTTATGAGCAGAGTCTTCTTCCTTCCATCTCCTTAGTATTTCTCAGATCAGCCCATTCCATTATCCCTGCAAGGCCTAGATTCAGGTCTGAGCCATCTCTGGCCACAGTCATTGTAAGTATTGCCTACAAACTGGTCACTCTACTCCAATGCTTGATCCACACTGTCCCCAAGGTCATTTCCCCCTTATTCTTCAAAGAGTGTGTGAGTGTGTGTATGTGTGTGTGTGTGTGTGTGTGTACTTTTGGCAGTGAAATAAGTCTCAGTGAGTTCTAATTTTGAAGTAGTTATTCAACAGTTTCCTCAATTAGATAAAACTCATCTTCTTTGTAATATTTAGTTCATTGCAATAATATTTAGTTCAATGCACTAACATTCATCAAAAGCATAAAGTCAGCAAGGTTCAGAAAAGAAAGATAAGTAACGTCAGTTATGTCATAAAGGCAGCAGTGAAAGGGACATCTTCAAGCACAGATCCATGTGCCTGGATTTGAAAGAATGCATGTGTATATGATCTGTCTAAATGTATCTCTCCTTTTTTTCTGAAATTTCATCATTAGAAATTCAATCCCTTGCAATACATATTACCCACTCCCTGCATTTAACATAGCTATTTCTAAAAGAGTTAACATATTAAATGTCTAAGAACCCATGAGTTTACTAAAAGTAAGGTTGAAATGGGAGGTCAAACAAAACAAAGACTCATTCCCAAAGGTTTACCCTAGGGTATATTTTAATTAGGTTTCATTTTTTGCAAATGAAATGTAATTAAAATAGAAATCTAGTAAAGACTTCCATCAAATATTTTTAAAATCAAAAAATGAGCATTTAAAATGATATTTGACTAGCATTTTCATTACCAAGTTTTCTTTATCCTTGTCTACAAATGTCAGCACATAGAGTGAGCCTCTTTGGTTTTGCTTTCCCCACGTTTTAAGCCCAGAAAATCTGGCCATTAGAAATTTATTTTTAAATGGATTAACTGCTCTCCCAGGAGCAATCTTTAAACTTTTCCATCTATATTTTGATAAAACTTCACATGAAGTCAATAACAAATTAGAACATAAATATTTAAGCAGCTCAAAGATAAAATGAGAGCTTCTCTCTACCTCTCTTTTTTATGTTGCTGGTAATTTGCCAAACAGAGAGGAATTAAGGGTCTTGGGGAATATGTCAAAAGTCTTTGCTTGTGCAAACAAGAAAAACCAAGCAAAAGGTCACTACTCCAAGAGAAGTTGGTGTTACCTTGGAGTTGATTTTATTCACTTCAGGAATTTTTAATATTCTCAAACAGCTTCTCTCCATCTTCTTCCCAGAAGTTTTTAATGCAGGAGCAAGTATGCAAATAATATTTCTGTAGTGTTTTTGCCCTTAATGAAGGAAATCTAATGCCAGAGGAAGGGCACTAATAACTTTTCCATGGGGCAACTGATGAAGTCTTGTTATAAGAACTCTGCTTTTTTATTCTGTTTAGGAAATTCTATTTATTTACAAGGACACATAAAGAAGAAAGGGTTCTTTGATTCAAAAGCAAATCAGATGAAATACGGAGCAGACAGAATGTCCCCCATCAAAAGAAATAAAAATCAGTGACATGAATACACTATATAATAAAAGGCTAATATGCAAATCAACTGAACAGTGGAACAATCGGACTTTATGACTCGCACTGATCACCAGGGGGCAGACGCTCAATGCAGGAGCTGCCCCTCTGGTGGTCAGTGTGCTCCCACAGGAGGAGCACCACTCATCCAGAAGCCACGTGCACAGCTGGCAAACGTGGCGGCGGTGGTGAGAGCCTCTCCCACCTCCGCAGCAGTCGGATATCCCCCAAGGGCTCCTGGACTGTGAGAGGGTGCAGGCCAGGCTGAGGGACCCCCCCACTCCCAGTGCATGAATTTTGTGCACCGGGCCTCTAGTATGCTAATAAATGCAATGATGGTTTCAGATAATGATGAACTTAAACAGATAAACCCCCAAATAAGCCACCCATTTGCAAAAAATCACTCCGAAAAGACTGTTTACTGGGATCACTTTTTTGTGGAGACTGACTGTCAAGTAATGACTCTTATCTGTTCGGTGTGCAGAGATAAGATCTCCTTCCAGGGAGGATTTTTCTCAGGCTTTCACGGTAATTGTAGATATTTGATTGCAAATCAGAATGTTTGTTCTACCTAATGAACAAAAGCACTGGATTAGTTATAGCTGGTATTAAAAGTTATTTTGTTTACAGCATGGCTTAGACTTTAATGTTCGCTGAGTACTAAAAGAGCATTCTTAAATGTCATATTTGGAGCACATGCTAGTTTCCCACTTTGAGCGAGCTGAAAACTAACAAATTGAGTCTTCTCCTGCCCTAGGCTAACAGGAGCATCTCCACACTCTGCTCTGGCTAACAGGCAAGTATGGGAAATGGTCTGGAGATAGCGGTTTGTTCTGACTCACTTCCATTTGACTAAGGGTGGAAAAAGGCATTCGGTGTCATATCATATCATTAAAGGTGCATTTTCAGAGGAAACTTCACCATGTTTTCATCAAGCTGGAGGATAGTAACACAAGGGATATTGAGTGGGGCTGCCCAGTCAATCTCTCCAATCCATCTCCATGGGAAGGCAGAATGACCACAATGCATTCATTCATTCATTCATTCATTCATTCATTCATTCAACAAATATTGATTAAGCAATTGCCAGGCACTGAGCTTATTGTTGCAGATAAAACAATCAGCAAGAGAAAGATATTCCTGACCACCTCCCCCTCACATGCACTTGAGCTTGTGTTGTCCAACTGTATGAAACTTGAATGAAATGAACATATGGCCACAGGTTTTACATCCAACCCTCAGTTATATACAAAATAGGGAGTCAATATCTGCCACACAGAAACCAGAATATTAGCATTGGGACACCCCCCCACACACCCACTTTTCTGTTACTAGAGGTGATTAAATAGAACCAGAAAGGTTAAAAATCTGCCATGGCTACTTTAATAGTAAAGTCAGAACTGGAATTCAGATTTTCTACTCTCCATCTGTGGTTTCTACACTACTCCCACGGGGTCTCCTTTTCCCCACCCCCTCTCCCACCCCCACCATTTATTTTGCTTCGAGAAAGAGTTCTAATTTTTTAAATGATGGTCGCATCACGATGTGGTTAATGATAAAAGCAAGGCTTCAATACATGCATACTTTAAATAACGCATTAAGCTGATCACTGATGATATCTTTAATTATGCCAAAGCAAAATTGGAGACGGTCTAATGGGAAATACAGATTACTTGTTAAAATTATTAGCAGAGTTAATGTGCTTACATTTGTTTATGTGTACTGGAATCCACTCAGATAGTTGACTGCAATGACAATATGTGTAAAGATCAATTAAAAGTCATAGAGATGAGATATTGGATTTCCAGGCCTTAATAGGATTTCATCTGCACTTGCTGTATTATGTTATACAATTATAATTGAGCTTCCATCAACCCACAGAATCTGTCACCTCACCAATTTATTTTCCAGGCACTAATGAAACTTATTTCCTGTTGAGAATGCTTTTAAAAGCATAACCCTGAGGAACAAAGGTGGCATAAGGGGTGATAGGCTTCTATTTACTTAGTAAACCTACATTAAAAATTTGGACATAAGTAAAATAAATTGGACAGCTTTAGGAGGGTCCTTAGCAGCTATTTGTTCATATTATGTAAGTGCTCTCAAAAGGAATTGTAAACAACAGCTATAACTCATGCTTACTTGGAGCCCTAACAGCTGATTGACTCTCTGCCTCTTTATTGTAAGGTGGTCAAGCTAGAGATAGAATTGATATAATATTTTCTTTTGGATCTTTTGTAATATTTTTCCCGCACTTGAAATCATGCACTGATTATAAAACAAAGTTCTCTGAAAAAGAACTTAATGAGTTAGCTTTTGATAAAATGCGAATCCCCTTTCCAATTTTGTTTAGAGAAGCAAAGACAATATGCAAGACAGTGTAATACAACTATAAGATGGCAAATGTCTGGAATGACAGAGCAATGATGCTCTTTGGAGAGACTCAAAACTCCAATAATAATCATCTGTGCTTCTCATACAGACTTGCGCTGGTATAGCCACAAGGGAGAGGTGCATGCCCCCTCCCTCCCCCCCGGTGGTAGGGAGTGTGATTCCTTAGAATCATTTATTTACAGGCAGTCATAAGGAACACTAGAGATAATGTGATGTGGCCCCCAACAGAAAACCCCTGTTGGACAGATGTATGGCCAGATCTGCTTAAACATCTCCAGAATGAGGAGCTCACTGCACTGAAACAATTGCCAGACAATGGTCAGAATGTTCTTCCTTGGGCCTTGCTGGTATCTGCCTCCTTGTAACTCCAGTCCCACCCACTGAAGCCCGACACATTCCATCCAGCTCAGTTCCAGAAGTACCTACTCTGCATCCCTGTGTGCCCGACAGAGGCATCAGACAGCTGGAGCTCAACTGGCCTTTCCTCCAGTGCCCCTGACTCCTCTTCCTCACCCGGGGGTTTGTGCTGGAGAATATCTGGACTGGGATATACCCCAACGCCTCTCACATTTCTACAATGTGATGCATGAGTTCACAGAACACGTGTACTCAGCTTGCTTCATTGTGTCAATATAATATTTTAATAGATGCACTCTTAGCTGGTCATTCTTTCTGAGGGAGACAGTAGAGTTCATCGAAACCTGTTGAAAGCAATGCTATACTAAATATTTGAAAATACTACCTCTCATGTCTCCACTTCACTCTACTTCTGAATAACTAAATACACTCAATTCGCCTAATGAATTTATTTTTAGTTCTCTAAGACAGAGTTTCCTGAGGATATCCCAGTCACCCCTCACATGCAGTCACCAAGACCTGCTGATCATAACTCCTAGATTCATCTTCACCCCATTGTCCCACTTGCTCCAGGCCACTGGTATCCCTTACCTGGATACCAGAGCAGCTCCCTCTGCCTCCATTCTTGCTCCCTTACAATTACAGGGTCTCCCTACCCATGGGGGATATGTTCTAAGACCCCCTGTGTATGTCTAAAGCCACATATGTAACCAAACCCTATATATATTATGTTTTTTCCTCTACATACTTACCTATGATAAAGTTTAATTTATAAATTAGGAACAGTAAGAGATTAACAATAACTAATAATAGAACAATTATAACAATATACAGTAATAAAAGTTTTGTGAATGTTGTCTCTCTTTCTAAATATCTTATTATGGTGTACTCACCCTTCTTGTGATGATGTGAGATGATATAATGCCCAGGTGATGAGATGGAGTGAGGTGGATGATATAGGCATTGTAGCACAGCATTAAGCAACTATGAGAGTGAGGACACAAACACTGAGATGCCTCAACAGTCAATCTGATAACCAACATGCTAGGTAACCCACAGATGGGGAGTGTGTACAGTGTGGATGTGATGGAAAAGAGATGATTCGTGTCTCAGACAGGGTGGAGCAGGATGGTACCATATTTCATCACACTACTCAGAAGAGCATGCAATTTAAAACTTATGAGATGTTTATTTCTGGAATTTTCCATTTAATATTTTCAGACTGCGGTTGACTGCAAGTAACTGAAACTGTGGAAAGTGAAACCAGGGATAAGGGGGGTGGGGGGATGACAGTACTGCTTTAGACTAGAGCAAAAGTGAGCTTTCCAAAATATTTTTGTTCTTTTTTTTTCTTTTTTCATTTTTCTTTTTTATTTATTTATTTTTCTCCCCCGCCCTTGACAATCCCCTGGCCTCCCCTACCCCCCAGTGTCTTATGTCCATTGGTTATGCTTATATGCATGCATACAAGACCTTTGGTTGATCTCTTACCCACACACCCCCTGCCCTCCCACCCTCCCCGGCCTTCCTGCTGTAGTTTGACAATCTGTTCGAGGCAGCTCTGCCTCTGTACCTATTTTTGTGCATAAGTTTATAATGGTCTTTATTATCCAGAAATGAGTGACATCATGTGGTATTTTTCCTTCATTGACTGGCTTATTTCACTTAAGCATAATGCTCTCCAGTTCCATCCATGCTGTTGCAAATGGTAAGAGTTCCTTCTTTTTTATAGCAGCATAGTATTCCATCGTGTAGATGTACCACAGTTTTCTAATCCATTCATCTACAGATGGGCACTTAGGCTGTTTCCAGATCTTAGCTATGGTGAATTGTGCTGCTATGAACATAAGGGTGCATATATCCTTTCTGATTGGTGTTTCTGGTTTCCTGGAATATATTCCTAGAAGTGGGATCACAGGGTCAAATGGGAGTTCCATTTTTAGTTTTTTGAGGAAACTCCATACTGTCTTCCATAGTGGCTGCACCAGTCTGCATTCCCACCAGCAGTGCACAAGTGTTCCTTTTTCTCCACATCCTCTCCAGCACTTGTCGTTTGTTGATTTGTTGATGATAGCCAGTCTGACAGGTGTGAGATGGTACCTCATTGTTGTTTTGTTTTGCATCTCTCGGATGATTAGTGACTTTGAGCATGTTTTCATATGTCTCTTGGCTTTCTGAATGTCCTCTTTTGAAAGGTGTCTATTTAGGTCCTTTGCCCATTTTTTGATTGGATTGTTTATCTTCCTTTTGTTAAGTTGTATGAGTTCCCTATAAATTTTGGAGATTAGGCCCTTATCAGATATGACATTGGCAAATATGTTTTCCCACGCAGTGGGTTTTCTTGTTGTTTTGTTGATGGTTTCTTTTGCTGTGCAGAAGCTTTTTATTTTGATGTAGTCCCATTTGTTTATTTTCTCTTTAGTTTCCAATGCCCTAGGAGCTGTATCGGTGAAGAAATTGCTTCGGCATATGTCTGAGATTTTGTTGCCTTTGGATTCTTTAGTATTTGTATGGTTTCCCGTAGTATATTTAAGTCCTTTATCCATTTTGAGTTTATTTTTGTGTATGGTGTAAGTTGGTGGTCTAGTTTCATTTTCTTGCATGTATCTGTCCAATTTTCCCAACACCATTTATTGAAGAGACTATCTTGACTCCATTGTATGTTTTTGCCTCTTTTGTCAAATATTAATTGAGCGTATTGGTTGGGGCTGATTTCTGGGCAGCTTTCCAAACTATTAATGTCATGATTTTGCACCCTTGCTGAAAACCCTCAATAGCTCCCAGTGGCTCTGAGCAGCCAGTTCAAACCCTCTCTCTTCTCTCACATAAACTCTTTATAATTTGATCTTCTCTTACCTTCTCTCTTGTCATCTCTCCAATCCCCACCCCTTGGAAATATTAGCCCCAGACATAGAAAAATTATTTTAATTTCTACAACAAGCTACACTCTATCTCACCTCCAGGTCCATACTATTTCCTGTGCCTGAGACACTTTCTTAAGTGTTCACCAGCAACATCATCACCTGGCTGATGCATGCTTCCAGCCTTGGCTTAGGTGGCACTTCCTCAAGGACATCTTCCCTGGTCCTTAGGACACCAAGCCATGCACTCCCATGGCACCTTGCATCTCCCCAGTCCTCATGTTAATCCCACATATTTGGTATTCACTTATTATATTACCTCTCCTCCTCACTAGAACATTGGCTCTGTAAGGGCAACCGCCCATGCTTTCCTTTTTACTAGTAAACTCTCAGAGTTTAGCATGGTGCCTGTAACATAGCACATGCCTAATCAATATTTTTGAAGGAAGGAAGAAAAGGAAGGGAGGGATGGAGGGAGGAAGAAATGTTATATGCCATTTAAACCCATCACCTAGAGCTAAGCACAGTATTCTAGAGGGGATCCACTAAGAAAAGTGAGACAGTAAGGCCAGGCAGTTCTCCCTCTGAGTCTGATGGTGTTGTCCTCAGAAGACACAAAGTTCTAAGGAAACTGGGGTCACTTATTTGACAAAAATGTATTAGGCACTATATTGTGAAATATATTTCATGTCATATATACAGCTTAGAATTGTAGATTAGAGCGAGTTCCAAAGCCAGAATGGCAAGGTTCAAGTCACAATCTAGCACTCACTGTCTGACATGGAGCATGTTATTTCACCTTTCTTGGCTTCACTTTCCTTACCTGTGAAATGGCAAAAATAACAAGGGCTTCTTGGTAGTTATAACTAAATTAATGCACATATATAAAGCACTTGGAATGGATCATATTAAGAGCTTTATAAGAGCTTGTTTTGAATGCTAGATAGCCCCTCACCAAGTGCAAAACCAAGAGTTCTCAATAAACAATACATGTTTTTTTGAGAAGCAGTGTTACTAACTTACATACCAAATACAGTGCCTGCTATAGGGTCTGTGCTCAAGTTATATCTACCATTATTATTTTATTTGGGTATTACATTTATATATTATTTTCTATATGCATATATTTATAATTTATATTATAAAATGTATTTTAACATTGTTATAATACTTATTTTATATAAAGTCTAAGTTGAACCACTACATAGTCTCATTTATTCCTTAGAACAATTTTCAGTGACAGAATGAGCAGGTATTATTGCTCTCGATTCATAAATAAAGAAAACTAAACTAAAGCTGGAGCTACCCCAGACTCTAGCACCAAGAAGTGTCTTCAAATTCCATCCTTCCACTTGAAGTCTTGACACATCCAACACACTGGGCTCAGATGGCTGAGAAAACATCTCACTGAATTCTCACAACCACCCTGAGAGATGGGCACTGCTGTCACCATTTCACAGGTGGCAGAAACAGAATGGTTCACGACCTTGCCCAAGGTTCCCCCACTGGTCAAATGCAGGGCTTGTGCTCTGAATCCTTGCACCCCACTCCACTTGTGGCTCCCAGAGCCAGCTGAGCACTAGTTCCTTAGAATGAGTAGGTCATTCCCCAACTCACAGAGACTCCAATTCAGGTCTAGTCTGCCATCGGGAATCCGATTTTATAAAGCCCCTTGGTGACCCTAACTAAATCAGTGATTGGGAAACACGAAGCATCCATTTGTGTGGTGGGCCTGCTCCTGTGGAGCCTCAAGTATCCAGAGGACAGTGGAAGGGAGCAAAGGCAAATCTGAAGATGACTGTCTTCCTCACCATTTGCCCAAGTTTAACTCTGGTGACTTCCTATACCTTTATTGAACTATAACTCTTTAAAATCAGATTGTCAGCAAGAATTCAAGTGTTGCATATTGAATGTAAGCAGAGCTCAATACTCCTGACATGCACTATTTATTTTAGTTCACTTTATCCTTCTCTCTCTCTTTTCATCTATAAGCCTAAGCATCATCAGAAAAGAGACATCACTGATAAGTGAGGGCTCTATTTGCCTTAAAGTTTTCCCTTTAAGGCATGGCTATAGGTATTCCCCCGGGGTTGCTGAAAACATTAGAATAGGCACGATTCATGGTGGTGATATCGGTTACCATATTTCTATGGTAAACATAAAATGTTGTAGTGGTATGGGATACACTGTCATGGAAATTGCTCTGTGGCCTCCAACGACTTGGAATCAGGATGAGGACTGTGTGATTTAATAACACCACGGCTGCAACTGCAGTTCAAACCCATAAACCACAAATGCATGTCTGACCAGAAATAAAAAGGATCTGATCCTTACATCCTCCTAAATGGATTCTCCCGTAGAGGACTGCTGGGGAAGAGTCTAGCCCCGAGTGCTTAACTTTACAATTCAAAAGAGTTGTGACTTAGCTTCCCTTATATAACATGGGCAGCTTTTCATTATGTTTATTTGATGCAGTGTTATTGAGGCAATATTTCATATGAATAATTCATTTCTACTCCAACTTTATCTAGCAAAGTCAAAAGCAGAATCCTAAATTTCAAAACAGATCAAAGAGTTTTTCAAATAAATTGGAAATGCCTTGAGTTGCCGGCTTTCTGAATTTCCCTGTCTTGTCTATGCATTAAGCAAGCACTTACTATGGGCAGTTGGATAAAAAAGTTATTAAATGTTCATAGCTCTCCCTGCATTTTCTTCAGTGAAGATGAATTTTCGTGTCCTAGTTTTGCACTGTTTCCTCTTGTTCTTATCCAGAAATTGAGTTCTATGAGAGAAAATCACATCCAAGTAATTTTTTTTACATATCTTTGACTTCGGTTGTGAGTGCCTGACTTTCTGAGGAAGTCTCGACCCTGATTACCTTCTGTTCCACTGGGCAGCCTGATGAACACAGCAGGCAGGCTGTGGCGAATAAAATAGAGCAATTACATTTGGAAGCTCAAGACTGACAGCTGTCAGGGGATGCCTCACCACAGCCTCTCCATTGTGGTTATCCTCCTTTCAGATCTTACCAAGTCATGCAAGAAAGTCACCCTTCAAAATGATTGACATCCAAAGAATTGCCCCGGCTTTATACAGCCATGGGAGCTACAAACAAGAGCGAAGCAGTCAGAGAGAAAAATTAAACATGGGAGGGGGGAAAAACATTCAGAATCATTGAATCATACTAAGCATACTTTTTTAAAAAATGGTTTTAGGACAATAGGAGAAAAATGAAAGTAAATAAAAGATCTCTAAAGTCATCAAAGAGTGCTCACTCCATAGGTGACTGTTGGAGAGGGCCTTAAAGACAGTTATTTGAACAACTTCTTGCCACTGAGAAGAAGACCGTCTTTCCTGGCTGAGACAGGTGGGTATTTGGGGAAGAGTGTGGTGGAGACATCAAAGTATAACACACACAGGAGTCAGAAAAATCTAGCTTCAAATCCTAACTCAGCCACTGGCTAGTAGGTGGCCTTAGGCAACTTGCTGTACATTTTTTGATTTCTTTAATAGAGGAATAATGCTGCCTACTTTATTAGATGTTGTTGGGAAAATGTAAATAGGTTTATGTTTGTAAAGTGTCCAGTGTACAGCAGGAAATGGTAACCCTTATTCGGTAACCTGGATCAAGATTTGTGTAAAGACTTTTTTTAATGTTACCTACTGTTGCCTGCATAGTACTACAGGTTGAAGATGAATGAAAATATCTGCTCCAAGCATATTGCTTTAGACTCCTGATCTCTGCAGTAGATAGTGTTTAGTTGTCTATCCAACAGCCAGTTCTGTCCTCTGCTTATGGGCAGAACCTGCTTCTTCTGGGATGGAGTGTCTTCCCTGATTAAAAAGGAAGAAGTGGAGAGGAGGAGGAGAAGAAGAAGGAGGAGGAGGAGGAGGAGGAGGAGGAGGGGGAGGAAAAATACTTTCCTGCTCTCTAATCTTTCTGTCACAGAAGACTATCCTTCAAGTTGCTGCATCCATCTTAAATCTTGAGGAAATAGTGAAGCAGACTCTGACCTTTTTCACTAACATTACAGACCTACTGACCTAACTAGAAAGTGACTTAGCACCACACTCCTTGCAATGAGAGATAATGAAATACTTCTATTGTTTAAACCCCACTCATTATTTATAGCTGAATAATTGTCTTTGTTTCCTTGAATTCTTTCAAGGCATGAGACTTTTTCCATTTTGAGTTTGAGCAATTGAGCAGAAACATGCAGATGTTATTCAACATGGTTTTGTCTTTATGATTAGTGTTCATTAATTTTCAGAAAGGTTGAGTAACTCATCCAATGTCACACAGCTAAGAGTGGCAGAAAATAATTGGAACCCAGGTCTGTCTGCCTCAAAGGCCAGTCTTTTCAGAACACTGCTGCTGTACATATAGCTGTTAGCCTGTCCAATAGGAAATATTTAAGTAGTTGAAGTTCCTTTTCTATCTCTCCTTTCAATTTATATCTGAGCTGCATGATCCCACAACTCCCAAACATTTACCTCCTTAAGGAAAGCCATGTTCTGAAACTTCCCATCAAAATTTGTCTGTTTTGGGTTCCATTTCCCCAGGAAGCCAATATACTTCATAAGGTTAAAGCTAGATAATCAGTTAAGTGGATTTCTTTTAATGGGATCCTAGTGCCTTTAATGGAAGTTTTCAATGTCCTAGTGATTCAGAAGGCAGGATGTTCTTTTCATACATTCCTCACACACAAAGGGCTGGTTCTGCCAATGAAAGTTAACCAGGGTATGGAGCAGGATTAGAATTCATTTATTCATTAAGCAGGTACATACTAGGTGCTAGGGATATTGCACTAAACAAAACAAAAAAAAAATTCTCCTTTCACAAAATGTAAATTCTATTTGGGGGGAGATCATTAAAAACTAAATATGTATTCTTTCAAGTGGTGAAAAATGCTGTGAAGAAAAACACACAAAGCAGGCTAATGAGAATAGATGGGTGAGGGTAGACTGTCCTATTGAGAATGATCAGGAAAAGTGAAATGGGGGAAGATGAAGGAAACTATAAGAAAGCTATTACACTCTTCTTACAAAGCAGGAAATCAAGGAATACTGCTAAAAGCTGGTTGAACAAGAAAGAAGAATTTAACTACATTAAGTCCTCAATGTCAATAGGTTCTACAACTTTAGGCAAAATGACATATAAAGTAACTGTTTTTATCATAGGCTAACTGATATAGATAAGAGGTTCCTGTGGCATCTCATCAACGTTATAACAAAAAAATGTTGAACAAAATGGCATTATTTGACTATGTGCTGTATGTAAATTTACAAAGGTGATCAGTAGAAGAACTAAAAGTCCTGGAGGAGAAAGGAACATTGTAAGTGAGCTAAATCTTAATTTTTTTACTTCTAAGAATCAATAGAAACTGCTTAATTGGGAAAAAAGGTTTTATCTCACACGCTAATTTTCACTGATGAGTGGTGGCTGCCTGGGGCTCTTCTGAGTAGAACTCCACACACTAGACCCAGCTCTTTGAGAAAGTACACTATGATCAATTAATTAGTGCCATCTGCCATGGGTGTAAAAAGGATCAATGACAGCACAAAGGCCAAAAACTGTCATCTTCACTTGGCACAACACTGGGTCATCTGGATACGGGATGGCCAAGGACAAGAAGATAGCAAGATTAGGCTGAATCAGTCAGTATTTAGGAAGAACACGTGATGGTAAGGGGGCTAGTGATATGATGGATTCTCATGTAATACTTTCAGTTTGGATTGACAGCATTCTGAAATGTACAAAGGAGATAAATGATAGAAAAGACTGACAAAAAAAATAGTTAACTTTACATCTCTAATGTAAGAGTTGTGTGTGTTGGGCTTCTAATCCTGACTTTTCCAAGTCTTAGAGGAGAATTTAAGCAACAGAGTTTCTAAGACATGTGCCTTTCTTGGCTGGATTGCATCCAGTGACTAATTTAAAATCAGTGAAATGTATTTTGGGTATTGGAAACCTTCAATAAAGAAAACTTACCGTTGGTCCAATAAAGCCCTCCCTGCTGTACCAATTACCTAAACAGAGGAAGTGAGATACCAGGGTCCCAGCTGCACCATCTCGCCAAATCCTGGGAACATAAACAAAGCTTGAAATCTTGTCTCTAATTAAATCGTGTGACTTTGCTGGCCTCCTGCTCAGCAGAAAACCACGTGCAACTCTGAGCAGGCTCCCTTGGTGGCTAATGTCTCTAATAAAGACACAGCTCCAGCCTGTGTCTGTGCGCCCCAGGACTGGCACCAAGTGAAGAGAACAAGAACACATGTGGTTATCAGAGGGGCACAGTTAGAGAGCTGTCTGCTCACTAAATGAGGCAACAGTGAAGCTCTATATTTATTCGGTACCTGCAGTTCTTCTCCACCTTTGTGAGAGGCACTCTGAGAGGAGACCATTGCAAAGAGGTCCACACCAGCATTCTCATTCACACCCCAACTCTGATACCTTTATTTACTGGTTCAACCAATATTCTTCCCAACCCTGTGATAGATGACCCAGTCACTCCCATTCCAATACCTGAGGCTCCACCAGAAGCCAGCACACCTCACTCTACAGTGTTAATGCCAATAGGCATCAATTGCTTCCAGTGTGACCGGATAGGCTGCCCCTGTGCTGAGGGTCCCATTGCCCATGTGGGATAATTAGAGGAGCCCTGCCCCAAACACCTCTTCCACTTGGTCCAAGAACCCTAAAATTAGCCACCCATGCCTTTAATTCATTATTAAATGCCTCTATCGAAATGGGTTGGCACAATTATCAGCCATTACATCTTTCATGTTTCCAGATGAAAGCCTACTATGTGCTATGTGCCTCAAATCTATTCTATAATCCTCAAAACATTCTGTCAGGGCCTAAGCATTCAACATACACCCATGCATGTACACACACGTACATACACACACACAATTTTTTGAGGACCTACTAAGTACAGGGCACTGTGCTCAGGTGGAGGATGGTTTGGCATGTGGTGGATAAAGCTAAATCATGTATGGCCCTGAGCACCAAAAGAACTATGGAAGTGATAAGATATATACATAAGCAAATATAATACAGCATATAATGTATTTATGGCCATGACAAAGCTGCAAAGGATTAGGTTTTAGATTGAGATATGCTAAAGACCAGGCTAGGACCTAGTCATTCATTCAACAGATATTCATTGAGCACAAATGGACTCACTCATACAAGAGATCATGCAGGACCAAATACTTTAATAAAAGCAAAAAAAAAAAATACAGAATATGTGTGGATTAGATCTGAAGGTGAGGGGTAAAGAAGAAGAAGATGGAGAGAACCATAGAAATTCAGTTTTGGATAGGATTCATGAAAGGGGAAAAGGGGATGTAAAGTTATAAAGATCAAGAGGAGCCAGATCATGGAAGGTTTTGTATGTCACACTAGAGAGTTTGGACCTTATTCTACAGTCAATAGGGAGCTATAGAAGTTTTAGATAGAAAGATTAAATCAATTGAAAGTTAAAATAAAACTCTGCTTTCTAAAGATTAACCCTGCAACAATTTATTGAGGGAACTAAATTAAAGCTAAATCAGGTAAGGGAACAGCAAGGAAGTTACTGTATGCTCTGAGAGGGTTAAGGGCATGAGCTAGAATGTTTGACAGTAGAAACAGAGAGGAGGATAATGCAGGCGTCACTGGGTTCTGAAGTAGGCAACATGAGCTCTTCAAGCCCAAGTCTTCAGAAATATTCCTACCAAATAGATTGAATAGTGCCTGGCCCACAGTGGTCACAGGATACTTGTCAGAGGTAGATAAGTGGATGGTTGAAAGAGGAAGGAATTAAATATGATTAATGTTTGGGGGAAAATATCTAGCAACATCTTTGGAACAGGTTTGATAACGTGAACCACAATGGAACCATATTGTTGTCTGAGGGAGATGGGAGATTCGAAAATATGTGAATCATGGGGTTTAGGGACAGTACAGGTAAGCAAAGAGTTTCACAAGAGAAGAGCAAAAGGCAGGAATGGAGAACAAGGGGCTGATTCTAGGCTGCCTCTAAGAAGAGGGTGTGCAGACTTGATACCCTGTGGTTTGGGGAGGTAGCTGAGCCCACCGAGGACCATCAAGTGAAAACGAGGTTGATAGGCATTGCATCAGGGTGAGTGCTGGCATGAGACACTAGTTCCAAGATGAATTTATGTCAGAGATATAACAGGTCTGAGATATATATATCACATAGTTACAGACAATGGTGTGGTGATAGCCAGAGGGAATGAGAGTGGGGATAGGTGGAGGTGGGCAAAGGGGGAAAAATGGGGACAGAAAGAGACTTTGTTTGGAGTGATGGGTGCACAATGCAGTGTGCAGATGATGTTTTGATGAGTAGTACACTTGAAACCTGTATGATTTTGTGAACAATGTCCCCCAATAAATTCAATTTTAAAAAAGTTAAGGCTGTTGAGATGAAAAGATTATCCTGGCTTATCTAGGTGGGCCCAATGTAATCACAAGGGCCCTTGTAAGTGAAAGAGGGAAGCAAGAGGGTCAGGGTGACAGAGAAGATTTGATGATGGAAGCAAGGTCATAGAACCAGAAAGAAATCCAAAGACACTATGCTATGGGCTTTAAAGATGGAGGAAGGAGTCACTACCCAAGGAATATAGGTGGTCTACAGAAACTGGAAAAGGCAAGAAAACAGATTCTTCCTCAGAATCTCCAGAAGGAACCAGCCTACCAACAACTTCACTTTAGCCCCATGAAATGGATTTGGGACTTCCGACCTCAAGAAAGAGAAGGTAATAAATATGTGTTGTTTGAAGCCACTACATCTGTAGTGCTTTGTTACAGGGGCAATAAAAAACTAACATATCTCCCCAGAACCAGCTCCCATGAGCTGACTGCTAAGCTCCTCCCTGCCTTCACTTGCTACACTGGCCACACAGAGATAAGAAGCCACTCTGAGTTCTCAAGCCTTAGTCCCTAGAGCAGAGTAGCAAGTCAGGGATGCTGATGTGCAGAGCCTCTTCTTGGCACAGATGTCCCACTCTGTGATCCAGCCATTATCCATCATGAGCCAAACCATCCGTGACAGCACACTAGATAACTACCAGCTCTATTAACTGGGAAATGACTTCTCAGCAACCTGAAGGATTTCACAGTCATCATATTGCTAATCCATTATTGTGAAGGCTTGACATTTTTTTTCTCAAGTCCTTCGCTAGGTAACCAATTAAGCAGAGGGCATTGGAAGATAGTAATATTTTTATTGAAACTTCTATATTGGCTAGATTTGCTTCATGTATTAAACAATATAATGGGTGAGTTTCTCAAATTCACTTTATGTTTTAAAAGGTTATAATGAACCCTTAATTCATCTAGACCCACATAACACCTCTTCAAGTGGTATCAAGTGGGCCCTGTCTATCCCTCTTCCATTACTAAAACAGGGGTGGCAATGTGTGTGTGTGGGGGGGGGTGTATTAGAAGCTGAATTTCATCCCCCAAAATTTATATGTTGAAGTCCTTACCCCCATGACCTCAAAATGTGACTATATATGGAGATAGGATTTTTACAGAGATAATTAAGTTAAAATGAGGTTATTAGGGTAGGCCTTTAATACAGTATGACTGGTGTCCTTATAAGAAGAGGAAATTAGGACACAGATATGCACACAGGAAAGACCATGGGAGAAGACAGGCATCTACAAGCCAATGAGGGAGATCTCAGAAGTTGCGATAGGGTATGTGGTGAAACAGCTGCAATCCATAAAAGCTGCAGGAGCTATGGAGAAGGAAGAGCACCCCCCACTGGACTTATGGCTTAAAACCAGAAGAGACCAGCTTGATCCAACATAGCAACTAATAATGGTAATCTCTAGCCTCATTATAGACTCATTATAATATATAAACAAGCTAAACAACACTCCCCATACCACAGTGATCTGAAACATAAAGCCCACATAAAAAAACAAAATGGTCAACGGAGCTCCTCTGAGAAATCTCCACCTTATTCCTGGGAAGATCCTCAATATTTCTCCACCTTATCAAATACCCTACTCCCCAATGAAATGAACCTTAATAAAGAAAGCAAATTCTTCTAAAAGGGGGGCTTCTCTGTCTATGGAGTAGCCCATTCTCTGTTTCCCTGCTTCACTGAGAAACTCACTTTCACTTTAAACTCCACGCTGGCTTGTCTTTGAATTCTTTCTTGTGCAAAGCCAAGAACCCCATAGTAAGTCACGAACCCCTGAATTCCCAGACCCCCGGAACAACTGTATCACAGGCACACCTTGATATTGGACTTCTTGCTTCTAGAACTGTGAGAAAATAAACGTCTGTTGTTTAAGCTGCCAGGTCTGTGGTACTTTGCCATGTGACCCAGCAGACTAACACAGGGAAGTTATCTTTATTGGTAGCCTAGAAAGATTTCTCTACTCTGCAGATAGCCAGAATTAATGCACTCAGATCTTGCTTCCATTATATTCAACTCTTTTATAAAAGTAACAAATTGGTATCTTATGTTCTGTTCATTGCATCAACTAACTAGGTGAAAGGGACTACCATTTTTCAAGTCCTTGCTACACAACAGACACTATAAGGAGCTCTTTACATCTGTTATCTCATTTAATCCTCACAGGAGGCATTGTTATGCCTTAAAACAAAAGCATAGATGAGGAAACTAAAGCTTAAAACAGTTAAAAATCCTGCCTGAGGTCACATGGATGCTTTGTGAAATTAACCTGCAAATTCAGCACAACCTTCTCCACACATCACCTTTGTAATGATAGTGGTGTGGTCTCCCGAGGAGGTAAGAAGATGAACAGAAGTCCTATTCTGACTCTTTTGAGCTCAGGGACTATTTCTGGGGAGGGGGTACAAGAGTAGTCAGAGGATGAGAAAAACAAAAGCATCCTTTTTCATGTATACATAAGAAACAAAAATCTGGCTGCCTATTGAGAGGGTATGCGCATCATTTCCCCTCCCTTGGTAATGCTGCTGATGCTGCTGCTTCCAGAGTGTGATAAACAAGTTGTAATATATTAGCATGAACAGTTGCAGAGCGTTCCTATAGCTGGCAGAATTCCTGAGAAATGGTTTTTATGGCACCAATCTCCTTGGAGACCTTAAATAACAGCATAAAATGTATGGTACAGAAATCACAGGGTTTATTACTTTAGTTTCTGCCTGGTGTTCTGCAATTTATAGTTTTCCTGATAAATTGGGATCCATTCAACTGGTACATATTATGTGGAATGGTGGAATTGTCTCTTCTGCGTTGAAGGATTAGAAATGGGCAGATGCCTTGATTGGGTAATAACAGTGCCAGCCCAAGTTGTGTGTGTGTCAGACAGGGCCTGGGCTGTGCACTTGGGCTCATTTTAAAAAGAAATGGGCTGGGGTTCCACAATAGGACTACACCCCTTCCTCCAACTCCCAATATCCTCTTATCCCAAAGGAGCCAGGCACTGAGCTAGTAATCTCATACTTTCATCAGAACCTGGCTAAAAGCAAACAAATTCAGCATAGCATACTCCTTTGGGAGTTTGGGGGGGATGGTAAAGATGTCTCTAATAAAATATTCAAACTAAAATTACACTTCAGAAGCTAGCAATAGAGGGAGAGCTTTTTACACAGAGCCTAGGAATACACACTTTCATATTTTCCATGGATGAAGTTAAAATAGAGTCTGCTTTAAGTGGTCGTGGCTGCTCTCTACATACTCAATTAATTTGACGTTGTTAGAAGTCAGGTTTTACAGGCATGAACAAGGAACCTATGAGAGAAAGCTGTGAATTTGTGTGCCTGATCTTCAGTTGATCAGTCTGTTGACTTAAGTTTTTTTAGAAAGGAAAAGGACATCAATTAAATTTTGTTGTTTTATTGTGGATGTCCCAGTGTTTTCATAAATCAAGCTAGTGTGTAAGAACAGTAACATTCTTTCAGATGAAAGTCTGGTATAGATTTTAGCATTTGGACATTAAGGCCATTCAGACCCCATCTGACTGCTAATCTGCAAAGGATGAAGGATTTACACAAAGGGTCTCAATTCTGAAGTGTCATTAAATTCTATTGGGTCAATAATTCTTGAAAGTGAATTCAAACAACAAAGCTCAATAATTCTATAGACATTGTTAGCTTATTTATTTGGAGGGGGGAAGTAAAAAGAAAAAGAAAAGTCAGGGGCTTGGGTATGATGGTTAGAAGAAGCTCCCCGCCACTACTCCCTACACCATAAATTCTAGATCTTCCTTTGAGCTCAAAAGGTGCCCAATTTTCCAATGTATGCCCACAATTTGCAGCTCAGTCCTGGGCAGCCAGCTTTCTTCCTAATGGGTCTTATCCTAAGATAAGTTAAAAGACTTTTAGGATGTCATTGGGCCTCCTTGGAAGGAGAGATAGCAGAGGATGCAGAGGATTAAATGGGCATTTGCTGGGGTCCAACCCCAGCAGGTCCAGGGGTCCCCAAAGGTGTGGACGGAGTCAGCGAAGAAGGAATGACACGGAGAGGGCATTCAGAAGATCATCATAGCGAGGTTCTCTAGCCAAGTTCTGGTCAGGATCTCCAGTGAAGTTCTGGTTAGGATCTCCAGCCAGGTTCTGTGTCCATGTTCTCTCGCTAGGTTCTCCAGCCAGGTTCTGTCCAGGTTCTCCAGCCAGGTTCAGCCACCAGGTTCTAGTCAGGTTCTCTTGCCATGTTCTATCCAGGTTCTGTAGCCAGGTTCTCTCTCTAGGTTCTTCAGCCAGGTTCTCTCGCTAGGTTCTGTCTCTAGGTTCTGTTGCCAGTTTCTGTCCAGGATCTTTTGCCATGTTCTCTCCAGCGAAGTTCTTCTGTCTCTAGGTTCTGTGTAGGTTCTGTCCTCTAAGTTCTGTCTTGTTACATCTGTATTTATACCAGTTGATTCCAATCCTATCAATCTCTATTCCAAATGTTAGGGCGTTTCTTATCTCCATTCCAGGGAGTAAAGATTATGTAGCTTAAGCATGATTGTTCGTAGTTAAAGTGATTAATTACCCGCCTGGCACTTAGTTAAGAGGTTTTATTCCCTCCCTAACTTCGGGGGAAAATCCCTACCTGGGGAAACAACCTTTCTCAGAGACCTTGGTTAAAACACATAGTGCCAAGAAGGTGAGCAAACATATTAAGAACAGTATGCCATATATGCCAGGTCCCTTGAAACAGCAAGCATGGACCGGCTCCCGGCAGGCATTCAGTATTGTGAGAGAGCTGCATTCCATGCCTCAGTAACACCAACTGTTGCTGTAGAACCATTCAGAGCCAGTTCTGTTAAAGGCCCATGCCTGATCAGGTACAAGGTCATGAGCATCCTCATAGGGGTTTTATCAAGAACCAAGCTTATCTACTTTGGAGAAATGGAAAGACAACCGGGATTGCTTATTACTTTATAATCTATAGTAAGATTCTCAGTGGTCTGGTCTCCTGGAAAAAAAAAAATGAATTCTGGAAATGACTCTTCTGAATCCAAAGGTCCCATGTGCAATGGCCAAATAGAGAGGGAGAGGGGAGGAAGTAAAGGAGAGAGGGGAAAGTTGACAAGATAGGGGCAGAGGATGCAGTAGTTGGCCAAAATGGGCTATCCTAAGTGCCTGGCAGGAAGCATTTCTCCTAGATCCTTATTCCCACAAAGTCTCTCACTTTGTAAGAACTGCTACTATTATTCCCATTTTACCCATGAGGAAACTAACACTTAAGGTGACTCATTCCAATCCACAAGCATTAAGTGATGGAAGCATAGTTTGAAATCAGGAAATCAGCCTCCACCGTGTACATTGAAGTTATAGGGTATGCTCTTAGGGAGAGAAAACTGAGTTCATAATTGGTAGAGAAAACTGAGTTCATAAAATTCACTAACCAACCTAAGACTCAACTGTAGGAGCATAATTCATTCATCATTAGGGACTGCCTATAGATTAGTGCAATATAGACACATTCAGGTATCAAGACCTACCAATGTATCTACACACAAGACCCACTGAAGAGCAAGCATCTTAGAGCCGAAAGCCAGCTGATTCACAATGGCCATTTTAACTTTGCTGTGGGACCATCTAAAGTGGAGCCACTTCTCTAAAAACATCCTTCTGTGTGATATTTTTAATAACCTTCCCACCCCTCCTTTACCCCCACTCCCAGTTATCTCTCAATGGCTAATCCCTTCCTCCTGTCACTGGCGCCTCTCACCCTGAACACTTCCAATTACTTAGCTGTTAACTGGAATAAAACAACCTCACAGACCCTCCCGAGTAAGCCCAGAGAAATGGCAATCACTGCTGCAAGCAAGAGATGGCCTCGTCTTAAAAGAGAACAAATCAAAACCAAGCAAGCCTCACACTCTGATTACTTCTCAGAGGCAAGCCAGTCATCCATCTGTTAGAGCAATTCCATTCCTTTTTCTTCTTTCCTTTCTTTCTCTTTCTGCCTCTTTTCTTTATATCTCTTTCTTTTTCTCTTCCTTTCATTCTTTTTCTCTTCCTTTCTTTCATTTTATTTTTCTTTCTTTTTTTTAGTAAAACTTCCAGCCATGCTCACATGCATGGATAAACACAGCCAGGAAAACCATTAAAGTTATAAGTAACTACTTGAAGGGCTAGGGGGTCCTTCAAGCTCTCATAATGATGTAAAGTAACCACTCCCTAAAGAAGAAGTAAGAGGCCTCCTACAACTGGTAGGCAAGAAGATGAGACTCTGTTTATTAGCAGGCATGCCTGGCCTTTAGACCCAAAGCCACCCCCATCAGTGGGGAAATAAGGGCGAAGGGTTACATGTCAAGGCCTTTGTAGCTGATATCTTTATCAGAGCCCAGGCTCTCCCATACTTGTCTTCCTAATGAGGGAATAGTTGCTCTGAGGATGGACCTTAGGGGAGGAGTAGTTTGAAAGGCTAGTTATCTACTCCTCATATTGGAATAGGAGAGAAGTCCAAAGACTTACTCCCTAGAAGGACCCTCCAGCCTGATACTCTCTTTTTCTAATTTTTTTCTGTTTTTAAATATATTTTTATTGATTTCAGAGAGGAAGGGAGAGGGAGAGAGAGAGATAGAAACATCAATGATGAGAGAGAATCATTGATTAGCTGCCTCCTGCAAGCCCTCCACTGGGGATCGAGCTCACAACCCCGGGCATGTGCCCTTGACTGGAATCGAACCAGGGACCCCTTGATCCAGAAGCCGATGCTCTATTCACTGAGCCAAACCAGCTAGGGCCAGCCTGATACTCTTTCATCAGCTGCTCCCACTCTCTTGGGCTTTCCTTCGAGGGACAGTGTGCAACGATCCTCCCAGCCCCTGGAGATGACTCTGATATGAATTCAAATTATGTATACATTGCTTCAGCAAAGATCTTTATGGAGCACTCATGATGTACCAGAAAATGGTAGTGGAGATCAACACCAAAGACCCAGTTCCCACCATGTCAAGGAGCCCACAGACTGATTGGGACAGGGATAAACAAGCAGAGGATTATATTAAAATACAATAAGGGTTATGGCAGAGATAGGCATGGATTTCATAGGCAGAGACAGGACAGGGCAGTACATCAGACTAGAGCTAAGAGGAGGCATTTGGAGGTGAGGACTAAGTTGAGTCTTAAAAGACAAATAGGGGTTTGAAAAAATAATAGGGGCCATGACAGTGGCCCAATAATTATTCTTAACTTAGAAATAATTCTCTTGTGGGGTGAATTGCTTCCTCTCCCCCCAAAAAATGCATATGTTGAAGCCCAGGACCTCAGTATATGACTGTATTTTGAGATAGGGTCTTTAAAAAGATAATTTAAGTAAAATAATGTCACATGGGTGGGTTTTAATCCAATATTACTGGTGTCCTCATAAGAATAGGAAATTAGAACATGGACAAACACAGAGGAAAGACCAGGTGACAACACCAGGAGATGACAGCCATCTACAAGCCAACAAGAAAGGTATCAGAAGAAAGCAATGCTGCCTACCTCTTGATCTTGGACTGACTGCTAGTATGTGAGAAACCCAGACTGTGTACTTTGTTACAATAGCCCTAATAAACTCACATACCCTTAAGAGACAAACTAATAAAGGAGAGTATATTATGGAGGTATTCTTCATAAGAGCAGCAATCAACCTCCCTTTCTATTCTAGCATTCTAGGATGGTGTATGGTAGGTGCTCCAAAAATATCTGTTCCCTATATTCCAAACACTTGTCGTTCCCTCTACCTTGAATGCTCCCACCCTCTCATCTGCATTCTTCACTCTCACTCTTCCAATCATTCTCAGTGACTTCTTACTTGAGCTTTTCTCAAAACATCTACCACCTGACATAGTACATGGTTGCTTGTTTACCACATGTCCCCCCACTCCACCCCCACCTTCACTGGACTATAAGCTCCATGAGAGTAGAAATGTGTGTGTGTGTGTGTGTGTGTGTGTGTGTGTGTGTGTGTGTATGTGCAGTTGATATCATCAACAATTAAACAGTACCTGGCACATAGTAAGCACTAATAAATACTTGAACAAAGGAATGCATTGTTCAGACAGTTATATTCTCCCTCAAAGCCATCCTTATCCCTCTGCTCCAATTGTGTTCATCAAACTATCCTGTAGTCCTAATTCAGTGATCTTAATACCAGGAGGAGATTTCTCTGAAAAGTGCTATTTTTTTCCTTCATTTTTATTTCAACAATAAGACCCAGACAAAAGACAATAGCTTTATAGGTAAGTTCTAATGGACATGGAAGGGTTTCCCTTTGCCCATAAGGTCAAAGCCAAATCTTTAATAGTATATCATACTACATTCTTCATGATCAGGCTCCTGCCCTCTCTCCACCCTCACTCCCCCTATTCTTTGACTCCTACTTTAGACTTTGATATACTCATGACTAATTCATTCACTCATTCTACACTGAGTGGGACCTCCTCTGTGCCCAGCACAGTAGTTCTCTGCACAGTAACCTTTGTGTGTGCTGTTTTTTCTCTTACCAACCTCCCTCTGGATTTGCCAAGTTAGCACATGTTTCTTCTTTCATCGGCAGATTATCAGAGCTGAGATTCGGGCATTGAGGAACAAGCCAGAAAGAAGATCAGAGAGGACCAGCAGGGAGGCTGATCTCTAGGTTTCAGGGAAACTTTAGGATCATTAAATCTAACCATAAAGAAGGGCAAGGGAGACCAAAGATAGCTGCTTATTTATTATTTTGTAGTCACTTGATTTCCATTTTTTCCCTGCATTATCCTTGATATCTGTCTCCCTCAATGTTTGAGGTGGTAAATTTGTAATATATATATTTCGAGGCCTGGTACACAAAATTCATGCACGGGTGTGGGGGGTGAGGGTCTCTCAGCCCAGCCTGCAACAATGCCAGCATCCCGCACCTGGCCTCTGGCCAAAGGCCCCTCCCTCCGTGTGGCTGGGGTACGGGATGCTGAGCGCGTGTCGCTGGGGCGATGTTTCCAGCAACTTACACACACACACACCCCGCACCCCCCGGCTATGGGCACCGCCATCTTTGTCGCAGAGTGGTGGTTAATTTGCATATTACTTATATGGTGGTGGTGATTTGACTAAGTCTATACATTTCATCCATAGTAGTGTGTAGGTGGAAATTATAAAAACTTGATTGACTTTAAATAATAGCAAGATATCATTTTGCATTCATGAAATGAATAAAATGCATTAGCAAGGATGTGCAAAAGTGATTCCTCTCATACATGCCCCTGGAAGTGCTGGGCCTCTTTGAAGGGCACTCAGCTGAGCAGTTCCACCTCTTGGCATCTACCAAAGAGAGATACACCAGGTGTCCAAGGAAGCACAAATCAGGATGCTCATGGTAGTATTGTCACAGCCAAACATTGCAAACAATCTAAATGTCCATCAATACAGGAATGGTTAAATAAACTCCAACATGCTCATTATATGGACTGCTACATAGTCTTTGAAAAGCATAAGATATATGTGTTTGTACCATATGAATAGATTGCCCATGTAAACTCCATGAACTCAAGGGTTTTTATTTCTTCTGTTGGTTGTCCTGTGTATTCTTAATAACTGAGGACAGTGCCTGGCACCTAGTAGCTCCCCAATAAATATTTATTGAATAAGTGGAAATAAAGTTTAAAAAATTCTATAAGGTATGTATGGTGTGATACTTTTTATATGTGATAATTTGTATTGGAAAAAATATAGTAGTATATTCTATGAATACATGTATGTGTGTTAATGCTTAGGAAACGATCTGGAAGGATACAAACGGAATACACTGGGGTAGACTAGGGAAGGTCAATAGAGACTTCAGTTGTAATGGTAATGTTTCAACTATTACAATGAAAATATTCACATATTACTTGGCTAATAAACAATTTTAAATGAGTGATTAAAATTATGATGCTTGATTCTGAGAGGGATGAAAACAATTAGCTCCATGTTCTTTAATTTTCCTCTGTCTATAAATGGGATGAGTCCCAGAATTTGAAGATAGAACCCATCTTAATCTGCAGGAGAACTGGGGACTAATATCAGGGCAGGAATCAGGCCACTGCAGGGCAAAGTGGTTCCTTGGAAATCAGGATGAAGAAATGAGTCCCCAAAATGTTATGTATAAAGAAAAGTAAGAGATAAAGAGGAGAGATGTGTTGAAAAAAAATTCCAGAGTAAGGATGACAAGCACTATTGCATTACCAGCAGACTGTTAGGAAGAAAGACATAATTTTTATAGGAGACAATTAATGATGTTGGAAATTCTGAGTTTGAAGTGATTGTGAGAAATTCACATGGATATATCCAGTAGGCAAGGAGGTATTTATTGAAAAGGAGCAGTGGTGATGAATGTTATTTGCATGGAAGGGATAATGAGGTAATGGAATTTGAATGAGCTCTCCATTGGGAAGAGTATGAGGAATGAAGAACAATGAGGAGGTAGCTAGTCAACAGCCACCCCAGTTAGGGAAATACCCAGGTATGGTGCTTGTCAAGCAATACCACTGTCACATCACTCAAAAGGTAAAGGGCATTCAGACAGTAATACCAGTGACTGAACTTTGACCAATGTAAGTCAACAGGAAAAAAAACTACTGGAAAATTCATTAACAAGAGTCTTTTTTATATATGTTATCAATTGCAACCAATTGCCTAGACAGACATATCCTTAGTTGATAGGTCATCCCTGCCCATAAGAGTTACAGCTTGTATAAAATAGACCAGTCTTGTGTTTCCTGGGAGGGACCTCTCCCTTCATATAGCACAAGACCAGTTGTACTGGATCACCAGGGCAGATTGTCCACAGAGTAACACCAAATCACTACTTTTGGACCATCAATTCAGGACAAGAATTCCTCAAAAAAAATACATCAGATTGATGCCCAAAAATCTACTGAAAGGTTCAGTCCCCTCTTGTTAAGATGCTGCTCTCCATGATAAGGCCACCCACCATGTCTGGAAGTAAAAGGGATTAGGAAGACAAGAAGAAAGGCAAAAACAGCAATTAGAGAGGAGCCCAGAACCTAGGGCCCCCGTCTCACTGCTCCTGCATGGTGGCCCAGCACCTCCCCTCAGGGGGACAGATCAACCATCAGTATGTTCCATTCACAGGGTGTGGGAGGCCTAACTGCCCAAATTTTTCATGTTGTGTTTGCATGTGTGGTTGTCAAGTAAACAAGCCATTCTAGACAATTGGGGAAAATGAGGGAAAGAAAGGATTTCTCTTTCATGTACCTTTCCCAAAAACTCACCAGAAAATGAATGTACACATCCTAGTCACCCACGCACACTATTTCAGAGACATTTTAACCAATCTTCCCAGCATACCTTACAATACATTACATTATATATATATATATATATATATATATATATATATATATATATATATATATATATATATATATATATAACCAAACATATGGAGACATATAAGTAAATTTTGATGATGACATGGAGGTTAAGAAAATGCATTCTGGAGTCTACATACCACAGTCCATCCCTGTTTTTCTATTTATTAAGTTGTGTGACTTTGAGCATGTTACTTAGTTTCTCTGTGTCTCAGTTTCCTCATCTGTAAAATCATAAAATGTGAACAATATTAGTATATACTTTATTATTACAATTATGACATAAGTTTACCTTGAGAACTAAGGGAATAGACATAAAACTATTAGGACAGTAGATTCTACTAATGCAGTAGCATAGGTTAGGCACATAGTTTGATCTCAGTAAATATTAGTTATCTCATTATTATTAATGTTAATTTAATATCATGAGATTGTTAGGAATCATATAAAACTATCCAATCCCTGCACTCTAAATATTGTTTTCAACTTCTCATTGATCATTCTATGGTCTCAATTCTATAATTAGCCCTCATTTTTAGGGTATTCTTGAGTATCTGTCTACATATTATTTGTCTATGGCTTTTAGTAAGGCTGATAAAGCATAGCACAATAACCACTTGTCCCAGTTTTTCTTGGATAACCCAATTTTATACTATTTTCATAAAAGGCCTTGATTTACTAAATCATAGCTAAATGGGATTTAATTTTGTATTCTGCAAGATTTCCAAATACATAATTTTATAAGTGAAGCAGGAATCTTTCGGTCCTGACTTTTCATTCTGAAAGTAGTTATAACAACCATTTGTAATTTTAAAAGAATAGGTTCTAATGATTCCCATACTGGTAACAACACATTTAAGAATAAAAAAAAAAAAAAAAAAAAAGAAAACCTGGTGAAGATTCACTTTGTTGCTAAGGAAGCTGGTTTCAACTTAGTCAACAGAGTGCTTTACGCAGGGTGTAAGCAATTAGAGGACAACCTTTCTGATTCAGACTAATGACCACAAAACCCAATGGACACATGATCTACTGACTTTTGCTTATTAGTGAGAATGTGAGATGAGGTGAAAAGAAAACTGGCTATTTTATACATTTAAAATGTGAGAAATACATTTCAGTGTTATTTGTACTTAGTTATTTTCCAATTTAAGATATTTCATGCTCAAGGCATTCGAGAATTCAAAGCTTCTTTAAAACAAAATAAATTTTGTCATCCTTGCCATTAATTAGAGTATGGACGGGTTCACAGAGAAAGATTAAATTGGCTATATTGCACCAGGAAAATGCTGGAAAAACTACTCTTTAGGTTTTGAGTGAGAAAACCTGGGCACTCCATTCCTGACTGTCATGGAGCCGCTGTATGGCTTTAGGCCCACGGTCGGAAAACTGTGGCTCGCGAGCCACATGCAACTCTTTGGCCCCTTGAGTGTGGCTCTTCTTAAGCCTTATGAGTACCCTAATTAAGTTAATAACAATGTACCTACTTATATAGTTTAAGTTTAAAAAATTTGGCTCTCAAAAGAAATTTCAATCGTTGTACTGTTGATATTTGGCTCTGTTGACTAGTGAGTTTGCCGACCACTGCTTTAGGCAAAGCATACACTTATCTTTACCATTGGACTGCTAGACACTGATCTCCTTTAGTGCCTAACAGTCTGTGAATTATAGGACTGCTCCATTTTGTTTTAAAAAAAAAAAATCCTGGTACTGGGTGCAAAGTTGCTTAGCTACTTTATCTTTATTTATATTGCATCCCTCTCTTAAAAGCTCTCTCTGGATTAAGACATAAAAACCACAGCCTGTCAACCCATAGAGATCCCCACTGTTCACCATGGACATAAAGTCCCCTACACTAGATTCATGTCTTAGCAATCCACTCATTTTAAGTAATGCATAACTAGCTTCAACATGAAATTTTCTGCTGGGCTCTACAGAAGTGGTCTTGTCCTCAAAAACTGAAAGTCTTCTGGATAAGAAAGATACATAGGTTCATACATACTTCTGCATCAAGACTATGATAGGTTCTATTGGAGAGATACATGGTAATCTGAGACTTTGAAAAAGATAGTAAGTCTAGGGACTCAGAGGACATTACACAGAGAAGTTGAAATTTGCGGTAGAATTCAAAACTGGGAGGGAGTTAGACAAATTGAAATAGGTGGTCAAGGCATTCCAGGAGGAAAGGTTGCTATTGTAAATGAATAGATTTAGAGGAAGGAGGTGTAATGAGTTGAACAGTGTCCCCAAAGATATGTCCAAGTTCTAACCTCTGCTATCTATAAAATGACTTTCAGAAACACATGTGATTAAGTTAAGGATCTCCGGATGAAATCATCCTGGGCTTAGGGTGGGCTCTAAATTTATGACAATTATCCTTACTAGAGACAGAGAAGAAGACACAGAGAGACAAAGAGGAAAAGACCATGTGATGATGGAGGCAGGGATTAGAGCAATGCAGCCACAGCCAAGGAATGCCAGGAGCCATCAGAAGCTGGAAGAGGCGAGAAGAATTATTTCAGAGAGACTTCGGGGGGCGGGGGGTGGGGGGTGCAGCCCGGTGAACAGCTTGATTTTGAACTTGTGGCTTTCAGAACTTTAAGAAAATAAATTTCTGTGGGTGGGTTTTTGACCCTAGGTTTGTTGTGATTTGTTATGGGAGCCCCAGGAAACAGAAGATGTTTTCAGGACAGGACTATGAGGGGCCCACCTGGCTCTCTCTTGAGTGGTGTTTATTGGAGAGGTAGAGACTGGGGAAAGAAAATAATGAACGAATTAGATTTCAAAGAAAGGTAAGAATGATGCAGCAGGAGTCGAGAAACAAAAGCATTTGAGACATAGCAGGAGTATGAAGACTAGACAATTGAGGTTGTGTGTGAGACAGACACAGGGGAAGAGACTAGAGACGGGAAAGTATAGCAAACATTTCAAGAAAAAGGAACACAAAATTAAATGGAAGCAATAGCAACCGAGCGGCAATCTAGCAGATGTCAGGCTGAGGATTTTGTGATTAGCTGGGTGGGTTAGGGAGAAGGAAAGAGAAGTCTAAGTTCTTCTTGTGGAAGCTTTGAGGGTTTAAACAAAGGAAAAGAGCCCAGCATGTAAGAGCAGAACTTCATCAGTCAGAGAAAGCAAATGAGTGGAGTGCAAAAGAAGGCCAGAGACTGGGGTAGAGGGCACTGTCTAACCTTATGAACAGGTCAACAGGCTTAACAGTTTGGTGATCAGGTGACTGCTGGTGGTCTTCAAGAGCCAAATGACTCTTGAAGCTGTGATATAACAAGAAGACAATATACATTATAAGAGAGTAAGAGGAAATGGACAAATCAAGATTAATGTACTCCCTCAAGTTTATTTTTGATAGAAGGCAGTAATGTGTAAAATGTAACTTGTAGTAAAGCAGTGTGAAGAAAAGGTCCCTTAGACATTGATTGGTCTTCAGCATGTTAACACACAACCCCAAAGAGCCCACCCCTGCTAACCTGCAAATGATATAGGAAACAGTAATTCACAGAAGAAATATGTATGCCAGACGAGCTAATTGTCACTCAAAAAGAGCTATCACTCAAGAAGGTTGCCTAGGGGACTGGAATAAAGCATGAATCTGTATTTACTAGGAAAGAGATCAGGCAAGGATATCTTATGTTTTAACAGAGTGTATAGCTAATGGTCCTAGAGAGCCAGGAGTTGGGGGCAGGGGGCAGTGTGAAGCCATAGGAAAGCTAGAGATAGGAAGTGGGCATAAGATAGGGCAAACCAATGACAACTTTGCCTACTTTGCCATTCTGTCTAGGGACCTCTTTTGCCTTGCGGGCCCTCCAGGCACTCCGTGATTTGTTCTGGTAATTATCCAGCAAGTATCCTCCAAAGAGAATTCAAGGAATGGGTAATCATCTGGAAGCACACACTGCCTCTGATTTCTAGGCCTTTTCATACACTCAAGAGTATTTTTCAAAAGTGTTCAAAAAAGTGGAAGACAATTGCTGCCAGTCCAAGAAGATTTTTGTGCAAAGATTTTCACAGAGTATCAGAAACAGAGAATTTTTAATGGGAGAGACCAGAGGTCATCCAGCTCTGCTCTCTGCAGCAATGCAGGCCATTATCCGATATGTATACCACAACAAACCCTCAGCTCCTCATTTTCTCCTATTTGTTTGCCACCTTACATATTAGGATACATAATGCACAATTTTTCTGATAGTAGAGGATATCCAGAAATATAATGGCACTTTTAAAGAAATATAAATGTGGTTAGAAAATCAGGCTATCTAAAGGCCATCTAAAAGATCCCTCAGTCTTTCCTCTTTCTATTCCAGGAACTCTTACTCTGCCCTCAAAGACTAGTAAGAGTTCACTGTAGTGTTAAAATGTTTTCTTCAGAATTCCACAGACATATATGGAATATAAAACTGAAACTTATAAACACAAACAGCAGTGTGGTGGTTGCCAGAGTGGGGGGGTGGTGAAAAAGGGGAGAAAGGCCCCTAATAGGAGGTGGCAAGAGAAAATTTGACTTTGGGTGGTGGGCATATAGTGCTATGTACAGATTTTTAATTTAGTAATCCACACATGAAACCTATATGTTCGTGTTGAATAATGTCACCCCAATAAAATTTAATTTAAAAAAACAGAATTCCACAGACATATTTAGCAGCTGAGAATTATATAGAAGAAGTAGGTGTGGAAAAATAAAAGATTTACATTTTGTAGAAAGTCAGACAATTCATAATAATGGATCACTTGGTTATCATAAGATTTGAATGGAGGCCATAATCTGAATGACCACATACAAATTTAGGGTTTCGTGGAATGCAGAAGGTGCCTTAATATTCTTGAGGCTTCTATGAAGAAGCCGTTAGACTGCATAATATTCCATTGTGGGACCTGGAGATTATTTTTCTAAGTAAATTAATCCAGTTGGAGAAAGATGAATACCATATGATCTCACTTATATGTGGAATCAATGAACAAAATAAACTGAGGAACAAAATAGAAACAGAGGCATGGATATAGGGAACATACTGACAGCTGTCAAAGAGGAGGGTGGTTTAGGGGACTGGATGAAAGAAGGAAAAGGAATTAACCAGAAAATATACATACATAACACATAGACACAGTCAATAGTGTGGGTATAGCCAGAAGGAAAGGGGTGGAGGTGAGCAAAAGCAGGGAATATGGGGACAAAAAGAGACTTTGCTTGGGGTGATGGGCAGATGATACAGTGTGCAAATGATGGTTAATTGAGTTGTACACTTGAAACTTGTATGGTTTTGCAAATCAATGTCATCCCAATAAATTCAATTTTTTTAAAAAGCTGTCAGGATTGGCAGTAAAGATCCTGTGACAATAAGATCAAGGCCTGAACAAAAAAGGGAGAAAAATGTTTACCCGAACTTCAGAAGTCAGAGACAGTCATTCATTCAAAACATATTTACAAACTGTCTGCCACAAGCCAGACACTGGGCTAGAAAATCAAAGAAGTCACTATAGATTAGGAAGGATCCCAAAGATTTACCCCTTATTATAGCATGAACTACTTTTAATGTGACATTGCATGGTGTTCCTCAAATGTGGAAAGATTTTTCCTCAAGTTTCAGAAGTGGTGAAACACAAGAGCAATGGCAGAAGCTATGGAACAGGTGGTGACAATGGCCCACATGGTGGCTGGAGATAAGGAAGAGTCCAGCATCCCTTAGGAGTATGTACCTTCATTGGAAGTGCAAGAAGTAGACTCTGAGTCCTTGTCAAATTAAGGGCTCTGGTTGTCCTTGCCTGGGCCCTGCATAGATCTTCTGATGGATGGCTCTTATTTTTTCTTTCCAGTATCTCATCTTCCTTTTTCTGTTAAAAGACCCACTATTTCTTCAAGAAAAGCTATTCCATGTGATTTAGCTGAGGCTAATTCTATCTTAAGTCTGACCTTTCAGAATACCCAGCTCCCTGATTTCTGTGACCAGACTAGAGTCCTAGACTTTATTGTGAGAGCTCTGTCTGCCCGGCTAGAGAACAATCCTGTCCAAGAAATGAGCAGAAATGTGGATCCATGAAGACATTGCTGGAACATTTGAGCCCAGTCTTACCTGAAGCCAATTTTTACCTCTGTGCTTTTCATTACTTGACACTTGTCTGCCTGAATCAGGTTTCTGAACTCACAACTGCACAAATCCTACTTAACACAAAAGAAAGCATGTTCCAGGTGTATGCCTCAACCAGGCTTAATGAAAAATAATTAAGTAGTAGGAGGGAATAACTGAGAAGATGGCGGCATAGGTAAACACCGGAGATTGCTGCCTAGCACAACCACTTCAAAAATACAACTAAAAGACAGAACGGTCATCACCCAGAGCCACAGGAAGGCTGGCTGAGTGGAAATTCTACAACTAGAAGGAAAGAGAAAAGCATACCAAGACTCAGAGGAGGCGCAGTGCGGAAATAAAATATTAAGGTGCGGAGGTGCGTGCGGAGCGGGCTGGCGGCTGAGGGCGCGGTTGTCGTTTTCAATCGGGAGGGAGTCTCAGACTCTGAGCTCCAGTTCCGGGCGAGTCTCTAGGGACCCAGACTCATACGGGAGAAGCAGGACTGTCTGGCATCGGTCAGAACTCGAGGGCAGCTTTCTCTCCGAGGGGCTTGCAGCGATTACCAGGACATTGAGAAGCAAAGCCTCTGAGGGCAAGACTGAGAGCAGCCATAACTGCTAGCCCCGCCCTGTTGATCCTGTGGGACCCACCCCGCCCAAGCCCTGCATTGAGGCTTTTGCTGGATAGCCTCAGGCAAAGGCTAGATTAGCACCTCCCTAGAGATCCAGGAGCCAGGAAGCCCAGAGGCCAGAGTGGGACCATCCAGTTTGCAGCTCCATGGAAACATAAAGGACACACTCAGGGGGCAGACTCAGTGAGCACCAAAGCCCCATTGAAGCAAGTCTTGCCCCAGAGGGGTGTCTCCAGCACAGAAGTTCTCCCACTGCAGACACAGCTGATTCTCACAGCCAATTGGCTTGAAGGCCAATTCCTCCCAGTGATACCTACAACAATCAAGGCTTAACTACAACAATACTGTGCACAAAGCCCACAAGGGGGTGCGCCAAGAGTGTCCTCCTCAAGTAATTGGGGAGGCTGAACCACTGGGCCTTAGATGACACTTAGCACAGACAACCACTGTATCAACACAGGGAAACATAAAAAATGCGGAGACAAAGAAAAAGGACACAAATGACAGAAATAGAGGAAAGCAAACTACTGGATATAGAGTTCAAAACCACACTTTTAAGGTCTTTCAATAATTTTCTAGAAACTGCCGATAAACTTAATGAGATCTACAAGAAATCTAATGAGATCCTCAATGTTGTGATAAAGAACCAACCAGAAATTAAGCATACACTGACTGAAATAAAGAATATTATACAGAATCCCAACAGCAGACTAGAGGATTGCAAGAATCAAGTCAACGATTTGAAATACGAAGAAGCAAAAAACACCCAACCAGAAAAGCAAAATGAAAAAAGAATCCAAAAATACGAAGATAGCATAAGGAGCCTCTGGGACAGCTTCAAGTGCACCAACATCCGAATTATAGGGGTGCCAGAAGAAGAGAGAGAGCAAGATATTGAAAACCTATTTGAAGAAATAATGACAGAAAACTTCCCCTACCTGGTGAAAGAAATAGACTTACAAGTCCAGGAAGCGCAGAGAACCCCAAACAAAAGGAATCCAAAGAGGACCACACCAAGACACATCATAATTAAAATGCCAAGAGCAAAACACAAAGAGAGAATCTTAAAAGCAGCAAGAGAAAGACAGTCAGTTACCTACAAAGGAGTACCCATACGACTGTCAGCTGATTTCTCAACAGAAACTTTGCAGGCCAGAAGGGAGTGGCAAGAAATATTCAAAGTGATGAATGCCAAGAACCTACAACCAAGATTACTTTATCCAGCAAAGCTATCATTCCGAATTGAAGGCCAGATAAAGAGCTTCACAGATAAGAAAAAGCTAAAGGAGTTCATCACCACCAAACCAGTATTATATGAAATGCTGAAAGGTATTCTTTAAGAAGAGGAAGAAGAAAAAGATAAAGATACAAATTTTGAACAACAAATACACATCTATCAACAAGTGAATCTGTAAATCAAGTGAATAATCTGATGAACAGAATGAACTGGTGATTATAATAGAATAAGAGGCATAGAAAGGGAGTGGACTGACTATTCTTGGGGGGGGGAGGGGTGTGGGGGATGCGGAAAGAGACTGGACAAAAATCGTGCACCTATGGAGGAGGACAGTGGGTGGGGAGTGAGGGAGGAGGGTGGGGTGGGAACTGGGTGGAGGGGAGTTATGGAGGGGAAAAAAGAGGAACAAATGTAATAATCTGAACAATAAAGATTTAATAAAATAAAAAAATTAAAAAAAGTAGGAGGAAGCTGAAGTCATAGAGTCCCATTTCCAAGCCAGCAATACAGTGAGCCTTTGAAAGAAGCTCATTTAATCCACAGCCTCCAACTGCTCCCTTAGCAGAAACCCTGCACAGTATCAAGCTCTTCTACTTATTTTTATGATGTTAATTACATTGATTAGGATTTTTAATTATAAAATTTATATATTTTATCATAGAAAATGTTGAAAATAAAAAGATATACATATTCCCACCACCCAGGGGGAAACAGCATTGAACACTTCAACATGCTTCCAGTCTTTTTAATGCATACTATTTTTTAAATTATTCTCCCCTTTATAATGTATATACAACATGAGCATTTCCCCAGATCAGCTAATAGTTTTATGCAGTGTAACTTTAATGAAGTATAATATCTATCCAACAGATGCGCCATAATTTATTTAACTAGAGTCCAGCTGCCAAAATGTCAGGTGGTTTCCAGTATTGTGCTGGGATACAGAACATTAGAAACTTTTGCAGAGATTGTTATTCTTAAGATACATATTCTTAGAATATAATTGCTCATTAAAGGGTATGAACTTTTCAAGGTTTTTACAAATTTTTAAGCTACACCCAAAGAACTTCTCTCTTGGCCCTTTAGGTGCCAAAGGAAAAGAAGATTCACAATTAAGCTGCATTCCTAACATAGCAATTTGGGGTTATACAGCAGTTTCCCACGACTATAACAACATATTGCTGCACACTTCATGGTTTACAGCACCCACTCACTGTCTCATTGTCCTGTAGGTAAAAAGTCCAGCAGATAGGTCTCACGAGGCTACAAGCAAGGTGTCGATTGGCCTGGTTCTTATCTGGCAGTTCTAGGGGTAATTCCAGGCTCCTTCAATTGTTAGCAGGATTCATTCCTTTCTCACAGTTTCCATGAGTCTCCCTCTATCTTCAAACCAACGACTGCAATGATGTCCTTCTTGTGCTCAGAGTGTCTCTCATTTTCCTTCTGCTATATCTTCTGACTCCCACCAAGAAAGTTCTCTGATTTTCAGGGCTCATGTGATTAGTTTGGGCCCACCCAATAATCCAGAATAGCAACCCTATTTTAAGGTCCAAAACCTTCATTATATGTGCAAAGTCCCTGTGGCCATGTAATGAAATGTATTGACAGTTTCCAGGGATTAGAGCATGGGCACTATTTGGGGTGGCCATCGTGCCTACCACAGGGTAGAGCTACAAAACTGACCAAAGTAATTCTACCATCTAGAACCATCTGACTAGCCATGTTTTCTCCTACAGCAATGTTGGGGAGACAGTTCAGTCTTTTCAAGCATGGTATGGCGAATTGTTCTCTTCACACACCAGCAAGTTTCCAAATGGTCAAAAGGATTATCTTGCAAAACTTTCCAATATCTCATTGCTAGGAAACTATGGCTTCCCTTCAGGTTTATATGCAGTGCTGTACCATTGTAATAAATTATACTTTGTCAGGTGCTCAGGCTGTGGCCAGTCAAAAAATAATATAAAAATGCAAGTGTTTTTACATATAAACATAAGCCTGAGAATAGTAACTCTGTCCCAAACACATGTATTGGTGTCTATGTGTGTATAAATGTTATTGTGACCTATTAAGTTGGTTTCCCACCACCCCCACCCCTTGAATCTAACTCATTTATTCCTTATTAGTTTTCTGCAAAGGTTTGCTTATCTATAGCTAATTTCGAAGGAAATAGTGAGAGTTTTCAGCAAAAGCAGTTTCCATGGTTACACTGAAGTCTTACTAAAAATAGTGCATGATGTAACCAGCCAAACTTTAACTACTAAAGTAACTAGACAAAATAGATCTGCATTTCTGTAGGAAGTTTATTCTGTCGTTCAAGCTGTGTCTATGACACATGAAGAGAATAGTCTGAATTATTTTTAATGCCCGAGATTCCAGCTCCTCAAACACATTTGTGGGCAGCTCCCAAGCTGTTCAGGCTCCGGAATTATTTCTAACACTGTGTGAAGGAGAAAGGCAGAGAGATAGGGGAAAGGGGGGCAGGAAGGAGAGAAGGGAACAGAAGGAGATAAGTACTTAGCTGTTCCACTTCTCCCCATAACATCTCCCTTTTCTCACACAGTCCCTTTAAACTCACTACCATGTTGCATGATATAAGGAAAAGGTGTTAACTCTCATTTGATTAGTCTACATACCCTCTACATTCTATAGCTAGCTAGCTACTCATTCTTTTTCACTTGTCTTGTGGGCTTCCTCTTGCATGATTGACTCGAGGTTCTTTCCCTTGAGTGGCAAGGTTTGGTACCAGAAGGAACTACAAGAGGGAGACCCATTTATTTCATGACTTCCCTCCCATTATTTCTGCTCACTGTCCTTTACACAGCACTAGGAGAGTGCAGACACTTAAAATTAAAATATCTTCCCTCTTGAGTTTTGTGGTCTTTGTCCTCATTACTTTTGAACTGTCACTCTGCACAGCTGGGTCTCTGTTTCCAATATCCTTGTTTCTCACACTTCTTCTAATTAGAAAAGAGAATCAAGAATGGCAGTCCCATCTATTTCCAAGGCCATTCCCCCCAACCCCCACAAAATCTTTGAAGCCAGAAATCAATGAGGTAGCCGAATCTTTCTCCTCTTGAGTGTCATACTCAGTGTCATCTTCTGTCTGGCCACAAAGCCTACTCTGCCCAGGGACTGCCTGATGTTATTTCTGCCACAGTGTGTTCCTCAGATGCCATTCTCTCTTCCCTCTACATTTGTTCAAAAGGACACTCTCCAAACAAAATTTAATCTCAAAAACAAGTTCTTTTCACTTGGTCACCATCTAGAAAAGACCTAGATATATATATTCCTGGTTTTCTTTTGGAGCCAAAATAGCAATGCTTGTTTCTTGTTAGTTAGGGGATTCAACGGGTCCCTCTCAAAAGAATGTCAGAATTTTATTGAGTTCATAACACTGGAGAGAGAAGGCTGGAAAATATTTTTAGATGACCATAGCCATTGCATATGTTGGAAATTTCTTAAATGTATTTTTATATCAGGGACAATTGTAGAACCAGAGCAATTTAAAAGTCTACAGTTTATGCTCGAATGAACTAATATGGCAGTGTCCCTTTAAAAATGCTTTCTTCTTAAGTAACTGGCTTTAGAAGGGTACTTGGAGCTCACATTTTAAAATGACTTTTATGGCACACCTTTAAGATTTATTTATTTTTCATTAGCTTCTATGCAATACTAATTCCTGAATATAGTCTCAGAGATGGTACCAGACCTGGCCCAGGAACTCTCAAAATATTATGCACAGACAGTATAATTAAACATAAAGCACATGAAGAAAGAAGGAGATGCAGGGAGTTGAATGTATTGAATTCACTGTAGTTTTATTTATTTACTTAGGTACTTGAATGGAGACAGTCAGTGAAAGGTTTTCATTTGAAAGCCTAATTAAAGAAATCCATTTTAAAGAGAGATGGAGGCAAGAAGAGAAGAGACAAATGAGGACTGAAGGCCAATGTTACAGTGATAGTAGTCCAGGTGTTCTGGGGGGGAGGGGGGTTGAAGATGGAAAGGGCTTCCTCCCATAGTAGATAATTATATTGAGAGCAGATGTTCAGTAGGAAGTACCAAACAGGCTTTGTGCCAGAGATCTTGACTGAATTACTGAGCCCCTCCAGACACACTCTAAATCCTCCACACTGCTCGCTGCCCAGAGTACTATCCCTTGGTGGTACAGACCCCATCTATAGGCTCCTGCACCCTCTGGTTCTCAGCTGGAAGAGTCAGTGTGGAGTCCTGATAGGACATGTGGGCAGTGGGGTGGGAAGTCAGTGAGGTCAGGATATTTATTTCCCTGGTTCCTTGACTGTCCAGTCTTCATGGGCTGAAACCAATAATTGATTTTACCCTAATCTCTTCAAACCTGGGGGTCTTAACAGGGTCACTGCTAATAGCATCAGTTATTGCACTACTTCTTGTGGCTTCCACACCTTACCCAACCCTTTGTTTAATTTGATCTAATTTGTTTATCTATTTCTTGTTGGTATTCTAATACCAGAATCTTTAGCAAATGAACCCTTGTCTTAGTCCACTCAGGATGCTATCACACAGTACAATAGACTTGGGTGGCTTATAAACACTGGACACTTATTTCTAGCAGCTCTGGAGGCTGAGAAGTCCAAGATCAAGGCACTGGCAGATTCAGTGTCTGGTGGTGAGAGGTCCGCTTCCTGCTTCAGAGCGGACCTCTTTTTTCTGTGTCCTCACATGAAAGAAGTAGCAAGAGATCGCTCTTCTTTGTTGTTTTTTGTTGTTGTTTTGTTTTGTTTTTCCGTTCACTGAGGTATCATTGATAAATAAAAATTTAAGATATTTAAAGTATACAGCATGATATTTGATATAAGCATATTGTAAAAGAAGTTCCCCACCACCAAGTTAATTAGCACATCCATCCCTCACATATTTATTTTTTTTTGGGGGGGGGGGGAAGGGGGATGGTGATGAGAACATTTAAGTACTATTCTCATAGCAAATTTCAGTTAAACAATATAGTGTTATCAACTACAGTCACCATGTTATACACTAGATCCTCTAACCTTATCCATCCTATAACTGAAAGTTGGCACCCTTTTACCACCTCTCTCTATTTCTCCACCCCCAGACCCTGACAAATATTTTTCTGTTTGTTTTATGATTCCAAATATAAGTGAATCATGCAGTATTTGTCTTTCTTTGTCTGGCTTATTTCACAGTATAATGCCCCACAATTTAATCCATGTTGTGCAAGTGACAGGATTTTCTTATTTTTTTAATCCTGACTAATATTCCATTGAATATATATACCACATTTCCTTGATCCATCATCCATCAACAGACACTTAGGTTGTTTCCATATCTTGGCTATGTGAGTAATGTTGCAATGAACATGGGTATACAGCTATCTCTTTGAGGTAACAGTTTTGTTTACTTTAGATATATATCCAGAAGTGGGATTGCTGGATCATATGGTAGTTCTATTTTTAATTACTTGAGGAAACTCCATTCCATTTTCCATAATTGCTACACCAGTTTACATTCCCATCAACAGTGTATATAACTTTCCTTTTCTTCACATCTTCACAACATTCGTTGTCTCTTGGCTTTTTTATAAGAGCCCTGAAGTCTCTTATATAAGGGCACAAATCTCATTACATAATAATTTCCCAAGGGCCCCACCTCCTAATGCTATCACATTGGGGGTTAGGCTTCAACACATAAATCTGGGGGACACAAACGTTCCTTGGCATCCCGTGACCCTTGATCATCTCATTCCTTGAGGGTATTCTCTATGAGAGTTAAATATTTTTTAAAAGCTGATTCAGAATAAGAGTCATATGAGAAACTTAAACATGGTCTTAAGAAGGGAGTAGTAAATATACAGCTAATAGCACCTAGAAATAATAAAAGCAAAGAAGATGAGCACAGGGCAAAAGTCAGTAAGATTCATTGGAACTAGATATAAAATACAAAAATTGGTTAAAACACAAGGAAGGGAGAATGAGGTCATCTGGATGTCTAAAAAATGTTATTTCATAAGTGATTGCATTATCAATATTAAGCCAAATTACTCCACATTATTGTTTGTCACTTTTAGAGACATATTTCCAACATGTTATTTCTTAAAAGTAAGTTGAATACTTTGGGACACTCCGATGTGATGTAATTTAACCTGACGATGATGGTAATAAATAGCATGGTTCCAGCTACCAACCAATGAGCTCTTATTCTGCTCAAGATGCTTAACTAAGGTCTCTGCAGTGTTTAGAAATGGACTTTGTTGTTATCCCCATTGTCTGAAGAGTGAAGCTGAGAAAAGCTGCAGGCTATGGAATGGAAGTGAAGAATTGAAATTACCATTAAATTCACCCTAATATCTCTTGATAATTCTATCAACCCCCAAAATATGTTCCTTCCTAATATTTTCCATTTGTATGTTGAAAAAGCATTTAATCTAGTGCTCAAGACAAAAACATATGATACATTCTTGTTCCCTTTCTTCTGTACCCCACTATAATACACAGGAAGTCCTGTCTTGAATGTGACATCCTACCAGCTCCATGACTCACCGCCATAATCCAACACTTCATTACCTCTTGTTTAGCTTATTGCAGGAGTCTTTTGGCTCATCTTCCTGTACCAATTCTTATTGGATCAAAGGTATTTAATCATACACTAGATAAAGTGATCTTTTCAAAATCATATCATAACAGCCATTGTTTTGATCAAGACTTCTGTACCTCCCAGAACCAATTTCATGACCATGCTAGAGATACTACTGCCTCATTGTCCTCATCTCTTATCAAGTTCTGCTGCATACACTTCATTCTAGACACCCTGACCCTATTGCTATATCTCCGAAATGCCAATGTTCCTCACACCATGGCCTTTGCACTTGCCATTCCTTCTTCCTGGAATGCTCATCTCTGAGAGCTCTCATTTCTGATTTTACTCAACAGTCAGCCTTCCCTGACCACTCTGAAAAATGTTCCTATGATCCCTGGCTGCCATTACTCTTGATTCTCTCTCTTTCCTTTCCTTCTCATCCAGATAGTTTCTACTGCCTGATATGTTGTCACAGGTGTATTCCCTTGGCCACTGTTAATTTTTTTACTGGAATATAAACTCCATGAGAGCAGGGATTTAGTTAGTCAAGTTCTCTGCTGTATCCCCAGAACCTAGAACCATGGTTCAACCATGGAGGAAGGCATAGGAATTGCTTAATTAGTAAAAGAAGGAAAAAAGGAAGGAATGATGGAAGGAAGGAAGGAAGGAAGGAAGGAAGGAAGGAAGGAAGGAAGGAAAGAAGGAAGGAAGGAAGGAAGGAAGGAAGGAAGGAAGGAAGGAAGGAAGGAAGGAAGGAAGAAAGGACTCTGGAGCCTATTGCTGTAATAATTATTGCCCTTCAAAAATATTCACAACCTATTCCTTGAATCTTATGAATATGTTACAAATGGAATTAAAGCTGCTAATAAGATGACCTTTAATATATTTTTATTGGCTTCAGAGAGGAAAGGAGAGGAAGAGAGGGATAGAAACATTAATAATGAGAGAGAATCATTGTTCTGCTGCCTCCTACTCCCTACTAGGGATCAAGCCCACAACCCAGGCATGTGTCCTGACCAGGAATCAAACTATGACCTCCTGGTTCATAGGTCAACGCTCAACCACTAAGCCACACTGGCGGGGCTAAGATGACCTTTAAAATAGGGATCTCATCCTGGTTCATGGAGGTGGGCCCAATGCAAAAGTAGAAGAAAGAGGGAGAAAAGAGGTCAGAGTGATATGATGTGAGAAGGACTGGATATAGCATTGATGGCTTTGAAGATGAAGAAAGGGACTGTGAGCCAAAGAATCTCAGAAGCCTCGAGAACAGTGGTTCTCAAACTTCCTAATGCCATGACCCTTTAATACAGTTCCTCATGTTGTGGTGACCCCCAACCATAAAATTATTTTCATTGCTACTTCATAACTGTAATTTTTCTACTGTTATGAATTGTAATGTAAATATCTGATATGCAGGATGTATTTTCATTTTTACAAATTGAACATAATTAAAGCATAGTGATTAATCACAAAAACAATATGTAATTATATATGTGTTTTCCAATGGTCTTAGGTGACCCCTGTGAAAGGGTCGTTCGACCCCCTAAGGGGTCGCGACCCACAGGTTGAGAACCGCTGCTCTAGAAGCTGCAAAAGGAAAAAAAACAAATTCTCCCCTAGAGCCTCCATAAGGGAACAGCACTTGAGGTAAGCCAGTAAAAGCCAAAAAGACTTCTAACCAATAGGACTGTAATGATGACCACTTGTGTTGTTTCAAGCCACTAACCTTGTAATAATTTGTTATAGTAGCAATAGAAAACTAATATACCTATATACTTATGTTCTAGGTATACCACCCCTCCTGATTTTGCCTGTTATTCTATTAGTAATTTGAGGTTATTATTTTGTCAATATAATTATGTCTTTATAGTCCTCTCTTTCTCAATATTCAAAAGGCACATCCTCCATTTCCTGTCTATATATTAGCTATCAAACATGATAACCAAATTTTTTAATCAAAAAAGGACACTAAAATGAAAAATGTAGCTATATTTTCTAAATTTGTGACTTGGGACAAGTTACTCAATCTTTCTTTCTTTAATTTCTTTATTGATTAAGGTATTACATATGTGTCCCTATCCCCCCATTATCCCACACACATTCATGCCCTCACTACCCCTGGTGTCTGTGTCCATTGGCTAGACTTATATGCATGCATACAAGTCCTTTGGTTGATCTCTCCTCCTTACCCCCACCCTCCCCTACCTTCCCTCTGAGGTTTGATGCTCTGACCGATGATTCTCTGTCTCTGGATCCATTTTTGTTCATAAGTTTATATTGTTCATTATATTCCATAAATGAGTGAGATCATGTGATACCTATCTTTCTCTGACTGGCTTATTTCACTTACCATAATGCTCTCCAGTTGCATCCATGCTGTTGCAAATGGTCAGAACTAATTTTTTATCACAGCATAGTATTCTATTGTGTAGATGTACCACAGTTTTTTAATCCACTCATCTGCTGATGGGCACTTAGGCTGTTTCCAAGTCTTAGCTATGGTGAATTGTGCTGCTATGAACATAGGGGTTCATATATCCTTTCTGATTGGTGTTTCTAGTTTTGTGGGATATATTCCTAGAAGTGGGATCACTGGGTCAAATGGGAGTTGCATTTTTAGTTTTTTGAGGAAACTCCATACTGTTCTCCACAGTGGCTGCACCAGTCTGCATTCCCACCAGCAGTGCATGAGGGTTCCTTTTTCTCCACATCCTCGCCAGCACTTGTCGTTTGTTGGTTTGTTGATGATAGCCATTCTGAAAGGTGTGAGGTGGTACCGCATTGTCGTTTTGATTTGCATCTTTCAGATTATTGCTGACCTGAGCATGTTTTCATATGTCTCTTGGCCTTCCTTCTGCCTTCTTTCGAAAAGTATCTATTTAGGTCCATTGCCCATTTTTTGATTGGATTGTTTATCTTCCTTTTGTTAAGTTGTATGAGTTCCCTGTAAATGTTGGAGATTAAACCCTTATTGGTGATATAACATTGGCAAATATGTTGTCCCATGCAGTGGGCTTTCTTGTTGTTTTGTTGATGGTTTCTTTTGCTCTGCAAAAGCTTTTTATTTTGATGTAGTCCCATTTGTTTATTTTCTCTTTAGTTTCCATTGCCCTAGGAACAGTATCAGTGGAGAAATTGCTTCAGCATATGTCTGAGATTGTGCAGACAGGTGCAGGGTGTGGGCTGTGCACAGGTCCTGCTCCTTGGATGGGGCAGGCTGCTCACACAGTTGCTGCTCCTTGGACAGGAGTGGGCTGCTTACGTGTTTGCTACTCATGTGGTTTCAGTGCCCTGGGCTAAAGCATTGGCCCAGTCAGAGGGGAGCGTGCTTCAGAACTCACAGGAGCCTGAACTCATAGAACTCACAGGGTGGCTGTAGAGTCCCAGGTGTTATCTGAGGGCACCCTGGGTGGAGGTGAGGCTGGCTTCCCAGTTATAGCAGCTCTCCCCTTCAAAAAGTCTAGGCCTCTGAGAATGAGCCAGCATCCTGGTACTGTTTGCAATGGTAGCAGAGGCTGCCTAGTTAGGAGAGTTTGGTTATCCTGCCCCCGAAAGTTCTGCTACACACACACGCACACACACACACCCCACCTGACCACACACTCCTCTTTATCTCCCTCACTCACTCACGCTCTCTCCCTCACTGCTGCCTTCTTCGTGCCTCTGTAGTTGGGTCTGGGGTGTTATTGGCCCGTTTGTGGATGGAGTTTCCTCTTCAGGTGTCTGGTTATGTGGCTCTCTCTCTAGAACCTTGGCCAGCAGGATAAAATTCACCTCGACAAGACACAACACAAAGGGGACAAAGCACAAATGTACTCATGACACCAATAAGCCCAATATAAGTGACCACCTGAGCAAAGAGAATTAGGGGAGAGAAAAGAGAGAACAAATGATATAGAAGAGAGAGAAAAAGATAAGAGAAAAAAGAAAAAGGAAGAAAAAGGAGAATATATATATACATATATATATAGATAGATACACACACACACACACACACACACACACACACTAAAGGCCTGGTGCACAAATTTTGTGCACTCAGGAAGGGGATCCCTCAGCCTGGCCTGCTCCTTCTTGCAGTCTGGGAGCCCTCGGGGAGCGGGCCTAAGCCATCAGTCAGACATCCTTAATGCTGCTGTGGAGGCAGAAGAGGCTCCTGCTACTACCACTGCGCTTGCCAGCCATGAGCCTGGCTTCTGGCTGAGTGGCACTCCCCTGGTGGAGAGCCCCTGCTCCTTCATTGAGTGTCTTCCCTCTGGTGGTCAGTGCACGTCATAGCGACCGGTTGTTCTGCCATTTGGTCGATTTGCATATTAGCCTTTTATTATATAAGATATGGAGGAAAACACCCCAGAACCAATAGATAAATCAAAAAAATACAAACACCAAATACCCAGCAAAGAGGGTGAGGGCAGAATCTGTAGAGGCTGAGCTAATATACAGAAAATAAGGTTAAGAATTGGATGAATATAGGGAGGACCTCAATTCAGTATAGAGGAAGTAGAAAGGGGATGAGTGGATAAGAAAAAAGAGAATGAGAGGAAAATAATAATAAAAATAATAATAATAAATTTACAAAAAAATGAATTCAAAAATGGTATAAAAATAAAAAATAGCAAATAAAAATAAGATAAAATAGAGTGATGGGAAAATAATGTGAATAGAAATAGAAAATAAAGCAACAAACAAAAACAGGAAAACAAAAAATAAAAAAGAGATAACAAAATAATAATAAAAAATAAATAAAAATAAAAATGAAAAAGTGAAGTGTTCCTTTGGTTGGCTTAAGATCCCAGTCTTCTGTATTGTACTGTTTCTCAGTTTCCTGTTGCTGGGACTAAAGGTCTCTCTTTAGGCCAGTCCCTGTGGACTCTCAGGGACTATTCATATTTTTTTTAATCCTTTGTACCATTCAGGGTGGAATCTGAGTGTGGTTGTACTGATTGCCTGGAGACTGGAGGGAGGGGCTATCTCTTCAGGACAAAATGGCTGCCTAGGTCTGAGCTCAGGTATGACTCAGCACCAGACTCTCTGCCACTTCTCCTGGACCCCCTCCTCTCCCCAGATTCCACAAGTCCGCACCTTCTCCCGCATCTCAGCCACAGGTAAGTGTCTGTGTCTGAAAGGTCCTATGAACTAGGTCCAGTGAAGAAAAGCACAGGCCACAGAGAGGGGAAGGACTGTGCCTCTGTGAGCTCCTCTCCTGCCGTCACTGCGCAGTCTAGTCAGCCCTTCAGGCTGCCCCCTCTGAGCTCAGCCTTTTGTGACTGTGGACCCAGATCTAGAATCCCCTGCTGCCAGCAGTCCTGTGGACCTTCTTTCCACAATCAGATGCTGTGTCTGTCCTCAGGGATGTGGCTTGGTGCTGTGTGGATTCCCTTTGACCCTCTGGGCTCAGAGGTCTGGCAAACTCTCCTGCCCAAATCCTTGATTTTACCTTTCTCCAGGGGTCCTCTGCCCTTCCTGGCTGCAAACTGTCTCACCAGCTGAGTCTCCTTCACCAATTTGGGTTGGATGTTATTCATTTCAGCTGCTCATTCTATTTGCTCTGGGACAAGGCTCAGGACACATCCGTCTATTCCACCGCCATTTTGTCTCTCTACTCAATCTTTCTGTGCCTCCGTTTCCTTATCTATAAAATGTCTACTATAATAATAGCTCACTCTCTTCCAGACACTTAGAAGTAATAACAAATGCTCAATAAATATTAGCCACTATTAATATTAATGCATCCAATAGGAGAGATTATTGATATCAAGCCTATTCCAGAAAACCCAAGAAGCAAACATAGACCCTGTACTGTTAAGCCACAACACCAGCAAATTCTATTCATTGCAGTATTTTTGTAGTCAATAGCTTTCTCATGCTTTCAAAAATGACTTAACCTATCTCCTGAGCAAAGATTTCAAATTTGATACTACTCAGTGCAGGAAATGGACCTGATATTAGATGTAAGCCAACTGACCACCTATCTTACATTTGTTTTTCTGTATTGCTCAAATTTCAAATAAGTATAAATTATATTTAACATTAAAAAATAAAAAAGCTATTTTAATTTTTAACAAAACAACTTCGCTGATAAAAATGTGGCAATTGTCTCTCAGCCTTTTCTGGAGTACATTTATGGCAGAGAAGATTTAATCATGGCACAGTCAATGTGCTTTATTCTCCATCCAGACCCAGGACTGGTCCTTAGAACTGCCAAGGAGCACACACAAAAAAAACCCAAGAGTAGAAGTCTCTAAATATGTTTATAGACACAATAATCTCTATTATATTTTCCCCACATAGAATAAGATTGCTGTAAAACATCATAATGTAGTTCTTTATTGAGTGGTACAAAAAGCCCATGGGTTACACTATAATAATGAAAAAACAGCAAAAATAGGAGCTAGACATTTGGTCCCATTGTTTGAGTCAATTTGCCTCTTTTGAGTAAACCAAATTCATTAACATGTATTATGAGGATATGTAAGTTCTACAGCTGCTTCTTGCATTTCAAATTTGACACTAGATAGTGCTTCCAACAGGTTTCTGATTATTTCTTTCAACTTTTGGAAATTAAAACAATCACCTTCCTAGCCTAATACCATTAGGGGAAATGGGACTGGGCTGTTGAATTGGTCGCAAGAAAACTTAAAATACTTCACTCTCTATTGTTGAAACTGAAAGATAAAGAATGACTCTTCTTTATGTTGATTTATTATTTTATTCACTCATTCATTCATTCATTCACTCCCACATTCACTCATTCAACAGTTATTGGTGTTCCAAACACTGTGCTCAGTACTGGTGATGCAACATTGGATAAGACAGACTTGGTGGCTTCCTTAGCCTTCATGTGAAAAGGAAAAGGAAAAAAATCAAACTAAAATTTCCCTGGAAACCTGTTGACAAAGACTAGTAAAAATTCCCAGTCCACATTGTTTCAACCTCATTAAATTGTTTCAACACATGTCTTCCAAAAAGAGCATTATGGATATATGACCAAGGGCAGTAAAAAAAAGACTAAGGGTGGGCAGTAATTCATTCACTCTTTCAAAAAAAATTTTGGAGGATTTACCATGTGCCAGGCACTTTTCTAGGTGATAGAAATAGAGCAGTGAACAAAACAGATAACACTGTTCTTCGCCCATTCTACTGGAGCTTAAAAATTCTAGGGGAGAATGTTAACTACTGACATTTAGAAAGATTAAATATTAACATTTAATAAGAGAGTCCAAATTTCAGGGAAATGGGTCTCTGAAGGCCCTCTCTTCTCCAGTTTTGCCTGTTGAAATTGTGCCTTTGAGTCTTTTGTGAAGACTCAGCTCAAATATAAAGCTGCATCCCCTTTCTCTCTTGCTGGGTCAGAGTGCTTTATGCCTTGTGTTGTGTTTATGTTTAAACTCATTACAGATCACAAACCCCTTGTCTATCTCCTAACACAACACCTGGTATATGGCATAGCCTCAATAACTTCTCCTTGAATTAATCAGATGTAAGTGAAATGATAAACAAATATCAAAATGGTCAAAGATTTTTCTTCACTTCCTAAAGGAGAGCTAGATTAGATGAATACTCCTCCAGTCCTTAAATAAATTTATTTTTATGATAGAAGCTTCAACCTGCTTACTATATAGTAGTATTAATGTCAATTATATTTGACAAGTGTTCCCAAACTCGACACAGTCAAAATTGTGGGAAACTGTTTATTGCCTTCACTATCTGATAAGCATAGACAGAGAACCCCGCCCCCCCCCCCCCCCCCCCAAGGCTGGGTGCCTTTGAAGCCCTAGCAAAGGTCGGAGCTAGGCGCCACCTCTGTTTGTCCAGACAGTGGTAGCTGAAACTACTCCCCCATTTATTATTATGTAAATCCTTGCTGATGGGCTAGTCTGCTTGTTACTAGGGGGTCACCTGCCTAAGGGCTATCCTATGGGTGCATCCCAGATCAATAAAAGCTTGATGAGGCCTGAGCATGGAGGAAGTCCCTCTCCTTGAGTTGGACTTGCCCGCCTGGTCCTCCAATACTGCAAAATTATCTCGTGTCTTTTTCTCTCATTTGTTGTGCGGCTCCTCTTTCAGATACCGAACCCTACTCCACGCAGAACGTGGAGGGAGTCTTACTCGACATTTGGCGCCCGACGGGTAATCTGGAAGTGCAGGCCTCGCTGGAGTGAGAAAAGGAAGTTTTCACCGAAAAGGTGTGGAAAACTCACCGAAAAAAGGTGAGGGGGATTCCACCGCACGCAATGCCCAGGATCAACTACAGAAGCCCGGGTCTGTAAGTACACTGGGAACGTTTTCTTAACCAGGCTAACAAACGGGGCAGGATTTGGCTTTAAAAAAGTAGATTCGGCTTTAAAAAGGTATATTTGGCTTTTTAAAAAGTAAGAAACTTTATTATAGACTTTTGATTTGCATGCTTAAGGAGTTAAAATTTTAGAAGGTAATATCTTATAGTTTTTGCATGTTATTATAGAACATAACCCTTGGTTTCTTGAAAAAGGTACATTAGATCTTAAAAGTTTGCCAAAAAGTTAATCAGAACTTGCCAAAAATTGTTTCCCCTTGTGGAACACGGCATTTCATTTCCTAGAGGCTTTAGGAGAGGTCAAGGAGGATGGATCTCCTCCCCCTTGCACCCTCCGCTCCTCTTAAGGAGCAGAAAGAAAAAAAAAATGGGAGGAATGGCCTTCATGGCTCCCTCCACCTCCATGTCCTAGTCCTGAAATGTTTAATTCTCCGTTAATAGAATCACCTGTGCAAAAAAGGCCAAATTATAAAGAAATTGGAATATTAAAAGGTACTCTTTTAAATCAGGCTGAAAAAAAAATTTTTCTAGATATAATTTAGTTACAGGATATTTTTCCTTACATGGTATTCTTCCACTAAAATTAAACTTTTTACTTTCTTTCCAAAACCTACTTCTCCTGTTGTTTTCCCTGTGTAACTTAATGGTACTGAAATCAGTCCCTCTTGATTCACCAACCTCTTATTTTGTTTCTTTACTCTCCAGTACTCACCAACTTTATTCTCCCTCATGAATATGAATTTCATCACTTGGATCTTTCTCTTCCCCTCAGTCTCCATTGCCACTGCTTTAACAAGCCTAATTCTCTCTTGTTTGAACTATTGAAGTTGCTTCCAATAAGGTCCTTGTCAACATTCTTTACCATCCTCAATTTCACCTTTCACACATTTTAGATCACTCTATTATAAAAATCTTCAGTGGCTCCCAAATTACATTGTTAGAAGGCAAGTCATTTAGAAAGTGTCCTATGGCTAAATAATTTGGAGCATCATTTGCTTAAACACATTCAGACAGGTTTCTTTGCTGCAGGACTTCTCAGAAACATTGATACCCTACTGTACATGGTGAGTCTCCATGAGGAAGAAAGCATTTACCAACATATTTGATTTCACTTTTCTCATGGAGGACTGAGTCTGGTGGTATAGATTGGCTCACTCATCACCCATGCCAACCCCTTTCTCCTCTATATTCCTCTATTATAGAAGTTGGAAAAAAGAAAAATATTAATTTCCTGGACTTCCTGACTGCCAGGTGTGCCTGTTAATTCTGGTCAATGAGATATAGACAAAAGTCATGGAGAACACTTTCTTTAATCCCTTCCTCTTCTTCTCTTTTTGCTTAGAATAAAGACATAATACTAGAGGAATGGCAGCCACCTTGCACCCCTGCTAAGAATGGAAGAGCAGGAAGATGGCAGGAGCCTGTTTCCTTAATGACATCATTGACCCATAAACCCACCTTGGTCTTCCCATGAGAAAAATAAGCTCCTTTATCAGTCAGCTACTGTGTTGTGGGTATTCTGTTACTTGTAGCTGAATGCAATCTTAATGAATACAAACATCTCACATGAGATACAAATAAAGTTTATATATCTAGGTGGCATACAACCCACTATTTTCCATATATCTCCCTCACTTCCTCCCCTTCAATAACACTATAAGTATTAATATTCCCAAATCAATAACTGTATGTAATGCATGTAATATGGATGTCATTACCATGTCTGTCCACTATGGCGTCAGAATCTTGACTGCAACCATTAGCTGTGTTCTGCTTCTCAGGCATCTTCTTGATAACACCTGTAAGTATCTGCTGGGGTCCAACCCCAGCGGGTCCAGGGGTCCCCAAAGGTGTGGACGGAGTCGGCGAAGAAGGAATGACACGGAGACAGCGTTCAGTTGATCAGCAGCCTTGCCAGGATCTCCAGCCAGGATCTCCAGTGAAGTTCTGGTTAGGATCTCCAGCCAGGTTCTGTGTCCATGTTCTCTTGCTAGGTTCTCCAGGTTCTCCAGCCAGGTTCTGTAGCCATGTTCCCTCACTAGGTTCTCCAGCCAGGTTCTGTCCAGGTTCTCCAGCCAGGTTCAGTCACCAGGTTCTAGTCAGGTTCTCTTGCCAATTTCTGTAGTCAGGTTCAGTCCAGGATCTTTTGCCATGTTCTCTCCAGCGAAGTTCTTCTGTCTCTAGAGAATGTTCTGTGTAGGTTCTGTGCCTCCTGGTTCTGTCTTCTAAGTTCTGTGTTGTTACATCTGTATTTATACCAGTTGATTCCAATCCTATCAATCTCTATTACAAAGGTTAGGGCATTTCTTATCTCCATTCCAGGGAGTAAAGATTATGTAGCTTAAGCATGATTGTTCGTAGTTAAAGTGATTAATTACCCGCCTGGCACTTAGTTAAGAGGTTTTATTCCCTCCCTAACTTCGGGGGAAAATCCCTACCTGGGGAAACAACCTTTCTCAGAGACTTTGGTTAAAACACATAGTGCCAAGAAGGTGAGCAAACATATTAAGAACAGTATGCCATATATGCCAGGTCCCTTGAAACAGCAAGCATGGACCAGCTCCCGGCAAGTATCACTTATCAAACTAACCACAACCACGTCTGTTGCTATTAGTAATCACAGATCGGTTCACATTTGGGAACTTCATGGAATACATCTTTCCTTTACTGCTCACTCTGAAAACTATGGCCACTACAGGTGCAGAAAAATGCCTTCTACTCCCTCCTGAATTAGAAGTCTTGCTGCCACTCAGACTCTGTGGCAATAAGCCTTCTGGACTGAGCACAGCCTCGGGGTGTTTTTCTGCCATTATGCCATAGATGCAATCTCTGAGCTGCACTATCACACCACCCCACTGACCCTAGTGGCCTAGCTTCTTCTTTTTAGTTATTTTCATACCTATTAGCTTTCTCCCTCAGTCTGACTTGCCCTTTTCTTCATCTCCCTGGTAAATGATTCATTCTGTGGTGGTTGGGGAAAAAACCTAGCTGAAATCTCACTTCCCCTCTGAAGCTCTTCCCACAACATCCAGAGTTTCTTGAACCTGCTTCCTCCCCTAGCATGTTGAACATACATCCACTAAAGCACTGACCACAGGTAATGGGATTTTCTATTTACTAGTATGTTGCCCCCCATCCTAATAATCTGGAAATTCTTTAAGGAAAGAGATCACATCTTTATATTTGAAACTCCAGCACCCTATACAGTGCTTGATATATGCTAAGTGCTTGATAAATGTTTAATCAATGAATAAATAAATAGCTCAACTGATAAATGATTTATCATTGGTAAGACTATGGTGCTTGCCAAGGCTTCAACTTGACCAAGGTTGAATTCCTTCCCTTGCCAATATTGTGTCAATTGCCAAAAAGGCTTATAAAAGGAAAAAAAAAACAATTCTAAACTGACTAGTCATAGCTTTATCATATTAGGAAACACATCCTATTTAATGAATTACCTATCACATATGAATTATAGTATAATTATTATAAAGATATTAAAAGTTTTGCCTACCTGAAAGAACATGTAAGTTATAAGTGGAAATATAATTTCTAAATGTTAAATGTCACTGGTAAGAAATGCTCAAAAAGAAACAGTATAAGAAAAATCACATCTTGTTCATTGTTGCAGATAATCGCTTAAGTTCCTGCCTGCAATATAGATAGAAAGTCCAGTGTTTTCCCAATAGGGTCCCTGCCAATTGTCCAAGAGCCTCCAGAGGTAAATTCTTTCTTCTTCTTTTCCAGGTGCAGAGAACTCTGCAGGTCAACACCACACTACTCCTTGCCACCACACAATGTTGATGTTATCACTCACCCTAACATAGTCCCACAATTGATGGACTCATGTCCACCACAGCTGCTGCCATGTGTGGTTTCTGTAGTCCCTCAATGCTCTAAGATTATAACTGCAGTGGACATATTTTTCAGCTCTCATAACCCCACTTCCTAAGCACAAATTGGCATATGGGCACCTAAATCTATCCCTTTCACCCAAGGAGATGAGGCCTAAAACCACACCTAAAATCATTTCTACATCTCCCAAAGGGTAAGGCCTCCTCTCTGCCACGCAAAATACAAAAAGTCTCTTCACACCTTTCTTTCCTGATCATTCAGGCTGCTCTTTCCACATAACTCTATCAAGAGAAGCTACTAGTGTTTCTGTGGTGCCTGTTAAGAACTGAATTTTGTGTCTTCCCCGCCCCAAATTCATCTGTCGAAGCTAACTCCCATTGTCATGGTACAATGTGCTGCTTAACAACAGGATACTTTCTGAGAAACATGTCATTAGACAATGTCATCATTGTGCAAACATCCTAGAGCAAACTTGTGCAAACCTAGGTGGTATAGCCTGCTGCACACCTAAGATATGTGAAATAGCACCATTGTGTATTTGTATATTTTGATCCATCATTGACCAAAAGGCCCCATGACTGTATAACAAGGTGGGGTCTTGAGAGGTGATTTGTTCATAAGAGTGGAGCCCTCATGAATGGGATCAGTGTCTTATAAAAAGACCCCCAGAGAGCTTTGTTTCCCCTTCTGCCTTGTGAGGACACAGAAAAAAGATGGCCCTCGATGAAGAAGCAGACTCTTACCAGGCACTAAATCTGTCAGTGACTTGATCTTGTACTTCTCAGCCTCCAGAACCGGGAGAAATAAGTTTCTGTTGTTTACAAGCCATTTAGTCTCAAGTATTGTGTTATAGCACCCCCACTTGACTAAGACAGTGCCCAAAGCTACCTTTCTGAGTAAAGCTAAAATTAGCAATTACTGCCCATCCAGTGATGCTCGGTGGTTGAGCGTCAACCTATGAACCAGGCGGTCATGGTTCAATTCCTGGTCAGGGTACATGCCCAGGTTGCGGGCTCAATCCCCAATAGGGGGCATGCAGGAGAAAGCTGATTGATGATTCTCTTTTATCATGGACGTTTCTATCTCTCTTTCCCTCTCCCTTCCTCTCTGAAACCAATAAAAAAAAATGTATTTTAAAAATTAATTAATTAATGATTACAACATGATGTTAGTCCTTGCAGAGTCTGGGCCCTAATGGACAACTTCTGTAGGTAAAGAAATGGGGAGGGGTTGGGGATGGGGAAGGAACAGGGGTTCTTAGGTACAACATTTCACAGGTAAGGCATCCAGCTACATGAAAAGGAACATCTGGCTTTTGAGGCAACTGTGTTTTATTTCCATGGGAAACAAGAGAAAGGGAAAGAAGCATATCAAGAGATGGTATGAGACTAAGAAGATGAGTCTTCAACCATGCAGTATGCATTGGTGTGCACACATGAAGCAAAATATTAACACTGGGCACTGTTCCTGGCTAAATGTGCTTTCACGACTATGCATCTTTGGAGAGATGAGGTCAAGCTCATTGTTTAAAAATACAGACTAATGTTCTTATCAGCATCTAGTTTTCCTAACTCAAATCTGTTTTAAATTGTCTAGAAACAAAGATTATGTGATGAGATCCTGATATATGTCATTATGTGCTATTTGTTTATCAGACATTTTTGCTTGAAAAAATGTAAGACAGAATAGACTTCTCTTCAGACAGTAAGACACAGAATAGGTTTGCCAATATTTCATCCCTGATAAACATTGATAATTTACTATATACTAACAGAATCATCAAGACAGATGCCTTTGGGTGAGTGAAATCCCTCCGTATGAAATGTCATTTACTGGCTGAAGAGTCCTGAAACTGATTCTATTTTTTAAGTCTCTCATAGGTGAGCCATCACCCAGAAGCTACAGGCTATGAATTGAGTGGGGCAGGAGGGGGGGGCTCTTTTTTCATTCTTTGATAATGCTCTTTACCGTTGACAAGATGTATTGTGCCAGAGGGAGTCTTTTTCCTACAAATCTTCAAAAAACAGGTTCAGAACAAAAAATAAAAATTAAGACATAACAATGATCTCTCTCTCCCTTTCTCTCTCTCCTTCTCTTTCTCTCCCCTATTTATTTTCTTCAAAAATCCTATTGAGACCTTTCTCCTTTCAAGTTTATTGAACTTTGACATCCTATAGAAATAAATTGTGGAAATAAAAAATGTAAGAGTGGTGTATTAATATCATTACTTGTAGGGCTGATTTTAGTAAACCAAAAACTCTCAGAATACACCTAGCTTCTAGGACTAGGACTATACTTGAAGCACACTTTTCTTTGCTACCCAGAATCCACTCCCCCACTCTGATACTAATTTCTTTATCTGCTAAGCTTTTCTGGTTACAAGAAATAGAACCTAAATCTGCTAACATAAGCAAAAGGGATTATATTGGAAATATATGGAGGAACTCCTAGATGAAGGACTTGGCTTGGAAAGGCCAGAAACCAGAGAAACTCGGGGAATGTAGGTCCAACACCCTAAGAAGTAGCACTTCGGTCTACCATCAGTGAGGATGAATCAGCAAATTAGGCTTTTTGCAATTTAGGTTGTGGTTTTAATCCCTGGTTGGAGTACATATAGGAGGCAATTGATCAATGTTTTTCTCTCACATCTATCATCTCTCTCTCTCTCTCTCTCTCTCTCTCTCTCTCTCTCTCTCTCTCTCTCTCCCTCCCTCCCTCTCCACCCCCTTTCCTCTCTCTTTAAAATAAAAACATATTCTCAGGTGAGAAATTTTAAAAATTATTTTTAAAATTTGCTCTCAGCATTCACCACAGTCAGACCATATTCTCCATGTGCTTATAACATATTATAGCAGTGGTTCTCAACCTTCTGGCCCTTTAAATACAGTTCCTCATGTTTGATCCAACCATAAAATTATTTTCATTGCCACTTCATAACTGTAATGTTGCTACTGTTATGAATCGTAATGTAAATATCTGATATGCAGGATGGTCTTAGGCGACCCCTGTGAAAGGGTCGTTTGACCGCCAAAGGGGTCGCGACCCACAGGTTGAGAACCACTGTATTATAGGAAAGAGAAACTTAGAAAACCTCACTTATTGGGGGCGGGGGGAGCCAGAAACATCATAGATATCTAATATCTGAATTTGGCCTTTAATGTAGCCCAACTCTATTTTAAAGAGAGAGAGAGAGAGAGTAATAATAATAATTGTGTTCTTGACAGGTCATTTAATAATTGAAATTTTAATTATATTTTTTCATTTGGAAAGATATACATTCCCAAAGAACATTGTCTCTGCGTCATTATTAGCTGGCCCTCAGGTCACAATGGGCCTAACTAGCCTTTTGTACAATTAACAGCATTCAGTGGTTGCCATCACTGCCACTTCGGCATGGCTTCTGTGTTTTGACAATACAATTTCTATTTATGACTAGACTTGCTAACACAGGGTAAAATCTTGGGTGGAAGGTAAAGGGAAAGCTCCATTAGATAGCCTTTGTCTTTCTTCTTCTGAAGAAAAAGATCTGCAGCTAACATGGGCCTTAGTTCTCTTTGCAATTTTCCTGTATGGCAGACTTGGCTAATAAGTAGTGGGAGGGAAAGGTGAAAACGTAACAACTTTAAACTTAATAACTGCAAAGTACTAGACTGTATTAGTACTTCTTGAACTTTGATAGGCATACAAGTCACTGGGAGAGTTGGCTAACCATTCAGGTCCTGATTCAGTGAGTAGGTCTGAGAGTCCCCATTTCTAACAAGCTCCCACATGGAGCTGCTATGAGTACCAAGAACCTGAATAATGAGTTTGGATCCACCCAATGCATTATAAAATGTACAGCTTAGAACATTCTCCTTTTTCTAAAACTTTTGACATGTATTCCTCAAATATCCTTTTTTTTCAGACTTCAGACTATAAAAATTAGCAGGTGCAAAGAATTTCCTCTTCAATCCATCACTTTTTTTTCCCTTGAGTTTCACATCCCACCCTCATGTTTCATGAGATCCAAACCTCACGTTATATTACATATTCTAATTAGCCTCACACCTCAAATTTAATGAATTTGCAATTTTTCATGAAAGCATGATAAAACTTTATTCTTTTCATGCTTTCTTTCCAAATAAAGTCTACTTCTTAAAAGATACAGGGGCATCCTCTGATATACACAGGCGAGAATAATCAGCCTGCCCCATAAAAGTCATGATGGTTAGTTTGATTATTTTGAAATTTCAATCCATCCTCGCTGAGGGCAATAGAATCTCTGCTTCTCTTTTAGTGCTCCCATCTCTTACAACTCACTATTATGCAGCGGTACTTTCTCATCTCTGTTCAGAAATGGAGATGGCATTCCATTCACGGTGAGCTTCTTTCCACAATGCAAAGAAGGCATTTCAAAGAGTCTCATTAGATATGGCCAGGCTCTGCGCTATAACGATGGACTGAGACAAAAAGAAGAGAGATATGGGGGGAGGAAAAAAAAACTCTGCAGAAATGTGGCCATGTCAGCTCACAGCACGTCCTTGGGAGATTTCCCCGAGTCTTTCTGGGACCAAAATAGTTCAGTTCACGACTCCTCCTGCCCTCTCTACTGAAGTGGATTGATGGCATGCTGCTTTTTTCTCCTTCAGAGATGAGGTTTGTCACCAGACAGGGGGATCAGAAATGTAATCCTTCTTAGATTCTGTTGAATTGAAGTTTACTGCTTTGACCTTTGCAACGATACATATTTTTTTTTAAATGACTGCATGTTCTATTTCCTCGGGGGATTTGAAGTGATGAGAGCCTAGGAGCTTGCATGGAGGGGGGCAGGATGCTGGAGGAGGGATCTAGAGTGACGGCGAGGCGGTTTTTGACCTTCTAGACCAGAGATTTATACTCTTGTGACTGAAGATATCCTGTGGCTATACAGACAAACACTGCAGAGGTGAAATGGCAAACTTCAATTGCATGTAGCAGGAAACGAGGGGATTTTTCAGGTCTAACCAAGTACCGTAATGACAATGATATCATCTATCGTGGTTGCCAGCACACCATGTCAGCATGGACTATTTTTCTTCATTTTACACCCTCAGCCCTAAAAACCACACTGGGCTTGTCCACGGGCCAGGGTGGGACATTATTTCGTCAGATAAACAGCCCTGGAATGCAGCAGAAGTTGAGAGAGGGTAGGCATGCTGCCCATAGATGTTTCTGTCACTGGGACTAGGACACCGTAAGCCAAGCTGTAGACAGAAAGCCACAACACAGCACTACTAATTGAGTGCTCTTCTAAACTCACTGATGCTTCAGATCCCACTTTCCAAGGAAAAACACTGCCATTCAAATTCAGAGTCAAGCAATGTCCGCAGATGCTACTCTGTCCTGAGAATGAGGTTGGTCCCCAAACGGCCTTAAGGCTACAGAGATGGTCCGTCCCTAGAGGTCCACAGATCTGCCACAGTGATGATGGTGGGGAATATTTATCTGTTAGAGAGGAAATTATTTCTACCTCACAGGGTTGTTATAAGGATTAAATTATTAGATGAAAGAGGAGAGAGAGAGAGAGAGAGAGAGAGAGAGAGAGAGAGAGAGAGAGAGAGAGAGAGAGAGAGAATAGACACTGATATAAATAAATAGATCAGAATAGTAATGTGAGCTATTATTATTAATGCTGCATTTAATTCTTACAACATTGAAGGTAGTTGTGCTCATGTATTCGTCCATTCCAGCTGCTATAACAAAACACCAGAGACTAGGTGGCTTATAAACAACAGAAATGTATCACTCACATTTCTGAAAGTTGGGAAATCCAAGACCAGGGCACGGACAGATTTGGTGTCTGGTGGAGGCCTGCCTCCTGCTGGGCTACTTGTTCACTGTAGCCTCACATGGCAAAAGTGGGGAGGGAGCTGGGGGGATCTCTTTTATAAAGGTACTAATCCCATCCATAAGGGCTCCACTCTCATGATCTAAGCACCTCCCAGAGGCTCCCCCCTCCTAATACCATCACATTGGCCATTAGGATTTCAACACATGAATTTGGGCCAGAGGGAACACAAACATTCAGACCAAAGCAGCCCTTTTTACAAATGAGAAAAGTGAGCCTTAGAGAGAGAAAAAGATTGAGAGGGAATTACATTAACTCTTTCAAGCCATTTGATGTCCTGGGGTCAGTAAGTCCCAAGGGGAAAAGGAGGCCCTCAAAAGGAATAAAGGACTTTGCAACAATCCCAGAGATTGTTGAATGTTTCAGGATCTCAGCTTAGATGCTGTTCTGTAAAACTGCCCCCCCCCCCACCCACACACTGGCTATGTGCAATTTCTGCTGCTCACTAAGGCTTGGTGAATTTGAGGAGCACGGCAAGTTAAAGAAAACTTTTGTGTGTTAATAGCTGGGGTATCACCTACCTATCATTTTATGGTATTAATCTATTTCATAGATAAAGTCACAGAGATTTGCAAAGTCATATATACAGGCTGTCCCTTGTAGCTTTCTAATCATAACAACAAACACAGAGATACTAAGAATTCGCTTAAATGTCTCTCAAAAGGTGGCAGTTTATATTCATTATGGTATACTGTTTCCAGCTTTATTAAGATAGTGTTGTCACATGGCATCTGTAACTTTAAGATGTACAACATGATAATTTCATATATGTATATATTGCAAAATGATTACCACCGTAAGGTTATTTCACACTTCCATTCCCTCATATAATTACCATTGTGTGTGTGTATGTGTGTGTGTGTGTGTGTGTTCATAACATTTAAGATCTATTTTTTTCACCTACCCATCATGATTTCTGGCCCTCATGTTCTCTGATGATCAAAATCTCCCAGAGAAAAGTTACTCAGGGAAACCCCTAAAATGTGTGGCAGCAATTGTATAGCACGTGGCCTGAATTGGACCTGGTCTAACTGAGCTTTGTTTTCTGTGTTTTATTTCCTTTGCCCTCACTCAGTACCAACTCAGAGGGTAAGTGCCAGCGGTACTGGGGATTTCCATATTTGCAAAAGAAGTCACCATTTCAAAAAAGTCTTGGCTAGACAGTGAGATTTTTAAAAAGCTGCAGAAGCTTGGGAAAGTTAGAAGGAGACACATTATTTGTGGCTAACAAAACTCCTCCTTGGAATATTGGGAGCAAAGTGAGAGGTAAAGTTAGCAATGAGGGGCCCACACAGGCTTAGGGTGATGGGATATACACTGGGCTGCAATCTATTGTCCACTGGGGTTTTTTTTTAATTAAACAGATGGCTGTTGTTAAGCTCCTACTCTCTGGGACCCTGTGTTAGGGGGGTATTGAGAGTCCAAGGATGAATAAGAAGCTGAAGAAGGGGAATAGGTCTCCTTGAGAAAGGGACCTTTTACACAGGATCCTACCCTTCCAGTGTATAGCCTGGCACTAGCCCACTACTTCTCAATTCCCCCCTAAGCGTTAACCATACAAACCAAGCCCCTTGCTCTCCTCCATGATATCACACTAACTTGGGCATGGCCTTGGCAGGAGTGCTGGTTTCTCCTTTCAATAGCTGTATTACTCTGGGCAGCCCGCTTACTCGCACTAAGTTTTCATTTCCTTATCTGAAAAGCAGGCTTTGTAACACTCACCTCTTCAGAAGATTATTATGAGTATTAAAGATGGTTTAGAACAGTATCAGGTATATACTAAATGATCAATACGCAGTAGGTACACTCATTAAGACATCCATTGTAGTAGACTTTTGAGTTATTAACAACAATACCATTATTTAGTGATGAGAAAGAAGGACATCCTGCCATTTGCGACAGCATAATGGACCTTGAGCACATTATGCTAAGCAAGCTAAGTCAGACAAAGACAAGTACTGCACAATATCACTTATATGTGGAATCTAAGAAAGTGTAAAACAGAAAGTAGAATGGTGGTTACCAGGTAACAATGGTGAAGAGCATTGGTGTTTAAGGGTACAGACTTGTATGAGTAGTAAATAAGCCATAGAAAGCTAGTGCACAGTATAATGAATATAAACAATATTATCCTATCTAATAAAGAGGGAATATGCTAATTGACTGCCACACCCTCAAAGATTTCCATGCTCCTGTCAGATCTGAGTTCAGTGCTTTCTTCACACAGCATCTTTTTACACTGATGCCAGCATGTAGGGTGGTTATAGTGCTGGGCCCTAGGTCAGACTGCCTGGGTTTGAATCTCTACACACACCAGGGGACCTTAAACACATTGCAGAACAGCTCTCTGCCCCAGTTTCCTCAACTGCAACACAAGGTTACCAACAGACCTTGTCTGATAGAAGTGCCATAGGGATGCAGTGACACCATCATGTGAAGGGCTTACCACCTGGCACCCGGCACAATCAATGTTAACCATTCCAAAACTTTACAGACTTGTGTGGGATGGACCACTACTTGCTGGGAAGTGAAAAGCTCCTATGGGGAAGTATAATTCCAAAGACCTTCAGAGTCAAGCCCTGCAGAGTATGCACGGCTGCAGAGACCAGAAAGGCCCCTTCATTTCTCTCTTCCTCTCTAGCCTCACATCTGTGAGCTAAAGGACCAGCTGGGCAAGGTGGTCTCCAGAGGCCAAGAGCAACTCAGGTTTGCTATGAATTTAAGCAACACCCTGGAGAAGTATTTACCTTTCAGACTCAAGTGTGGGAACATCCTAGTTAGGATGCATGGGAGAGAGTTATGGTGGGGATCAAGAAGAGGGGCCATGTGTGTGACATCTCCCCTTCACAACCCAACACACATACACACACACAGGTCAGCACCCTCATTGCTGCCTGGCTCATTACTTTGCAGAAATAAGTCAAAACACCTTTCAGCCAAAAAACAGAGTTCAGTGACCTTATAGAAAAGCAACACAATATATCCCTCTGTAAATTGAACAGTGTGGCCAAATTCTGGCCAGGTTTGAAGCAGATAATAAGCCAACCCCTGGTCAAGTGACATAAAAACAAACAGCTAATAGTGGAGGCTCTGGCCCACTCCTGAAGCACAGGATCCTCACAGGGCCTTCCACCACTGCCCTCCCTGATCCGGGCACCAGTCATAACTTCTGCCTCTGCCACCCTTTCAGGTATGGGGGTGAGTTTTTCTTCTTATTGTGATTTGCAATGACTCCATGCCTCAACCCTATTGTTGTTCTGTGGATGGTGAGTAATGAAACCTTTTTAATGGCATCTTTTGGACACCTTTTCCTTTGATTTTTCCCGCTTAATGACATTCCTGGGAGGGCTTTGGGGACTGCTATGCAGATGCACTTCCTGGCAAAGTGGCTGCTTCAGGAGAAGTCATTACTTGTTGTGGGGCCCGCAGGCCCTGGAGAGGCGCGCCGACAAACGGCTTCCTTTCTACAGTCACCTCGTGAAAAATATGTTCTGTGTCAAATTAAGTTTGCAGTGCAGACCTCAGCTAAGCGCACCCAGGACATCTCCCTAACGGAACTTGAAAGGTACCCAGAGTTTTAATTAAAATCAAGAATGTAATTGTGCTTAGTGAACTCCTCAGAGATTACCCACCAAATAATATGAAGCCCTTGCCTTCAGTTTCTGATGGAATAAATGAAACTTGATTTGTTCCTCCTGGTCACGTTTAGTACCAGGGAAACGACATTTTAATTGCTGTTGACAAATATTCTGATCTATGGGGGGCATAAAATGGAATGCAGTCTAGGAAGCATGTGTGTCTACTTCACTTCTTTACAAAATTTTGCTTCAGGAGGCAGTGCTAGCTGTCTACTGTGGGTATTCTCTAGGCCAAGGCATATTAAAGTAAATCACCAGATTGGATCTGGACTAGTAAAAAGAACCATCTGCTAGGGGTACGTGTAAGCAGTGGGCGACAGAGTTGGTATGTGCCAACCCAGGGAAGGCAAAAGGATTGACTGGAAGAAGGACAGTGTCCAGGGGATTCTATCCAGAAGCTAGTTAGCATTCCAGCATCCAAATCATGCATTTTTAATTCATCACATGGCACAAAAAGACAAGTCAGACACTAATTGGCACCATAAAAGAAAATTTGCACCATCCCAGGAACTGTTCCGTCAGGGAGACTTCGCATCCATTCCACATGGACAATTTTGTATTCTGTTTAAAGTTTTGAACTGAAACCTGAGGATGGTTGAAGGATCTATTTAAATCACAGATTCTGTTCATAATGTGAGTTCACTGCTAGAAAAACATGGAGGTGAATATGCCCATGACCTTTTTCAAACAAAGTAAAAAATGTAGTAGTAACTGGTATATATAGAATGACTCTGAAGGACTATGTGCAGGGATATATTATAATATTATATATATTATATTTATTATATTATATTAATTATACTAGAGGCTCGGTGCACAAAAATTTGTGCACTTGGGGGGAAGGGGGAGGTCCCTCAGCCCGGCCTGTGCCCTCTCACAGTCTGGGACCCCTCGGGAGATAATGACCTGCTGGCTTAGGCCTGCTCCCGGGTGGCAGAGGGCAGGCCCAATCCCTAGGTGCAGCCCCTGGTCGGGCTCAGAGCAGGGCCGATTGGGGAGTTGGGTCACCTTCCCTTGTCATGCACAGAGCAGGGGAGATTGGGAGGTTGCGATGCCACCCTCAGTCATGCTCAGGGTAGGGCCGATTGGGGGGTTGGGGCACTGCCCCCTGTCATACTCAAGGCAGGGTCGATGGGGAGGTTGCAGCACCACCCCGTCATGCACAGAGGAGGGCCAATCCGGGGGTTCGGGCGCTTCCCCTGTCACGCACAGAGCAGGGCCCATCAGGGGGGCTGGGGCTCCGTACCCTGTCACGCACAGAGCAGGGTCAATCAGGGGGTTGGTGAGCTCCCCCCATCAGGCACAGAGCAGGGCCGATCAGGGGGTTGAGGAGCTCCCCCCTGTCACTCACAGAGTAGGGCCAATAGGGGAGTTGGGGCACCGCCCCCGTCACACTCAGGGCAGGGCGGATCAGGGGGTTGGGGCTCCGCCCTCTATCACCCACAGAGCAGGACCGATCAGGGGGTTGGGGCACCGCCACTGTCACACTCAGGGCAGGGCCGATGGGGAGGTTATGGCTCTACCCCATCACACACAGAGCAGGGCCCGTGGGGGGCGGGGGGGTGCCGCCCTCTATCACCCACAGAGCAGGGCCGATCAGGGCATCGAGGCACCACACCCTATCACACACAGAGCCGCAGGGTGATCAGGGGGTTTGGGCGCTGCCCCCTGTCACGCTGGTCCCGGTGCCGGGAGGCCTCGCAGCTCCTCTGATCCCAGTGCTGGGAGGCATATTACCCTTTTACTATATAGGATAGAGGCCTGGTGCATGGGTGGGGCTGGCTGGTTTGCCCTGAAGGATGTCCTGGATCAGGGTGGGGGTCCCCACTGGGGTGCCTGGCCAGCCTGGATGAGGGGATGATGGCTGTTTGCAGCTGGTCACACACCCTTCAGGGTGGGGGTCCCCACTGTGGTGCCTGGCCAGTCTGGGTGAGGGGATGATGGCTGTTTGCAGCTGGTCACACACCCTTCAGGGTGGGGGTCCCCACTGCGGTGCCTGGCCAGTCTGGGTGAGGGGCTGAGGGCTGTTTTCATGCTGGCGGGTGACTGAAGCTCCCAACTGCTCCTTTTTTTCTTTTTCTTTTTTATTCTGGGCCAGGTTTAGCTCTGGCTCCAGCTCTGAGGCCTCTGTTGCTGAAAACAGGTATCTGGTTTGCTTCGGTTCTATAATCGAAACTCTATCAACTCCAGCTATGAGATCCAGGCCAGCTGAAAGCTGGTTTCTGGGGTTTTGTTTAGCTTCTATATTTGTTACATTGTTTTTTAAACTGCAGGCTCAGAGGCCGGCAAGGCAGGCGGGGAACGTTGGAGTCCTCCGTCACTGAAGCAAGCAAGCCTCATGTTAGTTTCAAGCTGCCTGGCAGTTAATTTGCATATCTCGCTGATTAGCCAATGGGAAGGGTAGCGGTCGTACACCAATTACCATGTTTCTCTTTTATTAGGTAGGACTAGAGGCCTAGTGCATGAAAATTCATGCACTGGAAGGGGGGGTCCCTCAGCCCAGCCTGCCCCCTCTCACAGTTCAGGAGCCCTCAGGGGCGGGAGGTGACCTGGTGATCAGGGAAAAGTGACGCCCCATCACACCTCTGCTGCTGCCACTGCTGGCAGTGCAAGTCTCAGCTGGCCCTGGTTACCTGAGCCTTGGGCGGCCCTGGGTGGCTGGGCAGCCACCATCCAAGGCTTGCCTGAATCTTGGGCCAGCCCTGGGCAGCTGGGCAGCCACCATCTGAGGCTTGCCTGTGCCTCGGGCCGGCCCTGGGCAGTGCCATCTTGTGGCTGTGGGTGCCACCATCTTTGAGGGTGGAGCAGTCAATTAGCATATTTCTCCTTATTGGCTGTGGATGCCGCCATCTTTGTGACAGAGTGAGGGTCAATTAGCATATTCCCTTTATTAGATAGGATTATATTATAGTTAATAAAAATTTTCAGGTGTTAATGACAGAAAGTATTTGTTACTATATCAATAATGTGTTGGTTCTGATGGTTATTTTTTATATGTGTGTCTTTAAAGAAACTATGATAAGTATTGATTAATCTTAATACTAGGTGTTAAATGCTATATATTAATGTATTTCATAACTATTAAGTTGAGTAATCTTTAGGACTCACAGTATTTCTTTCCATTAGAGATTGTTAAGTCTCAATCATAAACAAAATTACTATTCTGTTTTTCAGGTCCTTGCCCAAGGAAAAGCAAAATTGATGTTCCTGGAGGGTCTTCTTTGCCCTCACGAAGGTCATGGGTGATTACAGACACTGTATACTTTGGTTTCAAATTTTTTTCTTACGGCTGCTTTCTCAAACTTATATCCCAACACACTTTGCTTCTGCTGCATTTTTAGCTCAAAAAGTTCTTTCAAGTATAATTAAATCATTTCATGTTCCTGAGTGTTATCTTCCTCCTTAGGAAATGCAATTTCATGTTATTTCTTTCATTTGAACTCCTATCAGTGTTTCTGCCTTAGCATATACCTGGCTTTATGACGTTCCTGCAGGGACACTTCCAATGCCAGGGATTTTAAGAAGTTAACCCAATGTTGCCCCGTCACTACTCCCAGTAGTGCACTTTCTTTGGTACATTCTGTGAGACTTGATGATCACTGTGGGGATTTAGCATTATGTCTCAGCCACATTCTCCATCCCTGTCTCCTGGGGTGAGAACAATGTGACAATCAAGCCTTTTCTTACAAGTGACATTTGCAGTATTCAGATAGAAAAATGAATTTTCTCTTCCTCTTCAGCCTTGAAATTTTTCCAATCCTATGGCAAGCCTGGAAAAAAATAGTTAAATAATTTTGATTATAGTGGCACAAAAGAATGGTTGGGACTCCAAAGGACTATGTGCAGAACCTGGAGGGGAATTCAGGAGTAACTACTAATCTGGCAACTTTACTTAAAATGAAGCAGTATCAAAAACAGCTGCTGTCTTAGCCAGCTGGGACTGCCATAGCGAAATGCCACAGACTATGTGGATTTTTTGCTTAATGATTCTGAAAGTCTCTTTTTATTTTTTAATTTAAGTATAGTTGGCATACAATCCTGCATTGGTTATATTAGTGTCAGGTGTACAAGATAGTGACTTGACACTTTTATACCTTACAATGTATAATTCTAGTTATCATTTGTCACCGTGTAAACTTATCACAATATTATTAACTATATTTCCCTTCACCTGTTTCACCCATTCCCCCCACATCCCTCCCTTCTGGCAACCATTACTTTGGCCTCAGTTTCTATGAGTCTGTTTTTACTTTGTTTTGTTTGTTCATTTGTTTATAAATTCCAGATTTAAGTGAAGCCATATTTGTCTTTCTCTGTCTGACTTATTTCACTTAGCATAATATTCCCGAGGTCCACTTATGTTCTCACAAATGGCAAGATATCATTCTTCTTTATTGCTGCATAATATTCCTGTGTGTGTGTGTGTGTGTGTGTGTGTGTGTGTGTGTGTGTGTGTTTCACATCTTATTTATCCATTCATTTATTGATGGACACCTAGATTGCTTCCATATCTTAGCTATTGTAAATAATGCTACAATGATCATAGAGGTTCATATAACTTTTCAAATTAGTGATTTCATTTTCTTCAGATAAATACTCAGAAGTGGAATTTCTGGGTTGTATGCCAGATATAGTTTTAATTTTTTGAGACGTCTCCATACTGTTTTCCATTGTGGCTGCACCAATCTGCAATCGTACTGAGTGGCTTAAAAAACAAAAATGTATTTCCTCACAGTTCTGGAGGCTAGAAGTCCAAGATCAAGGTGTCAGCCCATTTGGTTTCTCCTCAGATCGCTCTCTTTGGCTTGCAGATGGCCACCTTCTCGCTGTGTCCTCACATGGTCTTTCCTCTGAGTTTGTCCATTCCTGGCACCTCTCCATCTTCTCATAAGGATGCCAGTCATATTGGGTGGGGGCTCATTTAACCATGATTACCTCTTTAAACATCTTATCTTCAAATACAGTTTAATATTCTAGGGTACTATGAGTTAGCGATTCAACATAAATTTGGAGGAGACACAATTCAGTCTACACAGCTGCAAATGCTCTTAAGTGTGGGAAGAGCAGCCAGTGGGGATAAAATTATTCAAATCTGCTCAAAATGCAGAGCCCTCCACTGAGCAGCATGAATAAAGAGCATCCTTTGAACCTGAAGTATTTAATTTCTGTACCTAAAAGGGCTGCATGAGGATGATGGGACTCACAGCCCAAGAGGATATTTTCAAGAAATAGAAAGAATCAAGAAATGAATCATCAAAGCTAAGTAACTGTTCTCAGGATGTTCCTGGTTAATCTAGCCTCCAATTTATTCTAAGCCCAGTATTAGGGCGTTGGCTAAATCTTCTCACAGTAGTTCTGGACTGTGAGCTCCTCTGAGTCAGGGACTGTGTGTCATGCTTCCCTTGTGTCCTTCATGCCCAGCAAAGGATCTGACACATTCACTGGGGTGTGTTTCCTGAACAGAAGCAAAGCCTTTGTTAGCAGAGCAAATGAGGAGACTGCGGAGAGCCTCAAGTCCTGCTGATTTCATTATATTAGGTGGAACTATCTGGTGTTTCTCTCAAATTAGAGCTTTTCCTGCCAGAGTGGTATTGGAAATAGGATGCGTGACAACTGTGAATAAAATGAAGAATTCATTTTAAACTTCAACTCACTCATTCCCAGTGTTTACTCAGAAAGTATTTGCAGAGCATACTAAGGCATTAAAAGTTTCAGAGGAGTGAACAGCCCCCTTGGAATGTCAGCAGAAATTATCTAAATATTTCCCAAAAACTGTCATCAAACTTCAGCACACTACTTCTTTTAAATTTACATCCTTTCTTAGAGAAATGTATAACATGTTCTTTATCCTCCTGCTTCTATATCTCTTTACAATTGTACCAGATGGAAATTTCCACTAAGCTCCTAATTTTACCCCTTATTAATTTTATTAAATACCAACCATTCAGCCAACTCACCCTCAAACAAATAGTTGTTTTTCAGTAAAGAACTCTGATTTGCACATATTAGCACAGCAACAAAGGGAATCTTAAATGTTTTAGGTCTACCATATTAACTTCTTAGTTGAAGACGTAGCTGGCAAGCATCCTTCAGTCTCCACATGTTTTCTTAAAACAATGGGTGGAGTAAATGGTTTCTTTTATTTCCTCTAAAAACTCAAAGCAATTTCATACGTGTTCTCTTTCATCATTACACTACCCTCTCAAGAAAACCAATTGCAGGGACCTACTGTTGTGAATGGAAACATTCACACAAGGAGATGTTTTCCTACAAGTCACCGTGTGCCCAGAGCTGGGCTCACACTCCTCGCTGACTCCGGTGGCAGAGCTGGCTGTAACAGCTTATGCTGGAACCTGCATAAAGACACCTGCAATCGAAAGAGCTCCTGGCATTTTGTGGGCACTCAGCACAGCACAACATAATATCGCAATAGGTGTCAAATCAACCGAGCTTCACTTAAAAATTCTCCACGGTAGTTCAGGACCACCTTTTAAAACAAAGCTCTCCTGTGAATGTCGTTTTCACAAGAGAAAACTATCAGGCAGAGCCACACTTAGCAACCTGGAGATGACAGGAGGAAGGTGGAAATCCCTGCTCTGTGAGGCACAGGAGAGTGACTACTATTTAAAAGATGGAAGGGACTTTTTCTTCTCTCACTGTAGACAAGTCAGGTGTGGCTGACATCAGGACTCTGTGTTCACTGCCCTTGTTAATATTATTTCTAGATGAAATTTAAATTAGAACCAGGTAAGTAAGGTTGTTAGAGGTCTCAAGGAGCATCTTATTCAGCATTCCATTCAGTGCTTGAGTTTCTCCAATAATATCCCCCAACTTATGGTCACTCACTCTTTGCTTAAACATTTCCAATACTGTAAGGGGCCATTTCTCCTCTGACCATCTCTGACTGATGGGAAAACTCCATATTTTTATCTTTGTACAATGAACAGAAATGTCTTACTCCAACTTCAACCTGTTCATTCCAGTTTCACCTCATGGGGTCCCAGAGAATTGATCTCTTTTGTCTACAAAATAATACTTTTAATAGTTGGTGATACCCATCCTATCTCCCTTTCTCCTAGATATACAATCCCAGCTCCTCCAAACACCCTTAATAGGACATGGATTCAGGTTACCATCCCTCCATGTATTCATACCATTGAATGTATACAGTATACAGTTCAATATCTATTCATTTGACAAAAATTTGAGTGCCTACTGTATGCCAAGGACTCATTCAATATGTCCATATTTTTTCTGTGTGGAGCCAAGAACTAAAAACCATGTGATAGATGTGGTCTAAAATTCTACTAACAGACTGTAAAAACTTAGTTAAGTCATTTAGTACCTTCTTCCAAAATATCACTTCCCATTAATCTGTATGCTATATTTCTATTACTATAAGTAAAGACTACAGCAGTTTTATTTTGTTTTTATTTTGGATTCTTGTTTTTAATCAGGAATAATGGTGGTAATCATGGTAACAATTTCAAAATCTCTGTGCCTTAATTCATGAATGGTTTGCTTTTTGCTTGCTTGTCAGGTGGCATGAGGACGGAATGCAAGAGCAGGAGAAAGGCTCTGCCCCTCAGTCTTTCATGAACCCAGACTTTGGTACCTCCTAGGGCCTCAGAGTGCCCCACTGGATATGCCGTAGGTCAAGGGAAAAGTGAAATAATGGAGAAGCCTTAACATCCCTAACTTCCTTGGCCCAGAGGGGAAGTATGTTTATTTCTCATGTTCCATTGGTAAAAATCTGTCACAAGGGAGACTGGGAAATGTAGTCTAGATGGGTGCCCAGAAAGAATTGAGCAACTGAATTACGTGGATTACAGCAGTATACACACAGCTTTTTTGGCTGCTGTCTGCAACTATTGCCTTATATCAATGGTTCTCAACCTGTGGGTCGCAACCCCTTTGGCGGTCGAACAACCCTTTCACAAGAGTCGCCTAAGACCATCCTGCATATCAGATATTTACATTACAATTCATAACAGTAGCAACATTACAGTTATGAATTAGCAACAAAAATAATTTTATGGTTGGGTCACACCATGAGGAACTGTATTTAAAGGGCCAGAAGGTTGAGAACCACTGCCTTACATGAAATGCACTATCCATTTAACCAGAAATTTCTTACAAAAAGCCATGTGAATTACACTGTCCTGAATTAGTACATTTGGTTTATTAGACTCAAGAGTAGATATATTTGAATATTAAATAATGTTGAATATCACCTGTAACTGAAAAATTTTTTAAATGTAAAGAGTAGATATATTTGTTAATTTTTTGTATGATTCTATTCAGGCCATTTGTTTTGTTTTGACTTCAATCTTTATTTTCACAGGTACTATATGCTAAAACTTCCCTGTTCATATCATCTTATCTACTGTATATTTCATAAAATGGTTGTTATCGCCTCAACAGAGACATTAATTAAAAAGTTAGGCTATCTGGGCCAGAGGATTGAGCACTATGGTACACTATTAGAAAGCTTCTTTAAGGACAATGGAAATGAGCATCCTTTGTATTTAGTCATTCTTAAGATTATGAAGTCACACACACACACACACACACACACACACACACACACACAGTCATCCCACATGAAATACATTTCTATTTGTCATTTCCTTGTTTGAAATCCATCATACATTTATTGAATGAACATTTTCTTAACCTTTACTGTGGGCCATGTACCTTGCTAAGCTTTTGGTACATTTCTCTTTAATCCTCACATGTACCTATAAAGTACTTATGCTCATTTTATAAATGAAGAAAATAAAACTTAGGGAGATAAAGAAATCCACTAAAGCTATGTAGTTTATAGCCAGAATTAAACCCTGATGTCTGTCTCCAAAGCCTGTTTTCATGTGCTTCATTCCCTTGTACCTCAGTGGGTCCTCTTCTCTGTTCTCTGTCTTGGGACCCAAAATGGGTGGGGTTGGAGAGGGAGGGATAACCTCAGCACCAACATAACTCGATTCTTGTCTAGGGACCATTGTTATGTTCATTGTCACTCATGATCTTCCCAAGATCCAATATCAAATAAACCAAACCATGGATTTCTCCATATCCAGTAGACCTTCTTGCCGGCCTCTCCTCTTGTCATACTTTGACTCTATTGGCCACTCCTGCTTTCTTTCCTTGGTCCCAGTGATACCTCACTCTCCTGATTCCCTTCTCTCCCTTGGCCATCCCTTCTTGTCTTCTCCTCTACTCAGCACTGCATGTTTTTCTTCCTTAAAGGTGGAATCCAGGACCCATCTTCTCATCCATGCCAGTGGCTACATCACCACATGTATGTAAAAAAAGTCCAAATGTACATATGCCATTTTAGGCTTTCCTCTGAGCTTCAGGCTCAAATATCCAATTACTTCCTTGATTCATCACATGCAACAGCCCAAAAGCAGACATGAGCTTCCCTGGCAAACCTGGTTTTATCCTGGGGTTCTCTCAGCTCACTGGACAGTACCCCTACATACCGGAATCTGAGAATCATCTCTCTGGCCCTACCCATCATCATCCTGTCATTTTTATCTCATAATTATCTTAATATTCATTTATTCTCTCCATTTCTGCCAATTCCACTTAAATCCAGCGCTTTGTGCTGTCTCTTATGAAATAGCCTGCGGGCTGATCTGCCCACATCCATCCTGGTCTCCTGACAATCCCCAGCCCACATTGCAACCAGAGTGGCCTCACTAAAACCTAAATCGATTTACACCTTCCTCTGCTTTAAATTCCTCAATGGCTCCCCATTGTTCCCTGACCCCTAACCACATAGACCTTTTCTTAGCCCCCCTTAGATGCCATGCTTCCTCCTGCCACAGGACACTTGTACATGTTTTTTCTTCTGCCTGAAATACCCCTTCCTATGGCCATCCCACCACCTTTCCTGAAATAAATCATATACATGCCTCACCTATGGCAAATAACACTTCCCAGGAAGACTATGTCCATTTCCTTGTCATACGCTCACACTTACAAACCTTTTTCTTTGTCGTTATCGATTTATTCTGGTGATTCTTTGACTAATGTCTGTCTTCCACACCAAGTGCTAAGTCCCACAGAGGCAAAGCCCTTGTCTTCTTTCCTCCTCTGTTGTGTCCAAGTACCTAGCACATTTCCATTGAGTAAATGAATGACCCAAACTATGCTCTAATTCTAATCTTTTAATTTCCAGGAAACTGCCCTGGTTTAATGAAAACTAAAATACCCACTTCATGATTAAATGTTGACTTCATAGAATTCATTGTGAGATGGCCAGAGCCAAAATTTCACCTAACCAGTGGAAGCATATTCATTCGTGTGCATGAAGTCTACCATATTACTGCACAGCACATGATAAAACATAAACTCCAAACTGGAATGTTTTCCGATCACAAGCTATTAATAATTTAACAAAATTAATTCAAAACACTTCACTCAACATTGAAACAGAGATGAGGAGGAAATGATGCGTGCGCCAGTCTTCCAGGGTAGAATTAAATATGGCAAATGAGCAAAAGAAAAAAGCCACCAATGCTTGTTTAGAATGAAAGTCGCTCTTTAGAATTTAAAAAAAAAATTTTATGTTTTTCTAAAGATATTAAAGAACAAACATCAGCGATGTAAATAAAATCTGTGCTTTCCACAGGTGAACGATTAAACATGCTAATCGTTGTCAGACCTCAGAAAAGAAGAGAAAATTTGAAAGAATTTTTTTCTTCACTGTGAAGCAGTAATCAACTCAAAGAATCATTTCCAGTAATTATTATTATTAGGAGCAATCAGTGGGAGGAAAAAGTAAGGCAGACAGTCCACAGAGCATAGAATTAGTCCAGAGGATCCTACAATTTTCACTAGAATGGTGTGGGGAAGCAGAAGACATTTATTAGAAAAACAGGTAAGTCAGGAGTGGAACAAAGTTTCCCACTCAAAGTTTTACATTGGCTAGCACAGTCAGCTGAATTCTCATCCCCAAACACCAAGAGTGAAAAGGAGAAAGATGGTGAGCAAGCTGCCGTCATCATTACCCAGGAGAGGTGAAGGGGGAAACTGCTATGAGGTGTCAAAAGTAACTTTCGCCAATGAGAAACATTGGTATGTAGACCAGTGGTCCCTAAACATCAAAGTCTCACAGTCACGCGAGGGCTTGTTCAAATGCCCTGGAATTTATATCCATGGGCACTGCCGCTCCGGGGACCACCATTTGAAAACCACCTGCAAAACTTCTAATAAGAATGAGCACTTACCCTGTGCTGAGGGTTTTACCTATGTCATCTCATCTCATTTTATCACAACACTGTGCGAGGGAACAAATATCCTCATCTTACAACAAGGAAACGGAGGCTAAGGCCTTAGGTGGCTGGCCAGCCCAGTGAGTGGAAAGTTCTGTCTAATTCTAAAGTCCAGTGATCTTAACTCCTACCCTCTACAGTCTTCTCAGTATTGACTCAGCATTAAGAACCTCCTTTCAAACTAGGACACTATTAATTCTAAAAGTCATTGATTCCCCCCCAAAAAAAAAAATTTTTTTTTAATCATTACAAAGTGTATAGCAACAGTAAGCCTACACACACACCCTAAGGTGGTTATGGTTATTGGTGCTGCAATAATGTCCCATGAAAAGGATAATTAACAATGTTGCAGACAGCAACTGGATATACATGCCGGACCCTAAGTGAGAAATGGAATAAGAGAATGGCAGGTTCCAATGGAATCATGTTTGGGATGGAGAAGAGTGGACCTTACCAGGAAGGAGTTATAGTGAAGACAACCAGGAGGCATCAAAGGCCCTGGAGAGAAGATGCAGACAAAGAGAAAGGAGTTAGAAATCAGAGATCAGGACATAAGGATCACTGCCAAGGTGAAGCATGACCCTAGCAGAAGCAAGGAAGAGCAGGGGGCAGTTTGTAGAGGTGCTATTTCATGTAAACTCATTCTTGTCACACACACCCATTTCCCTCCAAGGAAACCAACATCCTAGGGAGGATTCAGGAATTCTCCTGACTTTGGACTGTAACAAATTGTGCCTGGGTGACCTTGGTTACCAACTCTATACCTCAATTCCTATCTGTTTAATGCACTAATAATTGCTACCTCAAAGGGCTGTAAGAATTATGTGAGATAATGTATGTAGAGCACTTAGTACCTGGGGCATCATAATGGCCCAATATATGCTGGCTATCATTATTGCCACTGTTGCTTTGTCATTATCATCATTAATATCATCATCCTCAAGGGAATAGCAGTTATTTCAAAGGAAAAATATAATGACCTAGATAATCTCCAGTGAAAAGTTCACAGGTATCTCTCCTGTTCATCAAAAGCTTAGCAGTTGGGGTCACGTGGTCTCTAATGACTCAGGTAGTTCTGCTAGAATTAGCAAAAAAAATTAAAATAAAATAAATAAAGCAGCATTTGGTGCCCTACTTTTCTCTAGTACAGTTTACATGTTCTCCTAATTCAACTTTTGAGTACACTCTATTCCACGGCCGTGCTGGGTTTACTTAGATGTGCTATAGAATAATTCACAGCCTCCAAAGAAACTTCTCCACTCCCGCTGCCAAATTCCTTGCTGTAGGTGCGATATCAGGATTAATTTATTATTTCACCCTCGCTTAATTCATTCCACTGCCAGCTACCTATTGCTGATGGACTTTGGTTGACAGCGCTGAGCAAAGTTTTAAGCCAAATAGTTTTAATAACTTGTTTACTGCGGGGTGGCCCGCCACTTTTGATTAAACTTCATGAGGATTTATAACTGTCCTTTCCCCCACACGTCTGTAACCTTTAAGGGATGTCTGATAAAAAACAAAGGCCGTGGGTCCAGGAGCCCCTGTTCTAATAAATATGTTAGACAGCTGATCCTGAACATGCAGCTGTTTCTCATCCTTTCTCCACCCTCCCCTCATTCATTTTTTACAGCAAATCCCAACAAGGATAAAAAATTAACACGAATAAATTAATGGTTTAATTTTGCAAGAGAAAGGAGAGAGTTTACGATGTCTCACTGGGGAGTGGGGCTCCTGTCTTTGCTGATGACCCAAACGTGTCTGCCAAGGAGAAATATGGTGTCCAGTCTCCCATTGAACTGCCACAGGAATGGATTGGCCGTGGCTACTGGCTTGACAGGTGCAATAAATATTAATTAGTGTGCTTGGCTACAGAGGGAGTAATGATATACACTGCTCCTCTGAAGCGTTAAATTGTAGTGTTAGTCTTGATAATGCCTTATCTTCTCCATCACGGCTGGAAAACATTGTGAGTTACATGCACCCCCGTATAGGCAAAGGAATAAAGGTTTATCTGTTGTCAGGAATCACAAGTACGAAAATAACGACTGAGACTGCTTGTGAGTCAGGCACTAGGTATTTCCCATGTGACTGCTGTGTTTTGTTTTTTAAAATCATTATTACAAGAGGTTCGGACCAATTTCTAAAACATTTGTTGTTGTTAAGGGATAAAGCAGAAACATTTTTGCTATTGTCAAGATATTTGATTACATTAGAAATGGGTTTTAAGACTCCTTGTCTAAAACAGCGGCCACAATATGCATTGCATATTAGAGGAACTGTGCTTATTAGATTATGGGAAAGTTGATAGGTTTATGGAGTTGGACTGAATTGTTAGGATGGTCCCATGTGTGAATAAGTACCTCTAACAGCCTGGGAACTGGAGGCGGCTGCTTTGAGGAACTAAAGGTAAAATTGTTCTCAAAATTCAGCTCTGATCAGAAACAAACAAAAAGTAAAAACAGTCAAGGAAGCCATGATAAGCAAATTAACATTAGCACAGATTCTAGGGTTGCAACAAAACACATTTTTGAAATGGAAATGTTTAGTTGTTTACACCTGAAGTTATAGAGAAACAACGGCATTTCACCAAGAAAGGAAGCTCTAATTAAATACTGATATTTTCTAAATCCTTAATTATAATGGCTTACAGTTCTGCCTAAAGGCTTCTCTAGGAGCTAATGTGCTGGAATATTACCATTTACACTTTTTCATTTGTTGAAGATCTTGCTCCCTCGTGAATTGCCTTTTTTAGTTTGTTGTAGCTTCATTTGGCATTCTCTTTCTGGGAAAGCTTCCTACCCCCTGTATAGGACAGACTAGCAAGAAACTTGGCAAACAAAGTTGCATTCTGGGTGGAATTCTACCCCCTCCTGTATGGCTTAAATGTGTTGATATCTGTATCTGTGCCACAGCTGCAAAGAAATTGTTTTTGGCCATGGGAACGCACGTGCATTTCTTATTCTCTCCTGGAGCCCTGAGTTCTAGCAGCATATCCCCAAGCAAGCGTTTGTGGAGCTACAGGGAAACAGTACCCAAAGGGCACTGAAATATTAACTAATGATGAGTTGTCCAGAATCAGCAGGTGCCTAGGGACTGGGGCCAGATGATGTCTGCAAAGTAGAGTCCTCAGGCAACTTCCCAGCACACAGGCTGCTCCAGGCAGTGAGAGATGCAGGTCCCTGCTGCCCTCCTTCCTTACAACACGTCTGCTTGTCTTCCTAGAGGAGTGCAGAGTTCACTTCCCCTCCACCACCTTACTCCCCCCCGCCCCAAGCCTTGGAAAAGGTTTGTCTACCCTCTGGAGGTGGACTCTACAATTATAATCCTCTGTATTTCCTGCCTACAAGACCTTAAACACAGGACCACTGTGTGAAGCAGCTGATGGGGAATAGGGATGAATATGTGAATAGTGACTTCTTGTCCCCAGCAGGGAGTCAGATCTCTAGAACTTTATCCTTGGCAGGATGGACCCAGAGGTGAACAAGGAGGCCCTCGGGATAAGAGCAAGGCATATTCTCTGGCCTCAAGTAAAAATGTGCTCCTCGAGGGGCCAGCATGGCTCAGTGGTTGAGATTTGACCTATGAATCAGGAGGTTACGGTTTGATTCCCCGTTGGGGCACATGCCAGGGTTGCAGGCTCAATCCCCAGTGGGGGGCGTGCAAGAGGCAGCTGATCAATGATTCTCTCTCATCAATGATGTTTCTATCTCTTTCTACCTCTCCCTTCCTCTCTGAAATCAATAAAAATACATTTTTAAAAATGTGCTTCTCTACAATCCCCTGGACTAGAAGGTTCTGTCTAGTTCTATTATGAAACAACTCATAGAAATGGCCAAGTTTCTGTCATCAAAACACAGATAAGGAATGAAATCCTTGAAGAAGATTAGAATGTGGGTGCCATGACCTCATTATTAAACACCGGCTTCCTGGTATGGGCTTCCTACCTACTTTGAAATTTTCCAAAGTTCAATGCCCTCAACAAAAATCAAGGTACGTCCAAAGGCAAACAAAGAGATAATATTCTTGGACCAATTGGTCCCATAAAAATTAAAAGTCCACCAACTGGATATTGAGAAAATGATAAAAACTGAGCAGGCTTTGATTCTTTAAGCTCTAGGCATTCTTTTTAAAACTCTCTTTCATATATAAAGTGCAGTATCTGCACTGGTCCTGGGCTACCACCTAATGATTGAAATTACCAAGCTTCCCCTCGGCATGGTTAAGAGCCTCAAACAGAAAAACATCCAGTTAGATGCAAGTATGTTGTTGTTTTTCATAAGAACAGAAAAGGCCCTACTGAAAGCTCTACAAATATATATATTAAAAGCATACTAAATAAAGGGGATTCAAAACAGAAATAATAATGGAATTTGGAACTAGACATATCTGGGTTTAAATATGGTTCACTAAGAAATGTACCGTCTTGGGCAAGTCCCTCCAACCTCAATTCCCCGTCTGTAAATGGAGTATAGTGTTACATCTCTATAAAGGGCTATTAGAAAGATCAGGTGAGATTATGCTTATAATGTTTGGCAGTATGCTTAATGCTGATAAATACATGTGTGGGAACCCTAATCAGAGTCCACTGGATGTTCAAGGCCAATTAGCCATACGCATGTGCAAAGGCAATGATAACGCAGTTTTACTGTATGCATTGCACAGGAGGACCTTTCTATAACCCAAATATTAATATCACCATTTAGCAAGAAATCTCTTGTGTCTAAATTGGCATAAAGACGTGTTACTGACCAGCCAGTGCACGGCTATTTTGTAGGGCTACTTTGAAGAACTGTTTTTGTCTGATGGCTCCTTGTTAGCAATGGCTACTTGGTCTGCAATAAAGTCTCTCCTATATGCCTACAACTGCTCATATTGTCTTCCAATACCCAGTGTCCATGGGGGTACAACCCCTAGCAGAGAAGGAGCTTTGCTCCATCAACATGTGATACATAAAAGTTACATGATATTAGTGATTCCTGTAAGTATTGCCATTAAATTCCCAAATCTTTCCCATAAGGCCCTGCACCATCAGATTTCTCTCCACAGTTATAACATGTGGTAAGCAGACTTACAGCCATCAAGAAGATTCCACACCTCAACCCCCAAGACTATGAATCTGATAAGATAGCATGCCCATGAATATGTTAAGAGTAAATATGTTGAAAGGGTTGATCAATTGATTTTAAATGGAAAGAGAATCATGGATTATCCATGTGAGTCCAATAACATCACATGAGCCCTTAAAAGCAAAGGCAGGCAAAGCAGAGAGATTTCAAACACAAGAAGAACTTAACCTGCTATTGCTGACTTGAAGATGAAAGGAGCCACATGGATAGTGTAATAAGGAAGTGAATTCAGCCAACCACCAGTAAGGACCCCAAGCCCCAGATGAGAACCATAGCCTTTCTGATATCTGGATTTCAGCTTGGGAGACCCTAAGCAAAGAAGTCAGATGTGCCCAGACTTCTGACCTTCAGACACTAGGAGATAATAATTGGATTTTGTGTTAGGCCCTATATTTGTGCAATAGAAAACTACTGCAGCCACCTACCCCTTGCAAAGCAGACATTTGAATGTACCATGCATGTTCTTCCTACCTCAGGGCCTTTGTACATGCTGCTCCCTCTGCCTATGTTCTCTTTCCCCAACTCTTCATCCAGCTAACAACTTTTGTTCATCCTTTTGGTGTCAGCTCAAATTTGACCTCTTCATAGAAGCAGTCTTTGAATTTATTATCTAAAGTGGGTCTCTCCATTTCAACTCTCTTTCAAGACCAGGTTGGTCTCTTCCTGAGTTTTTGTCAGAGTTTGTAATTATCTTGCCTTTTTTCTCATTTATTTTTTCCTACTTGACTGGGAATGCAGAACATACCGTGACTCAATAAATAGTTGTTGAATAAGCGTAAATTAATGCTTTACTTCATTCAATCTTTGAGTTCTATCTACTTCCATGAGGTAGATACTATTATCCCCATTTTACATGTGATGAACCTCGAAAGTAAAGAGATTGAGTAACATTTCCAAGACCACAGAGCCCCTAAGTGATTGAACCTGAACATGACCCTTAGGCTCATATTCTTAATCTCTGAGCTTTCATACCTCTGTGATGGGAAAAACATCAGAATGAGCCAACAGATTTTATTCCCCCAAATTTAGACATTTGGAGCACTGTAAGATATAACAGACCCTTCAATTCAAAATATTGCCTCCTGCCACAGCACTTGAGGCATGGTCTCTCTGTTAGTGTTCTGGGGCTGCTGAAACAAAGTAGGTGGCTTAAAACAACAGAAATGTATTCTTTCACAGTTCCGGAGGCCAAAAGTCTGAAATCAAGGTGTAGACAGGTCAATGCTCCCTCTGACACCTATAGGAGGGAATCTTTCCTTGTTTCTTCTTAGATTCTGGTAGTTGGCAGCAATATCCAGTGTTCTTTAGCCTTTAAATACATCACTCCAATCTCTGCCTCCATTGTCCTGTGTCAGTCCAAATTTCCTCTTTCCATAGAGACTATAGTCATAGTAGATCAAAGGCCAACCCTCCTTCAGTATGACCTTAGCTTTACTAACTAATTACACCTGCATTGACCCTACTTCCAAATAAGGTCACATTCTCAGGCAGTGGGGGTAAGATTTCAACATATGAATTTGGGGGAACAAAACTTAACCCATAGCAATCTCCAAACTATAATATCTTTTGTTTTGTTTTTGTTAATCCTCACGCGAAGCTATTTTTTCCATTGAGTTTTAGAAAGAGAGGAAAGGAGGGAGAGGACAGGGAGAGGGAGAAAAAGAAAGAGAAACATCAATGTGAGAGAGACCCATCAATTGGTTGCCTCCTGCACGGGCCCCAACCAGGGCAGGGACTGGAACCTGCCGCCTAGGCATGTGCCCTTGACTCAGAATCAAACCCACGACCACTGAGCTACACTGGCCAGGGCTACAATATGTGATTTTGAGATAGATCAGAATGAGGTATGTTCTCTATGTCCATGTTGGTCCTGCTCCTCTCTCTGCTGATGTGTGTCTTCTTCCTGGGTAGACCACAGCAGCTGAGGTCAGAGGCTGCTGCTGCAGCCCAGGTGGCTGTGACAGGAGGCAGCAATTAGAGAAAAGACTTGTTTGTGAAAGCCTAGCTCTGTCTCCTCATTACTTTCTCTCTCACCCTGCTTCATCCTTGCTCGCTGTCCAGGCTCTTGGGTGGTCATTTATGGGAAAGCACGTGACAGGCATATATAACTGTAAAAGTGTGATCACTGTCTTGGACATTTGATTTGGCAAATGAAAGTTTTATAAAAGCATCTGCAGAAATCTGTTTGACTCCTTTCTTGGTTTTAACTGGAGACAAAAATAGAAACATGTACAGCAGCCACCAAAATGAATGGAGCCAGGTTATTAAAACACTAAAATACCCACTCCTGACTCTGCAGCCAGTCACGACTCATATATGTTTTATTATACTAGCAAGAGATCACTGCACAGCTTGCAGTGTGACTTGAAGGTCACTGAATATGGGGAATTCTCCAACTGTTTCACAGCTACCACGGGTTATGTATGTGGAGCCTGCATATTTGCAGAGGAGGAAAAAAAATCTATGCTTTAAAATTAGCCAAATTTTTCCAATAATAGAAAAATGTAAAATGAAACCCATGGAATATGCTTTAGGGCACCTAATATATATTGGGACTGGAACAAAGAACCTCGGCCTTTTAGTAAAATATATGTTGTGTTTCTAGAGCTGTGTATTCTCAGGCTCCCTTCTAGCCCATGGCTATCAAAAGGAAGGCAGCAAGAATAAAACATGCCAATACCTGAACTGTGCTGTTGTTTATGAACTCCTGGCATCCTGGTTAAAGTGTTGCAAAATAAATAATTAGATATTTAAAACAGGTGTGGCTTGGGCACTGGCAAAGAGAATAGACTCTGCCTGTTGCAGTAGAGGGAAGAGGCATTAATCCTTCAGTGCCTGGATCTCAGAGGAGGTCCAAAAAAAAGATCAGGGTGACAACCCTAACAAGGAGTATTCTGGAGACATAGGGTCATGGTTATTTACTAACTGATAAATTGCATCCGTGTGAAACAGATAAAGACCAACATTATGCAAATGTATACCCCAAAGCTCACCTTGAATGTAAAAATCTGAAGACACAATTTACCATGGGAGATATGGGTAGGTATTTTCTTTGGGGTAAGACGTGAGTTCTCCCAGTTGTCCCTTGCTACAATTCCTCAAGATGATGTTAAACCACTGAGCTATGGCATTTTCTTACCTGGACATTAGCCATCCCTGTGAGGAAAGCTCACTGAGTCAGATGAGTCCCTATGTCACTAGATAGCCTCACATTCACAAAAGGTGGTGTTTTCTCAAACATTTTCAATATAAGTTGCAGCATTTTTTACAGAAAGCATTACTTTTACAGGAAACAAATACACCCAAAGACAGTCATATGAACAGATTTTCTGCTCAATAGCTGAGGCTCACTTGGAATTTAGCTCCAGATGGCCCCTAGGTAATTTCCCATTACACCCTGTGATGTAGGTTGTCACAGGTCTAAATGGAATGGTTAATGCCTACAGTGAAGAAAGGACAATTGAAAAATCCATAAACTGTTTTCTTTTAGCCTAAGAGAAGCAAACTGAGAGCCACAAAAATAATCCATATTCGTGAATTAGTTGTCAACAATTAAAGCTCAAATTTCTCATTTAAATAAAACTTGAATTTCCATATGGGCTTTAAAAAGTGGATCATCTAGCCACCCTGGTCTTCCAGCCCCAAATTACAACAACTTACATCAGTCAGAGTAGGGAGGGGCTGGCCCAGTGGCCAAACCATCAATTCACCATGATCCCCCTACAGGATTCGTTTCGGTTACCTGTCTACCCTCTGTGGGCATTTCAGGGTCTGACCCTTGATTTTGTCTGTCTATTGCCAAGGCCAATTTCTATCTGTAAGGAAAGGCCTCTTTATTGATTATAAGTTTTCAGGAAATTAACCTAAATTTTCTTAGCCTTGGTCACTGCATGTGAAATTCAATACTCATACTATTCGAAAACATTTTCAATTGCTATTCAGCTCAGATGCATTTACTTAAACAAGCAATTAGCCCTGGCAAGAAAAGGCTGAGAAGAAATTAAATTCACGAATCTGCTACTTATTCTTTCCTAGGTGATGCCATTAGTCAGTGTCCAAGTGTTGATGTGTGGCAAATATTGTGCCAATTCTGGTACCAAGGAGATTGGAGATAGGAATTTCTAATGTTTCAGAAAACTCAAAGAGGCAGAAGGTGGGGTTGGTAGAGAAATGGTACATGAATTTACTTAATATCTACTGAGCATACAGGCAGGCTGTGGGCTTGGGGCATGGGGATAATGATTGAGAGAATAAACCCAAAATTTGCATGGTGTATATATATTATATGTGAATATATGTGTATATTTTTGTATATATGACATAGTTGCCACTGATTAGGAAATAACTGTAGAATACATTTGTAAATTAATAACTGGTATTTAAGGTACAAGTATAACTTATTTTACAGCTTAATTATCTTTTAAATAAAAAAAATTCATGGATGAGAGGAGAAAAAAATGGTGGCCAAATAGGCAGATGTGTCTCAAGCCTTATCCTGGAGCAGATAGAAGGAGCATCTAAATTAAATAACATCCACCTGGAATTGGTGAAGTAGACACAGCTGGTGAGACAATTTGCAGCCAGAAAAGGCAGAGGAAGCCTGAAGAATGGTAGGATCAGGGATCTGGGCTGGAGAGAGTTGCAAGACCACTGAGTCGAGAGTGTCAGAAGCTGCACGGCACCAAGTCCACATCCCTTGGGGACAGGCATAACATCTGACTGTGGAAAGGGAGTCCACAGGGCTGCTGGTAGTAGGGGATTCTAGATCTAAGTCCACAGCCATGAGAGGCTGAGCCCAGAGGGTTGGCCTGAAGAACTGCCTGAGCTACATGGTGCCCAGAGGAGAGAAACTAGTATTCACACAGTTGTTTCACTTCTGTTTGGTCTTTGCTTTTATTCATTAAACCCAGTTCATAGGACCTTTCAAATACAGTCACCGGTGGCCGAGGTGCAGGTGGAGGTGCAGACTTGTGGAGTCTGGGGAGAGGCTGTAGAGGAGAGTGGGTCAGGGAAAGGTGACCAGGAGTCCGGCACTGGAACATTCCTAACCCTCTGGACCTAAGCAGCCATTTTTCTCCTGAAGAGCCAGCCCCTCCCAGAAGCCCCAGCACAACTAATACAGCCACATCCAGACTACCCCCTGAGTCATTCAAAGGACACAAAAAAATCTGAATAGCCCCAAAGAGCCCTCAAGGACTGGGTTGAAGAGAAGCTGTTAAGTCCCAGAAAGTAATACAGCACCCTGCCTACCTATAGCCCTGTAAGAAACAGCCCCTTGACAGGTTAAGATTGACAGCAGGCAGACAGGCTAAATGGGCAGATTTGTCCCACCTGCTTGAGGTCAAGGCTGTGGAGATATACAGAAACAGAGGAGCAGTGGATCACTTGGAACTTCAAAATGGTGCTGACTACCTAACAGGAAACAGAAGTGGCAGACAGAACAGAAGAGTGGGATCTTAAACCAGCCCCCATGGGGCATTAAAACTCTGCTGAAATGAACGACACTTCACTTTTTCTTTTCTTTATCTTTTATTTTTTAAAAAGATTTTTTCTTTTCTTTTTTATTTTTTTCATATTATTTTTCTTCATTCTATTTTTATTTTTATTGTTATTCTAGTTTATGTTATTTTTTGTTTATTTATTTTAATTTCTTTATTAAGTTATTACATATGTGTCCTTATCCCCACATTACCCCCCATCCCCCTATCATGCCCTCACCCCCCTGTTGTCTGTGTCCATTGGTTAGGCTTATATGAATGCATACAAGTCCTTTGGTTGATCTCTCCCCCTTACCCCCACCCTCCCCTACGTTCCCTCTGAGGTTTGACGGTCTGATCGATGCTTCTCTGTCTCTGGATCTGTTTTTGTTTATCAGTTTATGTTGTTTATTATATTCCATAAATGAGTGAGTTTATGTTATTTGTTATTTCTTTCTTTTTTATTTTTATTTTTTTATTTCTTTTCTTCTAATCCATTCATTCTCTTTCTACCTCCTCTATAGTGAACCAAGGCCCTCTGTTCCCCTATACATTCAATTCTTTAACCTTACCATCTGTATGTAAACTCTGCCTCTACAGATTCTGCCTCCCCCTTTTTTTCCTGGGTGTTTTTTGTTTGCATTTTTTGGTTTATCTCTTTGTTCTGTGGTTCTTTCTCCCAATATATTTTTTTCTCTTTATTTTTCTTCTTTTTCTTTTCTCTCTTACCCTTTTTTCTTTTCTTGATATCATTTTTGCTCTCTTTTCTCTCTCCTAATTCTCTTTCCTCTGGTGGTCACTTATATTGGGGTTATCAGTGTCATGAGTACATTCGTGTTTTGTTCTTTTTCTGTCATGTTTTGTTGAGTTGTATTTTGTGCTGTTCAGTCAATGGGGTAGAGAGCAAGCCACATAAGCAGATACCCTGAGAGAATACTCCATCCACAAATGGGACAATAACACTCAAGACCCAACTACACCAAGAGAACCCAAATATCCCAATTAGGGGGCATCCCTAGATTACCTAGCCCAGAAGACCAGAGAGATTGCACCACTGGGTCCAACAAAACATCTATACATAAGACAAACTCAAAAAACCTGGGTTGACATAGCAGTTTGATCTAATACATAGAAACAATCACAAAGAAAAAAGCAAAAATGGGGAGACACAGAAACCACACCCATTAACCAGAAAAGGAAATAAATGAAATGGAGACAAGTTATTTGTCAGAGAAAGAATTCAGAACAATGATTATAAGAACACTGAAAAAGATGAGAGACAAATTCAACAACATGTGTACAAATCAAGAGAAAATGAAGAAAAAGCAAGAGGAAATGAAGAATGACATAGGTGCAATAAAGAAAACAATGGAAAGTTTCAACAGTAGACTAGAAGAAGCTGAGTACCACATCAGTGAGTTAGAAGAGAAAGTAGGAAAACCACCCAAGCACAGCAACAGAAAAGAAAACTTAAAAAGCAGGAGGAAAACCTAAGAGAGCTTTGGATAACACAAAACAAAACAACATCCACACAAAAGGGGTGTCAGGGGAAGCAGAGGAAGGAATGGAAAACCTGAATGAAGAAATAATGACAGAACACTTCCCTGCTGTTTGGAAGAAAAAAGCCATACAAGTCCAAGAAGCTCACAGAGTTCATCACAAGATGAACCCAACAGACCAACACCAAAACACATCATAATTAAACTGGCAACATCAATGATGAAGTAAGAATCTTAAAGGCTGAGAGAGACAGAAAGTTACCCACAAGGGATTTTCCATCAGACTATCATCTGATTTCTCAACAGAAACACATCAGGCCAGTAGGGAATGGAATGAAATATACAAAGTCATGTAAAGCAAGGGACTGAATCCAAGAATACTATACCCAGCAAGGCTATCATTCAAAATTGAAGGTGAAATCAGGAGCTTCACAGAAAAAAAAAAGGGCTAAGGGAGTTTATTACCACCAAGCCAGGAATACAAGAAATGCTAAAAGGACTGCTATAAAAAGAAGAAAAAGAAAGGGAAGAAAAAACACAGGCATAAAGAATAAAAATGGCAACAAACAAGTACCTATCACTAGTAACCTTAAATGTAAATGGATTAAATGCTCCAATCTAAAGACATAGGGTAGCTGAATGGATAAGAAAACATGACCCATATATTTGCTGTCTACAAGAGACCCACTTCAGAAAAAAATACACAAACAGACTGATAGTGAATGATGGAAAAAAATTTTTCAGGCAAATGAATATGAAGAAAAGCTGAGGTAGCAATATTTATATCTGACAAAATAGACCTCAAAGTGAAGGCAATAACAAGAGATAAGGAGGGCAACTTCATAATACTAAAGGGAGCAATTCAACAAAAGGATATAACTCTGGTAAACATATATATACCCAATACAGGAGCACCCAAATACATAAAAAACTTCTTGAAGATATCAAGGGAGAAATTGACAGCACTACAATCATAGTAGGGGACTTTAATACCCCATTTACACCACTGGATAAATCCTCTGAACAAAAAATCAGCAAAGAAACAGCAATCCTAAATGGCTCACTAGATCAGATGGAACTAATTGACATCTTCAGAACATTTCACACCAAAACTACAGAATATACATTCTTCTCAAGTGCATACAGGGCATTCTCAAAGATAGACCACATATTAGAACACAGGCAAAGTCTTTTCAAATTCAAGAAGATTGAAATCATATCAAGCACCCTCTAAGATCACAATGGCATAAAATTAGAAATCAAATACAATAAAAACAAAGGATATATGCACCCATATGTTCATAGCAGCACAATTCACCATAGCTAAGATCTGGAAACAGCCTAAGTGCCCATCAGTAGATGAATGGATTAGAAAACTGTGGTACATCTACACAATGGAATACTACGTTGCTGTAAAAAAGAAGGAACTCTTACCATTTGCAACAGCATGGATGGAACTGGAGAGCATTATGCTACGTGAAATAAGCCAGTCAATGAAGGAAAAACACCACATGATCTCACTCATTCATGGATAATAGAGACCATTATAAACTTTTGAACAATAATAGATACAGAGGCAGAACTTCCTCAAACAGACTGCCAAACTGCAGTGGGAAGGCCGGGGAGGGTTGGGGGGGCAGGAGGGAGGGGGGTAAGAGATCAACTGAAGGACTTGTATGCATGCATATAAGCATAACCAATGGACATAAGACACTGGGGGGTAGGGGAGGCCAGGGGATGTCAAGGGCGGGGGTGGGAGGGAAGGACACATATGTAATACCCTTTGTAATACTTTAAGCAATAAAAATAAATAAATAAATAAATAATAAAAAAAGAAGAAAGAAAAACAATGAAAAACATCAGACACTTGGAGGATAAATAGCATGCTATTAAACAATGATTGGGTTACCAAAGAGATAAAAGAAGAAATAAAAAGCATCCTGGAAACAAATGACAATGAAAATACAATAATCCAAAATCTATGCACACAGTGAAAGCAGTCCTGAGAGGTAAGTTCATAGCTCTACAGGCCTACCTCAAAAAAACAAGAAAAAATGGTAGTAAATCATCTAATCCTACAAATTAAAGAATTAGAAAGAGAGCAACAAGAAAAGCCCAGAGTAAACAGAAGGAAGGAAATAATAAAGATCAGAGCAGAAATAAATGACATAGAGACAAAAAAAAATCAATAAAACCAAGAGCTGATACTTTGAAAGAATAAACAAGATTGATGAACCTCTAGCCAGGCTGACCAAGAAACAAAGAGAGAAGACCCAAATAAACAAAATCATAAATGAAAGAGCTGAAGTAACAACCAACCCCACAGACATACAAAAGATTATAAAAAAAATACTATAACCAACTGTACTCCAACAAACTGGACAACCTAAACGAAATGGACATATTCCTCAAAAAATACAAACTTCCAAAACTCAATCAGGAAGAATCAAAAAACCTGAATAGGCCAATAACTACTGATGAAATTGAAATAATAATAAAAAACTTCCAGCAAACAAAAGCCCAGGACGAGACAGCTTCATGGGGGACTTTTACCAAACATTCAAAGAAGGACTAAAACCTATCCTCCTCAGACTATTCCAAAAAATTCAATAGGAAAGCAGATTTCCAAGCTTATTCTATGAAGCCAGCATTACCCTAATCCCAAAACCAGATAAAGACACTACAAAGAAAAAGAATTATAGGCCAATATCCCTCATGAACATAGATGCTAAAATCCCCAAAATTCTAGCAAATCTAGCAGAGCCAGCACTACATTAGAAAGATCATACACCATGACCAAATGGGATTTATTCCAGGGATGCAAGGCTGGTACAATATCCACAAATCAATAAACACTATACATCACATAAACAAATTGAAAGACAAAAATCACATAATCATATCAATTGTTGCAGAAAAAGCATTTGACAAAACCCAACATCCATTCCTGATAAAAACTCTCAGCAAAGTGGGAATATAGGGATCATACCTCAACTAATAAAAAACTTATATAACAAACCTACAGCAACATCATACTCAATGGGTAAAAACTAAAACCATTTCCCCTAAGAACAGGAACAAAATAAGGATGCCCACTCACACCACTCCTATTCAACATAGTACTGGAAGTGCTAGCCATAGCGATGAGACAAGAAGAAGAAATAAAAGGCATCTAAATTGGAAAAGAAGAAATAAAACTGTCATTATTCACAGATGACATGATATTTCACATAGAAAACCCTAAAGATACCATCAAAAAACTACTGGATTTAATAAATGAATTCAGCAATGTAGCAGGATACAAAATTAACACCCAGAAATCTATTGTTTTTTATACACCGATGAACTCACAGAAAGAAAAAATAAAAAAGCAATCCCACCTGGCATTGCAACAAAAAAAATTAAGATACCTAGGAATAAACTTAAGTAAGGAGGTTAAAGACCTATACTCAGAAAACTAAAGGATGTTGAAAAAAGAGATAGAGGAAGACATAAATAAAAGAAGAATATACCATGTTCATGGATTGGTAGAATCAACATCATTAAAATGTCCACACTACCCAAAGCAATCTATAGATTCAATGCAATCTCCATTAAAATACCAATGGTATAGTTCACAGAACTAGTACAAACTCTTCAAAAATTCACCTGGAATTTAAAAAAAAAAAATAGCTGCAGCAATCCTGAGAAAGAAGAACAAAATTGGGGAGATCACAATACCAGATATCAAGCTATACTACAAAGCCACTCTTCTCAAAACTGCCTGGTTCTGGCACAAGAACAGACATATAGATCAATGGGACAGAACAGAGAACCCAGAAATCAACCCAACCCATTATGCTCTATTAATATTTGACAAAGGAGGCAAGAGCATACAGTTAAGTCAAAACAGTCTATTCAATAAATGGTATTGGGAAAATGGTCAGATGCATGCAAAAACATGAAACTAGATCACCAATTTACACTATACACAAAAATAAACTCTAAGTGGATAAAGGACTTAAATGTAAGATAGGAAACCATAAAAATCTTAGAAGAATCCATAGGCAGCAAAATATCAAACATATGTCATAGCAATATTTTTACCAATACAGCTCCTAGGGCAATGGAAATTAAGGAGAAAATAAACAAATGGAACCAGAATAAAATAAAAAGCTTCTGCACAGCAAAATAAACCATCAACAAAACAACAAGAAACCCACTGCAGGGGAGAACATATTTGCCAATGTTATATTCGCTAAGGGTTTAATCTCCAAAATTTGCAGGAAACTCATACAACTTAACAAAAGGAAAATAAACAATCCAATCAAAATATGGGCACAGGACCTAAATAGACACTTTTTGAAAGAGGGCATACAGAAGGCCAAGAGACATATGAAATCATGCTCAAAGTCACTAATCATCTGAGAGATGCAAATCAAAATGACAATGAGGTAACATTTCACACCTGTCAAAAGGCTATCATCAACAAACCAACAAATGACAAGTGCTGGTGAGGATGTGGAGAAAAAGGAACCCTTTTGCACTGCTGGTGGAAATGCAGACTGGTGCAGCCACTATGGAAACCGGTATGGAGTTTCCTCAAAAAAATTAAAAATGGAACTCCCAGTGACCCACGAATCCCACTTCTAGAAATATATTCCAAGAAATCAGAAATAATCAGAAAGGATATATGCTCCCCTGTGTTCATAGCAGCACAATTTACAATAGCTAGGATTTGGAAACAGCCTAAGTGCCCATCAGCAGATGAGTGGATTAAAACAATGTGATACATCTACACAGTAGAATAATATGCTGCTGCAAAAAAAGAAGGACCTCTTACCATTGGCAACAGCATTGATGGACCTGGAGAGCATTATGCTAAGCTAAATAAGCCAGTCAGAGAAAGATAAATATCACATCATCTCACTCATTTCTAGAATATAATGAACAACATAAACTGATGAACAAAAATAGAACCAGGATCATAGAAGCATCAAATAGACAGTCCAACCTAAGAGGAAAGACAGGGGCGGGAAAGGAGGGTAAGAGATCAACCAAAGGACTTGTATGCATGCATATGAGCATAACCAATGGACACAGACAGTAGGCAGGTGAGGGCATGTTCTGGGGGGTGGGAGCAGCTGGGGAGAGGTCAATGGGAGAAAAGGAGACTTATGTAATACTTTAAACAAGAATTTTTTAAAAAATAAATATTCAACATGTTAAAAAAAAAAAGAGTCGATAGGAGATTGATATACTATCAAATATATGCACAAACTCACTCAAAAGATTCAAAAATATGTAGTCATTTTTACCTCTCTGAATGGAAACAACTAGTGTTGCCTACTGAGTTTTCTCTATGAAATCTGGTTCGGGTTTGTCAAGCAGAAAAAGATGGTTAAATTAAAAGGCCCCATACAAATTTTACCATTGTGTACAGTGAAGGGAAAGGGAATACTTTGCAAAACACATTCACATGTTATCATCTTCCTCCTTTTCCCTAAATGCCTGTACTTTCTGAACTCTGGAGGCCACCCTCTCTAAATCCAAGACCCAACAGAAATCCTCCCATTGGCAAGTCTCAAGCCATGAACTAGAGGTAAATGATTGACTGCTTCTTCTCTTGGACAAAAGGTACTTAATCTCCAAATATAAGGTTTGACCCATAAATGAACCTACACTTATATGGTCAATTAATCTATGACAAAGGAGGCAAGAATATACAATAGAAGGGGTGAGCTTGAGAGGCATAGTGAGAGCAGAATTTATAAGAGTGAATGGATGTAGGAGTGGGGCTGAGAGAAGAGTCAAATGTGATCTGAAGTACATATGTTAAGGATCTGAGTTCATGGTCATGCTAGTAACAGGTCATAAAAGAGAAGCAAGTTTGAAGGCAAAGAGAGAGGATGAGTTCTGTTTTTCTCATCTTGGTTTAGAGGTACCTGCAATAGTAGAAAGGTCTAGTAGCCTGCCATATAAAGAAGAAATTTTTCAAAGACTAATGAACACTGTTGAGGGCAGTTGTGGTAAATTATAAAGAGCCATGGGTACAGAGTTAAAACTGCTGGAGTCCCAGCTCTTCCTCTTATTAACTGGGTAAAAATCTGAGGATGAAGCAGAGAAGAAAATACAGCAACATGGGGGATTACCAACTGTTCATTCACTGATATCTTTTGAATCCTCGTCTTTGCTTTGGCTTTGGTTCTGCCTCTTCCCTCAGCCTTCCCCTTCTCATTTTTCAAAAACAGTCATGCCTACAAAATTCTACTGAGGAAAAAAAAGATCTGTGTATCCATAGGGACATGCATTCACCTACAGGTTTCATAAACCATTTGAGATTTCTTTAATATCAATGAGCACTGTTCAGATAAGCTACTGCTGCAATTTCTTTAATCCTTTAAGTTCATGTAATTTTAAAAAATAACCTTAGCTGTTTTGCATTTATATGAAGACTTATTTTTGCATTATTATTTCATCCAGAAAATCTTGACTCAAATAACTTTTACATATGATTTCAGAAAGGTTACTGAGTTTGTGGATGTGATTTGATTGGATTTGGGCAGTAAAAAACTTTTCCAGAAATACATATGTGCAATTTCATGTCAAAAGTGTAGAAAAATAGAGGGTCATCATATCAAAACTGACTCCACAGACATTACTACAAAAATTTAATTTAACGTTGGAGTGAAGACAGCACAGAGTTACTAAGGGGTCTTTGGAATAACCAAATCTAGCCAGGCCAATCATATTCCTGGATGGCACTGCATCTGAGCTGGGTCTGAGGGAGCAGAGAGAGGTGGGTTCAATGAGAGAAAGAGAGAAGACAATGCAGATGAACTGGCGAGGGAGATGGCCCATTATGTGCCGTATAACCAGCAAGCATTTGCAACTGGAATAAAAAGTTGAATATAATACAAACTCCTGAGACCATCAAAAGCCCCCTGAACCTATATGAAGATCAAACTCATTATCTTGGCCTTAATGGACTTCCTAGATCTGTCCCTTTCCTCTCCAAGCTTCTGTCTCCCTCCTCCAGCCTCAATATCCTGTCAGCCCACCACACTTCAGAACTAGGGTTGCCATTCGCCTACACTAGACAGTATGGGTCTCAATGCTCTGTGCCTTAGTGTCACCTGTGAAGTTTTGTCAGCTGTGCTATTTGTTTTTAATATAACTGTCTTCCTTCAAAAGAAAGAGGACAGATATATTAAATTTCTTGGCATCGGAGTCTAAGTCTTATGCAAGTGTGTGGAGACAATGAAGAAAATCGACATTTGTTTTGAAGGTGCTTTTGATGAGTCTGATAATGATTGACACCTCCCTACAGAAACATGTTGCACAGGTCACAAAGAGAGACATACATTCCTCTTTTGGTGGCAGGTTAATGACTTTTTGAAAGATGCCATCTTTAAGAGGCTGTGAGAAGTATCATAGTGGGAGACTACAGAAAAATAAAAGTCGGCGATCCTCTCCCAAACTTTCAGCATCTTGCAGAAAGGCTTGGTTGGTCCATAGGTCAGTTACAATCACTGTGGGACCATACTCTATAAAGGGGACTCTGGGTTTCTGTTGTTCTCCTTTTGTTGTTGTTGTTGTTGTTGTTGTTGCTGTTGTTGTTGTTGTTGTTAATCCTCACCCAATGATATTTTTTTCATTGATTTTTAGAGATAGTGGAAGGGAGGGGGTAAGAGGGGAGAGAGAAAAAAAAAACATCATTGTGAGTGAGACACATCACCAGCAGGCACCAAGAATCAAACCTGCACCCCAGGTACATATACCCTTGACCAGAAACCAAACCTGTGACCCTTTGGGGCATAGGCCAACACTCCAACAACTGAGCCAAACCGGGCAGGGCTGTTCTCCCTTTTGAAGGGACTAGCACGAGTAGAGCCTTATAAGCAGGACAAAACAGCCCAAGTGTGAGCATGTGGGTGCCAACTGTTTATAGGACTTGTTAAAAAGACACTCGCAATGGTGAGTGCAAGGACAGACCCTTCCCCTGGAAGAAGGGGGTTGTCGAGTGTCCCCAAACCCACCCTTGGGTTCACTGATTCATTAGAAGGACTGCAGGATTCCAAAAAGTTAACTGTAACAGTAACTCACTATTATGGTTAACTACAGTAAAAAGAAAGAATTAAAATTAGCAGAGACCATACAAGCTTCTAGTTGTCCTCACCCAGTGGAGATACATGGACAGAATTTAATTCTCCCATGGGAAAAAAATGTGTGACAACACCTATAGAGTACTGAAAACCAGGGAAGTTCACTGAGCCTTAGTATTCAGGTTTTTATTAGGGTCAGTCACGTAGGCATGCAGTACCCTTTGTAGCTGACCTTCATTTCTCAGCCTCCAGGACCTCCAGAGGCCAAATTGTTAAAACAGGGCCAAGACCCCAACCATTAATCACATTGTTAATATAAACCATCTGGTGGGGTTCAAGGCCACAGGTAAATAATAACACTGTTGTCAAATAGGATACTGCAAGGTCGTAGAGGTTATCTCTCAGGAGCCAGTCGAGGAGCAGACCTTTCTTTGGAATGTGCAGGGTTTGAACATCCCAGGCCTGCTGAGTCCAACCTTTATAGCACCGAAGGGGAGCAAATCAGATACACTCTTATAGCTATTCATGAAAAATCCTACGTGCCTTTCCATGAAGGAAAGGGAGCCCTGCTCTGAGACCCCCACACGCCTTATTCTTATAGTGAAGGTCAAAACTGAAGTCCAATCATACATATCATTGCACTCTCAGATAATGCATACACCTCACTGTCCCACATACAAAAGAAGAGCATATATACTAGTATATGCTGAAAAGCAAGAATGAAAACCCAAGTCTTTCAACACTTTCTATGCTATGTAACCTTCTGCTAAACACTTTGAAAAGTCAAGAAATAGTCTTTAGTCTTGAAATAATCTTTGGCTTTTGGTATTTTCTTTCCTTCTTCCATACACTTGCCTATCAGGTATTTTTTAAACATATATTTTATAGAAATAGCCAGTTTTTAACAAAATAATCTGAAGACCTTGATCCATGTTTTTCTGCCTACTTATAGTACTTGCAAATTAGATTTGTGCTCTTTGATCCAGGTGATTTTTTTGTGTCTGTATTTAACACTTTCACCAGTGGGCTCCAGAAGCTTCTCAATATGCTAAGAATCCTATTGTTTTATGGCATGGAAAGAAAGAATCTGCAACACCCACAGAACTGAGCAAAGATTGGAAGTTTGCTTTGAACCTGGGACTCTCCCACACTGTACTCAAGCCCATGCCAAATTTGTACAGGTGCACACAACATGAACAGATGAACAAATGTGATTAGAAGAGCTCTCAGGATGCGCCTGAGCCCAGAATGCATTTCTCCCAAAGTGGACTCGTGCATCTGTTATGAACTTGAAGTATTTGTTTACTTGCCAACAAAAAAAATGACTTAAACTGCTAAGCTTGTACCCCATTAGACCTTATGGTTTTAAGTAGGGGAAAAGGGCTCAGTGAGATGACATGACAGGGCAACGATGTGCTCAATGAGAAGGGAATACAGAGTTCAATAGAAGAGGCTCAAATGTTCAGGGGTTCTAACTTTTGGAATATTATGGTGATCATATTGCCAAGCTTTTGTGCTGGGAATGCATTATTACTTGGGAGGAATGTTGAGTGGTAAAGGTTATTTAATGTGGCTTTTATAATAATGATTGTTGAGAATATATATATATATATATATATATATATATATATATATATATATATATATATATATTAAGGATGTTCTGCACTCCAGACCCTGGGTATTCTTAAAGATATTCTATAGCCCTTATCCTCCCCTTCTCGGTAACACCCTTGCCCTAGATCCTTGCTCCTCTCCCTGCTTTGCAAAACCTGATTTTTTTAGAGATTCTTCAAGTTTTCATTCCCTTGACAAATGGCTTTTAGTGCCCATTCAATCAATCCCTGCCCCCTTGGAGCTTAAATGGGGCAAAATAGGTCATTTACATAATATATATGCAAACTACGTATGTTAGAAGGTACTGAGTGCTCTAGAGAAAAATAAACCAAGGTGAAGGGGATGAGAAAGTGCTAGAGGGTTGAACCAAAATTTTCCTGGGATCCTTGTTTTCCTGTGCCTTCTCAGCTGTTCTGATGTACTGATTCAGCTGGATTTGTTGCTGGGAGAAAGCAGATCCTTTCCTTTCACCCTTGCCTTCCTGCTAGTATGTACAATGTGCCAATAATAGCTAATATTTGAATTATTTCTTTTAATCCTCAAAACAACCTATTTGAAGAAAACAAGCCTCAGAAAAGGGAATAACTTGGTTAAGGTCAAACAGCTACTAAATAACAGAATATGAATCTTGAATACAGGTTCTCTGAGCTTTTGTATGCATGGTCACTCCCATTGCTTGACACCCAAAAGAAAAACTGAAGGCATAACTATCAGGCCAAATGGAGGAGAGAACTGTCTCAGGCAAAATGGCAAAATAAAAAAAAAATGGCAAAACAATCATCATGAAGGCAATAGACAAACTGTTTTGGTGCATATGATGGGTACTCAAGCAACTATTCAACAAATGTTTATTGACTGTCTATCACGTGCTAGGTACTAAGATTCATCGTCTCCTTTGCCTGAAAATAAGATAAGTTAGATACAAATCAATATGCAGCTGCCGGCCGAGGAATACATGTTTTAAATGAAAATAGGATATCCTATTAATAATTGTCTCGTGGGCCTGTAAACTTTAATAGGGGTTTAGAAAAAAAATTACTAACATATGGAGAAGAAGAAATAAAGGACATAGGATGTGAAAATAAATTAAATGTGGAACCAAGGACAGAATGAAGTGTTAAATCAGAGTGTACCTGCCATTACATTAATAGTGAGTTCAGGGGGGCGAAATAAGGCAATAGCATTACTCACTGTACCTTCCTCCTAAAAGACCTTAAAAGAGAGACATCATGAGAAAGAGCTATGGTATAATGGATCAAGCACAAAACCTAAAACTTTTCAGTCCTGACTGTCATTTGGCAGTTTGGTGACCTTTATCTATAAAATGAAGTTAATAATCCTTACCCAGCGGGTTTGGACTTACAGAAGGTCACCCGTGTGAATGTGGCACCAAGAGAGCATTTTTGTCAGGGCTCTTGCATCTGCAGGGGACAGAAATCCAACTCCAAAGGTTACTTATTGACTTGCATGAATGAAAAAGAAACGCAGAACTAGTGCTTTCGATATGTCTGGAGGCAGGAACTCAACCGATGTCACTGGGAGCCCAGCTCTCTGCATCTCTTGCTGTGCTCTCATTTGGGCTAACTTGGCCCCCAGGTGGGCTCTTCCCTGGAGAAAACAAATGGCGGCTGCCAGGTCCATGCTCAGATCTTCATAGTTACAGAGCAACTTCACCATAATCCCACCCACACCCTTGTTCTGGATTGGGTCATGGGGCTACCTCCAAACCAGTCATTATGGACAAGGTAATTCTGCACTCTGATTTGCCTGGTTTGGGCCATCGACCTGTCTTTGGTGCCAAAGATAAAGTCAGCCTCAACTGATCTACAAACACTAAGGGCGAGAAGGTTAATGTCCCAGAGGAAACCCAGAATGCTGTTGTGAGAAGGAGAAATGCAAAATGACAAAAGCAAGTTAAATCCACTCATTCAATTAGTATTTGTTGCATCTGGATCTGTCGGATTTGGAGAGCATGTCTCTGAATGATCAGAAATAAAATATAGCTCAGTTCCTGTGCTAATTATGTTTTCTAAATAATGTTTCTTCTGAAGGAAAGCATAATAATAATAATGCTTTCTCTGAGCATGGAGAGCCACTCAAAAAGCCTGGTGCTTCGGAGAAAAAAAATATCATTGCTATAAAAAAATGCATTTTTTGCTAGGCTCAAGAACTGGGAAGATATTGGAATATTAATATTTAGTGCATGCACCTAGAAATGACCCTGTATGCATAAATATGCCTTAGCTTCTCCATTTATACCTATATCAAGGAAAAATTAAATTATGATATACTGCTGTGAAGAAGTGGAATGAAACACCACACATATATTAAACCTAAGGAATAGAAATGAACCCACAACACAAGAAAATTTGGAATCTCACATACACCGCTTTCCTTAATATGGATCTCTGTGCTTCCCTGTCTGTTTCTATTGACTAGCTGTGGACTGGGTGAGATATAAAATTAATAGCTTTTTACCTTTCACTTTGCCTGAAAACACTTGAGAAAGCAATTCTCTCCCACCTTAAGCACAGCATCTTTCTGTCTACCACCCAATTCCTCCCTTTCTTCACAGCCACATTTCTAGAAAAGGCAGTCTACACTAGCTGTTTCTACTTTCTTACCCCAGCCCCATTCACCCACAAGCCCCTGAACACCTCAGTTCTGTCTCTACCACATGGAAATTGCCATCACCAATGAGCTTTTCCCAAGTATCTATAACATTCTCTGCTTTGGAAACTCTTCCTTCCTTCAGTTCCTCTTCACCAGTGTCTCCTGGCTTTCCCTCTACATCTTCAGTCTCCTTCACAGCCCTGATTCCTCCACTTGCCCTTTAAACATGGTTTCCCTGGGTTGCTTCTTGTTCTACATTCTCTCCCCTAATCCTATGTCTTCACTTGCCCCCTTATATTCTCATGATCCCAAATCTTTATCCTAAGCACAGACCTCAGTATCAAACTGCCAATAGACATCTCCACTGCCACTGGACATCTCCACACTTGCATAGATTATTTTTTAAAAAGGAAAAAGAACCAGGAAGAGAACCTGGGAGACAACAATACCTAAAAGAGATATGGAAGAAGGAGAACACTGAGGTTGCTCAGAGATGTATAATGAAAACCAGAAGTGAGGGATGTCATGACAGCTAAAGCAAGAGAAGGTTTTTGGAAGAAAGAGGGCGCAAAGGTGTTATGTGCAATAGAAGTAACATGGGGACTAAAGACTATCCCTTTAAATGAAGAGCTAGGAGCTCCTTAGTGACCTTGACAAGAGACACTTCAGGGGTTATGGCAGGAGCTAAATTTTGGTGGGTTAAGGAGTTAATTGAGAAGATAATGGACATAGAGAACATGAGTTATTCTTTTAAAAACTTGACCAAGGGTGGAAATAGCTAAATGAAGATGAGCAGTAAGGGAGAGCTTGGTTATTTGATTGAAAGTTTGTTGAAGGGGAAAAAAACAATATGAAATTAGAAATCTGAAATCTGGGGACTGGAGGCATTCAAGGAATGTTAACAGTGGGTATACTTGCCACCACCACCATTGTGTTCTATCAAAAACACAGCTGGATTGTGTTTCACTGCCCTCACTTCTAACACTTTCAATAATTCTTTATGAGACACAGGTTAAAATTTAATCCTCAGCCTTGCATTTAAATGACCTCTTCAAGGTCTGAATTCATCTCTCCCATGTTACATCCCCCAAGTCCTATTAAAAGTGATTTCAGAAGCCTTTCCTTACCTCTTTCTGTTTTCTCTGCTTTTTTATAAACTCTATCCATTTCTAAAGATCTTATTCAAGTTCAATTTCCTCTTAGTGTTTCCCCAACTACCTCAGTTCACAGCAAGTACTCCCTTTATAGAACTTCTGTAGCATTTATATGGTTCTTCATTTTTCCTGACTTATGTAATTATTCACCCAATCATGTACATGTTCCTGCTCCCTAAATCAGTTGTAATGCCAAGAAGGGTTATTGCCTCTCCAACATCAGGCAGAGTCCCTAGCTTAGATTTTGGGGCTCTTGCATTAGGATCAACTGCAATAGAATTGTATTGTAAAAATTAAAAAAAGGTTGAAATTCACTCTATGAAGGTCAGTGATGACCTTGTGAGAATAATTGATAGAGTAGGAAGCAGAAGAGCTAAATAAGGCATAAGACACATAGGACAATGGAGGGGAGTGCACAATCATAGAAGGGTCCAATTTATTCAATAAATATGTAATAAGCAACTACTATGAACAGAGTGCTATCCTAGACATGAAAGATACAGCAGTGAACAAAGTAGAACATTTCTCTGCTCTCATGGAGCTTATAATCCAGAAGAGCAAATAGACATTAAACATGTAATTTCAAATGTAACAAGTAGAAGGAAGAGTACAGTGAGAGTATTGTATCCTGTATATTCCTCATACCTGATATACTGTAGGCACTCCCTGTATGAAAGGAGGGAGAGAGAGAGGAAAGAAAGGAGGGAGGGAGAGAAGAGAAGGGAAGAACGGGAGGGAAAGGAAGGAGAAGGGAGAAGGAACATTATAAATCTGAAATCTCATGTTATTGATGGTATGGATAAAAATTGCAAAGTTTAAAAAAGGTTAAATTCATTCATTCACAAACAAATATTTGTTAAGTACTTACTGTATGAGAGGTACCCAGATGGAGTTATTTCTTATTTATTATGAGTGAGACATCTAAGTGAATAAGAGTTTAGATTGTGGTGAAAACAGAAGGAAGCTTTGAACTAGATGGCTTCTAGAATCTCTTGCTTACTTTTCTAAAATCCTGGACCTCATTCATCAAGTCTGTTTAACAGGATCCCACACACATTGGTTGTATGCTTGCTTAAGTTGAACTGCTTACATTAAGATTAGTAAGAAAAAAGAATCAGAATTTGGGATACTTCATGAATATCCAAATCCTGAGGAAGGAAAGAGTGATAAGCAAGAGACACCTCCAATTGAGCAGCTGCTGGTAACAGTCAGCTACCATATCAACACATGAAACTGCATCATGTGTCACATTATTTGTCATTTTAATGAAGTAATATAACCAGGAGATTACAAAGTTAAATTTATGTAAATCGTGTCTTGGAAATTACTGGAGCAGACTGTGGGGGCTGTTTGTACTCAATCTGCTAATGAAAAAACCCATCTTACCAACAGAAAAAGCAAATGAAGAAAATATTTTGCTGCACTTTCTTTGGTCTATTTTGAAGATGTTAAAACTTCTGTTAAGACTATTTCCCCCAAAAGGCTTTAATTAGGAGGAGATGGGGAAAAGAGAGAAGTCTGTGTTCATCCATTGTTAAAGAGGCTGCCTTGGGAGCAGGGGAATGTTCTCTTGGCTTGTTGTCTATTTTGCAAGGCTGTTGGTGTTTTTGCTCCCAACTGATTAATCGATCAAGCCCTCAATGTTTTCAAGAAACCATAGACTACTCAGGCAATCCTTAGGAGATGTTCCTGCATTATGAATCTAGCATTCATTCTCATAGACAGCAGCTGACTAATAATGATGCTTTGAATTTATTTCTATAACAACTTAGTTTCCAGGCCACTTTCAGAGTCATCATCTCATTTGATTTTCATGACTACCCTGTGAGGTCTGAGAGCAGGAATTATTGGTCTTCTATGTCATATGAGGAAGAGCAACTCAAAGCTCAGAGGGGATGTCACCTTCCCAGTAAATGGTAAAGTCATGAGTCTAACATAGCATTTTGATAAATCTATATATGTATATGTAGATATATGTATAGATATAGACAGATATAGATGATTAGATAGAATAGATAGATGATTAGGTATAGATAGAGATAGAGATAGAGATAGAGATAGAGATAGAGATAGAGATAGAGATAGAGATAGACAGAGATAGAGATATAATGTGCCATGCCAGCACAGCCAAGGGTAAACCTGAGGATGGGTGGTGAAGGATTAAAGAAGACAGACAAAGAGAATATAGCTGGGGCTTGAGGATCTCCCATGCCTGGATGAGGATACAGAAGACCCAGCCTGCAAGTCAATGCTTTATTTTATAGTCTGATTAAAATAAGGGTAGATTAACATGTATACAAATGTTCTTGTTTTGGCAATACTTGCTGCACCTCCCACAGCCCATTAGCTACTTAGGAAGGAATTAGGGAGTACTACATGGTCAGGCTTAATTATGCTAGGAGAGCTCTGCCTTCCAGGCTGGGACTTGTTTGTGGCCCTGCCACAGGTCAGCCTGAGGCTTGACCCTAGCCACTCCCTACAGATAGATATATAGATATAGATAGATATAGATATAGATATAGATATAGATATAGATATAGATATAGATATAGACATATAGACATAGACATATAGATATAGACATATAGACATATAGATATAGACATATAGATATAGGTATAGATATAGATTTAGATATATGTCCCTTGTATCAGCTGAGGTTCAGTGTAGGAGACGGAATACTCTAAGTGTTGCAGAAAAGGAATTTAATAGCAGGAGCAGAGTCAGGGGTTCCCCGGGCTATTCAGCTCAAGGGCCCATCACTATTGCCACAATACAGAAGTCTGGGAGCTGCTACTGTCACAAGACAAAGCCAAAACTATCTATAAACAATCATTTCCCACCACTATGCTATATACCTGAAACTAATATAAAATAACATTGAATGTCAAAAAAATCTACTGAAAAATATAGACGAAATAAGGGAAATAATCAACACAAAACAAACATGACAATAACGTCTGCAGGCTATGTCTTCAATGCATGCTGAAATGAGTGGGCTAGCCCTAGCTGGATTGGCTCAGTGGATAGAGTGTCAATCTGCAGAATGAAAGGTCTGGGGTTTGATTCTGGTCAATGGAATGTACCTCGGTTGCAGGCTCCATACCTGGCCCTGGTCAGGAGGCAACCAATTAATGTGTCTCTCTCACATAGCTGTTTCTGTCTCTCTCCCTCCCTTCCACTGTCTCTAAACATTAATGGGAAAATATCCTCAGGTGATTAACAAACAAACAAAAATTAGTGGGCTAAAAATTAAGGAGAGTAAGATATTTTCCTAGTTTCAAAATATATTTCTCTAAAATTCCCAAGGACCTCAAAAATTTTGCATTGCCACACAAAAATCATTTAACATAGAAACATTGAACAGACTGTCAAAACTCAGAGGGAAGTCAGGAGAGGGTGGAGGGGGGGAAGAGATCAACCAATGAACTCATATGCATATATGCATAACCGAAGGACACAGACAGTGGGTGGTGAAGGCTTAGGGGGAAGAAAGGGGAGAGAGAGGGCAATGGGGAGGAAGGGCCATATGTAATACTTTCAACAATAAAGACTATTAAAATAAAAATAAATATTTTCTCTAAATATTAGTTACTTACAAAAGGCAAATAGTAAAGTTACACTAAAGAAATCTGGCAAACACTATCTTAACCAAATGAATAAGGTGAACAGCACTAGTGAGAAAACATATCAGTATTGCATAGTTTCTGATATCATGCATGTCATCTCTCCAGTATTCTTTCCCAAAACAGAAAATGCCAGTCGAATTATGAAAAAAAAAAATCAGACAAACTCAAACTAAGGGAGACATCACAAAACATTGGACTAGTAATGTACAAAATTATCAAGTACATAAGAGTCCTGGGAAGACTGAAAATCTGTCGAGATTCGATAGGGGGACATGACAAATGCAATGTGGTGTTCTGGATGGGATTCTGAAACAGATAAAGGACATTTGTGGAAAATATAATGACATCTGATAAAGTCTATGGTTTAGCTACAATAAAACATAAAGTAAAAAATCACATCCCTGTGACCTTGCTTACCAGCAACAACTACAACAGGAAAATTGCCTGCGTCTCACTTTCACTTTCCAAATTTTATACAAATGGATGTGATTGGCAGAACTATATTCTCATCAGAACTTCAGCTACAGAAGAGTCTAGGAACTGTAGTTTTTAGAATGGGGTTGAGAGCACCAATTACAGTCTCAATCAAACCCCTTTCATTTGTTTTTATTTTATTTTATTTTTATTGTTGACATTATTATAGATGTCCCCATTTCCACCACCACCCCTTTACCACCTCCCCTCTGCCCCCACATCCTCCCCTTCCCTCAGGCCATCACCACACTCTTGTCTTTGTCTATGAGTTATGCACATATGTCCTTTGGTTAATCTCTTCATCTTCTTTCATCCAATTTCCCTGCTCCACCCTCCCCTCTGACAGCTGTCAGTCTGTTCCATGTATCCATGCCTCTGTTTCTATTTTGTTCATTAAATTCCACATATAAGTGAGATAATATGGTATATGTCTTTCTCTGACTTGCTTATTTCACTTCACATAATAATCTCCAGGTTTACCCATGTTGTTGCAAAAGGTAAGATTTCCTTCTTTTTTACAGGCCCATAGTATTCTATTGTGTAAATGTACCACAGCTTTTTTATCTACTCATCTAATGATGGGCACTTAGGCTGTTTTCAGGTCTTGGCTACTGTAAATAATGCTTCAGATAACATAGGGGCGATATATTCTTTATGATTGGTGTTTCAGGATTCTTAGGATATATGCCAAGAAGTGGGATCGCTGGGCCAAGAGGCAGTTTTAATTTTTTGAGGAAACTCCAAAATGTTTTCCACAGTAGCTGTACCAGTCTGCATTCCCACCAGCAGTATGCTAGGGTTCCCTTTTCTCCATATCCTCACCACCACCTGTTCTTTGTTGATTTATTGATAGTGGCCTTTCTGGCAAGTGTGAGGTGATATCTTGTGGTTTTAATTTGCATCTCTCTGATGATTAATGACATTGAGCATTTTTTCATATGTCTCTTGGCCATCTGAATGTCCTCTTTGGAGAAGTGTCTATTCACTTTTGCCCAACTTTTTAGTTCGAGTATTTGTCTTCCTGGTGTTGAGTTGTGTAAGTTCTTTATATAGTTGGAAATTATCCCCTTAACAGATGTATCATTGGCAAATATGTTCTCCCATTCAATGGGTTCCCTCAATCATATCCCTTTTAAAAATGCATGCTGCTCATTAACATTTTAAGGCTATTTTTTAAAAAGCACCCTGCAATAAAGGAAACTATTAAACTTTAACCTTGCTGAAGTCAGCTTTGCCCAAAATTATTTGACCATAGAACTCTTTACCTGGCAGTCCCTCATTACGCAGCAAGCAGGGGGCAGCCATATGTGGCCTGCACACATGGGCAACGGCAAACATAGAATCAATGAGCACCTGCTGTAGACACGAGGGCAGGCACTCGTGGGCCAATTCCAGGCAACTCAATACACATATGAGTCAAATCTCTTTCCTTGGAGAGACTGCTGTGTAATTGAAAAAAACCACCTGTAGGCCTAGACCCCAGAAACTTAAGGTGCCAGAATTAATATTAGTTGGGAATTGAGTGAAGACTAGTAACTGCTGTAGAATAGAAATCATCACCCATCGTTGAGGGTCAAATCCAGCCAGCAATCCGAACTTTTTAAAACAATTGAGTACTGCTGGGTGGGCCATGCTCTCTCTGTCAACTTGCCCACCATTCTCTATTATCTCATATCTGCCCAGATCACAAAATTATGTTTCTTTCTGGTACCTGTAGGCATGTGAGGTGGATGCATAGAGTTGGGCACGTGGAGGTGAGGAGGCTTTTTGGAAAAGATGCAGTTTGAACTGAGCTTTAAAGTCTAAGAGGGACAGCATTCTCAGCAGTATTTCTCCTGGACTTCTGGGAGAACATTCATGTTGCCTATGTTAGTAGGCATGATATGGTTAAAGGGTAACCTCTGGGTATAGCTACCTCAGCCTCACTGAGTGCTCTGGAAACTCAACCCCCTATAGTCAGGAAATTTCTAATGAAAAAAGAATAGGTGAGGCACTTCTCAACTGTGATTTAGGAGAGAGAGTGCATCATCCACTGAAGCAAAGAGGGTTTAAAGGAGAAACCAACATATCCCTTATCATTTTTCAGAGAGACAGAAAAATGCGATATATAATGGCTATTACATCTCATTCTATGAGAAAGAAATTTTTTCTACATCCAGATTCCACTTTTGAGCAGCTTAAGTGAAATCCTTTAAACACAATTTCCCATGTACCCAAATTTGGAAAACTTCTGCTATAACAATTTGGGAGTTGTTTTCTCTCTTCACCCCACCCCCATATTCTTATACTGTATTGAGGAAATCTAATACCTGCACTCTATGTTTTTAATACTTTCAAAGAAAAATGCAGTTTCAAGAGGACTTTTAAAAATCCCTAAGGAGCATTAATTAGGGAACATAAAACTGAAGGCTTTTTTAAAGATAGTAGCATTACTTGGGGCTATAAGATCTGGCTTTGGGAAATTGAAGAGAAATTGGGATGAATTAAAAGCCCTTTTCATACAATCTTTTCATACCATGCTGTTAAAATTATTTTCAAAAGATCACAGGGAAATAAGGAACAACTCAGTGTAAATGTTATCTAGCTAATTTTATACCATAAGCATCACTGGTGAGGTGACTGAATTATTTGAAAACTAACCATGCCATCATTGTTTTCAAAATGAAGAGTTGGTGAGTATTCTGAAATACATACATATTTCATTCATCACCCAGTTCCTGAAGCTGAAATAATATTGCTTTTCCTCATGTAGCAAATATGCAGGCATGCATGTCAATAGCAAAGGATATGCCCAAGGATGTGGAGCTCTGGCTTTCTGGGCCTGTGTGGAATACTCCAAAACCAACACCCCTCAGATATCTACTCTTTGTTCATTCAAACAGTATTTATTGAGTACCTACTCTGCACCAGGCACCAGGCACCAGGCACCAGGCACCAAGATAGCCACTAGGATACCACAATGTATACAAGAGATTTATCCCTGTCATCATGGAATTTACAATCTAGAGAAATCAGACAAAAAGTAAACAATCAAATGAACACTTAATTTTAGGTGTTGGAAAACAATAGATGGAGGCAGAATCCTATCTAATAATAGATAAACATGGTAATTGACCATACCTTTGCTACGCCTCCCATTGGCTAATCAGCATGATATGCAAATTAACCGCCAACAAAGATGGCAGCTAATTTGCATACTGCAGGCTGGGCCAGCAGCGCACAACGCTGCCTGCGAGACCTGGGACCCAGACCTGTGACCTGGCAAGGCGGGGCCAGCAGCTCACAACACTGCCCATGGGACCCGGGCCCTGGATCCCTGACCTGGCAAGGCGGGACCGGTACCACCCGATGCTGCCCGGGAGATCTGGGCCTTGGATCCATGACCTGGCGAGGGAGCAAAGTGGCGGAGAAGGGAGAGAGCCCAGGTGGCAGAGAAGGGAGGGAGCGAGGCAGCGGAGAAGGGAGCGAAGCCTGCCTCAGTGGGCTTCGCTCCCTTCTCTGCTTCACTGCAGTCTCAGATAGCCCTATTCTTGCAGGAATAGGCCTGAGGAAGCCCTATTCTTGCAGGAATCTTCCTGCAATGGGCCTCTAGTTCTACTATAAAAGGATTATAGGAACAGCTTCTCTGAGGAACTAACATTTGCAAAGAGGCCACAGTAAAGGCAAAAGCACCTTAGTAGGAAAGAGCTCGCCATGTCTGTGAAGTAGATAAGAAATGTGAGTGAAGTAGATAAGAAATGGAGATGATGAGGCTAGAGGGAGAGTCCATGATGAAGGTCCTAATTTCATTCTGGGAGCAATGAGAAGCCACCAACAGACTTTGCCTTAGTCATCTCAGGCTGCCATAACATAATACCATAGATTGGGTGGCTTAAACAACAGAAATTTATTTCCCACAGTTCTAGAGGCTGCAAAGTCCAAGAGCAAGGTGCCAGCTAATTTGGTTCATGGTGAGGGCTCTCCTTCTGGCTTGTAGACCACTACCTTCTCACTGTGTGTACAGGAAGAGATAGAGAGCTCTCTGATAAGTTCTCTCCTTATAAGGATACTAATCTTATAAGGACACAGGGCCCCCACCCTTACAACCTCATGTAACCTTAATCTATAGTAATAAAAGCATAATATGCTAATTAGGCTAGACAGCTGAATGTCCTTTCGGATGTCCTTCTGGATATCCTTCCAGCCAAAGCTGTGGCAACTGCAGGGCTGAGGGCAGGCAGCCACTGTGGCTGGCGGCAGCAGCAGCAGCAGCGGGGTGATGGGGGCAGCACCTTCCCCTGATATGCCTGGTCACCTCCCACAGAAGGAGGCCAGACAGTGGCTTAGGCCCATTCCCTCACAGGTAGTGGGCCTAAGCCATCAGTAGGACATCCCCTGAGGGCTCCTGGACTGTGAGAGGGGGCAGGCCAGGCTGAGGGACCCCACCCGCCAGTGCATGAATTTTCATGCACCTGGCCTCTAGTTATTTTTATAAAGACCTACCTCCAAATACAGTCACATTGGGGGTTAGGCCTTGAATATGGGAGAGACACAAACATTCAGTCAATGACAGGCTTAAAGTAGGAATAACATTTTTCACAGGTTACTTTGAATACTGTGCAGAGTGTGGCTCATTAGGAAAATGAGAAGAAGCAGAGCAACAAGAAGTCCTGAGCAGAGAGAACAATGACTTAGACCAAGGTGAGTGTGGTGTTGAATAGAAAAAATCATGGGGAAAGAATTGGGTAACCAGATATATATTTTTTAAAACCTGCCTAATATTTGAAAAAGTGAATAAGATCTGGTGCATTAAAGAAGGAAAATTGGAGGAGATAAATTATCCACATTCAAGTGACTTTTTAAAACAATATCATTTATGTCAGTTAAGAAGAGGGATGACTTGTGTGGGTCCCCGCGTGGTAATGCTGAAGAATTGTATTGATCATTAGCCTGCTTTTTTATATTATCATTGTGATCCATAGCCATGGGGAAATCCAGGAAGGTTGCAAGGTTCAGTTAAGATAGGCAATTAAACATACAAATGTTTATTGAAATAGGTATTAGGTTCCTAATACTGTATAATAAATTTTCACAAAAGTAGCAACTTAAAACAACACCCATTTATTATCTCACCATTTCTGTGGATCAGAAGTCCAAGCATAGCTCAGCTGGGTCTTTTGCTTACAGTCTCATAAGGCTGAAACTAAGGTGACGTCTGGATGAGGTTCCTTTCTGGGGCATGGGATTCTATTTTATATTTTTATACATTTTTATTGATTTTAGAGAGGAAAGGAGAAGGAGAGAGAGATAGAAACACCAATGATGAGAGAATCATTGATTGGTTGCCTCCAGCATGCCCCACACTGGGGATTGAGCCCCCAACTTGGGCATGTGTCCTGACCAGGAATCAAACCACAACCTCCTGGTTCTTATGTCGACACTCAACTACTGAGCCATGCTGTCTGGGCTCTGGATTCTACTTTAAACTCATATAGTTGTTGGCAGAATTCAGTGGATGAATGAATGAGGCCCCTGTTGTTTTGCTGGTTACCAACTGGGAATCACTTGTATCTTCTAGAAGCCACCTGCAGCCCCCCCTTTTAAGGACTCACCAAATAAGGTCAGGCCCACCCAATAATCTTCCTCTGGATTAATTCAACTAATTAGTGGCCTTGATTACATCTGGAAAATATTTTTTCTATGTAACATAGCATAAACACAGAATTTATATTTCATAGTAGTCACAGGTTCCACCCACAGGCAACAGGAGGGCACAATACATGGAAGATCATGAATCCTTGAACCTTTTGTATAGACTTCCCTTTATCACAATCTCTGTCATGCAGTGCCTCACAATATACTCTGTAATTTGAAAATCAGGGAGGTTAAAATAGAAAAAATGAAAAATAGTCAACATGTTAGCTGGAAAATGAACCTGTTTGAAAACAGTCATGCCTATGAAGGGCCAGCTTCTCGGCTAGTCCACAATGGCTCTTTCAGTCCATCTCAATGCCTTCCATATTGCTTTTGTTCAGAGCTCTTTTGGGGCCCATATTCTTCTAACTCGGATTCTTTTCTAGACACTGCTGCTCTCTAACTTCTGACTGTCCTTCAATAAAGCAGCAAAAACACATCTCCCTGTATACAAGGACAGTCCTTCTTCCTAATCACTCCAGGCCCAGATTGAGTGACCTGAGCTGCAAACATATAAACAACCATCTGCGCACCAAAGGGCACCTGAGGAATTTAAGAAGGAGGGCTAAGCTAGGGAAAGGCAACAAAAGGATGGACTAGAAGGTCCAGAAAAGGGTGTATGAAATGTAACCTGGAATAGGATGTGTGAGGTAAGGAATCAAGAGATGTCTGGTGGGCAAACCAACTTTTTCCATCAGAAATACTGAAATTGAAACTGAGTTTCTGTCAAGTGGGAGGAGACTATGGAAAGGACGTCCTTTCTACCTCATCTGTATGACTTCATCCCCATGCACAGTGCTTGATAATAGCACTCCTTGTGCCTCTCAGTCTTCTGGCAACACTGACTCCACAAGCCCTGGGTATCCTGACCCCTTGTCAGAAAGAGCAGAAGTTCTCTCTATGCCTTTAGCCCCAGCCATACCCCAAGTCCTACCACATTGACAAGACTTCCAAAATCCTTTGTTTAGGTGTCATTCTTAAGAGCAAACCCTGAAATTTCTACTGCCTTCTGTATATCCCATATTCTATGAATATTTGTTGAACACCTACTATGTACCAGGTGGACATACAAACGTGAACAATATATAACATGTCCTGCTGTATGGAGCTTACACTCCAGTGGGGAAAGACAGAAATCAAACATATAAATAACAACAACAATTCAAGATCAATTTCTATAATAGTAAGTGCTAGAAGGAAAATAACGCAGAGTAAAAAGTTAGCAACAGGGTCTCTTGGAGGAGATAGATTTGAAATAAATCTGAATGCTGTAGTGGCCTATTTGGGGAGAGTTGAAAGAGAGAAAAAGGACTGGGCACAAGAAAGCATTCCTGGCTTTCCTATGAGGTGAGAGAGGGCTGCAGTGAACTTGGCAGTAGAGGAAAAGAAAGTGGTCATTGTGGCTGCAGCACAGTGAAATGAGGCAGAGTGGGGCAAGGAAGTCACAGAGCTAGCAGAAGCCAGGTCATGAGAGATCTTAAAAGCCATAGGAAGATTCTGAATTTTAGTTCCTAATTTATATCAAAATTGCCTCAAGCATTATCTTTTCTTGAACTATTCTTATTGTTTCCCATCTCTGTCAAAACAGATTTTACCTTCCTTCTGTATATCACTTGGCCCAAAATGTAGCATTTAACTTGACTTCTTGTGCCCCTTCAACCTTTATAATGCATCAGTTGGGTTATTTCTCCCCTCAGAGTGTCCTTTCATCTACTTATCCTTTTACAGTCCTAATATGACCACTCTTGCTGCAGACTTTTACCACCTCATGCCTGGACTATTGCAGTAGCATCCTAACTGGCCCTCTTTTATTTCTTATTTTTATTACTTTTATTCCAATCCATCAAACATGATCATCATGACTATTGTCTTGGATCATCATATTCATAATGTTACTCCCTTATTTGCAACCTTCCAGTGGATATCTATAATGTAACAGATCAAGACCAAAATTCTTGTTAGGGAAGAAGGAATTTAAGGCCTTAAGTCCCTCCATAACTTGAACTTCATATGAATTTAGATCTTTTCTCTTCGTATTCTGTTTTCTTCTCTCTCCCAAACACAACCTGCTCACTTTCTCCTTGTCTTTTCTCATATTGTTCTGTTTGCTTAAAACACTTCATATTTACAAGTCTAAGATCTATCCTATAAAATCCAGCTCAACATCCATCTCTTTCTTCACTTAGTTCCAGAAGAGCAGTTCTGAAAGTGTGGTCCTGGGGATCCTGACATGCTGTCAGGGGGTGCCTGAGATCCTCCTTTTCCAACTGCATAGCCAGGTGAGGCTAGATTTTCTCCACATACTTCAACCAAAGCAACATTTCACAACAGATGGACCATAGAAGTTCTTAGTAAACCAGACATTTTAAAATTTTGCAAGAATATAAAACAATGTCACTCTTCTAATTAATTTTTTGTTTTGAAAATTTTAAATAAAAACAAAGCTGGATTAGCTAAGGAGAGGCATTATTCAAAAAGGCTATTGCAATGAGGGAAATGCTCTGACCTTGGAACCTTCAAACATTTCAAAGTCAAAGAGAAAAAAAGGCTTCCATTATATACAGAGGGGGAAGAAGGGCTAGCAGGGACTCTGTGGTGGGGAGGGCAAGCTCATAGGGTGAGAAGGTGGCAAAATCAGGACACTTCAATAAGAAATGTTTCTTTTTGTTGTTAGCCTGTTTTCAGAATGAGCTGTTAAGGGGGACCAGTCTATACCCTAGTGCTTTAGTTCATGCTCAAACTTGGAGGCAAGCCAAAATTTGGGAGCCTGTGGAGAGAAGCCTGATTCAAATTTGGTGAAGCCAAGTTCAGTAGATATGTAATAAGCAACCGAGTGTTTGGTCAAAAATATAGTGATTTTTCATGAAAATAATGTTGTGTGTATATGCAATGGCTTAATTATTATTATTACTTTGAAATGAATTAATAAATATTTTATAATTATCTCATTTTTGTATTAAATGTCCATTTTATGTGGTAAACATTGATAGATATAACCCATATAAACAAAAGCTCTTTGGAGTCCTCAACAATTTTAAGAGTATAAAGGGATCCTGAGACTGAAATGGTCAAGCACCACTGCTCTGGATGACTCATAACTGTGCCCATTGAATCACAGGACAATAACATGACTGAGCAATCTCCCAGTTCAATCATTTCATGTTATACATGAATTGAGACTTAGGGAGACTATGTGACTTGCCCAAGACCATGGGTAATAAAAAGCACAACTTAGATGCCTACTGATTCCTAATCCTATGTTCAACTTACTATTGCTATGTCATTTTTCAAATGCGTGTCTTTATTGCATCCAATTTTTGAAATCAAGTCTCTGTCGTGTATTTTTTTCATATACTTCAGAGCACCTGACACACACCCATAGTAATCAGATGATAGAAGCGCAAAATTCTGAATTAATGGAGACAGGATGAAGAGAAGAGAGAAAGGGAGGGAGGGAGGGAGGGAGGGAGGGAGGGAGGGAGGGAGGGAGGGAGGGAGGGAGGGAGGGAAGAAAGGAGCCATTCATAGATCCATTGGTTTTGGAACCATTGCAGTCTTCCAACAATACCCACACCTATACCACTTCACACACATTAATCTCCTGGCAGTTATTTCCAGTTTCTTGGAGGCACAGAAATATAGCCTAAGAGAAACTCCCAAATCTTCCTGAATATTGACTCTGCGGCCAGTGGTATCCAAAAGAAAGCCCACAGAGGCAGCATGACTTGTCACCATCCTGATGTGCACAGCTTCCACAGGCCATAGCAGAAATGCTGCAGATGCTTAGCTCTTTCCCTCTTTGTTGCCCACACACCCTGTGACTTTACAGAGTCCTGTCCTGCAGTGGTTTAGTGGGACAAGGGGGAATAGGGAGATGGAGGAGTGTGTCAGTGCCCATAAGAGCCCCTTCAGTCAGGAGGAGCGAAAGCAGGGCTGCCACAGAGAGCCTGGGTCAGTGCAGAATAGATGGGACCCACTAAGACAGCTTGCTTTTAAAAAGCAAAAGAAACAAGAAAGGCCATTGATCCTTTCTAATATATTTTATTGAATTTTTTAGAGAGAGTGAGAGGCAGGGAGAGGGAAAGAGAAAGAGAGAAACATTGATGTATGAGTGAAACATCAATCAGCTGCCTCCTGCATGCCCCCTACTAGCAATTGAGCCCACAACCCAGGCATGTGCCCTGGCTAGGAATTGGATAGGTGGCCCTTCGGTGAACCAGACAACACTCAACAACTGAGCCACACTGGTCAGGACAAGCTATTGAAAGAGAAGAGAAAAGCAAGACAATAATTTGAGGGGGAGGGGGATAATCATTTCTTAACAAAAGAAAAATATCCCTTCCTTATTTTAAGGAACAGTCTTGCATGAGCTATAGTCAGACATTGTTCTATAGTCCCAGGAAAATTATTCAGACCACAGCTCTAAAAATGAGAATAGAAAGGTGGGAATCTCTGGATGGAGTGATATTAGCTTGGATCCAATTGATGACCAGCTCTTGACCACTAATGAGGGCTTCAGGGCATGTGCATAGAGTGTAGGAGGTGCTCTAGTGCCCATTTGTTTTCCTCAGTCAACTCCATGCTGGCTAATTCAGCCAGATATCAATGAATGCTGCTGAAGGTGCTGGGGAACTCTCTGGAGATCCAGACCAGAACTTGGCTGGAGATCCTGGCTGGAGATCCTGGATGGGCTGCTGATCAGCTGAACGCTGTCTCCGTGTCGTTCCTTCTTCGCCGACTCCATCTACACCTTTGGGGACCCCTGGACCTGCTGGGGTTGGACCCCGGCATCCACTGTCTTTACCCGGTTCACACAGGATTCCAAGAACCATCTCAAGTCCATGTACCTGCTCATCCTCCACTGCTGTCCAGAGTCCAAGCTACCATTGTTGCTCATTGCATCGGTCAGGATACAGTCAGGGAAACAAAGTCCAAGGTCTGATTGGAGGAAATTTAATAGAGGGAGCTTTGTTAGAAAGGTATTGGAAGAGTTGAAAAGCCAAACGGGGAGTGATAATACAACCCAGAGACTAGCAATCACAGGGAACTACTATCACCTATCACCTCCAAGACTGGAGGAACCAAGGGAAGAGGTAACACTGCTAACATGTAAAATGGGGAAGCCAGGTATAAACAGGAGACCTGCGAGATCTGGGTCCATAAACAATGGAACTACTCGGTGTGTCTGTCCAAGGGAGCTGTCCAGGAGCAGCTGACACCACAAAGGGCCACCATGGCTAGGATGCCCCACCAAGCAGGGTGAGACAAGAGAAAATATTCTGGCTTCTCCCTTCCCTAACTCTGTAGTCTCCCTTCACTGTCTCCCACTGGTTCAGTCCACCCAAAAGCAAGTTGGCCATAGAGTTTGGGAAATACACTTTGTTTCACATGGGAAAGGTGGAGAATGGATTTAACAACAAACAGGCAAATGACCAGCACACTCACCAACCCCAGGGAAATTTCCTCCCCACTGGTCTCCTGGCTTTTATTCTTGCTTCTCTCCCTCCTTTCTCTACACTAGGATCTCTATAAATTGATTTTCATCACTTCTATTCTTCAGCAGCTTTCTGTTGCTTCTAGGACAACATCTAAACTCCCTACCATGGTCCTGTCTCTACCAATCTTCCCAGTTGCATTTCAAGCCAATCTCCGCCTTGATCACCAATCTCAAACCCAAAAGCTGCCTTGCGGTCTCTCTAATGTGTCAAACTACAGGGCCTTCACACCTGTTCTTTCATCTGTATGGAAATATCTGCTTTGACTAAATTCTACTCATCCTTTAGGTCTCTGCTGAAATGTCATTTCTTCAGAGAGCTTTGCTGAGCTTTCCCCATTTCAATGAGACACAACGGCTGTGGTCTTAATAGCACATAACATGATTTATATGTATATGTTTACTTATGTCTATTTATTTAATACCTGCTCTCTACCTGTCTAGAAACTCCACAGCAGGGGGAATCTTGCTGAGTGTCCTCTCAGGGTAGCTGGTGCCTCTAGCACTATGTCCAGCATAGACACATACCCACTAAACAATGGCAGAAGATGAGTGATGCAGTGATGGGAGGACATTATTTAATTCACATGTTTTTTTTCAAGGCCCATCCAGTCTCCCTCTGACCCTTCATTTAGAAACCCAGGGACTAACCATCTCTGAATAAAGTCTCCCGGAGGGTAAATAAATGTGCAAACCCGCTGGTGCTAAATTGAGCTTCAAGGATACATTTTTTAACTTCTGTGTTTAGAAGGACAAAAAGTTCATTGTGTCCTTTGGAGAATAACTCTTGCTGAGAAAAACAGGAGAACTCTGAGGCCACCAGTTACCTTTTCATGACAGCATGTGAAAAAGCTTCTCCCTATTTATTTCCAGTCAACATTGTAGCTTGTCATGTGTGTGTGTGTGTGTGTGTGTGTGTGTGTGTGTGTCTGTGATTCTGTCATGCTTTGTAATGTTCATTTAATAACACAAGGATATCACAGTATGTTTACATTACTCACAAAAGACAGTACCATTCTTTCTGGATTTGTAGCAGAGTTTTTTTAAAAGCTCTTTTAAGTAGGTTTTGTTTTTCATGCAGGAAAGGCTGCTGTGTAATACACTCAAGGACACATCCATGGTTGTAACCATGGCCCCTCCTTGTGGCAAAGCACAGGCAATGACTCCAAATGCTATCTCTGTTTATTCCTCGCCATCTCACCTTGACCAGCAAACTGACAGAGGAGCTCAATATCCAGGCCATCTTTGTCTCGAATGTTAGCCATGGCTCTGCCACTTCCTTCAAATTTTCCTCACCACCCTACTGAAAGCATTTTCTTCATGGGGCAGCCCTCCAGTGTTACATTCCAGCTTGTTGTTTTCATCATATTGAGCTAAGTGTGTTATTAATAACAACCACCAAAAAAATGAAGTATGGTGTATACACTAATCTAAAATTTTGAGCTGGCAATTAGTTGGAGCGAAATGCAATTAGATGTTTTCCTTCAAGTCCTAATTTACATGCTGGAAAACATGGGCAGCTATTGCAAGTAATTGCAAAAATAAGCCCTGCTTTCCGTGCTTGTGTGTAAATACACAGCTCCCCCGCACACCTGCCACTGCCTCAACAGAATAGAGTCCCAGGGGTCTTCTAGCTTTATGATCACTGAGATATACAGCAGATAAGAAACTGATTGCCCTTTAGGTGAAAATGTGTTTTCTCTTCACAGCAGAAGCTCATTCATTAATTGGCATTGACTTTAACCGTGAAGAGCCGGGGTGTATAAACTAAGGCTGACAGGATCTCCATGTAACCCCAGGAGGTGAATTAAGGCTCTTCAGAGCTCTAGCACCCCTTTTTGTGCACTTAGAGTGATAGCTAATGCAATTCAATCCATTAAACATTTCTACCCTATGCAGGACTATTAGGAGCCCTGGAGGGTACAAATTGAATGAGATGCTGTTGACATCTTTAAGAAGTTACAGTCTAGGAGAGGAGATAAGGCACAGATACAAGTACCATCATGAAATGAGCTCCATAGGAGGTTGGTTATGAGGTGGCTAGGTAGCAATGCCCCTGGCAGCTGTACCTCAGTGTCTCCTGAATAATGATGAGACGTGGGGGTGTCTCAGCTACCATGGCAGTGCCCCAAGAAGTTACTCTTGTATCCTGTCCAGATTGGCTCAGTGGATAGAGTGTCGGCCTGCGGAACGGTCCCGGGTTTGATTCTGGTCAAGGGCACATACCTCGGTTGCAGGCTCTATCTCTGGCCCTGGTTAGGACTCGTGTGGGAGGCAAGCAATCGATGTGTTTCTCTCACATCAATGTTTCTGTCTTTCCCTCTCTCTTCCACTCTTTCTAAAACCAATGGAAAGATATATTCAGGTGAGGATAAAAAAGAAGAAGGAGGAGGAGGAGGAGGAGGAGGAGGAGGAGGAGGAGGAGGAGGAGGAGGAGGAGGAGAAGGAGAAGGAGAAGGAGAAGGAGGAGAAGGAGAAGGAGAAGGAGAAGGAGAAGGAGAAGGAGAAGGAGAAGGAGAAGGAGAAGGAGAAGGAGAAGGAGAAGGAGAAGGAGAAGGAGAAGGAGAAGGAGAAGTAGTAGTTACTCTTATAATACAAGGGCATGGAGAGGAATCTTCCCACCTTTGTAGAGAAGCAAAATACAGAAAGGGGGAAGTAGGGTGATTTGTAAAATGTAAGAACAAACAAAACCATGGGTTTCCTGCAAATAGCACTAAGAGCTCTGAGAGAAGAAAGCAACACTTTAGTGCAGCTGTGGAATCAAAACAATGAGGCACACACAGAAAGAATCCAAGAACTGGTAGAACTTAGACAGCACAAAGAGAAAATAATAATCCAGCACAGACCACACTACTGGGTAGTTTATCAGTTCCCTCGTGAGGAGAAAACTGGCCCACATCAGAATCGCCACATGTATAATGTGCTATTCCTTATTTATAAACAATTCTGCCTGCTAGCTCCACATAGTTCTCATTGAATAATACCGGTTCAGTTATTATTTACTTATTTGTACCCCAGGTTGCTCCAAGGCAGCTAACACTTTTATTATCTTCACAAAGTTCTAAGGTAAAGAGCCCCTTTTAGATAGCATCATCATATGCATAGAAATCTAAACTGGTGGACCCGACCTGCCTGCAGCAACCAAGGTTTTAATGCTCCAGAACTTGGAAACCACATAAGTAGCCCACTGCCCACTACACTGAATTTTGCAAAGTGTCAAGACTTTGTTGTGCCTGTGAGTACAAAAATGCAGAGGCTTGCTAAACATTGTAATAAAGGTAGGAACAAAGAAAAAAATTCTGGCTGGAGAGACCAGGGCGAGCCTCATGGGGGGAGTGCTTAAAGGATGGTTGGGGAATGACATATGCAAAGATGTGGAGGTAGGGAATTACTTGGCTGTACACATTGTGTACAAATTGTAGAAAAGAAGAAAACAGAGATATGCTTCACCATGTACGTTCTCAATAGTTAAGTCTTTGTTCTTTTTACATACAGGGGATATTTAGGAGATGAAAGATAACCTTCCCTAAGGCAGATAATGAGATGCTGATGGAGCCAGCTTAGTCATGGGTTATGAAGAGATTTCCTCACGGCCTACACTCATTTCACCTTAACTTTCTCTAATGGGAGAAACTCTTTCCTTTTGCAATTGGTAATACAGGCAAATACTCTTGGAAGAGGCTAGAGCAGCGGTTCTCAACCTGTGGGTCGTGACCCCTTTGGCGGTCGAATGACCCTTTCACAGGGGTTGCCTAAGACCATCCTGCATATCAGATATTTACATTACAATTCATAACAGTAGCAACATTACAGTTAGGAAGTAGAAATGAAAATAATTTTATGGTTGGGTCACAACATGAGGAACTATATTTAAAGGGCCAGAAGGTTGAGAACCACTGGGCTAGGGAATGGCTATCATTCCCACAGAAGCACAGATGAGGTCATTGTCAGTGGTATTGGCCGGTTTGGTTGGAGAAAGAAGGGGACCACATAAAGGAACTGCAGGCCTGGAACAGGGACAAGGCTAAGTTCAGGGTCTGAGTTAGGAAAAAGGCAGGAAGAAAAGAATCCAGAAAAAGGTGGTCAGCAGTGAAAATGACTAATGTTGCCAACTTTATAATTGTATGGGGAAAAGTTCCAGGTGCAAAGCATTTCCCACATGCCTACGTAAGGTGGGGGAAATTTAGTCACTGCATTTTGGTGTAGCTCTCTAGTAATCACAAGCTTTCCTATAAACCCCAGCACAAAGAGGTCCAAAAACCTAAAAATCGCTTCTATGGTCCTTCTTGCCATTCCAGGTTTTAATAAAATTTTCTTTCTTCTATAGGGGAGGCCAAAGCTATGGACTACTGAACAATTATTTAAAGGAGAATCCTGTTTTCAAACATGGATTATTTTAATTTAAAAAAAAATACTCAATGTTAATGTGTATGCTGAGGTTTGGAGGACAGGTAGCTGCCACAGAAATGAAGGTAATGCAGGGCCACTTTTTAACACTCTCATAGGACGGGCTGCTAAACAGAAGTGGCACAATTGAAGAGGGGCGCCCTTTTTGTGGAAAAGGGAATACGAGTTGATAAAACCAAGAGCTGCTTTTGTGAAGGGAGCATCACTAAAGGGACAGGGGAGCGTGGAAGCTGTCAACTACAGTCCCACACTCTGCAGGAGATGTAAGGAGGGATCACAGGTGATTAGAAGTGTTTTGAGCTAACTGCCTCTCCCAGGTAAGGTTAAGCTGAGCAGGAAGACCCCTGCCAGACTAGTGCTCCCGCTTTGATTTGTGCTCAGTAAGCAGCTGGCATCTCGACCCCTTTTCAAAAGCATGTGTGACTGGATGAACAGATAAAGTGGAAGATGCTAGGTAGGAAGTACCCAGGTGCCCATGGTTAATTGCATGAAGCCTCACTTGTCCATCTGTGCATTGCATGGGGTCCTTTTCTTCTTTGAATACAGGCATCATTGGCAAAGAGCAAAGGCCAGGGAGGTCCCCATTTCCTCCATCCGTGCTCAGAAGATTTACTTATTTCCAGGCATCGGCTGCATTGTTACACTGTCACCAGTCTCTTATGTTCCCTGCTGGGGGTTGGGGGGAGGAGTGGTGGGGAGGTGTGAATAATAACCGACTATTCTAATAAAATGCTTCCTGGCTTGTTTTAAATTCATTCAAGTCAACAAGCAGGTAAGAAAGAGCAAGAGCCTCAATCAAGGTAACATTTTTTTACAAATCCATATATATATACACTAGAGGCCCAGTGCATGAAATTCGTACACTTGGAGGAGGGGGTCCCTCAGCCCAGATTGCGAGAGGGCACAGGCCAGGCTGAGGGACCCCACCAGTGCATGATCAGGGCTGGGGAGGGATGCAGGAGGTTGGCCAGCCGGGGCAGGACCGCAGGAGTGCTTCAGGGCATGTCTGGCCCATCACGCTCAGTCCGGATCACCTAGACCCCAGTAGCAACCTAACTTACTGATTGGAGCGTCTGCCCCCTATTGGTCAGTTCATGTCATAGCGACTGGTTGACTGGTCGACTGTCTGCCCCCCTAGTGGTCAGTGCAAGTCATAGCGAGCAGTTGAGCAGCCTTAGCATATCATTAGCATATTATACTTTGATTGGTTGAACAGATGACCACTTAGCATATTAGGCTTTTATTATATAGGAGATACACACAAACACACACACACACACACACACACACACACACACACACACACAGGTGCTGTGCACACAGATTTGTACACCGGTGGGATCCCTTGGCCTGGCCTGCAGGGATCGGAAACTGGCTCTCTGACATCCCCCAAGGGGTCCTGAATTGCAAAAGGGTGCAGGCCAGGCCACAGGACCCCACCAGTGCATGATCAGGCCAGGGAGATCAGGACCCAGGAAGGACCACAGGAGGGCTCCAGGGTGTGTCCGGCCTGTCTCACCGAGTCCCAATTGGCTAGGCACCAGCAGCAAGCTAACCTACCAGTCGGAGCATGACCCCTGGTGGTCAGTGCACATCATAGCGACTGGTCAAACAGTCAAACAGATGGTCAGACATTTAGCATATTAGGCTTTTATTATATACTAGTAGCCCGGTGCACGAAATTCGTGCACTGGGTTAGGGGGGTGAAATGGGCCCCTCAGTCTGGCCTTCTCCCTCTCCAATCTGAGACCCCTCAGGGAATGTCCAACTGCCTGTTTCTGCCCACACTTTTAACAGATAACAGCTCCATTGTTGTTTCTTTCTTATGCTTAAAACCATTGGAATTAGTAGGTATTCAGTGTGTATACATTTTGGGGGGACACCCTGTATATCTCTAGTCAGCAGTGAAAGAAACCAACAGCAGATCTGGAACCCCCAGACAGGGAACCTCGCTCACTCCCCACATGTCTCCCCACTTCACTTTCCACCTTCATGGGCAGCAGGAGAATCAATGTTTTCTCTCATTAATTCGGAAAAGCACATACTGTCACCTGCTGCCCGGCAGGAATGCGCTAGGCTTCCAAGCAAGCGAGGCTCAGTCAGGGCAGCCTTTGCTCATGGGTGCTGGCACCCAAAGTGCACATTCCTCCTCTACAGTCGCCCTGACTATCCCACTGTTTCACTGAGAAGACGGAATTCCTCTCTGCCTCTGGGTTCTTGATCTTGAATGCTGACCAAAGGCACCTCAGCGAGGGCCGCCCGCGCCTACCAGGTGTGTCTGTCTGCACCTGCTCCTGCCTCAGCACCTGCATTAACCCCCTAGAGGTGATCTCGTAGCTGCACTGGCCTCCATGGGAACAGGGCATCACCACTCCGCCCTCTCACTGTCATCTCACAGGCGCCCACCCTCAAGCACCCAGAACACCCAGACACTCTCCAAAGGACGTGAGCGCATCAGAGGAGAGGTGTGCACATCCTGTGGGGGTGTTAGGCATGCTGGGTTGATGGAAGTGCGGTGGAGAGGCGGGAGGAACTTGTGCATGCCTTGGTTTGCAACTGTTGCAGGCGCAGGAGGGTGACAGTGTGCTGGGGCATGTTCGCACACCAGGGGGGATGTGCACGTGGGAGGCCTCTGGCTTTGCAGATCCGCAAACCCTCGTGGTGTGGCCAGGAGGACATCAGTCTGGCCCGCCACGGTGGCTGTCCCTGAAATCCTGCACTTTCTGGGCCAGGAGGCGGATCTTGTGCAGCCACTCCTGGGCACTGATGGCCTGCAGGTGCTACTTCAGCTCAGCCTGCAGGCTCTGCTTGGAGTGCTCACCGCTGTCACCACCGCCATGTGGAGAGTACAGGCCGCCCTCCACTGGCCTGCCTCCCCTATCCAGAGGCTCTCTTCGCTGCTCACCTGCCCAGAGTGACTGGGGCTGGGTGGAAGCCAGGCATCCTGCCCTGCCCAGCCCCGGCCAATCTGCCCCTGTGCGAGCTGCCGCCCCGCCGGGAAGGGTCACAGATCCAGATCCCAGGACTGCGGACAGCCTCAAGTGCTGCCCCCCGCCTGGCAGGGTCACAGATCCGGGTCCCGGGACCGCAGACAGCCTCAAGCACTGCCCCCCCGCCCAGCATGGTCACAGATCTGGTCCCAGACTGCGGACAGCCTTGCCCGCTGCCACCCGCCTTCAGTATGCAAATTAGCCACCATCTTGTTTCAGGGTGGGGGTCCCCACTGGGGTGCCTGGCCAGTCTGGGTGAGGGAATGATGGCTGTTTGCAGCTGGTCACACCCACTTCAGGGTGGGGGTCCCCACTGGGATGCCTGGCCAGTGAGGGGCTGAGAGCTGTTTTCAGGCTGGCGGGCGACTGAAGCTCCCAATCTCTCCTTTTTTTCTTTTATTCTTTTATTCTGGGATTTATTTACCTTCTATGGCTGTCACTGGAGCTGAGAGCCGGCTTTAGCTCTGAGGCCCTGCTCCAGCTCTGAGACCTTGGCTGCTGAAAGCAGGGATCTGGGTTTGTTCTATAATTGAAACTCTGTTGCGATCCAGCTGGCTGAAGCCTGGCTGACTGAAAGCAGGTTTCTGGGGTTTGTTTAGCCTCTATATTTGCAACATTGTTTCTTAGACTGCAGCTCAGAGCCCAGCAGTGGCAGGCAGGGAACCTTGGCTTCCTCCATCACTGGAGCAAGCAAGCCTCCTGTTCGCTTCAGCTGCCTGGCTGCCAGCCGCCATCTTGGTTGGCAGTTAATTTGCATATCGCCCTGATTAGCCAATGGGAAAGCATGTCAGAGGTATGGTTAATTACCATGTTTGTCTATTATTAGATAGGATTATATAGGATATATATATAGAGTGAGAGAATATATATATATATATATATACACACACACACACACACACACACACACACACATACATATATCAGTTGAAACCCACAGGAGTTGGTTGTTAACTGGATTTGGCTAAGGACTAGGGGGCTGTGGATTGGGTGCCTGAATAAAGGATAGTACCACCAACTGAGGTGAAAAATAGACTTACCTACAGAGCTCAAGGTGCCTAATGGACAATGTGTTAATAGAGAAAGGTCAAGCTCTGTTGTGGCAATAAATAGCCCCCACATCTCAGTGTCTTAACAAATGTTTATTCCTTGCTCATATTACAGCTCATTGTAGTCTGGGCAGCTCTACTGAGTATCTGTCCTTCAAGGAATGACTCAGGAATCCAGGCTCCTCCCACTCTGAGACTTTGTCATCTTGGAGAATTTTGCTTCCAGCCATGAGGACAAGAGAGAAAGGTTCATATCATTTTCACTCGCATCAACTCCATGCTCATTCAATAGATTCCAATGCAGAAGAGTCTAGCAACTATAGTCCTCCTGTGTGCCCAGGAAGAGATGCAGGGTTAGAGGAGCATATAGCCTGTCTCTGCCACAGACATCCAGGGGACACTAGAGTAGATAGCTGAATATGCCAGTCTAGGGTTCAGGGCAAGAAGAGATGAAGAGATGATTCAGAGATGAAGATATAAATTTGGACATGGTCAACTATTTAAACCTAGCAAAATCCATGAGACCATACAGAGAGCATATATCCTAAGAAAAGAAAGGAATTCTGAGGAACACCAAAATTTAAAGATCCAGAGAAGGAAGAGATATACAGAGAAGGATGGCCAATGTATGAAATCACCAGAGACAAGATGCGGGGAACAGAGTGTAGAATAAAGAATGTCCTGCTTGGAATTAAGAGAGATGTATGCAGCATTCACTGAAGTGAAGCTGGGTAATAGTGAAAAGGCTGAATTTACAGAGCCAAAAATGTTAGCTCATTCTAATGAAGAATTTTTATTCCTTCTGGGTAATAAAGGAGTGCTGGGATTTGTGGTTTGGATGCTGGAACAATAGAATTTCTGGGACCTCTCAGTTGGATTAATAGAAACAATATTAGGGTTGCAAGAAAACACATCCAGAACTGTTGGCCTCTCTATAATGGAAGGTGAACTGGGCTAGAAACCATAAAAATGTGAGTTCTGCTTCCGGCTCTAAGCGCCCTTGATGAATTCACTTAGTCTAACACGTCAGTGCCCAAGTCTCTGCATAGAGAGGGGCACTTTCAGTCACAGCAACACTGAGTGGCATTCACTGAGTGTGCTGAAGTGCCAGACCCCATGCTAAACCTTTCTGACAGATTACCTCATTGATTTCATCCTATTCACTTCAATGCTACGAAGGAGTAAATATAAGAATCTTCATTTTGCAGATGGGGAAGTTGAACCTGAGAGAAGTTAAGTAAGTTGCCACGTCTAGACCACACATACTATTCAGGTACAGACAGACAGAAACACAGGTTCCGAGAGATCAGGATTCCCACACCAGATAACACTGCCAAGCTTTCTTTATTTATTCAGTAAATATTTAATAAGTGCTTCAGAGACATTGTTCCTGCTCTCATGCAGCATTTTTCCAAGAAATGGGAAGCCAAGCACAGAGGATGTTATCTTCTGACACCCAGGCTGGTGAGCCAATCAGGAGCTACACTCTCCTCAAGACACACCTCCTTGGCTAGGCTCCAGGTGGGATAAATTTTAAGTCTAGAATTTAATGGGCTCTCAGTATACTTGAAAAAGTGCTTTTCCATTTTTGTTTTTTTTTTAGAGGTGATTCCTTGATCTTTGTTAGCTGAGTAGCTTAGTAATTAGGTTCTTTATCACTTTGTCAAAATGAAGCAAGAAGAGCTAAACAAAGCTAGACTTCAATGACCTATAGTCCATCAATATCAAGAAAATGGAGAAGGCGACCCCATTTTTAAATCCCTGTCAAGGTAAAGAGCTCAATCTTTTCACATACAAAAAAAAAGTGTTCTTCTTTTAAATCTACCTACATATCAATTTACATAGTTCAATATTCTTATTACAATAAACCATATAATTTAATATATTCTAGGAGATTATGAATATGATCACGTAATGCAAATTATCAAGAAAAAACTACATTACAATAAACTAAACTGGTTTACTATTTTACTTTTTAATTTCCATTTAAGTGCACTCTTTATTCCCCTATAATTTTCAGTAAAATTAAATTCTCTTTTCCAATTAGAGTAAAATCAAAATGTTTAGCTGTTGCGCCTCTCTGAGCTCTCTATAAATCTCCTTTAACAGGTAAAATAAAAGCCATAGCTGGCACACTACCAGTCTCCAGCAGCGTTATTACACAGTATACAATAAAAAGATAGTGACTTTATTTTTTAATTTTCAAAGCCCAACAACTCTAGAGAAGATGCCTTGCTAATGATGTGTTGTTGTTGTTGTTCCTATTACTATCAATGAAGCTATGAAGCCAAGTCTTTTCACTACTCAATCCCAGGGCCTAGCCTAAAGTCTGGGTCAGAGTACCTATCCAATATTTAGTTGTTAGCTGATTTGAATACATAAAAGCATATTATTTACTAAGGATCAAAGACATATAAAGTCTCAGCTATCAAGAAGCTTCTATTTATTTGTGTGGTGAGGGATGGGAAATGTAAATAAATAAAATACTTTGTTCTGGCATACCTAATAGTATACCCTTAATAAAAATAATAGTCCTATATATACCATTGAAGGTCATCATCTTTATCCAGATGAACAATTTCTGGAGGAATAAACTTGTATAAGAGAAGTGGGCACCAACCAGCCAATTCTGTCTTCTTGAGCCTGGTGATCCACCTTGACCAGACTTGCATTCTGTTCCTTTAATTAATCGATATCCTACAATAGCCCAATCCTCATAAAACAACTGTAAAATAGTCTGGACATCTCTAAATGTTTCCTGTCTCTCACACAATGCTGGAGAGTCCTCAAGGACAAAACTTAATTTCAGTTATTCTGCAAGGCAAAAACTAAACATTAATGTTACCTGGGTCTTTAAGATATAAAATTGCAATGATTCACTTAAGAATGTTATTCTGGGTTAGCTGTATGCAGGTCCAACTCAAATGTTTTTCACATATAGTTTTAATTTGTCACCATCTGATTAAAGACAAACAATTGAAAATCAAGACTAGTCTATCTCAGATACCTGGTCTCCTCTTTCTGTACTTTGCTATTTTATGCTCACATACTTGCTGTTCCAATCAGGATTTGTGGAGGAAAATGGAAACCACTCTCGGTTATTCAAAAAGATTGTATTTTAATTGGGAATTAGATGTTTCCAGAATCTTCAGAAGAGCTTGAGGATGGTAAGCAAAGAGCTCAAGTAGAATACCAAAGAAAATGATTGGGAAGGTGGGGGAGGTTCAGATTTAGACATTCAATTTTCAAATATAGCCTGAACAAAATAGCCCTATTTTCCCAAAGAACATAAATTGCTGACCAAGAAATCTATTCATAAGCTCTTCATCATTCTAGGGAGCAAATTTCTAAAATTTAAGCATCACTTAGTACATGACCAAAGTCTTTACAATGCCATGGAAATAAATATGTATGCTAAAAATATCATTGGCATTTTTTGAAAACAGAAGAAGTAAAGTTAATATCCAGCACTGAAAGGACTATTTTAAGTAGAAGAAACCAAAAGTCAAAGAAAACACAATAATTATTCCCAAGCTTTGTCTTTTGTTACCATTCTGTGTGGGTTTAAGTACTTTGGGACTGTACTATCTCTTCTTACTTTTTCTAAGCCCTAGAAATCTGTTCCTTGCTCAAGGACCACAGGTAGCAATATTACCCATTACAGCAGCACTAGAACTACAGTCTTATCTTCTCACATTCAAAAACTTGGAGAGAAAAAAATCATTCTATAAAGCAATTTATACAAAATCTCTCTATCCCTTTAAAAATAAAACTGAAGGGAAAAATTGTTTAATAATAATAAACAAAGCACAGTTTAGAATATACATGCTTCTAGCACCAAAACCTGCTTTATTTATCTCTTTTTGTTTGTAATAAACACTGGAGGTTTCTACTTCTCTCTGCAGCTCTGCCCTCTCTGTCATTCCCTGTCACTGCAAACACCTATGGTGCCCTCTGCCTTCAGAGCTGCCCAGAGAGTCTGCACTCTTTTCACATGGGGCTCGGCCCTGATGGGCTAAGACGGTAGCCATCTCTACAGCTGTTGAAGCAAAGCATCCCTGGGGACTTGGACACACTCTGTGCCTTTCTCTAAGTCAAAAAGATGGCATCTTACTGCCTGGACTATTTACTGTCCCCAGCAGAATCAGTTACTCGTTAAGTAGAAGAATGGTTTTCTACCTGACACTTGTTTTTTTCTGTTTCCCTTGTTTTGTCAGAATTTGTATACAAAATGGTGCACTCCTTCCCTCCTTAAAAATATTTAGGATCAGCTTCCATAGGACAGAAACAGCCCAGCTGTAGTGGCTCAGTGGTTGAGCATCGATCCATGAACCTGGAGGTAACAGTTCAATTCCTGATCAGGGCACATGCCCGGGTTGTAGGCTCAACCCCCAGTAGGGGGCGTGCACGAGGCAGCCAATTCTCTCTTGTCATTGATTCTCCTATGTCTCTCTCTCTCTCTTGCTCTTCCTCTCTCAGAAATCATATCTTTTAAAAATACCTCAAAGGACGGAAACAGACCATCCCCCCAGGACAATGGTGCTCTGACTTCGGATCCAGGTCCTACTTTGACAGAGGAAAAGCCCTTCCTATTTTTAGCATTTACACACACATACACACACACACACACACACACACACACACACACACACACACACTGGAAATTAAGAATTAGATCAGAACAAGATGACATTTAAAATGATGACAATACAGGAATTTTCCAAAATGACCAAGGTAAAACCTTTTTAAAACCTATTTATTAGTTTATGTAACAGTAGCATCCAGACACCATGACTCATCCCAGACAACACTGGTGCAGCATTGTTAACAAAGCATCTTGTCTACAGTTTCAGAAATTCCATCCAAATTCCTCCCCGTAACACTAGAGTTTTGCAACAATGATAAACATCATGTAACTAATTTAGTAGAGATTTTATGATAATTATTACAGTTGCTATCATTATTATTATTTTTAAAAGCAGAAGCAAATATTGGGTAACTTCAACAAGAATTATCAAGAGAAAGAGAGAAAAGGTATTGAAAGGGAAATTAAAGAAAAGCCAATCTGTTTGGAAAGAACAAGAACTGGGTGGGGAACGTCCAGGATAAGCAGCAAGAAAGAATGGAGAGTCTGGTGTGCTGCTATCAAGATGAATAAGATGCAGCTGTTTTCATTTTGGCCACTACACTGAGGTGTGAAATTTCAGGAAGACATTGTCTACCCAGCCTAGCTCAGATCACATGATGACCCTTAAGCCAGTGGAGGGCAGGGCACTATGATTGACAGTACCATCAAGAAGGGAGAATCCAGTCTATGCTGGCAAAAACACAGATGCCACAGGCACACTGATATAATGTGGCTGCCAGGCTTCATAGTAGGATGCAAATTGGACTCTGTAGAAACCTCCACTAACATGATCGATCACCTTTAATAACTCAATTCAGGGCTTATTTGTAAGTAACTCTTACTAACCCTTTGTTCAGACTAGACTGTGTCCCCTCATATTTTACATGATGAAGCCCTAACCTTCAGTGTGACTATATTTGGAGACATGGCCTTTAAAGGTGATTGAAGTTAAATGAAGTATCAAGGTAATGCTCTAATCCAAAAGGACAGGTGTCCTTCTAAGAAAAGGAAGGGACACCAGCAATGTACGCACACAGAGGAAAAGCCATGTGAGGACACAGAGAGAAGACAGCCATCTGCGAGCCAAGAAGAGAGGCCTTGAGAAAAACCAAACCTGCCCACACCTTGATCTTGGACTTCTAGCCTTCAGAAGTGCAAGAAATAAACTTATATTGTTTAAGCCATTCAGTCTGTGGTATTGTGTAATGGCTACCCTAGCAGATTAATATACCCTTGGAATACTTTTTTAGTCTAAGGATTTGTATGTTTTTGTCAATAAGAACTGGTGAGAAGACAAACCTCTTTTGATCATGCCATGGCCTCCACGGCCCTCCAGATGGTCTGGACCATGCCCCAGCGAATTGTTCCAAGAATGCTTGTCCAGTCCAGCTGACTTTCTCTTGACACTCTTCCAACTTTCCTTTCATTTACATCACAGCACATCTTATAAACCAAATAAGATGTATTGTGGACAATTATCACCAGAGTCATTTTCCTCAAAGATGCGCATAGCCTGAAAGGGCCTTTCACAGCTTGAGTGTAAAATAGGCACTAATTTAATTCCACTTAGCAAACAAATACTACGTGCTATTATTTGCTATGCAATAGGCTAGCCTCTGATAATACAGAAGGGGAAAACGATTCAATCCCTTACCTCAAGGAGCTCAGAATGTAATGGAGAAGACAATGTGAAAAAACTAAAATTCACTGCCATAATATTTATATAAGGTGTATGGCATCATATTTTTCAAACTAGAGAATTATTATTCTCCTGGGGTACAGGAAATGATGCCAGAATATATCTAAATTCATGGTGTAAATATGGTTCATTATCCTGCAACATCAGTTGGATTTGAAAACTTGAGGACTAACATTATGTTATTTAACTGGTGATAAGTGTTATTTTTAATATTCCATATTCCATTTGTAGATGTGCCACAGTTTTTTAATCCACTTATCTGCTGAAGGGCACTTAGGCTGTTTCCAAATCTTAGCAATTGTAAATTGCGCTGCTATGAACATAGGGGTGTATTTATAATTTCTGATTGATGTTTCTGATTTCTTGGGTAATATTTCTAGAAATGGGATCACTGGGTCAAATGGGAGTTCCATGTTTCATTTTTTTAGGAAACTCCATACTATTTTCCATAGAGGCTGCACCAGTCTGCACTCCCACCAGCAGTGTACAAGAGTTCCCTTTTCTCCACATCCTCACCAGCACTTTCATTTGTTGACTTGATGATAGTCATTCTGACAGGTGTGAGGTGGTACCTCATTGTCATTTTGATTTGCATCTCTCAGATGATTAGTGACTTTGAGCATGTTTTCATGTCTCTTGGCCTTCTGTATGCCCATTTTTGAGAAGTGTCTATTTGGGTCCTTTGCCCATTTTTAATTGGATTATCTTCCTTTCATTAAAGTGTATGAGTTCCCTATAAATTTTGGAGATTAAATCCTTATCAGATGTATCATTGGCAAATATATTCTTCCATGCAGTGGGCTCTTTTGTTGTTGGTTTTTATGGTTTCTATTGCTGTGCAGAAGCTTTTTATTTTAATGTAGTCCCATTTGTTTATTTTCTCCTTAGTTTCCACTGTCCTAGGAGATGCATTGGTAAACATATTGCTACGAGAGATGTCTGATATTTTGCTGCCTATGGACTCTCCTAAGATTTTTATGGTTTCCCGTCTTACATAGAAGCATCAAAAAGACTGTCAAACCTCAGAGGGAAGGCAGGGAAGGGTGGGCAGGTGGGAAGAGATCAACCAATGAACTTGTGTGCATATAAGCATAACCAATGGACACAGACAATAGAGTGGTGAGAGCCAAGGCTGCGGAATGGGGGGCAGGTTGGGAGAGGTTAACGGGGGAAATAGGAGACATATGTAATACTTTCAACAATAAAGAATTTTTTAAAAAATTATAAATCTAAAAATATATATATATATTGCTAGGAGCAATGTCACAGAGTTTACTGCCTATCTCATAAGGATGTAAAGTACAGTACAGGGAATATAATCAATGATATTATAATAATTATGCATGATCTCAGATGGGCACTGGACTTATCAGGGTAATCACATGTAAGTTATATAAAAGTCTAATCACTATGGTATACACCTGAAACTAATATAATATTGTATGTCAAATGTAATTGAAAAGAATATTTAAATTTTTAAGATAAATGTTATTTTTATCATTTAACCTATAATGCAAAATTCAAGTTGAGACAGCAGACCCTAGGATCTACCTTTACTCACTTTATTTTGCTATGGATGCTTCTTGAATGGAAAAAACACTTAGAGGGGCCCAAAGTCTTCAGCCCATACTCCCTCCCTTCATCTCCCTCTATACTAATACTGATAATGTAAAGTTTTATGCTTTTTAATCTTGTGGAGTTAATGAGTATAATACTATGTTGGCTTTTAATGATGTTATCCTCCATTAATTGTTTCTATAACTCAATGTTCCTTGAAAGAAAAAAATTCCCCTTGCCCTAGTACATAAAGGTCCACAAAATAATATTTTTTAAAAATATCTGATGAATATTCAAATGAAATATTTGAATATTGAAAATGTACAGAAACTTCTTTGCAGAGTTTAGTGTAAATAGCAAAAATATAGTCTCACTGTGAGATATCTATTGTATTTATAAAGATGCCTACCTAAAAAGTAACTCACCTATCAAGAAAAGATTAATTAGTCTAGCATCTAAATGCATTTAGATATCTTCACAAGTCAAAGACAAGTAGAAAATTATTTAAAAGGGAATAATTGAGCAGGATTTGCTACCTGAAGTCATACTGCTATCATACTTACAAAATATCACCTCAAAGTATATATTAAACTATATTAAAGTTAAAAGCTTCTTCCGAAATAAAGAACTTACTAAAAATAAATAAGTAAAACATACCAAACTGAACGAGGAGAACTCTCTTTTGTGAGCTGTTTCTCCCATTGTGCATAATCCCTTGTTGATTTCACAATATTCTACATTTCCAAATCTGAAAGCCAGTCAATAATCAGATATTAATTAAGTACCACATGGATACTGGGGCCAGTTCCGAGGACTGTGGGGAAATAAGAAAAACAATAGAAGATATGGTCCCAGCCCTGGAAGAGGTTCAATTGGAAGAATAAAACCTACGCTCTGCTTCTTAGAGTCTCTAATGGCAAAATTCTTTTTTAAGTTCCTTCAACATCAGATCATATCTTAGACTCTCAATGGAAAGCAGGTTAATAGAGTTCCAGAGAACCAATGGAGTCAAATCTGAGTAAACCAACAGGGTAACAGTGGACATGATCTCAACCCCCAACTTCCTTCTGAATAAAAAGATTTCCAATAATTGAAGGGAAAATATATACCATACAGTTTACATTTTTATAAACTGCACATTATTTATTAAATTAACCACCAAATTGTTCCAGGAACTCTCTTTATTTGTAGATGTAAAACAGCAATGAGAGTAACTTCTATCTTTACATTGTTCTTATTTGTGATGCTTGTTTTCATCTTTTTTGTATTTTCTCAACTTGCTTTTTAGGCATCATGTAACATTGTTTTCTTTCTGCTGTTGAGTTTTAGAAATACCAAAGGAAGTGAAAAGTTTGAAAACACAAAGGAAACACAAAAACTGAAAATGTGGGAGACTTCTTAAAAATGAACTCTTGGGTATCATTTCACCACATAACATGGGCAATGAGAAAATTTTTGCTTTGATACCCAATGGTAACCATGAATCAGCCCTTTTTTTCATAAAAATACTGCCACAAAACTCTCTAAGTAAATTAATGTTTCAATCTTCACAAGTCAATGTAATTTGATGGGAAAATATTATACAATGGTGTTTGGTATATGAGTGTAATTTAGTGTGTGTTTGTGTTTGTTTATTTGTTTGTTTCTTTGTTTGTTTTGTATGGACATGAGTGATATTATACATAAGACTGAATCGAGATATGACTGTGGGACAGGGAAGATTAGAAAGCATAAGAAGAAAAGAGAAATAGAAATGAGCCATGATTTTTAGAACCAGATGTTTGTACTTGAACTAGATGTTCTTATGACATATTACATCATGAAAGACTCTCTTAAGAGGCAAGACATAGTTGAAGATAGGATATTATATCAAGCAAACAATAAACTGTGATGTGGCAAACATCCCTCCTCACCTATATTTTAGGAAATTTTTGTACAATATAAGAATAAAGTTAATTTATTCTATTGAGAGTGTCCCTACTAACGTATCCACAAAACACAGCTTGAAACGAGGGCTAAATTAAACATCAAGAATTTAGTGTGTTAAACTGTGAAATGTTTTTCAGAACTCACTACCTTTCTCAAAAAGTATCCACCTCTGTCTTATTACTTGGAGGGCTTATACCAACAATATCATAGAGCCTAATGGCTCTCTCACTTCCCCTTCTTCTCTGAAATCAATAAAAATATTTATTTTAAAAAAGACAAACTGAAGCCAAACAAGATTGGTGATCTATTAATCTATGGAAACAATAATTGGAGTTTCAGGTATCTAAAATGATTGAAATTGTTTGGGCAAAGTACTGGAAAGGGAGCTGCACAGACAATGTGAGTCTCAAAAAAGTAAGGCAAGGCTTCATTGTAGCTTCTTGACTAATGTCTAGGTTGGGTACAAAAAAACTTCATGAGACCTAGAAATGATTACCTACTTTGAGGCAGAACCATGATTTGTAAAGAGATATTTTAAAAGAAAATTTTAAGGAGATCTCTGAAAGACATAACAGAGGTCATGCAGGACTAGTCCAGCCAGAATGGAAGTTCTTTGCTGAGTAGCTTGGGCACTCAGTTTAAACCCTAGAAGCTCCTATTCGAAGTAAGCATCAGACCTCTTCCTATTTCTAGCCCAAAGTTCAATTAATTTTATTTTTTAAATATCTCTTTATTATCCTAGTACCTAAGGTTGTCTTTTTAAAAGTATGGATGTATATGGGTGGTTACAATAGAATAACCTTCAGGGTATCTTAAAACTCTTTTGATGCTGTTTTTCAATACTCTAGGGCAGCCGTGGGCAAACTACAGCCCGCGGGCCGGATCTGGCCCTTTTGAAATGAATAAAACTAAAAAAAAAAAGACCGTACCCTTTTATGTAATGATGTTTACTTTGAATTTATATTAGTTCACACAAACACTCCATCCATGCTTTTGTTCCGGCCCTCCGGTCCAGTTTAAGAATCCATTGTGGCCCTCGAGTCAAAAAGTTTGCCCACCCCTGCCTAGGGTCTAGAAAAAGCTCCTCTTTGGAAAATATAAGTGACTGTAAGTTATTGGGGTCTCTGTGACTTCTAGCCCAGCATCAGTATGCAGACTAAGAAAACCACCCTGCCTCACTGTGAAATGCAGTTATTTGAAAGTTGAGGTATTACCTTTTACAAGGTAACTGCAATGTAAAAAAGCAATCTCCCTTAAGCCACACATTCAGCAAGACGGAAAGAAACAAACACGCTCTGGTCTTTCTACTGTCAATTCAGTTCAAGAGATTCCACACCCTCCCTAAAAATAATGTGTCCCCAAAATGTCTCTTATCCCCCAAAAATAAAATTTCACGGAATCTTTAAAGTCTAAAACTATTATTGCACAGAATATATAAATGGTCTGCTGGGGTCCAACCCCAGCAGGTCCAGGGGTCCCCAAAGGTGTAGACGGAGTCGGCGAAGAAGGAATGACACGGAGACAGCGTTCAGTTGATCAGCAGCCTAGCCAGGATCTCTAGCCAGGATCTCCAGCCAAGTTCTGGTCTGGATCTCCAGGGAAGTTCTGGTTCAGGATCTCCAGCCAAGTTCTGAGTCCATGTTCTCTTGCTAGGTTCTCCAGGTTCTCCAGCCAGGTTCTGTCCAGGTTCTCCAGCCAGGTTCAGTCACCAGGTTCTAGTCAGGTTCTTTTGCCAATTTCTGTAGTCAGGTTCAGTCCAGGATCTTTTGCCATGTTCTCTCCAGCGAAGTTCTTCTGTCTGTAGGTTCTGTGTAGGTTCTGTCTTCTAAGTTCTGTGTGCAGGTTCTGTCTCCTGTTGTCTTGTTACATCTGTATTTATACCAGTTGACTCCAATCCTATCAATCTCTATTCCAAAGGTTAGGGCGTTTCTTATCTCCATTCCAGGGAGTAAAGATTATGTAGCTTAAGCATGATTGTTCATAGTTAAAGTGATTAATTACCCGCCTGGCACTTAGTTAAGAGGTTTCATTCCCTCCCTAACTTCAGGGGAAAATCCCTACCTGGGGAAACAACCTTTCTCAGAGACTTTGGTTAAAACACATAGTGCCAAGAAGGTGAGAAAACATATTAAGAACAGTATGCCATATATGCCAGGTCCTTTGAAACAGCAAGGATGGACCGGCTCCCGGCAATGGTCAATTTTATATTATTCGTTTTAAATTAAAGTATAAGAAAGTACCTCATATGTCCCCTAATAAGAGCTTATGGGAGGGTGAAGTACACTCCAGCAATATAGCCTCTCTTATATTTGCTATTATATGTCCTAAGGGCACCAGATCCCTCCCTCTTGTATTTATCACAGTTTCAATTTTGCCTTTATCCATGGTTATATGATAAAGACTTTCTCACTTATTAGACTATAAGATAAATATTTGATTTTTCTCACCATTGTGCCCCAATATGTAGTACAGGGCCTGTACATTGTAGGTACTCAGTAGATATGAATGAATGAATGCCATCCTACCAGCAAGTTCTCCAGAGCACTTCCTTCATTGAATCTCTCCATAAATTCCTTAGGCTTTGTGTTAGCCAGGGTTCTTCAGAGAATCAGAACCAATATTTTACATATAGATATATATAATTAGAGATTTTTTAAATAGGAATTTGTTCACAGGATTGTGGAGGCCAAGAACTCCCACAATCTGCCATCTATAATCTGGAGAACCAGAAAAGCTGATGGTGAGTTTGGAGGCCCAAGAACCAGGTATTCTTCTGTCCAAGGGCAAGAAAATACAGATTTCCCAGCTCAAGAATAGAGGAAATTCACCTTCCTTCGCCTTTTTTGTTCCTTTCAAGCCCCCATTGGATTGGATAATGCCCACCACATTGTTGAGGTTGATCTTCTTTACTCAGTCTACTCAACCAAATACTAGTCCCTTCCAGAAATACCTTCACAGACACACCCAGAAATGTTATACAAGCTCTCTGGGCATCCTTTGGCCCATTCAAATTGACCCATAATATTAACCATCACAGGCCTCCACTGTGACTCCTTTACTCAGAGATAAAGTTATTCCAGATCAAGAAACTATCCTGGAACTACTGAAGGGTAAACAATTTGGAAAGCACATTTTATCAATATTTTTTTAAGATTTTTAAAAACTGGTTTTTAGAGAGAAAGGAAGGGGGAAAGAGAGAGAAACATCAATGTGGGAGGGAACATTGATTAGCTGCCCACTGCACTCCTACCAGGGATCCAGCCGCAAAGCAGGCATGACTGAGAATTGAACCAGCACAAGACAATGCCCAACCAACTGAGCCACACCAGCCAGGGCTTTATCAATATTTCACCTTATATATTTGGCATGATTGAAATGCCCATTTGGGGGATGAGCAAACTAGGCTGAGAAAGACTTACAGGGCTTCTAGTTCTAGTGACCTGGCTGGTAAAAGGGAAAAGAGTCTTATGGCAAATCATTAAAATGCAGCCATGAGCAGTTACTGGGACTGCCTATAGGAAGAGAGTTGGGAGGAGAATAGATGTGGTATTTCAGACATATGACAGGATCCTGCAACTAGGACCAACAGGTCTCCTTTCTTTCAAAATTCATGTAAGTTTTTAATCACTAGCAATTTGGCTTTTCAAAGAGTTATGTGTGTTAATATTTTAACTTGCATAAAGTAGACGAAAACCTTACAATATATTCTTCTTCTTAAAACTCCAAGATTATCCTAAATCAGAGCAAAGTATATAAAACTTCATTATATCTGCCTGAGTTTTAAAGATTTCCAGAGCATGCTCCCTGGGATTCGCTTGGGGATGCACTACCATGCTTCTCTAATATGTTTGTGTAATTATTATACGAATTATTGATTCTGCAGGATTCATATTCTCTGCAATTTCTCATTGATTAGTCCAGGGTTGATTTTATTGAAGGCTAAACAACGACCTCCAGGAATTCAAGAAGCACATAAATGAATGCAATTCTGGATCTCATTGTATCTACTGAGTCTCCTGTGGTAACTTTGCTAGCATTCGTGAGTGGAGCTTCCTAAGTACCAGCACAAAGCTGGAAGCTTCTGGCAATTTTAAGAAAGATTTTTAAGGTCAATAATAAAAGTTTATTGAATTCAGCACCTCTGATTTTCTTTTCCTGCCCTTTCCTATGGGCTTGGTTGTTTTGCTAAATTAGGTTTGAGGTTCTCTTGATTTGTTACAGCACCACGTTAATGAGGCCAAAATGTCAGGCTCCATCTCTGTAATGACAAGCTGCCCCCCTAACCTCAAGGAGCTTCCCTGGTAGATGAAAGCAGGGAGGATATTTACACAAGCCTAGATAAACAATTTTAGGGCCTGAGCGAGGAGGCTGGCATCATCTTCATTTATACAAAATAGCAAATTGTTCCCCTCCATTAAAAAAGAAAAACCCAAAGGAAATTATTAATGTCATGGACAAAATGAGGTTGCAAAAAAAACAAAATTAGAAGGTACAAAAATGATTAACAGGGAACCATAGCCATGGTTTGAGAAGATGGAAATTTTCAGCCATTTGGCTTGAGATGCCCCAATGATTACTCTGAATAAATGTGCTAAGCAGTCCAGGTTGCACATAGAGTAATTAAAATCTGATTAGTTCTTATTGGGTTAGCAAAGGGTGCTGCTTTTTACCCCCCAAACAAATTGGCAATGTACCTGAACATTAAATTTAATTTGTCATTTTTCACATTTCACTGGCTCTATTATAATATTCTTAGAAGCACATTTGCCACTCTGTTCCTTTTTATATCATTTCTGCCTACACTATGTACATTGGTTAAATACTATAATGTAGATAGGTCAAAATACTTTAAAAATTCTCTCATTTACAAACATCACAGTGAACTAATTGCGACTCAAGGTATCAACATTGCTTCTTGGCAGTTGCTACAGGTAGAAAATAATAAAGTGTGAATGAACAAATTATTGTTTAAATAATACTTTTGATAATTAGCAGATATATTGAGGGGTAAATACGGGGGGATGTTTGAAAAGGGATTTAAATTTAAATAGGATTTTCTTTAATGTTTCTCCCATTGTGCAAAAGTCCATCTTTAATTCATATTACAGCCAGTAATTTGTAATGCTGTGTCAAAATAGATATGCAAAGAGGATATGCATTTGAATTTTAAATCTGATCCCTAAGTCTGAATTTAATACAGAGCCCTAACTGAGTCCTGGATGTGGAATAGGGATTTTGAATCTGTTTTGAATGTCACAAGGATCGGCAATCACGCATAGTGTTATCACTGTTCATTATCTAGCATGACTTGTGAAAGGAACATGAAATGGCATTAATCATTATTTTTTACCACTAATAATATACTTTCAATGCAAATTTTGCCATTTTCTAAATATCTGGCAGGAGAACATTCTTCTCCTTCATCACACCTGTGAACTACCCCCTCTACTTTATTCTTGATTTGCAGCTGGAAGCTTTGGTAACTGATGTTCATGATAAAATATATCTCCTCAAAGGAAAGATTTAGACCTTCTGACATTAAAGAAAATTTGAACTCCTGACCCCAAGCCCAAATACCTAGAATCATAAAATCATTGACCCCCTAGGGACCTCAGGAGTCATCTAATCCAGCCCCTTTGTCAGATAGTAAAATAAAGGCACATTTGGTTAGTTGACCAAAGGTCACCCAGCTGGTTTCAGGCAAATAGGACAGTGGAAACTAGAGCTCTTGGCTTCAGGTGCGTGTCTTTCCCAATGCACAAAATGGACAGATAACACCACCTTGAGAAGCAAAGGCTTTGGGATCAAATCCTGATTCTGCAAATTCCTGCTTTAGTTTCTTCATCTGAAAAAAATGTGTAAACTAATGGTACAAACTTTGTTGTGCCATTGTGAGGATTAAATGATATAATGCACATAAAGTACTTAGCCATAGGCCTGGAAAAAGTAAATAATCAATAATAACAATAGTTCTTATTATTAACTCCTGATGCCTAAACAAGAATTTTTATCCATATAAGTAACTTAAGTCTCCCACTCATCATATATATAGTACTAGAGGCCCAGTGCACAAAATTCATGCACTTGGGGGGGGGGGCGTCCCTCAGCCCAACCTGCGCCCTGTCACAGTCCGGGAGCCCTTGGGGGATGTCCAACTGATGTTGGACATCCTTAGTGCTGCTATGGAGGCGGGAGAGGCTCCCGCTGTCGCTGAGCTCACCAGAGCCTGGCTTCTGGCTGAGCGGCGCTCCCCCTGTGGGAACGCACTGACCACCAGGAGTCAGCTCCTGCATTGAGCATCTGCCCCCTGGTGGTCAGTGCACATCATAGCAACCGGTCATTCCGCCATTCGGTCAATTTGCATATTAGCCTTTTATTAATAGGATTGCATATGTATATACACATTGTAAAGCCAGAGACCCAGAGTGGAATAAGACCTTGCTGAATTTTCTGTTGAACCCTGGCGATAACAAACCAGACCCCATGGGGCACATGAGGAAAGCTGCCATAGCCTGACTGAACAACAGTATTCAGCTCCCACCATTGATATTACAGTTTGGAAAGCATCATTGTGTTTCAATATTAAACAATCTCACAGAATAGCTAAAGAAGACACTCTTAAACACATATCACAGATGAGCTAATGGAGACTCAGAGAGGTATGTTCACTAATTCCAGGACTTTGGTTAGGCTAATAATAATAGATAACATTTTTGCCAGACCTTTGTACGCCAGGACCTGTGTTAATGGCTTTATGTGGATTATCCCATTTAAGCCTCAAACAATCCTATAAGCTAGATAATATTATTATATGGATATTATATGCATATTACGCCCCATGCAGGGTATAGCAAGCACATCTGGTTAGATCTTGCAGCACAACAGAGGAGAAGTTCTGAGCTACCACAAGTGGTCCTCCACTTAGAACATCCCCACATCTCTAAAAAGATGTTGAACAATTATTTGATGTTACCAGTGCAAACGCTATGCTCAAAAATTATCCTGTCCAGAGCATCACATTACTGGCCTTCCCAGGTCGCTTGTGTGTTTTGGGTCAACTCTGAGTGGATTAGAAGAAAGAACCAAGAGCCAGTACAGAAAAGCATACTCTCTATTGACTTAGAGCCCCAAAGTCCTAATACAAATTACCTCAGTACCTGACAGAGTCCCGAGGCATCAGGCAGGCAGCCAGCTTCTTGGGGTAAGGACAATCAGAAGCAGCGTTATCTGTCTGCCTTCATCTGTATCTCCAAAATCCCAGCCACCCGGGAAGTCACTCAACACAGCTGAGAGGGTGTGCTCCAACAGTGGGTCCTGGGAATTAAAAAAACTGCCAATGAACAAACAACAAAAATTAACCTCAAAGAATGAACACACAAAAAAGGGGCGAGTCTTTTGCAGACTGCTTTTTTTTAATTGTGAAGAATTTCTAATTACAGTTATACAAAACGCACTTTAAAGATTCCAGAACTAACTTGGCAACTTTTAATGAGAGTGTATTTAAATATATTTGGCCCTGTTTAGTTTGCACATTCCTAAATTAAACCTGAATAACTAGCTGATAGATACATAGTACAAAACAGCTTGTTTGTAACAGGAAAATTGTTCAATCTATCTTCCTTTATAACTGAGCCTCCACAACCTTGATTTATTGGTGTGGTTCAGGAAATTTGTCCCACACAGAGTTATAGGGAATCACTTTCATTTGTATGCTAACTACTTTTGATTTTTTTTTAGCATCATCAATGGCCTTGATGATTGATTTTCAGTCTAGCTAAACTAGTTTGTATTATACATATTCCCCAGTAGAAAAGAGATTAGCTTAGCAGACAGTACACTTCATGGCACAAAGGAAGTTCTGATTCATTCCATTGACTTTGGAAAGTTTCCCTAGAATATGCCCCAGGAGCAAAGCTACTAGGCTTTTGAAGGAAAGAGAATAACCACAACCAAAGAAAATAATAATTTAATTCTTTAATGAAATGACATACATACTTACAGGAAAGGTATACATAATATCTAAACAATTATTAAGGTATTTAGGCTCTGGGGTCAAGACTCCCGGGTTTGAATTTTGGCAGCACCACTTAACAGTTATGTGACTGATAGCAAGTTACATAACCTGCCTAAACCTCTGTTTCCATACCCCAAAATTAAGAGCCACTAACAGTATCTACAACATTGAGTTATATGATTAGGAATACATAAAATGATGCATGTGTAACACATTTAACATGGTCTTGGGCTAATAGGAAGCCTTCAATAAGGTTTTGTTTTGTTTTGTTGTTGTTTTCATTAGAGCTGCAAGAAAATAAACACAAAGATATCTCTCTGGCCACCAAATACCAAAGTAACTTAAGGGGAATGGATACAGAATCACCCAAACAAGATCGACCATTTCCATTCAGCCCATTGTGATTTCTCTGCACACAGGCAAGAATTTATTCTTTTGATTATTTTCAACCCATATTTGTCACGATGTCCCAGTCAGGGAATGAGGTGGGCTCATTATATCCAGGCTTCTTTCAGTTAATACAGTATTAAATTTTCATTCATTTCACAGATTTCCTTCCTGATCCATATCATATATCCTCACCATAGAAACAAGACCTTTGTCCTACACCTTGTCTTTCTGTATCTTTTGTCACCCACACCACCACCAATTTTTTCCCAAAAGACTTGTAACATTAACTGCTGAAACTTGGTAAATCTGGGGGGGGGGGGGGGGCTCAACATTTTACTTGAGGCACAGTGCATTTCCCATCTTTGTCCCCCAGCCTCCTCAGGGGAAGCAGGAATGCAGGGAAAAGACTTTCATGGTTCACAGTGTATAACAAATATTTTGTGGTTTCTATCCACTTATCCATGCTCTTTTCTTTGAGGAAAAACACTAGAATTTCTTTGGAGAAGTCCCTCTATACCAGTGGTTCTCAACCTTCCTAATGCTGCGACCCTTTAATACAGTTCCTCATGTTGTGGTGACCCCCAACCATTAAATTATTTTCGTTGCTACTTCATGCCGGGAGCCAGTCCATCCTTGCTGTTTCAAGGGACCTGGCATATATGGCATACTGTTCTTAATATGTTTGCTCACCTTCTTGGCACTATGTGTTTTAACCAAGGTCTCTGAGAAAGGTTGTTTCCCCAGGTAGGGATTTTCCCCTGAAGTTAGGGAGGGAATAAAACCTCTTAACTAAGTGCCAGGCAGGTAATTAATCACTTTAACTACGAACAATCATGCTTAAGCTACATAATCTTTACTCCCTGGAATGGAGATAAGAAACGCCCTAACCTTTGTAATAGAGATTGATAGGATTGGAATCAACTGGTATAAATACAGATGTAACAAGACAGCAAGACACAGAACTTAGAAGACAGAACCTACACAGAACCTAGAGACAGAACCTAGCGAGAGTCATGGCAGAAGATCCTGGACAGAAACTTGCTACAGAACCTAGAGACAGAACCTAGCGAGAGAACCTGGCTGAAGAACCTAGAGACAGAACCTGGCTACAGAACCTGGATAGAGCATGGCAAGAGAACCTGACTAGAACCTGGTAACTGAACCTGGCTGGAGAACCTGGACAGAACCTGGCTGGAGAACCTAGCGAGGGGACATGGCTACAGAACCTGGCTGGAGAACCTGGAGAACCTGACTGGAGAACCTAGCAAGAGAACATGGACACAGAACCTGGCTGGAGATCCTAAGCAGAACTTCTCTGGAGATCCAGACCAGAACTTGGCTGGAGATCCTGGCTAGGCTGCTGATCAACTGAACACTGTCTCTGTGTCCTTCCTTCTTCACCGATTCTGTCTACGCCTTTGGGAACCCCTGGACCTGCTGGGGTTGGACCCCGGCAACTTCATAACTGTAATTTTGCTACTGTTGTGAATCATAATGTAAATATCTGATATGCTATATGTGTTTCCCAATGGTTGCTCTATACCCTTGCACAGAGTGACCATGAGGCTTTCCACTGATGTGCCTACCCCTCCTGGATAAAGAATGGACATAGCACCACACTAGTGTCCTAAGGTTACTGAAACCAATTCCCACAAATGTGGTGTCTTAAAACAAGGAAAAAATTATCTCATAGTTTAGGAAGATGTAAGTTCAAAAATCAAGGTGTCAAGTTCAAAAGCAGGTTTGTATTTTTCTGGAGGCTTTGAGGGAGAAACTGTCCCATACCTCCCTTCCAATTTATGGTGGTTCCTGGCAATCCTTGGTGTTCCTTAGCTCATAGACACATCACGCCAATCTCTGCCTCCATGTCACATTGCCTCCTTCTTCTTGACTCTTTGTCTTCTCCTCTTCTTATATAGGGACACACTCATCAGATGCAGGGCTCACCCTAATCCAGGAGGGCCTTATCTCTACCCTTACCTTAATTACATCTGCATAGACCTTTATTCCAAATAAAGTCACACATTCTGAGGTTCTGGGTGGACATGAATTTTGAGGAAACACTATTCAACCCATTCCATGACCCAAGATGGGCCAACACAACTCTCTTTCCTTGGAAAACCAAAAGAACTGAGCTACTTGCAACAAATCATCCCATCATCTAAAGAGGCTACCCACCAGTTTCTACACCCCAAAAACTGCCCTGACCTCTACTTTGCATGGCTGAGCTATTCAAAGTCTTCTGCATTCTGTGCAGTACCCAACATCCTGCCAATAAATTCCTATGTAGCTTAACCAGATTCCACTACTAGACACCAAACAAGTCTAAATCAGAGACTGCAATATCTGAACCACCTTTGTCCTGAAATGTAGAAATCAGAACAATAAGGTGCCAAGGCCTGCTTTTGCACACTTTCCACAGATGAAATATTCCTTTGGTCACAACTAGTCCACCCATCTAACTTAGAAGATTCTATTTCTGGAAACTTTACCTGCTGCTCTAGTAATTTTTCTGTAAGTTTTAAAAGTTCATGTAAGTGTAGAGGTGATAGCTCCTGACATCCTTCCAAATTCTGAAAATGCTGACAGACTGACTAAACTAAGAAGTTATATGATAATCCTAGGACAGACTAATTAAATCCTACACATTGACATTTTTTGCTAAAAAAAAAAAAAAAATGATAGCTACACTAATTAGCCCGTTAGAAAATGTTTATATCTCATTGTGCCAAATGAGGGGGGATTCCTCATAATTGTTCCTACAGGACATGATTTAATTGCAGGAAACGTCATTACATCCCAAGTCCCATCACACATGTAAGTACCACAGAGGTCCCCACCCGAACAGTGAGGAGGAGTGGGAGCTGGATGGGCTCCCCAGAACCAAGGCTCATTACCACTGCACTCCCAAGCTTTTGGGAACATAATGAGTCTTTGAAAATGAAATGAATCTGGCCTCTGACTTCCTACCAGATCCCACACTGTCTCAGGATACAAAGAAGCTAAAATGTTAACAAACTTGTACAAAGAATCAACAGTTAAAAACATTATACCCTTTGAAGACGCTGTGGAAGCTATACCATGTGTTTATGAAGAACATTTGGTGCTTTCCAAAAAGAATTTTTAAAAATATGTTTTCATTGACTTTAGAATGAGAGGAAGAGAGAGGGAGAGAGAGAGACAAACATCGATTGGTTGCCTCCCACATGTGGCCCAGCCAGGGACTGAACCCGCAAACTGGGCATGTATCCTGACCAGGAATCAAACTGGTGATCCTTTAGTGCATGGGACAAAGATCAACCAACCAAGCCATATTGGCCAGGGATCAAGAAGCATTTATTTAAATAAAATCCCTAAGGATTTACTAACTGTTAGGCAGTGAAATTAAAAGGTCAGTAAATGGCAGAGAGGTCAAATTAGAATTAGTAACATGGAGGTAATTTACTCAAGTCAATGCAATTTAACCAATCTGTGTGTATCCCTACTATGTGAAGGCACTGTAGAAGGCCCAGCAGGGGAGCGGGATAAACAAGACAAGGCTCTGGCCCCCGAAGAGTTTATAATTCAGTAAGGCGGGCAAGAGAAGAATGCTAATTCCAGAAATACAAGGGGGAGGGAGGTAAATTACGTAAGAAAGCCACAAATAAAATGCTAAAGGAAAAAAGGATTACATCAATTGCAAACATTAGGAAAGGCTTTCATAGAGTAAGTAAGAATAGGTATGAGTTGACTCTCCATCTGGTTAATCTTTTCTACCTACCTGCCTTGACTAATATGTAGGTAGAAAAAATTAACCAGATAGTCAACCCAAGCAAAACCAGGAAGAGAGGAAAAGCCTCAAGTTTAGTTTTCCTGACATATAGGACTCAGTCAAGAGGCAGACATGCTGGAAAGGTAGGTAAGAGCTACCCCAAGGAGAGCCTCAAAAAACAGGTGCAAGGTCCTTTTATTCATGGAAAGCAATGGGGAATCATTGAAGGTTGTTGCAAAGAAGCAGTCTATTCAGAACTGGCTTTTGAGAGATTAATCTGTGGGCAATGTGAATGATAAACAGGAGCCAGAGATACTAATCAATTGGGAAGCTGACCCAGTTTTAAGCAGAAGAGTTTGGAAAGAAAGCAGGAAATAGGGCAGGAGGACACACATGCGAGAGCTAAGACAATGTTCAAATCCAGAGTAGAAATTCTCAACCCTAGCTGCACAACAGAATCTGGTGTGTAATGTTACTAAAACACTAAATCCCAGGTCCCACCCCAAGTCAATTAAATTAGAAAACGGATGGTGGGGCCCAGACATTGGGATGTTTGAAAATCTCAGTGGTTGATTCCAATATGCAGACATTACTGACACTCACTTCTTCTTCAAGGTATAGTCCAGGGACCAGCAGACCCAGCATCACCTGGGAGAGTGTTGGAAATGCAGACTCTCAAATCACTCCACTCAGAATATACCCATTTAACAAGGTGCCTGGGTGATATGCCGATGCTCATATAAATTAGAGAAGCACAAGCAAATACTTCTGGGCCAGGCCCTGAGATGCTACTGGTCCAATCAGGGCCCAGATGAAGCTAGTGCTGGTCCACAGACCACACTTGAGGAGGTTAGAAATGCAAGCTCTGTACATGGCAGACCACTCGCTGGGGCTTCTGCTCTGCTCCTGGGGTCCAGTGTCTTCCCCTTCACTCCACTTCCTAGTATTAGTCCTCATCCTTATTTCTATACACCTGTCACCAGCTTCACAGTCCTCAAGAACAACTCCAGGAAAACAGTTTGGCTGTTTCTTTGAAAGCTAAACTTAGAATTATCACATGAACCAGCAACTCCACTACTAGATATATGCCCCAAAGAATTGAAAAACAGGGGCTCAGACACTTGTCCACCAATGTTCATTGCAACACTATTCATAATAGCCAAACAGTGGGAATGACATAAATGCCCGTTGATAGAGAAATGGATAAATAAAATGTGGCATATAAATGTATATATATAATGGAATATTATTCAGCCTTAAAAAGCAAAGAAATTCTGCCCTAGCCAGTTTTTCTCAGTGGGTAGAGTGTCATCCTGTGGACTGAAGGGGCCCAGGTTTGATTCTGGTTAAGGGCATGTACCTAGGTTGCAGGCTCCTCCCCAGCTTAGGCCCTGGTTGGGGCGTGTGCAGGAGACAACCAATTGATGTTTCTCTCACATTAATATTTCTTTCTGTCTTTCCCTCTCTCTTAAAATCAATGAAAAAATATCCTCAGTGAGGATTGAAAAAAAAAGCAAAGAAATTCTGATATATGCTATAACACGATAAACCTTGAAAACATTATGCTATGTGAATAACCCAGACACAAGAAGATAAATATTCCACTTATGTGAAATATCTAAAATAGAAAAAGTCATAGAGACAGAAAGTAGGTTAGAGGTATCAAGAGCTCTAAGGAGGAGAGAATGAGCGAGTTATGTTTAATGGTTAGAGTTCAGTTTGAGGTCAATGAAAAAGCTTTGGAAATAGATAGTGGTGATAGTTGCAAAACATTGTGAATGTGATTAATGCCACTGAATGGCTGAAGTGAAAAATGTTATGTTACATATGTTTTCTCACAATTAAAAAGAAAACAAACTCCATCCCTACTATTTGGGAGGGGAAAGCTGAGCCTCCTGCTCCTGGTCCCTGGAACTACACCTTACTTCTGGACTGCTCTCACTTCCCCAAAAGGTACTCCCTGGGCTCCAACTAAAATTCAGTGTCCCCAAGGAGACAGAGTGTTTGTTGTACTTGAATACCTCAAATCACTGGGCTTTTAACCCCCATCTGCAGGATACTTGGATTGTCACATGCCTTTAGACTTGTAGGACCAGCACCGTTCTCTCTGCCAGGAACGCAGCACTGTCCATTTCACCCCAAACAATCTCCAGTTAGTCCAAGCCAGAGCGTGCTCACAATACTCAGAATACCAACTTTTGTGGCATTATCAAAAATACCCACATTTAGCAAGCCAACACTTTGAAGGGAAGGAGGTTAAAAAGTTCATTTCAAATAGCATTAAGGCACTCCTAATGCCCAGAACTCATGAGACCTAAAATGACCAATTATGAGTGGAGTAAAAATATGGTCCTTCCACACACATTCTCTCCTTGAAACTGAGAGGGTTCAGCTTGATGTTTGCTACAATGACAAATTGTTCCTGGCAGATTTTTCCAGAGTAATCCAAGACCTGTGAGTCCCTCTACACAAACTGTCTTCTGTGGTGACTTAATTTCATATTTTTAGTTTTAAGGAGAAGGGATTTGGATAAATGTTCTAATGCCATAATTAGCACTTACATTAATAGCATTGATTTCTCATTATGTTGTCCCATTATTCTAATTATATTTCTCTTTAAACAATTTTTCAGACTGTAATCTTCTACTTAGATTAGCCTGATACCCTAAATAGCCTCCCCTCTCCACTGTACACCCTGATTGGTAATGAGTCCTGTGCTATTAAACCTCACATCGCCCATTTTTTAAAGAGCCCTGGATAAATGTCCTCTATTGAGCCTTTTCCTCCAGGGCCCAAAAGCAGTAGTCAACGTAGGTGGTTATTTGGCAGGACTCTCTGCACAAAGCTCCACTAATATGCCTGAAATCCTACCTTGGAAGAGCCCTTTTAGGGGATCTTTGGGGGTTTTCAGTCTTCAATAGTTGCTGAAAAGAAGAGACCATGTCAAGCAAAGCCTGGAGAGAATACCTTCATCAAGAGTCCATAAGATGCACCAGATGCTCTTTGATTAGAGATAATACTTGTATACCACTCACCGTTTTCAGGCAATATTCTAAGTGCCTTACATGTATTAGCTCATTTAACTCCCCCAAAACCTCTGTATGGCAGATAATATTATGATTCTCATTTTAAAGATGAAGAAACTGAAGCTCATCCAAGATCATCCAGCAAACAAGGGGTACAGCCAGGATTCAAACCCAGGCAGACTGGCCTCATGATCTGTGCTCTTAACCTCTATTCTGATCTGTAATACATTTCCTATCCAATCATTTCACAGGAAAGTTATTTTCTACCTGTTTGGGCAGATGAAGAAACTAATTGTCAGAGAGGTTAAATAACTCACCCAAAGGCACACAGCTAGTAAGCATGCCAGTGTATCTGACTCCAGCGACTTGCTCTTTCCCTTCTGATGCCTGCCCAAGAATACATCACAAAATCCAATCATGATGGCTAACCAACTTGAAAATAAGAAGTAATTTGAGAGCCCATATGTCTACTAAGAGAAAAAATGACAGAGCCTACTAGCTGATCAACAACCCTATTTTCTCTTCCTCCCAAGCACTCACTGCAAATTTCAGTATCCCGTATAGGCCAGTATGACTAAGTGACTGAGCTTTGGCTAATGGAATGTGAGTAGAAAATCATGAAGCACAATTTCCCCTTTTTCTTTTTTCACACCCTGACTGAATGCAGAGTTTCCAAGAACCTAGAGCAGAGAAGAGCCACAAGAGTGAAGGAATCTGGGTTCCTGGTTGACCATGTGGAAGCCTCCCCAAATTAAGAACAGACCCAAAGTATTGTGGTAGCAAGAAATAAACTTGCACTGTTTTAAGCCACAAAGATTTCATATGTTTCTCATAGCAAGTAGTGTTACATTGACTAATATAATAAGTTGAGTGCTATCATCAAAAACTTAAAATATATGTCATTGATATACAGTTGGGTTTTGGAATAAACAACTCAGATTGGAAAGCTGTGGATCACGTGATATATATCCACAAAACATTTGGTAAAATTGTCCCTGCAGTCACTTGGAAGGCAGCTCACATGCCTGCTGCCTTTTGCTGCAAATGAAATGGGCTACCATTGTAGGTTTTAAGTAGTGGAGTAACGTGATCTAACCTTACTAGATGAATCACTCTGGCTTCTGTATTGAGACTACATTGGGGCTCAAGGGTAGAAACAAGGCAACCAGTTAGGAGACTACTTCCACTGCCAAAAAAGAGTAAATTCTTGGGATGAAGAATCTCCTCCCATAGCCCGATGATGCACGGTTCTCCTAAAGAATATTTGAGCCACATCAGGCCACACAAAGTTACTGTCATTGGTTCTGAGAATATTATCATTTGCAATCAATGACTGGTTTCAAAGACAAATTGAATATCGAGAAATGGCATGTATCAGAGTATTCAAATTTTTCTTTGCTAAAATTTTCTTTCATATGGTCTTATTTACACTAAATAGAAATTCAACAGATGTCCGATTTATTTAAAGGGTACTTAGATACCTAATTTTGTAGCTTATGGAATGCTCTAAATTTTGGATGCATGAAAACAGAAATGATCCTTAGGAGTCTGCCAGCTGCAGCCGGAGCTGAGAAATTTACACTTGGCTTTCCTGAGTGAAACACAAAGTTCACTCTTACTGTGGGCATAAGCATGAAGCCCATAAAGCCAGGTAGTAGGATTAACATCTCTCTCTGTTCTACCCCTCAGATAAGCTCAAAAACATGCTTCTGCATGGACACAATACAACTATATTCCAGTTACAAATGGCTGAATCCAGTTTATGGTATCTCTGCCTATGGTCATCACGCGCTAGTCATAGTATAAGATTTGCAAGTCCAGGAATAGGATGTTTAAAAACAATGAAGAAGTAAGAATTCTAGCAAACAGTGTTTAACATTCACTTATAACAAATTCCAGTTTAACCAGTAGTTAGAGAGCAACCACAGCACTCCAATTTCCTAAGCCTGAGGCTAGACCTATTTGTCCATGACTTGTTTCCTATCCATGTCATTACTGAATTTACATCCTAGAGGTTCAGGCTTTTGTGGTAGGGGTGGTTTGAAATTTTGCTTAAAATTAGAGTGGATGTCCAGGGAGCCACAGTTTTCTTCAAATGAAGGGAGAAAGGGCTCTCTTCCAAGTCAGTATTCAGTTTCCAGACACACTCGTCAATAATGAAATGATCCCTTGAAGGCACTGAGAAGGTAAAGGCAAAATGGGACACCCACTGTTTTCCTGTTTGCTGAGCATCATACAAAGGTAGAGTTAGCTGTTATTGAAATAACTTAAACTGTGGAGAAAATATCAAAATAAGCCTATTACACCAGGACCTGGCCATTACAACCAAGTAAATAATACAATAAATCCTTTGAAATGAAGAAATACAGCAAAAGGCACTTGAAAACTGAGAGGTATTTTGTCACTAAATTGCAGCATTAATAGTGCAATTGCTAAATTGTATATTTCTTTGATGTTCCTTGCTAAATTGTATATTTCTGATACTAAAAATGAGTATTAGGAAAATCATACTTATTTTAAACAACTTGTTAGCAAAAAGGAAGAAAACGAGATGATGTTTAAGACCATAAATCTCCTTTGTAACTAACTGTGAATCTGATGGTATTGAAAGAGGGAAGCAAATTGAAAGGAAAGGGATGATTTTTAAACTGCGTTATAATCTTGGGTGTAAATGAACTACCATCTCAATAGTAGAGGAAAATCCTATTTGGAATACGATGCTTATGTTGCTAATATTCCTTCTCTGATAATGATAGAAAACTAGGAATCACAGAAGTCTTTTTTTTTCTTTTATTATCATCAGGATGCTGGTGTGATTTCTATATACCTATGATCTTTTTTTTTCACCAATTTTTCCTCCCTGCAGATATATCCACTTTTCCCAACTAATGAAATACCACTTGAATTTATTCTATTTATTAAATAAGACAAATTCAAAGGATCAAAAGGAAGCTGGATGCTCACCAGCACCCTGTTCATAGGCAAGGCCTAGCTGATTACCGGCATCATTTCCAGACTCTCATTAATTCCCTGGTATTCTCAATGTCTGTTTACCCAATCTCATTTCAACTTGTTACAGGAATTTGAAGTCATGACTCAGCTATAATATGCCAACATTTGAGTAGTAAACAAAAATGCAAATCTAGCAGCATATCCCTAATGAGATGTAGCAAGCTCATTTTTCTTCGTGTCACTTCTAACTCAGTCTTGCTAGTTTGGGGAGCATTTAGGTAGCACGTGGTCATGTTTAAACTTTGTGTTATTACTCCTAAGCTACTCCTACATTATTAGTCAACTTAAAGGCCTAATTCTGAAAACTACCTCCTTAGAGTCACGTGTAAACACTTGGAAAAATACGTTTTGCCACACAACCACTGTACTGAAAAGGGGGAGATGTCTGTGCTGTTCTAAAACTCCCTGTTCTGTCTGTGTCCAAAAGCGACTGCTAGGTTTCAGAGTCCCCAGCTTCTTCAGATATAGGCAATGAGTCTTTCTCACTTGTCTTAATGATGCCTAATTCTGTCAGCAACCAGCAGCAGGCAAGGGTATAGGGTTTTCTTCATTTGGATCCTTGGTGCAGGTAGTATTTGCAAGGGGATCCCAGGGATCACCATAAGCAAATAGGGGAAAGAGAGAGAGGGAAGGAAGGAAGGCCAGGTAGGAGTGGGTTGATGAGGGATCACCCTGTGGGCAACTGGGAGCCTATGCCACAAGGGAGTCTCTGAGAGATTCTGTAGAAAACACATCAGAATTGCTGAAGGGCAAGGAAACAGGTACTAATCTTTCCATTTCCAACCTTCAGTGATCAGGGTTGCTCCTGGGGCATTAACTCCGTGCTTCCCACCTGCCCTGTGCTGTAACTGAGCACACAGGTCAGGAGCCAGAGAACACTGTAGGTTAGAGAGATGCGGGAAGCCACCAATAGGTAAAGGAACTTCTATTCTGGTGAGCTCCTGCGGGGGGCCAGGGTGTCAAAGGACTATGAACAGACACTGCTCGCAAATGCTACAGCACTCAGAAGCAGGATGATGACAGACGTGATTTGAATCCCTACTTCCCCTTTACTCACATTGTGACTTAGACACATGACCCAAGATCTCTGAGCCCCACTCTAGAAAATGAGGTTCATAACGCTGATCTCTCAGGGTGATAACAAGGATTTAATATAATGATATGATATTGTATGTAAACTCCCAGTACTGGATTCAGCATGCAGTTGGTGCTCAATAAACACTATTTTGCTTGTGATGAGTATAATCTTTATTAATTACGATGCACAATAAATATTTTCCAAATTCTGCACCTGTAAGTGGAGTGGGACCGTCCTGCCCATGGCCCACGTTGCCCCATGATGGATGGGCTGGGACAGGAAGCAGCAGGACTCTCAGCCCCCACTGCATCGCTTCTTAGCACATTTCTTGGATGTGACACATTCCGTGACATTGTGTTCTGGACACAGTCAGGCAATTCTCTGAGAAACCCCAGCTGCAGAACAAGGAGTGCAACAAAGAAATGAATCCTCATCTAACCTCATCACAATCTCTTGAAATGAAAAAGTCATGTGATGAAGTCTGTAGCAGCGGATATTGACATTCTCTAAAGGAGATGCTGACCCTGATTTCCATTAACCTTAACACTGAGACCCACTCTTGCCCCTATCGCTCCAGCAAAGCTTTGATCCTCTCAGCTAATGGTACTGCCAGGCTTAATCACACCAGTCACCTTTGTCCCAACCCTTACACCGTTGTTCCTAGGAGGTGAAAAAGACAACAGTAGCTGCCATTAGGTAGTCCTAACTGTTAAATAGAAGGAATACTGTTTCTTAAGTCTAATGAATGTCTGTTGATTTTTTTATAATGTCTAGCTTTTCATATGCTAGTCTTACTTCTTTGTATCCCCTGTTAAAAAAAAGGGGGGGGGGGCGGGGGGGGCGGGGTGGAACTCATGATCCCAAGGATACTTTAGCAAAACAATGTCCCCTGGATCTGGGTTCTGTCATCATTGGCAAAGTGTCAATAAAGCCCTTACTTCCACAGACAACAGGCCCTCACTCCTGTTTACTAGTATATACAAGGCTAAATATTCCTAAACTATTCCTCCCAACTCTGTACTTACAAACAAATGTCCCAGGGAAGGATCAGAAATGAGAACAATATGCAGTCTTCTATCCCCATGAGGCCTGCTCTTGACATTTCAGAGAGACCATAGGATTAGAAGAAGGAGAGAAAGAGAGGCGGGAACAGAGACTCGTATGATCCGTGAGTGTTTGTATTGTACAGTCATATGCACTGGAATTATCTTTCTATCACACTGCATACCTGAAGAGCACTCTTACCATATCTATTATTTTACATAGGAAGACTGAGGTGAAAGAATTAATTCTATGGCCCTCAACTTTACAAAAGGAAATGAATAGTTAATGAAAATCTACCCTCTTAGTGGCTGCTTGTATCTCATTCTGATGTGGCCACATGTCTGAATAGCAGGCCGAATTATAAATAGTTGATGCTCTGGTCGGATGCTGCAGTGTCTAATGAATTGTTGCCTCCATAAGCTTTTTATATGTTGCACAGTAGAAGTGAACCAATTAAAAAGTTTTGCTAATTTGAATCTTCCATATAAAGCATCTCATGCAAGAAGATAAATGTCTTTGACACCTTTGACTGCTTGGTGAGCTATAACTTGATTCAAATTGGATTTGTGATATCTTTAAATGTACATTCCTGTGATATTTTGCTCTTACCTTTGTACTAAATAAGTATTTGGATGCCATTAAATTAGAACACTTTTTGTTTCCCCTTTTGTAAAATAAAATTTCAGGACAGACTTTTTAATTTGTTTGGGACCTCCTTTATATTAAATTTGTTTGTATCTATATTCCATCCCAACCTCCCTGGCATCATTGTGAAGAAACACTTTGAGAAAAAGCTGATAGTTACGATTCATGGAATCCAAGGTTCTCCTTGCAAATTAAAATTACATTCCACTTTGCTGAGCACTAAGAAAATCAGCTTTGGAAAATTACCTCAGCCCTAAAGATTGGGCTGCCACTTACCAGTCAAACCCTGTTCCTTTAATGCGCATCTCTGAGCAAACATGCTTGGCTCTGCCTCACATTGGACTGAACTAAATCTCATTAATGGACTTGGCCTAAAGGAGCACTTGAAAAGACAGCTAATCATGTTCTACATGATGGGAAATGTCACACAAAATCAGAACGGAGGTGAATTTTTGGACAAGTGCTTCCATCAGAGGACTGCACCCTTTTCCAAAAAATCGTTGAGAATGTGTCAAAGCTGGTCTTCCCAATGTTCCCAGCTCTTGACTGAGATTGTCAACAAGCCCTTTCTCAGATGAGGATCAGAAGAAGAAAAAAACAGGAGAAGGGCCCAGACAGCGTGGCTTGGCATTTGAGCATTGACCCATGAACCAGGAAGTCACAGTTCGATGTCGGGTCAGAGCACATGCCCTGGTTGCAGGCTTGATCCCCAGTGGGAGGCAGCCAATCAATGATTATCTCTCATCATTGATGTTTCTATCTCTTTCTCCCCCTCTTCCTTCCTCTCTGAAATTAATAAACATATTTAAAAAAAAGAAAGAAAGAGGGGAAGGTGGCAGCTGGCATGCCACAGAAACAAAAGCACCAGTAGCCATAGCCCAGGCACTGCTGTGGGCACTGAAGTTAGGCATGGCAATGGGAAGGCAATCCTGCCTTCCGGGGGCTTGCAGTCTAAAGGGGAGACAGATTGACAAAATGAAATAGAACAAAAATGCAGTTACAAAACAGTCAAAGCTATTTGAATTTGGGACTGAAGCAAACGCTAAAGTCTACTGGAGAGGGTTAACTTCTTACAGAGGATTAACATTTTGAGTTGAGGCTTCAAGAATGAGGAATTGAGAAGCCAGATGATGAAAGTAATCATGTTTGCACATTCAGTATTGTTGGAGCAAAGGGTCGGGAGGCTAGAGGGAAGAGATGAGGCAGGCAGGTAATATGAGGCCACTTCAGGAAGGACTTTGAGTGCCTTGAAAAGAAACTTGGATTTGCTTCTGCAGTTAATCTAGAACTAATTAAGATTACTGTGTAGGGGAATAGTATGATTATACCCAATCATTCAAAATATCTATCTGCATACAGTACAAAGGAGAGATTTGAGAGTTGTAAGAAAATGGTCAGGCTGACCTCTAGGAAGGATGGGATCTTTACCACAAACATAGCAATTCACTTCATGAGTCACATTGTTTAGCATTCCCCAATAGAGGTCTATGGCAAGTTGCTAAACCTAACTCAATAAAAGCAAACTTTATGAGGTGCTAACTGCTCTAAATTAAGGCTCTCTGGTAGATCAGCTTAAATCTGACAATGAATTATAGAATTTAGACTTTCCATCAATTCTCATAAACATTATTTCTTTTTTATTAAATTTTATTGGGGTGACATTGGTCAACATGAGCATATAGGTTTCATGTGTGGATCTCTAAGTTACAAAATCTGTATATAGCACCATGTGTTCACCACCCAAAGTCAAGTCTTCTTCTGTCACCTCATATTAGGAACCCCACCTCCCCCCAACCCCTAGCAACCACCACACTGCTGTTTGTGTTCATAAGTTTCAGTTTTATATCCCACGTTTGAGTAAGTCAGGTTTTTTATATGTTCCAGATAGCTGTGAATTGAAGTTTATACTCCCTGACACTTTCCTGACACACACAGGTTCTTTGTGGCTGATTAAGGACACACATGCTATAATTTCAGTGCCATGCTTTCTGGGCCAAACCTAACCTTCCCAGTTATTTGAGACTGTAATTCAGCAAGCCTTGATATATTTAAAATGGGAAACTCTGGATTTCCTTCCCTTTCAAATCCTGACTGCCCGGGTGTTATCTTGCCTTTAACCAATCTCAACATCTCAACACGACAATCAATCTAATTTGCTTTCCTTGAGCAATTTTTGCAAAAAAAAAAAAAAGGAAAGAAAGAAAGAAAAGAAAAGAAAAACATGAGGAGATAAAGCTCAAACCAGTACATGTCCCTAATTATCTGCACTAAAAGAAAGTTAGGTGAGGAAGAATTTAGAACCTCCATGAACTTAGCCATGGATATAGCATTGGCTAGGTCTTCATTACTCAGGTTATACTGCTGGTCTGGTTAGTAACATATGCCTAAGACATTGGGTGGTTTTTATGTAAGAGCTGTGTAGAAACAGAAACTCAAGAATATAACTGGCCCTGGCCAGGTGGCTCAGTTTGTTAGAGCATTGTCCCATATACCAAAAGGTTGCAGGTTCAATTCCTGATCAGGGCACATACCTAGGTTGAAGGTTTGATCCCCAGTTGGAGCATATATGGAAAGACAACCAATCAATGTTTCTCTCTCACCTTGATGTTTCTCTTTCTTTCTTTTCCTTCCTCTTTCTCTAAAATCAAAACATTTCCTCGGGTGAGGATTAAAAAAAAGAATATAATTCAATTTCATCAAAAATATAATGTGAGCAAAGATGGATTCAAACTTCACAAGTGTATCCTCACACCCAAGTTCTCAAAGTTTGGGAACATACCAAGCTTTTTGGTATTTATATTTTCATATTTCTTCTCCTAAAGTCTTTTTCTGTTTTTCTACATAATAATAGGTCAATTCCCATACCATTTTCTTATTTAGAGAGTTGGGCTTTATGTGTATTATGACAGTTAAATATTTCATCTTCTTATAACTAAATATAAAAACCAATAAATAGAGGTATGAATTTTTACAATTTCACATGAGAATGCATCTGCCTTTGGTTTCATCAATTTATATGTGGTTATTTCTTATCATAAATAGGTTTTGAGCTGTCAGGATGATCCTTTCTTCACACATTTCCCAAACAAAAATTTTGCACACAGCTGTCTATAAGAAGCCTGAAAAATACAGGTTTCCTGACAAAGAAGAAAACATGATAATTGATTATTGAGATAGGCTGCCCTTCTCTGGAGGTTTTTAATTACCACCTTTCATTTACATAACCCTTGAAGCTCTTCCAAGAGCTTCAAGGTACTTCATCACATTTGTTCCTCAGCACAACCCTGCAAGGAGAGACAGCAAATATTATAATCATTGCTTTCAAGAATAGGCCACTGAGAATGAGAGAGGTGAAGTGATTGACAAGGCCATGCAGCTTGTGGTGGTAGACTCAGGACATATAACTCCTAAACTGCTATTCTTCCTAACACACCTCCCATAATTCCACTGGCTAGAAGGATCCAGTGTGAGTCCTCTTAAATGTTATAATTTCTTTTATGAGCATTTGTTATCTTTCCATTGGGCACATCAAAAAAACTATGATTTTGCTAGAAAAGAGACCAAAGGTGGGGTTGTGGGCCTCCATTCCAGCAAAGCCTGCTCACTTTGGAATCAATTCAATCACTTGCTAGCTAAGCATCCTCAAGCCTCATTTTCCCTAGCTATAAAATAAACATGATAATAGTACCCACCTTATGGAGTTATTGTGTGAGGTCTGGAAGAAAGGATGCATGTAAAGCACTTAACACTGTGCTGGTACATAGTAAGTGCTCAACCAATGGTTGCTGCTATTTTTAGCGTTGTTGTTGTTGTCACCATCATCGTCATCATCATTATTATTATAGATCATGATGAGTATAATTCTGACTGCTGTTGGTAAGAAGCTCCAAATATTGCCAAGATGTCATTTGGGGGTTATATTGGCCTGTACTTTTCTAGCCCTGACTCAAATAATGAGGTTTGCAATTTCATTGACTGGGTGTGCTAATGAGAAGACTTTTAAAGATTTCTCTTATCCAATGAGGTCACTAAATAATCTCCACATGGGTCAAGCTCCGTAATCACCCTGTTGACTCATCGATTGTACAAGTCAGCAGTTGGAGCCATGATGTAAGATCTATGGTGAACAGAATGAAGAGTCTAAAGACGCAGAATCAAGCTGGTCTGTGGTCTGGGTCATTCTTTCATTACACCCAAAACTCAACTTTTATCTACATGATAATTAAATAATAGGATATTTTCTTAACCAGCATCTTGCTCATTTTTAAATACATCTTTTATTAGCTACAAGAGCTTATAAAATATTCATCAACACAAGCCACTGCAGTTTTTTTTTTTCTGCTGACCTAACCTCAGAGCTGCTCAAGTAGAAATTAGATTTTGTTGTTGTTGCTAACTTGCTCAAACTGTCTGCATTTGCTAGATTTCCTAAGGAGCAGGAAAAAAGTAATTCCGGAGGATTAATAAGGGCAACATACATTCCTATTCGAAAAAGACACACAAAAAGTGAGCAGAAATGCTATTCAGTGAGGATAATTGATATTATAGCACAGCGCTCTGCCTAAGCTCATTGTGGTTTTGAAGGGGTACACAGGTCCTTTGAATCCCTATCAAGAGTAGCATGTATATCTCTCACATCTTATCTTGAATTAAGGAAGACTTTAAGGACCTTGTGAAATATAAGATGCTTGTGATGTTAATCAGCAAAAACAGACATCTAATTGCACTTTCAAAAAGAACAAAAAAGAAAAGACTGTGATTTTTATAGATTTTGCTCCTAACTTAAAAATAGGAAAACCTAATAACTGGTCTTTATCTGAAGTCCTCTCAACTCATGAACATATTCTCTATTCTTTTTGTTCTCTCTTCTTCTTCCCTCAGTACTTTCTGCTTCTTATTTCTTTCCCTTAATTAAAAAGTTCAAGGGTCCAGGAGGTTACTGGTTTATTATTGAAAGTCTTGCGTGTTCTTTTGTGATGATTATAATACCAAGAGCTCAAAGTAGGCTCTCCATAAACCCATGTCTTTCCTTGTTGTCCTGATTTTGAGGTAAACTTTGTTGCAGATACTCAGAGACCCTTTTGATGAAAATGTTCATGAAGGCACTAAAAAATAGATGAAAACATTCAACTTCATCAAGCAAGTTTCTGAACTCCTCTACATTAAAAAAATCAGCTCACCCCATTCCATGGCACCCTTCACACATGTTCAGTGTCTAAACCATGACAGGAGCCCAAGCTTACTTCCCCTATTTTAATTTCTCTCATTAGAAAAAAGATCAGCTTAGCATTTACATCACTGAAGGGTAGGCAACTTTTAGTTTCAAAGAAGAGCTTAAAACCCACCACCCTCTCCCCTTTATGTTAACAATTATTGCATCAACATTTTCTAGCAAAGAGATGTTTCCTGCCCACTCAGAGACTAATTGTATGATAATTAAAATTTATGCTATCAATATTAAGAAAACTGAACCATGCGAAATGAAAATGTAATTCAGTATTATCCTAATGGTTAAGTTTTCTGTTGGTAGCTTAAAGTCCTCAGGGCCATATACCAATAATCTATTTGAAACTCTTCTATCTCTGAAGTAACCTTAGCAACAGGATAATGTCAAAGAGTGATATTTCCACTGACACACTTTCCATTTGATTGGAATGTTTATCTGGGGTTTGAGATAAAATGGAAGCAGTGGTAACTGTGCACTCTCCGTGAAGCTTCACTTTCTCCTTTCAGTCTCCCATTCTTAGGTCACCTTCTCTCCCTTTCCCCTCTGGATCCTTCAGAAATGGAGACTCCATGTCAGGGATTTTCACTCAGTAAGCTACAAGATTTGGGGGAAAGCTTCAGACATACTATAAGAGTCAAACACCCAGATGCCCTGTGAGCATTAGTTCAGCTTTGTCACCATAAGCAACCTAAACCCATGAGCCTGTAGCGTTCTCAGTGGAGCTGAGGAGATAACGCCCCTTCTGAATGAAGCCCCGAGTCATGTGTGAATGGCCTGCTCTGGAAGAACTCTGAACTTGACACTTCTCTGGTTCAGATGATGTCTTCAGAGTCAACTCCAGACCCAGGGTCATTAATCTTGATGCTCAAGAGGAAATTCTCCGTCCTGTCCACCATCAGCCCCACCCACCCCAAGAAGAAGATGCTCTGAGTGGACACAGAAGTGGAATCATGACAAGAAGGGAGTTGGCACCATCTTCTTTTTTTTTCTTCTTTATTCAATAAATAGGACTTCTCCGCCCCATGTTTTTTTTTTTTCAAGTTCTGGTCTTACTCATTCACCATGTAGCTAAGTTGGAGTCCTATTTACTATATTGACTATAGTTTACTATATTTTTATATTTATATTTTAACATTTCTGAATTCTTAAAGTGCCTAAAAACCAATGTGAACATTGATTGTTGTGTCTCTTTCTTTTCTAAAATGCTGCCATTAAACCAGAAGTGTCTGATAATCCAAGTCATCTTAAAATCACTGAAATCAGGTCCTTCCTCTGACTAACTTCAGAGCCATCTGGACCAACACCAAAAGGTCTGACTGTCTCCCAAGGTTTTTAAGCTCTCCATATTGCTATGATGAAGCCACTCAACTCTGTAAATTCAGTCTCACTTTTGTGGCCAATCAAGTTCCACCTAGCCCACAAAATTTCAAATACGTAGGCTACCCTTATATCCTAATTGTGGTAACTGAGCCCTTATCTGTCTTGTTGGTTTTTTTGTTGTTGTCGTTGTTTTTTTTTTTGCAACATCCTCCTACCACCACCACCACCTGCTTATTCTGTGGTTCCTGTAAGTCAATACTAGTAAATGCACTTCATCTCTGCTGAGTGCAGGGAGAAAAAGAGAACTTCACTGAACTTTTTTACATTTATTTTTAATGTTCCTCTTGTTTTTATTTTGAATTGATAGGTCAGAGGGTATTATAATCTCTTCAGCACTTATATCCTCTTAATTACAGAAGGCTTACTCCTGTTTTTTGCCTATTATCAGATCTTCATGGAATCCTAAACTACTGGTCTCTTGATGCACTCATCATCCCCTACATCTTGACCACAGCAGCCCTCACTGACCTTGGATTTGGCTTTCTCCTATTTCCTGCTGATAACTACTGTTCCATCCTTTATTTTGCCCTTAGAGGTCTGTCAGATTTTCAGGGCCCACACTGGCCATCTTACCTTGGGCAGCCTTGGTTATCAGTATTACTCATTGTTTCATGAGTAAGCTAAGGGAGGATGCTCAGTGTAGAAGTTAAAAGCACAGATATAATGTCACAGGGACCTTGGGTAGGCTATTTCATTTCTTTGAACTTTACTTTCATCTGTAAAATGAGGATAATAGTAGTAACTACCATTAGTGTTATATGAGGATTAAATAAGAAAATGTACATATATATCTAAGGATGGTTTCCATCATACTAAGTATTTGTAATCAGTAGCAATCATTAACTATTATTAGGTGACTTTTCTAGAGACAGAGTCTAAGTGGGTAACAAAAGTCTAAGCCACTAACTCTCCCTACTTCATTTTCAAAACTGACCGAATGCTGTGAATCTGCTGTCCAAAGTTAAAAGCTCTCCATCCTGGAGCTCTCTGATTACCATGGCAACTCTGGGTCTCCCTTCCTGTTCTCAGGAGGAAAGTTGTCATGGGAGAGAGTCATTAAATGTTGAGTTGTATTGGAAAACTTGGATCTATTGTAGGAAAACAGAAGGTGTGGCTCAAGAAAATAAAAATGTTCTAACTGCCTATGCTACATGACAATGGAACAGATCATTGCCCAAGATGACAAGTTCTCTATCACTGAAGGTGTTTGAGCCAGGACAGGTATAGAGTGTTAAGAACTGGCTGCCTAATCTTTAGTTTCTTCCCAACCCTGAGAGTCTAATGGGCAGGAAACAAGTCAGCCTTGCAGAGTTCACTCATTTGTTCAACATTAACTATTGAAGAATAAATACAGCACGACTCCAAGTTGTGGTTTGATTTAGGATGTCAGAAGCACTTTTTGTTAAACCACTCAGAGGAGAAACCATGGAGAGAGTTTCTGTCTCAAGCAATAGAAATTAAACTATGATTTGTGTAGTTGTAGAAAACAAAGGATCTTTTTTTCTGGATGGCCAAAGAATTAAAACCTAGTAAGTTCATTGTTGATTGATTTATTTCTGAAGCAACTGGCAAGTTCAATTTATAAACTACAACTACTTTTTACCTTAGTCTTGTTTTTCTTGCTTTCCATCATTCTCTAAGTCAGATATGCTTCACAAAACTTGGTGTCTAGCCTAGCCAGGATAGCTCAGTGGTTGAGCATCAATCCATGAACCAGGAGATCATGGTTCAAATCCTGGTCAGGGCACATGCCTGGGTTGCAGGCTCAATCCCCAGTAGGAGGCGTGCAGGATGCATCCCATCAATGATTCTCTCAATCATTGGTGTTTCTATCTCTCTCTCCCTTTCCCTTCCTCTCTCTGAAACCAATAGAAACATTTAAAAAGAAAAAAACTTGGTGTCTATGCAAATGTTTAGATGGGTAAAGCCAAGTTGTTTAGTAAAACAGCTTAACAAGAGAATTCATATATTTTTACATTGTGTAGCAAAAGGCACACAAAAAATTTATGTCACTTATGATAGAGGAGAAAACAGTTTAACTTAATCCTATGTGGGTATTTTTCCTTAATTAATTGATCAGCCCAACAAGGCTTTTTGTTTAGTTCATTGGGTCATAAACAGAGCTTCCACAACAAAACAAAAAAAGGATTTTCAGCACATTTCCAAAAAATTAAAGTACTTTTATGGCTAAAAGATTTGCATTGCATTTTTCCTTTAATGGAAAGTTCATTTCATTATTAAAGTGATAATCAGATTTCTAATTTCATAGTTTCCTGCTTCAAAGAAGGGGGTTATGGCAGACTGCAACTGTCTTCCAAGATCACTCACCCCATCTTTCATAAACACAGAATCCCTGAGGTTTATCTGGTTCCTTGGCCATGAAGAATGAGACTTACTCCCCAGGCTTCCTTACAGCTGTGTGACCATGTATATGACTAAGTCTGTCTAATGGGATGTGAGAGGATATGATATGTACAACTTCCAGCTTATGCCTTGAAGGAGAGGGCCATGCACACTGTTCCCCTTCTCCTCCTGTCATGAGCTAGAATGCCAGGATCTTGGGCAACCATCTTGGACTATAAGATGCAAGTCATGAGTAAGGAGAACAGAGCAACAAGCCAAGATCCCTACAATGACCTACAAGGTCCTCTGTGATCCAGCCATTCCTAAGCCCTCTGGCCTCCATTGATCAGTCCACTATAGAAACACTGACTGGTTTCTTTGCTGTTCCCCACGAGTCAAACACTCTCTTGCCAGAGGGGCTTTGTATTGCTGAAAACTCTTTCCCCACATATCCTCATGGGTATACCCTCACTCACTCCAGGTCTTTACTCAAATACCACCTTTCCAGTGAGATACTCTGACCACCTTGTCAAGAATTTCAACAGTATCCACTCCCCCCAGTTCTTCCTACCCCCACACTTGCTTTATTTTTCCCCACAGCACACATCGTTCCATAACATGCTGAACACGTTACTGTTTATTATGTCCAATTGCCTTGTTGATCCCACTAGATTATCAGCTCCAGGAGGACAGGGATGTCTTCTGTTTTGTTCACGTCTGTGTTTTCAAGGCCTAAAGCAATGCCTAGAATATAGGAGATGACTAATAAATCTGTAGTGAATGAATGAGAGGGGTAGAAAGAGGCCAGATCCCTGACACTGTGAAGTACCGTATCACCTTAAGCTCAGAGAGGAATAAACCACTGTTTCAAGTTCACCATTACATTCTCTTTTGTTAAAGCAGCCAAACCAGTACTCAACTAACACAGATATAGTAATTCTCTCTTTTAGTCAAGGTGAAATGACTAAAGCATCATTCTACAGCATCATTCTCAGCTTCCAGGTTATGCTCTACCCAAAGAGGGTAAACTGGTTATCTCAGACAGACAAAGCCATTCCACTCACAGTTTACATCTGAAGGAAGAGTCAGGCGCTAATCACGCAGTTGGGCCAGCAAACATGAAGTTGCAAGTGAGACAAATGAGAGGTGGCAATGAGAATAGATAAAGGGAAAACTTGACCTGTGGGAGAGCCTAGAGGAAAAGATAGGTGGAGTGTTGATATTTGGAGAGTGAGGGTGCCTTTCCTTGGAAAGGAGCAGAGGGAACCATCTTCCGGGCAAAGGGAACAGCAGATGCCAAATCCCTGCGGTGCGATGAAGTATGGCAAATATGAGACAGGGGAAGGCCTGTTAATAGAAGCAGACCATGGGGGTGTGCTGTCTGAAGAGGCCCATGAGGTAAGAACAAAGGAGTTTTGATGTTTTCTCATAAACAACAAAGCCCAAGATGAGTTTTTGGCAGGAGGGCAGGCAACATGAGTGACATCTGCCTCCTGGCTTTCAGAAACATCTCTGGAAGCTGCGTGCCTCTCTTCCAAAGAATCTCTCCCTTTCTCCCCTGAGATGAGGAAAGACTGGAGCCTTGCTCCGGGTACAGCTCCTTTATTCAGCACCTCAAAAATGAGTTGCAAGAACTTGCCCTGGAGACAACGGGATGCAAATGCAGACCATGTTGAATTGTAATAACATAAACATTATGAAACAATGCAAACCAGTTGGGCCCCCCATGGAGAAATAATCCCCGTGCTCCTTTCCCAATTGTCTTTATGGAAATTTCATAAAATCTGCCATTATTAAAACTGAGTAGCAATTATTTTTTTCTTTGGTTCATCAGTTGTGGGAAGAAAATTAATTGTGTTCTCCTTTTCTGGAGTTCATCAGATAGAAATGAGGCAACAAGGACTGACAGGGCTGGGGCCTCTGTTGATGGAAAGAAGGCAGGAGAACTTGGGGGATGTGATCACAGATGTGGCTTGAGAGGTGGGAGCAGTTAAGAGTGGTAGTGGCAGATGCGGCCCCGCTAACAAGTGTGCTCAGGAAGGCGAAGTCATTATGGTATGTTGACATAACATTTGCCAGCTTCGCAGGGGCCATCATTGTGAATTAGATTTAATATTGATCAGGCTGTTCACAATCAGGGCCAGGAGAAAATTGGACATAGAGTTCTTAGTCAAAATTGGCCCTTAAGAGCCTGCTTTCTAATTAACATAGAACAGAAATCCAGGGCCCGCCTGGCTGACCCAGCGTGGCAATAACTGCTCTCCTGTTCCCTGAGGGCAGTGCAGCAGTGACAGCAATTTCCACTGTCTTTCTATTTTCTCTCCCAGGTCGGCTCTGCTGTGCAGATGCAGAGGAGAGAGAAAGGGTGAGAGGTGAGCTGCGGTGCAGCAAAGGGGGGTTGCAGACTCCAGATGGCTGTGTTGCTCTTCTCAGTCTTTGCCTCAGAAAGCCGAGGACATTTTTTAAGAAATTTGATGTGCCCTTAGTCTAGTTTTTAAAACTAGATGACTTGACATCTCTGAACTTCAATTTCTTCTTCTATAAAATAGAAATACTACTACTACCCACCTCAAAGGGCTGCTGTGAGGACTAAATGGAATAATGCATTGATTTTACATTCACAAAAATCAACTATCTTTTTCAGTATTATTACAGATGTTTGTTATGATATGCTTTGTCCAGTTAGACAATAATATTAATACTACTAATAATAACAATAGGAGCATAACATGTAACTTTTTACTTTAAAGACAATAAATAGCCCAGACATTGCCAATGCAGTTATCTGAAAGCAACCCCCAGGCCATTGTAGACACCAGTGCTTCCTTCTACCAACTGCAGCTCTAATCCAGAGGCTATCAGCATCCTTGAACTTCTAGTTTCTCTTTTTTACATCCCTTCCCTGTGAGCTTCAGGTAAACCTAATACTTCTCAAGTCTTACGTTCACCATTTATAGACTTGCCAGGCAGGGAGCTTACTGGGATCAGAGATTGTGTCTGTGTACAGAGCAAGAGTAGACTGTCTGGACTTTGACAATTCAGACATGGAAGTTATGTCAAGTGCTATGTTAAGGCTGAGGGAATGGGGTGTAATGGGAACACCCTTGGGAGGGCCTCTGAATGCCCAAAACCACAAGTCTGGTCATTTGGATAGGGACTCCATCTGGACTCTGATATGAGTGGGACCTCCACCCTTTGGGGGCTATAAGAACTCAGAGCTTCCACCATTCCATGATGGAGCTTGGCTCTACCATGGGTCACACTGGGAGCCCTGCCAGACTTCCACTCCACCAGACGCATACCACCACTGCAGCTGCCTAGCTTGACACCCATACTTACCGCTCCACCTGCAGACATCGCTTGTGACCAAGATTTCACTCGGGGATCCTCGCTCTGCTAGTTTCTATCATATAAGTGCTCTGTGTGTGTGTAACCTGTGTGTGACTCTACTGCAGCGGTTCTCAACCTGTGGGTCTCGACCCCTTTGGGGGTCGAACGACCCTTTCACAGGGGGCGCCTAAGACCATCGGAAAACACATATATAATTACATAATATTTACAGTAGCAAAATTACAGTTATGAAGTAGCAGCGAAAATATTTTTGTAGTTGGGACTCACCACAACATGAGGAACTGTATTAAAGGGTCACAGCATTAGGAAGGTTGAGAATCACTGCTCTACTGGCTTCTCGGAAGGTCTCCCCTAATAAACCTGGCGTCATGGAAAGACACAAGCGTGTGTGAGTGACTCTTTTCAGGGACGCTCCCTTGTTCATGACAATGTGATTTATCTTTGGATCACTGACACCTTACTCAGAACTTGGCCTGGAAAAGTAGGGCCAGAACTGGAATGAGGCAATGGAGACTCCTTGGCATAAAATCAAGGTTGGCAATCACTCTTAGGCACCAGCTCTATACATTCACAACCTGCTTGCGTCACCTGGCTCTGCATAGAATAGATGCTTTATCGAGATGACATGAGTAAATGAATGAAGAAAAGGACCCCTCAACTCTTCTCTTCTCAAATTCCCAGCCCCGGGTCTCCAGACCCTACTGCTCCTTTGCAGGCCTGCACATGCATGGGAAGATTTTGAGACAAGAAAGATTCTAGGAATTTGTTTTAGCAACAATAAATGCAAAAATAGCCTCTTTTTTTTTTTAATCTAAACAGCAATCCCAGGTTTGCCTCACCTGCAAAGAGTTCTTCCTCTAAGCTTCATGGAGTTATTGGTCTTCAGAATTAATTACAAGACTCAAATCCAAAAACCACAACATCTGCTGCCCTTAAGTAAAAGGTGAACCAGAAAACTGAAAGAAACCAAGCCCCAGGGCTTGGCTCCCCAGTTATTAATTTACAAAGCCTACTTCCTCTTGCTCCTTCAAACCATTTCCAGGAAGAGTCAGGCAGGCCTAGGTTCCGGTGGGATTTTCTGCTCTGTCCCCCAGGACCACTTCCTGCACAATAAACACCTTTCTGTAGGAAAAAATGTTATGTTCCTTTGACTGTAACCCCTCATTCGATTCCAGCCTCTTCTTCACCTCCATTAGCTTTCCTCCCTTAGAGCCAGAAAGCCCTCATCCATCCTTCCCATTTCTCATTTCAACGAGCTAGCTATGCTTGGGCATCAAATTGCAACTATAGAGATTTATTTGTAGAATAAGACTATGCATTAGAAATTTGCAGTATTTTATCATAAGCACAAAGCACGTAATAAAATATGCACACAGGGTAGAGCAAACGTGGTTTTACAGTTGTTCTTATGGAAAATAATACAATAATAAATAAATAATAATACAGAAATAAATTCTGGGTTCCACGTACTCACAACTGTAGCCCTACTTTTGCCCCACCCTGTAAATGCAAAAGCATCCAGACGATGATAAACCACTAAAATCTCGATCATTGATTGCGTTTTTATCGTGAGCCAAACCTTATTTCATTTAATCCTGCTACTAATTAACTCAGTTTTCTCTCCTATAAAATGTGCTGCATGAACTGCTTTTATGTTATTATCTTCTTTAAATTTGAAGACATTTGTTGCCATGCTACCCAGGTACTGATGTTCTCAGGAGTCTTGGGCCTGACTTAGTTACACACTGAGTGGATATCTGTCCATTTTTCCTGCCCAGCATCCATCCCATTTCTGAAATTACCTCCCCAATTTTCTTTATTTTTTAATATTTATTTATTAAATTGATTGGGGTGATGTTGGTCAACATGATCCTCAATTTTCTTTTACTTCTTTTTTTAATATGTTTTTTATTGATTTTAGAGATGAAGGGAGAGGGAGAGAAAGATAGAACATCAATGATGAGAGAGAATAATTGATTGGCTACCTCCTGCACATCGCCTACTAGGGACTAAGCCTGCAACTGGGCATGCGCCTTGATCAGGAATTAAACCACAACCTCCTGATTCATAGATTGATGCTCAACCACTGAACTACACCAGCTGGACCCACACACACAGACAACTTTTTTTAAAAACCACTTCTTCTCCTCTATCAGACCATATAGATTGGCTGGGACTGACCCTCCTGTGGTTTCAGAGATGGGCATAAGTCCTAGGTCTGGCCAATCAGAATGGTGCCACATCTTCTCTGCCCCTGTGATTTCCCAAGTGTGGGCAATGTGGTTGAAGGCACAATGATGCTATGCAGACCTAGAACATTAGCTAGAATTACTAGAGAAGACAGTCCTTTTCTGCACAGATGACTAGAAGCTGGGAGTGGTAAGTTATGCCTTCATACAGGAAGGCCCTGCCTACAGAAAGAGGACCTGGTACTTGGGAAGAAAGATTCCTGAGTACACTTCGTGTGTATTTCTGGAGCCATCTATGCCAGAAGTTGGACCCTATAGTTACACAAGCCAATTTGTTTTCACTTAAGCCATTATGTGCTATATGAGACACTAGTCCAGCAATGGTTTAAATCAGTTGGAAAGTAGTGACTTCCATAATAATCCACAGACTTGGCCCAGACCAGCCAT